>NC_081415.1:249499757-250763090 GCF_030272615.1 Cryptomeria japonica
TTCATTGTATATATGAAGTTGCAAGTTGAGTTACACATTGTGTTTTTCAACTTGCACAAGCTTAGTTAATGGTTAGTAAGATGTTATATTCAAATGAAGGATTGGATATCACAACCTCCCTCTTCAAGTAATACAGATATCTACACCCCAACAAAAGTGTAATCCTCATTTTATGTTGATCCAGGGTTGTTATCTAGGATGACATTGTAAATATGAAGTTGCAAGTTGAATTATGCAATTTATGTGTGTCAACCTACACAAGCTTAGTTCATGGTTGATAAGACATGTTTTTTCCTCATTTGATGTTATCTCAAATAAATTATTGGATGTCAATACCTTATTTTTCAAGTAATAGAAGCAATTGCACCCCAACATAAGTGTGTTCCTCATTTTATGGTGTTGTAGGGTTGTGATAGGATGACATCGTAAATATGAAGTTGTACCTATTGAATTACACAGTGTGTTTGTCAACATCCATTAGCTTAGTTCATTGTTGATATGATGCACCTTCTTTTGCTCACTTGATGTTATCTCAAATGAATAGTTAGATGCCACAACCTGCATCTTCACATAATAGAGGTATGTACACCCCCAAAAAGTGTATTCCTCATTTTATGTTGTACGGTTGTGATCAAATTTTATTGTAAATATGAAGTTGCAAGTTGAATTGAACATTGTGTTTTTCAACCTACCAAATCTTTGTTTATGGTTGGTAAGATGTGATTTTTTTGCTCATTTGATGTTATCTCAATTCAATGGTTTGATACCATAACCTTCCTCTTTAGGTAACAAACGTATATGCACCCCAACAAAAGTGTATTCCTCATAATATTTTGTTGTAGGATTGTGATACGATCACATTGCTAATATGAAGTTCCAAGTTGATTTACATATCGTGTTTTGGAACCTGCACAAGCTTAGTTTGAACATGGATTGTAAGATGTGTTTTCCTACTTATTTTTGTTATCTCAAATGAATGGTTGGATATCACAACCTTCCTCTTCAATTAACAAAGATATGTGCACCCCAAAAAGTGTATTCCTCATTTTATGTTGTTGTAGGGGGGTGCATGCACCAAGATGGGGGACCAAAAAGATGCCAAAAATCTATTTGTTTTCCAAAAGCCCATTTGGCGTGCGCAAATGCAAATGAAATATTTAAACATTGATTCATTTGCATTTTGAAAACTATTTTCTGCTATCCCGTGTTTTGTCTTGCATATCTCGCCTTCCAGGTTGTGCATGCCAAATAGAGACATAGTTTTGGCTTCTAGTAATGTGAGATCTTCATCAAAATGGCACCACGGCGTCGAGGGAGTCGAAGAGGTATGTATTTCTATTTTTTTACTCTCTAATTTTTGTTTAAAATATGGTTTAAATTAGGTATCTAAATTGAAAGTTGTTTTAAATTTCAAGAAATCAAAATCCATCTGAAAATATTGAAAACCCATCACCGCCTCCTCATGAAGAGCCTTCTGAAGAAGAGGCACAGCCAACCCCTCCCCCAATTCCTATAAATCCCCTAGGAACACAAGAAAACATATTAGGGCAAATTGAAAACAACAAAAAACAACTTGAGGAGTTGATAAATAGGCAGAAAGATCCTAATTCCACAACCTCTCATAGGACAAGCCTTGCGGAGTCACTAGAATCTATTTTAGCCCATCTATGTTCAGTGAGTGGTCAAATTAATATGTGGTCCAACAAAAGAGAAGAACAAAAACAATTTTATGCAAACAAGTTATCATATGTTGCAGTAAAGAAAAAGAAGATAAGTAAAGTTGACCTGTGTGCACTTTTCACGGACCCTAGAACCAATCAACCCTTACAGCCTGGATGTAGGAGGTTCCCTATCCTTTGGTGCCACCATGAAGGGATAAGGAATAACTTTTGGGATATGTGGTGGATGTTTTTTGATCAGTCGCCATGTAATAATCATGAGGTGCCTCAGTACATTTTGAGGAAACTCTATTGTGAGTTTGTCCTGAATGAGATCCCTAACTCTTTTGACAGCATAAATTTTCAAGGTAGGGGTGGGGGATCGTCACATGACAGAGTAGGAGCACAGCGTGACCCAAACCTATCACCAAGACCCTTGGGTAGACCTATGGTGGAGCACGTGACTATTCCTTCCATTGTGAAGGATAGTGTTGAGGTGGATACCTTAGAGTCCATTAGCTCATTGACTTAGACCCTCATACAAGTATGTCAAGCCTCTAGTACATGTTGATGCAGATGAAATTTATAGGCCTCGAGTTCCATCTCACTATTGTCATTCATGTGGGGCCCTTTGCACTAATCAACCTGATAGTGATCAGCATGCACCTACACAACAACCATCTGCTACAGAGAATATGGTCATGACAGAGTCTCTGCTGAGTGAGACATTCGGCATTTATACCCAGGTAAATTTTTGCAACTTTATTTAATTTTTTTTATTAAATTTTATTTTGAAGTGTTAGAATAGCTAAATTAGTACAATGATTGTGATAAAAATGTAGGGTCAAAGTGCTTTTACTACCTATGACATTCTCCCAGCCATGTTTTACACGACACCATCGAGCAATCGAGTAGGTTTCTAGTAAATAATTCAAATTTTACATGTGAATAGTCAACATTAGATGAATGGTTTTCTCATAAGTCACTTTGGATGTCAAATAGTTTGGTGTTGGAGCTTCGACATCAACACTTCGTAGTGAAGTTTGTCAAGGTACTTACACTGAGGTAACCTTTATTCATTGACAATGTGGTAAAACAAGTTTAGTAGCTTTGATAATTAAATAATAGTTATTATTTGATTTTCAATTTTTGACTTCAAATACTCCTCCTGATGTTTGAGCTACATTGGATCGTGGTGTTGCTGCAGTAGTAGCAAGTTCAGAAGCTTTGACAGAGGTATGAGATAAATTAGTACATTTCAATTGATCTTTTAATCGACTATATTGAAAATTATAATGATACTTGTATGTACTTTAATTTCTAGAATAATGCTTGTTGTAGGGCCTTGTCACTCTTGAGCATGATCATCCCCCCATTGTGGATGAACATAGTGATTATATGTTTGCAGTAAATAATTGTTCTATTATTTGTCATTCTACAATTCATTTTTTTATATATATTATATATTGATGTTTATAGTTTTGATTGCATCAATTGGAGCTCGAGATAAGTCTATAAAGGAGGACTAGTGAGCACATTTGAAAGACGCCAGTATCGCGTATATCTCCATCCCCTCGATAGTCGAAGGCAACTCGTGATCTATTTCTTGGTGCTAGTGGGAAATCAATAGATTAGGGGTCTTTATTGTATGCATGAATGGCATTTTTTAGCATATGTTTTGTATTATGTATATGTGACATTTTATTGCCATATGGCTTTTGGCAAGCTCATCTCATTGTATTGGATATATATGGTATACTCTTATCGACATGAAACATTTTATGACTTTATGACTATTTTGGTTATTACAAATCATATTACAACTATTATCCAAAATCACATATATAAATTTGATGATTGAAATTGAGTTTCTCTAATTCTAGAAACATTTTTGTATGTGAAATATTATATATTCTATAGGTTTTGTCTACAATTCTTGTTCGATAATTCAACTTCATAACTTGGTAACTAATAAATATATTTATTTTCATGCCGAGAATTTCTATTTTATCATAGTCCATGGAGACAAACAGTAGTAACATTATCCTAGTTACATTTTTAGTTTCAATGACTAGTCTCTTCACCTTAGTTAGATTTGGTTTATTAGTGTTAGATTAAGTTAGAAAGTCTTATTTTGCACTAGTCTACATATATGCTTAAGAAAGAAATTACTCTTTTAATTAGGTTTTTCCTTTTCTTTCAAGTACAAGCTAGATGTCAACTCTTACATTAAATATGGACCCTATAAAAAACTTTCAAAATTCAAATAATTTATATTTATACCCATTCACACTAAAAACAAAATGATCACATCGTATTTTTAAAAAAATAAAAATCGCAATCGAGTGACATGGCGATTGAAAGAATGGCATACCTAGTGATAACCTAGCCTCCTAGATGCACTCACATGACTCTCTATGCTCAGAATGATCAGGCGAGTTGGGGAGCGAAAGAAGTGCACAAATAGCGTAAATTCGACCACCTAGACACGCTCGCGCTAACGGTTCGTTACCACGACAAGCGAAATGAAAGTTGTGCTATTTTTTCACCTTGCACTGAATGCATTTAATGGTTTATGATGCAACCAAAAAAGTGTGAGCACGAGCAAATGAATTTGAATTGTCCGAAAGTGAGAGAGGTTTTTGTAGTCATAATAAACATTTTAGTAAAAAATCATAAGAAAATTACCTCATATAAAAAAAATCCCTGCAAAAACTTCAAATGTTTGTCTTCTATGATGTCCAACCAGCAAAAAGGTGGTGAAATTATGATGGAATATGCTAAATATGCTTATATGATAAGTCAACAGCATGAGAAAAGAGTTTCCTTGTCATGATTACAGAAAAAGCGCAGACAAAACCAGGGAATGTGGGCCAGAAACATGGGTCTAATATCTAAGATTACCGTTTATCATGTGCAATCCATTTGGTGCATGCCAAATTTGGAACACGCCAAATTGGCTCTATAAACCATTTTAACATTCACCAAAAATAGAGATATGGAGATATAGGAGGGGAGGGAAAGAGACATTGAGAGGGAGGGAAATAATGAGAGAGAGAGAGAGAGAGAGAGAGAGAGAGAGAGAGAGAGAGAGAGAGAATATAGATAGAGAGGGAGATATAGGAGGGGAGGGAGGAAGAATAAAGATAGGGAGATATATGAGGGGGGGGAGAGAGAGAGAGAGAGAGAGAGAGAGAGAGAGAGAGAGAGAGAGAGAGAGAGAGAGAGAGAGAGAGAGAGAGAGAGAGAGAGAGAGAGAGAGAGAGAGCTGGGAGGGAAAGAGAAATGAAGAATAGAGATAGGGAGATATAGGACAAGAGGGAAAGAGAGAGTGAGAGAGAGGGAAAGAGGGAAAGAGGGAAAGAGAGAGTCTAGAAAGGAGGACTAGTGAGTGCATTCGAAAGATGCCAGCATCACGTATATATCTATCCCCTCGATAGTCGAAGGTAGCTCATGATCTATTTCCTGGTGCTAGTGGGAAATCAATAGACTAGGGGTCTTTATTGTATGCCTGTATGGCATTTTTGAGCATATGTTTTGTATTATGTATATGTGACATTTTATTGCCATATGGCTTTTGGCAAGCTCGTCTCATTGTATTGGATATATATGGTATACTCTTATCGACATGAAACATTTTATGGCTTTATGATTGTTTTGGTTAATACAAATCATATTACAACTATTATCCAAAATCACATATATAAATTTGATGATTGAAATTGAGTTTCTCTAATTCTAGAAACATTTTTGTATATGAAATATTATATATTCTATAGGTTTTGTCTACAATTCTTGTTCGATAATTCAACTTCATAACTTGGTAACTAATAAATATATTTATTTTCATGCCTAGAATTTCTATTTTGTCATAGTCCATGGAGACAAACAGTAGTAACATTATCCTAGTTACATTTTTAGTTTCAATAACTAGTCTCTTCACTTTAGTTAGAGTTGTTTTATTAGTGTTAGACTAAGTTAGAAATTCTTATTTTGCACTAGTCTACATGTATGCTTAAGCAAGAAATTACTCTTTTAATTAGGTTTTTTCTTTTCTTTCAAGTACAAGCTAGATGTAAACTCTTACATTAAATATGGACCCTATAAACTACTTTCAAAATTCAAATAACTTTTATTTATACCCATTCACACTAAAAATAAAATGATCACATTGTATTTAAAAATAAATAAAAATCACAATCGGGCAACTTGGCGACTGAAAGAATGCCATACCTAGCAATAACCTCGCCTCCTAGATGCACTCACATGACAGTATGTTTTTGGAATGATCTGGCAAGTTGGGGAGTGAAAGAAGTGCATCCCTAGTGTAAATCCGACCACCTGGACGCACTCGCGCTAACGGTTCGTTGCCACGACGAGCGGAACAAAAGTTGTTCTATTTTCCCACCTTGCACTGAATGCATTTGATGGTTTTTTATGCGACCGAAAAAGTGTGACCACGAAAAAATGGATTTGAGTTGCCCAAAAGAGAGAGAGGTTTTTGTATTCGCCCACCACATGAACTCGTAGGTTCAGACAATTTGTCCATATGTGCCATGGGTTTTGAGATACGTGACATCAAAGTTTGACGATTTTCACACTTTGAGTGCTCAAGGGAAAGCATCGCTAAGGTGTGGCTCGGATTGATCGGGCGAGTTGGGGAGAAAAATAAGTGCATACCTAGCATAAACACGACCACCTGGATGCGCTTGTGCTGACTGTTCAGTTCCACGACGAGCAAAATGAAAGTTGTGCTATTTTGCCACCTTGCACTGAATGCAGTTGATGGTTTTTTATACGACCGAAAAAGTGTGACCACAAGAAAATGGATTTGAGTTGTCCAAAAGTGAGAGAAGTTTTTGTATTCTTCCACTGCATGACCTCCTAGGTTTAGACGGTTTGTCCATACGTGCTACTGGATTCGAGATACATGACATCAAAGCTTGATGGTTTTCACACTTTCAACGCTCAAGGGAAAGCGTCACTAAGGTGTGGCTTGAAATGATCAAGCAAGTTGGGGAGAAAAAGAAGGGAATAACTAGCATAAAAATGCCCACCCAGATGTGCTCACACTAATGGTTCGTTCCCATGACAAGCATAATGAAAGTTGTGCTATTTTGCCACCTTGCACTGAATGCATTTGACGATTTTGTATGCGACCAAAAAAGTGTGACCATGTGAAAAATTATTTGATTTGTTTGAAAGTGAGAGAGGTTTTTGTATTATTCCACTACACGACCCCGTAGTTTCAAACGGTTCATCCATACGTGCCACAGGCTTGGAGATATGCGACGTCAAAGTTTGACGGTTTTCACACTTTGAGCGCTCAAGGGAAAGTGTTGCTAAGGTGTAGCTCGGAATGATTGGGAGAGTTGGGGAGAGAAAGAAGTGCATACCTAGTGTAAAAACAGCCACCTAGATGCGCTCGCATTAACGGTTCATTACCACGATGAGAGAAATGAAAGTTGTGCTATTTTGCCACCTTGCACTGAATGCATTTGACGGTTTTTTATGTGACCAAAAAAGTGTGACCACGAGAAAAAGGATTTGAGTTGTCTAAAATTGAGAGAGGTTTTGTATTATTCCACTACATGAACCCATAGGTTCATACATTTCATCCAGATGTGCCACGAGCTTCAAGATATGCGACATCAAAGTTTGACGATTTTCACACTTTAAGCGCTCAAGGGAAAGCATCGCTAATGTGTGCGGAATGATCGAGCGAGTTGGGGAGAAAAATAAGTGCATACCTAGCGTAAACACAGCCACCTAGACGCACTCGTGCTGATGGTTTTTTGCCACGACAAGCGAAACGAAAGTTGTGCTATTTTGCCACCTTGCACTGAATGCATTTGACGATTTTTTATGCGACCGAAAAAGTTTGACCACGAGCAAATGGATTTGAGTTGTCCAAAAGTGAGAGAGGTTTTTGTATTATTCCACTACACAACCCCATAGGTTCAAACAGTTTGTCCATATGTGCCACGAGCTTTGAGATACATAACGTCAAAGTTTGACGATTTTCACACTTTGAGCGCTCAAGGGAAAGAGTCGCTAAGGGGTGGCTCAGAATGATCAGGAGTTGGGGAGAGAAAGAAGGGAATACCTAGCATAAACATAGCCAACCTAACGTGCTCATGCTGATGGTTCATTGCAATGACGAGTGAAACGAAAGTTGTGCTATTTTGCCACCTTGCACTGAATGCATTTAACGGTTTATGATGCGACCGAAAAAGTGTGACCACGAGCAAATGGATTTGAGTTGTCCGAAAGAGAGAGATGATTTTGTATTCATCCGCCACATGACCTCGTAGGTTCAGATGGTTCGTCCATACATGCCATGGGCTTCGAGGTACCCGACGTCAAAGTTTGACAGTTTTCACACTTTGAGCGCTCAAGGGTAAGCATCGCTAAGGTGTGGCTCGGAATGATTGAGCAAGTTGGAGAGAAAAAGAAGGGCATACCTAACATAAACCCAGCCACCCAGATGCGCTCGCACTGACGGTTTGTTGCCATGACAAGTGGAATAAAAATTGTGCTATTACACTTTAATTTATTACTCAATTCAATGAATCATCTAGATCCGCTCTACTCTTTAATGTGTTAATAATTGCCTCATGGTCAGACTCATGAACCTTCCATAGGTTTTGGTTTAGTGGTCTACCCCCATATTTAGTCAAGTGAACATTTGATGCTACCACAAGATTCGAATAATGAATAATCTTTCTATGTGTCTCAAAGTCCTCAAATAACCACAAGTTAGATTTCTTCAATTTGTACCTCCTAAGCTATGTACCAGTAACAATGACTAATCCTATAGGGTATTCAATGTTTTCACCATCTACCATGGGGCCATCTAATTTCTTGTTTGCCTTCACACAATGACATAGATAATAATATGTTCCTTCTTCATTGTCTTCAGTTGCAATAACTACATAAACATGCTCTATAATCATTTTTGCATTTATGTACATGAATAGAGTGAACAGATAGATATAAAATAAATTTATTTAAATATGTATTTAGATAATTTACCTGGTTGGACTAGATCTGAGACATGGTCAAATTCAACGGATGCTTCCATCTGTGTGAATTGCAATGCTATCGGGAGTCGATATGTCTCAAGTGGGCTCAAAGTTCTCATACACCATTCATTGACCCACTCCTTTGACTCGCACTCGTTCCATGTTTCATTTGCACGTGACGATCAAAAGCACACCATATGTTGCGTATGTATAGTCCACAAACCTGCATTATAGCTTCTAAAAAAGTGTAGATCACTCGATCCTGTCAATGTACAACAATCCTCATATTTTCCAATGTCAGTATCATCTATCAACCAAAAAAATCTATTAACGGAAGACTCACCTTGATTACCTGGACCCATTGTAGCACTACACCGCTCGACAATAGCTCTTGCATCTATCAACGTTGCTTTATCTATGTATTTTAACTCCTCTCATGTCAAGGCTCTTTTGATACATTCTCTTGCAATGTTCCCCCTTTCCATGCTCGGCTTCACAAAAATTCCACATATGTTGAAAACTAGTGCTCTTATGCATTCTACTTAACCAGTAAAACATCTGAGAGTTCCCGAATTGTGAGGCACAATTATCTGACCATATGATGTGTTGTCGAAATGAAATACCCATACTAGCCAAATTACGGTAGAACATCTGGAAGCAACCTTTCACAAACTCTGTAGAATGTGAGCGATCATCACTAATATAGAAGTGGTGCCCCCTCAAAATCTTCTCGTTTCCATATGTGCTATCAGCAGCATGCATGAATGCTATATGCACAAATATAGAAACCTGTGTGGAGTTGTAATACTAGGATTGAACCTCATTATGTGGCTTTAGTGTGTAGTTCTCTATGAATTCAACAACCGAAATGATGGTATTGAGTGGAAATGTGTCCTTGCATATCTTGAATTTCAAGTCCAACCATCGAGCTCTATGGGTATGCCTTGTATAATCATACAATATTTTCTCATGAAAAATGCCCATAAACTGATATACTGGAATCTTTTCAGTGACAAAATAACACCTTTTTGCTTCTTTTCCATCTTTTACATTGTAGGCCACCATCTTATATTTGCCAAATTCCACTAGTTCATTCCCAATAATATGTGTACTATCCATATGTGCACACATTGGCAAATTTTGCAAGTCACCGCAATGAGCGCATGTGTCATCCAAGCATACTTTATTGTAAAATTATTGACCATCAACTCTTTCACATAAAATGGTAGATATGAAGCCCCTTGAAGATCTAGGTGGAGCCTTTATGCTACATTCCTGCGAAATATTATTAGTATGCAAATCTACACATATATATCTATAAACATCATAATGATTAGAAAATTCAATATGCACTCTACAACAAGTAGTGCGTGTGTGATTTATTTTAACATAAAAAGGCTTTGCCATTTCAAAAAATCTTTGACTAATTTTAATTTGAGGATACATGTCTAAAAACTTGGCAAAAAATTGTGTTTGAGTCAAATCCAAAAAATGCTTCGGATGTGGATCATGGATTTGACTACCAATTCTCCTCCTAACAACATCTCTTTGATTAGGAGAGACCCTTATGTTAGTCTTCCAAAATTCATCAATCAAGGATCTCAATGCTTCAACAATTGCTTTATCTTTTCATGGTAGTCTAACAGAGAATGCCCATAATTCTTTATCATTTGGATCCTCAACTCTTTCACACCTTCTCATGGCTCTCATTAGAGATTTTCTACTAATTCTCATTGCTTTACTTGTCTTTCTAATGAGTCCAGATTTCTTGGTTTGAGTGGTTACTATTGTTGATGTGAGGACACGTCGTGTGGCATTGCTATCTTTTGTGCATAATTTAGAACCCGCACTCTTATATGCACTCATTAGATTCTTGACAATTGATTTCTCACTTGAATCATCTGATGCTCTTAGCCCAAGAATCCGCATGATGGGCCTAAATTTCAAATTTCTTATCATTTCAACAAATAGTTGACATCTTCCGCTCTCATTTAACTTTTCAAAGTACAATCTCCAAATTTGGTTAGCATATATTTGACAAGTACACTTTGGAATCTTATTAACCATTGGTTGCAAAATATTAGTAACAATTTCAATCAAATACTTAGGCTTTCTATGCAATATTCTAGGAGGTGTTCTCAAAGTTTGAGTTGCCTCAATATTAGGAATGTTAACAATATTAGGCATAGATGGCATACCTTCAACCAGAGATGAAAATGATGATGTACTTTCAAATTGAGATGTACTTGCAATGTGACATATTGTAGAAGGTGTGCCTTCAACTTGAAAAGTGAGAGATGGTTTGCCTTCAATTTGAGATGTGACAATTGGTGTGCCTTCAACTTGATATGTGAGAGATGGTGTTCCTTCAACTTGAGATGTGAGAAATGGTGTGCCTTCAACTTGAGATGTGAGAGATGTTGTCCCTTCAACTTGAGATGGTGTTCCTTCAACTTGAGATGTGAGAAATGGTGTGCCTTCAACTTGAGATGTGAGAGATGTTTTTCCTTCAACTTGAGATGTGAGAGATGGTGTGCTATCAACCTCGGACATCGATTGTCTCTTTGCATGAAGGTTTTCTATTCATTCTCTTTGTTTTACCAATACCATATCTCTCTTACGTTCCTCTTCAATTGGCATGTCTTCTTCTATGGTTTTCAATTTCCTTAATTGACGAATTTGCCTCATATTTTCTCTTGTCTTTGCATTCTTAGTTTCACGCTCTTCCCATGTTAGCTTTTGTCGTCTTTTCCTCAGCATGGTGGTGATTTCTAAATATACCTACACAAAGATTGTATAAAATAATTGCGTAAACCAATAGCAACATATGAAATTAAGTTATGAATGCTAAAATTGTTGAAGTTGTGATCTAAGTAGAAAGATGTGATAAAGGTGGTCTTATTCACATATGCACTACTTAGATTTTTCTCTTATTGATATAGTTAAATTGTATATTATGAAATAGAAACAAACAAAATCATAATAAACATTTCAGTATAAAATAATATGAAAATTACCTCAAATAAAAAAAATCCCTGCAAAAACTTCAAATGTTTGTCTTCTACGATGTCTAACCAGCAAAAAGATGGTGAAATTGTGATGGAATATGCTAAATATGCTTCTATGATAAGTCAATAGCATGAAAAAAGAGTTTCCTTGTTGTGATCAGAGAAAAAGCACAGACAAAACCAGGGAATGTGGGCCAGAATCACGGGTCCACTATCGAAGATTACCATTTTTCACGTGCAATCCATTTGGTGCACGCCAGAATTTGGAGAATGCCAAATTTGGAGAGCGCCAAATTGGCTCTATAAACCATTTTAACATTCACCAAAAATAGAGAGAGAGAGAGAGAGAAAGAGAGAGAGAGAGAGAGAGAGAGAGAGAGAGAGAGAGAGAGAGAGAGAGAGAGAGAGTTGGGAAGGAGAGATAGGAGGAGAGTGAGGAAGAATAGAGATAGGGAGATATATGAGGGGAGGGAAAGAGAGAGTGAGAGAGAGGGAAAGAGGGAAAGATAGAGTGAGAGAGAGAGTTGGGAGGGAGAGAGAAATGAAGAATAAAGAGGGAGAGGGAGATATAGGACAAGAGGGAGGAAGAATAGAGAAAGGGAGATATACGAGGGGAGAGGGGGAGAGAGAGAGAGAGAGAGAGAGAGCTGGGAGAGAGAGAGAGAGAGAGAGAGAGAGAGAGAGAGAGAGAGAGAGAGAGAGAGAGAGAGAGAGAGAGAGAGAGAGAGAGAGAGAGAGAGAGAGAGAAATGAAGAATAGAGATAGAAAGGGAGATATAGGAGGACAGGGGGAAGAATAGAGATAGGGAGATATAGGAGGGGAGGGAAAGAGAGAATGAGAGAGAGAGGGGGGTGTTAGGGTTTCAAGCAGATCTGAAGCAAATGTGAACTAACAATTATATGCAGATTTAAATACAAAAGATAAAGAAATAAAACAGGACATAGATAACATAGAGATTTAATGTGGTTCACCTAGAATGGGTTATGTCCACCATACACAGTCGTCCAATCTTTCTTATTATCCAACAAAAATAGGACATCAACCTTACAATGTCTTAAGCATCTCAGCCGCTTATAACATGCATTTTTAGGGCAACAAACAAAGTCGGCCTTTTTACTTGGTTTTATTACAATGTCGGTTTTCATCAACAAAAAAATGGCAAAAAAAAATTTCTCGGGGGCTGCCGCCCCCAAACCCCCACAGCAGGCGGCCCGGCCCAACCCCGGACCCCGACGAGAATATGTACTTAGTGTACAGTACTTTGTTGATCAATCACCACATATCAACAATCTCCCACTTGGAGATTGATCAAGCCCCACACCAAACAATCTCCCATTTGGAGACTAATACTAGACGACACCACTGTACTTGCAGCATCTGCTAGATAAAACACTGGGACTCAACTGGTATAAATTTCACAATTATCAATCAAGAAGACCAACAGAAACTGATGAATAAATCAGCTTCTCCTATGGAACTACCTTCATGAACATATCGGCAGGATTCTCACTTGTGTGAATCTTCTCAAGCCGTAACTAACCCTCCTCCAAAACAATCTGGATGAAGTGGTAGCTGAGCTGAATGTGTTTTGTCCTTGAATGAAAAGTAGAGTTCTTTGCAAGATGAATGGCACTCTAGCTATCGATATACAATGGGCAATCCTCATGTGTCTGACCCAATTCCTCCATAAAATATTGTAACCAAATCATCTCCTTGCTGGCTTCTGTAGCAGCAACATACTCAGCTTCAGTGGTTGAAAGTGAAACAACCTTTTGCAGCCTACAAATCCAACTGACTGCAGTTCCCCCTATAGTAAAAACATACCCTGTAGTACTCCTCCGTGAATCAATATCACCTGTCTGATCAGAGTCAACAAATCCACTCAGAGTAGCATTAGATCCTTTGAAACATAATGCCTTCGTAGTAGTTCCTTTCAGATATCGAAGAATCTATTTCACAGCATTCCAATGTTCCATACCCAGATTACTCATAAACCTGCTCACAACTCCCACTACATGTCCAATATCTGGCCTTGTGCAAACCATTGTATACATCAGACTGCCAACAGCTGATGAATACGAGATGTGAGACATTTTGTTTACCTCTTCTTGTGCCTTTGGGCACATCTCCTTAGTCAATTTAAAATTACTAGCCAAAGGTGTACTAACTGCTTTTGTATCTTGCATGTTAAATATTTTCAACACCTTCTTTATATACTCACTTTGGGACAAATTCAAGGTTCTATTTTTCCCGTCCCTTGTAATCCTCATACCGAGAATTTGCTTAGCTGCACCCAAATCCTTCATAGCAAATGACCTGGCTAATTTCTGTTTAAGCTCATTTATATGTTGCATGTTAGACCCAGCAACAAGCATGTCATCAATATAAAGCAACGGGATAATATAATTGCCATTATCCAATCTCTTAAAATATACACAATGATCAAAATGACATCTATGATAACCGTGTTCAGCCATGAAACTATCAAATTTTAAATACCCTTGTCGAGGTGCTTGCTTTAGGCCATACAAACTTTTCTTCAACCTGCACACCAAGTTCTCCTTACCTTTGACCTCATATCCCTGTGGTTGCAACATGTAAATTTCCTCCTCCAAATATCCATGGAGAAAAGTTGTTTTGACATCTAATTGTTCAAGATGTAATTCATTTGCAGCCACAAGACTAAGTACAATTTTAATTGAAGTCATTTTTACAACTGGAGAAAATATTTCATCATAATCTATACCCTGTTTCTATGCAAAACCTTTTACCACAAGTCTGGCCTTATATCTTTTCTAACCTCCTTCCTCCTCCTTCAGCCGATAAATCCATTTGTTAGGCAAGGCTCTTTTTTCTGCAGGTAAAGGGACTAAGTCCCAAGTCTTATTTTTCATCAAGGAGTCCATCTCCTCTTTCATGCCTAGCTCCCACTATTGTTTGGCATTCACCTGCATTGCTTCTTCATATTCTTCTGGTTCACCAGAATCAGTTAATAATATAGAATACAAAGAAGGAGAAAATATTTCAAGGGGTCTACTTGACCTCGTAGAATGTCTAACACTTGCAGAGTTTGTGGGACAATCTGTTGTTGTTGAGCATCAGGTACCTGTGGCATTTCATTTTCAGGAATCTCATCCAGCACCACATATTCTTGTTTGTCATGTTCATGCTTCTTTTCTTGCATCTGTTCTTTATACATTACCTTCTCATTGAATATAACATCTCTACTTCTAATTATTTTCTTATTTTCAAAATCCCATAACCGATAGCCATATACATCTATCCCATATCCAATGAAGGTACATTTCTGAGATTTAGCATCAAGCTTGGTTTTGTTTTCTTTATCAACATGGACAAAAGCTTCACAACCAAAATTTTTCAGAAAAGAATAATTTACCTTTTTACCAGTCCATGCCTCCTCTCTAATACCACCATCCAAAGGGGTTGAAAGTCCTCTATTTATCAAATAGACAGCAGTATGTACAACATCTGCCCAAAAATGTAAGGGCAATCTAGCATGCAATCCCATGCTCCTCGCGCGTTCCATGATAGTCCTATTCATTCTCTCTGACACACCATTTTCTTGTGGAGTTCCTGGAACTGTCTTCTGCTTTCGAATCTCATTTAAGGAGCAGTAATCTTCAAATGCTTTGTTGCAATACTCACCTCCATTATCCGATCCGAGACACTTCAACTTTTTCCTGTCTCATTCTCAACCAAAGCTTTCCATTTCTTAAAAGTTTCAAAAACATCTTATTTTTGTTTTAGGAAATACACCCATGTTTTTCTGGTTGAGTCATCAATAAAAATAACATAATAACAAGAGCCACCAAGAAATGATACCTGAGCCGGTCCCCATACATCTGAATGTACAAGCTCTAACTTCTCACTCTTCTTCTCTTTCCCAACCTTGAGAAATCTGACTCTTTTATGTTTACCATAAACATAGTTTTCACAGAACTCTAAATCAATCTTCTTTAGTCCTGGCAATATATTTTTGGAGTGAAGGATTTTCATCCCTTTCTCACTCATATGCCCAAGCCTATGGTGCCACTTTATCGAATCTGTTCTTGCAACATCTATTGTTGTTGTCCCTACAGTAACTTTATTTGTAGCAACTAAGGTAGAGTAAGTGTTACCAGTACATAGATATAATGTGCCTACCTTCCCACCTTTAGCTACTACTAATGATCCTTTAGTGACCTTCCAGATACTGTCTGAGAAGGTAACTATGCAACCTTCACTACCTAGTTGCCCTGCAGAAATTAAATTTCTTCTTAATTTAGGAACATGTCTTACCTCCTGCAAAAACCAGTCATTTCCATTCTGCAACTTGATAATTATCTTTCCTTTTCCAACAATTTGACAGGGCTCATCATCACCCAAATATACCTGTCCAAAATCACCTTGAACACAATCTAGAAAATATTTTATATGGGGTGTAGCATGAAATGAAGCCCCAGAATCTATTACCCAGGAATCATTAACGTTATCCAAACATAAGATTAAAGCATCTTGTAAAGTATTACTTGCAATATTAGCTTCCTTACTGTCATTTTCATTTTTGTCTCCTTCTTTGTTTTTTTGAGACCAACAGTCTTTCTTTAGATGACCAGGCTTTCCGCAGTACCAACAATCTTTCTTTCCTCTAGATTGAGAGCGTCCTTTCTTTGACTTCCCTCATGACTTCTCATTCCAAGGGCCTTTTCCTCTTTCCTTTGATCTTCCTCTGTTCTCCACATTCAAAACACTACTGATGATGTTGAAGTCTCATCTGTGCTTTTCCTTCACATTTCCTCGCTTAGGATAACACCAACAATATCATCAAATTTCAAAGTATTTTTACTAGAGATAGAGTTACTCACAACCATAACCAAGCTATTCCAGCTTTCTGGCAAAGAAAATAAAATTAAGAGAGCCCTAATCTCTTCTGCAAAGGTAATTTTTACCGAAGATAATTGACTGGTAATTGTATTAAATTCATTTAAGTGTTCCGCTACAGATCCTCCCTCACTCATTTTCAAATTAAATAAATGCTTCATAAGAAATACCTTATGCGAAGCTGAGGGTTTGTCATACAACTTAGCCAATGTCACCATCAAATCTATAGTGCTTCTGTTATATTGAATGCTACAGACGGTGCAAGGCACAATCGAATGGATCCCAGTGCCTTTCTATCTAAAATGCCCCACTCTTCATCTAACATTATTGTTGCTTTCTTTGCCTTTCCTTCCAACGGTCTCCCCAAATCCTTTTGATATAGGTAATCCTCCATTTGCATTTTCCATAACTGATAATTCTGGTCGTTAAACTTTTCAACTTTGAATTTGGAATCCTCCATTGCTCCCACTCAAATTTGAAAATCCTGCCAATTTACAAAAAACCTCGCTCTGATACCAATTGTTAGGGTTTCAAGCAGATCTGAAGCAAATATGAACTAACAATTATATGCAGATTTAAATACAAAAGATAAAGAAATAAAATAGGACACAGATAACACAAAGATTTAACATGGTTCACCCCCAATGGGTTACGTCCACCATACACAACCGTCCAATCTTTCTTATTATCCAGCAAAAACAGTACTTCAACCTTATAATGCCTTAAGCATCCCAGCTGCTTATAACATGCATTTTTAGGGCAACAAACAAAGTCGGCCTTTTTAGGGTTTTATTACAATTTCAGTTTTCATCAACAAAAAAATGGCAAAAAAAAATTTCTCGAGGGCTGCCGCCTCTAAACCCTCACAGCGAGCTACCACCTGCTTTCCCGGGGCCCAGCCTTGGACCCCAATGAGAATACATGCTGAGTGTACAATACTTTGTTGATTAGTCACCACATATCAATAGGGGGGGAGATATAGGAGGAGAGGGAGGAAGAGTAGAGATAGGGAGACATATGAGGGAAGGGAAAGAGAGAGTGAGAGAGAGGAAAAGAGGGAAAGAGAGAGGGAGAAAGAAATGAAGAATATAGATAGACGGGGAGATATAGGATGAGAGGGAGGAAGAATAGAGATAGGGAGATATATGAGTGGAGGGAAAGAGAGATGGAGAGAGAGGGAGATAGAGAAAGCGAGGGAATGAGAGAGAGAGAGAGAGGATAAAATAAGAATAGAGATAGAGAGGGAGATATAGGAGGAGAGGGAAGAATAATAGAGATAGGGAGATATAGGAAGAGAGAGAGAGAGAGAGAGAGAGAGAGAGAGAGAGAGAGAGAGAGAGAGAGAGAGAGAGCTAGGAGAGAAAAAGAAAAAAAGAATAAAGATAGAGAGGGAGATATAGGAGGAGAGAGAGGAATAATAGAGATAGGGAGATATAGGAGGGGAGGGACAAAGAATAGAGATAGGGAGATAGAGAGAGCAAGAAAAAGAGAAAGGGAGTGGGATGGAGAGACTTGAGGAGGAAAGAGAGAAAGAGAAAGGGAGAGAGGGAAAGAGGGAAAGAGAAGAAGAAGAAGAAGAAGAAGGAGGAGGAGGAGGAGGAGGAGGAGGAGGAGGAGGAGGGTGAGAGAAATGAAGAATAGAGATAGAGAGGGAGATATAAGAGGAGAGGGAGGAAGAATAGAGATAGGGAGAGATAGGAAGGGAGGGAGGAAGAATAGAGATAGGGAGATAGAGAGAGTGAGAAAAAGAGAAAGGGAGTGGGAGGGATAGACTTGAGAAGGAAAGCTCAAGAAAGAGAAAGAGAAAGTTCAAAGATGAAAAATTGCATGGAATACATTTGGTGTGAGCCATTTTTGGCATGTGCCAAATACGGTGCACGCCAAATGTATTTTTAATTTGTTTTCCATTTGGTGAGCGTGCACCAAATGTGTTTCCTTGGGAAACACCAAGCCTTAGGCTTGGATTTGCCTTGGGCATTTAACCCAAAGGCTTGGACGCCCTTCTCAGGCCTGAGACGTGTTTTCCAGCAAATATTGAAAATTTTCTAACATTTTTGTTCGTGCTCTCTGTCAGGTTTGCACGTGTTTCAATGTAATAAAAATAAAAACACCATACAATCATCAAGCTCTCTCTTAGCTATCCAACCATATAATTCTTTTCAAATTTTGATAATATTAAGGTCTTCATCCATAATTTATTTTGTTAGTGTGTCTGATTTTTGTCAAAAACCAACATGTCGTATTTTGGCCATAGTTTTTTACTCATTTATCCAATTTTGAAAAAAATTACATTTTTAGAAACTAGACTCCATTCTACACAATTTAGAAAATAATCTGATTTTTTATTAGTTTTCACAAAATTTTGGGGGAGCACGCTCAAATTTATGTGTTTTAGGATGTGTCCACTTCGAAAATTCGTAAAAATTCAAATATTCATAAACAAATTAGCCGAAAAATCTGGCATAAACTTCAATGTGTTAGCTACTTTCTCATTGGAGCAATTTGCCAAATTCTAAATGAAAATTGACATTTTAGGGGCACCACATTTCGTGCTATGTTATTTTTTTCTGAAAAAACAAGACCAATAAATGTGGTGCCCCTTTTTGAAACCCTTAATCTCCTTTGTTTTCAAAAAAAAATGTAGTTTAGAAAGTAGATTCAAAGCACTTCAACTTTTGTTCTTGTTGCATCTTCAAATTTTGAGTGTACCTATCTTCAATTTCTCGTCGAAGTTCAAACTTTGCTGATTTCAGAAATAAATAAATAAATAAATTTAAGACCCCTTTTTGGTCCCCCATCTTTGTGCACTTACCCAAGGTTGTGATAATATTATTCCATTATAAATATGAAGTTACATGTTGAAATACATATTGTGTTTTTCAATGTGCACAAACTAAGTTCAGGATTGGTAAGATGTGTTTTTATGCTAATTTGATGTTATCTGAAATGAATAGGTCAATTTCACAACCTTCATCTTTAGGTAATAGAGGTATGTACACCCCCAAAAAAGTGTTGAATGCATGCAAATGTAATAAATAGAATATGCATATAAACTATCATATTCAAACAAACACATGCAAACCTCAAAATGATTAATATGCTTGATATGTTGATGATGGGTTGTATGTGGTTGCTCATTGATCTAGCAGCATGACGTTGTTGTGAAGATGATTGAATGCTAAAATTGGCAACATAATGATAACACATGAAGAATGGTTAAAATGAGAGAAGAGGCCTCAACTTATATATTTTCAAATTTTGAATGGACGGTGGAGATCAAAAGATGATGAAGGGCCAAGATTGAATGCGAGAGGAGAGGAAAAGTGGGAGATCCGAGAGATTTAGCCATAAAGGCATTCTTTGACTCCACACTCCTCAAGGACATGGGGAAGAGGGACAAAATACATTGGGAAGATACATAAGGAATTAAAAATTCCTTGGAAAAAGGGAGTCTTCAAAGAATAAAGGATAAAAAGAATTAAAAATTCCTTGGGAAGAGGGGCATAGGGAAATTCAAGGAATTCAAAACTCCTTGGATAGACAAAATTGGGTGGCATTTAAGGTCAGGAGGTGAGATGGGAGATCCATTTATGGTATGTTGTTGACTCATTCGATTATAAATGTGCAAATGATTAGTGAGGGTGATTAGGTTAGTGTAGCGTCCTAAAATTGCACCCTTTGCAATTTTGACCATATTTGGGGCCCTCACTTTAATGTTCTCATCCTCATGCTTGATCGAGACCTATTTGTGCCTCTTCTATGCAATTAACATCATATTTTCATCTTGCACCTTGTTGGGACCCCTTAACACTAACCCAATTTGGGTAGGACCAGGGCGTGGCACCCTGACTCCCTAATTGGGGCCTAATTTGGACCCTAGGCCCTATCCAAAATTTGAGCGAGAATTGCTTCTCCATGTCGACCTATGTCCAAAAATTAATATGTTTAATGACATGAAAGTATATAAGGTCTTCCCCTATCATTTTGAGATACAAGGATAAGGCGAATATACAATCATAAGGCAAGGAGAACTATATTTAATAAATCAAGCATCCAAGCATTCATCATCAAGCATCCCTAGAGGTCTTCAAGGCTACATATTGTTCATTCATCAATTATGGAGCAACTTTACATCATTTATTTGCAAGCATGTGTGTCTGTATTAGGGTTTGTTCATGTTCATGACATTTCATACAACATATGTGATTACATACAAGAAGCAAAGCATCATCATCATTCATTGCAAATCTAAAGGTATACATTTCCATTATTTATTTCAAGCATTTATAATATTCCATTGAAGGTTGATTCCTTAACCGGGGTTTGACTTAAGCAAACCCCTATTCCCAACTTTTTCGCTTTCTTTTTGTGTGCAGGAAATAGGTGTGAAGCTACTCTTCTCATATTAAATTTTATTTGCAGAGACGAAAAAAACCCTTTTCAACGCGCGGAAAATTCGGAGGACCAAGGGGCAGTGCCACGGTCCCTACTTTTTTGGGGCATTTTCACAAGGCAAATCTGAATTAGTTTATATTACTTAGATCCAGGTGCACAGTAAAATCTCGAACTTGTAGCTCCTTATTTTCCCAATTTTGTCTTCAATTTCGACACTTTACCCTAAATCAACATTTCAACTTACAAAAGAGGGAAAAACTCATCATAATCAATCAATCCACTTAGTATTCGGTCCTTATTTGATTTGTGACTGAATCTAATGGATTCCTCCCCTCTTTTGGATGTAAAGAAAAATCCCCCTATCAAAGCGAAAATTGATTTCGTGATTTCTTCGTCTATGTTGTAAATTGCCAAATCAAATTTTCTCCTTAATATTCTGGTGAACCTGACTCCTTACACCATTAATTCTAATTTTTGTTTTTAGATATGAGTGTATGCAATTAAAAATTCAAGTTTTCATTTACAAGTTTGATTTCCTCGCAAATTTTAAAAATTTAGAGGTTAATTTCATTAAAACCCTAATTTTTATTTTCAAAATTGAGCTTGTGAATTTTTTAATTTGGTTTAATTATTTCAAATCTAAGTACTTCACTTTCAAAATTCAAATTTTCATCTACAAGTCAAATTTCACAATTAAATTTTAAAATTAAGTGGTTAATTTTAAAAAGTACCTTGTGGGTTGTTTAAATTTTGAATTTCCCTCTTCACATCTGGTTGTTAATTTCAATTCAAATTCAAACTTACAATCTTGGATCAAATTTCAATTTCACATTTAAATTTTAAAATTAAGTGGTTAATTAAAAAGACCCTAATTTTTAAATTTAAATTAATCTTGTGCATTTCCCAACTTTTGAATTTCTAAATTTCAATTCTATATCTAATTTTAAATTTTAAAATTAAGAGGTTCTTTTTACAAGGCCCTAATTTTAAATAATTTTCTTGTTGATAACTTTATATTTAAATTTTAAAATTAAGAGGTTATTTAACAAAGCCCTAATTTTAAATTTAAATTTTTATTGGGTAAATTCAAATCTTCTAGTGGGTAATTTTAAATTTAAATTAAGAGGTTATTATCAAAGCCCTAATTATAAATTTGAATTTCCTAGGAGGTTGCATAAAATTTCAAAAAAATTGAATAATCATTTTTCTAAAATTTTGCATTATTCAATTTTTTTGCAAATTCCAATTTTCAAATCTCAACTTTCAAATTTTTATTTCACATTTTTCAAACTTTAAATCTCAAAAAAAAAAAATCAATCAAATTTTAATCTCATCAATTTACATAAATTAAGTGGTTTTATTTATAAAATCCTAATTTATTTCAACCAATTTGCTTGGATTTAAATTTCAATATTCATCATGGCAATTAATGGATTTGATCTATTTGCTATTTCACATATGATTACATTGCTTTTTACGTGCATTTATTATAATCATGTGCTGGATAATGGCTTCTTTCACTTCATGTTACTTCTTTTCATTCATAACACTAGAACATATTGCATTTTTAGGGTTTCCAAGTTGCTTCCTTTTCACCAATTAGATCTCAAAGCTTGTATTTATCATGTACATTGTGTTATGGTGATGTTTTTGGGCAAATGCATTTCATACGTAGATCACCTAAAAGCTTCTTTAGATCCCAATCCTAGAGATGTTCATGGAAAACTTCATACTTGTACCTCTTCTAGGGTATCTAATGTGAATGAAGAAAGAGCTAATTCTCTTGTCAATGATCTCTCTAATGGAGAGAAAGTATTGCAGAGCAACATGGACCCATCTTCTTCTCATATCATTGAAGTTTGATGTTTTGCTTATGTTTTTCAATTTTAGATGTCTGATTTTCTGTTTTAGGTATGAATACACAACAAACACACGATATGATAAGTGACCTCAAGCACAATACGCTACCTAAGGAAATTGGCTGAGAGAGAAAACCTTTGCTTGCAATCTTAGGTACACACCCAATAGCTAATTAGAATACGGCCGCTAAGTCTCACGCAATGGATTCTCAACGTCATATTATCCAACTCCTAACGCTAATGGGGGAACGATATGGCAAGTGTCTTGGGAGAGTTACTATCTCTCTTGCACAAATATTATCACCCTTTTGGAGGTGAATTGGGTAGCTTTTAATTTAATTTGGAACTAGTAAGGGATTTGTTCAACGTGTTGGGGTATAATACTCAATTAAGAGGTCTCCCAGCCTTGAAAACCAAGGTTTGATATACCCAAAGGTATGAAGGAGATCTATTCCTGAGCACTACTGCTGACTTGCTTTTCATCAAATCACATTTATTTTATAGTGGGTTGGATTACTTGGTGTTAGTCGTTCCCACTTAGGTCATTCCCCTCTCATCGGCCTTAATGGCTAAGAGTTATTAGCTCCTCGGGAGGGGAGACCCACTACAGATATGCACTAATGAAAGCAAATGATGAGTCTATCTTTCTGATCACCTAAGAAAGGTGAGATCATACTCGCCTATCATCAAAACACATAATACATGATTGTTCATTTCCATTAGCAAAAATAAGTGTGCCTACAAAACTTAAAGAAGACATGAAATTTGGTTGAATTCTCCTAGGCAACCTGCAAAATAAATGCATTAGTATTCATGATGTGTTTTGTTGAAATGAAGCTTTGACAAGTGTAATCTTCGACAATCATCCTGCAAAAACCAGTTAGGCTGCCAAAAAACTCACAAACAAACCAGGGTTGGCATTAATAATAATCAAATTAAAGCCTGAAACCCCTAAAATGCAAACTGTTTTGAAAAGATAAAAGCATAATTTTGTACGATATTATTTACCTGATCGTACGAGTGTCTTTTCATGACCGTACGAGTGCAAAACAAAGCTCATACAACAATTCAGTATCCTTAAAATCTCGTACGAGTCAGAACAAATTCTCGTCTAAGTTCACAAAGGAACTCGTATGAGGTTGAAAAGGAACTCATATGAGATGTTGATTCTAACTCGGCTAGAAATGAAGATTTGATGATGCTTGAGATGCCAAAAATGAGA
The DNA here is from genome assembly GCF_030272615.1 of Cryptomeria japonica. Taxonomy (NCBI): domain Eukaryota; kingdom Viridiplantae; phylum Streptophyta; class Pinopsida; order Cupressales; family Cupressaceae; genus Cryptomeria; species Cryptomeria japonica. The sequence continues at coordinate 249,523,806 of NC_081415.1, forward strand.
TTTCTGGCCCCACGGTGGGCGCTAAAATGTCGTGCCTGTGAAGCGTGATACTTGCAGTTGCAACACAAAGCACTCAATAGATCATTACAAGCATGATTAGCAAATAATAAGAAAACAAAGATGAACAAAATAAAGTGACCTATTGCCTCCTAAGAGATGCAAGTATAGATTTTCTCTCAGATCTGGATAAGCAATCCTAGTGACTTGACTACACCTAGATAGAGGATTTGAAATGATAATGATATGCAAAGATGAGATTGATTATGCTAGATTGATCCAAGAGACTAATTAAGCTAATGATATGCATGATTAAGCTATGATAATGATGCAATTAAGCTAGAAAAGAGATTGATTAAGCTACATGATTCAACAATTATGCTAGAAAATGATCAAATTAAACTAAATCTAAGATGCAATTTCTTAAAATAACAATGCTCAAATGATATGCTAGAATCAATATGCCTATAATAACAATGCATATTTTTTTATGAAATGGGATCCTTAGTGCTCCAAAATGGGGGATATTTATAGGATTTCCAAGGCCAGGGGTGAGGTGGCAGGAATCAAAGGTCAAGATTGAGTCTGAAGATATCAAGGGTGAAATTGGAGGAGGTTGAAGAAGAGGTTGGAGGAAGAGACACTTGTCATCTCTGTGGTGACAAGTGTTAGGAGTTTTTCTCATAAAAGGGCAAGTGTCCAAGAGAGGAGACATGTGGCCAAAGTGCCATGTGTCTCAAGAAGAAGATATCCACACCATAGGAGGTTAGGATAAGGAGGTTAGAATGTGCAAGATAGGATAGGGTTAGGCAAACCCAAGGTTAGGTGGAATGGGTTAGGCTAGAGGGATGATTAGGTTAGGTGGTTAGAAGTTAGGAGGCATGTGGGTAATTTAAATTTAAAAATTCAAATAATAGGAAAAGACTAATTAATTCTCAACGACTCATAAATTGATTTGTTTTAATTAATTAGGGGATTAGAAGAATTGATTTTAAATGGGGAGGGATTTGAATTAATTGATCAAAGGGGACAATTGAAACGAACCTATTAAATAAATCCTTAGCTTTATTAATAAGTAGATGAAAGGGAGGATTTAATCAAATTGCTAGTGAATTCAATTAAATTGGGGAGGGGGATTAATTAAATAATTGCTTATTTAATTAATTATCTTCAGACCATTTTTAGGTGTATACAGACATCAATAACAAAACTATACTTCATCAATGCAATCTTCATGCAATGCCAACAATCTCCTCCTTTGGCATTGATAGAAATATAAATATCAATACCCTTTGATTATGATGATTGAGAGTAATGCACATACACAAGTATAGGAATCCTGGTTTACTTGAGAGTAATGCACATACATAGGTATAGGAATCCTGGTTTACATTTTTCATGTACTCTCCTTCAACTGTATCTCCATGTCTTCAGCTGGTAATTGGCTATCAATCAATCAATCATATAGTTCTTCTCCCCATCAATCATATAGTTCTTCTCCCCCTTTGACAATAGTGCCAAAGTGAATACCAATATCAGCTGGTTAACCATTTCATGCTTCGCCTATTTGTAACTAGTTTCTCCCCCTGTGGAGTAGCTCCACTCTAGACCAATCATGCTTCAAGATTTTCAATAATCTCTAGGACTGATGTCTTCCACATCTGCTTAATTGACTTCATGTAGGGGTACAACCCCTAACCTACCTCTAAGATACTCAAATGTAGCCTTAGGTAGAGGTTTAGTAAATATATCTGCTAGTTGTTCCTTAGTAGATATATGCTCCAGTGACACATCTTTACTTTGCACTTTCTCTCTCAAGAAATGATACTTCAGCTCAATATGCTTGGTCCTAGCATGCAACACTGGGTTCTTAGAAATGTTTATTGCACTGGTGTTATCATAGAAAATCCTTACTAGTTCTGAAATCTTCAACTTGAAACCTTCCAGAATGTGTTTCATTCAGATCACTTGGGTACAATTCATATAAGTTGCAACATATTCAGCTTCTGGAGTTGTTTGTGATATACAACTTTGTTTCTTGTTGCTCCAAGACACTAGCCTTCCTCCAAGAAAGAAAACTCCTCAAGTTGTACTCTTCTTGTCATCAGCATTACTTGCCCAGTTTGCATCTGTATAGACTTTAAAATCAAAGTTACCTACATATGGATACTATAATCCATAATCAATTATACCTTTTAGATATCTGAAAAATTCTTTTGGTCGCTACCATGTGTGTCTCCTTCGGGCTTTTCAGAAATCTAGCAATTGATCCTACTACATGAGCAATGTTCGGTTTGTTGTGGACAACATAATGTAGTTTACCTATCATTGACCTATACTCCTTTTCATCCACTAATGCAGAATCATCCTCCTTAGACAATTTACAGCCTATAACCATTGGTGTTCCAACTGGTTTACAGTCTCCCATTCCAAAAGTCTTCAATACTTCTTTCACATATTTGGACTATGTGATGAAAATACCATCCTTCATATGTTGGATTTGCAGACCTATGAAAAATTTTATTTCACCTACCAGTGACATCTCAAACTCATTCTTCATTTCACTGGCAAAGTCATGACACATATCATCATTTCCTCCAAAAATGATATCATCTACAAATACATCACTTACCAGTATCTTGTCACCTTCTGAATTAAGATATATGTTACTATCTTCACTGGTTCTCTAAAAACCCATCTTCATCAAGTGAGAGTGCAATCTTTCATACCATGCTCTAGGTGCTTTCTTTAGTCCATATAATACCTTATGTAATTTGCACACCATGTCCTTTTATACAGTTAAAGCATAACCATCTGGCTGTTTAATGTAGACTTCCTCTTTCAATATTCCATTTAGGAATGCTAACTTCACATCCATCTAATATACTTTGAATCCTTTGTATGCTGCAAATGCAAGTAGAGTCCTAACTCCTTCCAATCTTGCAATTGGTGCAAATGTCTCACCATAGTCTTCACGTTCTTCTTGTGCATATCCTTTGCATACCATTTTGGCTTTATTTCTGACTACTACTCCATCTTCATTTAGTTTGTTCCTGAATACCCATTTTGTTCCTATAACATTCTTGTTCTCTAATCTGGGTACCAATGACCAAGTATTGTTCTTCTCTATCTAGTCAAGTTCTTCTTCCATTGCCTTGTTCCAGTCTTCATTTGCAAATGCTTCTTTTATAGTTCTAGGCTCAATGGTAGAAATCATACAAGAGTTCTCTCTAAGCCTTGTTCTAGTTAGCACATATGCATTCATGTCTCCAATGATCTAATCGGGGCTATGATTGAATCTAACATACCTTGGAATGACATGATCTTGATTTCCAGGTTCTTCTTCTTCTTCACTTTCTTCTTCATCTGTTGGACCTCCCTATTCCGGTTGAACTGGGGCTTCTGTGTTCTATTCACCAACTTCTGGCTTCACCAGTTCTGGTTCCAAAAATAGTGTGTAAGGTTCCTCTTCCTCCTCCTTACTGGTTTCTTCTGATTTCTCAAGAAGCTCATCAACTCGGACATTTATACTTTCAATGATCTTCTTGGTTCGGTTGTTGTAACACTTGTAAGCTTTGCTCTTGGTGGAGTAACCAAGAAATATGCCTTCATCACTCTTGGCATGAAACTTACCAACATAGTCACCTCTCTTGATAAAACATTTTCTACCAAAAATCTTAAAGTAACTGACATTAGGTGATCTATCATACCAGTACTCATAGGGAGTTTTCTCCTTACCTCTTTTAACCAGTATTCGATTCATTGTGTAAATAGTTGTACAAACAGCTTCTCTCTAGAATGTCTTAGCTACACCTCCTTGTATTAGCATAGTCCTAGTAGCTTCAACAACTGACCGATTGTTCCTTTCTGCTATACCATTCTGTTGTGGTGTCCTAGGTGCAGAAAGTTGCCTCTTAATTCCATTGTCTTGACAGTAACTAGTGAATTCCTCAGAAGTAAATTCACCACCTTGCACTTTATCTTCTTTCCACTTTCTTTTTCAACTAAGGCTCCAAATGCCTTAAACTTGCTAAAAGCTTCTATCTTATCTTTCAAGAATGCGACCCACAACATCATTGAGCAATCATCAGTAAAAATCATGAAATATTGATCACCTTGAATAATCCTAGTCCTCATTGGTCCACAAAGGTCGGTATGAACCAAATCTAGCAAATGTTCTGCTCAGAAAGATTTGCTTTTGAAAGTTGAGGATGCCATCTTCCCTAACTGACTTTCCTTGCACAAAGCATTCGTCGCTTTATCGAACTGTAGCAAACCTCTTACTGATTTGGATTTACTAACTTTCATAATGTTATCAAAATTTACATGATAGAATCTTCGATTTTTAAGCAAATTATCTTCTACTTTTGCAATTAAACAATTGTTGACTTTAGAACTTAAATGAAACAAGTTACCTCTAGTCTATTTGTCGGTTGCAATCAGTTCACCTTTGTTTCCATAAATCTTGTAGACTCCATTCTTGAATTCTAGTGGGTAACCTTTGTCATTGAGTTGAGCTACACTCAAAAGATTGTGTTTCAATCCTTCAACCCAGTAGACATCATTTGCATTGCTTTTTCCATTCAAAGAGATGGATCCCTTTCCTTTTACCATGCAAGGTGAGTCATTTCCAAATCTCACAACACCTCCACTAAACTCTCTCAAAGTAAGAAACTTACTCTGGTCATCGGTCATGTGGTGTGAATAACCACTGTCTATAATCCAATCATTAGCACTATCCATGCGAGAGACTAATGCCTTCTGATCTAATGTTTCTTCTTTAATAGCAACAAAGACAATGTCCTCATTCGCATCTTCTTTAGATTCCTCATATGTAATTCCTCCATCCACTACAATGATACAATCTCTTTTACCTTTGCCTTTGTACTTCTTATACTTCTCACATTTTTGCTCATTATCTCCATTAGGACAGTTAGTAGCAATATGTCCAATCTGGTTCCATGCAAAACACTTCAAAGGTAATTTACCTCTATACTACCAGTACCTCTGGGTAACCGTTTGGCCAAGAATGCTTCAAGAACAATCAGACTATCTTCATCACCTACCTCTCTACAGGATCTAGACTCATGACTGTAACTAGCTTCTCTGCTTTTCCTTACCAGTGGGATTGAAACTGAGGCTCTAAATGCAGATTTCGATCTCTGAACACTTCCATCAAAACCATTTAATTCAAATGCAGTTAATTTACCAATGATGGAGTCAAGAGTCACCTTTGATTTATCAATAGACTTGAGTTCTTGAATGGCTGCAACTTGGATAGCGTAGATCAGTAGAAGGGTTCTCAATACCTTGCTAACCACTGTGGTATCCTCCACTATACCACTAGCACTTTTGATCTCACCAACTATCTCCTTGATCCTCTAACCATACTGTTGAATTTTCTCACCTTCATCCATCCACATATCATCAAATTTACCTCTCAGACTCTCTTCTTTGGCATCTTAACATGCTCATCACCGCTATAGATATCCTCAAGTTTCTTCCACACCTCATAAGGAGACTCCAATCCATGGACATCAACATACTCTGAATCGGACAAGGAACTGATAATGGCCTTCAATGCTTGATTGTTCTCTTGTTGCTCCTTCTTTTGATCACCTGACAAAATCCCACTAGGAAAGTTATATTTAGTAACAACATGTTCCCAATATTGACTTCCTAAGCTCTTGATATAGATCTTCATCCTATCACTCCAGATTTTGTAGTTTTCCCTATTGAACTTTGGACCTTCTTTCTTCATCATGTTCTCCTAGATCTTTACCTCAAGTTGTTAGGCTTAAACACAAGAGGACCTGCAATGCTCTCATACCAATTGATAATATGATGAATCAATAAGGATCCGATCAACTACTAAGAGGGGGGTGAATATATAGATAGAAAACAAACTAAAATTTCACCAAACTTAAACCCAACTCATAAACAACTTGCTAAACTTAATTGGTTTAGACACTGTATCCAAAAATGCAACTGCACTGTCAAACTTTACCGGTTGACCAAAACATCAATGATACAATGTAACAGATCTGAAACTCACATACCATTTAATCGAAACATTAAAACACTTTACTAACATTAGTAATATATCATTTCATATCACTTTTGGTTATCTAAACATATCTAAGTGGCTTTACCAATTAATCATATCAATCATATCAAAACATATCCACAAAATCATTCACCACTTGACACAATGATTTTTCACATGGAAACCCAAATGGGAAAAACCATGGTGGGGATGAATACCCACAAGTATTTTGAACTCTTCTGAAGTTCGCCCTGTTAGGAGCCAAGCCTTATTAGAAGCTTATACAATAATGTCCTGTTAAGAATAGATCCGATTAGGGACTACCCGGTTAAGGGATTGACTACAATACCCTGTTAAAGGCAATACCTTGTTAGGAGTAACCTCAATAGAGGATTTCAAATTCAAGCTAATAGATCACCTGGTTAGAGGATTTAGACAACACCAAGCATGTCAAAGCTTACTCGGTTAAGGGATTTAACTGTTGTAATGGTTAGAGAACAACAAGGTCTTTGTTGATCTGGTAATAGCACTATCTTTCTTAGTCAGATCCTTTTCTGCTCCTATCTGCCTTCAAAACATTCTACAGATACTCCTTCTGGTTCGACAATAATCACACTACCACACTTAACCAAAATTGTCAACACAATTACAAAACAACTCATCGACCTTATAAGCAAATATAATAGTTTAGTAACACATCACAAAACCTACAACTCTCACGAGATTACAAGCATATCGGTTCAAACATGACCATTGGATTACATAGCAATCAACTACACATTATTCTAGATAACTTGAACCGCTCCTAGATCACCGCACATCAAATCATGTAACTCATCACGCGGTTATCACTTCATGCTATGCATTTGCTTATTCCCAAGATAAACAATTATCTTCACGCACCAAAACCACTTTGAAACTCATCACACGCATCCTGCTTACGTGGCATCTCCATCTCCAATCACCATCTGATCATAGATCAACATAACCGATTCACCAAGCTCCATCGGTTAGGGTTCTGCATATCAACTGGTTAGGGTTACCAATTGATCACTCTGCTTGAAATACCAATACCGGTTTCCATCACTTCTCTACTACCGGTTGCACTACTACATCATTATTGGTTGCAATACAACTTCATTACCAGTTACTATTGACATCAATGACAAAACTATACTTCCTCAATGCAATCTTCATGCAATGCCAACAAACCCTCCTACACAAATTACCACATAAGGCCTAGGAAATGATAATAAATCTCCTATGGATGACCTCCTTAGGATTCAAGACTTCAAAAACATCTTGCAAGACAACAAGCCATTTGTGCCTGCAAAAGTGCTTCTTCTTCAAAAACTCCTTTTTGTTCATTTCATCAAACTCATGATCACCATGTTGATGATTGTCCCAATTTTCAAAATTCAATAAAAGCAGTTACCGATAGTGGTAAAGTTAAAATCATTGATGTCAATCCTTCTTATTCTAAAAATAACACTTGTCCTTAATCTCAAAAGAATAAACCTACAACTATTAATGATCAAGAAAGATTAACAACTAGAATCTTTTGGAAATTGAAGTATGACAAGAATGTTGTATTTCCTTTTGTGAAGTTTAGCAACAAGCATAAAAGAGGAGATAGATATTATCTTTTTCATCATGGCGTTTCTCATTCTCTTGGAAATTGCAAAGCATTTAAGGAAATTGTCCAACAACAATATGATCGTGCTCGTATATGTCTTTCAACAGATCTTGCTCTCTTTCTAGGTGAAAAGGTAGTACCTTAGCACTTCTTTCACCCTCATGTTGATCCTCACCCTATGACATAATTAGTTAACTTAATTGGGGGCTCTTTGTCATTAGAGGTGGTGCTTTTTTAACTTCAACCATCTTGGGGTAGAAACATGATTCTCCTCTTATCCTTTTTCCATCTCTTTTATGGATTGCATTGTTCATAAATTGATGCCCTTCCTTGCATGGAATTATCCTTCATGTGAAAACAATTTTGTTCCTTGGTTGGAACCTATTACTTTCTTGAAACTGCATATATTTTATGAATGATCTCTCCTTAAAAAGGTTTTGTGATCCCTCTTCTATCTCTCTCTTTAAAGATATTACCTCTTCTTCTATGTTTCATTATTCATAACGTGGTGTCCTTTCTTGCATAGGTTTATCCTTCATGTGAGCACATGATTGTTCCTTGGTTAGGATTTATTCCTTGTCTGAAATGGCACGTCTTTAATGATTAACCTCTCTTTAGAATATGTGTAGTTCTCCTTATTCCCTTGCTTGGGTGTTAAGGATGGATTTTTCACTCTCTCTCTCTTTCTATCTAAAGTATCGTAATTCCCTTTGGGGGCTTTCATTTTTAATATGTTGATATCCTTTCTTATATGGAACGGTATGTACCTTATGATAAATCCCTCCTTAGGAGAAAATTGTGATCTTCTTTCCTCTTTTTCAATTTATCTCTCTTTGAAGATTACCTCTTCTTTTGAGTTGCATTTTACATATACTAATGTTTTTTCTTGCATTGGATATTTATTCATGTAAGAATATTGTGAATTTGCTTATTCCTAATCTCTCCTTAGAATATTGTTTAATTCTTCTTAGTATCCTTACACTTGGGGGGAAGTGATTTTGCTCTCTCTCTCTCTCTCTCTCTCTCTCTCTCTCTCTCTCTCTCTCTCTCTCTCTCTCTCTCTCTCTCTCTCTCTCTCTCTCTCTCTCTCTCTCTCTCTCTCTCGCGCGCGCGCGCTAAAGATCCACCTTTCCTTTGTGAATGGTGTTTATTTCATTATTTGGTGTCATTCCTTATATGAATTTGGTGTTTTCTCAAGGATTATCTCTTATACAAGAGGTGTAAGTCCTTGACTACAACCTCTTCTTCATTTGGTGACGTACATCTATCATAAACTTACCCGTTGCATTGGGTCAAAAGTGTGTCATCCTTCATCAAGAATCTCTTTCACCTAACAATAGGAGGATAGTATGAATTCTTGTTCTCCTTCCTTTATTTTCGTAGAAGATGTTATGTTTGTTCAAGATAGCTTCTCTTGGAGGTTGATTTCTTTTGAGAAAAGATCTATTCTCCTCCAAGGATATCCTTTACACTTCTTGCAATATATCTCTTTTTAAACTATCTTAACCTTTCTTAAAGAGTACTCCCTCTTTAGCTTGGATTTATGACATTGTTGCCTAAAGAATATCTCCTTGGTGTTGAAGGTATGGTATCCTTGTTTCTAGCTTCCTTAAGACATCAACATAGAACTATGTTGACATCTTAAGGGGGGGCACCCATATCGCTCCCTTTGTACCATATTGTACTATACTTTTGCATATCATTTTTGCATGTCTTAAATGGGGTGTTCATTATGAAAACTAGAGTAAACAAACTCTTAGAGTGAGATGCTTCACACCCGAAACTAGATGTAGCATTTGATATATGTATTAGATGGGGTTACACATCACTGAAACCAGAGCAAAGATCTTACACGGGATATCCTCGAAACTAGGCATGTATTTGTCATTCACCCCTTGGCATTTGCACACACAAGTGTCCCTTGGAATTTTCATCTACATTACATGTCTTAAATAGGTTGAAGAACACTCGAAACCAAAGGAAACAAACTCTTAAATGAGGTGTTATACACTTGAAACCAGAAATCACTTCCACACATGCACAAGGATGAATGGAACTAGCTAAAAATAGCTAGACTATTCCTACTCTCCTCTCCAATATGGATTACCTAGATTAAAACATCTAAGGGGGAGTATTACATGTCCTTTCTCATCATTTTTCTCATGGATCACCTGGATAAATACATATAGCATGTATTCATGCTCTTTCTTCTTCTTCTCATGAACTTGTAGCTTTTATATTGATAGTGCATGGATGATGCTTGCTTTTCTCTTTTACGCGATCGCTTGTGTTTGTGAGATGGCATTTTTCAAGAATGATATTAGTTGTTGAGACATTTTGATATCAAGGTCTCTTCGGCTAGTTGACTTGAGGTCTTGTTTTTGGTCTTTATCTTTTGTGTTTGTCTATGTCTTTGCCTTTGTTTGACTTTTTATCTTTATTTGTCTCTTCTTCTTTTTTGTCTTGTTTTGTGTGCCTTGCATATGTTTGAGTGAGTTGACATCCTAAGATTGGGGGCTTGGTTCCCTGAGATTAGTGATATCTTATACTCCTTGTGATTTTGCTCCATCCTCCTCATCTTCTTCAACTTTACCATGAGTATTTGCGTAAACTCATACTCCCACTAAAGGGGGGATAAGTTTAGCATCCTAAAATTGCACCCTTTGCAATTTTGACCGTATTTGGGGCCCTTGCTTTAGTGTTCTCATCCTCATGCTTGATCGGGACCTATTTGTACCTTTGTCATGCAATAAACATCATATTTTTGTCTTGCACCTTGTTGGGACCCCTTAAACCTAGCCCAATTTGGGGTAGGACTAGGGCATGGCACCTTGATCCTCACTGGGACCATGGTGCCACGCCATGGTCCTCCCTAATTGGGGCCTAATTTGGACCCTAGGACCTATCCAAAATTTGAGTGAGAATTGCTTCTCGATGTCGGCCTATTTCGGAAAATTAATATGTTTGACGACGGGAAAGTATATAAGGAGGTATCCCCCTCTCATTTTGAGATACAAGGATAAGATGAATATACGATCATAAGGTGTGGAGAACTATAGTCAAGCAATCAAGTGTCCAAGCATTGTAGCATTTATCATCAAGCATCCCTAGAGGTCTTCAAGGTTGCATAATCTTCATTCATCAATTGTGGAGCAACTTTACATCATTCATTTACAAGCATGTGTGTGTATTAGCGTTTTGTCATGTTCATGTCATTTCATACAATATATGTGATTACATTTAAGAAGCAAAGTAGCATCATCATTCATTGCAGATCTGAAGGTATACATTTCCATTATTTGTTTCAAGCATTTGTAATATTCCATTCAAGGTTGATTCCTCAATTGGGGTTTGACTTAAGCAAACCTCTATTACCAATCATTTTCCCCTTCTTTCTATGTGTAGGAAATAGGTGTGCAACTATTCTTCTCAGATTAAGCTTTATTTGTAAAGATGGAAAAACCCTTTTCGACGCGCGAAAAATTTAGAGGACCAAGAGGCAGCACCATGGTCCCTGCTTTTTTGGGGCATTTTCACAGGGAAGATCTGAATCAATTTATATTACTCAGATCCAGGTGCACAACAAAATCCCAAACTTATATCTCCTTATTTTCTCAGTTTTGTCTTCAATTTGAGCACTTAACCCTAAATCATCATTTCAACTTACAAAAGAGGGAAAAACTCATCATAATAAATCAATCCACTTAGTATTCAGTCCTTATCCAATTTATGATTGAATCTAGTGGATTCCTCCCCTCTTTTGAATGTAAAGGAAATTCCCCCCATCAAAGTGAAAATTGATTTGATGATTTCTCCTTCTATGTTGCAAATTGCCAAATAAAAAATTCCCCTTTACCGTTAGCTAATGGAGAATTATGATGCAAGTGGGAAAGTTAGGAGGATGTGACATGAGGAGAGAGAATGAGTGAAACTATTTAATAATAGGAGAAATGGTAAGAGGGTTAATTAGCTTAAATCAATTAATTAAGTATGCATTAAATAATTTATTTAGTAGGAGGATTTGTAGGACAAGGTTAGACATAATTAAATAAATATAAATTTATTTAATTAATGGTGAAGGATAAACTAACACTATGGAGCTCTAGAGTCGAGGGTTTCCCCAATGGTGGAATTTTTCTGGTAAGAATCACAAATAGAAGAAAGGCAAAAGGCATCCATGGAGTCCACCTCAAAGGTTTTGGGAGGATCAGAAAGCTCGAGTGAACTTAAATAGAGGATGAACATTGTGGCTGGGATGTTGGAATCCAAGAACACTGAGAGGGGGGGTGAATTAGTGTTCTGCCGGTATGATCAATTTTAACCTTATTAAAACATGCATATACCAATCGGTATACTGGTACATAAAGAATTGAAAGAAGTAAAGCAACTAATAATCCAATCACATAAATGAGAACCATAACACACAAAATTATACGTGGAAAACCTAAAAGAGGAAAAACCACGGTGGGATTTGTGACCCACAATATCAATCCACTGGCCATATGAAGAGATATTATAAAATATAGGGATATGCACTTGTAGGAAATCTTACTGCCTAGAGCACACTACTCAATCACAAAAGGAGCCTCACTGACTACATATAAGTCCAGAATATAATCTGAAGAAGTGTTGAACTACAAAAGATAACATTTCCTATGCCTGAATATAGTTCCAGTTAAGCTCTGTATGTTACGGTCTGAAACCCTAAACCCTTTATCTCAATACCCCTTTACACAAATATCTTCACATACATGATCTCTCTGATATATTTCGCATCTCCTTCCTAACACATATTCACATTTTTTCACATCCACATATATTCCATTTTTTCATTTCAAATGATCTAATCCAACTGACCTATATACCCTATACAATTTATCATGCCTTACGTCGGCTTACAAAGATAATTACAATAGAAATATACATGTCAGCTAGAAATGATGTTGGATCCAAAAGATGTCGGCCTCCAATATCGATAACCTTATTCTAAACCATGTCAGCTTGCATTGTCGGTAACCAAAGAAATCCTTTCTTCCTGTCGAGGTTGGTGTCGATGTAGTGTCTGTGAAGTATCTGTCGATACACAATTGAACCAAAACATGAAGCTGAAACAAGATACCATGTTGCCATCAATGACAACATAGTGAAACCAAACAATTGAGTGTCAATTGCCAACAATCTCCCCCTTTGGCATTGATGGCAACTCTCGTGTGAAAAATGGTCATGGTTTCATCCTTCGGTTTCATCCTGCCTGCTCCCCTTGAGCTGAATATTCATCAATACAAAATACTCCATATCTCCATGTCTCCCCCTAATGTATACAACTCCTTATTTTTCTTTTTTACATTTATATCACTCCCCCTTTGACATCAATGCCATAAAAAATTCCAAAAAGAATACCAAAAATCCAAAACTGTACAATGAATGTCCCAAAAATATCTTACCGGAGCTTAATAAATTCAAAAATTTCTAGATATGTCTTCTCTAATAGCTCAAGATAAGTATCCCAACCAAATTTGAAATTGCTAGAAATAGATACAAGTCCATTTAGTATATGAGCAAATGACTCTTTCTTACTTAACTCTATCAGTGTGGGCTTACCAACCATATCCATACACTTCTTATGTACAGTGAGTGAATCCAACTAGGGACTCACCAAGCCTCTAAGACTTCTGGCTCTTCTTATGATTTTGTCTTTTTCTTTCTCAAGAACAGAGATTTGGGCTTCCAAAACCAAAATTTGACCATCAATCGATGTAGTCAATGAATTCAATCCATCAAAATAATTAGCTATACTTGCAATTTTCTCCTGAAATTCCTTAATCTTCTTATCCACATTAACTGTAAGTACATGTGTTACAACATACCTTGTAAATATTTGTACACTGCCTTAAAGAATTATCTATCAATTTTAGCTTTTCATCAATTTTCTTCCTCTCAGACTCAATTACTTGATAAAATGTAGCTCTTTTTGCCTGTGTGAACCTCTCCAGTGCTTGTCGGTTTGAAATATGCCGCAAGGATTGAAAATCCTTTGAAATGTGCTTGGTAATTGTCTTAAGCTTGTCTGATGGGCTCGCTTCTCTATCAATCTTACAATTTGGGACTAGTCTGTGCAAAACAATGATAGACTAATTGATAATCCCTTTACCCATAGATCCCTCTTTCATCAATTTTTGTGCAGCCATCATCATGAGTTCATTAGGACTCATCTCGGTTATGTTTTTCTTTACAACCTGTGAGGTGTCAATTGAAAACAATGATGGACCTACTACTGGTTCCCTGTTGGATTCCTATTGCTTCTCCTCTGATGTTTTATCCTTTATAGCTTCCTCACTTGCACTGGTGGCTTTTCCACTTGGTGTAGTCTCAGTAACTGTCGGTTCCTCTCTAGGAACTATAACCTCATCCTGTACATTTGTATCTGGAGGACTATTGTCCTCAACATTAGTATCTTGTACAATATCAACCTTTCCACTCTCTGTATTTATCAATATCTCAACATTTTGTTGTACATTTGTATCTACCAGAGGCTTAATTTCCACTATCTTAATGTTTTTCAAAATTGACGATGAAGTACCCATAATACCCTTTCATTTTCCTTCAGTCGTGATGTCTGTAGTGTTTGTCTTTGATTCTGGTGAAGTAAAGAAACCTCGATTCTCTTCAAAGAACTTAACCCATGCCTTGTGGCTTTCCTTTATTATCTCATTTACCCTTCCTAGCATCAGACTGGTTATTCTATGTTTGTTGTTAAATATTTTTCTATCTACCACCTCAAGTGTCCTATCCATTTATTTTGGAGTGATAGAAACACAAACATATAACAACTCTTAAATTTTTATGTACTTGTCTTCTTGCATTGTTGACAATCTCCTAACATCTAGCATATCATACAATTCTGCCGGTATTTGGTCTTCAATTTCTATCAAGGCTTTCTTATAAATATCCAAATATAACAATATTGCTTCCTCTACCTCTCTTTGTTCATCATTATCTAAACGATCATAGTAAAAATGTACATTCTTTAACATGCTATCCCTAGTTATTTCATCTACTAACTCTACACAAGTTTTTGGTGGAATGATAGTTACATTACTAGATTGAATTGTCGTATCAATGTCATTCTTCTTCTTCCTTTTTGCAGTACCGGATGGAGTTGAAGGTGTTACTTTTGGTGCTTGCTTCTGTGTCAGTAACTTGAATGTAACTTTCCTAACCAGTTGCTTTTTAGCCTCTACCTTGGTTTCCTCTTTTTTCTTCCTTATAACCATTTTGAAAGCCAAGGGTGTGTCATCCTCAGATGTAGACTCTTCTATAATAGACTCAATGAACACTTCTAGTTCTTTCCTCTTCTTGCCTTTCTCCAGGACAACATCAATCAATGCTTTGATGTCCTATGAAACCTTCTAAACAAACTTACTTGCCTTTCCTTCTTGCTTCTCTCTCTTCTTCTGATTGAACTTTGTTTTAACCTCTTGTGTCTTTTGCTTTGCAGTACCACAGGGCATCTTATCTTCATCAATAGGTGCATGAATCAACATTTTTGTATATGCATCTAAAATTTGTCCATCAACTTCATAGCCCATCTCCTCAATCCATATCTTTCAAGGTTTAACCGCTTCCATGAGTGTTTCATCTTTCTTTACCATGAAGCATATGTCAGTTGAGTATTTCTCAACAATATGCTTAGGAACCCTTTCCCTAGATTTCATAGCTTTCTGAAATGCCTTAAAATGTCCCCATACTTTGTTACATCTCTGACTACCTAATGTAGCAATTGACTATTTCAATTGCCTCCCTATCCGGACGTCAAATGCCCATTGCCTTTTCCCAAAATCGGGAGTCTCATTCATGAAAAATAACATTAAACGGACAATCAAGTTTTCATACCGTAAATTTCCTTTCTTTTCACCTTTAATCTTTCCTAGGTTTATCAATAATTCATCTAACATCCAACCACATAGATCCAATTTCTCATTTTCTCTCATCATCTTATAAGCTGCAAAAATGCAAGAGCTAGAAATAGGATTCTGTCGATTTGACTGAGTTGCCTTATAACCGATGATCATACTACCGAGTCTGATGTCTATGTCGGTAATAGTGCTTATTCTCATAAATCTCATGTCTGATGTTACGCCAGTAATCTTGTTGACATAATCATTAGAAACCTTCTTATCTGGTCATTGCCCAACCTGTGGTAAACCGATGAGTGCCCTGATGGATTCCTTAGTTATCTTGTAAGGTCTATCTAACCAGATAAAATCTCTATGTACTCTGCTTAAAATATACCTAACTATTTCATCTTCAAATTTTGGAATGTCTAGAATGTCGGTAAACCCTAAGTCTTCAATGTTCTTGTATTCAGGTTTGATCTTTCCAGAATCTCCCATAAGCTCGCTCATGTACATGCTCTTTATATCAGATGTCCCCAAATACTCAATGTGATATTGTATGTATGCCCTAACATCTTCAACATACACAACTCCTTTCGAAACACAGGAAAATGCTCCAACCGAATCTTCCAGGGTAGCCACATGCGAATACCGCTTAAAAATTGGTTTGGGATGGTCCTTGACCTCAACAACAGTCGGGTTTGCAACAAAGATAGGAATAGATGATGATCTCGCTTCTATGATTAAAGATAAATACTTGTTAATCACTTCCGGTGAAACCCTTAACAAACTCTTCTAGTCGTCGATGAAATCACTCAAGAAGATATATGATCGCACTGAATCGCATTTAATCGCTCTAAATCACTCTTAATCGCTCTAAATGCAAGGTGATAAAAAATGAAGTAGATTCAACCTTTTATCCTCCAAGAAAAACCCTAATCTTTCATTGGCATCAATGACTTCCTGTGAAAGATACTAGATCTCAAACAAAACATATCCATGCTGGATAAGCATCTCCAATGTTTGCAACATCTTCTAGAACCTCTTCCCGGGGCATATGCAACATCTTCATGAATTTTGCCTACCCCTAAGGCATCTGCCTCAGTTACCAAATGAGCTTCATGTCGGTGTAGGAGCAACCTCCTCTGCCAAATAAGTAATCAGTGCATTCCCATCTACAGATTGATCTTCAGTCTTCCTGACCCATCTTTGGGTATGATCTTGTTGAATTTCATTAACCATCTCTTTCCCTTTCTCATTTGATCCTCCATTACCAACCGGTGGTTTTTTGCTTCTACAGAATTTAGCAATATGTCCAACCTCATTACATGCATAACATGTAACATTGTTCTTTTGAATTGCTTTGCTAAAACCGATATAATTGTTTGACCTGCACTGATTAGCCATATGTCCAAATTTTCCACATGCATAGAATTTAACATTCATTTTGCAATCTTCTGTCTTATGGCCATACTTATTACATTTAGAAAATTGATCGGGAGCATTATCAAGGTTCTGATTTACTTTGTTTCTACATTGCCTAGCCATGTGACCAAATTGATTGCAAACATAACATCTACCATTAAATTTATAAGCATTAAACTATCTCACCAGTGCCTTATGGTTTTGATCTTCATTAGCAGTACCAGAACTCTGTCCTTTCTCAAATCCAAGTCCACTCGAATCTCCATTCTGCCTTTGTCTCTTCAATAACTCATCTAGTTGTGTTGAACTAATCTTGAATTTTTCTTTATACTCACTTGCAGTAGTTATATCATCTCTTAGAATTATCATTTGTCTCTCAAGCTCTTGTTCATTACTGTGGGATTGTACTAAATCAGTTCTCAACATATCATTCTCATGAACCAACCTACCACATTCTTCAAATTTTTTTTTCAAAGATACATCAAGATTTTATTCCTTTTTGTTTTGGTCCTCAATCTCCTTAGACATTCTCATAGTTATAGCTTGCATTTCATTTTTCATAACCATGTTCTCCTGACTCAGTTTCTGACATTGTTCCTTAAGTGCATCATTCTCTTCATCATCCTGATTTTGCAAAAGTTCCTTCCTCCTAGCTTGAACAGATGATAGCCTCTCCTGTAGGACAAGAATGAATTCCTTAGCATAATTCAATTCATCTCATAGCTTTAAGTTCTTCATCCTTTCAACATCATAATCTTTAAGTGTAATCTCAAGTTGCTTTTCCGAACCCATATCCATGGATTTTGTATTGAGGATCTCCCTCAAACTGTTAAACTTCCTTTGAGGCACAAGGCTCTGATACTAATTGTTGGAATCCAAGAACACTGAGAGGGGTCAATTTTAACCTTATTAAAACATGCATACACCAACTGGTATAGTGGTACATAAAGAATTGAAAGAAGTAAAGCAACTGATAAGCCAATCACATAAATGAGAACCATAACACACATAATTATATGTGGAAAACCTCAAAGAGGAAAAACCATGGTGGGATTTGTGACCCACAATATCAATCCACTGTCCATATGAAGAGATATTACAAAATATAGGGGCCCGCACTTGCAGGAAGGCTTACAACCTAGAGCACACTGCTCAATCACAAAAGGAGCCTCACTGACTACATATAAGTCCAGACTACAATTCGAAGAAGTGTTGAACTACAAAAGATAACATCTCCTATGCCTTAATACAGTTCTGGTTAAGCTCTGTATGTTCCGGTTTGAAACCCTAAACCCTTTATCAGAATACCCCTTTACACAAATATCCTCACATACATGATCTCTCAGATATATTTCACATCTCCTTCCTAATACATATTCGCATTCTTTCACATCCACATATATTCCATTTTTTCATATCAAAACGATCTAATCTAATTGACCTATATACCCTATACAATTTATCATGCCTTATATCGGCTTACAAAGATAATTACAATAGAAATATACATGTTGGCTAGATAACATAAATACATGAATATCAAAAACAATTACCAATGTCGGATCCAAAAGATGTCGACCTGCATTGCTGGTAACCAAAGATATCCTTTCATCCTGCCAGTGTCGGTGTCGATGTAGTGTCTGTCGATACACAAGTGAACCAAAACATGAAGCCGGAACAAGATACCATGTTGCCATCAATGACAACATAGTGAAACCAACCAATTGAGTGTCAATTGCCAACATGGGAAACCAAAAAAGGAACCGTCATCCACCTAACAAGTGGGGCTATGTGAAAGTGTTCAAATGTCGAAATGAGGGATTCAGTACAATAACAAAGAAGTTTTGGCATCCAAAGCCTACTATCACAAACAATGTTGTATCTCAGAAAAGCATCCAAGTCAATGTCAAGAAAAGGGTATCGATCATGATCGAAGACGAAGGCTGGAAGTACTCAATAAAATAACTGAAAGATCGAGGATTTTTCATAAAATGGGCAGGGGAATGGCCAACGCTCCTAAAAGTGCAGAGATGATTTGAGGAGGTGTGGGGGAAATGACTCATTATTAAAACCCTACCCAATGGTTTTTTCCTCATTATCTGTGTGGATGAGAAGAGAAAAGAGGATATTTTTAGGGGAGGACCATACATGATGGATGGTTTAGGAGTAGACATTAAAGATTAGAAACCAAACTTTGACCCTCTGTGAGCCAAAATCGAAGAAGTCCCTATTTAGACAAACTGTACAATTTGCTAAGGGAATATTGGTAGACATAAACTCTTATGCAAATTGAAAATAAGCTAGGAAGATTCATTAAGGAGGACGAGGCCATGGAAGAAAAAGATGGTAGTGTTTACACTAGGATTTGTATCATGTGGTGCCCGATTCCACCGTTGCCGAAAGAAATAGAACTAGTGACGAATGAGAGTGTTTGGATCTAGAAAGATGAAGTGGAGACTATTATAGATTGTTGAAAAGCTTTCACTTGAACAACAGTCATAGTGCAGAGGAGTGCTTGATTAGTCACAAAGGAAAGGAGAAGGTTGGGATGGATACAATGGAGGATGGTTTGGGAAAATAGACATCGATGTAGAGGGAAGAACAAGTAAAAAATAAAGAGGCAGGGCAAGGATAAAATGGAAAGATAGTTGGGAATGAAGATAAGGAGACTCAAAATAAGGCAAAAACCAACGCACAGAAATGGATGATGGAAGTTATTTTCAACCCGAAGAAGAAGATCAAAATTTGGTTAGCAAGGAGAATAAAAGGAATGAGACATTGGCCCAACATATAAAAGAAGTGGAATTTGGGGCAGGAGCAACAAACATGGACCCACTAGAGGCTACAAATAATCTAGGCCTCTTCATTGAAAGTTCAATAATCGGCTGAACACCTTTACAGGAGGTGGGAAATAGAAAGAACACATCCCAAGAGACAAAGGTATATTCTCTTGGCAAGACATACCAAAGAAGAACTCCATCACAAAAAAAAAGAGAGAGAGAAGTAGAGAAGAAGAGGAAATAGAAAATGTAATAGGAGAAAGGAGCGAGAAATCCAAACCAAGTGCAAAGATGTGGGAGGAAAACAAATCATCTCTATTCAAGGCAACACCAAGGAAAACAAATCCAAACCAAGTGCAAAAAAAAACAAATCATCTCCATTCAAGGCAACACCAAGGAAAACAAATCCAAACCAAGTGCGAAGAAGAAGAAGAAGAAGAAGAAGATTTTGTGGGAGGAAAACAAATCATCTCCATTCAAGGCAACACCAAGGAAAACAAATCCAAACCAAGTAAGAAGAAGAAGAAGAAGAAGAAGAAGAAGAAGAAGATGGTTATGATCAAGGGCTACAGACCAACCTCAAGTAGAGAAAAGATTGAGGTATGGAATCAAATTTTAAAATTCCTGAAAAATGTAGACAATAAATGTACGATACTACGTGGAGATTGTAATGCTATACATAACCCAATTGAAAAGTTGGGTGGAGCTGGGGGAATTTGTAAGTAACATTTGAATTTCCAAAACCTCATTATGGGAAATGAATTGATAGAACCTAAGTTCAAGAATGGATGTTATACATGGACAAATAGGCAATCTAGGGAGGCTAGCATAGCCCAAAAATTAGATAGATTACTCCTCTCTAAAATTTGGAATAGCTCTCGGGCCATATGGGAGGCATTCATCCTCACCATGATTCAAATTTGAAAAGATGTGGTTGAGAGATGAGAGCTTGAAAGAGCTAATTGCCCAATAGCAGCTCTCATGGAAATTGGTACAAAAGCTATAAGGACGGTAAGAAAGTTGCAAGTCCTGAAGGCAAAACTAAAAGAATGGAACTGAGTCCACTTTGGGAATATTTTTGTGAAAAAACTCCAAATTGAAAAGGATTTGGTGGAAGTTAATGAAAGGATCATTTAGAGGGGTATGATGGGCTTCGGCTTCCAAGTGGAGAAGGACCTTCATTCATAGCTAGCTAAATTATTGGAAAAGGAATAAATCTTTTGGAGACAAAAATCCAAGCAATACTAGCTTAGAGGAGGAGACAACTTGAACACTATTTTTTTCCATAGTTCGATGAAGGCAAGGAGAATAAGTAATAGAATCTCAGAGATCAAAGTATGGATGGAAATTCTTTAAGTAATGCAAAAGATGTAAATAGAGAGATCATTCATTTCTTTCAAAACCTATTATCAGAAGTAAACAATTCCCAGGAGAAGAATTTGGAAGAAGTGTTGAACAACATCACACAGATCACCACTGAACAACAAAACAAGTTTCTCATGCAGAAAATTTCCATGGATGAAGTGAAACTTGTAGTGTTATAAATGGAGGGGGACAAGGCACCTGGTTCAGATGGCTTTCCCCCTTCCTTCTTTAAAAAATCTTGGGAAATTTTAAAGAATGACATTTGGGAGATGGTGGAGGAATTTGGGGAGAAGAAGTATATGTCGAAAGAGATCAACAATACATTTATTACTTTGATGCCAAAAAAAGATATTGCTCAGACCTTTGAGGATCTACGCCCTATTTCTTTATGCAACACGACCTATAAGATCATAGAAAAGGTAATGGTAAATAAGTTAAAGAAAATTCTTCCTGACATCATATCAGAAGAACATAGTGAATTCACTTCAAATAGGTCTATTGTAGAAGGGATTATCATAGCTCATGAGGTGATTCACACAGTGAAGACAGAAAAGACAAACAAGATTTTGATCAAACTGGATACCTGAAAAAATCCTACGATCATGTTAACAAATCTTTTCTTTTGAAAATTATGCACAAATTTGGTTTTCATTCTAATTGGATAGATTGGATCAAAAGTCGTATATCCACCTCGCGGATGTAAGTGTTGGTAAATGGAAGCCCACAAGGTTTTTTCTCAACTTGAATGGGTATATGATAGGTTGATCCCATGTCCCCTTTCTTTTTTTTTTAATTTATGGCTGAGGCATTGGGACGATTGATCAATAGATGTAGAGAAAGTGGTCGATGGAAAGGCATTAAGGTTGCAAGAGGGGTTAAGGCAGTAACACATACACAGTTTGCAAATGACACATTGCTAATGGGAGAGGCCTCAATCAGAGAAGCAAGGGAAATATTTAATACCTTAGATAAATATTGTAATGTTTCAGGTCAGGCAGTAAATTGGCATAAATTTGAGTTCTACCGCTTTAGCACACATGGAGATATTCAAAGGGAAATTGCAAGAATTTTGGGAATTGGAGTAGGTAGACTACCTGGGAAGTTTTTTGGCATCCCCTTGTTTGAAGGAGATTTTTGTTTGAACTTGTGGAACAAATTAGTTAAAAAAAGTGTATCAGTAGGATGGAGGGCTAGAAAAGAAAGTGACTAACTTCTGTTGGTAGGCTTCTAATGCTAAAATCCATGATATTTGCCATCCCTTTATTTTCAATGTCGTGTTTGAGGATACCGGAAAAGATTAACAAGGTGATAGAAAAAGGGATGAGGAATTTTTTTTGGAATGGAAGCAAGAATAAAGATAAAATCCCTCTCCTTGCATGGGAAAAGACTTGCAAATAGAAGCAATTAGGTGGTGTTGGGCTAAGAAGATGGAACTTAGTTAATGAAGCAATGGGAGAAAAGTTAATGTGGAATATGTATGCAAATCCAAATAAAAAAATGGGTGTGAATTTTATCCAGTAAGTATTTGGATGACCAAAGAAGGGAAAGAATTTTGACAATTAGAAATCCCACTAGAGTGTCAGCCATCTAGAGATTCTTGGTAGATTGCAGGAAAGTGATAATCAATCATCTCTCATGGAGACTTGGGAATGGAAAAAATGCTAACTTTTGGGAGAATTTATGGGAAGGTTTCTAGAATATTAGTGCAGATAGATCGTGGAAGGAGGTAATAATTATTTCATAAGTGAGATGGGGTAAATAAGTGGCAGACTTCATGATAGAGGAGGGACATGCCGGGGTGGTGGAATGGAAATGGAAGGACCCAAGGGAGCTAAATTTACCAAGAGACCTAGAAACTACGTTTATGAATTTGCTTAAAGCCATGATCATTAAGTTATCAAGGGAGGAAGATTTGGTGATTTGGTATAGATCTAAGAGTGGTAAGTATGTAGTTCAGATAGCATACAAGATTTTAGACCAAGATCTAACAGCTGAACAGTGGCCATACCACCTTTATTGGAATAAGAATTACCTACTGAAAGCCAACTCATTTTCATGGTTGGCAATAGGGGACATAATTCTTACAAGGGATCATCTTAGTAGATTGGGGTTTACAGGGCCCTTTAGATGCACTATGTGCATGAATGAAGCAGAAACATCTGATCATCTACTTCCTCATTGCTCAGTTAAACAAAATTGTTGGATGAAATTGTTGAAAAGACTAGAATGGTATACTCCTTTGATCGACAACCTTAAGAGTTGATTTCAAGGTTGGGGGTGTTGGGAAGCAAGTTGGTTTATTCAAGCATCTGGAGTTTTGCCCCTTCTACTTTGATTTGGGAGATTTGGAAGGAGAGAAATCAAAGGATATTCCAATAGGAGGAAAATGAAGATAGACTGTGGAGTAGGATGGAAAGATCGATTTCAGAGTTGGTCAACATTGCGGCTTCAAGGATTAACCTAGAAGTAAATATTCATATAACTAATTAGATAGTAAAATACAAGCTTATTGGTGACTTATAAAATCGGCCTGTTAATGGGACTACAAGTGTTTATCTTGTCAAAGAAACAAGTCAAAAAATACAGTGGATTCCCTCATATAGAGATTGGATTAAGGTGAATTTTGATAGGGCGACTCAAGGAAATCCTAGGCAATTTGATGTTGGGTGTGTGGCAATAAACCACAAAGGCGTTGTTTTAGCTAAATGCAATCAAGGTTTAGGGGTGAGTACAAACAATATTGTCCAAGAAAATGCAACACTCTTGGCAATCTAATTGGAAAAAATGTTAGGAGTGATGAATCTGCATTTAGAAGGAGATTCAAAAATCATAGTCCAAGCCATCTTGAAGGGAAATGATTTACATTGGAAAATTGACAAAATTGTCTAGATCATCAATAGATAACTGGGTGAATTTCCACAATTCAGGGTATCCCACACCCGAAGAGAGGGTAATCAGGAGGTGGATTTGCAAGCCAAAGAATTTGTTGATATCCCACCAAGAGAAACTAAATTGTGTTTTGATAGTACAAGTGTTCCAGAATGGAGCTAAGATGGAGGAGGTGAATGTGTTTTATATTTCAATGGATAATTAATGCCATTTTAAAGGGTGGGGGGGGGGGGGGGGGGGTAAGTTCATTAATGATTGAGGTGATATGAAAATCGAAATGATATGATCCAATGCCTGAGAGATAGACGAGTTGCATTGATGCTTGTGTGGAGCTAGTGTAAGGCAGGAGAAGGACACGATTGTTGCATATTGAATGCAAATTGTACCAATGATGAAATTGGAAGCGGATATCAGTGGTCACTTATTCTAGGGCTAAGATATGGTAGAAAATGTTAATACAAAATATGATAATTAATTCAGACCATCAATTACAACTTGGAGCCCGAAACTCAAAAACTCTCCTTAGTTGGCTTGGCATGAGTCTAGCTGGAGGAGTTGCCCAATTTATTAGGCATATAATAGCAAGTTTGAAACAACATTTATTAGGCACATATAGTAAGTTTGAAATGGAAATTAACATTTACAAAATTATTGAGTGGGACTCGACCATTGGTGTCTCAAAGAAGCTTAGCGTGCTATATAAACTCTGCTAGAGCTGAAGGAAATGGAGGCCAACTTCTCGTTATAAAACTCAAAGCAGATGGTGGCTTTTTGGGGTCATATTATAGATGAAAGATTAGGAAACATTTTCATCTTTGAGGACCGAGATTTCCTTAGTCGGGACAAGATTGTGTTGGGGGATGAATACCTTAAGGTTGAGTTTCGATACCGCACAAATGCAGATATCGTCTCCATGTTCTTAGTGTGGTGTCTCGAATTGGAGCTGAGAAGCAGTGTAGTCTGGATAGTGAATATATGTGTCAGAAAAGAGTGGTTGTAGGAGTTGAACAAATTCTTGGGAATGGCTTGAGATATGGAAGGGTTCGTATGCTCGGGTAGTGTGTGGATACATGTAAGTGAATTCACTCCACCCTTGTGGACATTTCTGCTATGGAGTACAAACTACAATAAGGAGGTTTGAAGGACATCAACGCAAATTGGTATGCATGGAGTGAAGGCTCACATTAAATCAAGGGAGACAGTAGAGAATCAAAATGAACTTGCCAAATGGGGAGCTCGCAATGAACTTTGTCTATTAAGGTGACTAAACCTCATCCAAAATGTAAGCGAGGCCACCCAGTGGGATCGAGAAAAATAAGAAGAGTAACACATTTGCTACGAGGTGAATCATCTGGGAGCGGGATCGAACCAGATATTGTAAGTCATGATGTTGCACTGGACGAGATGTTGGAGGAAAAGGGGAAGGTGATACTGGAGTCAAGTTAGGAGGAATGTTGTCATTATGCTTTGTTTTATCCAGATCAATGTTGTATGCCAAGGGATGTTAGTATGAGTAGGAATTATGTTTGATAGATAACATTAGATGAACTGTTTTTTTTTAATATTGCTACATATAGCTGATGAACTCTGGATGTAATTATCTTTATAATTAATACAAAATATTATTTACCGATAAAAAAAGGTAAAGGATAAATTTAATTAAATAAATGCAAATTTATTTAATTAAGGGTGAAGGCTAAATTAAATAAATGTAAATTTATTTAACTAAAGGTGGTGGGTTAAGATAAGGATTAATTAAATAAATAATAAATATTTATTTAATTGACTAAAATGGGATAAGGTCAAGTGTGGTTGGGTATGGACAAATTTAGGTGTCTACAAGTGTATTACTCATTTTATATTTTTTAAGGGTTGTAACAAGATTCCATTCTAAATATGAATTTGTAGGTTGGAATGCACATTGTGTTTTTCACCTTGTGCACAAAATTAGTTCATGGTTCGTAAGATGTATTTTTATGCTCAATTAATGTTATCAATTTTCTTATTTAATTATTTTCTCCTAACTTCTATCATTGATCCTTTTTGTTAATTCACTATCCCCTTTGAATTCAATAATTTAATATTTAAATTCTTTTATATTCTCTTTTATAAAAATACTTCTATTTTTTCTTGTTAATGGGCTTGGCTGAGTTTATCCAAACTCGAGTAGGTCAAAGGAGGTCATATGGCTTAAAATGATGGAGGGATGGTTTAAAATCAACTTTTATGGTTCTTCGAAGGGCAATCCAGGCCCTTCGGGAGCAAGATTTGTAATGCAGGATTGAAAAGGAAATATCATCACTATGGGGACAAAGCAGTTGGAGATTGGGATGAACAATGTTGCAGAAGCAATGGAAGCTCTTCATGCTTTCAAATTTAGAAGATGTTTTAGAATTTTTGAAATTCATTTGGAGGGCAATTCTTTAATAATTGTCAATGCGATTAAATCAAGTGAAGCACAAGCTTGGCACTTAGAAAAGTGCATCTATGCAATCAAGTAAGAATTGGCAAATTTTGATAGTTACCAAATCAGTGATGTACAACATACAGGTAATGAGGTAGCAAATGTTTTATCAAAATGGGTGTTAACTATTAATGTTGTTGGTGAGATGTGAATTGAATATTTTTCGTAATCTCATTTGATCTTTGACATCCTTGGCATGTCATTGCATGAATGGTGCATTAATGAGAGTTTAAGGGAAGGCGGTTGATGGGACAAGGGTCTCTGGGTGGTGTTAAAAGGTGGCGGAGGGTGATTTTTTCCGTAGATAGATGGAACAGATGCTTTGTTGAGATAGGGAGGTGAAGGTGACCTTCACTTTGATTACAACGAGGTAGCAGGCGACATTCTTGGGTTTGGTCTTTGCAAAGAGACTCAAAAGTCTCTTCAAATTTGTTGATGTGGAGTTTTTGTAGATAATGAAATTGTTGCTAGGGGAGTTTTTTTTTCAGACCAAGCATTGTTGCAAGACAAACATGGACATTGTTGCTATGGTGGTCGCGTGGGGTTTGGAACTGGGTGAAAAGGCGAAGACCATTAAATGGGTTATGAAAGAAAGTGTGGAGGAGGACGAGATTTATAGGCTAGACTTGGTTTTGGAGTGGGTTATTTCGGGAGTGGGGTTTGACATTAGAGAAGGCATTGATCATCTGGATGTTGAGGAGGTATACGAGCTAATTTTGTTTTTCAGCTGGTTGATTGGGTGCAGTAGAGATGAGAGACACACTGAGGCCTTAATTGGGTGGTAATCCTTGAAGGTGTATCTCCAACAGAAAGAGGTTGTGGAAAACAATGCTCTAGTGGCAATAGAAATGGGAGCCAAGAGGAAGAGGAAGTGGACTGTGAGGAAGGAGATGGTGGCGGTGACCAAGAAAATGAGTACATAGATGCACACCATGGGAAAGTAATGAGGAATGCTCTTCCTTGTGTGTTCCTAAAGAATTATAAATTATGTAATTTTTGTTACAATCATGTATTAATGGATTGGGGGACGATTTTGGGTTAATGATGGTAAGGGGTTTTTGGCTTCTGTATACCTCTGTTATATTGGTTTGGTGCTTTTTCAGGCAAGTTGTTAGGGTTAGTAATGGAAGTCTGATTTTGAGGGTATGATATGCTTCTAAATTTTAAATGACATAGCGATGTAAAGGGTAGATAGTGTTGAAACTAGTTACTATTTTTAATAGAAAATTTTTATGTATGCATTGCTTTATATCTATTAATAAAAATTATCTATTACTGACAAAAAAAAATCACTTCTATTTTTATAGTCTTTTATATAAACACTTATTTATCTTGTATTTTTCACCTATCAATACTTGAGTCCCCTTTGACTTTGAACTTGATAGGTCATGGTGTTAATTCACGTAATATAATTTTGATATTCAACTATTCACTAAATATTTACATATCCCACCATCCAAATTCTTTCTTTTTCTTATTGTTCATTATTTCATAAATTTTATAAGGCAATAGTTAGGACAATTTCTTTGTATATACCTAATCAAGCAGGTTAAAAATTCCTTCCCACATCTACAACTTCATTCACTTGTAACTACAAATGAGTAGATAAGGGTTGACTATAGTAGGTTGGAACCTCTTTGTCAAATTGTCATGCATAATGTGAATAATGATCTTTAATATTTTTCCATTTAATCCCATAAGAAATGTCTATGTTTGAGTTAAATATATATCTAAATTGTTAATAATTATACATAGAATTGAAAACAAGAAAAAAAATTAAGAGACAAATGTATATATTCAACATTATTTTTGAAACAAAAAATTACTTTCAAATAAATAATAAAATTAATATTTTACATATATAAATACTTAAATATAATAAATATTTAAGTAAATCATTTAAATGCTTGAGCATTCTACAACTATTTTACAATTTAATTCTAGCTTACTTCCTTTATATGTATTAATATTTTTTTCTTGTTCTTATTTTGAGCACCACTCAATTTTTAAGACCCGTCAAATCTCAAGCAGAGGCATTCTATTATTATGAACTAGGTAACTTTCATGGGCTTAGTGAGAACATTTGTAAACCTCATTATGATATATTTATATTAAATTTTAACATCCTCTACATCAAATCTTCATAATTAAAGGAAATTAGATTTTTCTTTGAAAAATAATATAGCTATTTCTTAAGGTAAACTTAAATTCCTAGGAGAGAGAGAGAGAGAGAGAGAGAGAGAGAGAGAGAGAGAGAGAGAGAGAGAGAGAGAGAGAGAGAGAGAGAGAGAGAGAGAGAGAGAGAGAGAGAGAGAGAGAGAGAGAGAGAGCTATTCCAATCAACAATATTTATATCAAGTCAAGTCCATCCTATAAACATCATGATACATGCCACATAGAATTCTTACCTATTCTTAGGCATGCAAACACTACATTTTCCTAAACATAGGGAAACAATTCATCTTTCAACATACTAAAGCTATTAAGCATAATCATATCACAACACATATAATCTTTTATATAAATGACATCATCAATAAGGAGGAGTAAATGCATTTTCATGTAGTTCTATAAATAGGAACAAAGTGGAGAGAGAGAGAGAGAGAGAGAGAGAGAGAGAGAGAGAGAGAGAGAGAGAGAGAGATGCCACATAGAATTCTTACCTATTCTTAGGCATGCAAACACTAAATTTTCCTAAACATAGGGAAACAATTCATCTTTCAACATATTAAAGCTATTAAGCATAATCATATCACAACACATATAATCTTTTATATAAATGACATCATCAATAAGGAGGAGTAAATGCATTTTCATGCAGTTCTATAAATAGGAACAAAGTGGAGAGAGAGAGAGAGAGAGAGAGAGAGAGAGAGAGAGAGAGAGAGAGAGAGAGAGAGAGAGAGAGAGAGAGAGAGAGAGAGAGAGAGAGAGAGAGAGAGAGAGAGAGAGAGAGAGAGAGAGAGAGAGATGGGGATATAGAGAGGGACATGAAGAAAGTGAGGGAGAGATATAAGGGAGAGAGAGAATGTGGGCAATTAGACAAGGGAGAGGTGGTGAGGTAAAGAGAGCTAGATATGGGGAGAGAGAGGCTCAAATGGATATGTAATGATAGAGAGAATGGACATAAATAATAAGAGAGGGGGAGAGAATTCAGTCCATAGTTTGGAGGAGAAAGAGAGAAATACAAAGAAATATTTTCAATGTGAAGCTTTTGGTGTGCGCCTTATTTGGCACATGCCAAATGCAAAATTTTCATTTATTATATTTGGTGTGCATCAAATATGGTGTGCGCCATATTTGGTGCATGCTAAACTGATTGCTTTGGGAAACGCTAAGCCTTTGACTTGGGTTTTCCTTAGGCATCCAACCCAAAGGTTTGGAAAACCATTTTAGGCTTCAGACGTGTTTTTTTGAAAACATATAAATTTTCTCACATTTTCATTCATGCTCTCCATCAGGTTTGCATGTGTTTCAATGCTAATAAAAAATATGTTATTAATATTTTTATCAACTATACAATTAGGGTTATGTTTATAATTTTGAAAAACTAATATTAATATAATAAAAATAATCTATATAGTAAAGTGCACATTTTTGTTATGTTCTTTGTTGGACTCGTGGGATCACCTTGTTATGGAAATTGGAAGCACAAAAACCACTTTTAAGATGGAGGATATGGTTGCTTTATTGTTGTCTATAGAAATGTGAAGGAAATCTTTTAAAATGGCTAAGGAGGCCCTAGTTTCTCATGGTAGATCAATGGAGAATGGCAAGAAGAAGAACAAGAAGTCTAAATCCAAGTCTTCATGGAGATCTAAGTCTCTTTGTAAAAATTACAAAGCAAATTGATGGTATTGCAGCAAATCTAGTCATTTCCAAAAAATGTGCAAGGAGGAGAAAAAAAGAAAGGTAAAAAGTATTTCTCTGATTATGACTCTAGAAAAATCCTCTCAAGATGATGTACATGCTTTTATCATAGCCTTGGCTATACATGCATTAAAATATGTGTGGTTAATAGACTTAGGTTCCTCTTTCCACATGACCTCTCGTAGAGGTTGGTTCTCGAAGTATGAAGAGTGTGATGGTGGGAAGGTGTATTTGGGAGATGACTATTATCCAAAGATTATTATTCGTGGAAGAATCAAGATTTGATTCCTTGATGGTAGAGTGGATGGGATTGATGGTGTCCTGCATATCTCTAGTTTGACACGAAACCTTCATTTAGTGAGTAAGTTGAATGATGTGGGCATCTAGGTTGTTTTCTCAAGTGGAGGATCTAAGATGATAAGAGGATCTATGGTGTTAGCTAAGGGTCTTCAAACCAACACTTTGTACAAGTTGGATGCATGCACTATTTAGTGCAATAATTATTTTAATTTACCAAAGAGAAGACCTTTGAACTCTTCATCCCCACTATAAAATCAGGTAGAGAAGAAAACTATGGTTTCTACATATGATGGTTGTGATTTTTGGGTACCTAAGGGTGCCAATGCTTTGGAGATGAAACTTCCAATGGAGAAAACAATGTTGTGGCACTATAGACTCTACCATATTGGTGAGAAGGATCTTAGAGCCCTAAAAAATAAGAGCCTCAAGTAGAAGGCCTTAATGATTATAATCTTGAGTTTGACTTTTGCAAACATTGTAAATACGAAAAGAAACATAGTGTTCCATTTTCTTCCAGTTCTCATAAGTCTTATAGGGTTTTAGATGATATTCATGTAGATGTGTTTGATATTGTTAATGTTCTTTCACTATCTAGATTTGTGTATTTTGTCTCTTTCATAGGTGGTCCTATAGTAGGATATTTGTGTATTTCCTTAGGATAAAATATGAAGTTTAAGTCATTTTAAGTAATTTAAATCCTTGGTTAAACACCATATTGGTAAAAAAATTTAAGTGTTTGAGGACTGACAATGGTAGTGAGTTTTGTTTGACAACATTTGGTAAGACCATGGGATTGAGAGAAACAAAGCTACTCCATGCAACCCACAACAAAATGGACTTGGAGAGAACTAGGAGTATGATGTGTGTTGTTGACCTTAAACAAAAGTTCGAGGTTGAAGCAATAGTCATTGCATGTTATCTAAATAATAGATCTCCTACTTTGATGCTTGTTGAAAAGACACCCATCGAGGTGTGGTCTACTAAAAATACCTCAATGAGACATCTTAGAGTATTTGGTCGTGAGGCATATGCACATGTGCCAATTAAAAAAATTAAAATTAGAGAAAAAAGTGAAGAAGTGTATCTTCATTCACTGCATTGTCAATGTGAAGGGTTACAAGCTTTAGGATCCAGTTGTAGAGAGGTTCTCTATATTAGATGTGTGATTTTATGAGAGTTGAAACCTTCTACTTGAATTGCAACCATAGAAAGAAGAGAAATAGAAGGAGGTAGTTCAAGTTCCACCTACTCTTATGAAAGATGAACTACGTACTCCTTTTGGACTTGATGATGAAGAGAGATTTAACAACTCTAAAAATTCTGAAGAAGATTATGAACCTCAACCTCAACAATTGAGGAGGTCTACACATATTAGGTGGCAACTAGAAAGGTTTGGATATTCATTATTGGATTTCAGTTATATTTTTCTTTGATTGCTAACACTAATGACCTTAGCTTGACTATTATAGAGGCTATGGGTATGCATGATGTAGATTCCTATATGGAAGCCATGAATGAAGAGATGGTTGCATTAAAGAAGAATGCTACATGGAAAATATTACCTTTACCTAAAGGATGAAATCCTATTGGTTGTAAAGGGGTGTTCAAGAAGAAATTGGGTCATGATGGTAGTGACGAGAAACATAAAGCTTAGTTGTTCATGAAGGGGTATTCTTAGGTGGAGGGAATTGATTAAGGTGAAATATTCTCTCTTGTAGCCAAGGTGACATCCATTCAATTCTTGTTATCAATTGCAATAGGTTATGACTTAGAAGTTGAGTAGATGGATGTGAAGACAACATTCCTTCACAATGATTTGGAGGAAGAAATTTGCATGTCACAACTACAAAATTCCATTGAAAAAGGTAAAGTGAACTTGGTTTGTAAGTTGAAGAAATCTTTGTGTGGTCTAAAATAGTATCCTAGAATGTGGTACCAAATTTTGATACCTATCTTTTGTCTTTGGAATTTTTGAAATCTAATTATGACCAATGTGTGTATTATAAATCTAATAATGGTCACGTTCTCATCAAACTCCTTTATGTGAATGATATGTTGTTTATTGGAAATGGTAAAAGTATGATTTCAAATTTGAAGTCTTAGTAGCAACAAAGTTTGAGATGAAGGATCTAGGTGCAATAAGGTATATTCTTAGGATTGAGATCTTAGAGATAAAGCTAGCAAAAAGTTTTGGTTGAGCTAGAATAAGTATGTGAATTCTATGTCAAAGAGATTCAACATGACAACTTGGAGATATTTGGTTGTTCTAGTTTTACAGGGTACAAAACCTTCAGTGAAGGATTATTCAAAATATCCTAAGATGGAGGACATGACCATAGTTCCTTATGCAAGTGATGTATGCAATTTAATATATATGATATAGTTTGTATTAGGCTATACATTGCCCAAGCAGTGGGAGTCCTTAGTTGGTATATGGCTAATTATGGAAGGGTGCATTGGGATGCAGTTAAGAGAGTTTACAATTATATACGAAGTACATATGAGTATTCATTATGTTTTCATGGTTATCCTACTAGACCTTGGCATTCAATTTGCATTTGTGGACATGTGGATTCAGATTGGGTAGGTGACATGTTTTCACAATGTTTGGTGATGCCATCAGTTGGATGAGTAAGAAACAAATTGTAGTCTCTCCATCCACTACATGAGAAAAGTCCATGGCAACTACTCATGCTTGTAAAGAATCCATTTGGCTAAAAAAATTGTGTTCTAATATTGGTTTTGATGCAAGATAAATTACAATCTATTACAATATCCAAAGTATAATTCTCTTAGCAAAGAATCCTACTTTCCATGCCAAAATAAAGCAAATTATGTACAATTTTTTATTTTTTTTTTTGGTTGAAGATGGAAAATGTTGATACTTTGGTGAATGTTTTAGATGCATTAACGAAGCCAATGAGCATAGAGAAGTTTAGATGGTGTGTCAGTTATATGGGTCTTGGAGTCCTGAGCAACTGATGGAGTTTGACTCTTGATAGGTCTTTGACGAGTGGGACAATGTTAAGATTAAGGTGTCTCAATCTTAGAGTCTCAACATGGATTAATATTTTAGTATTTTATTTATGTCAAAGGTGTATCCTTTATTTGAAAGAGACTAGCTAATTTTTACCATCAACGATTGATATTGTAGGATATTAATGCTTCAAATGTTTTGAATCATCGATTGTAGAAGATTTGGTGACTGTCTGTTTTCCTCGCAACATTTAAATTTACGAAGAGGCTCATATGATTTTATATTGCATTTATGAAATGGGCCCACAAATAAAATGAATCACTTTTTGTCCTTGCATAGATAACATATTCCTTTCTATATTCTTTGGACCCATCAAAACCTTTGTAAAAAATTAAATATTAACTATTTTATAATAACTTTTTGGACTACCAAAAACTTTTAACATGGGCTATCTAGCAAACATAGAAAGAAGTGATTTTTCATTGGTAGAATTCAAACCAAATACAAAATGAAGAAGAATCACAACTAGCAATAAAGAAAAATAATTCATCCTTTGATAAAACTTACAATGAACCTAGTTAAAAGTGAGCTTCTCTCCAATAAGTCCCTAAGAATGAATTCAATTGTTTGTTTAAGTCTCAGATTTCTTAAAGTATTTTATGTACATCAGCCCTTAATGATAGTCATGAAAAAGATCTTTATTATGGATGCAGATAGATTTGAGTTGAAAGAGGGAAAACCTACCAAGGATAGTAAACACTACCATGGCTATTCTATACTTGTTTAAAATCGCACAACACGTAATGATAGAACATATTAATGTTACTTTTTCTCCTTCCATGGCCTAGGGGTATTTAAATTTTTTGTTGAAACGTTTTTTTTATTATTGTTTAAGTTTTTAATAAACAATTATTATGTTAGGAATTTTGAAATTGTAAAATTTATTTGTTAAATAAAAATAAAGAGTAATTATGTTTTTTTTTAATAAATAAATTATAATTGTATTTATATATAATTATTATAACTATATTATTATTTTATATTACATAATATATATTTTTACTTTAATCTAATATATATTTGTTAAATTATAATATTATTTGAAATTAATCTATACAAATTAGAAGAATTGTTTACTAATTATAATAAGGTTTTATTAATTATAATTACTTATGATTTTAATAATAACATATAATATTTATATCATATAAATTACATTGTTATATATTACATTATAAAAAATAATTAAAATAGAAATATATAGTTAGTACATAATATTTTAATATATTATTAATTAAATTATATGTAATAAAATTATATTATTTAGTTTAAATTAATGGACATTAAATTATGATATTATTTTAAATTAATCTATACAAATTTAAAAGAAATATTTACATAGGTGATTAGTCATATAACAATTAATATAATAACACTATGTATTTAACATATAAAATATTTAATTAAATAATAAATATTAAATTTTCATGTTAGTTCTCTTCATAGTACATTTGAGGTTTATCTTGTCTATAACAAGTCACTAACTCATGATAGAAACCACAAGGAGAAACCAATGATTTAATCTATAGAAAAAAAATGCTAAAAAACTATCAGTGGGAGAAGAAAAATAGTTTTGGTTGATGTTTATTTCTCTCTCCTATCTCTATCTCCTTACTTCTCCCTAATATATCTTTCTCTGTCATCCTCGTCTATTTTTCTAGCTACATCTATCTCTCAATATATCCCTCTTTCTATCCCTACCTCTCCCTCTCTCCCTTTCTCCCTTTCGCTCCCTCTGTCTATATCTCTCTACTTCTCCTCTATCATCTCTTTCTTTCTCTCCCTCCCTCCTTCTCCCTCTCTATCTCTATCTCCATTTCTCTTTCACTAGCACACATTGCTTTTTTCTCCATCCCTATCTCAATCTCTATTTGTATCTCTCTCTCACTCACACACATTTTATTTCTCCCTCATCTCTATCTCTATCTTTATCTCACACTCAAGTGCACCCTCTATCTTTACCTTGCCATCTCTCCCTTTCTATATATCGCATTATATCTCTATCTCTAATGCATTATATATATCTCTCCATATCCTCTCTCTCTCTCTCTCTCTCTCTCTCTCTCTCTCTCTCTCTCTCTCTCTCTCTCTCTCTCTCTCTCTCTCTCTCTCTCTATATATATATATATATATATATATATATATATATTCCTCTCTTCCTCTCTCCTTCCATATATTCCTCTCTCTATATTTATATCTCCCCTTCTCTCACCCCTTTATCTTTCTCAAGGTATGGCCCTCTCTCTCTCTCTCTCTCTCTCTCTCTCTCTCTCTCTCTCTCTCTCTCTCTCTCTCTCTCTCTCTCTCTCTCTCTCTCTCTCTCTCTCTCTCTCTCTCTCTCTCTCTCTCTCCCTCTTTCTAAATCTCTACTTCTTTCTCCTCTAACAATTTCTCTCCCTATCCCTTTCCCTCTCTCTCCCTCTTTGTCTATTTATATATTTATCTCCAACTTTCTATTTTTCACTCATATACATGCACTCGCTCCTATCTTTCACCCTCTCTATCTATCTCTCTCACTCTATATATCTCTCTATTACTTGTCTTGTCACCTTTCTCTATCACTCTTGCCCCTCCATCTCTATCTCCCTATATGTCCTTCACAACACTCACTCCTTGCTTCTCACTCCTCCTCTACCTCTATCTCTCTATCTCTCTATCTTTATCTCTCCCTCTACCTATATCTATCTATTTCTCTCCCTCTTCTGAGCTCTACCTCTTCCGAGCTCTCCCTCTATCTTCATCTTTACCCCTATCTTCCTCTATCCTCTCTATATCTACATATGCATCCATATAACTATCCATCCTCTTCTCCCATCTCTCTCTTCCTCTCTCTCCCTCTATCTTCATAGGTTTTTTTTTAGTTGTTTTTGAATCCCTTTAAGGGGATGCATAGTTGATTTGAAGATATCACTTCTCCATTGAGACCAAACAACATCATTTTGTAAATGGCCTACCAATTGGCTTCATGTATTGTGCAAATGTATATAAAAAATAGACCAATATTTTTTGAGTATACCTTCCACACCTTTTCGGTGTACCCATTGCACACCAATGTGCAATTGCTAGTTATTTATATCCTAAGTGCTAACTAAGTTGTTATATCAATTTGTGAGACTTGATTATGAGTTGTCTTCTCACATGTGAAGTGAAGAGCATATAATTGTTCCACTCATCACCTATGCACTCATCTTGAGAAAAGGAATTTATTAAATTCTTGGGAGGTTCACATTGGTGACACGTGTTCTTATGTGTTGAGCTTACACTTGGTAGGATTTGGAAATTTCTATGTCGAGATAAAAGAGTCTCATGGAGTTAATGTTTGGTAACTAGTATTCATTATTGAGTTCTTTTTAGAAATTTTTTGTGTGTGTGGAGTATACTTAATTATGAATTTGATAATTTATATGTAGTGGGTGTAGTGCATATGGAAATTTTACTGTTGTGGAAGAACAAGTGTTAGTGCTTTAGAAAGTTCTATTTGCAACGTGTCTAAAATATGGCAAGTTGTTGTTTTGGACCCCACTTGACTACCTTGGCATAGGAGATGGTTCTGGAAACCGTGGGTGCATGCCTTTCATATGTGAACTCTATAAACATGTTGGTTCCTTAGTTGTTTTTGAGAGACACCTTGTATATTTTTTGAGACATTGTTATGCTACTAGAATTGCTCCAAATTTCTCTATTGTTAATTGATTAAGGGGTTTGTAAGATTTTTTTTTTCTTTCACTCTCTAGTTAGATTTAGCATTGGAATCATTATTATGCACTTTTCTTCCTTTCAAATTACAAATTACCAATTCAAATTACCTAGAAAATCTAAGTTAAAACCAAACATTTGAATCCAAATTATCATTAGACACACAAACAAACCATCACCTTCATAGTAGCATCAAAGTTTTGCATCCCAAACATTGATTATTTGAGGGTTTTAAGCCTTAAATCAGATTTGGGTGATGAATTGAGCAATACCCTAATTAGATGAGAGATAGGGAACCATTTTGAGGTGGAACAATTCAACAACGAGGTAATTTAAGAGTAAATATTTGTTATGGGACTTTTTCCCGTGGAATGGAGTTATAATAAATAATATTAAATAAATATAATTATGGACATTATAATTGTTATGAAGGGTTATGACCTTTGTTACCACCCTTGAGACATTATTTAAAACCTATGAATCAATAAAGAAGGTCACAGAGGGAGAAAATAGTAGAGGAAAAATAAATTGAAAAAAGAAAAAGAGAGAGGATAGTTAAGGTCTGGTGGTTGGGCATTGGGCATTGGAGAAGGGGCATACAGTGTGTGTCCAACTCGGGGTACAACGTACACCTGAGAGTGTCCTGGCCAGGGTTGTGTTTATTTCATGTCGTGAAGGCATGTGGGGTTCTGTGTAAGAACCGTGTCCTCATGGAGTGCTCCCTTGCCTGAAAACCCTATACCTATAACTAATCCTCTGCGTGCAGGAAAGCGGCCTCTCCGTGATTTACATATATGTATTAATCAATCTCATATAGTCATTGCCCTAATGTTTCACCATTGCAAATCATTATCTCAATGTTTTATATATTATGAGTAATTAGTTTATCATTACTTGAATAAATTACTTTGATACTTTATTAAAATACTGTGTAAATACTTAATAATAAATAGTGAATTTAACACCTTAATATTAAATTATCTATCTTAGGTAAAAAGGTTAATACCTTGATATTAAATTATCTATCTTAGGTAAAAGGTTAATCCACTACTGATACTTAATAAATCATAAGGGAAAAGTACCATTACAATATTCATTCCAAAAGTATTATAATTTAGATGTAGGAATTCTATTTGTTGTTATGCAAGGTATTCCTAGTTTTTAAGTAATTGTAACCACTACAAGTAGGACTATATCATAGTAAACATTGTTTTGTAAGAAGGGCTAATGCCCCATTTATTATTTTTTGATCTTTTTCGTGAAATATAGTAATGTTTAGAGCACATTTGGTAAAGTGATATTACCATAAGCTACCAATTATTTATAGATCTATGACTTCTAAAATCATATACTAAGGTTTTTAACAATGAACATTATGATAGTTTGGATTTGATTTTACTCTAAATGAATTCCTAAAAACAAACCCTAGGTATATTACAAATCAAGCCTCAATTTTATCACTTGGTTAGTCCTATGTTTGCACCAATGAGATAACTTGTGCCACAATATCAATAGTCTTAGAATCTTAATATTTGGTTACATGATTGATTCTTAGGGATCTTAAACATGTTTAATTTTACTTA
The DNA here is from genome assembly GCF_030272615.1 of Cryptomeria japonica. NCBI lineage: Eukaryota > Viridiplantae > Streptophyta > Pinopsida > Cupressales > Cupressaceae > Cryptomeria > Cryptomeria japonica. Next base: position 249,562,789 of record NC_081415.1, read on the forward strand.
AATATTATAAATCTCACTAAGTATACTTGTTTAATTTCAACTTTAAACTTAGTATTCATAATTTCACTTGAATATTATAAATCTCCTAATTTTTTAAGGATCTTTAAAATGCTTATAAAATCGCCATAACATGGGAAAATTAGAGTCAAGATCATACCTCATACCTCTATCATATGAATGAGTAGTACACTAAGGCTCTATCCTTATATTTTATAATTTTAGATTAGTATAATAAAGATAATCACCATGATGCATGTGATCACTAGAATAGATTACTGTGATGCAACACAACATCCACATCAAATTATTGTTCTGGCTTAATGAATTCTAAACACGATTCCCTATTTGAGATTCAAAGGATATTGAGGGTTTTGGAGGATATGCATGCAATTGTGGTTGAGACCTTTATAAAAAAGGAAAGGAAAGGATCTTTTATAGTCCATGATGCTAGCAATTTGTATATGGGTCTACAGATGAATTAGAGCAATATGGTACTACCTCATACTCCTTGTGGGAGGCATCACTACAAACGAGACATACATGCCTTACCCCATGTGGGATTTGAACTTGTGACCTCTCTTTCAAGACCACAAGTTCTCCACCACTAGTCCCTCTAAGCGCTAAGGCATTCTAAGACAACTAGAATCTATTGACTAACATGACTTCATGTGCCTCTTTTAGTGGCTATGTTTAGCCCACATTTATTGCATTAAATTCTCCTCTCGAAGTTGCATTATTGAAGCTTAAATTTGCATTATTTAAAAAAAATAAAAGCCTGATTTTAAGCCACGTATTTGTCACATTTATGAGTTGTATTCAAGTCAAACAATTCATTTAAATGAATCAGTTTCCTTGATTTCAATTTTATTTTAAAATAGAAAAGATTCCCTTCATTTTAATTTAAATATGTGCTTTAAATAGCATGTATTCCTTAACCTCTCATTTTCTTTAATAAGTATTTCTTTTAGCTCTATTCTTTAAATAACATATGTTCTTTTTTTTATTAACTTTACTTTATTTATCAAAAGGATCGTGCATTATTAATTGCATGGTTTATAAATATCTCATTAATAATTAAAGATAAATAAATAAATAATCTTATTTAAAAGAAAATAAAATATTATTTTATAATAAAAATTAATAAAGTGAATGTACAGTTATTTATAATTTTTGATTCCAGAAGGGATCTGGGCGAGACCGGAGGTTTTCTTATCTCCATTCTTTCCTACCGGTGCCCACACTGAATGGAGATGTAATATTTTCATAAAAATAATAAAATGTTGGCTACAGCCTTTTATCGATAAAAAAAAATAAAAAAAATTAATAAAGTGACTTAAATTCATAATTACTATTTTTATATATAAATATATGAACTACTTTTTTTTTAAGTTTTGAAAATATATTTTTTAATATGTAGTTAAAATTTTTGAATTTTTTTTTTTAATAAAAGTCTTAATAATAATATATAATTTAAATTTAAAATGTCTATTATATTGCTTTTAGAAGTCAAAGAAAAATCAATAATGAAATAAGTATAAATTATCTTATAATTTACAAAATAGGATCATGACAAAGGTGTGGACTAGGAAAAATCCAAACATAAAAACAAATAAACTAAGGTAAAATTCAAGATTGGGTTTCTAATTGATAGGAAAGACTTACCCTAGGGTGAACTTGGATATAAAATATATAAATTTGAATACACACTCTTGTGAAGTTTGAAAAGACATCAAAGATAAATATGATGAAAACCAAATAATTAACCCATGGGAAAAATCTAGATGCAAAGAAAAAGGTAAACCTAGATGTATTAATTAGTTGGGGTCTAGAAATATATCACTAACAAAAGTGAATAAAATGAACAAGGTAAGGTACAATAATAAACTGTATGTAAAGGAGCATTCAACTAGTTTAACAAACATTAACATTCGAATTTGTTTTTAACTATCTCGACCTGAAAAAATAAAACACATTGATAAAAACAGTGACTATAATTTAGACATCAATGAGCTTAGAGAAAGCATTAAATCCTTAATTGAGATCAAACATCAAGTTAATCCATGAAGAGGGGAATCCAAAGTCTTCTAAGCATTTGCACAAGAATCTCCAATCCACCTTGTCGTAGGCTTTCGTAATGTCTAGTTTTAAGAACATACTAGGGTTTCCATTCTTCTGAATAGAGTGAATGGCCTCTTGAGCTATAATAATCCCATCATAAATAGACCTCCTGGGAACAAAACCCATTTATTCTTCTCTAATCAAAAGAGGATAGAGTTTTTGAAGTCTATTAGCTAAAGTTTTAGTAAAAAGCTTATAAATGGTGTTACACAAGGCAATGGGTCTAAACTCGTCAAAATACTCAGGCTTTTCCTTCTTCGGGATGAGGGCCAAAAAAGTATTATTAATTTCTTTGAGGATATTACCTGAGTTCCTCGTGCCCTCAAGAGAACCTGTCACCTCCTCCCCTACGAAGGACCAACATTTCTAAAAAAAACTAGTCGGGAAGCCATCCAGACGGGGGGATTTGTCTGGATTCATCTGCATTAGAGTTGCTTCTACTTCTGCTAAAGAGAATTTTGCAGTCAGATTATGAGTTTGATCTTTATTGAGTAGTTTTGGAATACATTTTAGAAACTTGTCTTGGTCTAAGCAAAGAGAACTCTAATCAGAGTTGAGAATATTGGAAAAAAAGTTTATTGCCTCCCTCAAGATGATCTTAGGATCCTCCACCTCAAAGCCATTACTTATCTTTATCTTAGAAATTCAGTTAATGACTCTTCTAAGTTTCACACTATTGTGGAATAATTTAGTGTTCTTATCACCCTCATCCAACCACGTCTCCCTGAATTTTTGTTTCCAAAAGACCTCCTCTTTTGCATGAATATTTTCTTGTTCAAGAAGGAGTTTCTTTTCTCTAAGGAACAGAGCTTCATCCATCCCTTTCCTCATCAATACTTCATTTACCTCCACTAACTTTCCTTCCACCTGAGCCTTCTTGTCAAATATATTACCAAAATGATCCTTATTCCACCGAATGAGCTTCTGTTTAATTATCTTAAGCTTATTGACTACCTTATAGATCTCAGACCTAGAGACCTTTGCCTCTTTCCACCATTCCTCTAAAAGCCTAAGAATATTATCATCTTTTAGCCACATTTGTTTGAATTTAAAAGGACATCTTCTTGGTCCTGAGTCACCAAGAATGCTAAGTTGGATCGGAAAATGATCCGAGCTTGAGAAAGGTAAAATTGAGGCTTCTAAGGTATACAGAAAGTTGGTGAGACTACCCGTTACAAAGAACCTATCTAGTTTTTTTGATATATTACTAAAACCTAACCTTCTATTGTTACAGGTAAAGGCATCCTTAACCATGTTAATCTCTATCAAGCCACTACTGTGGACCCAATCTACAAAGTCTAAAGTTGCTATAGAGATTTTACCTATGCCTCCTCGTTTCTCACATTGATTCATGATAGCATTGAAGTCACCTCCTAAAATAAAAAACTGACCTTGGGAATTTGTGAATTCCTCGATTTCCTTCCAAACTCTTCTTTTGTCCTTATTTAGGGTTGGCCCATACACATTAATAATGAGAAAATGTAGTTTGTGTTTCAAGCTGGCAACCCTGCCACTAATCCAATTGCCTTCAGACTCTAATAATGAGGAACCGATATTGTGTGGGTCCCAAATAATGGCCAGACCACCAGAGGCTCTAGTGGTTGGGACACCTATAATATGTCTAAATCCTAGTCATTTACCAAAGGAAGCTAAGTCAATATTATCTAATTTGGTTTCTTGTAACATAACTAAATCAAGACTATAGTTAGATAGACAGTGTTTTAATAGCCATTGTTTGTTAGGGGCATTTAAACCCCTAACATTCGATGATAATACTTTCATGGTGCTGTGGGAAGGACCTTCCCCTTCCCTGCATGAAACATATCTGTGAGTTTAACCTAGCCTTCAGCTATATCATCATTAGCTCTCAGCTCCGATAGGGATTTCCTGCCTCTCTTTTTGCAGAGCTTGGCACAATCCAGAGTGGCCTTTTCCCCAACCCATTGTTCAATTCCTAAGGCTTCAAAAGTTGCACCATTTTCTTTGTCATCTAACTCTATTATGAGGGCTTCCATATTCGTGACCTTAGGGGGATGGGTAAAATTCATAACCCTTTCCTCAACAACCTTTTCTATAGTTCTAGCTCATCTTTGTCTACTATTTCATCCATTAAATTCTTCAGGATATCCTCAGTGATTGAATCACATAAATAATTGATAATGTAGTTTACCTCTTCCTCTTTTCGAACCAAATCTACCTCTTTTTCAGCCTTATCCAAACTATTGGGAGCTCCCAATGGTTGGGAGGAACCATTTTCTCCCAAATTGCTCCTGACATTCGAACCAACATCCTATTCAAGGATAAGATTCATATCTTCCTCCTCCCCAACACCCCAATAAACAATATCAAGATTGATTCCACCCTTTCTATCCCGAGATAAATTTTTGAATTCTTCCCTTATGGCCACTTCAAGGGCACAACAGTTATTCACTTCCTTAGAGTCAGAAACCCTCCCCTACTTATCCTTCAGAATATCCTCATGGGATAGCAAGGGAGAGGGATTCATCCCCTCATTCATACTCTGGTCACCTATAATTTCCCCTTCTTATACCCCATCAAACTGCCCTGTCGATGGTGGGTTATCCTTAATCACAAATCCTCCCTTTTCCAAATTGAAACAAATATCCAGCTTAGGGATTAATCTAGGGTTTTTTTGAGAGGGAAAAACTTCTAAGACCGGTTCAGATGCTAAGTCTAGATCTAGAATCCCTTTATAAAATTCAAGGCAAATCCGGAAAGATGACTCCCTAGTTCTGATTTCAATAGGACCGAGTGAATTCACACTAATATCCATATTAACTATCAATACACAGTTTGAATACTTCCTATTTTTGTCACTAATCTCTACGAATTTTCCTAAACGATTACCTATTTTCCTAATAATTTCCAAATCCATTAATTCCACTGGTAAGTTGGGGATCAAAACCGATCTATCTACTTTAAATGACTATTTTTTTTGGATCGAAAGTAGGTTTCCATTCTAAAAATTTAAAATCAAAGCCTTTAAAAATCGAAGATTTACTTGTTAAGAATTCATTCTTATGCCTGGCATTTCCGCAGTCAATATAAAGAAAATCCTCGAACAAGATACCAATACTTACTATCCACTTGAGGGAAGACTTGAACCAATTTGGAATTACCTCTGTCGGGACTCCAAGTCCGCACCATCTAGCAAAAACCCCAAATGTATTGCAAGATTGTTGAATTCTTTCAACTAAATTGTCATTGATTTCCAACACATTCTTCTCTTCTGAATTAGGGTTCGACATCATATTCGACTTAACCTTCGTGGGTTTGGGAGGAGGTAAAGTTTTGGGATTCTTGCCTTCCTCCACATAAATCTTAGGTTTGGCATAATTACCACCTGACCTCCAATTATCCAAATTCCCTTTATATTTATTGTTATATGGCTTGATCCAGGGACCCAGTTTTACAAAACCTTCCTCAAGATTCCACAAATGGGTGAACCTGTTGAAGATAGATGACATGATAGAGCCTTCCTGGAGAAGGGTATTCTGTTTGCCATGATCTCCATTTCTAGAAAATGGTAAGCCTTTCATAGAATCCCTTTGATATCTCCTTGGTTTCACCATTTGCCATTCCGATTTTGCCTGAGGTAGGGGAGCCCAGTTCCCTGAATTGCAGGCCGAAACCGCATATTTCGTTTGCTCGAAAAACCATTTCTGTCTTTCGAGGTCTGGATGTTTTTCGCGAAGGAAATCGCAGAGCCATGTTTTAAAATATTAACCTCCATAATTACTATTTTTATACATAAATATATAAACTACTTTTTTTAAAGTTTTGAAAATATAGTTTTTAATATGTAGTTAAAAGTTTTGAAATATTTTTTATTAATAAAGGTCTTAATAATAATATATATTAAAATTTAAAATGTCTATTATATTGCTTTTAGAATTCAAAGGAAAAACAATAATGAAATACGTATAAATTATTTTGTAATTTACAAAATAGGATCATGACAAAGGTGTGGACTAGGAAAAATCCAAACATAAAAACAAATAAACTAAGGTAAAATTCAAGATTGGGTTTCTAATTGATAGGAAAGACTTAACCTAGGGTGAACTTGGATATAAAATATATAAATTTGAATACACAGTCTTGCAAAGTTTGAAAAGACATCAAAGATAAATATGATGAAAACCAAATAATTAACCCATGGGAAAAATCTAGATGAAAAGAAAAAGGTAAACCTAGATGTATTAATTAGTTGGGGTCTAGAAATATATCACTAACAAAAGTGAATAAAATGAACAAGGTAAGGTACAATAATAAACCATATGTAAAGGAGCATTCAACTGGTTTAACAAACATTAACATCCGAATTTGTTTTTAACTATCCCGACTTGAAAAATAAAACACATTGAGCAAAAAAGTGACTATAATTTAGACATCAATGAGCTTAGAGAAAGCATTAAATCCTTAATTGAGATCAAACAACCCATGAAGGAAATCGCAGAGCCATGTTTTAAAATATTAACCTCTATAATTACTATTTTTATATATAAATATATGAACTACTTTTTTTTTAAGTTTTGAAAATATAGTTTTTAATATGTAGTTTAAAGTTTTGAAATATTTTTTATTAATAAAGGTCTTAATAATAATACATATTAAAATTTAAAACGTCCATTATATTGCTTTTAGAATTCAAAGGAAAATCAATAATGAAATAAGTATAAATTATATTTTGTAATTTACAATATAGGATCATGACAAAGGTGTGGACTAGGAAAAATCCAAACATAAAAACAAATAAACTAAGGTAAAATTCAAGATTGGGTTTCTAATTGATAGGAAAGACTTACCCTAGGGTGAACTTGGATATAAAATATATAATTTTTTTTTTTTTTTTGATGGAGGTCCACAAAGTAGTTTTTGCCACCTGATACTGGGGCACAAGCCAATAGGCTAAACCTCTTCAGCTAAGAGCCAAGGATTGAGGGGTATCCATTCCGCCAAATTCGCCCGGGGCACAATCCCGACCTCATCCCTTATGATGTTGGAGCCTTGCACTCAGCAAGACTTGATCCCTGGCGGGCTCATTTAGAGCCTTTCAACTTCACCAGTAGACCAAGGGCCCATTGACAAAATATATAAATTTGAATACAAAGTCTTGCGAAGTTTGGAAAGACATCAAAGATAAATATGATGAAAACCAAATAATTAACCCATGAGAAAAATCTAGATGCAAAGAAAAAGGTAAACCTAGATGTATTAAATTAGTTGGGGTCTAGAAATATATCACTAACAAAAGTGAATAAAATGAACAAGGTAAGGTACAATAATAAACCATATGTAAAGGAGCATTCAACTAGTTTAACAAACATTAACATCCGAATTTGTTTTTAACTATCCCGACTTGGAAAATAAAACACATTGAGCAAAAAAGTGACTATAATTTAGACATCAATGAGCTTAGAGAAAGCATTAAATCCTTAATTGAGATCAAACAACCTTGGATCATAAAGTAAAGAAAACCTAGACAAATGATTAAAGGGAGCTTTGAGTTCGAAAAATTGAGTGTGTTGTGATTAAGAAGCCATAACAAGAGTTGGTATTTGAAATCAAAGATTTAATTTGGAATGGCTTGACTATAATGACCAGGGTTTATAAAATTTAGAATCATACATGAAATTTGAACTTTCATTATGACTTTGATCCTTACAATCTGACCTTGAATTTAAATCTTCAAAATCTCGTTAGTTGTAATATTTGTTCACCTATACTTGCATTTGTTAATGTAAATCTTTGTGGTGTTGGAAAACACCATCAAAGCTTAAAATGGTAGAAATAGAAGTTGACTACCTTAGTTAAGCTCCATTGGTTGATTTAATAATTTATGAAAAGTTGGAAGATAGACTGAGTAATGGATGTAACAAATTAATTTGCTAACAACAATGCAATACAACTACAATGAGGGCTTGAGACAAAAGTGCAATGAATACCTTAGTAATAGATTGATTGTGAGTATTAAAGTTTGCTATTTGCTAATGTAAGATCTAACATAATTGAGATGGACGATATAAAAAAGAGCTATGATAGAAACATCAGTAATTGATAGAAAGTAATCTTCTAATGATAATCAATAATTAAATAGTCAAGAAGTGATGTCCTTTCACACATGTTCTAAACATACAATTCAAATCTTTTACATGAAAATTAACATATAATGATTAGCTATTTAGTTGAAAGTTAATTTAAAATAATAATTAATCATAGAATTAGATTAAGTGAATTATGACATACTTGTGACATTGACCTAGGTGAATGCAAAGAAAACCATGGTCCATAATCTAAAAACTTCAAATGTTTCAAGCTGTTGTAAAAGGACACCTCCACAACATTTAAACATAAATGTAACATCACAACTGTTTTCAATATAAAACAAGAGCCCTAAACTTCGAGGGTTTAAACTTTAGGAAGAGAAAACCCTAAGTCCCCTTTCAAAGGCATACTAAAACTTCCTGTTAACGCACTAGAGGTATAGAGTCTTAATATTGAAGAGCAAAGCCAACAGATTGCAAATCAACAGGGTAAGTGCTGTAGGAATGGCGAAATCTATGAGGTCAAAGAGGAAGAGAAGGCTTAGAACACTGAGAAGAGAAATAGCAGAACCATTCTATGACAAGAAGGAGCAGGCGAAGCTTGCCGCTCAGGAGGCTGCCCTCGCTGCTCCCAAGCTTGAGATACCCTTACGCAGATCTCAAATGGGTTTGTACTTCAGTACTTTTCTTTCTTTTCGAATATATATACCCAGATGCCCACCAATAAACCAAAAATCTTTGTAAGCATTCGTTTGTTTGGAGGCTGAGCCATATGATAGAAACTTATATTGGATTCTTATTTTAAGAAATAAAAATTCTATAACCATACTTATTTATTATTTCAAATGCTAGCTTGTTTGTTTTTAATTCTAATTCTAGAAACACCCACCAACTTTGGCAATTCTTCCTGTTTCTTCCCATCTGTTAAACGTTTTTATGTGCTCTTAATCTATTATATCTGTAGCAATACCGGACCTTCTACTATCCACCTCATCTGCGAGTAGTATTGGTTGGCCATGGCGAATTTTTACAAGGACTACAGTGTGTTCATAACTGGGGGTCGGTGATGGATGTGAGCGCCCTAAAAAAATTAGAAGCTGTGCAGGTAGGTTTCTGTGTGCCTTGAGAGAAGCAGGGCCTAACCCAGCTAAGTTTGGTGTGGGGGTAGTGTTTTGTAGTTGGACTTTGCTCCAGATTGTCATTGATTTTGATGCTTTAGTTTGGTGTGTTACTGAAGATTCAGTTATAGGCTGATTAATATAATAGAATCTGTCAAAGTGTAGGGGCCTTAACAATTCTTTCCTTGGAAACTTTTAGAAGAGATCATGGACTGTCTCTAACGCAATATTGGGGTAAGCTTGTATCATATTTTCATGGTTTCTAAGCTTGAGTCATGCTCAAATGGGCCCTGCAATAAATATGTGTCTGCTGGAGCTGTTGGCCAGGAGGTCAATTTGAACCTGAATTATTCTCTTACCCGTGTCCTTACCATTACATTAGAATCCCTTGAATGTTTCTTTTCGGGTTTTATTATTTGTTTTATAGTTAAAAAACTGCCAATTAGTCACAAAATCTGATAGACAAACTGGCCTTCTAGTAACTTGCTTCAAAACTTGCAGCAAAACTGTGGATGATTTTTTGACAGAAGTTGCAAGTGTTTGGTGCTAATTATTTTCCGAAATCTCACATTTTTTGTCAAAAAATTTGCCTGTGCAGTAGTGATTTGATTCATTATGTAATCTGCCTTGTTTAGATTGATTCTTGTCTGAAACAACTAATCACAAATGATTTAACACAAAATGTGACTTGATTCCCTCAAACACTTGCATTTCAGCTTGAATGTTACCTCTTTGATACTCTAATCTTCTCAACAAAGCTCAGCACAGTTCAAACCCAGAAAGCATATTGACTTGTGAAATATAATGACAGATGAAGTTCAAGCAATGTACCACTGATACTCTTCACGGAGGAGAAGTTTAGTATTAGCATTGAGCACAATACCAAGCACTTCATTTTGCTCGAATAATTCAGAGATTTTAACAAAGCTTCTAGAATCTAAGGTGTAAAAGCACCCTGCAAAAGCATAAATGCCCAGGGATTTATATTTATTTCAAAAACATTGACAAGGTAATCAACAAATAGCAATTCACCATATTTCCTGACTTAAGATTTGAAGTACACATCCTCTCAAGAAAAATTGGATGACATTTAATACATTGGTATGACATTTTAACAAGAAATCCAAGAGTATTTAATGGAAATAAGATCATTGAATGACTTAAATTTTTCATACTTGAGCAAAGCATTTACATTTTGTTGATTTGGTCGACTCACATGCATTCTCAATTTAACTCTAATGTAACATATTAAGGGTCTATGATGAATGTGTTATCAATATTATCATATGAATATTTGAAAGTTCTCTATATTTTAAATATTTTCTCCATTTTTTAGTAGCTGTCAGCTTGCCACTCTTTGTTGCCCCCAAAAATGGCCACCAAAAAATCTGTCGTAAACACACGCTCTCATCCTATTTGTCGGTGTCCCAAAAACTTAGTGTAATATGGGTATCTCACTCTTGTGAGTAGGGTCATCTATGTAGTCTGATATAGAAACAGGTTGTGTTCCTTTAAATTGTTTCTGTGCATGACTACTGATATTAATTGACATAATTGCAATAAATTGATATGGGAATGTAACTAGAACTTGCCTTTATGCTAATGATCCATATCATGGGGCCCATAATGGTGATTTTGAGGACAACGCAGTAATGCAACCAGTATGCTACTGAGTTCTATTATAAGTTGCAGGTTAGGTCATATGGTTGGGTACAAGTTCAAGGTTTGGGTCGCTAGTATGAAAATATCTTCCCCAATTTTGGTGCGACTTGGTATGGTTGTATGATATCTATACATATATGTATGTATATAACCATAATTTGCAAAAATAAATAAATTTGGAATCGAGAATGCATTTGATTGTGGTAAAGAACATTGAATTATCAATGTAATATCATATACGTCAAATCAATACAAAATACAATTGATAATCTTCATCTTTCTTTTTATCAAGAGCAATAAAGTCATCACTTGGTTCATTTGAACCACAAGCAATCGTAGTGTCACTCCTACTCACTATATCTTGTATAGTACCTCATCATCCTTCAAAGTGGCTATGGCAATTCATGCAAAAGATGTATCCAAGTTGAAACACTCCAGGGTTACATCCCAATTCTTCATGTCCATTGTTTGCACTTGTTTTCCTTACGTGGCAGGAGGTATAAGTTAGAATGCACATAGACCAAACCTTTTACTTTTTTTGTAGCCAACTAGTTATATTTAACTACATGGATAAAGGAGTATACACTCTTGTTCTGCTTAGTCAAAGAGGAACTTGTAACTTGTTGATATTGATGCTTATGTGGGGTCTCTCTTTCATTGTTATTATCATGGAGTCCATGCTATCATATATTTCTTCCAAACATGACCAATTCATATTAGTAAAATTGATAATGTTCATGATGCGCTTGATAAAACTCAAGTTATAATCTACTTGAGCTTGCCAACCATTGTCTAGGATCAATGATCTGACCTATTAGGTTCTTTATGAATTTGTTTATCTCCACACAATCTAAACGTTGCTAATAACCATGTTGCTGAATGCCTCTTACACCTCCACAAGTTATCTCAAGATGATTGTGTGCAGTGCAAATTGATTCTCAACATCCTAATGTAGTAAAAAAATAACAAATTAAATTTAAAAATGTAGATATTTTAAAATAAATGTTGAAATTTCCTTAAACTAACCTTCAATAATTTCAACAAGGAGAAGATCTCGAGGATGCTTTCTGACATATGATAGTTTTTATTGAACATCTAAATCTCCTCACCCTTAGTGTATGATTCTCTCACCTACTCTATTCTATGCCAATTTTCATTATCACCAAGTTGAGGGAATGGATTCTACATGGTTTCCAAAAAATATGTGTATGTCGCCTTACTCAGTAAGCCTATTGCAATACAATTTTTTAGTGTCCTCTGTTATTAGTGCCCAGTATCTTTATCAACTATATGAGGATTTTGGCAATGAAGTCAACCTTTTCACTTGCCTCTCACCATCAACTACTACCTTTAAAAGCATTTCCTTTGAGACACATTGCAGTGACATTAATGAAATGTTAGTTTTTACAATCTTTCCATCCGTTAGAAATGATGGACACTCTTGTTGTAGTGATTTTCTTATAAAATGTTCTTCTTTTGCTCATAAGGTGGTGCACATCTTCTCATATTCAAGACTTTTGTAATCTAAGGGTGTTTGACTAATTGCTATCATCATTTCTTGCCAATATGTTAATCTCATTAGATTTCTTGACTAATGATAGCATATGTTTATGTTTTGTGTTTATGAAATAGAGGTTTTTGATGCACTTTAGGTTGAATTAGGATTTTACATATCACCTTTATGTAGGCTTTGTATTAAAAAAATCTTTTTTTAGGTGTGGGTCCCTCCTGGGATTGCCCAAGGCATGGCTTAGACCTCTTGGGTACCCTTGGGCTGTGCCTTGGGCGAATCAAAGCTGGACCTAGGGCTAGGGCTTGACCCTGGTTTTGTTTGGGTTGGGTATGGGGACCATTCCAGGAGAACCTAATGTTTTAAGTTGTTTTGAACACGCAGTAAGAAAACACACTGTAAACCATTACACTTTCTAATAAATAGTGAGATTGCAAAGTAATGGTTTTTTGCTTGGTGAGAATGAAAAGCAATGATTCATATGTGCAAAATACTAAAATACAGATATGGAAGCCACAAGATTAAGAATTTAGATTCTCATAATCAGAGAACTAATGGGCAAACACTTTGTTGATTAGCCTTAGTTTCTCTATTCATTTTCCATTCTTAAAGTTGGTTACAACTGTATAGATAATTATAAAATTTCAAGGACAGTTACAAGAAGATGGTTGCGAAAGGTTTTGTTTCTGCAATTGTAATGTAATAGCTAGTCTCCCAAGTAAAAGCTATGTGGGTAGGCATGCTAATGTCGTGTGAGCCTAGAAAGCGTGGTTTGATATGGGGCAAAGGTTTGGCATTGTTCTTGTGATTCGTGGGAGCCTTTTGGTGCTATGTGCTTGTAAAAGAGGAAAATTAAATAAAGTATTGTTTATTAAAGATTAGAAATAAATTCGTAGAAGTTTATTACAGAATCGAAAAGAGGGTAGAAAAAAGAACTTGGTGTTAGATGGAGGAAATCAGTGCTTAGGACATTAACATGTTGCACAGACATTTGCGCATTGTGCTATTGTCCTGGGATACCAGAAAAATTAAGATGCTATTTTGTTCAGGAAAATATGGCTTGCCTGTTCAGAAAAATCAGAACAAGATTACTTGTAACAAGAACAATATGATAACAAGGCAGTGAACTAATTTATTGAAAGAAATTGACAAGAATGATAATAAAATAAAAAGGAAAGAGAGGGAAGATATTACCAAGCTCCCAAGTAGTTGGATATCCTCACCCAAAGAAACTTGTATCTGCAAAGAATGAAAAAAATGGTGGGGTTGTTTGGGGGTTTGCCTTCAGGTCGAACCCTTGCTTTGGTATTTCTACCTCCACAACAACCAAGATAGATAAAAAATAGTGTGCAAGAGTGCTATCCCAAGTGTGAGAGGGAATGATAAGAGTTTTGATGGTGCAAAATAGTGTAACTAGAACGAAAGAAAAAGGGATGCGAGGATCCCAAGGTGGGTGCTCAGGGGCACACCAATAAGAAATGCTACAATAACAAATAGAATGAGATAGACAAGAGAATAGTAATAAACAAGATCATTCTCATTAGTGAGAGCTTGAGGAAGCCAAGGGGACAAGATAACTAAAACAAGATGTTGTATGGGTGTTGTAGAGAGTTGTAGAGCTTGAGAGAGTTGTGTGTGAGCTTAAGAGTGCAAGAGAGAGCTAAGGAGAAAAGATAAAACCGATGAATAAGAGATGGATTCAAAAAGAGGGGAGGCAAGAGGAAGAGGCTGACGAGCCATTTAGAATCGTCTTGGGTGGTTTCCATTGACGTATGACTGGCAAAATGCTTGGAAATGATCACCAAACAAGGAAATGTCTTTGGATCCCCGCATGTCATGCTAGTGTCCAAAGAGTTTGGGCTAAAAAATGACAAGAGTTGAGACACTAGCAAAACACAAAGGTGACACCAAAAACAGAACACATGAAACAAGGCCTTAGCAGCTTGGGAAGGAGAAGGTTAATATAAGGGCTAAAATGAACTTAAGGAAACACTAATGAATGGGCACCAAAGCGAGCACAAAATGAAAATATGGCATGAAATTGCAAGGGTTTGCAAATTTTGATGTTACAGTGCCAACAAATGTGATCCAATGGTGCTGGCACCAAGGTGAGGTGTGTATATTTGTTGGGGTATTTGTAGGTGCTGCCATGGTGTGGCATGCAGCTGCATGGAATAGCTATACTGCTAAGGTGAGCACAGGCTGGCATGGCCTGGCTGAGATCAGTACTCATACAAAATAAGTGACCAATTGCTTTTGCTTTCAAAAGCAGAAAGTGAATGAAGATAAGCCTTTATGCATATATTATAAGGAAACGTTGGCCCTAGGCATGCTATAGAGAAATTCAAATCATATATACTGTGGGGCATTACTTTACCATCCGAAAGATTATCAAGTCTTATATGTTTCTTGTCTCATCAGAATCTGACTGCACATCAAGCAAACAACAAAATTCTGAGTTTGAAGTTCACTAAAAGAAGGGTATATAAATTATTTGGTTTCTACATCGTTATCAAGGCTACTTGAGATGCACACAATATCAGTTTTAGAACTGGGACGAAATGAAGGAGTACCAGTTGAATATGTAAAAGCTGAGATAACCACTGTTGTGTTGTTTGACCTAAATTGAATCCAAGAGGAGAGCAAGTACACTTTTAAAGGCAAGATGATTTTTATAAGAATCACATATATCATTTAAAAATGCAATTCCTATAAAGTCATCATCTTAAAATATAAAAACTTAAAAAATAGTGCTCACCTCTCTACTTTTGGATATATTGCAGACTTTTTTAAGGTGATTATTTTTTAGCAGGGATTATATTGTTTTTCATTAAATCTTCAGATTTAAATCTACGTTACCGGTTCTGGTATGGATTCTGCATTGGTTTGTGGATCTGACAAAATTTTTTGGGGGTTTGTTTTGAGTTTGCCCGTACCAAACACACACATATTTGAAGACTAAAAAGTAAAAACAGGAATTGAGTTTACAATACCACACAGCATGATATAATTAACAAAACCACCATAAACTCTTAATGTCAATTAAAATATAAATGATAAATATTATAAGATATTCATCGTTCAAACTTAAAGTTCAATATTAAAATAATAATATCAAGTTCAACAATCAATTCACAGTGCAGTGTCATAAGGTTTTACGAAAGCATCTACAACAGCATCATCGTTGACATCAGATGATGTAGGAACATTTGAAGAACCAAAAGCAGTACCACTGCTACTCGTGCTAAAAGTGTGCTCACTTTTCAAATTCAAGTGGAACATATTGGAAAGTGGAGGCAACCAAAAGTCTGTCGGCTTTGGCTTCATATCCCACAGCTTCATGGGGGTCTGGGGGTAGTGCGTGTTCCCTATCTTGATATAGGGTGGAGTTGAGGGGTAGAGCCATCACCACCAAGCCCAAATGAAAACCTTCAAAACTACATAGATCTTCATGGTGCACACCATTTTGTAGTTTTTTAATGCAATGATAAAGATGGAAATGTTACAAAAAAAAATTTAAAAATAAAAAAGACAGAAAAATGGATGGATTTGCCTAAGGTTCGCCTGGGTTCCCACGGATCCTGACTTGGTTCATCCAAGGTGAATCCAACACCACTCTCCTGCATCTTGTCCATTTCCTCAAGCGTATAAGACTGGATCATGAACCCAAATCCGGATCCGGCCAGTCTGTAGGTGGATCCAATAACATAGATTTAAATCTCTAAAAATTTCAGATTTCCTGTAATTTCAGATGGCTCTCAATTTCAGTTTAAAGTCAAATTCTGTCCTTAGGATTATCAGTTATATATTCAGCAGTTTGCAGTGATCAGTATTGTCTCAGTTTGAACTTTAGTCTGAAATTCAAGATTTTTGGTCCTGTAGCTTATATCTTCTGCAACAGACGATGACCATATGACTCGCAATAATGAAGAGCTCATCAAAAGTAAGTGTAGACATTTTGTTACATAGTTGTGACTTGTGAGCAATCATGGTGATATAGTTAATCTTCTTTGGGCCCATGAAAGAAAGGTACAGACCTTTTACCGAATGGTTGTAAGCAATCTTGATGTTATATTTACACACTCTGATATTGTAAAATTGTGTTCTCCAGCATGATTTGCCATTGTAAGGTCCTGTTCTTGATTCTGCTGTGTCATTGTCGTATCCTGTCCTTCAGTCTGATTTACCAATGTAAGATCCTTTTGTTTTCTCTTGCCTATACTCCCTTGCAATTGGAAGATCCTGTTCTCGTGTCTACTTTTATTGTATTTCTTAATGACACTTACCGGTAATTTACACAATGCCACATCATTTTATTAATCTCAGCTATATATTCATCATTTTATAATGGATGGTGTCTACTATATTTGCATTAAATGGGTTTTCTGTTGATGTCACCATCCATCGACACCTTTATATCCTTTGGTATTTACTCTTTCTGGCAAATCACCAAATATTTGGGACCTCTAACTTGGGCTTTTAAAAACTTAACATGTAAGATCCTGCTCTTGATTCTGCTGTGTCATTGTCGGATCCTGCCCTTCAGTCTGATTTACCAATGTAAGATCCTTTTGTTTTCTCTTGCCTATACTCCCTTGCAATTGGAAGATCCTGTTCTTGTGTCTACTTTTATTGTAAATCTTAATGACACTTGCCAGTAATTTACACAATGCTACATCATCTTATTATGGATGGTGTCTACTATATTTGCATTTAATGGGTTTTCTGTTGATGTCACCATCCATTGACACCTGCATATCCTTTGGTATTTACTCTTTCTGGCAAATCACCAAATATTTGTAACCTCTAACTTGGGCTTTTAAAAAGTTAACATGTGCTATGTATGGGGCCGAAGTCTAGCTGCAAAGCTTGGGCACTTGCGAATGACAATGACCTGGGTTCAAATGCCCAATTGGAGGTACTGTTGACCTCTCATAAAAAAGAAAGGAAGTAAGTTTGCATGTGCTGCATGCAACATTGTACACTTTATTCTTAGTCTCAGCAAATGCTTATATTAATTAAAAATGATAATAAGCCCCTTGGTATTTAACTGTAGTAAAATATTGTTAGAAATGGATAGACAAAATAAAGGGTGTTTCAGGAGCTACATTGGTTAGAAATATGCAGAAAATTAGGCGTTCTGTTTGCATTCAATATTCTCATAAATAGTGATTTTCATACTCAAAAATTCAAAATTAATAGGCAAAACTTAGTCTGTGCTTATTATATTCAATACATAACCATATGGTAAGGAAATGGAGTGTAGCCTTAGAAAGTTGTCGGTTTGGTGATAGGGTGGAGCTAAAGCATTAATTCTACTTTCTGAAATGTACAGTACTTGAGTCTTGTTATGCCTCAGTTGAGCATGCTTGTAGAGCAGCTTTGTGTAATTTTGGTGCGGCGGGGAGTTGGAGAAATTTCAGAACAATTAAGGTTTAGTTATAGCTATGGGTTTATTTGTGGTTGATTTTGGTATAAACTCCAATACACTGGTTGAGAGCGAAGCATTATTGGAGGAATCAATGATCACAATTCATCCATAATTGTTTGTGCCTAGAAATGATAATGCTCAAATTAGTCTACAGTGATAAATAGATTTTTTTCGTCCTAAAACCTTTCTTGAATCTATGCATCTGAAGATTGCTTAAATTCTTGT
Source organism: Cryptomeria japonica (assembly GCF_030272615.1). Classification (NCBI taxonomy): domain Eukaryota; kingdom Viridiplantae; phylum Streptophyta; class Pinopsida; order Cupressales; family Cupressaceae; genus Cryptomeria; species Cryptomeria japonica. The sequence goes on from NC_081415.1 coordinate 249,580,918, forward strand.
AAGCATGCTGTTATCTTGGCTAATTCTGTAATCAATATTTAGTATTTATTAGACATTGGAAAACTATTGGATGGAGGATACCTTTCCTTTTAATGTTGAGATTGATGATTGATTTTTATAATCATTTGATGCACATTTGTGATTAAATCTTGTTATTGTTTACAGTTTTGAATCTTAAATGTCTATTTAACTTGCAAACTGTGGAAGAAGGCTTGGTTATTTAACTTTGTTTTCTCTACTTTCTTCTGCATGTAACGGTTCTTGCCTTGAAGTTTGTTTTTTGTTTTGAGAAGTAGAGAAAGTGAGGAAATGGTTGGATGTAATGAAGATGAAGGAATGGTGGAACATTCGCTACTTTAATTGATGTCCTTAAGAGTTTGTTGCTTTTGTTGATTAATCTTTCTTTTTTTGGGCCAGTTTATTGTATTTCTCCCTTGTCTGGATGTTAAATCCTTTGATGATGTATGTGGTGAATTCTTCTGCTACTCTTTAGACAGCTTTGTTTTTCTCTGAGTAATATTTATTTGGTTACGTATCAAGTTAGGGTCAAGAAATAAGCTCTCGACAATCCTAGATATAATAGATCCTCGGTTATTTAAAAATAAGAATCTTATTAGCATCTAAAACTGCATCTAAAACTTGTGCTTTCCTGTTTTTTTGAACCTTACTTTTTTCTGGTTAATGCAAAAGAAATTGTCAGACTCCGAATGTCTTGTGTGGGCTTACTGTTTCTTCTGCTTTGCTTGGGTTTGTAAAACAAAGAGCACTAATGATAAGTTGGTTTCACAATACAGAAATAGAACCTGCTAATGAAGGAGGAAATGAGAAGGCACCAATGGCCATTGACAGTGGTGACATGAAGAACTCTATCCTTAAACCTGTTGGTGGTATTCAAAAGAAGCGGAAAAACAAATTGGTAGCAAAGCAGCTGCGGAAGAAGAGGCGTAAGAATAAAAAGCACAACTTCTAAGTAAATGTATAGCCTGCATGTTAGCTTTCTGGATGGTGAAGTGTATTTTCTAGTTTTGCTCTAGGATGTTTACTTTAACAGCGCTAGCTGAAGTTTTGTTGATCCTCACCTAGGTCAGGGTGGTGGCCCTGAATGTATTTCTATTCAGCAAGCTAGCTTAGTTTTCCTTGTTTCTTGAGACCAACATTGTTGACCAACATTTCTACCTTCATATTTTATCATTTAGCAATGTAACATGGTTGGGTGTGTGTGATTGTGGCTTTTTGCCATTCTTCTTCATTGCTCTGGTTTCACTCTTAATTGAACTGAGTTCTGAGCAAATGGGCGTCAGTTCATATTTAACCAGTTTTGGAAACAACAATAAATAAATAAGGAGAAATTTATGTTTGGAATATTCTGCTCTGATTTAAAATGTAATAAATGTAAATGCAGATTTTGTCCGGTATAGTTGTACTACAGCTGAATTGCTCACTCTTACAAAATTGTCACACAAATTACATAGCCTAAAACCGTGATGTCATTTAGAGGAGCAAAAATTCCATACGGAAGTCGGCATTCAACTATTTATGCGGTAAAGATAATTTTTTTTCCCTTCGACGTCAATATTTTCGATCATAGAGATGTTTGATGCTCTTTAAAACTATATGGAGACGTTATCTCAAATTATATTTTCCTTTGACGTTAATGTTTTTAGTCCGAGTCATTTAATCTTTAAAACTATATGGAGAGATTTATCTCTTTAAATCACGTTCATTTAACTTTTTAAGGATTTCAAACGGTTTAGTGAGGGTTCTATAAGGGACCTCTACCAAAATGTAAAGCCTTCTCTTTAAATCACGCAGATTTACTTTGATTTTTTAGGGATTTTAAATACAAAGTTGTACTAACTATGATAATGTAACAACCCTCGAGATGTGCTTAAAAATTTCACTATTTTTTTTCTTGTTATAAATTTTACCAAGTTATTATGTATTCGTTTATTTGTATACTCTTATAACACACTTCTATCCATGCAAGGAAGCATTATAGATATTTATTTGTTAGAGATAGACATCGATCTATATGAGAGACAAATCATATATTCAAATGGGATAGACATCTATCCATATAAGATGCAAATGAGATTTAAATTGCTTTAAGTTTACCCATGTCTAGTTGCACTCCCTTTGTGTTGATGATGTGATTAGTTATAAGATCTTTGTTGTGGTGGATTTACATTTTGACTCCAGAAATAGCTCTTGTGCTTCCAAATTTCATGTGTCAAAGGTGCTCCTCCTCCCACATTTTGCTGTGGATCAAAATGCCATAAAAGAAGACAAAGATGAAGACAGATGAACTTTATTAGTTGCTTGCAAAAGCTTGATTTTGTTGGAGCATTTGTCAAACCGAATGGTATGACTAGATTTTCTTAGTGCTACTAGTGACAAAAAAAGCTATCTTGTGATTATCCTCCTCTTGAACTCTAATTTAATGGTAGATTGATTTGAGGCCTATTTTTGAGAAGTAGGCTACTTTGTGGAGCTCATTTATCAATTCACAGATCTAATGGGGGGTATTAGTTCTTGATAGTCTTTTTGTTTAATGTAATGTGATTAATACACATGCATCGTGCCATCTTGATTATACACCAAGACCCCAAAGGAAGAAAAGGGAATTTAGTTAGGTTTGATGTGTACTATTTCTAGTGGTTTACTAATGACATTTTTGTGTTCCTCCTTATGTCCTCTAGAAAGGTAGGTCAAGTTGGTCTTGTTGCTTTAAAAACAATAGTCTTTTGTGTGTGGCTCATAATGACATCCAAATTATTCATCAGCAAGTAATTGTGCCATCATATCAATTATGTAATCATACATTCTTTTGATCGAACCCTCTAGGTTCTCATCTACATTCATTCTCCTTTCTCTTTCTACCATATTTCTATGTTCTACAATTGACTATGTAGGGGACAATTAGTCTTTAACTCTCTTCAAATTGGATTTGTTTCATAATCTCCTTTATGTGATATTTGGTTTCTCTATCACTATATTTTATTAAACTAAAATATGTAAAGCTGAATTCTGAATGCATAGGCTAACAAGATCACCAACTAAGATACGATTACGATTGTAATGTCTTAGGCCAAATGATAATGTAAATTTGATTCTCAACCTTCCATAGACACTTATTATTTGGAAAATAATATTGTCATCCCTAGAATTCATTCATATATTATTTAACTCATATTAACATTATTGTTTATGCATCAACAATATTTTGAACAATAAAAGGCGATAATAATTCATGATCTTATTATTTTGAATAACCAATAACATATGTAAATCTTGAACTCTTTCTTATTACAATAATAATTGTATTACATTCAAACAATTTTACAACATTAGTAACTTCAATAGTAATTCATACCAACAATAATGGCAAATCATTTCAATAATCAACATTTAATAAAACTCAAATGTGAACTTTGCCGTGATCGTCATTTTTTGTCCAAGGATTCACACACTCAAACATGAGTGCTTAAAATATATTCTAAAACTTTAGATGATGCTCTTGGATTAAAACACGCACTCTTATATTATCCACAAATATAATAGGTGAACTACCACATGCACCAACAATTTCAAATTTTAACAGTGAGAAATATTCCACTTTGAATGTAATAGAATGAAAAATATACTACTGGCAACAATACAACATGCGCTAGAAGGTTAGGAGGGGAATGAAAACATATCAAAAATAAGGATTAGCCACAACACAGGACAAAAACTATTGGATGGCGCATTGGGGGTTGAGCAACAAACATGATAGGATGGAGAAGTCTGACAAACACAAGGACAAGGCGGGTGATAGATTGAAGGTATGACATGATGAAGAAGTTTGAAACTCTAAGAGGAAGAAGGGAAAAGCAGAGTTGGAAGAAAATGCATACCAAGGCAGGGAAAACACATGATAGAAACAAGGAAGACACAAGTACAAACTTAATATGTGCAAACTTAGATTGGCTTGAAATGAGACTGACAGTTTTGATAAACCATTAATGATTTGTAGTTTATTCTTCTATCAATTGGGTCTTGAAGTGGAGGTTTCATAATTTTATTGCAAAATATCATTATTCTTTAAGAAACACTCTAGATTTGTATATTGGTGTAATCTCATATGAAAGCTTGGACTTTGATTTATTATAGCCATATTGGTGTGGATAATAAAATTGGTTTTGAGTTTTAGAGGCTAGGTTATTTTTTTTCAAAAGTTGTTTCTAAAGGTAAACATTGCCTTGTTGTGAGTATTTTTTGTGTTATTTTTTTCTTAAATAGTTTTGATCATATTTTGTATGATTTTTTCTCCTCTTAGTGTAGGATTTGTTCCACTATCTTATCTTCACTTCACTTTTAATTCTAGTCGATGCTTGCCTTCTTCCCATTACATGATAAATAATAGTCTCCTTCAAATTTTCCTATAGCCAAGTCAATTTGCTACTTCAAAAGAAAAAAGCTAAGGACGATTTTGAGAAAAAGAAGTAAGGTTATGCCACCCCACTCCATAAAATAAAATAAAATAAGAATTTTATTAAAAATAAGGAAAGATTCAAAATGTTATCCTTGATTTATGTCAAAGAAACAAGTTTGACACAAGTAACCGCACACAATCAAATGAGAGGAGGCACAAATGAAACATCCATTAATAATATAACACTTTCACAATAGCCCTTGCAAGAATGATAAGGTTTGGTTGTTTGTTATAAGTAAGAAACTACACTATCCTCTGATTCAACTCTCTTCAAAAAGACTACTATATCACCTCCAATATATTAATTTTAGTTGTATTGCTACCTAGGCCTTCTACCTTCTTCATTTTCTTAGGAGCTGGTGAAAAAAAAATCCTTATGAAATGGAGAAACCTAGTGGTAGTGATCTTATAATCCATATTCCCCTTCACTCCTAAATCTTGATCTTTTGATTTTTAAATTTTTTTTTTTCTATTTAAATTTTCATCTATTTTATTACATTTGTCAAAAAAGTAAATTGGGGATGTATTCATTAGACATCACACAAATGCCCTACCGCACCAGTTTAAATAATTCAAGGTTAAAGATTCTAAAGACCTATTTTTTTTTAGTCCAAGTTGGTGGGGATGTATTTCATAATTTTATTTGATTTAATTAACCTAAATTATTTATATAAATTAATTTATTACACAACTATAATCATATTCTATTTGACCCTTAACATTGATCATTAATTTTGAAATCATCAACCTTATAACATCTAAATTATTTTAAATGAAAATGTTAGACATGAAGTCTCTATTTTATGTGATCTATTCTACATCATGATTTATATTTTATATAAAACATGTCTTTCTAATTAAGATAATATCTTAAATTAAATTTGTATTTAACTTTAATTTAAATCTGTATTTAACTTTATTTTAGTGAAAAATGATTGAAAGTGTTTCTAATGCTTTCACTTTGTTTAATATTTATTGGAGATACCATTAATACCTCAAGTATATTTACTAAGGTAGTAGTTTATAACTACTCTAGTTTAGTGCTAAAAGAAATGATTTTAATAATCTTAGTATTGGGTGGACTTTTGATTATATATAAGTGTATAGTAAATGTAATTTCTTTAGTTTAAATATAGGTTAATTTAATATGATCTATATAAACAATTATATAATTTATTTAGATTTGAATGACATTGATTTCATAGTAGTGGGTGGCATTCTGTAGGACATCTTAATTTTAACTTGAAATAATCTAATTTTTTAAAAAATAATGATTTAAGCTTAAAGAAGTTCCATCCAAAGGATCATATCAAAAACCTTTGGAAAAAAACTCTTGAAAAGAGCTCCCTTAGACTTATATTACTCTCAAAATAATTAAATCAAATTAAATAATTCTAGAATGCTATTTTGAAAGTGTGTAAACTTAGTATTAACTTTCCAAATGCTATTATGAGTTGGGTTTTTCTTTAGTATTATATATTTAATATATAATGAATGCAGGTCCGTTATGAAAAGTAATGAACTCTATTCAATACATTAGAAAAAATAATAAAATTTGTTTAAAGAACTAAAAAAATGCACTCTCCTCTAAAGCAAAAAAAACTTTGTTTCAATGAAAAAGAAAAATTTAATTCCAATAGATATTGTAAGAGAAATAAGTTACAACATAAGATAGGTTTGAAAGTTTTGCTCCTACTAATTCAAAAGCTAATAGTAAATTAAAAAATTATTAAAAAAATATCTATGTACTAGACATTAAAGCTAATGATTTAATTCCAAGAAATTTTGTAAAGTTTTTATTTGCAATAATATTTTTATATATGGAACAATGCTACTCAATAAAAAATAAAAAATAAATAAAGATTGATTTAAAAAAATTAACATGATAGAAATAGTTCTCTAACAAATTTAAAAACAATACAACTTAAATCTATATGTAAATTTTCACAATCTATTAATTTACATTATCCTTAAATTATTGGCCATTTACATTATCCTTAAATTCTTAGTTGTTTTCTTTGTATAATTGACACATTGAAAATTGTTAAAAATGTCAATTTTGAGTGTCTCACTTAGACTAAAAAATGGGATACACTCTTGTGGGATCATCTATGATGATGGTCTCCAAAACTGAAACAAATAATGATAATTTGGTACTCACCTCCAAATTAGAGCATTATGCTTCAATTGTGCAAGGATAAATCTAGGAGTTGGGGACAAGTCTAGGGTCATAACATTATCTTGTTCTTTCAAACTTGCACTCTTGTCATTTGTAGACTTATATTCATCACTTAGTTTTATTTATCTTTGCGACCTCTACTTATTCTAATAACTAAAGGTTAGTGGTATTTATAAATACTTTGGCATGACTACTAATATGTCACAAGGGGACATACTTTCCTTGCTTAACTTGTAGAATTTTAGGAATGCTAATGTAGAGCTAGATTCTTTTTATTTCTTCAATTGAAGTGTGAACATGCGAATGATATGCTTGTAATGGATGGAGATATTTAGATTAGTAAATGAATTCATCAAATGTCTTTATATATAAGGATATATCAACACATCATGCAAATTTGTGTTTAGTTGGCCTTAGGTGGAAAAGATACAAGCAATAGTCAACTTAAATCTAAATCTGGGATAGACAAGTCCATAATTGCAAAGATGTCCCATTGACTACAAACTTTTCCTAGACCATGGAAGTGGTTAAATCAAAGTGGGTATTATGTGTATAGGTATAATAAATAAGCAAATAGGACAAAGGTCTATAGATGTGTAGACTTTGCTACAACATAAAAGTGTCTAAATTAAATTATGCATCCTGTGTATAGTAGTATGCATGTAGGTATAATAGATAAGTAAATATGAAGAATGCCTAGGGATGTGTAAACATAGTAATGAGGCTTTCACAAGTGTATAGAAATATGTGAAAATGATAAATAGATAACACAAGACAAGTAATCATTTGATTCTTGGCTCAAATGGCTCTCAATGACTCTCTCACCTCCTCTAGTTTGAATTCTTCCATTCCCTCCTCGTCTGGTCCACCCCCTGCTTTGGTGACTATAGTGGGTGTTATACACAATGTACCACTGAGAGGGGGCTGAATCAGTGGTTCTCAAACTTTTCCCTTTAACTATCCTATGCGAGTATACCGATTATCAGATCTAACTCAATGCAGACTTGCCAGTTAGAGGGGAGACTAATCACAAATGCTTCACACATAAAGGGACATCACATAAAACTAGCATATACAAGGAAAACCTAATATGGGAAAACCTTGGTGAGAAATGCTATTGGAGACTACTGCTCAAATCCAGCCTCACAATGAATATCTAATTACAATGTTTAGGGCACCAACCCAAGGAGCATCAACGCCTGATTTTAAGGCACCAACCCAAGGAGCACCAACCCTTGATTTAGGGCACCAACTCAAGGAGCTACAACCCCTTCACCGAGCTACAACTTGGTGAATATAAAACATAATCATTTACAAATTAATAACCTTGTTGCAAATGGATTTTATAACACTTCTGCAAATCTCTCTGTTGGATCTTCTATCCAGTTCACTGTCGGTTCTCTGTCTGCTGGTTCTACTCTCTGTTGGTTCTCTCTTCTCTCAACTAGTATGCTTCTCTCCACCGATACTATCTTCTACCTCTTCTCTGCTTGCCTACTCTGCACTCTTCTGCAACTCTTCACTGTCGGTTTGGTCACCACCGGTTACCTCACTGTTGTTGGTTGAACTCTTCAACCCTAGTCTCTCTCACACTCAGTCTCTCTTCTAATACTCGTTGAGTACTTGACTGATTTCTTCTCACATGCAGCAACACACTCTCATTCAACAACACAAACAATATCTTTGGCTTGCATACTTATTGCCATATTTTCCCACCAAGACGTGAGTTTGAACATTGGCACGGTTAGGGTTTCTGCCATGCACTAAATCTGCATCCAATCTGATCTATGATCATCGTGACATATCAAATCCAATCTGATATCATGTCCTTGATCAATGTCCAACACTCAATCAATGAGCATCACCCATCTGTCTACCCTGCGAAACACGTCTTCTCTCTTTCGCCGTTTATAGCATGTTTTTCGACCTTTTGTCTGATCAATCACATTAATGATGCGGTTTACTTCACCCACTTCGATTTGCAAGATCAACCTTATCTGGATCTCTACTGTTTCCTTCATCTTGAGCCACAACCTTCTACTTTTCTTCCTCGAGCCTCGCAGTCATCATAAATGTCGACCAACCGCCAACTGCCTCCTCAACACAACACTTCACCGACCTCTGCGAGCTTTCCACTTCAACTCCACATGACATCCTTGTCGATATCCACCTCAACAAAGATCTTTGTGTCAGGTAGACTTGGTCATTGACAATCAAGATATAACCGGTCCTTTTCTGCCAGTTCTCTAACCTTGTTGGTATCTCACACTTTACCCGTTAACCATCATGTCTACACTTTGCTGATCTACCGATGGAACACCTTAACCAATCGCCAGACATGCCTATCCATAGCATGCTCATTCTCATTAGGTAGGAGCATATCACTTAGCCTCTTTGCTCTCTTGCTGGTTCTCATACTTATCGGTAGGCACCTTGATGACACCATGTCATCAACCTTCAACTGTTTCCATCTGAGGCATCTGTATGATGGTTGCACTCTCTATCTGCAACTGCTCAACTTTGTCTTCTTCATCATCAGACTAAACATCATCTCAGCCAGTTTGTCAAGGTGACAAACCCATCACTTCTTTATCTGTCTCGACAACTCAACATGCTTTCTCTGTTGGTCTAGTGCATATCCCTGATCTCATGCACCTAAGGCAACTTAGTGTTTCACTAGTTCATTCGGTGTAAGCCTTCAATCACTTGCCTTTAACCTTTTGTCTTATCTCATAGAACTATGATGCATTCCATGCATAATAGGAGATAAGCTCCACTTACCGGTGGTAGTGAATCCTTGTCATCTGCATCCTACAATCATGTGGCTTCCCTGTTTGTGCAACATATCTTCAAGCAGGCACATGTGATCCAATTGGGGCACACTCACTATTAGTCATCTCTTCACATGGCGACTGCATCTCTATCCGGTGGGAGTCCTACTATTTTGCATCCACACGACATATCGATGACCTATACATCCTTCTCCTCATGTGTTGATGTGATTCAAGTAACATTCTGCCTCTTTATCACAAACAATAGCTCAAGCACCTCGCTCATCCTGCAAAACAAGGTGATATCAAAGATATCACATCCTTTATGCATCCATGACAGTGCAACACTTACATCTCTTATAACGCTATCCTGCCTATACCGGTTGACATCAATGACAACAGAATGCCAACAATCTCCCCCTTTGGCATTGATGTCAACTCATGTAGTATTTGACATACTACATAATCTCTCTCCTCCTTTGTGTGATCCAACTCTTCCCCTTTGTAGAATCTATGGATTCTCACACATGTAGTATACGGTATACTACAAAATCTTTCTCCCCCTTTGACAACAATGACAAAGGGCACTGCAGGATATCATTCCTCCTTGTATCTACCAAGCACTGACATAAATATTTCTCCCCCTTTATCTTTATCAGATGCATCTCCTCTTTTGATACCACTTGTTACATCTTCTCAAGGTACAACACTTGAGATGGATAACTCAACCACCAACTAACACCAATTGAGTATGCAAATCTGATACTGATTGGTAAAGCACTCAATTTGCAGAAGGATGTGTCAGTGAATACTGATTACCAGCCGGTCAGACTGTATCAACTCCCGTTTGATCCCAAATTTCTTTAGAATCAAGTGTGATTGCACTATGAATACAACCAACCAGATGAAAAGTAGATATCCCTAAACATGATATTCTCTTGGGTATTCCTACAACAATTTTTATCATGTGCAGTCAGTACACTCACAAGTTCAAGCATGTCGGCTCTGCTCCACAAGCACTTGAACTCCCCTTGAGTTATACATCTCAAGTCCACAATGCCAATCAGATCCAATATCGGGGAACCAATCATCTCCATATACCGTTTGATCTGTGCAACTATGATCATCTGATGATCTTTCAACTCCATTATATCTACCACAACCTATGACATTATCTTGGATGTACACAATGCCATATAATGTCATCATCAAGTCATAAGTCAAACCGATTAGCCCAAAAACATGCATGCCTGCATGATCAACAACCAGTCCAACATATGTCAATCAGGTCTTCATCAACACCACTTGAGACCTAGACTCCTTATTCCATGTTACCGGGGCTAATGCAATGATCTTGAACCTCATTGTCTTACATAACTTGCAAGTACCTGTTAGCATCATATCGGTAACATCCAACACATACCAGTTTTTGTACTAGTCCATCATCAGTACAAGAGCACCTTCCTATAACTCCTGGCATTTTGTGTCACTTTGCATCTGATTCCAATTGTTGATCTCCATCTATTGACACATGCAGTAGTGATCCAACTCTGATTTGTAGATGTGTAGCCAAGGCCGCCACTGCACATACTTATCATCTCATTTTTTTCCTTCATGCCGACAACAACTTGTTCTTCCAAGTGTCCATCTTCACTGAGGGGGTGAATGATCTAGTCAATATGTTATTCCCCCTGAGATCCTGCATCTCCTTTAGGCCTTAGGAGATATCACCTGTGCATTGAATACACAGTGCTGGTCCATGGTTGCATCCTCTTGCTTCTTCTTCCATTCCTGCTTGGTCACAATCTTCTTTCCATTTTCAATCTTGGGAGCAGATATTTCCTTCTTCTACTGATGCGTCCTTGTATTTCTGGATTCTGCATCATAACCGAAAGCAGTGCTATAGTAGCACACAACATCCATCCCAACTTCATGATTGGGGAACCTTCTAACATACCGGTTAGACCATCTTCTTCTGGTCATGTTGTTGTGACTAACAATCGAAATCGGTGGACCTCTAGGTCCTGTAGGGACATTTCTCCTTTGGTTCCATGCATGTCTCTAACTTCCATATGCTTTGCATCCATTACTAAGTTGAGCATAGCTCCTATACCAGCTTCCACATGACTGCAAGTCCTTCTTCCTACATTCATAATTTCTATGGCCAATTCCATTGCAGTTATAAAAAACATTATTTGCATAACCAAGAGAGATGATATGCATGCATCTACTCTTGGATACATTTTTGGTCATATGCATGATATCTATGAGATCCTAAATTATTCCTTCTAGATCTCTTTCTACATTCTTTTGCCCTATGGCCATGACCATTACATGCAAAGCAATAACCAGTAAAGGATGACATATGACTTACAAATTTATTCTGCCATGCATGGGGAGATCTTACTGGTCTGACATCTCCATTTCTCCTTCTTTGAGGATGGATCCTGGGTTGTCCATTCTTTGCATTTCTTCTTCTCCTACACTTGCTTTGTCTTGTGGGTGGTAGCACTTCCTTGTCTTCTATCGGTAGGATGTCTTCTTTGTTGTCTTCTCATGGTCCTGCTTCTGGTGAAGTTGTCTTCTCCCATCTTCTCTTTTCCTTTGGGATCTGCATTGTTCCTCCTTCTTGCAACACTGATCCTCATCCTTATCTGCATATCTTCACCAGTTGTGGTTAGATCAACCTTCTTCCTGGGAGCATTTCTAATTGTGAAGGTCTGTCCCTTGTTTTCTCCATTTGAGGAGATAAACAAAATCTCATTGTGGGGGGCATTCTTGCTGGTGGAGCATTCACCCACACCACTTCCTAATCCTTCAATATCCTTGGAGTGTTTTTGTTTCTTCAACATTTTATCCAAGGCATCACTGCTGCCATCAAACTGGATTCTTATCTTGAGCTCATCTTGACATTTCTCAAGGTCATTTTAGAGAATCTCCATTTCTCCAAGAAGCTTATGATATTCTTTATCTTTTACTTCTAGCTCACTACATCGACACTCTTTGGTGTCTTCTTGTTGGGTTTTCAACTCTGAGATGCATTTCTCAAATTCTTCAAGGCATTTGATCAACCGGTTCTGCTCCACAACTACAACATTCTTGAATAGCTTGTATTCATTTCTCACTCTACTAAGCTCTTTGAGTGCACTTACAAGTTCCCCTTCAAGATCAACTTCTGCTTCTTCTTCTTCTTCACCTTCATTATCACTGTCAAACACATCTCGCTGGTAGGAGTGATCTGCATGATCATTATCAGATGTGTGCCTCTCATCTTCTGATTCTTGAGCCATGAAGAGATGGGTTCCTTCTTCATCAATGTTGCGGTTGCTAGCAGATCTGTCTTTATTATCAACAGATACATGAGATACATTTCTCATTCTATCTTCACAAACCAGTTCTACAGTAGTAGGCTCATTTCCATAGAGCTTCTTCAGTTTGTCCCATAAGCTCTTTGTCGATCTGCATCTATCCACTTATGAGGAAACATCATCAGATAAACCACAGAGTATAGCCTTCATTGCTACATCATTACACTGGTTTCTTCTCTCTACATTTGAATCGGTGGGAGGACTGGCTTTACTAGGGCAACCATTTACAACAAACATCCACACATCAAACCCTAGGGAGGACAAGTAGACTTCCATTCTACAACTCCAAATGGAATAGTTTGAGCCATCAAAAACTGGAGTAGGGATTGACACTAAACAAACTATTGTGTCCTTAAGACAAAATCTACCCAAGCTAGAGAAAGCTTATCAACCGAGAACCTATGCTCTGATACCAATTGTTAGACACAATGTACCACTGAGAGGGGGGTGAATCCATGGTTCTCAAACTTTTTCCTTTAACTGTCCTATGTGAGTATACTGGTTATCAGATCTAACTCAATGCAGACTTGCCAGTTAGAGGGGAGACTAATCACAAATGCATTCACACATAAAGGGACATCACATACACCATCATATATGAGGAAAACCCAAGATGGGAAAAACCTCAGTGAGAAATGCTCCTGGAGACTGCTGCTCCAATCCAGCCTCACAATGAATCTCTGATTACAATATTTAGGGCACCAACCCAAGGAGCACCAACCCTTTATTTAGGGTACCAACCCAAGGAGCATCAACCCTTGATTTTAGGGCACCAACCCAAGGAGCACCAACCCTTGATTTAGAGCACCAACCCAAGGGGCTGCAACCCCTGCATCGAGCTACAACTCAGTGAATACAAACCATAATCATTTACAAATTAATAACCTTGTTACAAATGGATTTTCTAACACTTATGCAAATCTCTCTGTTGGATCTTCTATCTAGTTCACCGTCGGTTCTCTGTCTACTGGTTCTACTCTCTGTTGGTTCTCTCTTCTCTCAACTGCTCTGCTTCTCTCCATCGGTAGTATCTTATGTCGGTTCTCTGCTTGCCTACTTTGCACTCTTCTGCAACTCTTCACTGTCGGTTTGGTCACCACCAGTTACCTCACTGTTGCTGGTTGAACTCTTCAACTCCAGTCTCTCTCACACCCAGTCTGTCTTCTGATACTCGTTGAGTACTTGACTGATTTCTTCTCACATGTAGCAACACACTCTCATTCAGCAGCACAAAGAATATATTTGGCTCACATACTCATTGCCATATTTTCTCACCAAGATGTGAGTTTGAACATTGGCTCGGTTAAGGTTTCCGCCATGCACTAAATCTGTATCCAATCTGATCTCTGATAATCGTGACATATCAAATCCAATCTGATGTCATGTCCTTGATCGATATTCAACACTCAATCAATGAGCATCGCCCATCTGTCTACCCTACGAAACACGTCTTCTCTCTTTCGCCGTCTATAGCATGTTTTTTGGCCTTTTGTCTGATCGATCATGTGAATGATGCGGTTTCCTTCACCCACTTTGATCTACAAGATCAACCTTATCTGGATCTCTATTTTTTCCTTCATCTTGAGCCACAATCTTCTGCTTTTCTTCCTCGAGCCTCGCAATCATCATAAATGTCGACCAACCGCTAGCTGCCTCCCTGACATGACACTTCACCGACCTCTACGAGCTTGCCACTTCAACTCCATGTGGTATCCTTGTCGATATCCACCTCAACAAAGATCTCTGTGTCGGCTAGACTTGGTCACCGACAATCAATACACAACCGGTCCTTCTTTTCTGCCGGTTCTCTAACCTTGCCGGTATCTCACACTTTACCGGTTAACCATGATGTCTGCACTTTTCTAATCTGTGGGTGGAACACCTTAAGTGGTCGCTAGACATGCCTATCCATAGCATGCTCATTCTCATCAGGTAGGAGAACATCACTTAGCCTCTTTGCTCTCTTGCCGGTTCTCATACTTATCAGTAGGCACCTTGATGACACCATGCCATCAACCTTTAGCTATTTCCATCTGAGGTATTTGTATGTCGGTTGCACTCTCTATCTGCAACTGCTCAACTTTGTCTTCTTCATCATCAGACCATACATCATCTTAGCTGGTTTGTCAAGGTGACAAACCCATTACTTCTTTATCTGTCTCGACAACTCAACATGCCTTCTCTGTCGATCCAGTGCATATCCCTGATCTCATGCACCTAAGGTGGCTTAGTGTTTCACTAGTTCATTCGGTGTGAGCCTTCAATCACCTGCCTTTAACCTTTTGTCTTATCTCATAGAACTATGATGCATTCCATGCATAATAGGAGATAAGCTCCACTTATCGGTGGTAGTGAATCCTTGTCATCTGCATCCTGCAATGCACTTATGCGGCTTCCTTGTTTGTGCAACATATCCTCAAGCGGGCACATGTGATCCAGTTGGGGCACACTCATTATCAGTCATCTCTTCACATGGGGACTGATTCTCTATCCAATGGGAGTCCTGCTGTTTTGCATCCACACAACATACCGGTGACCTGTACATTCTCCTCCTCCTGTGTTGATGTCATTCAGGTAACATTCTGCCTCTTTATCACAAACAACAACTCAAGCACCTCGCTCATCCTGCTTGTATACTGGTCATATGCTTGCCGATTGGCAACTACTCATTGTCAACACAACTCTTACCAGTTGACATCCTTTCCTTACCAGTGATCTGCAACACAAGGTGATATCAAAGATATCACATCCTTTATGCATCTATGACAGTGCAACACATACATCTCTTATACCGGTATCTTGCCTATACCGGTTGACATCAATGACAACACAATGCCAACAGTGGATGCTTCCCTCCCGTCAGGAGATCCCATTCTGGTTGCCTCTCCTGGAGCTACTGTGACTTTTGTGAACCTCTGCTCTGGCCCGTGGTGCACCGATTATGTTTGGTAACCACACTTCGGATGTTGCTCCTTTGCCCCCGCTTGCGAGGAAACACAACTTTTCTCGCATGGCTCGATCTACGGTTCCCTCCTCCAATGGTGGTCATCCTCTCCCCTAGGCAAAGACATCCCCCGTGATTGTCTCTGGGCAGGATGTGGTGGATAACATTGGATTTTATTAGCGTTGTGCCTTGGTGTGCAGATTTTCTGGGCTAAGTGACTCTTGGAAACCCTTGGTTGCTTACAACATTGAACTATTTCCATGTGTTAAAGGATTCTTCATTGCCTTCTTCACTTCCTCGGAGGATACAAATTTGATTTTGGGTAAGGTGTGGGCTTGGGATGCCCACCCTTTCTTGATTAAACCTTGGACTACTACTTTCAACCCACTCACTGAACCACTTAACGTGCGTCTGATATAGATCTGCCTTCCAAATCTCCCCCTTAATTTTTGGGAGCAGTTTTGTTACGAGGCTAGTGGCAACTCTGTTGGTCGCTTCTTGATGGTGGACGAAGAGACCTCCTCTATGAGCCACTCCATATTTGCCAGTATCTTGGTTGACATTGATATTGCTTCATTGGTCCCTGGTGATGCATGGTCCTCATGGTTGGCGATCGACCATGGACGCATCCACTCGATTTTGAGGGCCTCCCCTTCCGCTGCCAAAATTGCTTTGCCACTGGCCACCTAGCCTCAAACTGCTCATTTTCTCATCGACGAGGGGTCCCCACCTGGTGGAAGGATGCTACTCTGGACCATTTAACAGTTTACGCTTCGGAGGGACTCTCTGACGATTCAAATGAGGGGTCTCTTGGTGGCCCACTAGATTTGTAGTCTAACCCTGCTGCTCCCTTGTTCCCGGACGCTATTGGAATCTCACCTGATGCAACTCCTATCCAATCTTGTGCGGCCTCCTTGTAACCTACAAATACTATTATTGGTCCGCCCTCTGCTAATCCCCTTTTGGACAATCTATAACTAGAGGACCCTAATGATTCCATCTCTTAGACAGTGGTTCGTCGATGGCGAAAGGGGAGATCCTCTCTCCCTCCCAATCTCTCCCCCAAACTTGGCTCAAATGTCTCTCTTCCCCCTTGATTGGGGTTGAGTTTGTGTAGTTTTTGCAGGCTTTCTTTGCCTGCCTAGTTATTTTTGTATTTTTGGTTTTATGGATAGTCGTGGACTATGTAAAGGGTTAGCACCCTAGTCAATGCTAATTTTTAATAAAAAATACAAGGCAAGTAAACAAAATTATGACATTTGTTCATATGTCATGTATCAATATACTCTCCTCAAAACTAACACAACTAAATAAAATGGAATAAGTATGCAAATTTCATAATTATAATAACTTATTTTAATATTTACTTCTTTAACCTATTATGAATGTGGTTTTTTTGTGGCATAAGTTGATTACTTTATTACATACATCAACATTGATTTCTTTCTAATCTTTCTATATAATTTTTTTATTTAATATATTCCAAGCTTTGAAAAAGACACTCTCCTCAAAACTAACACAAAACTAGATGAAAAATGATATAAATATGCAAACTTAAAAATTATAATTACTTATTTTAAAATTCAATTCATTGACCCATTATAAATATGGATGTGTGCCATAGGTTGATTACTTTATTACATACATCAACATAGAAAAAAAACTTTACATATTATTTGGAGGTCAATGCCTAATCTCCTATCACATCATGCAAGTTGAAGTAAGTGATGAGGGTCCAAATCAAACCCCCAATGGAAATGGATCCTTTATAGTTGATAGTTTATATATCTTATCCTGTGCAAGATTTGAACTTATGACCTCTCTTTCAAGGGTACATGCTCTCCACCACTAAACCAGCTTTAAACAATGATGTAAAGCCCAAATCAAATGATATTTTTAAAGGAAAATATTAATTTATAAAGAATTTCTCTTGACTCTGAAACGATAGTACACTAATTCAAATCTAAAACTTTACATATTTCATTTGATTTTGAGAGTTTGTACTGCCCCCATTGCATTCCATATCTATGCAAGCTTCTAAAGTAGTTAGATTAAATTTTTACTTATGTCATTGGACTTTGAGAGTTTGTACTGTTCCCCATTTCATTCCATATTTATGGAAGCTTCTAAAGTAGTTACATTAAATTTTTACTTGCATTTAAACCAAACAAGGTAGAAATCATTTCCCCTCAATGTCTACTTCTGTGAAAGTTATGATCTTAGGAAGAATGTTGTAATCAGAGATTTCCCGAATGCATTATGGGAGGGCACTAACAGATTTTCCAGAAATATTTATAAATGTGTTAAGAGGGAAAGTGTGTTACATTTTTCTCTAAATGCATAGAATAAGAACCACAAAAGTGATGTTTGAGAAAACCTTTTGCATCCAACTTCAGTCTTCTTCTAAATGCAAATTGCACCAGAGGCAAAACTCTGTATCAGCATCAAGTAACCTTTGCACTTGTATATTTAATGACTCTGATACAACATATACAATAACAATGCTATATGCTAAGGAGCCCGTGCTTCAATTTATAGTTATTGTCCAAAAGAATCCCCTGGTTGCCCTGTGAAGAAAGTCAGAAATTTGTTGGCTTCAGAACCTGTTGTTTACAGTTATACCCAGTCTCAGTCAAAATTGTGTATTGTAAAGATAATACACCCTGGATATATACGCATTATTATATACTTTAAGGACAGTGTCATGAAAACGCTCCCAACAATGTTTTCAGCGAATCAGTCCTACATTTTCAACTGTTTGTGGTAGTTATACCTGTAGAAAGTGCAATCTATGCTTATGGGTAACCTGACAAACTGGTGCCATATCCCATGGGAAGATAATTCCAGGTTCCCAAAATGGTTATGCAATGCAAACTTTGAGGGT
Source organism: Cryptomeria japonica (assembly GCF_030272615.1). NCBI lineage: Eukaryota > Viridiplantae > Streptophyta > Pinopsida > Cupressales > Cupressaceae > Cryptomeria > Cryptomeria japonica. The sequence continues at coordinate 249,599,538 of NC_081415.1, forward strand.
TTTAAATTATCCTTTTTCAGTTTTTACTGGCTGCTTAAACTGCTTTATGGACTCTGTCCAAGAAACTATTTGAATATATGCCCCTGCCACTAGGATCTAGTTTGCCACTTCAAGACAAGTATTATCCTTGATCTTGTATATTGGAAAGCTATTGCCTGTATCTCTCTTGATTGGAATCACCAATAATCTCCACAAGAACATGATCCTTCACTAAAACAGTGGAAACGATTTATATCCCTCATAATAATTTCTCTTTTGAAAATCCTAGAAATAAACTTGGCGGTACCATGGCAGCTCTTGCAAATGCGGAGGTTCTTGGTTACCCGAACAGATGTTCCAGGACTTGTGCTAATAAGCCCAAAAGCAATTGCCAATTTTTCACTGTGATTGCAAGGTAGAAAATCATTTTCCTGTTCTGTATAATCCATCTCGATATCAAGCATTAAGCCTTCCTTGATCATCAATTCAGTAACACTATCTAACATTGTATAAATTTCATCTGCTTGAGGATGCGTTCTATCTCCTGCAAGGAATATATGAATCTTGTTCTTGATCTCAATCCAACTGCTTCCTTGTCTTTTTCTCAGCTCTGTGTTGTTTAGCAATGTTCTCACCCTTTCTACTCCCTCCCATCTTCCAGCTGCCGCATAAATATCTGATAGCAGAACATAATTTCCAGCATTTGCAGGCTCTAACTTAAGAAGGTGTTTTGTTGCGTGTTCCCCTAACTTCACATTGCAGTGAATTCTACACGCACCGAGCAAGGCACCCCATACAGTCGCATCAGGTTCCAATGGCATCTTATTGATTAACTGGTTTGCTTCATCCAGGTGACCAGCCCGGCCAAGTAAGTCAACCATGCAAGCATAGTGCTCCGTTCTTGGAGTAATGCCAAAGTCACGGCTCATGCAATTGAAGTATTGCCAACCTTCATCCACAAGGCCTGCGTGGCTACATGCAGATAAAACACATAGGAAAGTTATATGGTTTGGCTTCAAGCCTGTTTGTTGCATTTGTTCAAACATTTCAAGGGCATCCTTGGCATTCCCATGCATTCCATACCCTGAAATCAAGGCATTCCATGAAACTTCATCTCTATTACACATTTTATGGAACACACGACGTGCATACTGTAGATGCCCGCATTTAAAATACATAGATATGAGGCAATTTTCAGCAGAATTGTCCGCATTATGTCCATTTTTTATGATGTAAGCATGAATCCATTTTCCTTGTTCAAGGATACCTAGATGGGCAAATGCTGGTAGCACACTTATCATGGTCACCAAATTGGGTTTCAAACCTACCAGTGGCATTTGATGAAACAGTGTCAAGGCATCACCGAAATGCCCATTCTGTGCATATCCCGCAATCATTGCGGTCCAAGAAACCACACCTTTCTGAGAGAACAGATTAAAAAACTTGCGAGCATTTTCTACAAACCTGAATTTGGAATACATGTCTATCATAGCAGACCCCAAATAATCATCTATTTGAATTGCACTTCTTATAATGTAAGCATGGATACACTTACCCAACCGCAGATCAGCTAAATGCCTACAGACCAATAGCAAACTTAAGACGGTAACCGCGCTAGGTTTAACATCTTTCTTCTGCATATCATGGAAAAGTTCCAAGGCCTCGTTAATATGTTCCTGGAGGGCATATCCTGCAATCATAGCATTCCATGATATCGCATTTCTTTCAGACATTTTGTCAAACAATTGTCGTGCTACCTCTAAACTCCCGCATTTAGCATACATATCTACAAGGGCTGTTCCCACATAAATATCAGTACCAAACCCACTTCTAACTATATGACCATGAATCTCTTTACCCTTTAACAGTGCAGACAAACCAGCACATGCCTTGAGGACATAAGGAAAAGTAAAATTGTTAGGTTGCTCTCCTTCCCACTGCATTTGGTAAAAAATCTTAAGTGTTTCCTCAAGGGATCCATTGCAAGCATAACCTCTCACCATAGCATTCCACAACCTCACATTTCGTTTGGACATTTTTTCAAACACTTGGCGTGCATCCTGCATACTTCCACAATTTGCATACATATTTACAAGTTTTGTTCCTAAATATTCATCTTGGTTAAGCCCACTAAGGAGCATGTGTGCATGGACTTCCTTACCATCTGCTAGTGATTTCATATCGCTACATGCCTGCAACAAAGAAAAACAGGTCTTGAAGTCCAAAGGAATACTTCGGTATTCAATGGTATTTAAAAGAGCCAGCGCATCTTTCAATCTGCCCTCCTTGCACAGAGTGTTGATATAGTCACTGCGCTGCGATATTTGTTTGACTGCACTAGATGCATTGGTCACAGCATTTGAACGAGTAGAATTTTTGAAGCGAGAAATATTAGATTTGATAGACTGAGAGTGAAATTGAAGACACAAACATGGAGTTACATTATTTGGAAATTGATAAGAAATATGAGCGTAACAATGGTAAGAATTAGAAGATTTGCGAACCGATAGGAATTGCAGGGATGAACAAGAGCAACCATATGTGACACTATACATTTGGATTTGGATACGACAGTTGATACAGATGTAGAAAAAAAAAGGGTATGATTATCTGAAAGGTGCAGTGACCCGATACATACCAAGAATGTTCAGAGGCTTGCCAGATTTTTTATTTCAGCTGAATTGTTAGTAAAATTAAACGCAGGCCTGGTGAACCGTGTTCAGTGGACTTGCAAAGAAACCGAAATGTGTGTATTAAAGAGATCATGTTAATGGATAAGTTTCATATGAGGTTGTTTTTATTTAACTTTAGAGAAGGAATAAGTAAATGAATTTTTATTTTTTTTCTTCTTTTTTTCTTTTTTTTTAGGCGAGATTAATCTTTTGAGATGTGGGTAAGGGTAAGTGCATTAGAGAGTCGAACTAGAAATCAATGGAAGTCAACTCTCTTACCTGTTGCAGACTGAAATATGAAATTTTTTAATGTAAAGGGTTATGGAATAAAATATTATTTTTTGTGAGAAAAAAATTAATTAGCTTTGATCTTTATAAACAATGAAGATATATAAAAAGATGCAAATATTTAAAGAGACAAAAAATCATCTTTACTTTTATAATAAGAAAAACATTTAAAATCAAAATAATTCATAATATCAAGATTCAAAATTAAAAAACATCAAAAATATAATTTAATTTGAAAAACTTATAACTAAAATTATATTGAAAAGTTATCTAATCCATCTCTATTTTAGAAAAATAAAAAACAAAACAAACAAACTTAAATTAAAATGAAAATGAAAACATATAAATAAATTTATATTTGAAAGTTATCTAATCCATATTTATTTGTACAAGCAAAAATGAATAAGTAAATGTTCATAAATAAATTGAAAAATGAACTTTGCAATTAAGGGAACAAAATTTTGTCTTTAGCTGGGAAAATGGACGATTAGAGGTATAATTGAGCTATTTGATTACGCTACATGTTTCTTCATTGCATCTTTTTCTTCTTTTGCATATCATGATTTGTGTTAGGTCAACTTTGGGTTTGGGAAGAGCACTCTCTCTCCATTAAACCTTGGTCCACTTCTTTCAATCCCCTCACTGAATCACTTCATGTGCATCTAGTTTGTATCAGTCTACCAAATCTTCCCCTCTAGTTTTGGGAGGAGTTTTGCTACGAGGCCATTGACAACTTAGTTGAGTGTTTTTGAAGGTTGATGACTTCACTTCTTACATGGGTTATTCCACCTTTGCACACATTTTAGTTGACATTGAAATCTACAAACCCCTTCCTAGAGATGTGGTTTTGATGGTTGAGGATTGGCCTTGGACACAACCGTTTGATTATAAGGGGCTCCCCTTCTGGTGTCATTGTTGCTTTACTATTGGTCACTTGGCTTCGAACTGCTCTCTTTTGCATCATAAAGGAACCACTACATGCTGTAAGAATTTTAAGGAAGATCACTTGACCATTGAGGTTACTTCATCTTCTGAGGCTTGCTCTTCCGAGGATCTTGATTAGTTTATTGCTTCAGATGTGGCTTTGCCATGCTCAAAAGTCCCTAATGCAGTTCCTCCTCTTGCTTCGTGTTTGACTTAGCTCACTATGGGTGCTTCCTGTTGGTATTTTGGTATGGTTTTGTCATTGATGTCAACACCTACTAAACACTTATCAACTCTGGCACTTTGGAGAATTAGCAACATTCACCGGCAAGCAAATGACTAATGCACAGTCACCCGTATCTGGTACACCGGCAAGATATAATGATCACCAACACTTGGAATGATATGGAAAACACATGGTTATGTCGAAGACATCGTGTGGACACTTTGTCTTGGAGTTTTGTTTATTGGTATATTCATATTTGCATATTTGCTATTCCCGGCAAATAGGTCCAGGGTTACACCGACAGGTTTATCTTTTCCAGATCAGCACGACACGCTATGGAGATGATTAATTATTGTTGTAAATGCATTAAACCGACATGTTGAATCGGTTATTGCATCAGATATTGTATTGTTTGTTGTAGCGTTGTAAATTGTACGCACTTGCTAGGGTGGTACAATTTCACACCTAGTTTAGCACCTGCCTTGGCGCATTTTGCATTTTGCATTGCATTTCCCCTTTAGCACTTAATTAATTAAATTAATTAGGTCTAAGGTTCTATTTTATCATCTCCCATATCATAAAGTTGGGCCCTTTTCATTAAAGTGTGCCCCTTTCATTTTATTCCTCCAATACATCATTTAATCAAAAACCCTAATTAGGTCCTATTTTGAACTTGGGGGCTTGATTTCGGGGGTCAAAACATCTCAAAATCAGCTGTAACTTCAGGATTCTCTCTAAAATCATCATATCCGACGGCCCTGAAAATTTGGTGAAAAGTTATCGGGACCATGGCGCCCGGAGAGGACCATGGCGCCCGGAGTGCACATGGTCCCGGACATTTTTCCCAAAATTTTAGGAGCGCAATCCAATCATAAAATAAAGCTTAACCCCAAGAAATTGGCGGGAGATTCAATCTCTAGGTCGGCCAAAAGTTGAAATTAAGACCTAGGGTTTCATATATAAGAGCTCTCTTTCTTCATTTGAAAGGATCCAGGATTTTGGTTTTCAAGGACCTTCTATGCAGCAAAAGAGCAGATCTTTGAAGACTTCAACAACATTCAACATCCATCAATCAAGCATTCATCAATTTCATTCATCCATTTAGGGCTTTGAAGGCATTAAAGAGCAATAAGGGATCACCGATTGAAGATTGGCTTGTATCCCTCCCTTGGGGTTGGGTATGATTTCATGTTGTTTTCATGTCTTTTGCATAAGCTTCATTACATCATTTGTACTCATGCTTTAGATCTCTCTACATCTTGATTTGGAGCATTTACATTATCATTTGCAAGCAATTAGGGTTTACTTTCTAGGTTGCTCTAGTTTGCTTACTTGCATTTTAGGATCTTGCACACACACAAGGTCTGCACACACATTACTTTTACAATACAACTTGGCTATTCGTGGAGGTGGAAATCACCAAAGCGGGGGTTTGACTAAGGCAAAACCCTATATAGCCGCCCACCACACCTTTTCAGATATAAGTGTAGGTTTCAGGATTCAGACGACGCCGCAAGTTGCAGATCCGATGGAAGCAGACTGAGACGGAACTTCACACCAAATTGCAGAGCAAAAGACCAGGACAGGGGCGTGGGGCGCCCTGGTCCTGCCAGGACAGGGGCGCTGGGCGCCCTGGTCCCTGGGACAGGGGCGCTGGGTGCCCTGGTCCTCCTGACAGACAGCAGTTTTCAGCATTTTTGACAGCCTTCCAGGTTGCAAAACAGCAGTTTCAGGAGCAGTTTCAGGGGCAGAATCAGGACAGTGGCGCCCGCGCCCCCGTCCCGAACATTTTCACTCAGATTTTAACACCAGGTACGAATTTACATTTTTGTCTTGTCCTTGTGTTTACAGCTTTCCAATATTTAAGTTCAATTTTGCAAATCTTGTCATTAGTTCATACTTGCACTTTGGGGTTTGGGATTGAACTTGCATCATTCTATCTATCATTTGCAACAAAGGAATAGAAATCCTAATAGGTAGCCCGTGGCTCTCTCTTCCACAAAAAGAAGTAGCCAATTATGTGATACCTCTAGGCTCTTTCGTATTCCACAAGTGTGTGATTGAAAGTGAGATTAGGGCATGTTTGCTAAGTGTCACTTTTTCCCCCACACATTTTGGTGAACCCGACGTGAACTCCAATCTTCTCTAATTCTGATTTATGTTTTCAAATTTGAGTGTTTATGCTATTTCAAATTCAAATTTGTATTTACAAGTTTTGATTTTTTGCAAGATTCAAAAATTTAGAGGAAATTTTCGCTAAAACCCTAATTTTTCAATTCAAAGTTGAACTTGTGGATAGCTTAATTGGGATCACTAATTTCAAATCTGATTTAGGAACTCATTTGAATCATAAATTTCATTTTCTAAATCTACATTCTAAGTGCTTGCATTGGTTAAAATTAAACATTTCCTTCTATTTTGCATGTGTTATCATTTGAAAGAGGAAAATTGTTGTCATGATGCATTCATTTCATAGATGTGATAATGGGTTAGCTTCCCTTGTTTCAATTTTTCCTTCTCCTAAAGAACCTCCCCCCATCTATAACAACATTTTAGTGCCTAAAAGAGTTGCTACCAATCCCTCTGAGACTCTCCCATGCTCTAAGGATGAAGACTTTAAGAGTGATCTTGACAATTCTCCTAAAATGTGTCCTTCCTATTTAGCTATCCTAGAGGAAGAGAACGGTATCATAAACACCTTTCTTAATGTTACTTCACCTTCCCTACATGATGCCTTTCTAAGTGAAAAGGCATTGATGGACATTGACTTATTTTCTCCTAAAGTTGGTCCTTCCAATGGGGGCATGTTAGTGCAACAAGAGGTTATGAACACTTCTTTCAAAGATCTCCTTCCTAAGCATGAATCTTTGGAGAAATATGTTCATGTTCCTCCCAAAAAACACTCCCTTCATGAGGATCCTTTTGTGCAAGAAGATGACATGATCCCTACATTTCCTAGTGATAGCATTTCCTTTTCCAACAAAATTCCCACTAGAGATGATGAATTAATGATAAATGCTTACCCTTCTCCTAAAGTTTGTCTTACCCATAAGCATCCCTTAGAGAAAGAAAATGAAATAATAAGCAATTTCCTTAATTCTCTCTCCCCTAAAGATCATATTGAACATATTTTGAGGAAAGAGGATGAGTTTAACACATCTATTGATCCTCTCCCTCCTAAGGATGAGGAATTAATAAACAATGTTATCTCCTCTCCCAAAATTGACAATACTTCAAACATTCCTTTCAACCACTTCACTATTTGGGATGAACCATTAGAAGAAGGCGTAGATTATTCTCTACCTCGTGAGAGAACCCTAGCCAAAGGGGATGAAATCAAGATTGAAAACTCCCTTGATAGTTTCTCACCTTCCTTGAATCTCAATTATTCTCCCTCTAAAAATAAAGCATCTCCCTCTCCTCAACTTGGTTCTACTCATAAGGATACCCTAGTTCAAAGCAAGATGGTTAACATCTCTTTCAAAGATCTCCCTCTCAAAAGTGAGACTTTAGAGAGTAATGTTGATCCTTCTCCTAGAGAGTTTATTCCCCATGTAGATCCTTTGATGATAGAGGATGATATGACTTTTCCTAGTATTACTCTTCCTACTAGAACATCAATGCCTACCCCTAGTCTCTCTCCTAAAATTGATTTAATCCGTGATAAGATTTTAGTGCAAGAGAAGACTATCAATAATTCTGCCAGCACTTTTGTTCATTCCTCTAAACCATCCTCAATCAATTTGATACATGTGAATGAAACACCTAACAAACCTCTCTTCACTGTCCAAGTTGCCTATCCTTCTCAAAATTCTCAACCTTTAAATAAGCCTATCTTAGTGGTCCAAGGTGGTTATGCTAATGATTCTTTTTGCACTCCTAAGAAACCTATTATTACTGTGCAAGGAGGTTATTCTACTAAGAGCCCTTATGAGTATGCTAAGCAACTGACTATAGAGAGTTATAATGCGGTTGCTCATACCTATAATACTAGAAATAATAGGCAGCCTAATCCTCCTCCTGTTACTCCAGTTTCTCTTCCTAATCCTCAACCAATTCTTCCGCAAGCTCCACGGATTTCACAAGTTCTTGGTAAGGAATATGATCTCATAGAACAACTTAAAACTACTCCTGCTAAGATATCCCTTTGGGATTTGATCCAAACTTCTTCCGCTCATCATGGAATGTTACAAGATGCCTTGAAAGATTTGAATGTTCCTCCACCTAATACATCTAGTAATATAGTGTCTTTGGTTAACTCTGTGATGAATCCTAAAGCTCAAATTATGTTCACACAAGATGAGTTGCCTACTAGTGAAATTCAACATCAATATGATCCCTTGATGATTGTGGTTATCATAAATGACACTGCTATAAGACGAACACTAGTAGATAATGGCTTTGGTCTTAATGTGTGTAGCATTAATCTCTTGCATAAGATGAATGTGGATACATCCCTAATTGAGCCTGACTCTCGTCCCATTCGAGGCTTTGATAATGTGGCTAAGTCTTCATTAGGTATTATCACCTTACCCATCACAGTGGGACCTGTTACTTTGCCTACTCCTATCCATGTTATGTCGGGAAATCTAACATACAACTTGTTATTAGGGAGACCTTGGATTCACAGTATGCAAGCTGTCCCCTCTACATTGCATAGACAAGTTAAATTTATTTATAATAATAAGACATATACCTTGATAGGTGATACTAATTTTCAAGCTTGTTTGCAAACATCTACTTCCAAAGGGAGTTCTTCTAAGCCTTCCTCTTCTAGTGATGACTCGTTAAACAAGATACCTATGGATGAATGATCACCCTCTGATAATCAAAATTCTTTGGATGAGTCTGAAGTTCTTGAAGAAGATTCTTCTCAACTTGAATCTACACATGAAAAGGCTTTTGATCCTGAGAAGGTTCTCGCAGAAGACGATTGGGGATCTCTTGATTTCAATCCCACCTTTGTAGGTGAGTATAGGGTTCCTCCTAGAGAGCTTAAAGTTAAAAAGAAGGAAGAAACTAGAAATCAATCAGTCTTACCTGAACCTATGAGCAATAATTTTGTGGCCACTTCTCAAACTTCTTCTCCTCACACCTCTAATTCTGAAGAATTTGATTCTTTGTCTTATGAAAAACCACCTTTTCTTTCTGAAATGGCTAATCGTTATGGTCGTGGTTTTCACATTTTGGCTAAGAGTGGCTATAGTGGAAATGGTTGTGGCACAAATGAACAAGGAATTAAAGTTCCTTTAGAACATAACATGCATGAATATTCATTTGGACTTGGATATAACCTTTGTAAGCCCACCAAAGCATCTAAAAGACTTGGATATTTAGTAGTGATAATGATCTCACTTCAACTAAATCATCTTCTACTTCTATCAACTCTCATTCCCCTCATAAGGAAATCTTGGCGATGAACAAATCTCTTTATGACTCCCCTCAAATTTCTAAATCCAATTATGAATTTTTATCTCCTATTCATCATAAAGTCCTTTCCTCCAGGGATAAGGCTCTAATAAATTACACTCATCCCTCTTCTAAGATTTCTTGTGACTTTTCTTCTTCAATTTTTATCACTTTATACATGTTTTTGATCTCACTTATAGTTGAGCATTTAGCATGTCATATTCAAATACCTTATTCAATCTATCATGTCTTTAAATAACATTAATGGCTATTATGTTGCTCATCATTATGTGACATTGGTAGCTCATTTACTGGGGGCTCATTGTCATTCATGATGGTACAATTTCAAGTGCAATCATATTTTTGAAGCAACATAATAGCCTAATTTTTCTATGTTATCTCTTGTTCCTATGGGGTAATAATGTGGAAATATTGATCATCTTTTCTTTAGAATCCTCTTTTCCTAGATATGGGAGAAGATGTGTATTCTCTTTCTTACCTTACCCACTTCTTGTGAGGAGCATTTTACATACACTAATGTCTTGCTTGCATGAACTCATGTGAGTATGTAGTACATTTTGCTTATGTTTAAATCCCTCCCTAGAAGATTGTGTAAGTCCTTCTCATTGTCCTTATCCTTGGGAGGCAATGATCTTTCCTTATTTTTATCTAAGGATCCACTTTTTCCTATTTCGTGGATGGTGTGAACTTTATTACTTGATGTTATTCCTTGTATGCATTTGTTGTTGTTTGTTCAAGGATTCTCTCTTACAAGAGGTGTAAGTCCTTGACTACAACCTCTTTTGCACTTGGTAAAATACATCCATAATGAATTCACTCTCCCAATTGGGTTAAAAAGAGCGTCATCCTTTATTAAGAATCACTTTCACCTCGCAAAAGAAGGAAGTATTGCATTCTTATTCTCTTCTTTGTATTATTCTAGAAGATGTTATATTTGTCTAAGACAATTCCTCTCGAGGATAGGTGTCTTTTGTACAAAGATCTCTTCTCCTCTAAGGATCTCCTTTACACATACTACAAGATATCCCTTTTTCAACTATCTTATCCTTGCTTAAAGAGTACAAAACTCTCTTGCTTGGATCTATGACATTGTTGCATTTTTGGGGTATCTTCTTTTGTGATGAAGGTAGGTATCCTTGTTCTACTTTGCTTATGACATAAACATTACACTTTTTGAGCAATGGGTCATTCTCGGAACCAGAGCACAGACTCTTAGAGCGAGATGTCTCCATTTTTCTTTTATGCAAGGTGATTATTCTCGGAACCAGAGCACAGACTCTTAGAGCGAGATGTCACGCTTTTGTACTATACATATACAGGTTGTAGCATACTCGGGCATAGACTCCTATGAGATGCTTCTAACCTCACTTACACACACATGCACGAGGTTGAGTGGAACTAGTAGCATAAGGCTAGAATTTCTCACTCTCCTCCCTTACATGGATCACCTAGACAAGATCTAGGGGCGAGAAGTCCATGTTTTCTCTCACTATTCTTCTCATGGATCACCAATGTGTGTATTCATGCTTTTTTTCCTTTCTTTTCTTCTCTTTGCATTTTGTTTCCATTTACATCCTTCATCTTGTGTTAGAGAACTCTCAAATCCTCACACTCTTTGTTGTGTTGGAATTAAGATTTAGTCCTCTTTCTTACCAAATGATTCTCCATTAGTTTTTGATCTCATATCAAATCTTCTTGTGAGCAGTTGTCATCAATATTCTTTAACAATTTGAAGTGGTAAACATGATACCCTGTTTCAACTCACTAAAATTAGCAAGCCGAAACAGGGGGGGGCATATAGCTACCCTCAAATTTTCATCACCTTCCTTAGTAAGCATTAGGTGATTTTGTGATCTAACATGTGGTTTTGTAGGTTGTGGTTTCTAACTGAGTACTACAGATACCGTTGGGGGCTTCGTTCGACAGACTTATGGATATATCCTTTTTCAAATAATGTTTACTTTTCTGTACTTTAGCTTGCATATGCACGTAGTACTCATATGACCGCTAAAGTGGGGGCTAAATGTAGCGTCGTAAATTGTACACACTTGCTAGGGTGGTACAATTTCACACCTAGTTTAGCACCCGCCTTGGCGCATTTTGCATTTTGCATTGCATTTCCCCTTTAGCACTTAATTAATTAAATTAATTAGGTCTAAGGTTCTATTTTATCATCTCCCATATCATAAAGTTGGGCCCTTTTCATTAAAGTGTGCCCCTTTCATTTTATTCCTCCAATACATCATTTAATCAAAAACCCTAATTAGGTCCTATTTTGAACTTGGGGGCTTGATTTCGGGGGTCAAAACATCTCGAAATCAGCTGTAACTTCGGGATTCTCTCTAAAATCATCATATCCGACGACCCTGAAAATTTGGTGAAAAGTTGTCGGGACCATGGCACCCGGAGAGGACCATGGCGCTCGGAGTGCACATGGTCCCGAACATTTTTCCCGAAATTTTAGGAGCGCAATCCAATCATAAAATAAAGCTTAACCCCAAGAAATTGGCGGGAGATTCAATCTCTAGGTTGGCCAAAAGTTGAAATTAAGACCTAGGGTTTCATATATAAGAGCTCTCTTTCTTCATTTGAAAGGATCCAGGATTTTGGTTTTCAAGGACCTTCTATGCAGCAAAAGAGCAGATCTTTGAAGACTTCAACAACATTCAACATCCATCCATCAAGCATTCATCAATTTCATTCATCCATTTAGGGCTTTGAAGGCATTGAAGAGCAATAAGGGATCACCGACTGAAGATTGGCTTGTACCCCTCCCTTGGGGTTGGGTATGATTTCATGTTGTTTTCATGTCTTTTGCATAAGCTTCATTACATCATTTGTAATCATGCTTTAGATCTCTCTACATCTTGATTTGGAGCATTTACATTATCATTTGCAAGCAATTAGGGTTTACTTTCTAGGTTGCTCTAGTTTGCTTACTTGCATTTTAGGATCTTGCACACACACAAGGTCTGCACACACATTACTTTTACAATACAACTTGGCTATTCGTGGAGGTGGAAATCACCAAAGCGGGGGTTTGACTAAGGCAAAACCCTATATAGCCGCCCACCACACCTTTTCAGATATAAGTGCAGGTTTCGGGATTCGGACGACGCCGCAAGTTGCAGATCCGACGGAAGTAGACTGAGACGGAACTTCACACCAAATTGGAGAGCAAAAGACCAGGACAGGGGCGTGGGGCGCCCTGGTCCTGCCAGGACAGGGGCACTGGGCGCCCTGGTCCCTGGGATAGGGGCGCTGGGCGCCCTGGTCCTCCTGACAGACAGCAGTTTTCAGCATTTTTGACAGCCTTCCAGGTTGCAAAACAGCAGTTTCAGGAGCAGTTTCAGGGGCAGAATCAGGACAGTGGCACCCGCGCCCCCGTCCCGAACATTTTTACTCAGATTTTAACACCGGGTACGCATTTACATTTTTGTCTTGTCCTTGTGTTTACAGCTTTCCATTATTTAAGTTCAATTCTGCAAATCTTGTCATTAGTTCATACTTGCACTTTGGGGTTTGGGATTGAACTTGCATCATTCTATCTATCATTTGCAACAAAGGAATAGAAATCCTAATAGGTAGCCCGTGGCTCTCTCTTCCACAAAAAGAAGTAGCCAATTGTGTGATACCTCTAGGCTCTTTCATATTCCACAAGTGTGTGATTGAAAGTGAGATTAGGGCATGTTTGCTAAGTGTCACTTTTTCCCCCACACATTTGTAAAATGTTTTTATTGTAATATCTTGTCGAGCTGACCTACTAAAATTGGTCTTAGGTTATGGTATAAATGTAAGATCTTATTTGTAAGATCAAATGTGGATTGCAAAAAAGGATTGTGTGAAGGTATATGCGAGAATGAGCAGAGCTATACAACAGACATCATTTGAAGATTGAAGAAGGGTTTTTGTGAAGACAATCAGAACTACACCGGTACTGAATCCAGCATATGAAGATGCTATTTTGTGTAGTACATTCTTATTGGATTTAACCATCCAACTGTAGTCAGTGTGACTCCCATTTTGTGATTGAGCAGTGAGCTCTAGGCGCTTAGCCTTTCTGCATGTGCATACCCCATTTATGTACACTTACTATCTGCAGTAGTATCATCTGATTGTGGGTAAGGTTTCCCACCGTGTTTTTTCCCCTTACAGGGTTTCCACGTACAAATATTGGTGTTATGTGTTGTGGATGACTTTGTCTTTATGTTTCATGCACTAATCCTTACCGGTATAGCAATTAACTATTAAAACTGTCTACTGGCATATTAAACTGGTTTACCGGTATTAAGCATTAAGCTGGTTAATTTGTTTTTGGTTTGAATTTATTTGACAATTGATCCACCCCCCCTCTTAGTTGTCTCCGAGACCTAACACTTCCTCACAACGTTTTCCTCCTCATGCGGTTGATGATCATCTTGTTGGCTTGATGATGATTTATGTATTGGATGACTTTATGTGTTGTCATTGATGGTACACACACACACATGTGTTCATATTGTCATAGTCATCTTAGTTAAGACAAATCAGTACTACTCCTAAGTCTTTGTATTATAAACTGGTATCATATGTCTAGAGAATTCTAACTGGTATGAAGGTGTCTCAATTGGTATATGTAGACAACTGGTATATGCAGGAATGATAGTTGATTTTGGTCAATTCCACTGACACCAGTTTCGAGATCAACAAGGAGGTGAATGGAGGGCAATCAGTCTATGAGTTGGAAGCGGTTAACAATCAACCGATATCGGTGTTCCAACTAGTTTCAATGATTGTGTGATGAGTTATCACCGGTCGTGATGAGTTATCTCTAACCGACAGTTTTGGCGGTGATCTGTGATGTGTTATGAAAGATTGTCTAGATACACTGAACCTAGGAAATTGTGATGAGGTTCTTGAGCCGACATAAAATCTAATGTCTATAAAAAGACATTGTGATGAACTATTTTTGAATGCAAGATACAAGTGATGTTATGAGTTAGAGTTGATGCGATTTATTGAAGGAGTCGCAGAGTATGTCAGTGATGCAGTATTGAGTGACCAAAAGAGGATCTATACAAGCAAGATGTGCTATTTGTAGATCATACCACCTGTTGGTTTCTAATCACTACAATAGTTAAATCCCCTAACTGGGTAAGCTCTAACAAGCTTCATTGTACAAATCCTCTAACAAGGTGATCCATTAGTTTGGATTTAAAATCCTCTACTGAGGTTACTCCTAACAGGGTACTACCTTTAACCGGGTATGGCTCCTAACAAGGCTTTGGGATCTTTAACATGATTCACTCCTAACAGAGCACTTTGTATACCTTAACCAGTCAGTTACCTATTTCTGCAGATAGTTAACTTGTGAGTCCCATCTCATCGTGGTTTTTCGTAGTTGGGTTTTCCACATATAAACACTTGTGTTATGGTGAATGTTTTACTTGTTGTGAATGCTTTTATAACACTTTGGATTCCATTCAAAGTCTTAAGGAAATTGGTTAATTGTTTTTACCGGTCTGGGTTTAAAGTGTTATTGTTTTTGCTATCATTGATTCACCCCCCCTCTTTGTGCTTTATAAGTCTATCAATTGGTATCAGAGCCTAACTTCCTTAAGGCTTAATCGCTTGGAAGGAAACCCAAAAGCCATTATGGGGGATATGATTTACAGAGAGATGGCTAGAGTGCTTGATGCAACCAGCGAATAGCTTGAAACCCTGAGAGGCAGATTTAAGGCTTCACAAGTAAAAAGGAGAGAGCTAACTGAGCAACTATTGGAGATATCTAATAACAGTTCTTCAGATGAGGCCAACATTGATGCACTAGATGAAGAAGTGGAGAAACTGAATGGTGAAAAGCTAAATTTGAGGAGAGAACTTGAACCCCTAACAATCTATATGAGTAAAGAACTTGAAGCAAGGAGGCCAATTGAAGACCTGATCAAAGAGAGAGATCATGAGATTTCTAAGATCAAGCAGGAGAATGCAGCTTTGCATGAACATTTGCATGAACATTGGCTTAAGGAGAAGGAAGAGAAGGAAGCATTACAGTTAGATCTTGAAATGGAAATGTCTCTTAGAGAGACTCTTACAAAGCATAATGAAGATCTTACTGAGGCTAATGGGAAACTTGACAAATTCAACAAGAGCTCCTTTATGTTGGATGAATAGATCCAATCTCAAAGGATGAAAGGTGACACATCTGGATTAGGATTCAATACATCTGAGAAAGGAGAATCTTTCAGTACCAAGAACAACATGCATAAAGGTAAAACTGCTCCTAAGGCTAAGAAGCCTACCGGTAAGAAAGCTTTCAAACCTGTTTTCTTTATCTGTCACAAACCTGGACATACTGCTAATGTGTGTAGAAGGAGATCTAATGAGAACACGGGCTATAATACTAATACTATATATGTGTCTAGAAGATTTGAAGGTCATTGTTGCACATGCAATATGTATGGACATAGATAAGTTGAATGCAAATATGGAGTGAACAATCCAACACCTCACATGAATCCAAGACCTATCAGTGACTAGAGAAGGACCTATGACAACTAGAGAAACATGAACTGGCAAAAACCCTATGTCAACCGGTTCAACTCCTATGAGATGGAGAAGGTAACAAATGTGATTTACACAATTTGCAATAACTATGGGCATGTGGCTATGAACTGTAGGAGAAGCACTGGAAGAGGTAATGCAATATCTTGGAGAGCATCTGGGATGGCCTGCTATCATTGTCACAAACCGGGACACATGGATAAGTTCTATAGAACCAAGAAGAACAAACCGATAAACCACTCTGAAGACCAGAAAGGAAAGTAGAAGGTTGATGTTGAAGAAACCAGAGCGAAGATGAACAAAATTTGGAAGAAGAAAAGTGAGGACAAGCCAATAGAAGAATCAAACCCTTTACTGAGTGTGGAGATTGCTACATCGGTTAACTGAGCTTTTCAACAAGCCTAAGGGGAGCATATTGGTAAATCTACTTTCGGACCCCTTGAAGAATGTATGGTAAGAGAGTTTTGCATTTCGAGTTGTAATATGAAATTTTTGGATATTGTTATCTATCGATTTTCTAAGGATTACCAACTGGTTATATACCTATCGGTATAGGCGAGTTTGTTAAGTGGTAATTAGGGTTTGTTACCCTCTCGACAGTGCAATTAATGCAATGGGTAAGTTTATAAAAGGAAGTTTTACTAAGTTATTTTTACCCTAATTGCATTCCAAAAGGCATTTGTGAGCACCTGCAGAGCAAAACAAAGCATTGTTAGCAGATTGTGAGTGAATTTGTGCTACAAATCAAAAGTTGAATTGGATTCAAAGATAAGGAAAGGCAAAATGGGTGTGCATACGAGAGAACAACTGGAAACCCTGCTAACGTGAAGGGAATGAGGTATTTTTGTTAATCTCTGTAGAATCAAGATTATCTAGAATGGCATCATCGTCTACACCAACAAAGAGTCTCATGATTACTGCTGAAGCTATGGAGTCAATGGAATCAGATAAAATAGAATCTTACAATGCATTGTCTCAAGTTTCGCAAGGTGTTTTGATCAAAGGTGACTTGACTAGTTATATAGACTGTACAATTGAGGATCTAGGATCACTGGCAATATATTCGCAACTCAAATCTTTGTGTGATAAGAGCGGGAAAATCAAACCCGAATTTATTAGGGTTTATGAAAAAGGTTTTCATAATGCAGCCTATTTTCTTGAAGATTTTGAGGAAGAACATGTTAGGATTATCCTTAGTCGTGTACATGGTGGGAAAATGTATCTTGATAGATCTCACACAATCACAAAGGAAGCAATTCATGCAGTGACTGGTTTCTACCAAATCGATGAATTACCAAAATTGAGGAAAATTTCAAAAGAGACTGTGATTGCATTGACAAAGACCACTGCTGACGATCGTGCTATATTGGTGAATAACACTGCAGATCCAGGAGTCAGATTCACAACAATGGTTATTGGCTACCGGATATTCCATTCTAGCGGGATGAACAGTGTATCGTCTGCTGCTATGCATGCCGCCTACATGATGATGGTAGAGAATGCAATTTATGATTTGTCCGAGGCAATGATAAGTCAATTGATGCTGAACTTATAATCAATTAAGAAGGATAACAGTCAAAAATTTAAATATGGTCTACTATTGAAAGGTTTCTTCTTCTACCTCCAGAATTTCATTCCAGGAATTGGTGATATTCAATGGTCCAAGGACATATCGGTTACAACCCAAATCAAGAATAGCATTAAGGTTGTGAAGAACACATTTAATGTTGCCATGAACAAATATTTTGATGAGTTTCAAAAGAAGATGAGCATGAGATTAAGGCTATCTGATGAAGTGGTGAAACACTTTGAAAAAGACATCTATTTCACTATAACTACTAACTTTTGCCTTATGGAGGCCGTTGAACCCAGAGAAGAGGAAATGGAAGAAATGAGCTATGAAGTTAGCTATGACTTACTAATCGGTTATGCCAACAACCTTTTGGCATCTCCTAAGGATAAAAAGAAGAAAAGACTAGGAACTTACCAGGAAAGGATTGCACCTACTCAACCCAGTAGTACCAAGGAGAAAAAGAAGATAGTTGAGCAAGCAAATTTTGTGACCACTAGTACAAGGGTAACTAGAAGTATTCAAATAAAAAAGGAACCAATACCCAACGTATATGCAAAGAAGCAGATTGTAACAAAGAAGAGAGGCAAACATCTCATTCTTCAAGTAGAATCTGAGGGAATTGAGTCTGATGAAGAGAAGAAGAAGCTAAAGGCAACCGGTAAGAAATCTAAATCTGTAGGGGAAATCCCTAAGCAAAATGTTTCTATTGATGTTACATCTTGGAAGCCAACAAGTCATTTTGAGAGGACTCTGAAGCTATTAAAGAAAACTTACCCCATTTTTTGAAATTAGATGAGCTTTCAAAGGTATATTTATAAATGTAAGAAGTGATAATGAATATTAAGACATATATGAACCTTGGACTATTTCAGGGAGAATAAACACAAAGAGCATGCCTTTTAATACTTGCATAACTTGTATCAATGATTTCATTAAACTAATTAGACTATATTAGGAGGTGGTTTTGTAACTACCAGTTACATAAAGTTTAATGTGGTTGTAAAATCACTAGGGTAGATATGTGATTTCCATGACTATTTCATAATCATCACAATGATTACTCAATTGTCATGATAGTGATGCAATTTTTAACTAAAAAAACTTGATGGTTTTTTCAAATTATGGGAAATGCAAGTGGATATTTTTCAAGATGAATGAAGAAATAATAGGGGCATGTAGCATCGTAAATTGTCACTAGTCTCATTTACACCTCATGCTTTTGCTCCTACTTTAGCATGTCCTATCCTCATCCCTCTCTAGGTCCGGTTTGACCCTATTATCCAACTTTGATGTCACATGTGTAAACCCTTTGATGGGTCCTACTATGGGATACCCTCCCCTTTGGATACTTATTTTGGTCCTATTTGTAGAAGGACTAGGTGGTGGAATGCCATGGTTTGGACCAAGGCACCCCAAAATGCCTTGGTCCCTCTAAAAGGGGTTCCAATTTGAAATGGTGCAAGCTCTATATATCCCCTATAGCATTTGATCCCTAGGGCTACACATGACCATTGAAGGTCGTCCTAATCAAAAATTTACCCAGGGAACCCTATATAAATTCATATTATCATTTCATTTAGACCTAGAACATCAATTATATCATTCATACATTCATGAAGCATATTCTTATATTCAAGGCTACGTATTAATCATTCAAGTATTGCGGAGAAAAGTTACATCAACCTTCATGCAAGCGTGTGTGTGATTAGGTTTTTCATGTCCATGTGTTTTCCATGCCATTACATTCAATATTTGTGACTACATTCAAAGAGAATTGCGTCATCATCAACAATTGTAGATTTGAGGTATATCTCCCTAACATTTATTTCAGTATTTGCATTATTTCATTCATGGTCAATTCCAAAACTGAGGTTTGACCTAAGGCAAACCCCTATTCCCAACATCTTTCCCTTTCTTTCTATGTATAGACAATAGGTGCAAAGCTGTACTCAGGAAATCCAACAGATTCAACAGTGATGAATAGGTCAGCTTTCGATAGAGAAAATTCAGAGGACTAGGGTGAATTTGTGCTACTTGGTCCCAAAAAAATTAGGCCGAACTTCTGGGAACAGATTCTAAACATATTCTTTTGCCTAGATTTCAATTGGTGGCTCAGTGGGATATTTGTAGCTTACTGTTTCTGTGAGATTACTTCAATAATCCCTCATTTTACCCTAATTTCACAATTTACAATCCATTTCAATCTAGAAAGAGGGAACAAATCCTGAACAATGAATCTAATAAGAATTTTATCCCTTTCCTTATTTGGATTGAGGCTAGATCCATTAGGTTTACCCTTCTTTCAATGTATTGGCTAATTTAGTTGAATAGTGGTCTTATCTGACTTGATGAAACCCTAGTTCCAAATTACCCCATTACAAAGGATATTTAAGGAGCTACAAGGAATTTTAGAAGAGACACAAAAATGTTTTAATAATAAGATTTGTCTTTAAGGGTTGAGTTGTTTGTCATTTATTTCACTTAATATTTTGTGGGTTTTAGTCCTCATTATAATCAAAATGTCAAACCATTAAGTTTTCAATGCTTACATAATTGCCTTCAACAAATGTCATATTATAACATAATGTGAAGAGTTAAAATTTTGGCCTATTTTTACCTATGAAACTATGCGAATCATTATCCCAAAATTGATACAAAATCAAATATTATACTAGCACATTTACTACTTTTCAAGAATGGTAGGAAAAATATCATCGAATTTTTGTTATCATGAACTTGTAATAAGTGTATTTTAGTTCATAAATAGTAATTATATTATGTTAAGGGTGGGTAGTTGTGGATGGCAATCCATGTTTTGGCTAGGGAGCATAACTTAGTACAATTTTTTTTTAATGGACTTCACAAGATTTGCTTGAAACCTCCAATTATGGAATTAGCCAACAAAGTTTCCTTCTACCTATAAAAAACTACTAAAGATTAACTCAATTGTTTAAAGTAGACAATGAGAAAAAAATAAAATAAATCTTTCCAAAATTAAAATAAGTTGAAATAACAAGAAAGCTTATAGAATAAATATCTACAACTGGGTGAACCACAATAGTGAGTCTTGTTTTTGGAACATCATTTTTTTTATAACTTTGATGTATTTTAAAGCGTAAAGACACCTTTGTTTGAAGGTATTTCTTCGAACGAAGGCACATTCATTCAAAGGTGCATCAAAAAATACCTTTTTTTAAAGGCGAAACTTTGTTCAAAGGTTTAAAATTTAGAAAACCTTAAAATGAAGGTAATTTCCAAATATGAAACAAAGAACCTTTGTTTGTAGGTCCCTTTTTATTCCTTTTATGAAAATTACCAAAGAAGGAATAAAAAGGGACCTTTGGATGAAGGTCCATTTTTTAATTATTGAAAATTATCTTCATTCAAAGATTTTTGTTTTATTTTTTAATCCAAATGGAATAACTATGGACAAAGGTCCTTGAATACCTTTGTTCAAAGCACCTTTGAATGGAGAACTTAAAAATGACCTTTCTAACTTAGGCCTCAATTTTTCCTCAAAATTTAATAATTCCAACCTTGGGTTGGACTAGCAAGTAGAAAGGATTTGAAAAGATAATTTGTAGGACCATATCACTTGAAGTAAGCTTTCCAATGAGTATAATATTGAATATATTTAATTTGAATATTATATTTATTTTCTATTTTTCTAGGGAAGATAGGATTTTAAGGAATGATGAAGGTCTTTGATCCACACACAAAAACATAGTAAATACTTTTTTTATTTTGAAAAATATTTGTCATCTAGGTATTGATGTTATTTTAAAAAAAAAGTTAATTTAGATGAATACAATTGAAGTTATGTGATACCATAATAATATATGTTTGAATTGTGGTTAATCTTAGTCTAAGTTCTAAAAATAAATTATGCACATAAAATCATGAAAAAATATATGTGCCCTAGATATTAAAATTATGAATTATCGTTTACAAATTTATAATTCTATCCTTTGTACTGTAAATAAAAATAATGTTGTACCAAAGTAAAGTCACATTTTAAAAATGCTGCTAACTATAAAAAATAAGTTATTGAAAATTATGTAAAAAAAATAAAAAAATATTATTTTTTAAATATATTCACAATTTGCAGACAAAACATAAAAAATATCCAGTTCATGTAATCTTCAAATTATTAATGGTTTAGTTTTGATTAGATAAGCATGGGAAGGGACCAAGCCCATTACAATTCAACCATCAAGGCAAATGAAGTGAATCTCATAAGGCATTAGATTGGGGAAATAAACAACTAACTAGGGATAAACTTTTGATTGGATCAAAGAACTAGCTAGAAACAAGGGTCTTAACCCTAATCGCAAGCATCTATTTTGCAACACATGAAAGAGAAAGAAGAGAAGAAGTAGAACCTTTCCTCCTTCTATGGATGATAGTCCAAGCAATATTGTCATCTTGAACCCCATACCAAAGGAAAACATGAGGTGACTTCCTTACCAAGGAATCAACATCATCTGAAGGGGTGATAATAAGGTGTTTAGTCATGATATAAGTATCATGATCACAAGAGAAGACTGAAGCTGAGGAGAAGCAATTGAAAGAGTTGAACACTTAGTAGGAGGATTCGTTGTGGGAAAAATCAACATGAAGTAGGAGGATCCATAGTACGAGCCTTAAGGGATGACACAACCACACTAGACAAAATGTGCACATCGTAGTTTTTGGATGAGATATCCTCTGAAGAGGCAAGAACCTCAATAGTCAAGTGGTCTTCATTAGCGTTCTTCTACCAAGTAGAAAAATCTTTTAGACATGATAAAGCGAAATATATGGCCAAGTGTCTGGTAGCAAGAAACGATGACATTCGAAAGGCGAGGCCCTAATCATCCAGTGGCTATGACCAAGGCCTATCCCCAACCATTAGAATCACCTCCCCATGAAGGACTAAGGAGATCAATGTTGACCAAGATGTGAGTGAAGGTAGAATGCCCCATGTGATAAGTTGAAGGATCAACTAAGAAGTGCCCAATTGAGTTACCCATGGCATTGTAACAAGAATCCTTCAAGAATGTGAAGGGAAGATTTAAAATTCTAACCTAATTTGACCTCACAAAAATAGATCAATGAAGGGGTTAAATGAAGGAGACTAGGGTTTGAGAGAGAGAGAGAGACTGCTCTCACAAGATCTGAAGCTAATTCAACACCAAAATTTTATCGTTAGAAGAAGTAAAGGAAGGTATGAAGAAACCTTTAGCATAGGGAAAAAAACAAAATATTGCGAGCAACAATAGGCTTTCAAGAAGCTGGGACATAGTTGTGTAGCTCAAGCAGAGACAACTAGAGGTTAGAGAAACAATAAATCAAACATCTACGCTAGTAGAAATCCACATTATCAACAACATCCTCCTCGTAAATGGTCATTGGTGGAGGATTAGAATAGGAGAGAGGATGGCTAGCTTGTAGAGGAAAAGCAAGACCATACTTGCTAGCATAAGCATCAGTATAAGATTAACCAACCACAACATCTAGAACAAAGGCCCTCCATTCAACGCTGGATGCGAATAAACTGCAACAACATATTTGGGAATCCCACTAGAGGGGGAGGACAAACCAATAGGAGCTGCATCAAAACCATGAGTACAACTAAAAATCTTAACTTGAGAGGAGGAAATCCCAAAAGAACATTATGGGAGTCTATTTGAGAAACTACGCTAATTAGGCACATAGTTGATGCCATAGAGATGGCTAAGAAAGCGAGATTCTTTGTAGGAGCTATGACAACCCTAGAGACATGAGTGGATCTTGGAGGATGTGCTTGACCAAGTGAATGAGAAAGGAAAATAGAGGGATTTGCAAGAGGGGCTCAGTCAAGATTTAAGACGGGATCAAGAACCACAATAGTTATGGGAGAAAGAAAGAAAGAAACCAATTTTAACATCCATGAGGCTAAGGATAGCCTATGGGACAACCTGTCCAATCAAAACTGACTTTTGCAAATCAGTTCTTTGCCTATGCAAGTTGATGATGAGTACTCCTAGCTTCTTGATATACTCCTCACTAAATAAATTATACCACGTGCTAGCGGTTAAGATAATTGAAAATCTATCCCTGCTATCTTTAAGTGCATCACACTCTAAGATAAAATGCTTTTTAGTTTCCACATTCTTGGAGTTGTAAAAAGTGCAAACCCTTTCTTCCCAAGCCTCTTTTGGCCTTTTCCACCGTTTGGTCTCACATTGAAGTTGATGAGATTTGGTTCTAATTTGAGCAATAAGAATTTTAGCTCTCCATAAAGATGATCATACGTGGGGTTGAACTCATTGATATAATATTGTTTCTTTCTTCCTAGCCCAATACCCCAAATTCTCTTGTAGAACTTATCCATAGAGAAGTCCTTTATCTCTTTGTTATTTGTGGGGCACATATTCAAATAAATATTTCATTTCCTCATTCATTTGATGTTTTATTACATCCACGTCTTCTTTCTTTTGCACAACATGTCATTAACGACAACCTTAGGCCATCTACCTTCTCCCATTTGCTTAGCTATTTTTAAATAACTAATGAGACACACCATAGAAATTGCTTCAACAGGGGCCCAACTCGCATTTCACTTAACATGATATTATACATAACTATACTTTTAATTTTGAATTTTCTTGTGAAGACTGAGGTACTGTTGTCCCAAACTTCACACCCATAAAAGACAACCAACAACGCCAAATGCCCGACAAGAGTTTGCTGATTATTCTATTTAATTCCTCATATCCACATTGATGGAATCAAACATAGTGGATAATACACATGTGTAGCAACATGAGGATTTTATTAACAAACTAAATTTTTATAGCTAAGGATAAAAATTAATTACCAAAATTGAATAATTTCTTTTTTAGTCTCTCCAAGAACCAAGCCCACATATCTGAAAGTGAGACCCCAATTCCAAAGGTGATACCAATATATCTAGTTATCTCCCCATGTTTGATTAGCTTCCATTCTTTTGGAATCCATCAAGGGATAAAACCATGCCAAGACCAGAGTTTACTTTAGTGGCAAATATTCGCCAATGGCAATTTTTTCATGTCGGCGACCTAGGAAATGGTGAATATATTGTATCAAATGGGGGTGGCCATGTCGCCAGAACATTATCAATTTCCGTCAAATTCACGACCGGATCGCAATATGTTTTATGTAATTAAATGTTTCTATGCGAGGATTTCGCCAATACAATATACAGTGGACACACAGTAAATTTAATTTTTTCGCTTACACTCTTCGAGGTTGCCTTAATAGAAGACCATAATTCGCCTATAAGCATATGAAGATTTGTTGGCCAGGAGGACCCAATTTGCCTGACATTTTGCCGAAGCGTGTCTCCATTAACCCCAATTTTCACCAACTCTATTGTATTTGCCAATTATTTGGAGGGCCCATAATCGCCTCAAAAATTACATAAGTCGTGTTATGGTTAAGCAAGATTCGCCAAATATTTGTATACCATATAAAATTCCCGCGGAATTCACCATATAAAGATTGATATAAATACATTCAAAGATCAGATCTATTTCTACACAATTTGGTGGGTTCTAGGCTTTGAATTTAGATCAATAGCAAAGTTTCAGACCAAGGAAAATCATTGTTGTCGACTGCATTGGTGACTGCTAGTGACCTAAAGGTGAGCGGTCATATTTTTGAAGTGTTAAAATATTGTAGACGTATAAAAATGACCATAGTCCTAAATGAATATTTAATGTTCATTTTATTCTCATTCCTCTATTTAGTTAAATCTAATTTAATTAAATCACCCACATTCCTCTATTTAATTAAATAAATTATTCAATTTATTTATTTAATTTCACTTAAGCCCTTTGCATCATTTAATTGAATAAATCATTTTATTTAATTAAATCCCTTTTCTATGCCTTTTAATTAAATTTACATTTAATTAAATAGTTTACCCCAATTAAATAAATCTAATTTATTTAAATCCCCAATTTGCAACCAAATTGAAATAAAGCAATTTATTTTAATTAATCCTATTATCCCTCATCCACTTGCATTTTCCTACATCTCCCACTTGCATCCTAACCCTATTCCTAATTTCTTCTAGAATCCATCTAATCCTAATCAATTAACCTAAACCCATCCATTATCCCTTTTCCCTAAAATTGAGGAGGTCACTTCTCAAATTTGGAATAAAGTCTTCAAAAGGCATTGAAGCCGTTATGCCTTCAAAAAGCTAACTTGTTGAATACCCCTAAATTTGGAAGGACTCTTACAAATTTGTCCCCAAAGTCTTCAAACCATTAATGGTTAACTAACCCTTAGTGGCATGGTTATAGACTTTTTGACTAACTTAACCCTCATCTAACCCAGGGGTCTCATCAAGCATTCATTGCTTTGACCATGGTTATCCCTTTGACCTTTGCACAAGAGTTTACCCCTTGGGTAAAAGCTTTATCCATTGTATAACCCTAACCTAACCTTAACCCTTACCTTCTAAGGTAACCATGAGGTCTTCTCAAGCATTTAATGCTTCTTACGTCTCCTCTCAAGCAGTCTTATGTTGACAATTGTCACCATTTCATTGGTGAGAATTGTAAACATGGATTGATAACTTTCAATCCTGACCCTTGATTAAATCCTTCAATCCTAACCTTCCATTGCCCTATTTTCACTATAAATAGAGCTCTCATTCCTCCATTTCAAAGATCATCCAAACTTTTAGTATCTCATTTATGCTCAAATTTATCAATACATCTAGCTTCTCTTTGTAATAGGAATTAATCTAATAAAATTTTTAGAGTATTTCCTTTATCATTAGCTTAAATCATTAACTAGTATATCATGTTAGGATAGTATTGCTACTAACCTTGTCATTTTATAATCTAGTTTACTTCATTTGTAGAATCATGTATAGATAGGATGCATTTCATGTTAAAATAAATCTAAAGCATCCCTCATTCTTGCATTCGTCATCCCTAAGTCACTTTGCTCAGTGCTCTGAGAGCAAAGGCATTGGCTTGAGGGACCTTGTGAGATAGAGAACCATGGAACCTACCTTGGGAAGTAGAGTCATTCTTCATGACTCCATAACTTGCACCAAGAAGTCCTGTGGGTGTGTGGACAAGTCCCTTTGAACATATTTTTCACATTTTAAGTTTCATTGACCCGCTTTTCCCGCACACATTTCTGGTGCTCACCGTGGGGCTCTACCCCATTAATCAAATCAGTTTTTAAATATAATCACTTTTGTAGGTACGTGGGAAATAGGAATCGACACGTGGGGAACATCCTGTAGCACATCTAGGAAACATTCCAGCGCATTCAAAAAATAATTCAGCGCATCGGGTCTATCCAATAGCGCATCCCAGTTATCTTGTAGTGCGCATAGTCCTTTCTGTAGCGCATCACAGATAGAAAGAAAGAATTAAATTGTAACCGAGATAAAACTTAGACTTGTAGAAGTCCACAAGAACAAAAATCTTTCTAACTATTTTACATCCGTATTTTGCAGGATTTCTGACATTTTATTGCAGAGAGGAGCTTAGTTTTATTTTTAGAATTATAAATAGTTTAAATTTTTACTAACTTATTTAAGTTAGTTAGAATTTAGAGTCTTTTTAATTCTTGTTAGATAAAATTGAACTCACCTTATTTGGGCTATAAAAAGAACCACAAAAACAATCTTTTCTTGCTTTTCTAGGAGAATTTTTTTCAAATTTGGGCTCTAAAAAGAACAAAGTAATTTTTCCATTTTGCAAACAAAGGGTTTAAAAAAAAAAAAAAAGAACTTCACCATCCTTTGGTGCATAAAAGGATCCACTTCAAATTTTTGCAAAGTAAAAAGAATCACACATGTCAAAAGTTAGTCACAACTAAAGAGGGAAGATCTTCCCCTTTTGATCGATTTCTTTTGTTGACCAAACATCAAAGTTGCTTTGTTGACTAGGTTCTTTTTCTAGATCAGAAAATCATTGCTTTAAAGGGATAAAATAAACACCATGTTTTTGTGGAGCAACATCTCCATATAGATCTTAACAAATCATTGCAATGAAAAGTTAAAAAGAACCTTGTTTGCCTTGTCTCGAAAGTGGAAGGAATATGCTCTCCCCTTAATTAGGTGATCAAAAAGCCAGACCACTCTTACGCTTTCAGTAATATTGCATTAAATCCTTTAGTAGGCTTGCCTTCTCGAGGGGTTGAAAAACTCTTAAAGCCATTTTTTGGCCGGTGTGAAGGGAACGACCTAAGAGGGAAACGACTTTGAAGCCAAGTGTTCCAACCCACTATAATCAAAAGTGGAAAGTGATGAAAGTCCTTTTCAACGGTCGCGTGCAACGATTAACCTTCCCCCAGTATCCTTGAGATACGTAAAGCCTTTGTTCTAAAGGTTGGGAAGCCTCCTGAGGGAGTTTATCACTAACGGCCGAACGAGAAGCCTGATTATGAACTTTAGCATAGAAACTTTGAGCCAAGTCAGTATCCAAACATTTGTAATATCATAGTGCAAGGGTGGGGAAGAATACACCCCCAAGATCGCTCACCATATATCTCCCAAGATAACTACTCAATTGTGAAACAATTCACTTTGGGTTAATTTCTGACAAAAGGCAAAAAAACGGGCGCCCCTTAGGGGGTGACACAACTGTTTGAGTTGACGGAGTATCGAGACTAGTGGGCTATGATATTGCTTATGACCCTTGAATAAAGAGTCTGACTAAAGTGCATGTTGTATCTAAACCTATTCAAACATTGAGGATTTGAACACATCCTCGCAGAACATACACTCATTGTTTAGATTAAGCAAAATGGTTGTCTCTTTGGTGTTGTGTTTTCATTTGTTACTTCAAAAAATCATCCATCATCACTGAAAACTAAAAACAAAGTTCCAAAAATTGCAGAAAAACAACCAAGTCAATACTATCAGGGCAGTTTAGCGTGTGGAAACCATCTTTTGGCGCATTCGACCTTCACCTTAGCGCTTTAAGTCTGAACATTAGCGCTTCATAGAAATCCAAAACTAGTAGTTTAAGGTAGCGCCTTTTGAAAACAGTCTGGTGCGTTGAAGCATCAGCTTAGAGCGTGGAGACAAAACTCTAGCGTGTACAGATCAACAATTAGCGCATTGGCGGCCCATATTAGCGCATAACCTTTTGAACCAAGGCAAAATCAAAACAAACTAGTTAGCACGTCATAGGGGGCAGCTTAGCGTGTAGAGTTCTTTCTCTAGCACGTTGAGGACTTTTTGTAGCGCACTACGTCTTTGTCTTAGCGCATGACAAAAACCAAGAAAACAGGGGGCAAATTTGAGGCCATTTTTGAAAAATTTGAAAATAATTTAGGAAACTTTCCTTCCTCAACCTGAACTTCATCAAACAGAAAATCAAAACCGAGTATCAAAACCTTTTCTCAAAGCAAGTTTTCCATCGAACAAAGTTGTCCAGAATCTAAAAACTAGTTGCAAGATAACACACATCTCTTCTATGAAAATTAGGAAACCTCATCACAAGTATCAAACAGGTCCTTCAAACAAAAGGATTTCTATTCAAAAACACACTTGTTTTAAAACTCCAAGTTGTCAAATTGAGTTTCCATATCGGGAAAGCTCGTATTCCATATCATTTGACGCACTTTGTCGTGAGGGGGCATCTAAACCTTCATTTGATAAAGTAAAACTTAAGTTTCCAAAACAAGCCAACTAAATCCAAAACAAATCAAAGGAAACCATTGATAGCTTGTGCATGACTAATCCTCATATTCTGAGAAGAAAGAGTATTTATCATAACACTAAGTTGAGGAAGCAACAACCCAGTTCTTTAAAACTAGCCAAAAGAAATAATTTTTTATACATCAATCGCCAACTCTTCAAATCTCATCGAACATTCCTTCGTCATATCCACTTGTATCTTCAAAACAAAACCAACGAATTTGACAAAGAACCATTGAGGAGTAGAGCATTTTGTCAAAAATCAGGATTCAACCAACGCCTAAATCAAGGAGGAAAGATCAATCCGGCCTTCTTCCCTGAAGAGTGCATCACTTACAACATACTGCAATTTGAACCACCAACCCCTAAACAAACCATCGAAGAAGAGTTCATTCCTTTTGTCACAAAAAGCTTCTACTAGATGCCTGCTGTTACTCGCTCTCAATGAAACAAACAAAGTGAAATGCAACCAGAGTCCAGCATGAATCAAAGATTATCAAATCCTTTCGAGTGTCCAAATCTAGAGGATACTGAAATTTCTGAGGAACTCCTCCAAGAGTGCCAAGAAAGTGCTTCATTTCAAAGGCTTGTGGAAAGACTCATGGAAAACGACAAAGAAAAATATCTGCTCATGCTCACAAGCAAAGGAGTTAAACTTCCTGAAAACTTTGACACTGATGTTTTTAGAACAAGGTCTTGACATTATGATTATCAAGAACGACAAAGAGAGGAAGAAGCCCGTGACCCTGAACAAAACATACATGAGCAAAATCTACCAGAATAGAACTTGCCCGAGAAAAATATCCCTGAGCAAAACATCCCAGAGAAAAACATACCATTCCACACACCATTTCAACTTAGAACTAATACAAGGGAAAAACTCTTCCCTCGACAAAATAATGCACCTTTGATTGCTCTCACTCAAAAAATGCAAATGTTACAAAGCCAAATGCAAGACATGCAACAAGGGACAACAGTACGGTACTCCTTAACTGAAATTTGTCCTTATCCTTTTGATAGATGATTAAACATGGTGCCTTTTCCCCCAAACTCAGATATTCCCAAATTTGACAAATATGATGGGAAAAGCGATCCTCGTGATCATGCTTGGGAATTTTGTACCATGAGTCTTGAATTCACCCATGATGACACCTATTTGATGAGGTTATTCCCAAGAAGCTTGGGAGGACAAACAATGGAATGGTTATCCAAAATCACACCTCCTGTCAGATCATTCGATGAACTAGTCAACAAATTCATAACTCAATATTCCTATAACATTCAATATGCTATCACTATGCTAGATGTCTGTAACACCAAACAAAAAAACAAAGAAACATTCATGTTATTCCTTCAACATTGGCGGCGTATGGTTTCGAGATATCCTTGAGATGTGCTTGAAAAAGAAAAGATGGAAATTTTCATCGACAACTTGAATAGTGAGATGAGTTACATACTCAAGCTTCAATGCATACCATCTTTTGCCAAATTGATTGAAAATGGCATCCAAGTAGAAGAAGCATGTGTCAAGAAAGGAACGTTAAAATTCTTTAAAGAAGGAACAAATTCATCCAATTACAACAACCAAAACAACAACAACTTAGACAAATCCAGATTCTAGACCAAAAACAAAAACACTGGAAATAAAGGAGGAAATGAATCAAATGATCCCAAATCTAAGCAACCCGTGCTAGCGTTATCAGGTAATCCTCAAACTACAAAGAATCCCAAAGGTGCTAACCAAGGTACTAACACTTATGCACCAAATACCAATCAAGATCAACTCAACTCAAACAACGCCAACAATAACCAAAGCAATAATACCAATCAAGGACCTAATCCAAACTCACGAGGTAACACAAACAACTTTCCAAAACGCATTTACACACCACTAGGGCAATCAATGGAGTCAGCATTCAGAGAACTCCTGGCAAACAAAATTATCTCCTTACCAACAATCAACAACTTTGAACCACAAATCAAACCACCCTGGTGGAATGACTCACACTTTTGTGATTTTCATCACAACAATGGTCATCAAACAAACGATTGCATGAGACTGAAAAAAATTGTTCAAGACATGATTGATAGAGGCGATTTAACAGTCAATGATCTCAAAACAAATGTCAACCATGGAGCCTTTAAGAATCCTCTTCCAAACTACAACAAGGATGGAGCTTCAACCTCAAATGATATATGTGGAGCTCGTATCAATCATATATACAATAATACCATCAATCATATATCAGCCAAGGACAATCAAGTAAATGTTATCACAATCAAGGACAAGCGTGAACATGAATCCGTCAACGTAACAACCAGAGCTCAAAAATATGTCTTGAAGGGGCATACGTCAACAACAAACACCATGCCCAAAATTCAATATAATCTAGTTAGTCAACTGCGCAAAACTCTTGCTCGAATATCTATACTGGAGTTGCTGAAACTTTTGCCAAAACACACGGACATCTTGGAACAAGCACTATTGGAAAAAAATGTACCTCAAGATCTGGATGCTGACAAATTCCAAGCCATGGTAGCTCATATGACAGGACCTCATAACCTCACCTTTTCTGAGCATGATAATATCTCATAGATCCATCCACACAACACTCCACTCCACATTGAAGTCTTGGTCTACAAGCATCGAGTCAAAATAGTATTAATAGATGAAGGAGCTGGAATCAATATCTGTACCTTGAAACTTATCCGTGCATTAGGCTTCTCTGAGCAATCTATCGATCCACACAAAAAGATCACTATAAAAGCATATGATGACAAAGAGAGATCATCCAAAGGAACAATAATGTTGCCAATTCAAGTAGGACCAATACAAAAGGACACTATGTGCCAAGTCTTAGACATAGACCTCACATATAATATATTATTGGGTCAACCTTGGATACATGAAATGCAAGTAGTACCTTCTACTTATCATCAGTGCGTTAAGTTCCCCTACAATAGGCAGGAGATTTCTATATTAGCCGATCATAACCCTTCTCAACACTGTAATGCTATGGGGACAACCCAAGACAGCTTGGTTCCACATAATAGAGAAAAACAAAGTTACTCAGCACCAGATCTTCAACAAGAAAAGTCTAAATCATTATTTATGGATTTCAAGTAGAAAATGAAAATCAAAGAGCAAGGCATGGGAGAATACTCTTTGGAACCCTTGTGTTTGGCCAACTTACCAGCATCACCTAAATCTCATGGATTACCTACAACATCAACACATCAAGCAACCCATCCCATCACCAAGTTTGATGGTAAATTTATTCAAATAGGCACTCTAGCACATGAATCAGAGGAGAAAGACATCCTTAGTTGGCTATACAAGGATGAGGAAGAAGACAAAGCGATTACTGTGGAGGTAGCTATATCAACACACATGTATGGAAAAGGCTACTTGATCATGCAACACATGGGATATAATGGCAAAGGACCTATTGGTAAACATCAGGAAGGCGTCACAGAACCATTAGATCCTCCTTCACAATTCAGTAAAGACAAAAAAGGATTGGGATATGAATACATTCTACCACCAAGGAAGACACCAAGCAAATACCAAAAACCTCAGTGGAAAGCAAAGAAGAAATACAAGGAGGACTCCTGGCAGGAGGCACTATTTGAGTCAATAGAGACAATATGCAAAGAACGTGAATATCATGAACGAAAGCAACATCAAAAGAAGGCCATCAAACAAAAGAAGGAAGCATCTACTGCAGAAGCATATCATATTCAAAAACCAATATCCGACAAAGAGGAATCACCTCCTAGTAACATCATTCCTTCCCGAGGAGAGACAGTATATGAACAAATGCAAAAAGTGGAAGCAGGATCCGACACAGGATCAAAGAAAACTATCAAACTTGTATCAATCATCAAAGACCTGTTCTCACCCTACAACATACCAGTCCACAACACTACTAGAATCTGGGATGATACCTCTGAGACTAATTCCAATGAATATGAATGGGGCAGCTGTTCTAATGTTACTGAAGATATTGGTGCAAATGACAATCATACACCCATCTCTCAAGAAGAACACAACACAAAATCTAGACCACTTGAATTTGGTTGACAAAATATCTATGACGCCAAAGAAAATGAGAAGCGACATTACGAGCAAGTCTACATAGAAGACGATACCTTTGAAGACCTCGACAAAATCCTTAACTTCTTTAACACCTCGACCAACCACGATGAGACCTCCATCCTAACACTTACAGTAGCTGAACTTGATCCGCCTAATGACTCCTTACCACTTGTCTTTCCTAACCTCATAGACTGGGACAAACCTGAAACTCATGACATACCAATTTTCCCAAACGATGAATCCATTATCCATTACTTGTGTACCATTAACCCGGAAATAGACTCTACCAGTGAACAAAGTAACGACATCTGCAATTAGGGGAGTGCCAAGTCTCTCAATCGCAAAAATGAACAACATAAAGGATCTACTACTGAAAAACCAGTCCATGGCAGCAATAGATCACAAAAAAGTAAAAATAAAGGACACATCTGAGGGTGAAAACCTTTTTAAGACACCTAAATATGGGAGGCTTGACACTCTTCTAGAGCATTATCATGAGTGATCACCCATATTGATTGAGCCCACTCAATCAATCAACATTAGTACTACCGAAGCAGCCAAAAATATACACCTTGCAAAATCTTTGACAGAAGAAGAAAGATCAAAGTTTATCAAATTTTTTAAAGAAAAGCAAAACAAATTTGCTTGGTCATATGCAGATATGCCCGGGATTGATCCACAATTAATCATGCATCATTTGTCCATTGCTCCAGGAGCTAAGATAGTCAAGCAAAAAATGAGAAAGATGAATCCACATGTAGCACTTATGGTCAAAGCTGAGCTGAAGAAACTATTAGACGTCGGATTTATTCAACCTATCGACTATGATGAATGGATTTCCAACATCGTACCCGTATCAAAACCAGATGGTAGTATCAGAATAAGCATTGATTTTAGAGATGTCAACAAAGCCTGTCCAAAGGATGACTTTTTTTTGCCCAATATCGACATAATTGTAGACCTCATAGAAAGCTATGCAATGCTATCACTAATGGATGGTTTTTCAGGCTATAATCAAATCAAGATAGCCCCAAAGGATCAAGATAGAACAACGTTTACTTGTCCTTAGGGAACGTACTATTGGAATGTCATGCCTTTTGGCTTAAAGAATGTAGGGGCAACTTATCAACGAGCGATGACAACAATATTTCATGACATGATGCATACCTTCATGGATGACTATGTGGATGATTTACTAGCTCAATCATTTACCCGGGCAGAACATTTAGGCATTTTAGAGAAGATTTTTGACGAATTGGAGAAATTCCAAGTTAGGCTCAACCCTAAGAAGTGTGTCTTCGGAGTTACATCAGACAAGTTACTCGGCTACATAGTTTCAACTAAGGGTATTGAAGTGGATTCAACAAAGGTACAAGCCATAATGGAGATGCCACCACCAAAGAACATCAACCAACTCAGATCTCTATAAGGACGGATCCAATCAATCAGGCGATTCATCGCTCAAATAGCAGATAAAAGTCTACCATTCAATCATTTGCTACATAAAAATGTACCATTCAGATGGGAAGATAAATGTGCAGAATCATTCTATCAAATCAAGCAATATCTAATGAATCCACCAGTTCTAGTACCACCAATAGCAGGGAAACCACTCATTCTCTACCTCAACAATAGATATATCACTGGGGGCATTATTAGCATAAGAAGACCAACAAGGCAAGGAACGAGCTATCTATTACATCAGCAGGACATTAAATGGATATGAACTCAACTATACATTCATTGAGAAGGCTTGCCTAACAGTGGTATTTGCTTCTCAAAAGTTCCGACACTACATGCTAGCGCATACAATCAAGCTCATAGAAAAAATTGGTCCTTTCAAATATTTACTCAGCAAAGTAGCTCTTATAGGCAGATTGGCTAAATGGGTCATGACTCTCAGTGAATTTGATATCTACTACACAGAGCGATGGGCTATCAAGGGACAAGCAATTGCAGATCAACTAGCTGAAGCACCGTTACCTAGAAAACAACCAATGGAGATTGAATTTTTGGACATGGATGTTCTTGCTATTACCACCAAACAATGGACCCTATACTTTGATGGATCATATGCTCAACATGGCTCAAGTGCTGGCATTTTGTTCATCACTCCTGAAGGGCACACCATACCAAGATCATATAGGCTTATGTTTCCATGCACAAATAACGTGGCTGAATATGAGGCACTGGTTCTAGGCATCAAAATGGCTGTGGAATGGAGAATCACAGAATTAAAAGTGTACGGAGATTCACAACTAGTCATCAATCAAAACAACAATGACTATCAGATGAAGGACGACAAGGTGCTACCATACAAGCGAATGGTGGATGATTTTAAACAATATTTTGTACACATCACCTTCAAATAAATACCAAGGTTGGACAACCGAGCAGCCAATGCAATGGCTACTATCGCTTCACTACTATAGATTCCAGAGCAACATAGTTGTTACGAGTTTCTGGTAGAGCAACTATTCTCCCTAGTCTATGACCATTCTGATTCCTATGTTATCTATGCCTTGGCTGGTTCTGACTCTTCGTTATACGGACCCATATACGACTATCTTAAAAGCAATATCCTACCCATTGACCTATCCTGAAACCAAAAACACAACTTTATCTAGCAAGCCACCCGTTATACTCTCATTGATGATACTTTGTACTGTCGAGGTCTAGATGGTACTCTTCTTCGTTGCCTTGATCGTGATGAATTTGACTCCGCTTTACAAGAACTTCACAAAGGTATCTATGGCACACATTCAAGTGGTCCTACTCTTGCTAAAAATATTCTAAGAATGGGATATTACTGGCTGACAATGGAAAAAGACTCTTATCATTTTGCAAAGAAGTGTACTAAATGCCAAATCCATGGCAATCTTATACATGCACCAGCACAAGAACTGCAACCATTCACAACATCCTGGCCCTTTTGCCAGTGGGGACTGGACTTAGTCAGCAAAATTCATCCTTCATCTTCAAATGGACACAAGTTCATTATAACTACAACATAATACTTTACCAAGTGGATTGAAGCAGTCCCCATGACCACAATGATTGGGAAACAAATCGCCTCTTTTATCCTTAATTATCTAATTTGCAGATATGGCATTCGAAGTTCCATAATCATAGATAATGGACGACCTTTCAAGAACCAAGATGTGTAATAAAAATGTGAAAAATTCAAAATCCAACATCGTTTCTCTACACCTTATTATCCATAGGGGAATGGTCAGGCAGAAGCATCCAACAAAACAATATTGAAAATCTTAAAGAAAACAGTGAATGATGCAGGCAAAGATTGGTATGTACAACTCAATCCAACACTTTGGGCATACAGAACTAGCATCCGCACACCTACAGGACCTAAACCATATTCATTGGTATACAGATCAGAAGTAATTTTACCACTGGAGGTAGAAATTCCATCTCTTAGAGTCTCTTTGAAAGGCCTAATTCTAGATGAAGAGTATCGAGTCAACTGATTGCAAGAGCTAGAACTTCTAGATGAAAGACGCCAACATGCCTA
Source organism: Cryptomeria japonica (assembly GCF_030272615.1). Taxonomy (NCBI): domain Eukaryota; kingdom Viridiplantae; phylum Streptophyta; class Pinopsida; order Cupressales; family Cupressaceae; genus Cryptomeria; species Cryptomeria japonica. The sequence goes on from NC_081415.1 coordinate 249,636,481, forward strand.
CACTCACCTCAAAGCATATCAACAGTGCATGTGCAGAAGCTACAACCACAAGGTCATTCCCAAAAATTTTTAAATTGGTGACCTAGTACTCAAGGAAAATCCTAGAAATCAGCAAGATTGGGAAAAGAAAGGGAAATTTGAACCTAACTGGTTAGGTCCCTATGTCATCATATCAGCCTATGGATCAGGCGCTTATCAACTAACAACTTTAGAAGGAGATGTGCTTGATGAACCAACTAACAACATTCATCTGAAGAAATACTACACTTAAGCAATCTAATGCACGAAAAAGTTAGAAATATAAAAAAAAAAAAAAAAAAGCAAAAAAGCAAATAAAAATAGGGTATAATAAAAGCAATTGGTGAAAACCTGGCAACAGGCGCTATTGTGAGAGGATAGCTCCTCTATCTATCTTTAACTACCAAACCGTTATATCCACAGCTAAGCACTATTGACAATCGCCCGATATTTTTTTTATCATATTATCCAGGACATACTTAGCATAGTCACTATCCTGGTTTATCCACATATTCTTTCACCGCATCTCAACATGGCTTGGTAATCACTGTACATATCCACATTAAGAGGAAAACTCAGCTAGGAGTGGCATTGATTAGAACTTGCATCAAATTCAAGACATCAAAACTTGTAGCAAACTCAGACCATCATATCCAACAAACAACTCAACAATCACAAAACAAAACATTGATCACTTACAAAGATTCACAACACATGATGGATGATTTTCTGAAGTATCAAATGATTACATCTCGCATAAAGTTTTGACTATTTTTGCACTTGAACTTTCTTGAACTATTGGATCTTCTATATTTTCTCAACAATGCATCAAGCTAGAGAAAGTCAGGGGGACTCCAATTTTTTTAGTTCTCTGTCTGCGAGGCGATCACTTGTACTGTATAAATACTTATCTTGAGACATGATTCAAAGCATATCACTGAAGACATGATCCCACATTGCACATACAAATGGTTTAATCTTTTCTATTTATACGCAATCTGCACTCAGGTCGTCCTGGTTCAATTATACCTTGATGCTTGTGCTATCTTGCAAAATCAAAAAATCATGTAAATTTTTCTCAAGTCATTATGGTTCAATAATACCATTATGCTTGTATAAATGTTCAACATATCCCAAACAAATCAATGCTCAATGATGATACTTACAAAGAAAGCAAAAAAAACATGTGACTATAAAGGATGACAAACATAGAATAAGGATGCTAAATTTAGTTGCATATCATTTTACAATTATTTGCATATCATTTTAATCTCGCATTAGTATCACAATATATCATATCATTCATCTCATTTTCAAAATACATCTCACAGCATATCATATCATACATCTCATTTTAAAGATACATCTCACAACATATCATTATCATACATCTCATTTTCAAGATACATCTCACAACATATCATATCATACATCCCATTTTTAAAATACATCTCACAACATATCATTATCATACATCTCATTTTCAACATACATCTCATAAACATCATGCATTAACACATCATATTCATCAACTCTCAACACACATACCTCTAAGCATTGCATCATCATCACTAAATAATTAAAATCATATAGAAAGCATCATCCATAACACATCACATAAGGATCAAGGAAAATGGTGTCATATATATCTCAAAAATGATCAATGTACAAAATATGTCATGTCTGTGCCAATACAACAAAATGATCAAAATACAATGGAGACAATGTCTCTCAGGTATGACTATCTCCTGAAGGGGATGGTCTCGCTGCAGATGTCCCAACACCTGGATCTCTAGGTGGATCCTGTCTAGGAGGCCTTGTCACGCCTCTACTCTCTGTCCTCGACCCAGTCTCTCAGGATCGACTCGATCTCAAAGCTATAAAACTCTGCACTCGGCGCTCCCTCAACACCGCATCCTCATAATGCCTCCTCTCCTTAGCTCTCAAAGCCAACTCTCTCAAAGTGTCTCTCATCGGGCCACCCGCTGCGGCTCTCTCCAAAGCCTTTGCTCAAGCCTCAGCTCGACCCAACCGCTCCAAAACTGTATCCCGCTCCGTGGTCAGCTATGTAATTTGTCGTTGATGCACCAATAGCTGTGTCTGCAGGTGCTGCATTGATAACTGTAACAACCTAATCTGTGCATCCTCCTAGTGCGTCAGAATCCGCATCTAGATGGGTACCTATGAGGTGATACCCCTATCTCTCTCCCTGTCCTTGGTGCTGGTGGAGGTAGCACATCAGACCTCCTCCTCTGGGCTGGCCGTCTAAACTCGTCAGTCCCTCCCACCACTACTATCACCTCTCCTACTCTCTCCTCAGCCCCAACTCCAATAGCTAAACCTCCCCTCCCTCTATCCACCACTGCTCGCCGCACGACTCTCTCCACCCGAACCCCTCTATCACCTTGATCTCCACCCCGATCTCCTCTCCTAGCTTGATCTCCTCTCCTCCCTCTATCCCCTCGCCAACCTCGACCACCTCCTCTACCATCAAAAACATCATCCCCTCCACCATCCCCACCTCCCACATCCAGCTCCTCTCCATCCTCTCTCTATCTCCCTAGCCTCTCGGGCTGCTCATCATCCTCATCATCGTCAAAAGCGGGAATCATCTTCGTTGGATCTGATATCCTGGCAACAACATGTGTCGCAAACAATGTGGTGAACTCCTATGTCATCCCTGTGTCTACTACCCCATAGGCGTAGTCCCATATCTGGCTGACTAACTGAAAGAACTCCTCAACTGCCACCACACTATCAATAGTGGGTCCCCACTCTAGTATATCCTGTCTCTGTCGAGCATACAAGCATGCTCCCTGTGGAAATCCTTGCTGACGACCATACTGCCACAACACCCAGCTATGCAAGAATCTTTCGATAACAAAGGGCGTTCGCCCTATCAAAAATCAGGACATATAGACGTACGACATCTCCCTACCATCCTCTACCCATACCTCACACTCCATGTACGGTCGCTAAACGACCATATCAATATCATCCAAAAATCTCCTCTAATGGTCTAGTTTGCCCAGCTTACGTTAGAAAACTATCCCTCTATATCTATATGCATACGCACACCCAACAGGCCTATCTCTATCTGCAAGTGGCCTGACTGCGAGAATATGCTCCCACACCCATACCTGTAATAGTGTAACTCCAGCTGATAGATTGCTATAACCCAAGTATACCACCTGATGTAGATCCCTGTATAAGTGGGCTAGCATAGCCGACCCCCATGCAAATCGGTGACCATGTGTCACCATGTCCTCCAGGACCAACCCCCATCCTACTGCCAGTCCCTTCGACCTACGGTCGAGACACAAGAAACCACCTATGAATCCTGCCAGCACTGATGGTAGAGGAGCGTAATCCAAATCTATGAACTCCTGCCCGGGGATCTCATATCCACAAACTGTATCATCCTGAAGAATCCGATGAAGTGCCTTTGTCCCAGCCTCCTTTGTCTGCTCATAAGGTAACAATGCACCTACCACAGGAATTTGCAGAATCCGGTAGCAATCCTCAAGTGTCACTGTGATCTCACATGTTGCTAAATGGAAGGTGTTGGTGTCGCTATGCCACCTCTCGGCCAACATTGTCAACAAACCTCAGTTAATGATAAACTGAGACATCTCTAACAAAGAGGATAGGCCACACCTCTCAATAATATCCCTGTCAGCCTGTGTCAATCATGGTATCAATGACCACGGTCTCAGAAATCGCTCTCACGACTGAACAACTCCAATGCGCTCCTGTCACAAACAAAACAAGTCCAATATCAGTTTCCTCATCAAATCAATTCTCATCAAATCAAATTCATACCAACTTGAAACATTGAAAATCTAATCAAGTTCCACATCATATCAAATCCATTTCCATATCACATCATATCAACTTGTAACACAACTCAAGTTCCACAATTACATAAGCTTGTAACACAACTCAAGTTTCACAATCAAATCAACTTGTAAAACAACTCAAGTTTCACATTCATATAATCTTGTAAAACAACTCAAGTTCCACAACCATATTAGCTTGTAAAACAACTCAAGCTCCACATATATATCAACTTGAAATAATGCAAATCAAATCAAGTTCATATCAAAATATCCATATCAAAAACCACATCATATCAACATCAGATCAATATCAACTTGAAACAATGCAAATCAAATCAAGTTATATCAAAACTCATATTGGACAACTTATCAAAACAATGACAACAAACACGTAGACTGACAATTCGCACCCATCTTGGCAAAACTGGCAAAAAATTACCTATCTTTCTTCATCCAAAATCCTACTTTACCCAAATTTTTCCCTCATGCACTAAACAATCTTATTTGCACGCTAAACTACTCGTTATGTGCTACCTTGTCCTCTAAATGCACTACACCATTCACCCTATGCGCTAGCCAACACCTATGCGCTACCCTATCCTATTTATGCATCACCTAAACTACCTTAAGCGCTACAAACCCCTATGCGCTATCTTATCCTGACCCCACGCTACAAACCTAACCATATGTGCTAGGGTATACCTACGCGCTATCCTACACTACCCCTGCGAACCCCAGCTAACCCTATGCGCTAGGGTATACCTATGCGCTACCCATTTTCTTTTGTGTGCTACCCTGTGCCCCCGACGCGCTAACCTATCTTTATGTGCTAATTTAACCTACCGATGCACTATCCTAATCTACCCGAGCGCTACCCTAATTCGTTAAAACTCTACGCGCTACCTAACCTATCGTATGCGCTACGTTTTAACCCCGACGTGCTAAACCGTTAAATTCACATGACAAAATTCAAAAACATGATAAAAAATGACAAAACAAAAATCCAAAAGGGGTCAAAAAGGATGACTTACCGGTGGTCCATATGTGGCGGGCCTTTGATACCTCCGAACGCGCTCGAATCGATGAGAAGCAAAAGGAATCGACATTTTGTCTTTTTCTCCAAGTGTCACTTTCTCCAAAGTCAACAAGCACACATGAGACAAAATAAATCACTTTTACCTTTTTATAGGGTAAATGAAAATTAGGGTTGCGTGGACGAATGCGAAAATTGCTCGTGGTCTCCCGTTTACTCCTACACAAACATAATTATCGAGAGATGAATCAACTTATCGCATTCAACATAGACAAAAATTTAAAATGCAATCAAAATTATCAAAACAAATCAAATTTTAAAATTTTTGATTCATTTCCCGAGGGGGCATTATAAACATCATTTATCAAATCTGGGGCATAGTTTATCAAATCTAGGGCACGACATGAAAATCTCAAAAAAATGACATCACATTGATCATAACCAAATCACGACGACACATCATTTTCTTTGAATCAACATGTGCACACACGTCACTTCAAAGAGGGGCAAAATGTAGACGTATAAAAATGACCATATTCCTAAATGAATATTTAATGTTCATTTTATTCTCATTCCTCTATTTAGTTAAATCTAATTTAATTAAATCACCTACATTCCTCTATTTAATTAAATAAATTATTCAATTTATTTATTTAAATTCACTTAATCCCTTTGCATCATTTAATTGAATAAATCATTTTATTTAATTAAATCCCTTTTCTATGCCTTTTAATTAAATTTACATTTAATTAAATAGTTTAACCCAATTAAATAAATCTAATTTATTTAAATCCCCAATTTGCAACCAAATTGAAATAAAGCAATTTATTTTAATTAATCTTATTATTCCTCATCCACTTGCATTTTCCTACATCTCCCACTTGCATCCTAACCCTATTCCTAATTTCTTCTAGAATCCATCTAATCCTAATCAATTAACCTAAACCCATCCATTATCCCTTTTCCCTAAAATTGAGGAGGTCACTTCTCAAATTTGGAGTAAAGTCTTCAAAAGGCATTAAAGCCTTTATGCCTTCAACAAGCTAACTTGTTGAATACCCCTAAATTTGGAAGGACTCTTACAAATTTGTCCCCAAAGTCTTCAAACCATTAATGGTTAACTAAACCTTAGTGGCATGGTTAGAGACTTTTTGACTAACTTAGCCCTCATCTAACCCAAGGGTCTCATCAAGCATTCATTTCTTTGACCATGGTTATCTCTTTAACCTTTGCACAAGAGTTTACCCCTTGGGTAAAAGCTTTATCCATTGGATAACCCTAACCTAACCTTAACCCTTACCTTCTAAGGTAACTATGAGGTCTTCTCAAGCATTTAATGCTTCTTACATCTTCTCTCAAGAAGTCTTATGTTGATAATTGTCACCATTTCATTGGTGAGAATTGTAAACATGGATTGATAACTTTCAATCTTGACCCTTGATTAACTCCTTCAATCCTGACCTTCCATTGCCCTATTTTCACTATAAATAGAGCTCTCATTCCTCCATTTCAAAGATCATCCAAGCTTTTAGTATCTCATTTATGCTCAAATTTATCAATACATCTAGCTTCTCTTTGTAATAGGAATTAATCTAATAAACATTTTAGAGTATTTCCTTTATCATTAGCTTAAATCATTAACTAGTATATCATGTTAGGATAGTATTTCTACTAACCTTGTCATTTTATAATCTAGTTTAATTCTTTTGTAGAATCATGCATAGATAGGATGCATTTCATGTTAAAATCAATCTAAAGCATCCCTCGTTCTTGCATTCGTCATCCCTAAGTCACTTTGCTCAGTGATGTGAGAGCAAAGGCATTGGCTTGAAGGACCTTGTGAGATAGAGAACCATGGAACCTACCTTGGGAAGTTGAGTCATTCTTCATGACTCCATAACTTGCACCAAGAAGTCTTGTGGGTGTGTGGACAAGTCCGTTTGAACATATTTTTCACATTTTAAGTTTCATTGACCTGCTTTTCCTGCACACAAATATTATTATGAATTTATCTATATCTATTTGCACTGTTGAGTTCATTCTTATTCAGTGGGGACCCGTCAGTGCCAAGTGGTCAGCTGAGAGATTTAGACCTTAGACATCTAGAGTGTAGGTCGTAGATCCAATGAAACATATATTATACTTTATAGTCTATTATTACTTCTTCAACAAATTGATTTTTTTTTTGCAGCCTTTATTTCATTGGAGATGTCGAACATGAAGAAGGGTGGGAAACCTGAATGTGGGGAAGGCCATGAGAGGCCAACAAAACGCAAAACATTGTTTTCGTACTTTGGGTTTGGAAAAGATTGTGGTGAAAGTCAGGAAGGTACATCATCACAAGTACAAGTGCAAAATTCACAACCTACACCGCATGTTGAAGATGATGATGAACCTGATATCTCAGATCAGGATGATCTTGAAGAAGATTATCTGGTAGATACCCAAGTTAGCCAGAATGATATAATCGACTTGGGTGATAATGCCATAGATGATAATGAACGGAAGGGGAAAAGAAAAGCCAAATAGAAAAAGCATCAACCAAAATCAAAACAGAATCGGGAGTGGGATATGTCAGTGAGGAATTTTCAAATTAATTAGGCATCAAAGTATCCATTCATTGAACCAGTGGAGAATCCAATTGAAGACGAGCCTACAATAGAATGCAGGTGTAAGATTTGCACTTGGAAACATAACAAGGAAATTAGGTTGCAACTAAAAATTGACACCATAGAAAAGCACATGGGTAAAGTTTATGAAAAACAAATGATAGACAAAGTTGAAAAATCAGTGATAAGATGGAAAACAAAGGAGGAATGTAAGCATGTGAGGAATACCGAAGATTATTATTTTCATGAGAAAATACAAACGAAGCTTGCTAAAGTTAAAGGTTCTATTGAAGCTATTTTTGGAAAAGCAATGCAAATAGAACAACTGGGAAAAGCTGTTCAATTGAGTGTTGTTTTTTATATTTTGAGCATAGGGCATGCTATGACATATTTCCCATCAATTAGTGGTTTATTATACTTTTTGAAAGTTCCTAACTATCCTAATAGTCATTGGTCAGTATATAATGGATGGGAATGGGCAAGTTGTCTTGTTGAGGTTGAAAAAGATGTAAAGGAAAAAATAAGAGAGTCAAACTTTATTGCATTTTCTTTAGACGAAGTTAAGACAGTAGATAATACTTCGTGGGTATGCATGCATGTTTATACTGTACAAAATCATGCTTGCCAACCTCATCTACTATCTGTTGCTAAAATGAAGGATAGTGCGACAATGGATAATTTATTTCAACTAGTAAAGAGATGTTTAATTGAATATCCAGAGGTATGGATGACATGACGATTGCCAAAAAAATGGTGTGTGTTGGAACATATGGAGCTTCAGTAATGCAAGGTCATGTGAACGGTCTTTGTACAAAGATGGAAACTTCTTTTGCACCCTACATTACTGCCATTCATTGCATGGCTCACAAAATGAATCTAGCTTTTAGAATTGTGAGCAAGTATGCTCTAGTAAAAAAAATAAAATTTTAATCAGAGAGCTCTACTCACACTTCCGTCAAAGTCCCAAGTGATTTATGGAATTTCAATACTTTGCTGATGGAATAAATGATGGGAACAAGCTTCTCAAGGATAATGATACCAGATGGATCTCTTTGGATGGTCCAGCGCATCGAGTTTTTTCAGAATATCCATCCTTGATTGGACTATTTCACACAACTTGCGATGAATCGGAGCAACCAGAATTTCATGACCTTCTTCGGAGGTTAAGTAATCTAGAGACACTCTTAACTTTAGCAGCCCTTCTGCCCATGCTAGAGGAAATAAGGAATATTATGAAGGCTGCCCAACAAAGAGCTATGCATATTGCACAATATACTACGCTGCGTAAGTTGACATGCATGACCCTCAATAATCTCTATCGAAATCAACCAACACTATCTAATGAAAAATTTGTTAAGTGGCGGACACTCGCAGATTTGAACAATCCTGATAACTTTTTACAAATCAGTGCAAATGGGGAGGTATGTGCCAATGTATGGGGAGTTGAGATACCAATGCACTTCTATGCCACTGTCGACGTCGAGGAACCAGGAAAGCGCCCTAGGAAGCAACTAGCAAGAATTACAAGGGAAGATTTCGACAAGATTGTTGAGTCTGTAACTACTTCTGTGAAGAAAATTGCCCACGATCTTTCCTCACATATTAGAAATAGATTCCCTCCTGACAAACTACTCGAAGCCATGTCTATTGTGTTTCCTCAATATTGGAGCCTCAACAATCCAGCTGATTTTTGAAGTAATCTACTGACTTTGATAAAACAATTTTGCATATCCAGAGAATTGAATGGAGTAACTATAAATGTAATATTAGATGAAAATATTCTTAGAGAGAAAACAACTCATTTTGCATACACTATGAGGGAACAATATGAAAGAATGGAGAACCCCCGTGAAGAGGGATCGGTAACAATGCTTTTGAAAAAATCTAGGTGAGAATGAAGTGTTGCGTGACTCAATACCAGAATATTTCAAGCTTGCTAATTTATGTCTTACTATGATATTGGGTTTGGTAGATGATGAGAGAGTTTTCAGTGCTTTGGGGTTCCTAAAATCAAAGCTAAGAGACAAAATAGACAAAAAATTGGAAAATTGTTTGAGGCTCCATACATTTAGGTATGATGTCCACACTTTTCCTTACGATAGGGCACTAAAAATCTGGAGGTCTAAATGTGAAAGAAGAGGTTTGGGAAACACTTCAAACCAAAGTCCCAATGGGACTATTGACTCATGTACTAGACCTACTGGTAGCATTGAGATGCAGTTCAGTGAAGGTATGTAGACTCAGAGTGAAGAAAACACCTGTCAAGAATCAATAAAGCTCTGAATTTGTTGAGGAGGAATGCCAACTGTAAGAGTTTGGTATTTATTAATCTTATTATTGTATCTCATCATTCATATTACAAAAGCATATTATTATGGTTGATAACTTAATGATATTTTATGAGTTTGTCAAATTTTTGCAATTAGAATTTAATATTGATTTGTAATTGTATTTTTCAACTTTCAATTTCCAAATTTAAAATAGCATAATAAAAGACCATAATGTGTTTATTGATACATATATGTTTATTTAGACATGTTGAGAACTTATATTTTTATTAGTTCTTTCAAAATATAGCCATATAATACAATTCATTCAATACACGACTTTGTGTGGGAGCAACAACAGCTTCAGGTCGATTTGCAACATGTGAAGACTCAACATCAAAATCAATTACTAAGCCACTGAAAAGTGAATATATCATCCCGACTGCCATCAGTATCACAAACTCAACACAAATTTACATGGCCATCATAGGACGGATTAGCAATTTAGCAATTTAACAACTGCTACATGTCTCCTATTCAAAAAATAGAGTTCAAAATTAAATATTAATTCAAGCCATGACAAATTAAATATAGATAATAGCAGTGCCCAAAATCTAAAAATTAGAAATAGAGAAATGCAGAAATGTTAAAACCTGGGAGAATTTGAGAATACAAATTTACAAGGCTGAAGGTTTGCACTGTGCATCATAGGCTCGATTAGCAATATCGAGTGATAGTTTTTTCCTGTTCATAAAACAAAGTTATTTCAAGTGATGCTAAATTTCAAACAGAAAAAACATAAAACCTTGAAATTAAGAGTAAAAGCAGACAACTGTGCAATACATACTATGATTCTTGAGATCTCTGTGCCAGTTTTTGTAGGGTGCTCCACTCTTCATCTGATGGAAGTCCAATATTCTTTAAACTATTGTAAGTCAACTACAACTTCGTCAACGTTTCACCCAATCCATATTTAGAAGAGTGACTTGACATCACTGTTTCACCCAATACCACATTCAAAGTTGTAAATGGTTTGATGAATTCCAGAAAGCTTTGGGGAGTTGTGTCCTTAGGAAGCAAGTCTAAAACAGACTTCATTTTTTCCTCCATGCTTTTTTTGTAAGCTTCTTTTCCAATGAATTTATTTGATGGGTCAATGGACTTCGGCAAACCAAGTTTAATAAAAGTGGTTGTCTTTTCTTGCAGCTTCAATATCTTTTTGCCCCCTTTATCCATAATTTCTGATGTTTCCCTTAATTTCTGGCATTTTTTAAAGGATAGATGATGTCTTAACTGTGGCATCAATGTAGATGTTAATTCCCTTGGATGCCAAATAACTGTCACTAGTACTGTAGACTACTTGCAAAATCTGTTTTGCCATATCATCTTTTGAATAAAAATGTATACTCTTCTCAATGTGCCCTTTGATCTTGTGATAAATTAATCTCAGACTTTCATTCAATTCAAACCATTCACACAACTTGTCACTCCTCTGCATTATTTGCCCCTAAATGTTTTATTGTATATACTTCGTTGTATTTTTCATATTATCTTTCAATCTCTCCTCCAAAGTTTTAATTTTATCATTTGCATTGTGTAGGTCTTCCTTCATTTGTGCACATTTTTTTCTTTCTTCCTCTACTTCCTCTTCCAAATGTTTTGTTTTTTCCTTCTCATGATCCAATAGGTTCTGTAATTTTTTTATTTCAGTAGCAATAGACTCATAACTTTTGTATAATTTTTGTAAACTGGCTCTTCCATCATCAATTTTTTTACTGCTTTTAGCCAGTTTTTCCCTCAGTTCCTTCAATTCTGCCTCCATCTTTTCTCGCTCTGCAATTTCTACTGCAGAGCCCAAATTTTTAATCCTTTTCTGTAAATCATTGCACTTGTTATCTGCTGCTTTCCTCTTTGTTTTTTCGTTTGCCAAGTTTGCCTGTAACTTTTCTATTTGTTTCTCCAACTTATTTTTTTCTCTCTCCACCTTTAGCAGTGAAGTGTAGACCAGTTCGTTAGTCTTTTTTGACACACTAATTTTATCCACATTTTGTACTTTAGAAAAATCCATTTGGAGGGTGCTAACTTGAAATTCAGAGGGATCCATCTGACAGTGTGGTGGATTTTTATCTTTATTTGGGGGCATAACAACCATGAACTCCATCATATCTTTGTGTGGGTCATATGTTGGAAATACCCCATTCCTTGTAGGTTGTTCCTCTAAAACTTCAGTCAAGGCAACCCTCTGCAATCCTCTTTTTATTTATTTATTCGCATTTGTTGCATGTTGAAATTTTTCATAGTAATCACAAAATTAAAAATCTGGACTTGCTGAAGCAATTGAATGTTTGAAAGGTGAAATAACAAAGGCTCTAGTTCCACCTATGCCTGTGGTTTTAACTAATGCATTATGAGGAGTACCAACAACCATTCCTGATCCTGTCTCACTATCACTTGCATGTGTAGTTTTTATAGTCTTTTGAGGGGTCTATTTTGAAGTCGCAAATGATAGTTTTGTAGCGGCAGTGACACTTGATATAGGATTCTGAAATGGTACGAGTATCTACCACTAGTGGCCTCTTGCAAGAGATATTTTGTTGTTACACTTGTCCAACACCAAGACAACTAGTATCAGTAGTAGTACCCATGCCAACCCCACCAATCACAGTGGCACTTGACTGAACACTAATAGGAATACTATCCCCAGATTCCCCACCAGTGGCAGTGGCACTTGATTCACCACCAATAGGAATACCATGATGTGGTGGTGGTTGTGGACTTGAACCTCTAACAAATGTAGGTGGACCTGGAGGGTAATGAGTAGTACCTTTCCATGATGAATCTAATGAATCAAGTCCAATGACTGGTTTAACAGGAGCTTTTGATTTTGAATATGACGGAAGTTGTACCTCAAGTGGAAACCAAATGCCTTCTCCTCTGGGACCTAGACCACCACCTTCAAAACCCATTTTTCCCATAATGTTTGCCCCTTTGCTATATTTTTCTTTCATGGACTCATTGACTCCACCAAATATTGTTGGGACTGTAGTAGTTGTTGGAGTGGCCTCAACCTCATACTTATTTTCATCATCACTCCTGTCATATGTTGTTGTGGGTAGCTCCATATTCCACAATTTGCTAAACTCTTCATCCTCATCGATGGACTCAAATTCTGCACTGGTTTTTGGTTCACCGAGATTCTTCCTCATAGTCAAAAACCATTTATTTTGGTTTGATTCCAACAACTGTCTTTACATTCTCGCAGTGTTGTTTTGGGAATAGATTTGTTAGATGGATTAACATATTTTTGGTAGAAATTGTAGGACCTCCTATTTTGGATTCCCTACTCTATTGTCCTCTATGTGTGCAGTGACATAATTTGTGATGACAATTCTTGTTTTGAAATGTTATTGTCAACGGCAATTTTCCCCATCTCATTTTTTACCTCATCCTAGGAGTCCACATTTCTAAGATTTTCTAGCAATGGTTTACTTTCATGTTGACATAACGCTGAAGAGTTCCCATTTTTCTTAAACCTTGCTTGAACTACACCAATTGGATCATATTGCCAGAGACCCTCATCACCAAAACTAAAAACTGTCAAAAAATCATGTGCCACATTGAATGCTTTTCTCTCAAATGTGAACCCTCCAGATGAGAAAGGCAAGGAAGGAAATATGCTCTTCTTTTGCTGACCATGAAAGTGCCTATCTGTGCTCTCCAACTGTCGTACATATTCCAATGCAAATACTCTCTCTATCACATGTATTGGAAGTATGTAGGGTTTTACTGCTAATCCGTAGAACCTTAACACAATGTATTCTTTCATGAAGAACCAGTCAACCAATTGTATTTGACTTCCGAGTTGAATGCAATCTCTACAAGACACATGCAATCTAGGAATTGGAGTGCTTGTAATTTCATTATACATTGATGCCAAAAAGAAAATTACAAAATGGTTGTAGTTCTTTCTATTATCATTCATCCTTATCTTAGGTGTCCATTCATATATTGGACACTCTATTATGTTCCGAGTCTTCTCATCAATCTTATAGTTCACAATGTGAAGATTGTTGGTCTCGAATATTGCACGATACTTGGATAGAAGAAGATAACACAAGTAGGATGAGAACCTAAATGTCTTACATGAACCTTTTTTCATCATTAGTAATTGTTTTTGCATGGATTGAACAACGTGCTCAACAAAATTATATTTTATTGGTTGACTTACACAATGAATATTAAAAATCATTTCAAGAAGGCTAGCACCCACTTCCCTATCATTTTCCAATTCTAGGCAAAATTTCAGCAAGGAAATAGTATCTTGAACCCATGGAACAAAATTTTTATAATCATAAGGAGGCTTATGATTCCGATCCAACAGAGTACCACACATTATTAAAGCTCTGATAAATGAATCTCTATGACTTGGATCGAGACTCTCATATTTATCTGCCAGCTTTCCTAGGTCAATATGGACGTTTGAGTTTTGTGCTTCAAACCCTAGGTTCAACAAATGAGAAAATTCTCCCTCAGTTATGAATAGAATTTCCTCTTTTGTATTTTTATTGACAATTGCTTTTTTATCTTCATCATAATTTTCGGCGCAGACCATGACAAATTTAGGGCAAGCGAATGTAACACCATGCTTCCCAATCCAACATCCCACGATGCAATTTTATTTGTACTTTGTTTTAACATTGTGTTGAAAACAGTAAATTTTGCCCTGTTTGGGTCTCCCGCCTTATTAGACAATGCATATCTAATTTCTATGATACACTTTTTACTATGGATAACAGGTTCATAAATATCATGGTATTCATCAGTGAAACCTGATGTTTTAACCAGTTCGGTTAGGTATATATTTTTATTCACTTGGCTTTTTGTTGAGCTATTGCTTTCTGGTTTCCCCATCGCTGTTACTGTTAATAATTCAAAATAATGTTAGATACAAGCCTAAAAATGCTAACCGTCAAATTGAACCACGAATTCAAAAAACTAAAAAAACGCGGGATGTAGGTGTTCTAGATTTTACCCGAAATTTCTATTTCACTAGGTTAGCGCATACAAACTCTGTTGCACTCCTCAATCTAGTAGCCATTTCTGAATCTCCCTGGATTTACTGATTTGTCCATGAAATGAAATACAATTATGAGTCACTTATTTTGAAAACATTGAAAAGTTCAAAAGTAATACCTAAAGGGCAAAATTTCTAGAATCCTATTGTAATTTTATAAATTATTATTAATATCTATTCGCCGCTGAAGGACAAAACATTCATTGCTTCAGTCTAAATTATGAGGACAGTGGACACATCACCAAACTCGAGTCACTTTTCCGGACTGTTTTTGAAGTCTTTTTAATCCTTTTCAACTTCCGCCTGAAATAGAGCTTTTTAGACTTAATTATAGTTAATTAAATGTAAAACGTTCAATTCCGGGAGAAGTTCTCACAAATGTGTTTACTTCCCACATTTGGACTGAAATCCACCCTAAGTCGTTGATCTGTGCTCATCCAATGAATGATGGTATCTGTTGTCAGTTGTCATGGGTCCCAAGATTTTTGCCATTTTTCGGCCACATCAATAGACATGAGTCACTTTTTGGGAATGGTTTTGAAGACTTTTTAATCCTTTACAACTTCTAGTGCTCGAAATAGAGCTTATTACAGTTAATTAAGTATACATTTACAAATTTAGAATTTAACTATACTTAATTAAATGTTTATCATTTATGGAAGTCTTCCGTTAGAAGTTTGCAAAAAATGCTTATGGTTCCCACATTCGGCCCGAAATACACCTTACGTCATTGATTTGTGCTCATCCAAAGGACAACAATATCCTTTGTCAGTTGATGTGAGTCCCATTATACATAGGATTTCTGCCACCCAAACGCAACGTCACCTGACACTTCATCGTCCCATGGGCCATAACCTTTCTTTTTTGTCGGTGTTCAATGACACGTGTTTCCAGTGAAAGTTTGCACAAAAATTTAGAGATCCCACATTCGGACTGAAATACACCTTAAGTTGTTGATCCGTGCTCATCCAACAGATGACAGTATCCATTGCCAATTGCCATCCGTCCCATTATCAATAGGATTTATATTTTTAAATATGAATTAAATGAATTAAATATATAATTTAAATATGTAATTTCAAAACTTGCATGATATTTCATTTTTTTTTATCGATAATATTTGTATTGTATTACTTGGAAATAAAATATTACAAATATGCAAGTATAGGTGGTATAGTAAAACCACTAGAGTTCTACCACCGCAAAAAACACCCCAAAGGGCCAAAACCACCATTCCCAACAAAAAATAAAACCCTACTACGTGTAGAAACCCCAGGATTCCAATTAGGCGTACCAAAATTGTTAGCAAACATCTCCTCATACATACAAAGCTGGGGAGAAAACGAACATGGAACAAAAAGATACAAACAGACAATACCAAACACCACCGACCATAGCAGGATTAACCCAAAAACAACCTGTACTCTGAGTCATCATAGAATTCTGAGATCCGCTTCATTGCTTGGGTAGTCTTGGGTCTCAACTGCAACTCTTGAACCACCTCTGCACGTGCCACTTCATGAAGGACCGTTAAAACCTCATCACACTGCATCAACCTTGAGAATAGTTTCAAGGCCTATCACCCGCGCTAAGCAAGAGCTCTGCATCTTGCCTTCAAATCATCATCAACCCATCGAATGAGTGGTAGCGGCTCCACCAGACTAGCCACCCCTAGCTTAAGAACAATGCCCACCTTTGGGACTACACGAGCACACACACTATCTAGATTTAACAGGTAGTTTGAATCAATTACAACTCTCAGGGCATTTTTCTATCTTGTCCATCTCGTCCTCAAACTGGAAATCCCAAGCGGCAATTAATGAATATGCCTCCATGTTTGTCCTATAGCGATGACCTACATGGACAATTTCCTCTCCCAATAGCATTTTCACACTCTTGTACAACTGCTCATCCTTAAACAAGAACAAACCTTTTAGCCTGTTGTCCATAAATCATCCGAGAAATGGAACTAATTTCTTATCAGCATGGAAGGAGAAATTGGCTTCCATGCTGCTTAAGAAACCCAAGACAATGTTGCAAGTGTAGACAGTATGATACCAAGACTTCCAATCCACCCAAGCTTTAAACACCTCTCACTCAATTCTAATTTCTGACATCCAACGATGGCGACCGTCAGCATTAATCACAAACTCTGCCATCATTCCTCCACATGTACTAGTTCAGCCGCATAATTAGTCTGCACAAGCTGAAATTAAAGCCGCCTAAAGGCTAAATGTTAACCATTCACTTTCAGTGATGTGCGTACCATAAGGCAATATCACTGCATATCCGTTGTCAGTTCCCGTGGGTCCCATTATACATAAGATTTTTGCCACCCAAACGCCACATTACTTGACACTTCATCGGCTATTCATGTCAGTGTTCAATGACACGTATTTTCGGTGTTCAATGTACATGTACCTAGTTAGTTGGACTTTTTTTTTTTATACTGAAATTAAGCAGAAAAAATTACAACAAGTTAGTTAGACTTTTAATTCACTTGTTTTTCATGAGATAGACATCTTTTTTTTTAATATTTATAATCAATGATAATCAATGTACAAATAATTAATGAAACGAACTCAATTTTTTTTTATATATTAAATATAGAGGAAGAAACATTACATAAAAATAATCATTGTATTAAATTTATTTCCATTGTTTAACAAAATATTGAAATAACGTAGCTCATAGACAAAAAAAACCGTATGAGCTAAGACATTGCAATCCTTATTGGATGCTATCACTTGCAGCCAATCCTTGACATTATGTTTTTTTCAAATACTTCTTTGTCAAGCACTTCAAATATCTTTTAAAAAAGGTCGTCTCAGAAGAGACACTGAGTTTGTTCTTTAACTTTAGAGAAGAAATTAGAATAGACGTGCTATTTTTTTACGGTGAAAATTAAATCTTATATTCACACAAATTAATAGCTATTTAAGCTATTTCAAAACATAATGATTTTGCTAAGTATCCTGCCATGGCATGATGACATCAACAAATAATAAAATGAAATAGAAAGCATTTTTATATCCATAAGAGGCAAACTGAAATGAACTAGAATTTGCAAAATTATCATTAATATATATGTTTCATAAATTTATAATTTTCACATGTTGGAGTCCCTCAAAAAATTTAAAGCCAAAATGAGTGAGGTTACAAGGAAATAGCCAAAAAAAAGAAAACTACTAGGGGGACAGGGCTAGGACATTCATGGTTTATCCTAAGAATCTTTCCCTCCCTCTATGTAGAATTCTTCAGACATTATAAGCTGTGAGAATTCTTCAATCCTTCTATAGTTTGGAAAGTAATCCAAGAGAAACCATTTCCAGTGAAAGTCCCTACCAATCCACACCCATTTCCTATGACATGTCAATTGCTCTGCATTCAGGTTCAAAAGAAAAGGTTGCCTGGCCACTGTTTGGTTAGGGAGGAGAAGCTTGGTTAATTCATTTACCCAAGGGATCCCCACCCCTACTTCTGCAAAAACGACAACAGTAACGTCGTCTCCAAGGAAGTCTTCTTTAAACACCTTCCTTAACAACAACAACATATCCACCTTATCTCCTCCAAGGTCCAGAAGAGACGCCAATAACTGGGACGTAACATCCATGTTAACACGGTATCTATTTTAATTTCCTAGAAACTCTCTGCCCAACACCATCCTCACAGCCTCATTAGTGAACATCCCAACCTCCTTACATACTGATTGTAGGGTTGGGTCTCTAATGGAGCCCAAAAAGGCCCTCTGGTCCTCCGCAGACATGCTTATCAAGCGGATAGGAGTGTTCATCTTGAGAAATTAGAATACCAAATTATACAACCTGAGCCTATAGACCTAAACCAGAGGCAAAATTTAACTACCATGAGCTCCAACGATTTATCTACCAAAGGCTACTTGAAGATGAAATAAGCAAAGATCATCTATAAATAGCTGAAGCTCTTGATTGTAATAATTCCTTCTCTAACCATATTAATTCCTTTAAATTTTTTTAAATCTTTCATACATCTCTGCAAATCTTTCCCATAATTGCACTAGTGTGCGAAATTGGAAACAACTCTAAACCAATACCAAATACCATATTGGAAGTCATGGGGGTAGAGTGGATTGCAGTTAACAACAAGACATATATTAAATGACCAACACTATCGACCGTGACACTTGATACATGTCTATTGAATCCAATTCCATTCCGGGCACTTTCTGGAGAACTACGTTTTCTTCAGAAATTTGGGCCGAAATAAAACTTCACTCATTGTTCTACGATCATCGAGCGGTTTAAAATCATTGATGGATTTTAGGTATGTGTGACGTGTCAATGAGGTCGCACTTATCGATACATCATGCAGAGTCCGGACTCAATGTGATGTGCCTTGTCTATTAATGGCAATGAATTCATGAAATCGCCAATAAAATATATATTTTTTCATAATAACAAAACAATAGCCAAACAAATTAAATAATTTTCAAACGGTGGATAAAAATTGCCAATACACTTAAATAATTTTTCCTTTGAAGTAAAAATTTTTGCCCATACACTTATATATTTGTTCCTTTAAACAAAAAACATTCACCTCCTACAATATATATTTTCCCCACAGAACAAGGTATTATTCGCCAGAATTTTATGGAATTTTCGTACCATAGAAAAAAATCACCAATAAATATTAATTTTTTTTCCTACTTTGAAAAAAAAATTCGCCATCAATATGAAAATTCCCCTTGCCCCCCAAAATAACGCCTGATTCGCCAGGGTTTTACACTTTTTCCCAGGGGGTGCTTTCTGAAAGTTATCCCTGGCCAAGACATTAAAAACGAAAATTTATTCTTGTTATGTGAAAAATGAAAACTAGAAACATAACAATATAGATTTAAGATCTCCAAGGTATAATTGAATTTCTCTTCTGAATTTTGCAAAAATAACATGCTATCATCAATGAAGTGAGAATTAATCATCACTTTATTTTGAGAGAAATAAATACCTTTGATAAGTTTCATATGGTTAGCTCTTTGGAGAAGTTATCCTAAGGCATCAACTATAAGCACATATAAGAACAAAGACAAAGGACATCCTTGCCATATAAAACATTGTAGTTCACAGGAGTTAGACATAACTTATTATTTACAATGATGTGAGCATTAACATCTTTAAATAACATTTGAATGTGATTTTGTATTTTTGTTCCGAATCCCAACCATTGTAGCATTTTAAGAATGAAAGTTTGGCAAATTTTGTCATAAGTTTTGTCAAAATCTAACTTTATCACCTAGGTATTTTGGCTTGATTGTTGGGCCCATTCAATAGTTTCCAATGCCAACATTAGGCTATCAAGTTTACATCTTCCTTTTAAAAATCTTGTTTGTTCAACCCTTACTATGTTTTGCACAAGTTTGATTTTGATTGCGAAAGCCTTAGGAATAACTTTATTGGAAGTGTTCAACAAAGTAATTGGCCGCTAACTAGCAATTGTATCCTCATTTCCCCCCTTAGGAATAAGATTGATAATGCCTTTATTGATGTTAGAACCTAAGGAGCCGCTTTGAAAAGCTTCTAAATAGAGCATATAGAACTCATCTTTAATATGATTCCACATAATTTGGTAAAATTCAGTTTGAAAACCATTAGAGAGAAAACTTTTATAAGATTTCATAGAGACAAGAATACGTTCAAGTTCTTTCAAAGAGAGAACACGATCTAAAAATTTGTTGTAACCCGGATCAATCTTATCAGGGATACATTTTTGGATGCCTTCTTATCTCTCTCTCTCTCTCTCTCTCTCTCTCTCTCTCTCTCTCTCTCTCTCTCTCTCTCTCTCTCTCTCTCTCTCTCTAATTGAGATACTTAAAAAAAGAATAGATCCTTTATCTCCTTCCGTAATCCTTTGAAGTCTGGATCTAATTTTGGCACCTTGCTCTTTGTAGTGATCTAATTTTTGTAGTTGAGTTTCAATAACAATAATAGAATTCTGAACCTTTTCATTATAAGGATCAATATTAAGCTGTTTCCTAGCATGTTCTAGTTGTTCTTGAAGTGAGTTTTCTTTTAGTTTACATCTTCAAGCTAGTCTCTTACCAAAGGATCAAAGAAATTCAACACATAGAGATAGGGCTAAACCCCACCTTTTAATCCATAATTTACCTTGTTGAGGTTTAGGGATAGAATTTCAAATTTCCACTAAAGCAACAACACATTCATTATTCTTAAGAAGGTGAATTGTTAGAGACAAAGAGATAGAGAAAAAATTAGGAAAGTGATCAGATAGAGTAGTAGAATAATCTACTTGAACATAATATCCAGAGGAAGAATTTTACACTTGAATGTTATGAGAGATATAAAACTAATCCAATCTACTCAACTTCCTATCATTCTCTTCTATGCAGTTGGTCCATGTGATCTAATTAATGTTATGCCTAGATATTTTGTTATGAATTGGATCAATAACTCCCATTAAGTTTTGACAATAAATCCATCTTTTAAATTCATCATGGATGAGCTTGAAATAATTAAATCAGCTGTAATCTTCATGCTATTCAACCATATTAAAATCCTCTCCCAACACCCAATCAACATTAAGGAGACTCCTAGACATCCAATCCCAAAGAGTTGATCTCTCTTTTGAACTGTTAGGAGCATTTATAGAACATAACCCAATAGGCTATCCATTAATAAAAGAGAGGACTCAAACACAGTTATGAGCAGGATCCTCTCACTTATCAGCCACATGCTTGGTGATCCAAGGGGACAGAGCAAGCATGACTCCACTGCTTCCAACATCATGAGATGTATGTAAGAAAAATACATCTTTCTAGAGACTAAATAGAGTTACATCTAAATGTTCCTTGCTGATTTTAACCCCTTGTAGGAATAACACATCCGATTTCCATTTCAATAATGTATCCTTGACTTTAAACTTTTGATGAGGGTGAGACAACCCTTTGGCATTCCATGATAAAATATTGCAACTCATGAGGAACCAACCAGAGTAACCTCATCCTCTTGTGGCAATACACCAAATCGATTATCAAGGGTCATCACATTTTCATTTTTTTGTCTATCATTTGAGGCTATAGGTGGAGACCTTGATCTTTGTCTAGGATAAGGAGAGGGAGATTCATTGTTTCATTCACCATTTGAGACTGCAAATGGAGATCTTGATCTTTGTCTAGGATTAGGAGGAGGAGAAATGGATCTAATAGGAAATTTCACCAAAACTTGAGAACGAGTGTTGGTAGGCTCTCTAGTAGTAGTGTGAAAAAGAGAAGACCAAGCCTTCCTCTTCCTAATAGTCCTCCATTCATCATTCATGATAGTATCTTTGTAAGAGGGCTAACCCAGAAGTCTCAGAAGGAAAATATTCATTGGGAGATGGGGGAGTCTTAGATTGAGAGTGAGGCGAAGAAGGATTTGTATATTTTGAAGGAGAATGAGGGGATAATTTACATACAGGGTTGGATGACATAGAGGGAGAGTGAGAAAACATAGACTTATTTTTCCTAGCAAGACAATCTTAAATTAAGTGGTCTTCTTGTTGGTAGAACAAGCAAGCATTTGGCTTATTTAAATAGACTATTGGCTGGTCTAATTCTTTAAAACCAAATAGTTTAATATTCTCTAGCAGGGGTTTCTTCAAATCAACTTCCACACACACTCTCAGGTGGGCTCTTAAATTGGAGAATTTATTAGAACTTTGTTTGCACTAGATACCATTACTAAGCTGAGCCTCAATATCTTAAAGATAAGGTTTGAAGGCTAGATTTAAGAAGGTTAATTCCAGCCACATAGGGTAACGAGATTGAGAAGGCTCTTTAGGATGGAAGTCAAAAGTCCAAGCTTGCAAATAACAAACCTGGCCACATATCACCCACACGCAATATTGTAAAACTACTTGGGCATGCTGTGCAAACCTAAACATGCAAGAAACATAACCTTTACCCACTCCCCTTATTATTTCAATTTCTCACCCTCTATTCCCCCAATTCATTTTAGCCCATTTTAAAAAATTTGCTTCAATAGGAATTCCTCTAATAAAAAACAAAATAATAGTTTAGCCTTGGTTTTTTGCAATTCATTCTACTATCTCATTAGGAGATTGAAATTCTAAGGTTTTACATTGACAGTTTGTTCTAGGGTCTTCATTTTTTTCCTTCCTTTTCATTGTTAGGGATGTGGGTATTCTCCCATGTCGTTATCTTTTCAGTCATTCCTTTTGGAGCATAGTCATCATCCATTGTTGCCAAATCTTGACAAGATTCCACCACCAAACCTTTCTTTGCTAGCCTAGCCTCAGATTTTAGCCACATCTCGAGTTGAAAACCTTTCCCTTCTACCAATGTGCTCTCGGATTTTATCATGTTTGTTATTTCTTTAGAGAGGATAGATGTAGAAAGGGGATTCATATGTTGGAATGAAAACCCAACGCCCCCAGTTTGCAACTCCAACACTAAACAATTTAAGAAATAGCAAATTGTTAGTGCTAGCCACAACAAAACCAACGCTTTGCAACTCCCACGACTCAGTCTAGAGTTTTAGAACCCTCATTTTTATTTCCCTTAGTTCACTCTTCCAAATGCTTTCTCAATCGATCATTAAACTCTATTTTATCAAAATATAATTAAATTAAAAAAATGTTCTCTACATTCCCTATTCACAGCAAACAATAACAAAATAAATAACTAACTTATTAAAGTTGTTAAAAATATTAAATATAAAATTTAACATTCTTATAAACTTTCTTTAATTCTTCATTAAAATTAAATAATTATATACATAAAATTACATCTAACTATATATATACAATACATGTTATACATTGCATACAATACATGTTATGCATTGCCTATATATACCTGCTACAGACAAGACCTAATAAATCATGAGATGCCTATATATACCTGCCTACGGACAAAACCTAATAAATCATGAGATCACTAGTTTCTTTGAAAAAACTGCACCATTAATATTCTTATAAATTTCTTCGAAGCACATGATTGTTTCAAAAACATATAATTTTTTGTTTTCAAACAACAAACCGGATAAATTATAGGCAGCTCCCTCCATGGGACTGCACGGGATCTGATGTAAAGAGCCTTGAAAATTCTTTGAATGTTCCAACTCAAAATTTAAACCGTTAGGTTCAGAATTTCTCGGCACTCCATTTTTAAATTTTGTTTTCTTGTAACTGAAGAAGGTTCTCCAAATTGCACTTGATAGTTAATGGGATCTAGTTTTCCAGCTCTGCCATGGGTTCTGCAATGGCATTCGGTATAATCAAATACTACCACTTACCCCCAGTTTAAATGGCATTTGGTATACGTAAACAATCATTTTCCACACTCAAACCAAACTCTACGTTCCAATCCATCAATGCTCAATGCTCTAAAGGAAGTCAATTGGAAGAGGCATTGGATTCACTGTACCAGCAAGGCAGAAAAGTATTAGCTCCCCAAGACTATGCTTCTCTCTTGCAGACATGTACCCAAACGAAAGCCATCTCAGAGGGCACTCAATTGCATGCCCACATGCTCAGAAGCGGGATTGAAAAAAACCGTTTTTTGGAAACTAAACTTGTGAGCTTGTATGTTGCCTGTGGAAGAATTTTCAATGCCAGACTAATTTTCGAAAAAATGTGCAGTGAAAATGTCTTTGTATGGAATGAAATGATCAGAGGATATGCGTGGAATGGACCAGAGGAGGAATCCCTTGCAATGTACTACAAAATGCAAGAGGTAGGCATAAAACCCAATAATTACACATATCCTATTATGCTCAAGGCTTGTTCAAGTCTATTGGCTTTGGAAGAGGGCAGGCAAATTCATTACGATATAATTAGGAATGGGTTAGAGTCAGATGTTTATGTGGGTGCTGCACTAGTAGATATGTATGGCAAATGTGGAAGTGTTGAGGAGGCACGCCAACTGTTTGACAAAATGTCTAAACGAGATGTTGTGTCCTGGAATTCTCTGATTGCAGGATATACTCAGAATGGATGTGCCAAAGAAGCTTTGCAGATATTTTGTCAAATGCAAGAGGCAGATGTCAAACCTTCTGCTGTTACCATGGCGATTGTGCTTCCAGCATGCACCCAACTAGCAGATTTGAAACAAGGTAAGTTAGTTCATAAGATGATTCTTAGATTGGGGTTTGAGTCACACGTTGCTGTTCTCACTGCGCTTATAGATATGTATGCCAAATGCGGGTGTGTACATAATGCCAGAATTGTGTTTGATAGAATGCCTACAAGAAATGCTATATCATGGACTGCAATGATTGCAGGATACGCACAGAATGGATTTGGTAATGATGCCTTAAACCTCTTTCATCAGATGCAACTAAACAACATCACACCGGACTTTCCGTCAATTGTAAGTGTGCTCCGGGGATGTGCCCATTCAGCATCTGTGCAACAGGGTAAGTCTATTCATGCCTACATAGTTCACAGTGGATTTGATGAGGATATAAATGTAGGCAATTCCCTTGTAGCTATGTACGCTAAGTTTGGAACTACAGAGGATGCGTTTCAGTTCTTTGATTCTATGCCTAAGAGAGATGTGATCTCATGGAATGCAATGATTGCTGGTTATGCCCAAAATGGGCATGCCTGTGAGGCATTGACAGTGTATCAACACATGCAAAACCAAAATGTGAAGCCCGATGTAACAACTATGGTGAGTGTGCTTCCATCATGTGCCGATTTAGCTGCTTTGCAACAAGGCAAGTATATCCATGGATATATACTTAGAAATGGACTTGAGCTGAGTATTTCGATGGGGAATGCTCTTATAGACATGTATGCCAAATGTGGGAGGGTACAAATGGCCCATCGGTTATTTGATAGAATGGCTGTAAGAGATATTGTTTCCTGGAATGTAATGATAGGAGGGTATGGATTGCATGGGCACAGCAATGAAGCGCTCCAACTTTTTTCTCAACTGCAACAAGATGGCATTAAACCAGATCACATCACTTTTATATGTGTTCTATCTTCATGCACTCATGCTGGTCTTGTGGATGAAGGTAGGCAGTTCTTCAATACTATGAACAGAGACTATTGTATTACCCCAAGGATGGAACATTACATATGTATGGTTGACCTTCTTGGGCGTGCTGGATATCTGGATGAGGCACAACACTTCATCAAAAGTATGCCATTTGAACCTGCTGCTGGCATATGGGGTGCTTTACTTGGTGCCTGCAGAATTCACTGCAATGTTAAGCTTGCAGAACATATAGCTGCACATCATCTTGAGTTGGAGCCTCATAATATGGGATGCTATGTGCTGCTTTCAAATATCTTTGCTGCAGCTGGAAGGTGGCATGATGCGGAAAAGGTGAGGGCAGTGCTAAAAGACACGGGATTGAAGAAGAACCCAGGACGCAGTTGGATAGAGATTAAGAGTAAGGTTCATACATTTGTGGGAGGAGACAGATCACATCCCCAGTCAGAGAAAATTTATGCTGTCTTGGGCTGTTTGATTAGAGAGGCGAAGAAGGAAGGATATACACCTGACAAGAGTCTTGTGAATCAAGATGTCGAAGAAGAGGAGAAAGAAAACATTATATTAAGCCACAGTGAGAAGTTGGCTATTGCCTTTGGGTTCATTGAAACAAGCCCTGGAACGCCTATCCAGATCACCAAGAATCTCCGCATCTGTGGTGACTGTCATTGGGCCGTCAAGTCCATCTCTAAGATTGTAAGACGAGAAATTATTCTGAGGGATATAAACCGATTCCACTGTTTCAAGGATGGATTGTGTTCTTGTGGAGATTATTGGTAATGATTATTACAACAATATCGATGAACTTCCATACTTATACATGTTTTTCTGAAGATTTCTTCTAGAAATGCAGACTAAATGTCATCGTTACACAAATAATGAGCTATACAATTTGTTAATACGAAGCCAGTGTAATAACTTGTGCCAGGAAAACGGTAGAGCTACACATAATAATAAATTTTTATGTTGTATCTGTATAATAGCATCACTATAATAAAAAAATGAGTAACTGTAGCTAATTCTTCAGATTTAGTTACAAAGTTTGTACCAATATACTTGCTAATCTCATTTTTCACTAAAACACCGATAATAAATCACTTTTCAGAGTAACGGTTGAGGTTGCACTAGAACTATGAAATGAAATGGGACAGAGATAGAGCATCTCTAGTTAAGGGATTGCAAAAGGTGTAAAATAGTTGAAAGTCACAAAGTTGACATCAATTTGGAAGTTACTGTTTTTGGCCGCAATCACTCATGCTTCGAAAGGTGCATTAGTATCTTACGAGTGCAATAATGTTATGTGCATGTGCGCGAGTGTCCTTAAAACTTGTCATGAGAAAACACTTGCTCCTATCTCTGTCACTGCAACAGTTGATTTTGATATAGCAAAACCCACTAGTTTGCATGAAGGGAGAAGATGTCGTGCCTAGGGGCACCTTTGGGAGCTTGCCTCAGTCAAGCGCCCATTAGCATGTTTCATTTTGAAGTATAGGAAAATGATAAATGTATGGTCTTATGAGTGCTGATGTATTTGACTATTAGATGGAGAAAGATGTAATGGATGGATTCTTTCTATTTATATCATTTTCTTTATTAGACATTCGCAGGGGAGAGGGACCAATACGTGAGCAGGTCTCAAAACATGCTATAGGATTTGGACAAAATGAGATCAATAGTGGTGCACTAAAAATGTCATGTCAATGCTTCTCTCAAAAATGTACCTCTAAAATTAAAAAAATAACCAATCATGTGATGCCACATTAGTGCACAAGTAAACATGACTTCGTGCACACCTATTGGTCTTATCACAATTTGGGACCATTTTGGACACCTTCACACAAATGCATGCTGCTGTGGCATCATATTTGACCATGTGGACTTGAAATGAAAATTTTTAAGTAGGGGACTTGACAAGTAAGTTGTATAAAATTGAGAAAATTTTGAAATGTCTACATAAGATTTTGAGAAGAGTGAAGTTAGGGTGCACATGTATAGGGCCCTCTCCCCTAGTGTGTCGATTGATTGTTGGAAAGATGTTATTATTAAGGCTGGCAAGGGAGATGATTGTGAGGTGGGGAAACACATCACCAGTGGTATTTAGGTGGACAAAAGCATGAATGCTAGTTTTTGAGGTGTTGACAAAACAAGGTGTTTGCAACAAAGGTAGTCTAGTTATGGTTACAAGAGATGTTTTCAAGATAGTTTGGGCTATAAGAAGGTAAAAAATGGTACAAAACATGTCTATTGTTGGTTATCACCAAAATAGATGCAAATCAAGGTGAAAAAGTGTGAAGTATGCACTTTTCATTTCTACGTTTTTTCTCCATTTTAGTTGGTGGGTGAGCTGCATCAAGTAAGCTAAAGAAAGTTTGAAAACAACAAATCCAATTCAATTCACACATCCACCACAATTCCAAAGCTCCTAGATATCCAAATACACAACAACATAGAACAAATCTAACCCATTAGTCTAACATATCTAAAAGCATCCATAAGTTTCAACATTAGTCTTATAGAAATTCAAACGGCATTCAGTTTCAACTAATCCTTATCTTTGTTACGAGGATCTATTGTTCTCAATCTTTGTATTATGCTTGTATATCATTCCTGCATCAACAATGCTATTGTCGTCATCTAACCAATTAATCATTGGCTTTTAGCTTGATCAAGGGAAAACTTTTATTTGTCTTATCCTTTAATAGCACCATATTATGTAGAATATGTGGCCAATCTCAATAGATCCTATAAGCAACTTAAAAGAGAAGTGTATCTTCTAAAAAGTATTTTTTCTTAGATATAGGGTAAGAAAATTTCAAAGAAAATGGTTTTCCCAATGTAGTTATGAGGTTGTAAGCCTATGTAAATGAGAAATGAGAAAAATCAAGTAGTGAAATCATGAATAATTTTTATAGGATCTTGTTTGCAATGTGTAAGCTGTAGCAAGAAGTCAAAGGTGAAAGCAAATGTACAAGGTCAAAAAAAGAGGGTATGGAACCAAGAGGTAAAATGTGTCATCTATCAACTTGGTAGGAAAGTCTTGTAAGGATAGGATTGTTAGTTGTTATCATTGAGTAAAGTGCATAAAAGTGCCACATATATCTAATAGGGTACTCATGGCCATTATATTTATCATGTTGGAGTAATGGTGAATCCATAGGTACATCAATCTATTAACAAAAACCAAAGAAACCTTCCACAAATGAGAGCTACAATAAAAAAGCTATGTTGCATCAAAAAAAGTAATCATAGTAATAACACAATAAAAAGAAATAACCTTACTATATTAGTAAGATAAAAATTCTTAAAAATCACAAGATTATACCAAGTGTCTTACTCCTATGAATTGGGACAAAAAAAAGTAACCTAAGTAAGGTTAAGACTAATGTGTTAATATGTCCTAGAGTCTAATTGGTTAAATAAAGTACCAAGTTCACACCAACACCCCCTTAAGTGCAACTCGGGGAGGTATTAATCTAATGCATGAAAAATCAAGAAATGGATCCCAACAACTAGGCTGGATGAGGTACTCATGTACAAATAAAAAGATCTGTCATAACAAGAGAAAAGAAAAAAATCTAATGGAAAAAGATCCTCAAAAATGTGAAAAGAGGACTCAAAAAGATGTTATAAGGAAGTTAAGTAGCGGAACAACTTCCTAAAATAATCTTGAGAGGAGGGTAATGCAAAAGCTTTTATAGATCTTTACAACAGTTGCAAAAAACAGAAATAGACATAATAACATTCAAACAATAACACTATGATTTACGTGGGGAAAACCCTTTCGAGAGAAAAAACCCACACTTCAAAAGCCGCCCAATATATTATTCAGCAATCAAAATAGATTACAATATACTTGTAGAGAAAGCTCTTCGTAGGAGTACCACTAATCAGAGATTCAGAGGTAACTCAATAGCCATAAGACTCTTACACACAACCTCTATCTCATGCACTTCATAAATAGGAGATACAATACAATAAACCATCAAACGGTATTACAAAACCATGGGCTAAAACCACCCAATAAGGTGTAGCCAACCTTATCTCCCTTCTAGATGCCCTATGACGTGTGTCCCTCCCTTTTACAACTCATTTACTTGTCCAATGTATTATATTTCCTATTTCAAGAGTACAAACTTCGAAAGGCTATAACTTGAGAACCGTGTGTCCTATTGACGAACTATTTGAAGCGCCGAAAAGCTCGCGAAGTGTTCTAATGCCTTGTAAGATGTTAATGCCCACTTTTCAAGGTGTTTCGGGGCCTCTAAAGTCCTCAAAATAAAATTTAAACCTTTCATTGGACCCCTCCAAAACGAAAAATTTAATATCTTCAAAACTAGTTGTGATCTTGTGACGTAACTTTACCAGAATGCTTATCTAGCCAACTAAAAGCTTTAAGGAGAATTTCACACCATTTTGTGCTCAAATGAAAACTTACTATAAATAGTAACCTTATGTAAATGCAAGGTTGAGACACCATTTTCCCAACAGATGTCCAAGGACAAATTCAACCAAAAAATTGATCACTACTAAAGATAACAAGATGATGCCAAACGTTTAGTGATGATTCTCACAACATGCTCCTTAGTAGGCAAATATTCTAAGAAGACATGATCACCATGGATAAGTTGTTAATAAAATGCATGTGTATCTTGACGTGCTTCATCCTCTAGGTTAAGTGAAATATTAATGGCACTTTGGTAATCACAAAAAAAAGTATAGTAGCCTTAAGCATTATACCACACTTAGTCATAATTTTTCAAAGCCACAAAAACATCCTAAATGACAAGAATTGTATCTTGATAGTTAAAATCAATGGATAATAATGCAATAGTGTTTTGTTTCTTGCAAGACCATGTGGTTGGACCAAAACCAAGGCAAAATACACACCTAGAAGTGGAATTCTATGAGTCAACAACACTTGCCCACTTTAAGTCAATGAAGCCTTCTATTTATGAAGCTCTTAGTGTGTACTAAATGCCAAAAATTGTGGTGCCCTAAATATACCTCAAAATGCACTTGGTTGCCTTCAGTGATTGTGAGGATCATAATAAAAATGGGAGACAAGCCAAAAAACAAAGGTTATATTAGGATGCATTTGTGTCAAATACAAGAGATTGCCCACCAATTTTCTGTACAAGGTAGCATCAACTCTAGGTGTGGTGGAAGTGGTAATCAATGTGACACTTGATTGAAATGGTGTAGAAGATAGCTTACAATCAACCATGCTAAAATGATGAAGTTGATTGACGAAATACTTATGCTAATGTATGAAGATAATCTTACTAGGCTAAAGAACCTATAGACCAAGAAAAAAGTGTAGAAGCCTAATATTTATTATGCCAAAGTGTTGCATCAATGAGTATAATTAGCACAACTAATTGCCTCAACCCAAAAGGATGGAGCAATACATTGGGACTAAATCATATAATTGACTATCTCCCTTAGAGATATATTCTTTTTCTCAACAACACCATTCCAGTGAATATAAGTAATTGAATACTAATGCTGAATGCCATGATCAATGCAATAGTCTTGAAAGATGTGGTTCACATATTCTCCCATTATTTATGTGTAGCCATTGAATAGAAGAGCTAGATTTCTTCTCCACAAACACTCATAATGTCTTGAAAGTAGCGAAGACATCACTCTTGTACTTGCGAAGGTGCACCTATGTGCGATGAGAATAATCATTAATGAAGGTAAGATGGTGCAGTCATGGCAGGAGTAAGTCCTCAAAAAGAATATTTCAAACCGTGTTGGCCAATGAAACACAACTCAACGCGATGGAGGAAATGCAAAATCAGAATTATATTATGTCAAGAACTCAAGTACAACTGGTCGACAACATGAGATCTTACAAGATTCGACACATAGACATAATACTCAAATACAATGTCTGGGCTCAAGAAAGAATGCAAGCCAACTTTTGACTGTCTATCTCTATCTTCTTTCCTAAAAACCCATGTCTATTAGCTTGATTACATTGATTTATATGACATTCATAGCTCAAGGAAGATCCGCGTCGACCCAAGATGGAACAAATACCGATGAAGAAGATGTAATGTGTAAAACAACTAGTTCAGCCCCCACCAAAGGAATCCATCTAGAAACAACATCGAATGATGTGCGGACCCAAGGGAAGGTCGGCCACATGCCAAGGAAAGTTGGAAGCAATGAAATTAAGCTCTACAAGTAATGGGAAAGATCCACAAGATTCTCCATTGGCGAACATGTCCAAGTGGTTCTGGTGCTCAGATCTAGAAAACTATCCCAGATTCCCGAAGCGATAACTTGCCAGGAAAAGATCCAAACGTCCCGCGAACTTAGGATAAGGTAGATGAACATGTCTACAAGAAAAATCCAGCTCCGTAAGGTCCGATGTGAAAATGCAAATAAACACAGAAATAAATGTTGAAACTGCAAACAAAAAAAAACAAAAGAAAACATTTTTGGTTGATGCAAGATTACCAAGAATCAAGGATGCTCCTGCATCAAACATCCGAGGTTCATGAAAAATTGAGTCCCTCACTTTGCAGGGGTTAGAGTGCAGGGGTCAAAGGAAAACCAAGATGGTCTGCCTATGCTTGAGAAATTCATGACGAGTCTTCAACTATTCTACCCTTCCACTTCACAAGATACTCTCTGTATTGTTTGCCTTGGGTGTTGCACCTACTATCCAAAATGTCTTCAATCTGGTCTGGTACTTTCTGGGGCATTTGTTTCTCCAGGTCTTCTCCAGGTATTCTCCAGGTATTCTACATGAAAAAGTGAGTCCCTCACTTTGCAGGGGTCAGAGGAAAACCAAGATGGTCTACCTCTGCTTGAGAAATTCATGATGAGTCTTCAATTATTCTACCCTTCCACTTCACAAGATACTCTCTGTATTGTTTGCCTCGGGGGTTGTGCCTACTATCCAAAATGTCTTCAATCTAGTCTGGTACTTTCTGGGGCATCTGCTTCTCTAGGTCTTCTGCACTGTTTTCACTGAATTTTGCCTCATGATACTGATGAAGGTTTGCAATGTTGAATATAGGTGAAATACCCAAAGTATTTGGTAACTCCACTTCATATGCATTTTTGGAACTTAATTTCTTCAAGATCTTACAAGGTCCAAATTTCTTCATCTTCAACTTATTGTAGGTTCCAACTGAAAATCTTTCTTTTTTTTTAGATACACCATCACTTCATCTCCAACTTCAAATTCTTTGTGTCTCCTCTTTTCATCTGCTTTCTCCTTATACTTATTGTTCATGGCCTCCAAATGTTGCTTAACTTGAGTATGCACTATCTTCATGTGTTCTGCAAATTATTCTGCTTTTGCACTCCTTTTATCTTCAGCACTGATGTCCCTCAACTTTGATATGCCTCTAGGGTGTATTCTGGTAACAATCTCAAAGAGTGTTCGTCAGGTACTCCTGTTCACTGAATTGTTGTAGGTGAACTCTGCTTGTGCAAGGATCAAGTCTCGACTTCTGGTTTTCTCTCCAACTAAACATCTCAACAAATTTCCCAAACTCCCGTTTACTACTTCTGTCTGTCCGCCAGTCTGTGGGTGAAAATTAGAACTAAATTTCAAATATGTCTTCATCTTCTTCCAAAGTGTCCTCCAAAAATATCCAGCAAACTTAGTGTCTTTGTCAGAAACTATACTCTTAGGTAATCCATGTAGTCTCATCACCTCCTTGAAAAATAAGTCAGCTATATGCACAACATTTGTTGTCTTCTTATAGGGTATGAAATGTGCCATCTTTGAGAATCTGTCCACCACCACAAATATAAAATCATTTCCTTTTTGTGTCTTAGGCAATCCAAGTGTAAAATCCATGCTTATTTCTTCCCAAGGTCTCTCCAGAATTGTCAAAGGCTTATACAATCCAATATTTTGACTGCTACCTTTTGCAAGTTGACAAATTCTACAACTCTACACAAATTTCCTGACATCCTTATGAATTTGAGGCCAAAAGTAATTCTCACTAACCAAGACTACAGTCTTACCAACACCAAAGTGTCCTACTAATCCTTCACTATGCTTCTCTTTTATCAGGTTCTCCCTCATAGAGCTCCTAGGTATACACAACTGAGTTCCTCTGAACAACATCTCATCTGGAACGAAATAATCTAGCCAGTTGCTCCTATCCACCATAATCGGTTCTTTACAAGCTTTCCAAGGTTCTACAAAATCTAAGTCATCCTGATACAAATTCTTTAGTTCCTCAAAACCCAATACCTCCACTCTCATCTCTATCAGCAAGTTCCTCCTTCTACCAAGGCATCAACAACTTTATTTGACTTTCCACTTCTATGCTTCAAAACAAAGGTATAACTCTGCAAGAACTCCACCCATCTCATGTGTCTCTGATTCAGCTTACCTTGACTATTCAAGTATTGAAAAGCTTGATGATCGTTATACAACACAAACTCCTTAGGCAACAAATAATGTCTCCACTTCTTTAATGCTTGAACTATGACATAAAAATCTTGATCATATACTAAATATCTCCTTCTGGCATCATTCAATTTCTCACTGAAATATGCTACCGGTCTTCCTTCCTGAATCAACACTGCTCCAATTGCATTCCCACTTGCATCACAATCTACTTGAAATACTTTACTAAAATCCGGTAAAGCCAACACAAGCTGCTCTATCACCTTCTGCTTCAACAACTCAAAAATCCTATTTGCTCCAGATGTCCACCTAAAATTCTTTCTATCTCCTCTCATTGCTTTTGTCATAGGACTACAAATTGAACTGAAATTTCTAATGAACTTCCGGTAGAAACTGGCCAATCCATGAAATGATCTTACCTCCCCAATGCTTTCCAATGTAGGCCATTCAACAATTACTCTTACCTTTTCAGGACACATCTTCAATCCATTCGTAGATATCACAAACCCCAAATAGACTAGCTCTTCCTTCATGAAACTGCGCTTCTTAATGTTTATCAACAACTTCTCTTCTCTCAATCTCTACAAAACTTGTCTCAAATGCACCATATGTTGTTCTTTTGTTGTACTGAAAATCAAGATGTCATCTAAGTACACAATAACAAACTTACCCAAGAATTTCTTCAATACCTTATTCATTAACCTCATGAAAGTATTCGGTGCATTAGTCAATCCAAAAGGCATCACCAACCATTCATACAGTCCTTCATTTGCCTTGAACGTTGTCTTCCACTCATCTCCTTCCTTGGTTCCAATATGATGGTATCCACTCTTCAAGTTGATCTTTTTTGTAGTATCTGGCTCCACTCAAATAATCCATTATGTCATCCATCCTAGGCAAGGGAAATCTGTACTTCATTGTGATCTTGTTTATTGCTCTAGAGTCGGTACACATCCTCCATTCTCCATTCTTCTTAAGTGCTAATACTACTAGAACTGCACAAGGGCTCAAACTTTCTCTAATCAAACCTTTCTTCAACAAATACTGCACTTGTCTATTTAACTCCTTATTCTCTGCTGGTGTCATTCGGTGTGCTGCTTTATTAGGCAAACTCACTCCGAGAATGAGGTCCATGCAATGACTGATACTCCTCACAAGCGGTAATTCATCAAGTACATTATCTGAAATGATGTCTCCATATTCTATCAGCAACTCTTTTATCTCCTTCAGTCCTTCTTCTTCATACTTTGAATCTTTAGTCTTCTTAGGAACTAAAGCAAAACACACATTCTCATGTATCATCCCATCCAGGAATTTCCTTCTATCTACCAAACAAATCCTAACACTTGTACATACTTCACTCTCAAGAGGCTCCTCCAAGGGCAACAAGGTTTATTTCATCCCATTTGCAAGAATAGTGTATACGTTCTTCCTTCCATCATGTATTGCCTATCTATCATATTGCCAAGGTCTACCCAACAAGATATGACATATATCCATAGGCATAATATCACACAAAACTTCATCATGATAAGATCCAATCTTCAATTTTACCAAACATTGTTCACTTACCGGTATCTTATGATCATACTGAATCCATGCTATCTGATAAGGCTTAGGGTGCTTCAATCTCTCCAAATTCAGCTTATTCACCATCTCCTCCAAAACAAGGTTATCTAAACTACCACTATCAATAATATCTTTAAAACACTTTCCGACTACTTTACATCTTGTCTTGAACAAATTCTTCCTCTGCAAAGTCTCTTGATCATCTCTGGTGTGGCACAATTCTCTCCTCATCACTAATAATTCTCCATCTTCTGGTCTCTTAGCTGATCCGACATGTTCTTCTTCCACCAATGTTTCTCTTCTACTATTCCCTGCCTTCTTCCATTCAAAAGAACGATGTTCTCCTCCTCCACAATTAAATCAGGGTCCTCTAAACATTCTCTTATCCTGTCTTTTGTCTTCCTTTTCATAACCCTCATTCCGGTAACCATCAGGTTCTCTTCTCCAGTAAAAGTTTTTATCATCTCTCCAGTATGAACTACCATCTCTGTTAGCTTCCTTTTCTTTGTTCTGATCTGCACAGGGTCCTCTCCCTCCAATACAGGTCCTTCCTCCTTGAAATCTTCCTCCTCTACCTCTTTGCTTCTACTCATGTCTTTTGTTCAGCTTCTCCTCCGCCTTAAGGACATATTGATATACTTCCTCAACACTCTGCAACTTAATTAGACTGATTTCATCTTGTATAGACATCTGCAACCCATTCAGGTATCTAGCAACTTGTTTAATCTCATCATCAATATGTTTGGATCTGATATTCAACTTGTAGAATGCTTCAGTATACTCCTTCACAATAGATTCCTTCTGCTTCAGATTCTACATCTTCCTAATAGATTTACTTGATAATTGACAGGCATGAACTTTGATTTCAACTTGTTAACCATCCACTCCCAAGATTTGATCTTCTCTTTACCTCTTCTCTGTCTATCTACCTGCAAAAATTCCCACCAAAGAGACGCATGCCCTTTCAACTTAGTGCAAGCCTATCTCACCTTCTTGTCTTCAGCAGTCTTATCAGAATTAAAATATTTTTTCATCTTCATAATCCAATCAAGCAATTCATCCGAATCTAACTTGCCATCATAATCTGATGGGTAAAATGTGGTCTGATATTCACTCTCATCAAGGCTCTTATGAACCTCTCTTTATTTGGATCGTTTGTCAGTGGATTTGCTCCAACTTCTTCCGCCCCCATTTCTTCTTCTTCATCTTCGCTCACATCCTCAATATGTCAACCTCTTCTCTGAGCCATTTCGATAGCTTCCAATTGAGCTGCAATTCCTCTCAACATTTCCATCACAACAGGGTCTGCATTTCCATGCACTCCACCACCTCTAACATTTCCTCTTCGGGCCATCTTTACGCCAGTCCTTTGCAGCTATAGGTCGAATCCGTAATCTGCCACCCTCCAGTACAAGTCCTTTCTCCTTGAAATCTTCCTCCTCTACCTCTTTGCTTCTGCTCATGTCTTTTGTTCAGCTTCTCCTTCACCTTCAGGAGATATTGATAAGCTTCCTCAACACTTGCAACTTAATTAGACTGAGTTCATCTTGTATAGACATATGCAACCCATTTAGGTATCTAGCAACTTGTTTAATCTCATCATCAGTATGTCTGGATCTGATATTCAACTTGTAGAATGCTTCAATATACTCCTTCACACTAGATTCCTTCTGCTTTAGATTCTGCAACTTCCTAACAGATTTACTTGATAATCGACAGGCATGAACTTTGATTTCAACTTGTTAACCATCCACTCCCAAGATTTAATATTCTCTTTACCTCTTCTCTGTCTAACTACCTGCAAAACTTCCCACCAAAGAGACGCATGCCCTTTCAACTTAGTGCAAGCATATCTCACGTTCTTGTCTTCAGCAGTCTTATCAGAATTAAAATATTTTTTCATCTCCATAATCCAATCAAGCAATTCACCCGAATCTAACTTGCCATCATAATCCAATGGGTAAAATGTGGTCTGATATTCCCTCTCATCAAGGCTCTTATGAACCTCTCTTTATTTGGATCATTTGCCGGTGGATTTGCTCCAACTTCTCCTGCCCCCATTTCTTCTTCTTCATCTTCGCTCACATCCTCAATATGTCAACCTCTTCTTTGGGCCGTTTTGATAGCTTCCAATTGAGCTGCAATTCCTCTCAACATTTCTATCACAACAGGGTCTGCATTTCCACATGCTCCACCACCTCTAACATTTCCTCTTCTGGCCATCTTTACGCTAGTCCTCTGCAGCTATAGGTCGGATCTGTAATCTGCCACCCCACAACAAAATTCCTACAGGACTCCACAATCTTTGAAATGAAAACTTGCTCTGATACCACTTGGTACAGTCACAACAAAAGTAAGTCTTCAAAGAGAACAAATTGGATGGTGTAGCAAATGAAACACAAATCAACACAATGGAGACAATGTAGAATAAGAATTATATTTTGTTAAGAGCTCAAGTACAACTGGCCAGCAACATGCAGGCTTACAAGTTCGACACACAGACCTAATGCTCAAATATAATATTCGAGCTCAAGCAAGAATGCAAGCCAACTCCAAACCTTCTATCTCTATCTTCTTGCCTAAAAACCTATGTCTATCTGCTTGGTTACATTGATTTATATGACATTCATAGCTTAAGGAAGACCTGCGTCAACCCAAGATGAAACAAATGCCAATGAAGAAGATGTAACATGTAAAACAACCAGGTCGGCCTCCACCAAAAGAATCCTTCTGAAAACAACATAGAATGATGTGTGGTCCCAAGGGAAGGTCGACCACATGCCAAGGAACATTGGAAGCAATGAAATTAAGCTCCGCAAGCAACGAGAAAGATCCGCAAGATTCGCCATTAGCAAATAGGTGCAAGCAGTTTTGATGCTCAAAGCTAGAAAACTATCCCAGATTCCAGAAGAGATAACTTGCCGGAAAAAGATCCAAACGTCCCGTGGACTTAGGATAAGGTAGATGAACATGTCCACAAGCAAAATCCAGCTCCGCAAGGTCCAGTGTGCAAATGCAAAGAAACCTATAAAGAAATGCTGAAATTACAAACATAAAGCAAAACAAAGAAAATATTTTTGGTTGATGCAAGATTGCCAAGAACTGGGGATGCTCCTGCATCATAAGAACATTCTTGACTCCTAAAAAAATAAATGGGAAAAAGGAAATAAGATCACTGTATACCACCTCTAGTAGCAGGGTAGAAGCACAATAGTACTTAATCTTAAGAAAGGGTTCTTGATGATTTTTGCTAGGAACACAACCTTGAAAAATGCCATCTATGAATGAAACCTTAGGAAGACCAAGTACCATTTAATGTATACTTATCTACTATAAATACATATATTTGACATGACCAAAGTGTTCAACCAATACTTACTAAAGAAATTTGCATGGGCACTGTTTGATGAACCATTGGATGAATCAAAGGAATGAAACCTATACAATTTGGACTCATGATCATCTCTACCTAAAGAAATAGTTGTGTTTAGATGATTGAGATCATGAATGGCAACATCATGTGGAAAAACCTCAATTGTTTTACCCCACCCAATATGAAAAGTCTAGTAGATGGTGAGAATATTGACATAAATCTCAAGAATAATGATAAAATACTCAATGTAAGCATCAATCGTATGTACAATACCTAACCCAAAAACTAAAATATGTGAAGAGTTACCCACTACAATCTAAGAATCACTACTATCAAATTGAGTCTGAAGTAGATAAGATGAACGTGTCATGTGATGTGAGGCTCTAGAGTTTACAATGCAACTATGTACTGAAGATAGAGCTTTTGTTGGTGGAAGAAGACTTAGAGGGAAAAATTGTGTGCTACTACATGACTTCCTCTAATGGCCCCCCCTCTTCCAAAATCCATTACAATGCATACCCCTTTTTACCACAGAAGTTGTAATGATCTCTTGATTTCTTCTTTGCTTTAAATAGGAAGACTCACCAACCTTAGAAGATTTATCAGCTTAGAAGTGAATTGATGTTTTTGACATGCCTTCAACTTTCTCTTGGAAGAGCTCTCACTGCTTGATATAAATTTTGTCTTAGGCTTCTATGTCTTCTTACCTTTTCCCTTGGATGACTAGATGACCATGCATAGTTTTTGGAACTAGAAAGTGACTCTAACTAGTCAAGCTTTATCTATTCACGTGTCAAGGGATAATAAAATACTTGAAAGGAAAGTATAATAAATGCATAATGCATCCATGGTATAATGGAAAGTAGAAGAGAACACTTAAAGTGGTCCTTGAAGCTTAGACATGATTTAAAAAGTACTGGTATAATAGAAAGTGGAAGAGAACACTTAAAGTGGTCCTTGAAGTTCAGTCATGATTAAAAAAGTACATGCTTTGTCATCATTATCCTTTCTACATCTCTAGAAAAGTGATCTAAGTGACTTAGATTGTACTAAGAAGTCCTTAATAGAAGGAAGTGGATTAGGGGTAGGTGTAGTTATTTTTTCCTCAATTTGTAATGCCCAACTTGCACTTATCCTAGATTTCTTTAGGAGTTTTGCAATATTCTATGTAAAACAATAGGTTATCTAAAACATGCAATGCAATAAGTCCCATAGCTTCATCTATCTTGTTATTGTATGAAAATCTCTCATATTATTTAGCAAACTCAAATGCAATATAATCTAATGTGGACCATCAAAACTTGCACATAAGGAATTTACTCATCTAAGTTTTCCAAGTGTGATTGTTTTGTAGTGTAAGGTTCTTGATAGAAGAGATGTTTGTAATTTTATGTGTTTGTTTTGAGTATGCAAATAAATGATTAAATGCTAGTTTGAATTATTTTTTGACTCATTAAGGTACTTTGGGAAGTTTGTTTACCTCCCCCATAGTAAGAAAACGTAAACCCTTTGCAACTTTTGTAACTAAAAATAAAAATATAAAGAGTTCACTTCAAATTGAATCATTGTGTACCTAATGAAAAATTTAGAAAATCATATCTAAGTACTAGGTAGCTCACTAAATCAACTTTCCAATGCCACAAGAATCATGAAAAATAGAGATTTGAGTTAAAAGTAATGAGCCTAGAGGTCGAAAATGGAAATACAATAAAACACCCCAACAATGAAATCGAAAAAAAGATCAACATCACTAACAAGTGCTTGGAACCATCTTTTCAATAACTATTTGTTTGTGAAAATGTGATATAGTATGCCCAAGTTATGGCAATTCCTATAAAATTTCCTTTATATGCTTCCCCAAAATAGAAAAATCCCTAAATAGAGCCCCCTGACACCCATAAGATTGGTAGTTGGGCATAGAGGGGGAAGGTTTGAGTGCAATCCCTAGCCACCAACATGATTACAGAAGAATGTTAGTATTGGATTTGGAGGGGGTTTGGCAATGGTAGTAGCTATTGGGGGCAACAAATCTTGCTGCTAGTGGTTGTGTTGTGGAGAATAGGGCTTAGCGTCTCACTAACAAAAAGAAACTAGGGGCTCTTGGTTTGATATGATCAAGAGCTATCAAAATATTCTTGTTGCTTGTCATCAATAAACTCTACTAATGAGAATTCAATAAAAAATTTCAAAATTTTGTAGTTAGCCATAAAAATGATGTTGCCCTATGTGTACCTTTTTCGCTTATGATAAAAAAGTATGATTATAAAAAAATTTAAATCATTGATCTTTTTGAACTTTTGCTAGAAAATCATGTAGAAGGCCAAAAATTTGCTATAGTGGTGGTATGACATTGTAACGTCCTATATTGCACCCCATGCAATTTCGCATCACATAGCGCCATATAGTTTTATACACTTCTTCATCCTAGTGAGTAAACTTAGAGGTTAGGGAATCCCGAAGGGTCGCTTGGAGTGGAGAGAAGATTATTGAGTCCTCGAGGGGTTTGACCACCCTTCACAACAATTCAATTTTGCCCCTTTATAGACAACACATGATTTTATAGATTTTTTGCATGAAATCCAAAGCGAATTAAAAAATCATCCAAAATTTTTCTTACTTCAATTTCAACATTTGGATAAACAATCTTAAAGTTTTGGGGTCTTTAGATGCAAAATAAAATTCATTTTTCTCTAAGAGGCCTTCTATAGTACCCTAAGACAAAAAAACTCTTAAAATTTGAAAAGAGATTTGTTGATTTTGAATTCTAATACCATCTTCGAGTAAATAGTGTATCCACAAGTACATCAATCTATCAACAAAAACTAAAGAACCTTCTACAAATGAAAGCTGCAATAAAAAAACCATATTGCCTCAACAAAAAATAAATTACATTAATAATACAATGAAAATAAATAACTTTACTATAGTAAAGAGAAAAAGTCTTAAAGTTCACAAGCAAGATTATGTCAAGTGCATCAATCCTATGAATTGAAAAAAAAGAAAAAAAAAAAAAGAAAAAACAACTTAACACTAAGCTATGAATATATTCTAAAAATTTGACTGATTAGATATTCACACCAAAAGAACAAAGTAAACTAACTAATCTGGCATTTAATTTTGATAATAATTGGAAGAAAGGACTTTGGACCAAGATATAAGATGCAACAACCTAGGAGCCAAAAGAAATGATTTTGCACATAGCATAGGAGAGAATCTGAATGAAAGAGACTAAAATTGAAATATATAGAATTTAAAAAAATAATTAAAAGGAATCACACAATAAAGAGGACAAAAATAATATGAAAAAATCAAAAGATACTCCCAAGTTGCTTCTCCTTACCACGATCCGAGCAGCTGGCAGGATCTCATTCATAAGTCAGCAAAGCATCATTTGTGCTTCAGCATATTAAGCTAGTCTTCTGGTGATTGTTTATATTTAAAATATACAGACTTTACTTCACACTTCAACTTTAAGCTGGATACAAAGAAATCTTTAGTGAACCGAATTTACTTATCTATTGCAAACTCATCTCACCAGCAATCCTTGATGTTGGTTAAATATTATTATTAAAATAGACATGGCTCCGTTGTGAAAAATAAAAAATAAAAATATTTGAGTAAGACTGTAAAGTAGAAAAAACCAATCAAGAAAAAGATACCAATAGAAACTTTGAGAAAATATTTAAGTACTAATAAGATGTTTGCCTAGGAATCAAGAAGCAGGAGGATTGATCCACAAAAAGATAGCTGCGTTAACACCAATTTCTGTATTTAAATTTATGTAAAAAGATGTCTGCCTAGTGATTCAGAAGCATGCTAGAAAAACCCACTCAAACCAAAGTCTCAGTGAGTACTTAATTCAAGTACTATGATTCTCCTAGACATTTAGGTGATGGCGGTTGATTCACAAATATTGTTGAATCCGTATTAAAGTAGTCTTCTGCCTCCTAATTGTTTCTATGTTTTTCTGTTCTGTTTTGTTCTCTCTGCTGTTTTTCTTAGTTGTTCATGAGCTGTTAGACTACTGTTTTTGACCGGTGTGGACCTGTTTTGATCTGCCTTACGACAGTTTTTGCTTAGGCTCAGAATTCTTGTTTTCCCACTTATCTATAAAAACAGTGTGCATACTACTGTTTTTGACCGGTGTGGACCTGTTTTGATCTGCCTTACGACAGTTTTTGCTTAGGCTCAGAATTCTTGTTTTCCCACTTATCTATAAAAACAGTGTGCATACACAATAATACAGTATTAGCAGTCAATGGGAATGTGTTCTAATGGCAAGGTCATAAGGTTTTCAAGATGGAGATTCATGTTCAAATCTTCAAAAGTGACATCTAGTGATGGAGTTTCAAGTGGTGGCTCTTGATCTTCCATTGTGACTTCTAAGTTGATATGAATTGAATAAATGACTTCTTAGTTAAATATGTTGATTGGGGAGGAGGTCCCTGGAACCTCCTCTGGACTCAGGCCAGACTAAAAATCTTGAAGTTCGCCGATCAAAAACAAAAAAAAAAAGACAAAGACACTATTAGCAAATTATTATATGCAATGGAATTCAAAACTACATTATATTGAAAAGTTGGAACAAAGAAATGACCATATTCTGCCTGCCAATCCAGGGTCAGCACAGTTGTTAACCTTCTCTCTGTCAGTGGTTTTAATTAGAAAATCACCAGTAATCCCCACAGGAACAAACCCCATGCCTGAAATGATGGAAGCGGTTTACATCCCTCAATATAATTTCTCGGCTTGCAATCTTGGAGATGAATTTTATAGCAGTGTGGCAGTCACCACAAACACGTAGATTTTTAGTAACCTGGATGGTTGTCCCAGGGCTTGTATTAATAAGCCCAAAGGCAATGGCTAACTTCTCACTATGGCTGCAGATGACATTCTTCTTCTCTTCTTCGTCTACATCATGCAGCACAAAGCTTGTGTCAGCTACATAACCTTGAACATTCATCTGTTTTTCCAGACTTTCCAGAACTGCATAGATTTTCTCTGATTGTGGGTGTGATCTGTCCGCTGCAACAAAAGCATGGACCTTGTTCTTGATCTCGATCCAGCTACATCCTGTACTCTTTTTCATTCCCCTGTCCTTGAGCATTGTTCTCACCTTTGCAACATCACTCCACCTTCCAGCTGCTGCATAGATGTTTGAGAGAATAACATAATTTCCAGCATTATCTGGCTCAAATTCCAGAAGCCATTCCAACACCAATTCCCCTAACTCAATATTGCCATGAGCTTGACAGGCAAAAAGCAGTGACCCTAATACACAAGCATCAGGTTCAAATGGCATGTTTTTGATCAAATCATATGCTTCAGTCAGATGCCCAGTTCGGCCAAGAAGACTAACCATGCAAGTATAATGTTCCACCCGGGGAGGGATACAATAATCTCCTCTCATCAAATTAAAATACCGCCAACCTGCATCGAGCAAACCCGCATTACTGCAAGCAGATAACACTCCAACAAAGGTGATATGATCAGGCTTCAGGCTTGTAACCTGCTGCAGTTGAGAAAAAAGTGCAAGGGCGGCTTCGTCCTGCCCATGCATTGCATACCCTGCAATCATTGCATTCCATGACACCATATCTCTATTAGACATTCTGTCAAAC
Organism: Cryptomeria japonica; assembly: GCF_030272615.1. Classification (NCBI taxonomy): domain Eukaryota; kingdom Viridiplantae; phylum Streptophyta; class Pinopsida; order Cupressales; family Cupressaceae; genus Cryptomeria; species Cryptomeria japonica. The sequence continues at coordinate 249,681,266 of NC_081415.1, forward strand.
AAATTGCGTGCAGTCCTTATATTCCCACATTTTGCATACATATCAACTAGAGCATTCCCCACGTTGCCATAATCCTCAAATTCATTCCTTATAACATAATCATGGATCTCCCTACCCTGTTGCAAAGCCGCCAAGTCCGCACAAGCTGGAAGAACACTCACAACAGATGCCCGGCTCAATTTCACTCCCGCATCCTGCATCTGGGAAAAAATCCTCAGGGCCTCACTGGCACATCCGTTGTGAGCATACCCTGCAATCATTGCGTTCCATGAGACAACATCTCGTGTGGACATTTTGTCAAACACATTACGTGCATCATCAACGCTACCACATTTGCTATACATATCCACAAGAGCAGCAGCCACATAAACATCAGACTCCAAATCATTCCTGATTACATCAAAATGAATTTCTCTACCCTCATGCACATTCAATAAACCAGCACATGCCTTGAGTACAAATGGGTATGTGAAATTATTTGGTTTTATACCTACCTCTTGCATTTTATAGTACAGTGAAAGGGACTCTTTTTCTGGTCCATTCCATGCATATCCTCTTATGATGGCATTCCAAGCTATAACATTGGGTTTCTGCAGTTTGTCAAAGACTAGGCGTGCATTGTCCAGGCTTCCACAAGTGGCATACATGGTGAGTAATTTGACTTGTAGACATACATTTTGGTGAAACCCACTGAATATAAGCATGTGAGCATGGACTCTCTTGCCTTGTGCAAGTGCTTTCCGTTGGATACATGCGTTTAAGAGCGAAGAATAGGCAGTGAAGTCCAGAGGAATGCATTGATATTCTGCTGTATGTAAAATGTGCAGAGCTTCGTCCAATCGGCCTTCCTTGGATAGTATGGTTATGGCACAAGGTTGGTATTTAGATTTAGATTTTGGGATTCGATTGAGAGAGGGGAATGATGGATTCACAGCAGCTAATTTGAGTCTATTGATGGTGTTGAAATAGGCCATTCATGAGTACATCCAATCCATCATGACAATCAAATTTGCTGGCATTGTTGTTTCGGCAAATAATGATGCAAATTTATCCAGTTGAATATCGAGTGAGACTTTTTCGTCGTGCAAGCGAACTTTGCCCTCCGCGGCGTTTTAAAAATTTTCCGGCGTTTCAGTTGGCAGATTTCACAGCTTGAAGGCCACATTGGTTATATCTTTGTTGAGCTGTTTAACCATATTTAAGAAGAAAATTATAACACTATGAGGTCATCCAAATATATGAAGATAACAAAATTAATTAGATCCCCATATAAAATATCCATTGCTCATTAAAAGATTGCTCTTGCATTTGAGAGATTGAATGGCATTTTGACATATGCAAATGTATCCCATTTTGTGGTAAATGTGTTCTTGTATCGATCGTATTCCTTAACCCACACTTGGTTATACTCTAAGAAATCATTAAGGAAAGATAACATCTCTACCCTTGAAATTGTTTGAAGAATCTGTTTCATGGAAAGAAGGGGTAATGATACTTCATAGATGCTCTATTCAAGTCTCTAAAATCTACATAGAGCTTAATTTCCCTATTTTTCTTCTTAACAGGGATCATGTTGGACAACCATGTTGAGTGTTTGATTGGGTATATAATTTATGGGTTAATCAACTTTTTCAATTGGTGGGCCATTAGTGACTCAATATTTGGTTTGCAGGCCTTTTCTTTTGACAAATTGGCTTGGCTCCCTCAACCAAATCTATGGTATGTTGGATTATATTGTGATTATATTCTCTGAGGTTTTCATAGGTCCATGCCATAACTTTATCATACTTAATGTAGAAGGATATTAATCACTCTTTATCTTTAAGGGGAACATATTTCCCTACTTTTAACTTTCTTTTGTCCCCTACATCAAGTCCAGAGTAGCCACCTTTATTTGCAACAAATTTCCTCTTATCATTTCTTGCGTCATTTGAATCAAAGAGGTTATCCAAAGTGACTAGCTCTTTAGAAAGCTTATTAGTCTTTAAATGGATAATTTTATCCTCATAAACCTCTTATATCTTCATTGCAGTTGTTCTACGAACTCATATGATTGTTGAATAAACATGGTAATTTGAGAGTCACTTTAAAAAAAATGTCAATTCTGATAATTATCTACGATAACACGTATGATGATTACATGTATTGCATGTTGGTTTTCTATTAGGCCAGTTACTGAAACAAATTGGGAAACAATTGCTACCATTCCATCCACTTTTGCATTCTATGATCTTGGAATTATCTAGAAGTTAAAAGAGTTGAATGCTTCTTGATTAAGTCCCATATTTTGTGGTAGTAGGATCTTATTCAGATGTTTTTTTCTATTGCCATGCATCTCACTTGCTTTAATGCTAGCTTGGAATCTTCAACCACCTTCAACTCCTTTACTCCTAAATGCTTTGTAAGGTTCAAACCATGGACTAGGGCTTCATACTCATCTTCATTGTTTGTGTAGGCAAACTAGAATCAGAAGGCTCTAAGGGCTTCTTTTCTCGAAGGAGATGTTAGGTAGATCCTGGCTCTAGAGCCAGTTTTGCATTGTGCACCATCAAAATGATCTTGAAGTTGGACATTGCTTAGATAAGATCTTAATACGATCTTTTGTCTTCTTCATGACCTCAATAATGAATTGATCTTTGTCATAAATGACATAAGTCCCAAGCCCAGTGGCGTCATAATTCTCGAAAGGGTCATTTCTCATAAAATCGTTAATAAGGACTTCTTCAGAGCTTCTATCACCATCAATGCCTCTTCTTCAAGCATCTCTACACAATACATCTCATTTTTAAAAAAAGATGTGCGTGTAGCTTCAAAGCTCATCATACCATCATCAACTATGTGCTTCAAGTGTAGTGGTTTGGATAACACTTTCATTTTTAAATCATATTTAGTCCTTAAAATCAAATGGGACCAATTCAGGAACAACTAACCTCTAGTTTTAGCAATAAAATCTTTGGACAAACACAATCCAAAGATGGGAGGAGTTTTTGGTATCACTACCTCTTGGGGTACAATAATACTAGGGTAGGAATATAAAGTTAGCAAAAGTTTTTTCATAACACCTAGTGCTTGGATCTTCTTCCTATCTAATTGCATTACCTCCTTATCTAAAGGTTAATACTCTTATTACAACGACTCTACAATTTTCTTTGGCATTTCTGTAGTACTTGCATTAGAATTAATCATAGAATTGTGCAACAACTTGTTCCCCACAATTAGATTTAAAAAGTTTGGCTTACTTCTTCCTTCGCTTAGTCTGCTTTCACATTTGTGAATGATGTGGCCACCTGATTTTAAGCACTTGGGTAAGTGCACCAAGATGTACCAAAAAGTTGCCACTTTTTATCTTTTCATAAAAAATGCGTCATTGGCATGAAATTATCATCCAAACCTTCGGGTTGGATGCCCAAGGCAAATCCAACCCAAAGGGTTGGTGTTCTCCAATGCAAGCCATTTGGTGAGCGCCAAATATGCCATTCACCAAATTTGAAAAGTTCACTTTTCACATTTGGCGAGTGCCAGGCGCTTGCCAAATGTTCTACATTGGTAAATTGTAGTTTTCATGATTGGGCAAATGTTCTAGTTTGGACACATGTTATACTCAATCCCCGAAGAAGAATATATACATAAAATATAACATTTAAGTTTAAGTCACATTTCAATATCTCTTTTTCCTCGGTGACTTATACTTAAGTTATATTTCATGTATATATTGGAAGGATGTTTGAGAGTGGTTTTAGATTTGTAGGAGTTGTAATGTGGATTCTAGGTTTTAGAACATCATAGACTTAATCAAATTTTAGTGAACAACTTTCTCCTATCATCTTTTTCTCACTCTCTTTATCTCCCTCAAACTCTAGACCTATATATCTCTCTATCACTCTTTCTATGTCCACTTTCTACCTCTCTCTACCTCACCTTCCCTCTTTACCCCAATATCTATCCCTCCCTCTCCCCCTCTCTCTTATTCTCTCCCTCCCTCTCTCTTATTGTTTCTCTCCCCTCTATCCATTCTCTTGACCACTAACTCTCCCTCTCACCCTCTCTTTCCTCATCCCAAGGTCTATCCTTCCCTCCATCTTTACCTCTCTATCTCTCCCTTCTTATATCATTATCAACCTCTCTCCTCCCATATCTCTCTCACAGTGTCTCTCGCCTAAGTCTCTCACCCTCTCTCCCTAAGCTCTAGGACTTATATCTCTCCCCTCTCTAGTTCTTTGCCTCCCTCTCTAACTCTCTCCTTGCCTCCTTACCCTTCTTTCTCCTTTTGTAAACTTCTCTCTCTCGCTTCTCTAGGTCTCCCAATCACTCCCTATCTACCTCTCCCTCCCTCCCTCCCTCCTTACCCCTCGCTTTCTCTTTTTTATTATCTCTCTCATTTTCTCTCTCCCTCTCCTCTCTCAATCATACCTCTCCCTGCCTTGTATAGGGTTTAGGGAATGGAGAGTATGATATATGGTTTAGGTATAGGGTTGAGGATATAGAGTTTAGGATTGAGGGTATTGGTATAGGGTTTGGTGTACGATATTGATGGTACAAGGTTTAAGGTACATAGGGTTGAGGGTGTTGCCCATATTGACTCTCTCTCTCTATTTCTCTCTAGGTCTCTTCCTCCCTCTCTATCTCTCCCATCCTTATTACCCTCATATATCTCTCTCCCCTACTCTCTATTATAATCTCTCCCTCTCCATACCCTCTCTCCATTTTCTAGTTCATTACTTCTCCCTCCTACCTCATTACCTCTCTCTCTCTCTCTCTCTCTCTCTCTCTCTCTCTCTCTCTCTCTCTCTCTCTCTCTCTCTCTCTCTCTCTCTCTCACAGTTCCCCTCTATCTATCTCTCCCCTCTCTCTATCATCTAGTTATCTAACCTCTCTCTCACCCTCTAGGTATCTCACCTCTCTATCTATCTATCTCCTCTTTATTTCTCTCCCTTCCTCTCCACCTCTCTCTCTTCATCACCCCTTACCCATCTCCCTTTATGAACTATTTCCTTCACTTCTCTCTCTCCTCACCTCTTTATCTCCCATAAAATATAGATCTATTACGATATTACTCTCCCTCTCTTCTCTCTCTTTCTCTCTAGGTATCTCCTATACTCTCTCTCTCTCTCTCTCTCTCTCTCACACACACACACACACACACACACACACACACACACACATTTCCTCCTTATCTCCATATATGTCCTTCCCTCCCTCCATATCTCTTCTCCTCTTATCATTTATCTCTACTCTCTCTCTGTTCTCATGATCACTACCTTTTCCTCCCAACCTCTTTCTCTCCATCCCTATGTCTCTCCTTCCCTTCATCTTTACCTCTCTACCTCTTTCTCTTTGTCTCATTACCCACCTCTCTCTTCCCCTCTATCTCCCTCGCCTCTATCTCTCCACCCTAGGTCTCTAATCTCTCTCTTCCTAGGCTCTAAATCTCTCATCTCTATATCTCTCTCCTCTCTAATTATTTCCTCTCTGCCTCCTTACCTCTCTTTCTCTCTTTGTGAACTCATCTTTCTTATTTTCTTCTTCTCTCTCTCTCCCCCTCACCTATCTACCTCTTCCCTTTCTAGGTCTCTCAGTCGCTCCTTACTGACCTCTCCCTCTCTTCTTCTCTCTCCCTCCCCTCTCTAGGTCATCACCTCTCCCTCCCTTGTATGGGATTTAGATAATAGGTTGTAGGAAATAAGGTTTAGGGTATAGGGTACAAGATCGATGATGCATAGTTTAGGGTACATAGGGTTGAGGGTACTGATCATATGGGTAAGTGCACCAAGATGGTGTGCAAAAAGTGGACACCCTCTAAAAAAACATCTAAAAAATATTAACGTGAACGGGTTGTTTTTAAATTTAAATAACCCGTTCGCATTAAGGCTCATATTACCGAGCCTAAATCCAAGCCAAAATGCATTCACATTTTTAAAAATAAAAAACACAGTCACGTTAAACACGGTCACGTTTTTAAAAATTAAAAAAACACATGTGTTATGTTTAGTAAAAAAAAAGTACGTGTTTTGCTTACATAAAGCAAGATTAGTAATATGGACTTATATGCAATTCTTTTAGCATTCCCTTAGTTTTTTAAGCAGGATATATACATAAAATATAACATTTAAGTATAAGTTAACTTATACTTTAAGTTATATTTTATGTATATATTGTCAGGATGTTTGAGACTTGTTTCAGATCTCTAGGAGTCATAATGAAGATTATAGATTTTAGGAGATCTTATAAATTTTTCAGACAGACAAATTTCATTAATTAGTGGGCTTATATCATCATTCACTTGCTATCTCTCTATCTCATGCTCTTTGTCTCCCCTACGCTCTAGGCCCATCTATTTTCTTATATCTCTCCTTCTCTCTTCACCTCCCTCTATTACACTCTCTCCTCTCTCCCAAAGCTCTAGATCTTATAATTTCTCAAACATAATCAAATTTCAATAATCACTAAGCTCTCTCTCTCTCTCTCTCTCTCTCTCTCTCTCTCTCTCTCTCTCTCTCTCTCTCAGTACCTATTACTCCCCCTTTCCCCATCTCTCTTTCTCACTCTCTCCTCTCGTCCAAGATTTAAACCTATCTCTCTCACCCTTCTTTATATCTCCCCTCCATTCTTTAAATTTGTGACACACATTCTCCTCTCTCTCTCTCTCTCTAAATATCACCTCCACTTCTATCTATCTAACCTCTTTATATCTCTCTCCTTCTCTTTGCACCTCTCTCTCTCTCTCTCTCTCTCTCTCTCTCTCTCTCTCTCTCTCTCTCTCTCTCCATCTATCTAGGTATTTAGATAAATAGTTTATGGGGGAGTGCGAAAAGGTAGGTAGATATAGATAAGTAGAGAGAAATGAAAAGAGAGAGGTAGAGATATAGGTAGGGAGGGAGAGATATGTAGGTTGATAAAAAGGTAATGGAGAGAGAGAGAGAGGGAAGAGAGAGATTGATAGAAGTGGTAAGGGAAGGTTTGGGAGATAGAAGAAAAGATAGAAATAAAGGCCTTGTAGGGAGGGATATATATATAGAGAAAGAGAGAGAGGAAGATGGGAGATAGTGATAAGTTGAGAGGGGGAAAATAGATAGAGAGAGGTATAGAGGGAAGGAGATAGATATAGATAGGTTATATATACAAAGTGGAGGGGAGACTTTGAGTGAGGGAGAGAAGGAGACGTATTTAAAGATAGGCCAAGTAGATAGAGATAAGTAGCTAGAGAGAGATAGTATGAAGATGGAAGGAGGCAAGGAGAGAGATAAAGGGAGAGCTCAAGAGAGTGAGGTGAGATAAATAGTATAATGGAGGGAAGAAGGTAGAGAATTAGGGGAGATAAAAGTAAATAGGGATGGAAAGAGAGGTAGGTAGAGAGAGGGAGAGGGAAGATATAGAGAGCAAGAGGGAAGATAGATACCCATAGAGAGAGAAGAGATAAATACATAAAGGGAGAGGGAAGATAGAGGGTATAGATATATGGGTACTTGATAGAGAGGTGGAGTAAAGAATACCTCTCCTTCCTTCCCTCTCTTTGAATACCTCTCCTTTTCTTCCTCACTCCAACTCTCCCCTTAACTTTTTTATATATGACCTATCTTTATCTACTTCCTTCTCCATATCTCTTTATCTAGTTCCCCCCTCTCAACTTATCACTATCTCCCTTCTTCCTCTCTCTCTCTTCCTCTCTCTCTCTCTACTTACCCCTCAAGACACCATATGCCCCTTTTAATATCCTAGTACATGACATGACCCCTTAGGACACCATATGACCCCTTAAAACACCATATCAACCCTTAGGACATTATGTCCTAAGGGGTTACATAGTGTTCTAACACTTGTGTGGACCCTTAAGACACCGTATGACACCTTAGGACACTATATGACCCCTCAGAACACCATATGACCCCTTAGAACACTATATGACCCTTTAGGACACCATATGACCCCTTTTAACATTTGAGTACATGACATGACCCCTTAGGACACCATATGACCCCTTATGACAATATGATGTCCTAAGGGGTCATATGGTGTTCTAACACATGTGTGGCCCCTTAGGATCCCATATTAACCCTAACAACACCATATGACCCCTTAGGATATGAACCCTAACGACACCATATGACCACTTAGGACAGTATATGACCCCTTAGGACACCATATCACCCATTAGGATATCATATGACCCCTAATGACACCATATCACCCCTTTTAACATCCTAGTACACGATATGAACCCTTACGATAGCATATGACCCCTTAGGACACCATATGATGTACTAAGGGGTCATATGGTGTCCTAAGGATCATATGGTGTCCAAATGGGTTATATGGTGTTCTAACACATGTGTGGCCACTTAAAACCCCATATGACCCCTAATGATACCATATGAATGTCCTAAGGGATCATATGGTGTCCTGAGGGGTCATATGGTGTTCTAACACATGTGTGGCCCCTTAAAACCCCATATGACCCCTAATGATACCATATGACCCCTCAGGACACCATATGATCCCTAACAAAACCAAATGACTCCTTAGGACACTATATGACCCCTTAGGATACCATATGACCCATTAACACACCATATGACCCTTAACGACACCATATCACCACTTTTAACATCCTAGTACATGACATGACCACTTAGGACACCATATGACGTCCTAAGGGGTCATATAGTATCTTAAGAGATCATATGGTGTTTTAACAAAGGTGTGGACCCTTAAGACCCCTTAGGACCATATGATGTCCTAATGGGTCATATCATGTCCTAAGGGGTCATATGGTTTCCGAAGGAGTCATATTGTGTTCTAACATATGTGTGGCCCCTTATGACCCCATATGACCCCTAACGACATAATATGACCCCTTAGGACACCATATGATTCCTTAGGAAAATATGATATCATAAGGGGTCATATGGCATCCAAAGGGTTCATATGGTGTTCTAACACATGTGTAGCCCCTTAGGACCCCATATGACCCCTAATGACACCATCTGACCCCTTAGGACCCCATATGAACCCTAATGATACCATATGACCCCTTAGGACACCCTATGACCCCTAATGACACCATATGACCCATAATGACACCATATGACCCCTTTTAGCATCGTAGTACATGACATGGCCCCTTAGGATGTCATATGTGCCCTAAGGACACCATATGACATCCTAAGGAGTCATATGGTATCCTAAGGGGTCATATGGTGTTCTAACACATGTGTGGCCCCTTAGGACCCCATATGACCCCTAACGACACCATATGACCCCTTTGGAAACCATATGACATTCTAATGGGTGATATGGTGTCCTACGGGGTCATATAGTGTCTTAAGGGGTAGTATGGTGTCGTTACAAGTCATATGGTGTCTTGAGGGATCATATGGTGTCATTAGGGGTCATATGGGGTCCTAAGAGGCCACACATGTGTTAGAACACCATATGACCCCTTAGGACATCTTATTGTTCTAAGGGGTCATGTGGTGTCCTCAGGGGTCATATCGTGTTCTAAGGGGTCATATCATGTTACTAGGGGTCATATGGGGTCCTAAGGGACCACACACGTGTTAGAACACCATATGACCTGTTAGGACACCATAGACCCATTAGGATATCATATTGTCCTAAGGGGCCATATGGTGTCCTAAGGGGTCGTATGATGTTTTAAGGGGTCATATGGTGTCGTTAGGGGTCATATGGGGTTATAAGGGGCCACACATGTGTTAGAACATGATATGACCCCTTAGGACACAATATGACCCATTAGGACATTGTTTGGTGTTTTAAGGGGTCATATGGTGTTGTTAGGGGTCATACGGGGTCCTAAGAGGCCACACATGTGTTAGAACATCATATGATCCCTTAGGACACCATATTACCCCTTAGGACATCATATGGTGTCCTTATGGCTCATATGGTGCCCTAAGGGGCCATGCCATGTACTAGGATGTTAAAAGGGGTCATATGGTGTCTTGAGGGGTCATATGGTGTCGTTAGGGATCATATTGTATCCTAAGGGGTTATATGGTGTCGTTAGGGGTCATATGGGGTCCTAAGGGGTCATATGGTGTCCTAAGGGGTCATTTTGTTCACTAGGATGTTAAAAGGGGTCATATGGTGTCCTAATTGGTCATGTTGTGTAATAGGATGTTAAAAGGGATCATATGGTGTCCTAAGGGGTCACATAGTGTCCTAAGGGGTCATATGGTGTCTTGAGGGGTGATATAGTGTCCTAAGGGGTCATATAGTGTTCTGAGGGGTCATATAGTGTCCTAAGGGATCGGATTCATAACCTACCAATTTGTCATCAAAGTCTTTATAATTTCCTTCATCAACCTTCACATTTGCACTTTCAACAATCTTGTTTAGTTTTTTGTTGTAACACCACTACACCTTGCTCCTTGTAGAAAAACCAAGGAATAAGCCTTCATCTACTCTATTGTTGAAAATTTTCCAATATTATCTTCATCCCTTTGGATATAGCACTTATTGTTGTCACAAAAGTTTGCCCGCTTGATGAACAACTTTGATAATCAACCTGTAATACCCTAAAAATGGTCATCTAAACCATGAGCCCCTAATCTCGACAACGTCACCAAGGTCCTAACCAAAGACAATTAAATCAATCTTGAGCACACAATTAATTTCTAAAATCATCAAATGTCACATGGCAAATTAATCAACCAATATTAATTAAATATTTATTTAATTAATTAAATCATTCCAAGTAAATCATTTTAAACAATTATCTTATTTATTTTATTAAATATCCTAGCATATTTAATTAAATAAATCAATTTGCCATTAAATCATCAAAAAGAGGAATTAATTTGAAAAATAAATAAAAATTGTCACAAATCTTCAAAAAAGGAAACAAATCAAGAAAGAGGAATTGGAAATTATGAGCACAAATCTTCAAAAATGGAAATAAATAAAAAAAGGAATTAATTGACCAAAAAAGAATTAAAAATTTGAGAAAAGAAATCAATTAGAGATAATCTTGAAAAAACAAATTAAAAATTGATAAATAATGTCAAAGAAAGCAATTAAAACAATTAAATATTAAAATTGAATGAAATAGAGAATAAATCAGTTTTTTCTTGATTTTATCTAAATTTTAGTTTAATTTCCTTTAAAACTGAGAAAAGCATCCAATCACATCAATTCACCTGGATTGTGCTTCCTCTTGGAAAATCTTGACTGCTCATCATCATTTGATCTCAGCCATTGGTTTCTTTCTGAATTTTCTAAAAATTCAGGGTCTCATCTCTCATTCAAAAGATCCTGGAGAATATATTGTTATTATACTATTTTTGCTCTAGGTTCATTGAGAATATTGCATACATATTTAGATCATTTATCTCATTTATTGCTTAAATCTTGTTAGATTAATCTTGCATCCACCTAGCATTAATATCATGCTCATATAGATTAAAATCCTTCGTCTTGGTGTAGTCTAGTCACTGGATTGCTTATACAAATCTGAGGGCAATCTTATACTCGCATCTTTTAGAAGGCAATGGGTTGGCTTGTTATGGTTTTTCATATTCATGCTTATATCTGACTAACCATGCATCTAATGACTTAATTGAAGTGTTGTGTATTCCAGATACAGATATAGGTCCACTTTTCACACTCAACAACCTTGTGACACTTTGAGATAGCCTTCTGAGTGTGGCACCTTGCATGCTTGAGGCTGAATCTTCAGAGAAGGTTGATTTCCTTTCCAATATGAGATGAAAGTGTTGGTCTAACCAAACACTGATAAATCTTAATCTATTGGTTTGGAGGGGAAAAGGGGAAGAAGGAATGCATGAAAATGGAAAAAAGGTTTGCACCTAGATGGAATTTGATCTCCCTACTTATATCTGCACATAACACCAATAAAATTACCCTAGGTATGCACAAAACTCTATACAAATTAGTGCCCTAAGAAAGTGTGAAGATTGGAATTCTTGCAAGATGACAAGAGGAATTGATTCAGTTCACATATGACATCTACAAAGGGATCACCACAATCACCTATGCTAAGTAAAATAGATATGAATGCATTCAAACAAGAAGGTAACAAGTTACACAAGTTGTGAGAACTGAATGAAGGCAAGAAGGCTAATTTTATTTATGCAAGGCAAATAATTTTCTTACAAATCATTAAAAACATGTATCTAAGATAGAAAAGGAAAGAAGATCTTTCTAATAGGGTTACAAAGTTACCTTTTTAGTTCATGCATGACTCAAATTGGATTGCAATTAGAAGCCCTAACCCTAAGTAGGGTTAGGTTACAGTATATTGGAAGAAGGAAGATCAGATCGACTGATCTGATCACATGTATACAATATCTCTAAGAATGTCTTTCATTTGGGAAGAAGCAAAAGACTTCTGCAAAAAGAGATATCTTTGTGTATGATATATCAGAGTATACTTGCCGAGTTAAAACATGTTCAAATCAAATTGAAGAGCTATAGGGTGTGTTTCCATTGAAGTTGTCATTCATGTCAACAATTGCAGTATGGGTTTGACATGTAGAGAAATTAGATTGGATAAAGATGTTGGATGGTGTGTGCCTTAGATGAAGATCAAATTGATAGAGTTGGTGTTGTCCCAAGTTGGCAGAGGTGTTGATGCAACATAGCATAACAAACTGTGTTAGTCACACAAGGGAATAAAGAAGAAAAGCATATAGTGTACCATTGGGATTGGTTATTGAACAAAGAAGATAAAGGCTAGTGAAGTGGTAAAGGTATTGTACAATCCAGTCTGACTCAGAATAAGTAAAGCTGCAATTTTAGAAGAATCACATAACATGAAGGTTATCAACTCAATTACAAAATTGCATAACATGAAGGTTATGCGTTATGCGGTCCCCGCAGTTCCGCGATATGAACTTGGCAGAAGCATGTGTGCCTATGGGTGTGCAGGATAAGTGGCACCCCCACCATCCCATAGTTGTCACAATGGAAGTGGATATCACCATGCAGGTGTGTGGGATAAGTGGTGGCCCTCGCTATTCCGTGACAGGTTTTGCTGAAGGAAATGGAATTCGGCGAGTGTGTAGGGAGAAGACTTTTGACCGCCTGTTGTCTTGCAACTGGAATCGTTGAAGGAAATGAAATCCAATGGGCGTGCGGGAGAGGACATTTGGCTGCCTGCTATTCCCAGAAGTAACAAATAGACCAAAAGGCATCCAATAGGCATGTAGGAAAAGACATTTGACTGCCTGCTATTTCGTTGTTTGCTATGGGTGGACAAAAGGATTCCAGCGGGCGCATGGGTAAGTAGACAAAGTGAAGAATAATGCATCCCGTTGTTTCACGACATCCAAGGGGATCAATAAGTCATCCAATGAGCATGCAGAAAAGGCTTTTTGGCATCCCTCCATTCCAAAACATGCAAAGAGGGAGGAAGAGAAAGCCAGCGAGCACATGAGGAAGCATACAAGGTGAAAGATAAAGGTATCCCACCATTCCGCAAAATGCATAGATGAACAAAGAGAGACTCAACAAGTGCATGGGGTAACCGTGAGATGTGCTAACCAATGTAGAATAATTTTCCCCATGGGCATTGACCAAGTTTGACCCACCAACATGACATGTATGGAGTGAATCAGAGGCCACTTGTTGATTAGATGAATTATTAATTTTTCGACCAAGTTTGTAGCCACATTTGCATGTCGATAAGGAAGATGACTTACGTGGCGGTTGACTAGACTTGACAAAGCAACTTGGATGCTAAAAATGAAGACATGTGGCTTCCAGATGGTCGAAGAACGAATCATGTATGCCAAAGTCGATGACTACAAAGGCAGAGCATTTAAAAGGAGGATGTTGTCAATCCATTCAGAGTAGAAAATGGAGAATGCACATCAATGACAAACCAATTGCAGATGATTGAAGAGCTCGACATGATCGACAGAGGCAAAATCAAATATGCTAGATAAATTGAGTTTTTCTAAAAATAGCAACTTAGTACAAAGAACATTCAAGAAACTAGAGAAAAGTCATTTAATGCAAATGTTCGGTTCAAGAAAGCAAAAATACACTTTGAAAGAATCTTCCAGGACAAAAAATAAAATCCTCTGATCTCTCAGAAGCAAAAGGAATTATTTTTTTAACTCCGTGTTGAAGGAAAAATTATTGATGTCCAAAAATGATTGAATCAAGAAGTTGTTGATGAGATTTGACAAATGCAGGTGTGGTAGTTGAGTTGGTTGAGAGATAGACAAGTAGCTGGTGATCAAAATAGTTAGTGGTGTAATCTAGATATTGATGTTGTTGCCAAGTGAGATAAAGTGTGTGTGAAAAAATGCAAAATAGGAAGTCGAGAGCATTGAGCAGACAAAAAAATACAGATGTAGAGATTAAGGAGCCAAGAGAAGAGAAGGGAACATAGAAAAAGTTGTAGAGCAGCAACTGAACGGTGAAGTGTGCAGTAGAGAGGAAATGTCCAGAACAAGGCAAAGAAAAGTTACTGAGAAGAAAAAACAACAAGGTAGTTACTCAGAGCAGAGCAGAGAAGGAGGACTGAACCAAGCGGGGATAGTATAATGTAGTCATGAAGAGAAGAGACCAACAACCATATAGTGCAGAGTCAAGGTTATTTACACAGTGAATTATTTACATTGTGAGAAGCAGAGAAAGAAGATTGATTGAGATGCAACTAGAGAGTAGTCTGCAGAGAGGAGTAGAGAACAAAAGGTTGATAAAAGGGGCTGATAGCAAAAGACAGAGTGCAAAGATTAAAGAACACGAGCAAAGATAAATAGAGAGAAGACAATATAGATTTAAGCTTAAGATCAGAGTGCACAAAGGAGTCAAGTCAATCTCAAGTGCAGGAAATATTATGTCAAAAAACTTCTTTTGTAACAAGGTGCCTAAACTGTATTTCAATACTTGTTCATTGTATTCATCTTAGTGGGTGCTTACATCAGGGATTGGTGCTCCTTTGGGTTGGTGCCCATAAACATTGTAATAAGTTTTACTTGTGAGGTTGGATTGTAGGAGTAGACTCCAACAACATTGCTCACCGAGGTTTTTCTCCACAGTGGGTTTTCCTTGTATATTCTTGTGTTATGACTTTTCTCTTTGTGTGTATGTAAATGTGTTTCGTATCTCTGCTCATAGTTTAATAATTTATTTTATTAATGCTTAGATCTTTTAGAAAGTAAAAGTTTTAGATTACCACTGATTCACCTTCCTCTCAGTGGTCCATTGTGTTCCTTCAATTGGTATCAGAGCCATAGGTTCCCAGTTAGATAAGCTTTCTCTAGCTTGGGTAGATTATGGTGTTGAACACAATGATGATGTATGAGTCATCCTCTGCTAGTGTTTCAATGTTTGATGGATCAAATTGTGTCGTTTGGAGTATAATGGAAGTCTATTTGTCCTCCATAGGTTATGATGTTTGGATGTCTATTCAAATGGTTATACAGTCACTACTACTCCTATTGATCTTGATGATAAATGAGAATGTGAATGCAATGATGAAGCTAAGAAGGCTATTCTCAGTTGGTTGTTTGATATAGTATCTTTGAAGGTCAATAAATGTAAGTTTGCAAAAGACATATGGGACAAGTTTAAGAAAATCTATGGAGAGGTACCAAGCACTACATGGTCATATAGTGAAAACAAGAAGATGAGATAATCGTTTAAGAGTACAAATGTGAAAAGAAGATTAGATTGTTGCATTTGTGAAGATGAAAAAGAATATTGGTTACTCATGGCACAAGAAACTTCAAATGTGGAGAAAACATCTAGTTGTGATAGTGCTTCTCAATCCAGTAGGCTGGACCTTTTTGGAAGCAATGAAGATGAAAACAATAATATTGAAGTGGACCTTGAAGGTGAGTTAGTAAGTTCCCTTGAAGAATTAAAAAATGTTAGGAAGGAATATAAGAATTATAAGAAGACAGTCCTAGAGGATTGTGATCAGTTGAGCAAACGTCTTGAAGAGTCCAACACGAATGCCACTATATTGTTAACACAACTAGAAGAAGCCAAATGAATGTTTGAAGTAATAAAATATAATTTTGATGCCAAGAAGAGAAGGTGTGAGGAGATAGAGCTAGAAGTGGACACAAAAGGAAAAGAGTGTCAGAAGCTGAAAGATGAAGTGGAAAGGCTTACAAAAGAGCTTGAGAGTTGTAAGGAAGATCTCAAGCCAAGAATAAAATATGAGGGAAACACCAATGCACTAAATAAGATGTCGAGTCAGTAAAAGAAAAATAGGGATTCTACTAGATTAGGATGTGAGGTTGACCAATTTTCTACAAGTGATGATTCATCAAAAAGAGAGATAAACTTCGCATGCTCAAGCCAGGATGGCAATGAGAAAATTTTTACAGTTGCTGCTTCAACTAAGGAAAATGTTACTACTTCAAGGAACAATCATGTAGATCCAAAAGGAAAGGCCAAGATGAATGAAGATGGCTCCATAAAAGATAAGGACATGAGAAAATTATTTAGAAGACCTCCTGCTGGAAGAAGATACAATTATGATGCTCACAAACAAGTCTGGAGACAAAAGGGATCAGGAGGAAGGACTTCTAAAAATGATCTGCCCAGGATCAATCGCAAAAGAAGAAGAAATGGAGTAGACATGCATGCAAGATCTCCACACTTGTGGAAAAACAAATTTGTAACTTACCAACCCTCTTTTTCTGGTTATTGTTTTTCATGCAAAGGATATGGACATAGAGCGAGTGTAGAAAATGATCTAGGAAAGGTCAAGCTGATTTCCATAGAAATAAAAATGTAGCTTGTGAAAGTTGTAATCCATATAGACATAAAAGTTCAAACTGTAGTTTTATGTATAGAACTGCTCCAAGATATGGGAGCAAGAATGTTTCTGCTATCCCATGGGATACAAATATTGTATGTTATAGCTGAAATAAAGTTGGTCATATGAGTCATGAATGTAGAAGAAAGTCATATTAGTCTAAAAATGTAATGAATAACTATAATGGTCATTATATAGTACAATTTTATTCATGGAACAAAGTAAGAAATATTCCTAGAATGTCAAGAAATTAATTTGTTCCATAAGCTGATCACACTAGTATGTTTACAAGAAGAAGAACAAATCAATACAATAGAAGCTCCTCTACTCCCCAGTTTGGGATGAACACAAAGTGCTACAAATGCAACAATTTTGGCCACATTGCAAAGTTTTACAAATCAAGGGTAGTCAAGCAAAGAAAGATGATGAATGTTGCTCCAAATGTTGCAAATGAAAGACAAAGGGAGATTAAGAAAATCAAGAGGAGAAAGAACAAACAAGGAAATGAGAATGACAAGAATGTGTTCATGAGTAGGCACTGTGCATTCTATGCACATATGATATCTCCTCAAGCTTAAGGAGATGTAGGACCTTAGGGGGAGCTAACTAGGATCACATATTTCACCCCCAAAATACAAGAAATAATAAATGCAAGGACATTTGAAAGAAAGGAACCAATAATAGGAAAACTAATAAGGATATTGATTGTCTGAGGTTCATTCCTTAGTATCATATCAAGGATTGAAATTCTTGGCATAAAGATCACTGTGGAAAGGCATACTTGCACACATAAGGTTAAGTATTGTCATATGTGTTGAAGGTGATATGGAATCAGTCCACACCATGTATATGATTGAGAAGCTAAAGACAATGTGCTACATCAAGGCTCATTCATAAAGAGACTTGTGATGATACTTTGCTTTAGCATGGAAGGATGAGAATCATTGAGTTAGTTGGATGATATGATTGATTGCAATAATTAAATAGTGACAGAGAGGTGTAGACACCCAAAAATGTCTCATTGATCATTTACTAATTATTTATCTAAATTAGTTAAATAATTTTTAATTATTTAATTAAATTAATTAATCTTATTCTTCTAAATTCATATTTCTCCATCATCATATTTCTAATTATTTTAATTTCTATCTTCTCATAAATTAATCATTAACCCTCTTCTAAATATTGATTAAATATTAATTATTTTATTAATTGTGATTTTAATCTTTTAATTTAAATAATCTTTATTATTTAATTATAGTCCATTTTTAAATAATTAAATAGTTTCTTTAAATTATTTAATTAACTAATTAGTTGCCAAATTCTAAATTCATTTAATTTAACTAATTCTTCCAAATTCTAATTTCATATTCTGCTAATTTCTTCTAATTTCAAATACATGTGCATGATTTCAAAAATCAAATTGAATTTCAAACTCAAGTTCTAAATATATTCAAATAACAAAATTGAATTTAAAATAAATTCATTATTTGAATTAAATCTCATGCAAAGATTAAATTGAAAATTGAAGTAAAAGTGCAAGCACATGCTAAATTAATTAATTCAATTAATTAGTTAAATCATTATCTTTTCAATTTCTATTTCTATCTTCCACTTTGTTTTTTTCCAAAAAGCTCTCAATAAGCTTTCAATCAGTTAACTACTTCATCTATTTTAATTGATCTTTTCAATTAATTGATTAATTACATCATTTCTTAATTTCCTCCAATCATTCTTTTTCTATCTTCTAGTTAGCTTTTCTAAATAAAGCTTTCTTTATCATCAATCAATTATCCTCCAATCATTATTTTTCATCTGTCAATCAACTTTTTTCTCAATTAGTTAACTCAATTAATCTATTCAATCTATTAAGTTCCACCTCCAAATCAACAGTTCAACTATCAATCAACATGTGAGCTCACCTGAGTTCCACATCTTGATCAATATGTTCCACCTATCATTCAATCCTCTCCAATAATATATAAATTGAGCATTAAATCTCCATTTTCAATTGAATCACAAACTTTAAATCTTTGTGTCAATTGCAGGTTGCTAGCGCAATATCTGAGAGCCATCATACCACAAAGAAGAGAAGAACAATGGAAGCTACATGCGATCATGGAATAGGGAGTTTGAATTGATTTATTTTACATTCCTATTGCTTGTTTGCACTAATTTCATTGAGTTTGTTTTAGGATTCTTTGATTAGATAGGGATTCATGATTTCCCTTGATTTCTAGTTAATTTAATGATGAATTTTACATACGACATTTTGGTGAACCTGACGTGAATCAACAACACTCTGATTTGGAATTTTGTGTATACGTGCAAGTATAGGTATTGGATCTTACAAACTACACCTATCTTTTAAATTCATATTCTAAGAGGTTTTCTGATCTTAATTAGTGTTTATTAAAAAAATCAAGACTAACATTGTGCAGATTAGGTTCTAGGCAAGAGTGCAGGTTGTTCAAAGATTTTATCATATCTTCCAAATTATTTTGAATATATTCATTATTTTTTTACTATAGGTTAATTATCATCTCACGACTCTCTAGTTAAAACATTAGCTTTCGATCATCTTTTTGAGTGAGATATGATAACTTCAATTATTTTCATAAATCTTTCATTTTTTCCGCAAATAAATGAATTTTTGTCAGATTTTTTACATCTTAAGACACATATACAATAAAACATTTGGATTTGTACGATCTGTTTTGACCGAGATATGATAATTTTAATTTTTTTTAATAAATTTTGAATTTTGGGCACAAATCAGATTTTTTTTTCTAAATTTCTTACATTTCTGGAAATCGTTTGAAATTGCACGGGGGTATCTTCTTTACACTTTTGATTTTGATGTCAAATAATTAACATAAAGTTAGATCTTTAAAAATTTATGTTTTTCCATAAATCTGCTCTCCAGAGTGCAAATTAATGTCTTTTTCTAAAATTCTTACATTTTTTGAAAGCTCTCAGAATTTCATCAGGTGTATCTTCTTTGTAATTTTATTTTGTGGTTAAAATTTAAAAAATTAAAAAAAAAAACAACTTTTTTTTAATTTTGTTATTTTGATTTCTCTTACTAATTGTTTGTTTGCAGTGTATGGCAAAATTACACAGAAGGCTTGATCATTCCAGATTATTTTGGACACCACTGACAATTTGATTGCAGGGTCCTTTAGGGTTAAATCACTTTTGGATTTTGGGTTTAAAATGGACATGCATGCTTTCACACTTCAATTTGGTGCTTAAAACAAATTTGGTTAAAATTGACACGCATGCTTTTACACTTCAATTTGGTGCTTAAAACAAATTTGGTTAAAATTGACATGCATGCTTTCACACTTCAATTTGGTGCTTAAAACAAATCTGGTTAAAATTGGCATGCATGCTTTCACACTTCAATTTGGTGCTAAAAACAAATCTGGTTAAAATTGGCATGCCTGCTTTCACAATTCAGCTTGAGGCTTAAAACAAATCTGGTTAAAATTGACATGCATGCTTTCACATGTCAGTTTGGTGCTTAAAATAAATCTGGTTAAAATGGACATGCACACTTTCACACTTCAATTTGGGGCTTAAAATAAATCTAGTTAAAATTGACATGCATGCTTTCACACTTCAGTTTGGTGTTCTAAAATTGACATGCACATGCATAGCTCACACCTAAGTTTGGGTTTCTAAAATGAACATGAATAAGGCTTATCCATAGAATAACTCACACTTTGCTTTTTTAAGCAAAATAAATTTTTTATTGTGTTTGGGGTGGATCTACTATTGCATTAACTACATTTCCACCCACCTTCGGGGTCTTGGGAGAAAGGGAGAAGGTGATAACAACACCCAATTTTTCATTTTAGTAGTGATGGGTATCTTTGACTGGGGATTTCATCACCCCACAGAGGTACTTTGAATTGGGATGTGTTGGGGATATCATCTCTCCCAACATATTCTTGAGTGGGTTTTTCAAGCCGCTATATAAATATACTGGTCAGGCGGCTAGAGTGTTGAGTGAATTCAACGTATGTGGGGTCTTCCCTGCACTAATAAGTTTAACTAAAGTCTTAAGTGGCTTTCTCTAAGAATCCACCGTTGGATTGGGATCCCTTGAAACTTACAATAAGAACCAACTTAGTAGCCCAAAACCCACATTCAGTGATTCCGGGAGTACGGATCGTACCCCATAGATACCCCTCATGTACCTTGCATTATGAGATAGAAATCCCTCGGTAATAAGATCTTCGGATCTTCGGGGTAAGAGAGATTGGCATGCCCGAGAAGTGTGTGCTATGGAGTGGAGCCAGTGCTGCCAGACTCTGTTCATTTTGTTTCGGTATTTTGTTGCAGGGGCCTCATTGAATGGTGTTCACTTTCCAGCCTAAGATTATATTATGTTCTTTTATGTGTATCGTTATACTAGACTAGTATTGAGTCAATATTTAGGCTATTTTAGGCCGTATCTTGCATATCTCTGAATTCTCAGAGTTGGTCAGGACACAGTTTAGTCAGCTATACCTATCTTCAAACAACTATTCTTTGATTCAGAAAACAACAAACTTGTCCTACAAACAAAATTACTAGAAAAAACGTTTACCTTGTGTAAAGCGGAAAATCGCGATCGAACCCTAGTTGCACTCCCCTCTTCCAACTCCAAGGAGAGAGAAGGGAGGTTCACTAGGGTTGATGGTTTTCACTTAGGGGAGAGACTTTACATTCAAAAGAGGGGTTGAAACCCACAAGATCCAATCCCACACAATGCAAGATTGGATGCTAAATGTGTTTCAAGGGTTAAGACAGCAAGGCTACCCTCTTTTGTAAAGAATGTTGATAGAAGAATTAAGCTAGGAATGCATAGAAAATGACAAAGATTTGCTTATAAACTGAGATAGGGATATAGGATGAAGCTGCGGACTTGGAATTAGCAGTAAAATGTCGATACGGCGCTGTCCTGCAAATTTGAGCGAAAGTTGTCGGGACGATGGCGCCCGGCGCCACGGTCCTCCGAAAAATCCGCAAAACGAAGGGGGATATGTTCGTCTCTACACAAGGATTCCACATCTTCAATTTCAGCCGCGTACCTGCAACCTACACACAGAAAAGTGAAGACGATTGGGGGGTTAGGGATTAGGGGTTTGCCTTTAGGTCAAACCCCGATTTTGGAATTAACCAAGAAATGAGCAAGTGCTGTAAATGTAAATGACTGTAATGTAAAACAAGTACTAATACCTTGTTCTAAGGATGTTTGTATCCTTATGTGCGAAGGTTTAGATGTTGTATGTTGTTGTATGTTGTATGTGATCTCCTCTTCAATGGTTGAATCCTTGTCTTGAATGCAACACTTAGCCTTGAATGGAGACTTGAAATGATCAATTGCTTGAAGGAATGCTTGAATGCTTGAATGCTTGAGTATAATTTCCATGCCTTTTCCATCATGTCGAATGAAAGAGGAAAATGTAGTTTATATACTTGTCAATTAGGGCTGATAGACTGATTTTCCCGACCTTAGGCCGACCAGGAAAGTTTAATTTCCAATTTGCAAACAAAAAGACCCGAGACCCCTTAGGAGACCGGGCCCAAAATAGGACCCAGGGACCAGGGCGCTGGGCGCCATGGTCCTGGGGACCAGGGCGCTGGGCGCTCTGGTCCCACCTCCCGGGACAACAGGGTGCAAGGAGGTTCAGGCCAGGGTACTTGAAAAATGCAGTTTTTGGTGTCGTGAGCAAGTTTCGGGGTCTCCATTCAGGTTGCGTGTTGCGTCGCCATCGTGAAGACTGAAATGCAGTCGAAATTGCAAGTGTCACAATTTTAGGACGCTACATTTAGTCCCCACTTTAGCGGGAGTATGTATGCTCATACTTCCGGTAAAGTACAAGGAAACAATATTGAAAGACTTTCACCATGTCAAGGAGGCAAGATACACCAAGCCCCCAGTGGACTAAGGATCTTACGACTTCGATTGACAAAGTAAAAGGGAAGATCACGAGGAAGAACCATGACTGTCAGTAGTAAGGTTCCCTCACTATGAGTCATGCAAGAAAGATATCAAAAATTTTCAGGGCAAGGCTAAATTTACCAAGAAATTTTCAAGTATCTTGAAAAGATATGAACGGGATGTATGCCCCCTACGTTAAAGCGATCGCACACGCCTCACCGGGGGTGATTGTTTTAACGTAGTGATACACATAAGAAATGAGAAAGGAAAGGAGCACGTTATCGCAAGGATTTAGCCCCCAAGTGTGAGATAAACCCAAGGATAATAGACACAAAACACAAAGCACGAGGTGACTTCACTTTCCTTGGGGTCAGTATGCTGTATGATAATTCATGTATATCATATGTATGTATGCATAATTATTCTTCATTCCCCAATCAAGGAAGGTCACCTAGAAGAAGGGAACACATGTGTCTTTTGAGTCAACATGAGAGAGATCGAGAGATCTCAATGCTTTGCATCGTCCTCAAGTAGACAACACTAAGGACAACAAATAGAAGAATGAGAATAACATATAGAAGAAGTAACACAAGAGAGGAGGAGAGAATCTACTATGCTAATGTAACTAGTCTAGCACGTCATCTACCCCCCGATCTTGCTGATCAATGTTTCGAGAAGGCAGGGAACACGCTAGAGGAGGAACATCCAACACAGCAGATGGAGCTATCACAAGATCCAAACAAGGGCTATGTTCATGTTCCGAGCCACATTGTTCTTGTCTAGGAGCTAGGATAAGTGCTTTAGAAAATTCATTAGATAAATGGTTATCAACATCAACAAGTTCATATTCACTATCAGAAGCAAGAGGAGTAACATTTTCATCATGCATAACATTTTCATCTATATCATCATCAAGATTTATAAAAATAGGATCTTTAACTCGCACAGGATCAAGACCATCATGCATCTTATGTTTAGGAGATTTAGGCTCAATGTCCGGCTGAGGAGAAAATGGAATAATGCTTGTTGAAGGTGTTTTTGGAGATTGCAAAGTTCGAGAAGCAGCTGCCTGAGCTCTAAGACGACGCTTTCGTCGGCGTTCACGTGCAGAACAATTTCGTCTGGTCTTAGTAGGAAGTTGAGAAGATTGAGGAGGAGGAATGTTCTCATCGTTAGCACTTGGGTGTTTAGGTTGTGGTCTCTTAGGCTGGATAATAGGAGAAGAAGAAGGTCTCTTCTCTCTATAAAAAGAAGGAGGAGGAACTGCTCCATATAAAGGAGGAATTTTTGGTTTAGGGAGAAGACCAAGTCCATCATGACGAGGAGGTATAGGTCCACTCTTAGGAAGTTTATTAGGCATAGACATAGTCATATCCATAGGGATGGGTTGGGAATCTTCTTGAGGAAAGACATTAGTTTTATCTTTCAAAGGAAAAACTTCCTTCTCAAGAATGATAGGAATATCAAGTTTAGGCATTCTAGGTTCACTTAAAGATAGGATCATATCTGTTTTACACTTTTGATAAGATTTGAAAAGATGATCACTTCGCGGAGGAAGAGATTGGAATTGTTTAGGCCAAAAGTAATCAATAGGAACGCTAGAAGTTCTTTCAGCTGGTTTAAAGAGACTATGATTGATAGTAACAACTTCACCATTATGGGGAAATTTCAAACACTTATGAATAGGAGAAGCAATAGCTTTCATGGAAGACAGCCAAGGATAGCCAAGCTTCACACGAAATTGTTCGGAAGATGGAATAATAGCAAAGTTCACATCAAGAGATTTGTTATGGACCTCAATAGGCAATGTAATAGAACCAATTGCAGGAGAAGAAAATGCATCAAATAATTTCACAATCACATCTGTTTTGTCATATATCACTTGATTCAATTGCAAAGTAAAAAGAAATTCTTCAGTAATAACATTAATCATGCACGAAGGATCAATAAGCACTCCACGGCAAGGTGTATTCTTAACTTTTGCAACTATGTATAAAGGACCATCAGGTGCCCTAATGGTTTCACTGGAATCAAATGTGATGGAAGGTTCTTTAGGGATTTCTTGCTACTCTACAAAGTTAATCACATTCGGAGTTATAGACATAAGACCATCAGATGAAAGAGAGGAATCATTAGTCTCAATTGCATTAGAGGTATGAGAAGGTAATGGATCAGTAAAAATCTAAAGATTTTGGTTAGGAGGAGCTACAAATGTGTTGCCTTTATCATTCACCCCAGAAATAGAGATAGTATTATTATCAATCAAATCTTGAATTTTACCCTTTAAAGAAAAACATTTTTCAGTATCATGCCCAGGCTGACGATGAAATTGACAAAAGGATTTGTTATCAAAATAAGGTGAAGTAATCTTTGCAGGATCAATTTGTCTTATAGGAGGAAGAGTAAGCACATTTTGTTCCAATAACTTATTCATAATACTATGCAATGATTCATTCAAAGGAGTATACTTTCTTTCTTTCTTGAAAAATTTAGAAATAGGAGGAATACCTGATGCTGCATTCACATTGTTGTTGATGATGTTTTCATTGAATTTGATGGAATCTCTGTTCGGTTTAAACTTCCCAAATGGTTGTTGACTGCTATCACCCTTATCACTCGGAGCCATAGGATGTGATTGTTCCATTTGACTCACAGTCAGTTGATAATTGTGAAGAGTTGCACACAACTGTTGGAAAGAAGTAAACTTAGAAAACAGAAGTTTGTCTCGAATATCTTTTTGTAAATTAGAAATAAAGATTCTTTGAATATCATTATCAGGCACTAGAAAAGAAATTTGAGCATACAAATGCTTATATCTACCAATGAAATCAGCCACTTTTTCTTTAACACCTTGTTTACAATGCATTAAGTCAATCAAAGTAACTTTAGGACTTATATTGTTTTGAAATTGTTGAATGAAAGCATTTGCAAGTTGTTCAAAAGAAGTAATAGAATAAGAAGGCAACGAGCAATACCATTGTAGGGCTTTGTCCCTTAATGTTCTAGTAAACAATTTTGCAAGCAACCTTTGGTCATAAGCAAAATCAGTACATATTGTTTGAAAGGTCTTAACATGTGTTAGAGGATCACCCTTACCATTATAAAGCTCCAAATGCGGGATTTCAACATGTTTAGGAGGGATAGCTCGAACAATGTCAAGAGAAAGTGGGCTCGCAACATCAAATGTGGGCACACTAAACTTAGATTGATTCATAGAGGCAATTTGTTGCTGTAAAGAAGAGACAGTTTGTGCAAGATTGTTAATAGTCGCTTCAGTCGAAGAATTCATATTGGATGTGTTAGATTGAGATGGAGGTGTTATGTTATTGAAAGAAGGTAAAGAGTAAGGTGGTGGGATTCTATGATAATTAGTCATAGGAGATGATTGGACAGGAGGAACACTACAAGGAGGAATGGAATGGTTAAACAAATTGCCCCCTTGCATCATGTTCATTTGTGGAGATATAATAGGGACATTCATTGAAGGAATGAATGAAGAAGTCAGATTAAATGAAGGAAGAGGGTTAATTGAAGAAGAAGGGTTGCCCCCATGACTAGTAATCATGGGAGGAATGTCTTGTGTAGAAGTAGCCATTATGTTTGATGTAAAGGTAGGTATGCTAGCAATAGGAGTCATCAAAGGAATAGAATGATTGACTTGTGTAGGAGGTTGTGTATAACCTAAAGATTCGGCACAACTCTTCATAGGCATTACATTCGAATCCACAATGTGTGCAATACCACGCAAAATATCAATTCCATTCTTATCACTTTGAAGCATACATTTTAGACCCTCAATTAAAGGAAGAGCTTGACTATCAGGGTATTCTTGAGACATCCATTGTCGAAAATCGTCAAATTGGTTATCCAATTTCGAAAGTTATTCTTCAGAAACCTCATGGAGAGCTTCTTCATCATTAAGAGGATTAGAGGAATTACCCATGTCCTCGTTAAAAAGGCTATTCAAATTAGGTTCCATTTCCTCAGTAATTAAACC
The DNA here is from genome assembly GCF_030272615.1 of Cryptomeria japonica. NCBI lineage: Eukaryota > Viridiplantae > Streptophyta > Pinopsida > Cupressales > Cupressaceae > Cryptomeria > Cryptomeria japonica. Next base: position 249,707,960 of record NC_081415.1, read on the forward strand.
TCGGAAAGACTTAATTTTACGGCTCCGTCTAACGGGAATAGTGTAAGTAGGGCTTATTGTTGTAAAACTCATGCACTAGAGAAGGAGAGAAAGTTTTGAATTTAGAGGTAGCAATTTTCAGTAAAATCAGCCAATCTTCTGGATTTAAGCTGTTAAATGCAATCACAACAGTCTCCCGAAATTTCGGAAAAAATGTCCGGGACCGTGGCACCCGGAGTGCAACACGGTCCTTGCAACTTTTTTCGAAATTTGCAGGGATGAAAGGTATGATGATTTTAAAGATAATCTGAAAAAATTGAGTGATTTTACGATCTGTAGATAGGCCAAATTAAAGTTGCAAATTCAAAATTGAACCTTACCAAGATTGTCGAAAAATGCAAAATTTGAATTTTTGAAAAAGAGAGGGAAACTGAAATTTTGAATTTTATGATTTTAGAGGGAATGTCAAAAGCAATGCAAATTTTGAATTTTGAAAAATTGACTCAATTTCACGCAAAATTCAATTTTGAAAGCGGAAATTAAAGTTGTTGTAATTAAGCACTTAATTTCAAAAGTCACAAATTGTAAGAATTTGAATGAAGCACTGAAATTTTGAATGAATGCAAACACACTTTTCAGATTTAGGACAGTAAGAACACAATTTTGACACAAAATTTCAGTTTCAATGATTTTTGAATGTTTAAAAACCTTAATCCAAGCAATCACAAGACCAACTTTGACTGTAATTTTGAAGGTGTTAGAATTGATAAAATCAGCCAAAATTCTGGATTTTAGCAAGAAAATACAGTAAGATCTTGCTCCCGAAATTTCAAAAAAAATGTCGGGGACGATGGCGCTCGGCGCCACGGTCCTCACAACTTCTTTCCAAATTTTCAGGGATGAAAGATATTGTGATTTTATTGCGGAATCCAAAGTTACAACTGATTTGGAGATGTTTTGATCAGTCAAATTGTCAGACAAAGGTTGAATCAAGAGGGTTTCAAAAATTAGGGTTTTGACATTTAACCACTTAATTTTCAAAATTAAAGCACAGATATGAAATTTGTAATAGAAGGGCAGATCTGAAACAAGCATTAATGATTAAATATTTCACAAGTTTAATTACTTAAAAAGAAAATTTAGGGTTTTTATGCAATCACCTCTAAAATTTTGCGAAAGATCAAACATGGAAATGTAATCAATTTTTTTAGATCTAAGCATGAAAAATCAAAAAGGATGTTCACGTCGGGTTCACCAAAATGTAAAGCGGAAAATCACGATCGAACCCTAGTTGCTCTCCCCTCTTCCAACTCCAAGGAGAGAGAAGGGAGATTCACTAGGGTTGATGGTTTTCACTTAGGGGAGAGACTTTACATTCAAAAGAGGGGTTGAAACCCACAAGATCCAATCCCACGCAATGCAAGATTGGATGCTAAATGTGTTTCAAGGGTTAAGACAGCAAGGCTACCCTCTTTTGTAAAGAATGTTGATAGAAGAATTAAGCTAGGAATGCATAGAAAATGACAAAGATTCACTTATAAACTGAGATAGGGATATAGGATGAAGCTGCGGACCTGGAATTAGCAGTAAAATGTCGATACGGTGCTGTCCTGCAAATTTGAGCGAAAGTTGTCGGGCCGATGGCGCCCGGCGCCACGGTCCTCCGAAAAATCCGCGAAATGAAGGGGGATATGTTCGTCTCTGCACAAGGATTCCAGATCTTCAATTTCAGCCGCGTACCTACAACCTACACACAGAAAAGCGAAGACGATTGGGGGGTTAGGGATTAGGGGTTTGCCTTTAGGTCAAACCCCGATTTTGGAATTAACCAAGAAATGAGCAAGTGCTGTAAATGTAAATGACTGTAATGTAAAACAAGTACTAATACCTTGTTCTAAGGATGTTTGTATCCTTATGTGCGAAGGTTTAGATGTTGTATGTTGTTGTATGTTGTATGTGATCTCCTCTTCAATGGTTGAATCCTTGTCTTGAATGCAACACTTAGCCTTGAATGGAGACTTGAAATGATCAATTGCTTGAAGGAATGCTTGAATGCTTGAATGCTTGAGTATAATTTCCACGCCTTTTCCATCATGTCGAATGAAAGAGGAAAATGTAGTTTATATACTTGTCAATTAGGGCTGATAGACTGATTTTCCCGACCTTAGGCCAACCAGGAAAGTTTAATTTCCAATTTGCAAACAAAAAGACCCGAGACCCCTTAGGAGACCGGGCCCAAAATAGGACCCAGGGACCAGGGCGCTGGGCGCCATGGTCCTGGGGACCAGGGCGCTGGGCGCTCTGGTCCCACCTCCCGGGACAACAGGGTGCAAGGAGGTTCAGGCCAGGGTACTTGAAAAATGCAGTTTTTGGTGTCGTGAGCAAGTTTCGGGGTCTCCATTCAGGTTGCGTGTTGCATCGCCATTGTGAAGACCGAAATGCAGTCGAAATTGCAAGTGTCACAATTTTAGGATGCTACACCTTGGAACATTAAACAGGCCTACAAACTCAAAAAATTTACATACTTGTGACCATAGGAAGTCCTTGCATATTCCTCATTGTCATCCTCATATAGTCCTTATTTTGCATAAGTCCTTGCATAGTCCTCATTATTGTCCCCATTATTGTCCTCATATACGTCCCGAGTCCTTATTATCGTCCCCATTATTGTCCTCATATATGCCCTTAGTCCTTGCATAGTCCTCATTATAGTCCCCATTTATGTCCTTATTATCGTCCATTTACGTCCTTAGAATTTGCATAAGTCCTTGCATCGTCCTCATTATCATCCTCATAGAGTTCAATATACATCGTCATAAACTTTGCATAAGTCCTTATTTGTGTCCCATTGACCTCCTAGTTCATTTTAGTGTTGTTATAATCTTCATTTTAGTCATTGTCTAGACTTCATATACGCCTGTCTTAGTCCGTCGTCATTTGCATAATCATCCTAGAAAGTCATACCCCAAATGTCCAAATCACAATCAGAGGATCAATCAAACTCAACCTCAACTCAAACAAGTTTGTCAAGTTCAACAAATCAAACATTGTCACATTCAGAGAAATGGAGAAAACATCTTACATGTTGTGATCCTAGGTCCAAACCAATCAAGAAAACGTCATGGATTGGCATTATACATTTCGTAGGGAGTGTGGAGAATTCATCCCTTCCATTCCTATTCCATCGCCATCCATAGAAATCTTAGCTCAACAGATCAAGAATTTGCAACAACAAATAATAGACATGACTAGTCCTAACAACCATAGGGGTTGATTAGAAAAAATAATGAGAAAAGTGATGATCACGAGGGAATTAGTATCAGGCCAACCTTCTTCTTCTTGTGAGACCATTCAAGCATGCCAACCTTCATTCTTCAACAAAATTGTTCCTACCTCAGCTCAACCAACGTTAGAGTCATGTAAACCTTATTTTTCTTTCAACCCACTATATCAATCATACCAATCATATCAACCCAGCAATCAAACCCCTTTCAACCAAAATCAAACCCCATTCAACCAAAGTCCAAAACAAAATTCACATCAACCCAACATTCAAAGTACCTCTTTCAACCAAAATCAAACCCCTTTAAACCAAAATCAAACCCCATTCAACCAAAGTCCAAATTAAAATTCACACCAACCCAACATTCAAACCTCTTTCAACCAAAGTCCAAATCAAAATTCACACCAACCCAACATTCAAACCTCTTTCAACCAAAATCAAACCCCTTTCAACCAAAGTCCAAATCATAATTTATTCAACCAAAATCAAACCTCTTTTCTTCCAAAATCATACCCCTTTCAACCAAAATCAAATATCTTTCAACCAAAGTCCAAATCAACCATATCTATCTACCATTTCATCATTCCTTGAAGTCACACAAGAGAAACCCACACCATCTTTATCCAATAACGCAACCTCCCAAGGGCTATCCATAATACAAATCTAATCTAATCCAAGTCATTATGCTAGTCCTTTCCATGCTTGAGAAATTCAAGATCCAATGCCATCATATACTCCATTTCCAAGAAAACCCACTTCAAAGAGTCTCATTCAAAATCCTTTCTCATCGGGCCAATGTGTTGAAACATTCCAAGAATCTCCCATGCATAACCAAACTCCTTCCCCATGTCAAGATGATGATCCAAAATTAGAAGAAATGAGTTCTGAAACAAATAAAGATCAAGAAAAAACTCTTCCATCCTACCCAATTTTTTATCAAGATCCCACCGACCAAGAATCTTACGATGATCCCCTCACTCTTTTCTATTCCATTCATAATGATACCCTTTTGTCTCAAGAACAAAGTGTCCTTTCAAGTCCCATCCAACATCCACCTCCTAAACAAGATCAGGACATCCCTTCCATCCTTCCTAATAATCTCTTTCCAAGTCAAGATCAAAGTATTCCTTCACATTCATGTCCTAAGTAAGATCCCATTATTTCTCCAGATCCTGATCAAGATCCCTCCATCCTTTCATCTCCATGTCATAATCCTCCATGTTCCTCACAATATTCCTTCTCAAATTAACTTACCGTTTCTCTTAGTCGCCCTCATGATCCCAACCCCTCTACACAAAATTTTCGTGAACTCCTTATCAATGAAATCACCAATCCTGATCCAGAGAACAATTTATCAATGAATTTATGTGTGCCATTTTCATATGCCAATGTGGTCACAACTTTGAAACCAAAATCAATTTGTTTCATACACCCACACTTGATAGATTTGGGGCAAGAGGACCTACCACAGTTGGATTTCTTTGAAAATGATAAGGCTATAGCTAGATTCATGGGTGCTAGAGTTGGATTTCCCTCTGATGATCCACAAAATCCAAAAACTAAGGAAATCAACATTGGAGATGTTGAACATGTACACTTAGCTAAGTCCTTATATCCTATTGGAAAAGACATCTTTATCCGACTCTTCAAACAAAGACCAATGAACTACCTACACAGAACTTCCTAACCCTATGAACAACATGCACCTTAAACGATATTATGTCTAAGGGCTGGGTTAGTTTAGGTTTTTCTTTTCGCATTGCATATCATTTTATTCAAAGGATTGCATCACATATAGTTTCCTTTTGAAATGCATCACATTTGCAAAATTTCTGCATTGGCATATATCAACATCAATAAAACAAGACAACTGTCCAAGTTTATCACCTTTTTGCATTCAAGAGAAATAAGGGTCATCTCCTTTCTTAGATATTCGGACATGAAGTCTTTGAGATCCTAAGGTCATTCATTTTTAACATTACATTGTGACGATGCTTTACTTATGGTTGGGTAGTGATTTCACTATTTAAGACTTGTTAACCCAAAATCTATCAATTGCTATATCTCAAACACATTAACAAAATCTCTAATTCATTCGAGACACCTAGTTGATCATATGATTAGTGAAAAATATAAAATTCTACTTCAGCACCGTTGTAATAGTCACACTCAAGTAGGTTTCATTACTTACAAGTCAAGGCAAGAAAATATATTAAAAAAAAAAAAGAAAAAGTGTTATGCCAAATATTCATCTCAAGGAAAAAGAGCAATGATATATAATTGAAATATCATGCATACAAGTGCGACAAAAATATTGACTATGGGAACATGTGAGTTACTCCATCAGAGCTATGAATGCATGCTGACAATGGAGCAATATTCGATAAATTATAGTCTATAACCTCGTCGGAGCTCTAAAAGCTTGCTAGCAACGAAGCTCTATTCGGGATGCTTTTGAAGTTAGAATAATTTAGGTAGCTATTCACATAGGATGCTAAGGATATTTAGTTAACACAAGAGTGGGAATTAACTCATTTGCACATACATGAGAAAAAGAAGATCAAAGTTTCAAGAACAAATGGGGAAGTTTTCTGCATCTCCATTTGTAAATCCTAGTCACTAAGTGTGTTAATTTGGATGTTCCAAGGGGACATTAAGGATCAATTGACCACTTATCTATGAAATATTTTGTACCTCCAATTCAATTGGTTTATTACAAAATGCTAAACAAACACAATCATCCTTGTTCGAATAGGAAATGCATCTTCATCATGCATACTGCATTAACATAGGTCATGTCAAAAATTCATTGTCTCCACATGCATTTTGTAGATCATCATGTCATATAGGCCTACATACTGGGGGCAAAGCTGAAAAAAAATCCTAAAAAGTAAAAAAAATCCTAAAAAAGTCATAAAATGTCCTGAAAAAATCCTTAAAAATCAAAAAATCAAAAACTAAAAATCAAAGCAAGAAAGCATAGACCGTCCATCAAATCAAATAAACAACATGAAAACTCTCAAAGTCTACAATCAAATTGATCATATGTCTTGTTAATCAATTTATCAATCAAACTCTATCAAACATCAACATGTCTTATACAAGGAAGGGTACACTCAAAACTAGACATATCGATCTTACACGGGGTATTCACTCTCTCAAACTAGACATCCCTATCAATCATCAAATGATTAAAACAATAATATAATAGATTAATATGGTTGTTGGATTTTGTCCAAGTTAATCTTATCTTTATCAATTGATGACATGTCATGTTTCATCAAATCCAAAACATTGAGAAAACAATAAAAAATACCAAAAAAAGTCCATATAATGTCCTAACAAAATTCAAAAACAGTAAAAAACATAAAATCCAAAACCAGTGAAAAAACATAAAATCCAAAAACATTGAAAAAACATAAAATCCAAAAACATGGAGAAAACATAAAATCCAAAAACATCAATAAAGATCTTGGAAATCAACCCCAAAACAATTAAAAAATCAATCAAAAAACTTGCAATAAAATGTCTCGCAAGAATCAAACACCCTAGTAGGTATCAAGTAAACACTTCCCACAAAGTTAACAAAGGATACAACTATCCAGTCAAACATTTGCAATGAATTGATCAAACTGTCTTATCAATCATATCATATCCATATCAAGTGATCTTAATCTTGTCTTAAACGAAAGAGGATACACTTGAAATCAGACAAGTCAGTCTTAAATGAGGCCTGCAACTTTTTGAGATCAGACATTATCAACTATCACATCAAACAACTAAGAACAAAGACACAAATTAGTATAGCTGCTGAATTTTTTATGGGTCAATCTTTATCTTTTATCATTTGGCAATAGATCGTGTTCGTATGCTACTCAAGGATGTCCACAAGTGACTAGAGGAGCCATGATGGGCATTATCTTTTTCTTTGTTTGTTGTTTGTGGTGTGAATTAATGAAGTTCTAGGGAAATTTCTCTAGTGGGTTTCTGTGATAGGAGCATTCACCTTGTGAATGCCACACATACCTCGACCCCTAGTGTATTTCCCAGAATGGAGGGTTTACTCCTTGTCTGCTATGTGTTTGTTTCTTCAATGATATATCTTTACATCTTGGTTCCTTATACCCTGATGTGCTAAGCTCCATTGTTCTATAATAAGGCTTAGTGATAAATATATATTGTGCAATAAATAATGACACATGTTCATGAATCAATCATTCTCATTTCATCTCATTTGCTTATTGCCAGTTTGCCGATTCTTTTCTCATCATCTCTTTCTAAATTATTTTCTATCATCTAACATTATTCAATTTCATTCTAAGGTTTATTCTCTCATATTCTATCTCAATATCATCTTCACATCACCTATCTCTATCTCTAATCAACTAACTATTCTTCCATCTAGCATTCTTCTTTTTGAGATATCATTCATACCTTCAATACACAAACAATCGCTCGAGGGGGCATTACATCCTAAGTATTACTGGGGCATACTGGGGCAGAAATGTTTTGTGTTCTTTGAAACAATGTTGTTATGACTTTATCTCAAAGAGGGGCAAATGTAGACACCTAAAAATGTCTCATTGATCATTTACTAATTATTTGTCTAAATTAGTTAAATAATTCTCTAATTATTTAATTAAATTAATTAATCTTATTCTTCTAAATTCATATTTCTCCATCATCATATTTCTAATTATTTCAATTTCTATCTTCTCATCAATTAATCATTAACCCTCTTCTAAATATTAATTAAATATTTATTATTCAATCAACTGTGATTTTAATCCTTTAATTTAAATAAGCTATTATTTAATTAAAGTCCATTTCTAAATAATGAAATAGTTTCTTTAAATTATTTAATTAAATAATTAATTCACAAATTTTTTAATTTAATTTAACTAATTCTTCCAAATTCTAATTTCATATTCTTCTAATTTCAAATACATGTGCATGATTTCAAAAATCAAATTGAATTTCAAAGTCAAGTTCTAAATATATTCAAATATCAAAATTGAATTTAATTTAAATATTTTAAATCTCATGCAAAGATTAAATTGAAAATCAAAGTCAAAGTGCAAGCACATGCTAAATTAATCAATTAGTTAAATCATTATCTTTTCAATCTCTATTTATATCTTCAACTTTTCTTTTTTCCAAAAATCTCTCAATAAGCTTTCAATCAGTTAACTATTCCATCTATTTTAATTGATCTTTTCAATTAATTGATTAATTACATCATTTCTTAATTTCCTCCAATCATTCTTTTTCTATCTTCTAGTTATCTTTTCTAAATAAAGCTTTCTTTGTCATCAATCAATTATCCTCCAATCATTTTTTTCATCTTTCAATCATTTTTTTTTCTCAATTAGTTAACTCAATTAATCTATTCAATCTATTAAGTTCCACCTCCAAATCAACAGTTCAACTATCAATTAGCATGTGAGCTCACCTGAGTTCCACCTCTTGATCAATTTGTTCCACCTCTCATTCAATCCTCTCCAATAATCTATAAATTGAGCATTCAATCTTCATTTTCAATCGAATCACAAACTTCAAATTTTTGTGTCAATTGCAGGTTGCTAGCACAATATCTGAGAGCCATCATACCACAAAGAAGAGAAGAACAATGGAAGCTACATGCAATCATGGAATAGGGAGTTTGAATTGATTTATTTTACATTCCTAATGCTTGTTTGCACTAATTTCATTGAGTTTATTTTAGGATTCTTTGATTAGATAGGGATTCGTGATTTCCCTTGATTTCTAATTAATTTAATGATAAATTTTACATATGACAAGAGGTATTTGATGAAGAAAATGGATATTCATAGGTATATCTCTTGATGTCTGGTCAGTTGAAGATATATTATATGCTTGCTAAAGATGTTGGAGTTGTAGGAGTTCATAACTTTCATTTAGGTCAGTGAAAATTTCCCTTGAATGTAGACGCTTTCTTCAAATATGTGAGACAATGTACTATTGCATATGATGAAAACATATTGCCCATAATCCATCATACACTGTAGTTGGCAAGGAATGATACAAATTACTTGATCAATTGAATAATTGTTTGCAACATAAAGAAGAAAAAGGACAAGTGTTACAACATGAGGATAATGAGGAAGGTATATAATAGTTGAATTTGTTAAAATAGAAGTTATGTAAATGAGCAGTTTGAGCATAAAGGTCTTCAGTTCAGGGGGACCTCATTAAGACATATTTCAACCCTTGAACTAAGGTTACATGATGAAATACACTAGCTGTAGTCCATATGGGGAGCTGAGCAGACTTGATCAAAGCTTATTTTTGTAATGTTGGATCTCTTCCAACATATATTGTTATAATGGTTAATCTACTTGCAGACTTTATATTGTAATATTTGTTCATCTGACATATAGGCAGCCAAGGTGTACACAATCGTATGGGTGCATTAATCATAGGGGGAGACTAATAAATTAGTTCTTCTCAGGCACAAAAAATGAATCAAAGGGGGAGAAGAGAAACCAACCCCTTTGCCATTGTTGTCAAAGCGGGGTAGTGATGATTGGTGTTGACACCAATGCCAAAGGGGAGATTGTTGGCATTGAAGTTGTCTTTGATGTCAACAGTTGTAGTACAGGTTGGGAAGCCTTAATTCTAATGCTTCGTCTAACAGGGATAGTAGGACTAATAGTTGTAAAATTCATGCACTAGAGGGAAAATTTGAATTTTGAATGTTGGGAACAAAGTTTGCAAAATTGAATAATGCAAAAGTCCAAGAAAATTATGATTAGACAATTTGAACTTTGTGGAAAGAAGAAATGACACAATTTTCGAGAAAATTTATGATGAATAAAAAGAAATTAGAATTTTAAAATTTGGGCCAATGGGATACCATTTAATTTCAAAATTAAAATTAACAAAATTAGGGCAGCTTATAATTAACCACCTAATTCTAAATGTTTCCTTGAAAGTCATAATGTTGAAATTGAGAAGTATTTTTTATTTTAGAGGGATCAAAATTCAACAAAATCAGCCAATTTTTCTGGATTTAAGCAATTAAATATAGTCATAACAGTCTCTTGAAATTTCGGGAAAAAAGCTGAGGACTAGGTTGAAAGTGTACCTGGTCTGCCCAACTTTTTGGAAATTTTTAGGGATGAAAGCTACGATGATTTTAGTGCTAACCCCAAAAAATTGGCTAGTTTTACGAACTTTAGATATGCAAAATTAAGGTTTGAATGTCAAAATAGGACCCTATTAGGGTTTTGAAAAAGATGAGAAATTGAATTGCAAATTTAAAAAATGTGAAACCTAATGGATAGGTCCACCTTGAATAATATTTAGAAAATTGAAATTGATTCAAATTGATTGAAATTTGCACAAAATCCAAGTAAATTTGAAAATTAGGGTTTTAGGGCCTAACCACTGAATTTTGAAATTTTGAATTTTGGAAGTAGGAGGGAAATTGAAAATTTGAATTTTCAGCAAGAAGACAAGTCTGAAAATAGTCCTAAATCTGAAAATTAAATGTAAATCCAATTTTTGTACACGTTCAAGGTGATTTTTGAAAATTAGGGTTTTGACAATTAATCGCTTAATTTTGTAAATTTGAGTTGCAATTTGAACAAGACAATGAAGAAATTGAATTTGACAAGCAATGCAATTTTTAGATCTAAGACAATAGATAGCATTTTTGCAAAACACAAGTTCAATTTCAATTTTGACAACTAGGGTTTTGAATGAATTAACCATTAAGTTTTGCAAGAAAATTAAACTTATAAATGAAAAATATGCAATAATTTTTAATGTAAAGCATGTAAGACGTCAGGTTCACCAAAATGTAATGTGGTGAAAAGTGATGAGAGGAGATCAAGTGGAAATATTTACCCTCCTCAAGAAAGGAGTGAAAATTTCACAAAGGATCCCCTTCAACTTCTCACACACATTACATTTAAAAGAGGGGGGTTGAATTCACTAGATCCAATCCCAATGGAAAGAGATTCAATGCTAATTGAATTGTACGGAATTGACAATGAATTCGGAAAGTAACCCTCTTTTAAAATAGACAAGTTGAATCAAGCGAATTGAGATTAAGTATGAAGATGACAAAGAAAGGAATATATCTTGAGATAGAGATGCGGGATGAATCTATTCACCTATAATTAGCAGTAAGATGTCGAGACGAAGCTCCCCTACAAATTTGAGCAAAAGTTGTTGGGATCGGGTTGAAAGTGTACTTGGTCCTCCGAAAAATCCATGCATCAAAAAGGGTTTTTCGTCTCTGAAAATGGAGTCTAAACCCACAACCTACACACAGAAAAGAGAGAAAATGTTGTTGGGATTAGGGGTTTGCCTTCAAGTCAAACCCCATTTTGGAATTAATCAAGTGATTGAAAATACTTGCAAGTAAGTGAAAGGAAATGTCTAAAGTAAAATTTGCCTCAAGAGAGAATGCAATTGAAATGTTGATAGAATTGATTGAAAGGATATATGGAATGGAATATCTTGAATATTGATAGGGATCTCCTCTTCAATGGTTGAATCCTTGACTTGAATGCAACACCTAGCATTGAAAGGAGACTTGAAATGCTCAATGGTTGAAGGGATGCTTAAATGCTTGATGACAATGTCTCTTTATAATTTCGTCTTATAATCGCTTATGCTTGATTTCTCTTATTCACTTATGCAAATAGGAGGGGAAAATGCTCCTTATATACTTGCCAATTATGGGTTTTTAACTGATTTTTCATCTTAGGCCAACATAGGAAAACTTTTTCCCTCTCACAATTGACAAGCCCAATGCAAGATTTGATCAAGGGAGGCCCAGAAATAGGGCAAGGACAGGGGTGCCACACCCCTATCTTGCCCTAATTTATTACAGGTAGTGACAAAAAGTAGTGCAGGGTGTAATTTTTAGGTATTTTGAGCATGTCTTGGGTCTCCAATCAGGCTTAGGGATTCATCTGCCAATGTGAAGACCCAAATGCGGTCGAAAATTGCAAGGTCCTAATTTTATGATGCTATAGATTGATAGAGTTGGTGTTATCCTAGGTTGGCAAAGGTGTTGATGTAGCATAACATAACACACTGTGTTAGTCACACAAGGGAATAAATAAGGAAATCATATAGTGTATCATTAGGATTGGTTATTGAATGAAGAAGACAAAGGCCAGTGAAGTGGTAAAGACATTGTGCAATCCAGCCTGACTCAAAATAAGTAAAATTGCAATTGTAGAAGAATCACATAGCACAAAGGTTATCAACTGGATTGCAAAATTTCATAACAAGAAGGTTATGCGTTATGAGGCCCCTATAGTTCTGTGGTATGAACTTGGCAGAAGAGTGTGTGCCTACAAGCACACGAGATAAGTGGCACCCCCACCATCCCGCAATTGTAACAAGTAAGCGAATGTCACCTCGCGGGCGCACAGGATAAGTGGCGGCCCCTGCTATTCCATGATAGGTTTTGCTGATGGAAATGGAATCCGATAGGCATGTAAGGAGAAGACTTTTGATCACCCGCTATCCCGTGGCTAGAAATATTGAAGGAAATGACATCCAATGGGCGCGCAGGAGAGGACATTTGGTTATCCATTATTTCATGAAAGTAACAAATAGACCAAAAGGCATCCAACTGGAGTGTGGGAAAAGACATTTGACTGCCCGCTATTTTGTAGTTTGTTATGGGTGGACAAAAGGATTCCAGTGGGCGTGTGGGTAAGTAGACAAAGTGAAGAATGATGCATCCCACTATTCCATGACATTCAAGGGGATCAATAAGTCATCCATCGGGCATGCAAAAAAGGATTTTTGGCATCCTGCCATTCCATGACATGCAAAGACGGAGGAAGAGAGAGTCATTGGGAACACAGGGAAGAAGACAAGGTGAAATATAAAGGCATCCCATCATTCTGCAACATGCATAGATGAACAAAGAAAGACTCAACAGGCGCGCGGGGTAACTGTGAGATGTGCTAATCGAAGCATATTGATTGTCCACATGGGCATGGACCCAATGTGGCATGTATGGAGTGAATTAGATGCCACTTGTCTATTAGATGAATCGTTAGTTTGTCGACCAATTTATAGAATTTGACCAAGTTTGTAGCCACATTTGCATATCGATAAGGAAGATGGCTTACATGGCATTTGACCAGATTTGATTGAGTGACGTGAACGTCAAAAGTGAAGACATGTGGCTTCTAGATGGCAGAAGAATGAATCATGTATGTCGAATTCGGTGACTAAAGAGGCAGAGCATTTAAAATGAGGCTAGTGTCGATCCGTTCAGAGTAGAAGATGGAGAATGCATTAATAGAAAACTGGTTGCACATGATTGAATGGCTTGAGGTGATTGAAAAAGGAATAATCAAATCTACAAGATAGATTGAGTTTGCTAAAAATAGCAACTCAGTACAAAGAACATTCAAGAAATCAGAGAAGAGTCATTTAATGTAGATGTTTGGTCCAAGACAAAAAAGACGGTATCAAAGACTCTTCTAAGACAAAAAATCAAATCCTTTGTTCTTGTGATCCCTCAGGAGATTTTTTTTTTTTAAACTCTGTGTTGGAGGGAAAATTATTGATGTACAAAGCTAATCGAATCAAGGAGATTTTGATGAGATTTGATAGATGCAGGTGCGGTAGTAGAGTTGGCTAAAAGATAGACAAGTACCTGGTGATCAAACTAATCAGTGGTATAACATAGATATTGATGTTGTTGTTGAGTGAGATAAAGTGCGTGTAAAAAAAATTGCAGAATAGGAAGTCAAAATTAGTGAGCAGACAAAAAAATATAGAGGCAGAGATTAGAGAGCCGAGAGAAGAGAAGGGAACAAAGAAAAATTTGTAGAGTAGCAGCCGAATGGTGAAGTGTGCAACAGAGAGGAAAGGTCTAGAATGGGACAAAGAAAAGTTGTTGAGAAGCAGAAACAACAAGGTAGTCACTCATAGCAAAGCAGAGAAAGAGTACCGAACCAAGAAGGGATAGTAGAATGCAACCATGAAGAGAAGAGACCAACAACCAGATCGAGGGTAGAGTTGAGGAAAATTACACATTGAGTTATTTATATTGTGGGAGGTAGAGAAAGAAGATTGATTGAGCTACAACTAGAAAGCAGTGTGCAGAGAGGAGTAGAGAACAAAAGGTCGATAAAAGGGGTTGACAACAGAAGATAAAGTGAAAAGGTAAGAGAACATGAGCAGAGATAAACAAAGAGAAGACAACATATATTGAAGCTTAAGATCAAAATGCAAAAAGGAGTCAAGTCAATGTCAAGTGCAGGAAATATTGTGTTACAAAAATTCTTTTTTAACAAGGTGCCTAAACTATATTTTAATACTTGTTCATTGTATCCATTTGAGTGGGTTCTCAGATCAAGGGTTAGTGCTCCTTTGGGTTGGTGCCCATAAAGCTAGGGGTAGGTGCTTCTTTGAGTAGGGGATCATAAAGATAGGGGTTGGTGCTCCTTTGGGTTGGTTCCCATAAACTTCACGGGTTGGTTCTCCTTTGGGTTGGTGCCCATAAACATTGTAATAAATTTTACTTGTGAGACTGGATCGTAACAGTAGACTCCAACAACATTTCTCACTGAGGTTTTTCCCCACTGTAGGTTTTCCTCGTATATTCTTGTGTTATGAGTTTTCTTTGTATGTGTGTGTAAATGTGTTTTATATGTTTTCTCATAGTTTAATGATTTCTTTTATTAATGCTTACATCTTTTAGAAAGTTAAAGTTTTAGATTTCCATTGATTCACCCCCCCACACAGTGGTCCATTGTGTTTCTTCATGGTGACATCCAAAATGGCCATCAGGGTCTTGTCTGGAGTAATGAAAATTTCCCACAATCATCTAAAAGTGGTTGGAGAGAAATTCAATTTGATTTAGCCTCTAATTGGGTCAGAATTGGTTATTGACCATTAAGTCAATGACCACCCTAGGCAATGATTTTAATTTTATCGCACTCCTCCAATTTGAATCTTGGCCACCAGATGTTCCTTGTCACATGGAAATGGATGCTCACGATTGCACCATGAATCCCTCCTAAGGGCTCAATGATATTTTAAAATGTAGTTGTTGATTAGGTCCTTTAATGAAATTCAGATGGCTGTGGTTGCGCCACGAAGGGGGCTAGCATCGCTTTCTTACCCTGTGTGACCACTGCATTGGTCTTACTCACTATGCAGGATGACAGGGAGAAATCATTTCCATGTGTATTGTTACCCCGCATGGTTGTCTTGTTGTTGTTTTCTTTGGCGTGGGATGGCGGGGAACCATATTAACACCACCCTTTGTTACCCCTCGAGGTCCCCATGATGCTCTCTAGCCTGGTGTGGGATGGTGGGGATCACCTTTCCCACTATGCATTGTTACCCCGCGAGGTCCCATTATACCTCAAAAATTCACTGTGAGATGTTGGGGAAACATGTGTTTTAGTTACCTCTAAAGGTCACCTTGATTCCTTGAAATCACCTATGGGATGGCGGGATGGCCTTATTTCCAAGACATGGCCCTTTGGCAAGATAGATTTTTTCCTTTGTTGCCCTTCATAAGCTATGTCAAAAAGGCGCAAGGACCTCACAATCTGGTAGGAGGAAAAGAAGAAATTGGCCTCACCATGGACATAAAAGCCTCAATTCAATAAGTCATTAGTGATTCGATCACCAGAGTTGGTCAATAATCAGTTAGAAAAAGTAGAACCCAAAATATTCAAAAGGCTTAAAAGCCTTAAAACTTAGGGTTTAGGGATTTAGGGCTCTAAAAGGAGGTTTCCCTTAGGGTTTCTAGCCAGTGAAATGTTTCAAATCGATAATCTTCAGGGCTAATAGTTGACATGAATTTAGTCAACATTTTTGGTGACTTAGAGGGGTGACAAGCTTGCTTGTCAAAAGACTAGAAGCTTTAAATTATTTTTTGGGCCCAAAGTCAAGGTTTGAAAGAGATAACAAAATTCCTACCTCTGCAACCTATAAGACATCAAAATTATCTTCCATTCTGGAAAGAATAGCTTGTGCACATGCATTTCTTGAGAAAACTGAAAAATATTTATAAACATGTACAAGGAACTTGAAAATCACCCTAAGCACATGATTTGAGGTGAATACCATTAACTGTAATAGGGAGGGCTTCACCATTCAGACTTTGAAAATTTGTAAGAATTTGCCTCCTTTTAGCCTATAATCACATTAGCACCACTCCATATTGCATCAAACTTTGAGTGTCTTTTTGTTTTGGCTCTATCAACATCCCATTTTAGGACTAGGTCACCAACCTTAAAAGTCCTAAAAGTAGCCTTTTTGTCAAAATATCTCTTCACTTGTCCCTGATGGAAACTTAGGGTTTGCATAGCCCTTTGTCTAACTTCCTCCAACTCTATGAGCTCTGTATACCTAATTGATATGGCATCATTCTATAGGAGCTCTAGTTGGTGTGCTAATTCAAGAGAAGGTAACTCAAGAGATAAGGGAAGCCTTGATTCCCTTCCATAAACCAACATGAAGGGTGATTTACCTAAAGATTTCTTTGGATTAATTCTATCGAACCATAGAGAAGTTCCCAACTTTAGGTGTCAAGACCTCTTATTATCATCAAGAGTCCTCTTGATGATCTTGATAAGATTTTTGTTGGAAGACTCAGCTAGGCCATTGCCTTGAGGATAATAATTTGATGATGTTTTCAAGAAAGCATCATGTTGGACTGCCTATAAGTTGATATGAGCTCCAACAAAAGCTTTTGCATTGTCTGATATGATTATGGAAGGGGCTCCAAATTTAGGTGCAATCCCCTCAAGGAATTAAACTACTACATTCTTAGTTGCATCCTTTAGAGCAACTCCCTTTGCCCACTTGGTAAAATAGTCTATGGAAGCCAAAATCTACTTGTGTCCTGAACTTGACAATGGATTGATTGGGCCAATAAAATCAAATCCCCATTGTTCAAAAGATTGATTAGCTGAAATGGGATGAAGAGGAAGAGCATCTAACCTTTGCTTGCCCGAAAAGAGTGCATACTCTTTGCATTCTCTAACCCACCTATGGGAATCATTAAATAAATATGGCCAATAATAGCCCGCTCTTATTATCTTCATTGTTATAGTCCTAGCTAAGAAATATCCTCCTCAGGGGCCATTATGAAATTCTTCTAGGAGTTTGCTGATCTGATCTCTTGTTATGCACCTTGGTAGGACACCGTTTAGGTCTTTTTGAATAGAATTTCATCCACTAAAGCATAGGGGATGGACTAAAGTATGAGATGCCTTCTTTCAGTTCTATCAAAGTGAGGAGGATAACTACCATCCCTTAGGAAGGCATACATATCCTTGAACCAACAGGTTTGTGCATTTTCTTGACTGTCAAGTTCTTCTTCTTCTTGCAACTAAAGGGAGACCTCTGGATCTTTTTCAAATGTTGAAATAAAATTTTCACAGAGTCCTCTACCTCTTATGATACTAGTTATATTGATTTTAAGGTCATATTCCATGACCTTGGTGATCCATCTAGCCCTCTTATCACCTATATCCCTATTTAGAAGGAATTCCTTCATGGTGGCATGTGGAACTAGGAGTTAAATCCAGTTATTTGAGAGCTTGTATTTGAATTTTTTTAATTCTCTCACAATTTAGATGACCTACTTCTCCACATAATAGTATGTATGCTCATAATTTTGCAGGCCCTCTTTGAAAAAAGCAATGGTCTGCTCCAACCCATCTTAATTTAACTATGTTAGGACAATAGATATACTTTCTTCTCCTCCCAAAGTGTAGAGGATGAAATCCTTCTCATAATTTGGATTGACCACTTGGTAGGAGCTTGAGAAATGGCTTGTTTTATCTAATCAAAACCTTCCTTACCCTCTTTGTTCCATTTCAATATCATGTCCTTTAGCATTCCTATAAGAGGCTTCACCATGGCAGCTAGCTTTGGGATAAACCTTCTTACAAAATCAATCCTTCCAAGGAAGCTTTGTAACCCTTTCTTGTGACTTGTGTAAGGAAAGTATAGTGTGGAAAACGCTTTCCTAACACCAATTCTAAGGGGAACCCAGTAAGTATATCTTTAAATTATTTTGCTGAACATTAAGATATACACAGACTAATGAAAAACTAATCACATAGAAAACACAACAGAGAGTAAACACCATATTTACGTGGGAAAATCCTTATAGGTAAAAACCCACCACCAAAGAGAGATCACTTTATTCACAGTTAACAAAAGGTTACAATAAAGCTATAGATACTCTTCACAGGAATTTTCTCTCAGAAACTATCATACAAATCAGAAACTATGATACAAATCAGGCTTCCAACATACAGAACTTCACACCATACGTCATACAGTAACCTCTCTCCCTTTTCTACTCCTTCTACTTCTGCATCGGTTACATCTCTGGCAACATATATATTAGCCATCGATTACAACATATCAGTTAAGCATAACCATTATAGAGTCCAACAGTCTGTCATTCAGTAACATCCATCCACCTAACCAACATTGTGTTTTGGTTTCCTCTAGCTACTCTAATTACATCTGTCTAATGTGGTTCACACAACAATTAGTCACTCCAACAGCTAGGAAGTCTAACTGTCGACCGTCCTGTATTCACGACTTGTCCATTATCCCACATTTGTTTGGCACAAAAATAAATTGGCTTTCAAATACACAAGTGCACAATCTTCAAGTGTCCATGCGGCTACTCTTTTACCTCTAACCGATTTGATCTCATGGCCCACCCAACTCATCGGCATAACATCAAACCATCAGCAAGACCACTTCCAAGTTACCCCAATCTCTCATACCAATGAAGGCATAATCATCGGGTATCAGTGTAGCAACCAACCATGTCATCCCAATCACCGATAACACTTAGTTGGTTTCATCAGGTCATCAAAAACACACCCGAATTGGCTATCCTGCTCCCCGATAACACTGAAGTCGACCAAAATAGATCCATCAGGTAATCGACATAACATTAAGAAAACTCCTCTGATAGCCAATGACATCCTGATCACCGAAGGCAACTTCATTAGGTCATCGGCTTAACATGAACATTGCTTCTCCGAAACCCGATGAAGAAGGATACATTGGCAAGAGTCACACCGATAGAAAGAGCCTACATGTTCTCTAGTTGTTTCATCGGTGTAGGTTACTTTGATCAGCCTGAACACAGGTCAACTTAATTCAAGGCACATTTCCAACAATCTTCCACTTGACAAGGAATTCATTGGACTGCCAAACACTTACAGACATAACTGAGAAACATGGACTCTAAAGCCCATCAATGTTGATATACCACTAAATCATAAACCATCAGGAATTAGAATTTACTTTGTGCATCATTCAGATACTTGCAGAGTAGTCACATCTCATTCATGGACATACCCACCTTCTACCATCCCACTGCCACTGGACACACATAGAAGCTATCCACTGAAAAAAGCCATAACTTTGTCTCACAAAAAACCATAACTCTGTCTCCCAAGAACACAAAACTCTAGATCCAAAAAAGGCTAACCGAATGTACCAACATTTGTCACAAATATAGCTGGAAAAGCACCTATAGAAAGTGCTAGCACACCCAACTATACATACCTCTAAGGTATACTATATTTCCATGTATTCATGTGTACCTTTAACTTATCAACCCATGCCAAAAATCCAAATGAAAACCACAATATCATGAAGTATCAACCAAATGATCAGTGTACTCAAAACACAAAAATAACCAAGATCGATGTCAAAATTCCACTTGCAGAATCAGGAACTTGAACATGACAACCATGATCTAAAACATCTCATCCAAAGAGGTAACATGCTCCATATGAGCACCTCCATATTATGCCAAAACTCTAAATGCATCTCAAGAGTGTACCACAACACAATAACATAAACAACATCTCTACCAAGGACTTATGAATCCTCAAGATGCCAACATCTTCAGTCACATGAAGGTCATTGACCATCAAGTGATGAATATACATCACTGCCAAACATGGTACCAAGTCTTACATGGCATCGTGATAAACATATTCTTCATGAAGATTGAGCCAAACATCAATAGATGTTTGACTTTCCAAAGAAGCTCAGGAGGCATCTCCATCCTCATTCCGAGAGGACCCAGAATTTGAAGAACTCTTCTTTTTCTTCTTCTCTCTGCAATCCTTCCGGATATGACCAGTCTGCCCACAATTCCAGCACTTCACTTTGGACTTCTTTCCAGGAGACTTATAACTTTCCTTTGACTTGTATTTAGAATTCTTGTCCTCTTGCTTGCCTCTAATAGCGAGAGCCTCCTTGACCATCTTAGAAGATTTTCTTCATGTTTCTTCTGACAGTAACGAAGCAAGCACACCTTTCATTGTGAATGTGGTTGTTGTACTCCCAAATGGCCATTACTAGACAATCCCATGTGTCCGACAGAGAACATAACAAAAGCATACATCGATCCTCGTCATCAATCTTGATTCCTATGGAGGTTAACTGTGCAACAATCATGTCGAAAATATTCAGATGATCTGCTAAAGATGTACCCTCGTCCATCTTCAAGGAATACAAACTCTTCCTCAAGAACAACTTATTTACCATAGACTTTCCCTGATAAATATCACCAAGTTTCTTCCATAGAAGATTAGCATTCTTCTCCTCATGAATATTTAACAGAGTAGAGTCTTCCAAACAGTGTCTGATCAACCCTTTGGCTTTTCTATCTGCAAGATCTCAGTCCTCTTGTTTCATGCCTGAAGGTTTATCTCCAGCCACTGCAATCCAAAGATCTCTATAAAGTAGCAAATCTTCAACTTTAAGTTTCCACATCTCAAAGTTGGAGCCATCGAACTTCTCAATGTCCATTCGCCCAGAGGTGTTCGCCATCTTAAACTACAAACAAGACAAATAAACACTCTGCTAGACTCCCACTGAAACCAGAATTGACACAAAGAACCGACCCAAGCCAACAAGGATAACACAACAGGCCAAGCTCTGATACCACTTGTAAGGAAAGCACGGTGAGTAAAATGCTCTCCTAACACCAATTATAAGGGGAACCCAACAAGTATGTCTTTAAATTATTTTGCAGAACATTAAGATATACATAGACTAATGAAAAACTAATCACATAGAAAACACAACAGAGAGTAAACACCAAATTTACATGGGAAAACCCTTACAGGTAAAAACCCACAACCAAAGAAAGATCACTTTATTCATAATTAATAGAAGGTTACAATAAAGTTATAGATCCTCTTCACAGGAATTTGCTCTTAGAATCTATGATACATATCAGGCTTCCAACATACAAAACTCCATGCCATATGTCATACAGTAACCTCTCTCCCTTTTGTACTCCTGCTACTTTTGCATCAGTTACATCTATGGAAACATATATATCAGTCATCGATTACAATGTATCAGTTAAGCATAACCGTTATGGAGTCCAATGGTCTGTCATTTAATAACATCCATCCACCTAGCCAACATTGTGTTTTGGTTTCCTCTAGCTACTCTAATTACATCTATCTAATGCGGTTCACACAACAGTCAGTCACTCCAACTGCCAAGAAGTCTAACCATCGACTGTCCTGTATTCACGACTTGTCCATTATCCCACATTCATCCGACACAGAAATAAATTGGCCTTCAAATACAAAAGCGCACAATCTTTAAGTGTCCATCTGGTTACTCTTTTACATCTAACCAGTTTGATCTCATGACCCACCCAACTCATCGGCATAGCATCAAACCATCGGTGAGACTACTTCCAAGTTACCCCAATCTCCGGTACCAACAAAGGTGGACTCATAGGGTATCAGTATAGAAACCAACCATGTCATCTCAATCATCGATAGCATTTAGTCAGTTTCATTGGGTCATCAGAAACACACCCGAACTGGCTACCCTGATCCTCGATAACACCGAAGTTGACCAAAATGGATCCATCGGGTAATCAGCATAACATTCAACAAACTCCTCCGATAGCCTATAACATCCTGATCACCGAAGGCGACTTCATCGGGTCATCGGCTTAACATGAACATTGCTTCTCTGAAACCTGATGAAGAAGGATACATCAGCAAGAGTCACACCGATAGAAAGAGCCTACATGTTCTCCAATTCTTTCATCGGGGTAGGTTACTCTGATCAGCCTGAACACAAGTCAAGTTAATTCGAGGCACATTTCCAACAACTTGTGAGTGAAAGAGATAAAATGGCTTCCACTCTCTCTAGATCAATTGCCAAACCATCCTTGGATACAATATGTCCTAGAAGCTTGGCCTAATCAGTAGCAAAACACATTTGTTGGGGTTCAAGGACACACCATATTCCCTGCACTTCTTGAATACTTTCTCAAGATGAGCAAAGTGATGTGCTGCATGTTTGGAGTATATAGTGATATCATCAAGATATACAAGATCAAATTCTACTAATAATTCTTTAAAGGACATATCCATGGCTGTTTGGAAAGTGGAACATACATTTGTTAGTCCAAAAGGCATCTTATAATAGGCACAAGTGCCCCATTTAGTAGTGAATGGAGTCTTATATTGGTCTGATTTTTGGACTAGGATTTAGTTATATCCTAAGTATCCATCCAAAAATGAGAAGCTCTTTGAGCCATTGACTTTGGCTAAATTTTCTCCATGGAAGGAAGGGGATAATGATCCTTAAGGGAGGATCTATTGAGATCCCTAAAGTCTACACAGTTTGATTTCCCCATTCCTCTCCCTAACTGGAACAAGATTATCTACCCAAGAAGAATGCTTAATTGGAAAAATAATGCTAGATTATATAGGTTTGGATAGCTCTTTTCTCATCAAAATCTCAACCTTGGGGTTTATAGGTCTTTGTTTTTTCCTAACAGGCTCTGCATTAGGATCTATCTCTATAGTATGTTGAGCTAAGTTAGGGTCAAACCCTTTCAGATCCTCACATGTAAAATAAAAAAACATCAATGTATTCTTGACAAAGGTTGACAAAATTATTTTGATCTATTTGGAAACATATCTTTCCCAAGTTGAGAGCTCTTCCATCTTCCATTAAGATTGATTTGTAATCTCCTTTCCTTGTAGCTAGATTCACAACTCTCCCTTTCATTTGATCATCAGATTTGAAGATCCCTTCCAAGATGATCAATCCCTTGACTGTCTTGTTTGAATTGAGCTACATAATTAGATCTCCATACTGGTCTTGTAGCAGTGCTTGCTTCTTGTGTGATAACGCTGCCTCATCTTGTAAAAAGTTCACAATTTGTTGATCTAAGTCAAAGACCTACCGATTCACATGGTTATCAGTATTGCAGGTCTCACAACAAGTCTAAGTTGTTATTCTTTCTATGTTGTAACATGAGATGGAATGGCATGTTGTGCACCAACTAGTGCTAATTATTAGTATGTTTATTCTGATTTATAGGGATGCTAGAAATATTGAAGGCTTCAAATCCTTCAATTAGGTCCCATGATGTTTATAAGACTTGAGGAGGTTGTTCTTTGTGATACTCTGAGCTCTTTAATCTAATTCACAACCAACTCACTATCTCCATACACCTTTAAGGACTTAATCCCTCTTGTTTGTGCCATTTGGAGACCCAAAATCAAAGCTTCATACTTAGCCACATTGTTAGTGCAACTAAAATGAAGTCTGAATGAAAAGTAATATTTCTTCCCTTTAGGAGAAATCAGTAGTACACCAACCCCTGCACCATTTTTGTTCCTTGATCCGTCAAATAACATATCCCATAATCCATGCATTTCATTGCTTTCCTTTGAAAGATATTTAATTGGGGTGTCTTTTCCATGGTTACAATATGTATCAAGGTCGGTACCATTGACCTCATCAATAGGATCAAATTAAAATACATTTGCCCATTCATCAAGTAGGCAATTAGGAACTTCTTTCAATTGAGTTGTAGGCTCTCTGATTGAAAACTCTTCTTTCTCCTCATGGAGGGTGCAATTCATATTTATAAGACTTCAGGTATAGGTCTCAATGTGATCATTGGTAGTAGGCTCAACCTTGATGGTAACTTTTGTGCCTTATCTTGTCTTAAACAACATGTGAGACCAATCAGAAGATAGGTATCCACCTATCTTATAAGTGAATTCCCTAGATAGACAAATGGCAAAGTAGGTCGGGAGGTCAATAATTGAGATATCATTCAGCACACTTCAGCCCGAGTAGGGACGCAAGGTCAAATTTAGGTCTTTAATGACCCCAACAATCTGAACTGATGTGTCGTCAAGTTGCACAACCCCTCTTGATATAGGATCATATTTATAACCTAAGTGGTCATCTACTCCCTTAGGCATAATTGAACTACTAGCCTCACTATCTATCATACAATTATGAACAAGAATGTTTCCAATGACTAAAGAAAGTTAGAAGGGCGGAGGCTTATTGATTTTTGTTAATTCTCTGCCTTCATAAGCTGCACTAAACTTGTAGGAGTTGAAGAGCTCCAACCTTTACTTGTATTCTCTGCAACATTTATCCCTTTTAAGACTTCTTTAAGTAGGTCTCTTTGAGATGGGATAGAAAGAGGATCACACATAGAGACATTAGGGATAGCTTTTTTTATCTAGTCCACTATGCAGAAAGGAACCACAACCTTAGGGGAAGCCTTTGTATTAACAAGATCTAATTTTTTTATTGTAGGAGCCTTAAGCTACTCCCCTTGTTTGACCTTTTGAGTCAAGGATTTTTCTTCATTTGGAGCAACCACCTTGCCAGGAGTCTTTGGTATTGGTTATTTCATAGCAACTTGTGAAGCTTGGGTTGCAGTGGTAGAAGTAGCAGTAGGGTCTATGGCCCTCTTCTTAGATCTTGTATTGTTGGCCACACTATCACTGCTTGTCTGATTTATACCATAAAATTCAACCTCCCCTACCAATTTATGAAATAAGAATCTCCCTGCATATAGTTTGGAGAATCACCAAATTGTTGTTGTCCTGATGTAGTTGGTTCATTTTGTACCACTAAGGCCTAAGAAAACTCATCATTTTGATAAACGGTCAACTTATAAGGTTGATTGCATAAATTTCACCATTCTTGCTCTTGAGAAAGATTGTTCTATGTTGGTACCAATTCTCTCGAGGTACTTGCAGCCGTAGGATTTAAACTATTCAAGGGTCTAGCATTACTCCATTGGTTTTGCCCTTGAAAGTTAGACCTTTGGTGATAATTTTGATTTAATGGTTGGTAGGGACCTATGTTAGCCTGTGGCATCTATCTTTTGATTGAAACTAGTTCATTCCCAAATCCTTGCATCATTGTTTTGATTTATGATCTAAGCTCTTGAATCTTTGAAGATTGAGGAGTTGGTGCAAGTGTAAACACTTGACTTGCTGATATTGTTGGTATTGGTGCCAAAGTAGGATGTTGTGTAGAAGCCTCCAGGAACAAGGGCATTGGAGTCCTAGGAGACAACTTCCCCGCTTTTATTAGACAATTATTTGCCTTAATGGCCACATTATAAGCTCTTGGTAAGTCATTTCCTCCTAGTGACTATATCATATTAGCAATGTCATTGTTTAGATCCCTAAGAAAGTACAAGAATGCATGGTTGGAAGAGGGCTTAACCAGTGCTGGGATCCTATCCCAACTCTTATGAAATCTATAGTTGATGTCTTCCACGAACTCATGGGGTACTCTCTTAATGGTTATTAGCTGCTCCACAAGTGACAAATGGTCACTTTTGTCCTGAAAATGCTTACATAGCCACTCTCCTAATTCATCCTAGTTATGAATGGAGCTAGAGGCCAAACCCCTATACCACTGTAGGGATTTTACTTTAAATGATGAGGCAAGGAGCCTCATTGCAACATTATCCTTTGTGACATCAAACGAAGTGTAGATGCTTGCAACATCTTGGATGTGTTCAATTGGGGTAACATAGGTTTCTCCACTAAAAAAAATGGTATGGCCTTTAGGGTTGCTACTGGAATGCCATCCTTTTGGGCTAGCACCAAAGAACTACCACCATTAAAGATGACAAATGTATGTGCTCTAGGGACTTCCATAGAAAATAGGGGTCTATTGATAATGATGACATGGCCTTTAGGCTATGCTAATCTTATGAATAGTGGGGTAGAATGGGATCTTAGGGGTGTAGATATTGCTGCTTGAATTTCCCTAAAAGGTGATAAAGAATACCTACCCCTTCTTCTAGAAATATATCTTGAAAGCTCAAAGTATTGAAAATTACCTCTAGAAGATGCTTTGATTTGAGTTCTTGGCATGAAAGTGGCAACTGGTCATCACTAAGAGATTGAATTTATTCCTCAGAGTTGCCAAGTGCTCAATGTGATTGCCTCCAAAGGATGGATTCCTAAGAGCAACATTGAATCCTTAGCATATATATATGTTTAAATGTATGTCCCATCGGGTGTGCAGAAATTGTTGTCACAAAAGTCTGCCTACTTGATGAATAACCTTGATCATCAACCTTGTGACACATTGAGACAAAATCCTAAGTGTGGGACCTTGCATGCTTGAGGTTGAATCTCTAGAGAAGGTTGGTTTCCTTTACAATATGAGATGCAAGTGTTGGTCTAACCCAACACTGATAAATCTTAACTTACTGGTTTGGAAGGGGAAAGTGGAAGAAGGAATGCATGAAAATGAGAAAAACGTTTGCACATAGATAGAATTTGATCTCCCTTCTTATATCCACACATAACACTAATAAAATTACCCCAGGTATGCACAAAACACTATCCAAATTAGTGGCCTAAGAAAGAGTGAAGGTTGGAATTCTTGTAAGATGACAAGAGGAACTGATTTAGTTCACAAATGACATCTACAAAGGGATCAACATAATCACCTATGCTAAGGAAAACATACATGAATGCTTTCAAACAAGAAGGTAACAAGTTACACAAGTTGTGAGAATTGAATGAAGGTAAGAAGACTAATTTTATTCATGCAAGGCAAAGAAATTTTTTACATATCATAAAAAACATGTATTCTGAGATAGAAAAGGAAAGAAGATCCTTCTAATAGGGTTACAGAGTTTCCTTTGTAGTTCAAGCATAACTAAGATTGGATTGAAATTAGAAGCCCTAACCCTGTTACAAAATATTAGAAGAAGGAAGATCAGGTTGACTGATCTGATGGTGTGTATACAACATCTCTAAGAATGTCCTTCATCTGGGAAGAAGCAAAAGATCTCTACAAAAAGAGATATCTTTGCATATGATATATCTGAGTATACTTGTCGAGCCAAAAGGTCTTTAAATCGCATTGAAGAGTTGCAGGGTGGTGTCCAAAATGGCCTTCAGGATCTTGTTTGGAGTAATGACAATCGACCACAATCGTCTGAAAGTGGTTGGGGAGAAATTCGATCTGATTTGGCCACCGACTAGGTCAGAACTGATTGTCGATCATTAAGTCGACAACCACTCTAGGCAATGATTTGATTTTTATCGCGCTCATCCAGTTTGAATCTTGGCCACCAGATGTTCCTTGTCGCATGCAGATGGATGCTCAAGATTGCACCTTAATGCCCTCCTAAGGGCTCAATGAGATTTTAAAATGTAGTCGTTGATCGGGTCCTTTAATGAAAATTGAACGGTTGTGAATGAACTACGAAGAGGGTTGGCCCCACTTTATTATCCTGTGTGACCACTACATTGATCTTACTCACCATGCGGGATGGCGGGGAGCAATAATCTCCATGTGTATTGTTACCTCACATAGTCGTCTTCTTGTTGTTTTCTTTTGCACAAGATGGAGGGAAACCATATTAACACCACCCTTTGTTACCATGCGAGGACCCCATGATTCTCTCCAACCTAACACAAGATGGCGGGGAGTACCTTTCTCGCTATGCATTGTTACCCCATGAGGTGCCATTACACCTCAAAAAGTCATTGCGGGATGGCAGAGAAATATGTGTTTTAGTTACCCCATAAGGTCACCCTAATTCCTTGAAATCACCTGCAGGATGGCAGGAAGGCCTTATCGCCAAGACATGGCCCTTTGGCAAGATGGACTTTTTCCTTTGTCGCCCTTTAGAAGCTATGCCAAAAAGGCATGAAGACCCCACAAGTTGGTAGGAGGAAAAGAAGAACTGGCCATGCCATGGAAAAAAAAGCCTCGAGCCAGTAAGTCTTTAGTAGTTTGACCGCTTGAGCCAGCCAACGATCAGTTAGAAAAAATAGAGCCCAAAAGATTTAAAAGGCTTAAAAGCCTTAACACATAGGGTTTAAGGTTTTAGGTCTCTAAAAGGAGATTTCCCTCAAGGTTTCTAGCCAGTGAAATGTCTCAGATTGATAATCTTCAGGGATAATAGTTGACGTGAATTTAGTCAACACTTACTTCTAGATACCTTAAAATATTTTACTAATGGAGTTCTACCATGCCATAGTTTATAAGATGTCTTTCCATGTCTCTTCTGGTATATAATTTTGTTAAGAGTGTAGACTGTTGTGTGAATTGCTTCTCTCCAATAGATTCCTAGTAGTTCTACTCCTTTGATCATTGTTCTAGCTACCTCTTGTATAGTTTGGTTCATCCTTTCCACTACATTGTTCTGTTATGGTATTCTTGGGGCAGATCACTGTCTTTCAATACCATGTGTTCTCACAAAAATTGCTAAACTCATCAAAAGTAAATTTTCCTCCTCTGTTAGAGCTGAAACACTTAATCTTTCTATCAACTTCATGTTTCTGACTTCTCTCTCAAAAATGCAACCCATGACATTCTAGAATAATCATCAATCAACAACACAAAATACTTCTCACCTTGTATACTCCTTATTTTGGTAGGACCACATAAATATGTGTGCATTAAATCTAGCAATGCAATGGGCGACTGCTCCTTTCCTCTCAATGTTCCTTTCGTCTGTTTTCAACTTGACATTCTTTGCAAATATTGTTGTCTGGTTTAGTTAACCTCAATAAGTCTCTTACTACACTTGATGAGCTAATCTTTACCAAATTATCAAAGTTGATGATACATCCTCTGGTGCCAAAGATAGCTATCATTGATCTGAGATTAAAAAAACAAAGTCTTGTAGCTCTTTCTAGCAAATGCATGTTTCCACTAGTCCTTTTCCCTATACAATAACAATTATGGATCCATTCCGGATCTCACAACCATCATCCTGAAAAACAACATTGTAACCATTTTCGTAGATTTTCCCAACACTCAAGAGATTATGATGCAAACCCTTCACATAGTAAACATTTTTAGTATCATGTTTTCCATCAAAAGAAATTGAACTAATTCCAACAATTTGTGCATCTAATCATCTCTGAACCTAGCAAATCCACTATCATACTTTTCAAGTTTTACAAATGTACTTTTATCACCAGTCATATGATTTGAGCATCCACTATCAATCAATCATTCATTTTTATCTCTACTAGCCTATAAGGAAGAAGCAACAGTCTTAGTTATATCAATTTTAGGTACATCTTTTTCTACCAAAAATAAACAATCACCATCTTCATAGTTTGATTCATCATCTGAAATACTAACATCATCTTTAACATAGTAGGCTCTCTTATTAAACTTCCTTTTACCTTCTCTAAACTTTTGTCTTAATCCTTTTTCCAGACATCTAGTACCTATATGACTAATCATTCCACATCTAAAGCATTTAAGGGGTAACATACCTTTATAGTTGTCGGTGTCTTTCTTCAGTTTCCTTACAAAGTTCGCTTCCAACTCATTCGAGCTTTCATCTTCTAGATATTCTTCAAAGGCTTTAAAGGCAAACTCAGATTTAGTTTTGTCTTTTTCAAACTTCCTTATCTCAAATCCAGACAAGGTTCCATACATCTGTTCCCTAGCAAAATACTTCGGATCGTAAGTTTGTTCATATGTTAGAGCAAAGATCTTATCACTATAGCTTTTTAGTAGAGACATCATAATATTTTAAATTATGTCTTTATCTATCAAGGTGTCACCAAGTTCTCTAATTTTATTTACTACACTTTCATCCTTCTGAAAATAACTTGTTATATCTTCTCCTTCCATTTTCAAGTTCTCATATCTACGCTTAGCTGTTAGCTTCTTTGATAATTTAACTTTGTAATTTACTTCACAAATATATCTCATGGCAATGAAACAAATACTGCTAGCAGATGAAAGCATAGTCATCTTAGGGTTAAGAAACCCACACCATTCTTCAAAGCTAGTAGAAACAATAAGCGCCTCATCAAGAAACTAGTAGTCTCAAACCAACGAGTAGGAAAATGGGGTTGCATTGGATCAAAGCAATAAGACCTCCAAGGATAAACATTGGTCAAAAAACAATGACTAAGAGAAATGCAATTAGCCAAGGTTGCCAAATATGCAGAGATGTCCAAAACTTTTAGAAACCACCAATTTTCACTAGAGCCACAGTTTGCAAGGTACACACAAGGATCAATAGATCACATCCTCCTCCACTATCCTTGATGTCAACTTCAAAAATGATGAAAACTCTGAAACAATTGGATGGAGCTAGAACAAAGATGGTTTTGATACCATGTTGGTGTTTCTACCCAACCCAGGAACCCAATTTGCACACCATCTTCACACACAAGAGAGAAGCAACACAAGAGAATACTATTTAACCAATGAATAGAATGTATTGAGGTGAGTACAAATGTGTAAGAGCCTTTCTTATAAAGGCAAAGGAAATATTAGAGCATTAATCAAGTGTTAGAGTAGGTAGAGGGTAGGTGCATTAGCTTAGCAACCCAACTGCAATTACCAAGACACTTAGGAAATGATATTTATAGTTGGTTATCTAAGTTGTGCTTAAGTAGATGTAAATAGTCAAAACTATTAATCCAACATAATGATGTTCATGATGTCATGTATAATTTGGTATCACTTTCAAGGGGAGACTAATGCATTTACATAATGTGTCCTATTCTTTATCTAAATATTTCACTTCTACGCTCATGTGGTTGCAATGTGTAGTGAGTCATTGGCAATATTTGATTATAATTTGGATGATCATTTGCAATGTGTGTTAATATCATGTGAATCTCCCTTTAGAATGTAGTGCTATTTTGACATCTTTGGTTCTATAGACAAAGGATGTGATATATTACACCTTCTTGGTTTGGAGATTGTGGTTGGACTCTTCCCTTTGAGAGCTCATCCTGTTGAGTTCTTTGATCATGTTGACACCACAAAGGATCTTCAGTTAGGAGATGGTTACCACAATTCCTAGTGGGGTTGGTTACACAGTTCAATGGGAGCTTTGGCAGTGATGTGGGTTCATCATTTGATGATGGATGATTATCTTCATGTGTTTGGAGGTGGTGACATCTTATTTTTCCATGGATGCCTTTTAAGTCTTTGGTGAGTTGTCAATTTATAATATGTTCTTTGGAGCATATGATCTTCTTTTAAGGAGATGTTAGATAATGATGTCATAATGTGTTCCTAATCTTATTGTTCTAACTATGACAATGGTTTTGTTGGTTTTGCTTGGATCTTCGTGATTTTATAGGGTTGCATTTCAAGTTAGCATGAATTGATTGGTGGAAGTTCATGGAGACTAGAGAGACTTGGGTGAGGCTATGCAATCTCAAGTTGTTTAAGATCATGTTTTGAGATGGTTACTCTTTGATGACGATTTCAATAGAAAGACCGAAGGGCCTACACTTGTTTATGGATGTGAATCCATTATGGACCTAAAAAGAAGATTTCCCTTTATTGTAAGATTTGATTTCTAGGTGTTGTGTCCTCATGACAATCTTATTTCCCACTCTTGGTCTACTTAACAAGTGAATGATTTGAGAGGTATTCTACACTTGGTTATCAAATGCATTCTTTATATTGTATCTTGTTTTCCCATTTAAGTTAGTCTTGAATATAATAGTTCCAAGGACTTGTTGAGAATGTGATGCATGGTTTTATGGATTTTTATTGTTCTCCTCATTGTTGATCGTAAAGATATGGATCTAGTTTGGAGGACTTATTTGGTTAGGTGTAGGAAATGGTTTGTGGCTTTAGGAATATTGTCTTTTTTTGTGGGAATGATTGATTTGTTTGGTCTTACTTTGATATGCGAGGTTTAAATCTATTATTATCATGTTTCATTTGATTTGACTATTAGGTGTTGATATCCATTCAATTTGGGAATAGTGAAGGAGATCTTACATTACGTAGCTTGGTACATGTTAGTGTGGAATGTCGATATGGTTTGATTTGTAGGTTCTCTCTTTGGTGCTCTTCCTAGAGGTTTGTATTTACATGGTTGAGTATGAAGAACTTGGGAGAGCTATGGAGACTAGTGATAAGGGAGGCATTGTAGCATACTTGGTTGCAATATTTGCATATCAGTGTATGTTTCCTTGACACACTATGTGATGAGGAATTAGGCACATCCTCTAAATAAAGAACTGCATATAGACTTGATATGTTTTGATCTATTTTCAGATATGACATTACTTGTACAGTTGGGGTTTTGGATATATTTTTGGTTATCCTCTATGACATCTTATTTTGATGAATACTAATTGATGCACTGCAAAAAGGATGTTAGGAACATAAGATTCAAACGTTAGTGTTGTTAGTATCAATCAGAAATGAAAGAAGAATGAAACTATAATCCTAAGCATGCATATCAAGAGAGATATCAAACATATTATAGAAAGCACACAAAAATAGAAGAAAGACACTAAACCCTCCCAAATTCTCTCCAACATGCTCATAGTTGCTCCTCCCTTGTTCCTCTCCTCTCCAAGTTCCACATGAGTTTAGCCCTCAACTTTTTGCACTACTATGGATGTCTTATGGAGATTCAAGATTATGAAAAATGACTAATTTATGCAAATGCAAGATAAATATGAGAAAGTATCTAATTAATCTATGTTAATTTTATCCAAAATAACAAAGAAAAGTGCTCCTAGAATGCTCTCTTAAAATTGGTATAAGTTTGATGCATAAAGATTTCTGGATTTCAAGCTTGTTTTGAAGAAGGAATGGGCTCTATTTATAGGAAAAATGGAGAAATAGATGGTTGAGCTTGAGTAATCTCAACAAGGGTCAGAATTGATGGGTTTGTGATCCATGTGAGGGGTTTTCAACCCAATCCTAGGATGATAAATGTCAATATGAGATGGCTTGAGAGGAGAGGGAAGAAGCCTTAAATGCTTGAAATGACTTGAAGGTTACCTTAGGAGGTAAGGCCAGGCTTGAGTTGAATGAATAAAGCCTTTATTCAATGAATAATGCCTTTATCCAATGGACAAACTCTTGTGCAAGAGTTAGTGGGGATAACCATGATCAAAGCAATAAATGTTTGAAGAGACCCATGAGTTAAATGGGGGTTGAGTTAGAGGGAAAGTCTCTAACCATGTGGGTGAGTTGAGTTTAACCATTAATGGTCATGTAAGAGCCATTAATAGTTTGGCAGACTTTAGGGGTTAACTTGTTGAAGACATAAAACTTTTAATGCTTTTCAAAGACTTTGAGGCGTTGAGAAGTGAATTCAAGTTGCTTACGAATGTGAAGATAATTAGGGGATGGGATTAGGCTAATTTAGAATGGATTAGAAGAGTCTAGAATGGGTTAGAAGAGTCTAGAATGGTTTGGTGGCTAAGAAAAAATAGGATTTTAATTAAAATAAAATTCATTACTTCAACTAAATAGGTGCAACTTGCATTTGTAGGAGAATGCAAGTGGGGGGAGGGGGGATTTTAGGGATTTAAATAAATATTTTAATATTTATTTAAAGGAGGAAAGGGGGTTAAATTAAATAAATGTGCTTTATTCATATAATTGATTTAAAATGTGGCTTAATGAAATAATTTAATAAATTGAATAATTTATTTAGTTAATAGGAGAAGAGGTTGAGGATGAAATTAGTTAAATATTAATTTAATTAACTGATAATTGATGATTAAATAATCAAAAAAATAGTAAATATTCATTTAATTAAGTGGATAGATTTGTGTGACTACATTTGCCCCTCTTTGAGACGATGCGGTTTATCGCGTCGTTTCAAAGAAAGAAAGATAGGTGTGAAGAAATATGCCCCATAAATGTTAATTTAGTGGATAGTATGCCCCCTCGAGAGATGGGTTGAATGTTTCTGAAAAACCGGGCGATCTCTCAAAAAAAGAGAAATAAGTTGGAGATAGGTAGAATAGAATTTAGAAATAATGGTGAAAGAACGGGATAAAATGGAGTTAAGACGGAGAAATTAGAGGCATCTGAAGTTCACAAGGACCACGACGGTGAGCGGGGTGAATTAGGGTTAGGGTTGGGGGTATATATGGAGGGGAACGGGTAAAAACAAGCTCGTTTGCACCTATCTCCTTGGTAGTTTGTAGCTTTGATAGTGATTTTTTGTGAAGGAGTGAGCAACAATCATCATGGTTATGCCGACAGCAGATCACCGATTTGCGTGGATCCGTCGATTCTAGCGGCTAGAGGACTACAGACCAGCGGTAAACAAATTTTGAATTTCGTGTTCTATGCATTTTTGTCATGTTTTTTCAAGTGTCAAAGTCCAAGTAAGACAATAGCGCTAAAACTGTGTTTTAGCACTTTTGTCACCTAAAATAGCGCTATTGTGCTGCAGTGGCGCTATTGCATATCAGTTGTAGCACGACTGTCATTTTAGCACAATTGTGTCACAGTAATGGCGCTTTTGCAATGTTAGTGTTGTTGGGTAGATGTTGTAGCGCTATTATCATGTAATAGCGCTATGGTATAGTTGTTTTAGTGCGGTTGTTCTTTGTATCGCTATTGTTAGCAGAGTAGCACGATTGTAGTAAAAAATTCCCTAGTGTTAGAGAAAATATCTCTTGATGACTGTGTTTGATTGATTGATGAGTTGTTTTGATGAATCATAGCAGCCCCGTTGAGACTAGGTCATTTGTGATAAATTCTTGTTGTAGTCTAGGTTTGCCATGATCGATTACCTATTGAGACCTAAAGATACTTGATGGTAGCGGCTCATACAATCGCACTGTATGAGCCGCTACCATCAGTGTTATCAAGGATCGTCGGGGGTTTGCTTTGCCCCGATCGACGTTCACAAGGATCGACCGTTGGTTGGGGCCAAGTGATAGAGAAGATGACTGAGGGTACCCACTATGCATGGGGGCCATGTGTGTTAGCACACCTATATAGGGATTTACATGAGGCAGTGTACCAAGAGGCTAGATCACTAGGGGTAGGGATCACATTGCTGCATGTTTGGGATTGGGAGCACCTACCAGTCACACGACTGATCAACTTGAGGTTTAGGGCGATAGATCAACCCTATGTGAACATATATGGAGGTATGATGAGCTAGCCCCATTTGGGGAAGTTGGAGTTTTGGTGGCGGGATTTAGATGATTTAGATACGGTCATATGGAGGACATACCTTGAGTGCGAGCCCTGGGAGGATGATGTAGAGGCGCTACCATATATATTTGTGACATGTTTTTTGATTGGTCGTACATCATATGTTGTGGAGAGAGAGTTGCTAGGGAGAGTGATGAGGCAACTTGGATGGAGGCAGGGTTTGCTGATGGGTTTAGGGGAGTATGCACGGGTAGTGTGAGAGAGATTTCAGTGGGGACCAGTGTTAACTTATGATCAGGCCTTGGCAGAGTTCCGGACCTTATAGGCGAGACCATGGCAGATGAGGCTAGAGATTGTAGATGCAGAGATGACATGGGAGTACACGCAATCTCGTACCACGCATCTGATTCCATGGATTTCAAATCCTGTCGAGCCTATAACACCTTTTGAGGATGATAGGAGACAGTGACATAGGAGGAGAGGAGGCAGGGGTGGAGGAGGAGGAGGAGGAGATGGTGATGGTGATGGTGGGAGAGGATATGGGGGAGAGGGAGGTGGTGGAGGAGGTTTTGGTGGAGCATGAGGAGGTGAAGGTGGTGGGGGTGGGGGATTTGGGGGTGGAAGTGGAGGTGGTGGAGGAGGACGATTACAGAGGAGAGGTAGAGGTGGGTAGTTGTTACGACTATCACAAGGTCCACTTATATAGGTAGCAACTAGAGCAGGAGGTAGGGATGTTGGTGGGAGAGCAGAGCTTATGGAGATGGGAGGGGGAGCTACAGGTGGAGGAGAGGGTCCTATGGAGATGGGAGAGGGAGCCACAGGTGGAGGAGAGGGAGATTTGTGGGATTTTATGATTGTATGGTTGCAGACTTGGTTAGAGGATAGGGAGGTAGAGATCGCAACCAGGGATCTCCATCTTTTTGCATGGGAGGCTGAGTTGAGGGTAGTGGTGCGAGAGAGAGATGATCTGGTGGAAAGATTGAGGGAGGTGCAGGATAGATTTTGAGTGTTGGAGGGAGCACAGGAACAGGGTCTGACTGAGGTAGTATTGAGGGAGATGCGGTGAGTAGGTGGAAAGATTGACTATTGGTAGGGATTATATGAGCAGGTTGTGCTAGTTAGTCAGCGAGCACTGAGCTATTCCTAGATGTGGCAGGCGAGATCAGAGCGGTCTCAGAGGGTTTAGAGAAGTGGTGGTGTTATGGGTCCTCTTCGGTGAGATGGTGAGGGTGCGGGATAACCAGGAGGTTGTGGTGGAGCAACATTTGGCCAGAGTGCTATTTGAGAGATTTTGTGCATTTGTTACTTTGTTATTTA
This sequence comes from Cryptomeria japonica, assembly GCF_030272615.1. Taxonomy (NCBI): domain Eukaryota; kingdom Viridiplantae; phylum Streptophyta; class Pinopsida; order Cupressales; family Cupressaceae; genus Cryptomeria; species Cryptomeria japonica. The sequence goes on from NC_081415.1 coordinate 249,744,759, forward strand.
GACTGTTACTTGGATGGCTCTTGGTAGCCGATATATTTTGACACCATTGTACTCTGATACATGTATTCTTTTTTATGCGATATATGAGGAGATATGATGTTTTGTGATGATATGATATGTATGTTTGTGATGACATGTAGTTTTTATGCAGGATGATGTTTATGAGTTATGCTTACATATATGTTATGGATGATTTGCTTTCTATATGTACATGGTTATGATATGATTCCTATATGCATGCTATGGATGATTGGCTAACATGTGGATGTAGGTAGAGGATAGATGATACTTTTGTAATGCTATTAATGTGATGCAATGATGATGTATGCTAAATGATGAGATGAATAATGTGATAATGATATTGTGATAGACAATACTTGCTTATGTTGATGATATGATTTTGATGATGTGAGTAAAGGATGCATGTTTGTAAGATGAATCTAAGTGAATCAAATGTTTATGCAAATGTTTATGTATGCAACTAGATGAATGCATTTAACTGGATGAACAAATGTTTATACAAATGTTATTTATATTTCTTAAATGAATGCACTTAATGAATAAATGTACTTTAATGATTAAATGAATGCCCTTAAATGATAATGAATAACTGAACCTTAATGCAATTAAAGAATAATGAATGCATCGTAATGAATCTAGATTAAACTAAATGGGTTAAAATGCACCTACTAAATGAACTAAATGAAACTTCAATGATAATGAAATGAATGTATATTTAATGATTAAAGGAATGCACTAAATGGGTAGATGAAATGTCCTTGATAAAATGTAAGTAAATGATGATAAATGAATTAAACAACTAAATGATGATGAATGATTTGTGTATGATTTAGATGAATTCAACTTAATGATTGAGATGCAACTAGATGATAGCAAATGTACCGTTAATGACTAAGTAAATGTACATTAATGACTAATATGTAATCTAGAATGAAGATAGATGAATGAAATGATTTGAAAGGTATTTAAATGAAGTTAAATGCACTTAATGCAACTAAATGAAATGACGAAATGCAAGTAAATGATAATGAATGCACTTGATGTTTTTAAATTCACTAATGCGATGAATAGATTAATGCACTTAAATGAATATCTAAATGAATCTAAATGCAAGTAAATGATAATGAATTGAATGCATTTTATGCAACTAAATGATAATGCCATGCTTTTATGATATATGAATGCAAGTTGGTGAGAATTTGCAGATGTGGAATGAAAAATGAGAGATGATGTATCAGAGAACTCCATCAATATTTGTACCCAAGACAAAACTTATATTAGGTGCTTTCTCATAGAAGCCTGAATTACTTGCATGCAAACAATAGATATGAATAATGAATGAGAAAATGGATGGGTGAGATGCAACATAATGCATTATAAATGGATGAGATGAAATGACGATCCATAGAGTATTCATAGTGCTCTATTTTCCTCATTGAGCATGGTAGTATCATTCTTGGCCGAGGTAGCAGGAACCAAGTTTGAGCATTTCACCTATAAGCAAGCATCATAGACAAGGAAAAGTTACCCTCCATTTTGGTTCATGCGCAAATGGTTGAGGTATACGTTGTAGTCAATAAGCATAGTGATCCATGATTGTATTTTTGCATATGATCATGTAGCTTAGTGAACTTCCCACGTAGACACCATTAGTACATGCCCGGAAACTTCATTGGATCAATCTGCAGACAACAAACAAAAAAGATATTAGGAACCATCTCGGCTACTCTAATCACTTGTAGATATCCTGGAGTAGCATAGGAACATGATAGGAATAAATAAATAACAAACCGACCAAGTACTTATTAGCTTAAACATAATTTTCTTGTCAAAGAAAATGGTACCATGTCTTGTCTGTGAGGAAGGATGCATCCTTGTGAAGACAGTTGTGTGTAGATGTTTTGATGGGTTGGTTGATTTGATAAGTGGTATTTGTTTGAGTAGCTTGAAATATTTGTTGGGTGTATGTAAAAAGAATATTATATGCGTTGCAATATTTTTTATTGATTTTTTGATGTTTTTGGATTTTGTGAGTGTTTTTGAATGTTTTTGGTATTTTCAGAGTTTTTACGAATGTTTTTGGTATTATTTCCAGCCAATTTTGAATAAGGAACTCAATGAATCACAAGTAATGTAGAATCCACTTCCATCAATAGGTTAAGAGAATTACCCCCAGTTTAGACGCTATGAAAGCGGGATGCAGGACACATGAAGTACTAACCCGGATGACAAATCAATGACAAGCCATGGTTTGAATGATAGATTAATTGATGCAATGGATGTGATCGCAACAAGTTTGGAAGAAAATGGAGCCATAGCCTTTACGAGTGGTGCTTGTTTGCCAGGTTTTCACCATCGCACTTACCCAAGGTGCAGCCATAGTGGTATTCACCATTTGGATGTATGGTTTTTCTTTACTATTTTCTTGATTTTTTTTGTATTTTCTTTAGGATATTTTTCTGAATGTTTTTGATATTTTTTGATATATAGAAGGAGCATGATGCTCTGCACAACTTATGTAGGAAACCGTTTGAGGTGCATGTTTTTTGTTGGATTTACTAGCGGTTCTCCTTCTGAAGTTGCCAACTAATATGCCCCAGACCCAAATACAGCAGTGATAACATATGGACCCAGCCAGTTATATTAAAATTTGCCTTGATGTTCTCTGTTTGGTTGGTTATGAGGATTCTCCCTGAGAACAAGATCACCTACCTCAAATGTACGAGGTTTAACCTGATGATTGTATCTTTTGTTCATTCACTGCTGATAAGCTTTTAAGTGGCTGTATGCAGCTTGTCGTCTTTCATCAAGCAGTTCCAAGTCCTCTAGACAGGAGACTCGGTATGTTTCATCATCTATAAGATTGTGCAAGGAAACCTGTAGAGACGGTATTTCAACCTCAATAGGCAAAATGGCTTCTGCTCCATAAACCAGTTGACCATTGCCTTGTGGGTAATAGGGGGTGGAAAAGCGGTGTTGGATGTGAAACTTCTCATAGAGTTCACGGACATCCTAATTTTTGAAAGGAAGCCCATTATCTATGATGATGGACATGGGTACACCATATCGACAGATGATTTAATTAAGGATGAATGAGGCGATCTGCTTGCCGATGACTTGGGTAAGTGGAATGGCTTCGATCCACTTTGTGAAGTATTTGGTGGCGATAATGATAAATTTATGGTCGTTGGAGGAAGATGGCTGGATTTTACCCATAAGGTAAAGTCCCCATTGACAAAAGGGCCATGGTGTTGTGATTAGTTGTAATTCTTGTGCTAGTGCATGTATCAAGTCTTCGTGAACTTGGCACTTCTTGCATTTTCTGACAAAATAGTAGGAGTCTTTTTCCATGGATGGCCAATAGTATCTAGCACGCATAATTTTCTTGGCTAGCGAAGGACCGCTTGAGTGAGTCCCACAAATTCCTTCATGTACCTCTTCCAAGGCCTTTGTTATCTCATCTTGTTCCAAACACCGAAGGAGAGTACCATCAAGACTTCGCCTGTATAGGGTGTTGGCAATGATGGTGTATCCAGCGGTTTGGTGGATAAAGGTTTTTTGTTGGTTATTGGATTGGTTGGGAGGAAGTGTGTGATCGCGGAGGTAAAAGAAGAACTCGCCATACAATGGGGATTCAGAACTGACTAGGCGACATATCATTTTAGTTTCGAGGATATCATATGCAGGGATCCAAAACTGTTCTACCAAGAACTCGTAGCGTGTTGAATTTTGTGGAAGATCCAGGAGAGATGCAATTGTAGCCATTGCGTCAGCAGCTCAATTCTGATCTCTAAGCACTTGCTCAAATGTGATAGTTGTAAATGATTCTTTGTAACTATCCACCATCCTTTTATATGGCATGAGCTTATCATCCTTAGTTTGGTACTCATCGGTGACTTGTCGGATGACTAGCTGAGAATATCCATATACCTGTAGCTCTTTTAGATGTCATTGTATAGCCAATCTGAGCCCTGTGATCAAGGCCTCATATTCTACTATATTTTTGGTGCATGGGAAAGTGAGCCTGTATGATTTCGGGATGCTATCACCTTGAGGTGTGATAAAAAGAATACCTGCCCCCGAGCCATGTCTAGTGTATAAATCATTAAAATATAGCTTCCAAGGTTGTGTAGTTGTGATCACGGATATCTCTTCATCTCAAAATTTGGAAACAAGAGGATGGTCACCTGCGAGGGGTGCATCAACCAACTGATTTGTAATAACTTTCCCTTTGATAGCCTTGTGGTCTACGTACTCTATATCAAACTCACTCAAGATCATAACCCATTTGGCCAAGTGGCTTGTTAATGTTGCCTTGCTAAGTAGGTATTTGAGTGGATCTATTTTGGCAATGAGTTGTACCTTGTGTGTTAACATGTAGTGCCTCAATTTGGTGGTTGTCAAGATAATTGCTAGGCAAGCTCGCTCAATAGGTGTGTAATTGAGTTCATAGCCTACCAGTGTGCGAGAGATATAGTATAGAACACATTCCTTTTCTTTTGCATTGTGTTGTGCTAGCAGTACTCCTAATGTCGTATTTGTAGCTGAAATATATAGCAATAGAGGTCTACTTGGATCTGGTGGGATCAACAATGGTGTATGCATTAGGTAGTCTTTAAGCATTTGGAATACTTGCTGGCACTTTGTATCCCATTGAAAATGGATATTCTTGTGTAACAGATGCATGAAGGGATGACACTTATCAGTCAATTGTGCAATGAATCTCCAAATTGATTGTAGTCGCCCTTGTAGTGTCCTTAACTGACTGGTGTTCTTGGGAGGTAGCATGTCCATGATTGCTTTGACTTTCGCCGGATCTACTTCAATGCCTTTGCTTGAGACAATGTATTCTAGGAGCTTCCCTGAGGTTACTCCAAAGACACATTTCTTTGGATTAAGATGGGCATGATATTACTCTAATCTGTCAAAGATTTGACCCAGTATTGCCAAATGACCCTCTCTTGTTAATGATTTAGCTAGTAAATCATCGACATAATCTTCCATTATGGTGTGCATCATATCCTAAAAGATGGTAGTCATAGCTCTTTGATAGGTTGCCCCTGCATTCTTCAAACCAAATGGCATCACATTCCAACAGTAGGTTCCCCATGGGCATGTGAAAGTAGTTTTATTTTGATCCTCTGGAGCAATCTTGATCTAGTTGTACCCTGAAAAGCCATCCATAAGAGAAAGCATTGCATGACCTGCTAAGAGATCGACAATCATGTCAATGTTTGGTAAGGGGAAGTCATCTTTAGGGCATGCTTTGTTCAAATCTTTGAAGTCTGTACAGATACGAATGCCCCCATTAGGTTTACCAATAGGTACAATATTGGAGATCCAATTTGCATAATCAATTGGTTTGATGAAACCAACATCCAAGAGCTTTTTGAGTTCCGCTTTGACAAGAACAACAATTTGTGGGTGCATCTTTCTGAGCTTTTGTTTTACCAATTTAGCTCCTTCTGCCATGGTTAGGTGATGCATGACCAAATCAGGATCTAAGCTATGCATGATATGTAGGAAGAACTTGATTATTAATCATTATAAGCCTTGAATGGTTTTGGTGATTTATTTAATTAAATATTATTACTTATGAATAATAAATAATTGATTTATATATATAAGTATTAAGGTATTAAAGTAGTAAAAATACCTTGTTGATTTATTAATAAATTAATATTTGTTATTAATGAATTAATTAATATGAAAGGTTGGTTTATATAAATACTAATAAAAGCTTTATTTTAGTAGTTAAATGAGTTGTATTTTCATGTTGAAATAAATTAAATTGTTTATTGAATTTATTGGAATTTTTAATTAAAATTAATAAAGTTTCTAAATGGGATGCTTTTGGATCTTTTTGGTGCAAGCGTGAGTTCTTGGGGAAGTTTCCATTCCTCGAGGAGATTTTTGGGGAAACCCTTTATATTTTGGAAAATTTCCAGAATGAGGGGTTATTTATTTCGTTTTTGGATTTTGGGGAAAAAAGAGGTTCTTAGAAGGAAAAGTTTGGGCAGAGGTTGGGGTTGGATTTTTTGCCTTTTGGTTGTTGTGTGTTGTCGAGGCAGGAAATGGGAGGCTTCTCCTGCATATTCATTACCAGGAGTGCGAGATAAGGTAGGGGCTTAAAATTCCTTTTGCTTTGTGAATCTTTGAAAGGACTATTGTATTTAGTTTTTGGAAAAATTGCCTGTTTACGGATTGTGTTGGAAATTTTCCTTTGAATTATATAAATAAATATTGTTATTGTGAGTTTTCTACAAAGTTGTTTTTAATTTGAAATCTTCTATGCTAAATGTATATGCGAATGGGGGGTTTTAATTTATAAATCTATCATATTGGTTGGAGTTAAAAACTACCCTCCAGATTTTTAATCTAAAATTTTAATCTGGTTAAAAAAAAGGATTTTTCCTATTTATTTGAGGATGCCTGTGTCTGGTTAATTTTGATACATGATCTTAATCATGAGATTTTGTTAGAATTATTAATTTTATTATTTCTATTTTGTCACTGGAATTTTTTTGTATTGGGAGGTTTAAATCATATGTTTTTTTATAAAATAAAATTTTGATTGAGGAGAACATACACATGCAATTGCAGTCCGCCATTCACTTTGAAAACAATTATTTATTTATTTATTAAATTAAAAAGTTTTTAAAATGTAATATATATATTCAAATAAATATATATATTTAGATAAATGTAATTTCAATTTTTGGCATGGTTATTTTGGTTAAATTTTTTGATAAAATAAATATATTATTTAGTTATAATCTCGAAAAGCAACCCATTTGACATATATAGTTTTATGTTGATTGATGTTAGTCATATCTTGGTTAATATAATTATATCTTGGCTAACCATTGATGCACTTTGGGTAATAAGACATATTAGGTTAAAATAAATGTATTTAGTTTAAACAATATTGTAAGTGTAATTTGTATAAAAGGGTTTTACTTCTTGAAGGATTGATTGGGTGTATTTTGTATCTAAGGGGGTGTTTGATTATTTGGTTTAAACATTTGTTAGGGAAGACTTATTGGAATTATGTTAAAAGGGAATGTCCATACTTTATGTTCTAAATGTTTGATTAAATAAGCTTACGATGTTTGGAAATAAACTTGTATCATACGTTATGTCTTGTTGTTGTCATTCTTGGTAATTTCCTCTTTGATGAGGCTTAGTATAGTTGAGTTGACTCATTTGTTGACCGAATTACCTCTAGCTAGTTTATCACTTGCATAGGTTGAAAGTGGTCGAGTTTTAGATTACTATGCATGTTGTTTCATGAGATTAAGTAACCATGTGCTTAAGTACTTAATTATGATATATAACCTTAAGAATTATAATAGATTCTAATAATTGATTATAATCATATGTTTTATGGAAGTATTTAATCCTAAAAGGAATTTTATATTTGAATATATAGGTGATGCATAAAGTTATAATTTTGGATTTTGGTTCCTTATTATCGGGTGAAGTGTGTTTTGTATTTGTAGGTGATTCTTGTACTTGATTTTTCATTGGTAGAAATAGTTAGTTGAGTGTGTAAACCTTTTAATTATAGTCATGCCACGTTTTAGTTAACATTAAGTAATGCTTGTTGTTAGTTGAGTGCTAATTCTATATGTTAAAGGCTATCCCTTTAAGCAATAGCTACTCCAAATATATTCTTGTTTGAATATATGATTTTGAAATTAAGATTCTTTTGTAGATTTAAGTGAGTGTTTTAGTAATGTATTTCCTTGGTAGTAATCTAGTTTGAAACGTGAGATGTAAGTTATAACTAGCTCTTTATTTATTCTTAATGCTCAAAAATATCATATTGGCTTTCTTTAATGTTAGAGTCGGTGTTTTGGGACCCTTGGTGTGGTTTTGTAGGGAAAACTTTTGTTGGATAACCTTTATGTCAAGTTATCTAGGGCTTTGTCTCTGTTTTACCTAAGTGGGTGGCAATAGACGAGAGAACTATTTGGGGTAGGAGGCTCTAGAAAGGGTTGCGTACCCGCTTTTGATGTGATTTTTTTAGTCGAACTACGAAGTCTATGCACTCACGTAGACAAGGCCATTTGCAATGAGCCCCCGAGACTATATGTCTAGCCCTTAGGTCTAGCTCTTCTGAGTTTTTTGGTCATGTCTCTCCTCCTAGGTTATATGTTAACCCTTGCGAGTTCTATAGAAATGTTTGTTCCAATTATTGCCATTAAACATATATCTAACAGTTAATAGTTCTAATGTGCGCATCTAGCGATGTAAGCTTGTGTGCAGGAATGTGGGGCAAGTCGAGTCATGTACTGTACCAAGAAGAAAAATCTTAGGTATGAGTGACATGCCTATTATTTAAGTATTGCTTTAATCAAAATTCAATATGTTGCAATGCATATGATCTTTTAGTAATGTAATATGTGGTTGTTTATTAAAAAAATTGTTGCTACTTACGAATGTTCGCTTGTATAAAAGTGGGCATTCAAATTCTTTGAAATATGAAAATAATTATTTATACTAACTATATTCATTTTAATATATAAAATTTCAATGTTTTACATCAATACAAGGATAAAATGGGATAAATAAGTGTAACAATTATTACAATTCCTCAAAACTAAGAAAACTTATGTTTGTATGTCATATTTTTTTAGAAAAAAGTAGAGCATGTAGATGTAAATAAATTCACGTATTTTAATATAGTTATTTATTTTCTACACACACATCAATTTCAGTACATTATAACACACTTTTATTATCTCTTTGAAAAATACCAACCCTTTTTGTTTATTTATACCGCAAAAGAAATGCCACATTTTGATTGAATACACAAACACCACACAAAGGGAAATACCATTTTTTCAAAACACAATTCACATGAGTGAATACAAAATTAGTTTAAACACATAAAAGTGATTGTACACCCACAAATTCACACACACGTAGCTAGAGTGAGTTACAAAATTTAAACACATACACTCTCACATAAATTGAATTTCAAATTTTATTTAAACATACACACATGAAGCATCCTTGCTAAAGTTTATTCAAACACAGATGCATATACACTAGTTGAATGTTGATGCTAAATACACACATAATGATAAATATACTTCAAACAAAGTATAACCACATACAAAATAAAGACTAGTTTAAACATGGTAAGATACAAAAACACACATCATCAAAAATAGAAAATAAACACATGCTAGAGTTTGACCTCAAATTTCCTTAAAAACATGGGGTTTGTTCAAACATTTAAAATTTAAACATATTTTAAAAAAAATTTACTTGAACCACACAAACTAAATACTTAATTTTAAACATGTCAAGGTACAAACACACAAAATGGTTGCTAAAGTTCAAAAACACCTCATTAAAGTTCAAACATGAACCATACATAAACTAAAATTAAGTTTAAACACGTCAAAGTACAGACAAAGTGAATGCTAAGTTCAAAGACACTTCATACAAATGTTCAAACATGTAGCATAATTATGTGTCAAAGTGAAATTTCAAACATACTCACACATGCAAAAGTACAAACACAAATGAAGTGGTTACCAAAGTTAAAACACATTTTACACAATGTTCATTTCACACATAGCTTGTTCAAACACACACTTTCACACATACAAAATAACTACTAAAGTTTAAACATACACAAAACTAGTTCACTTCATACATGGAGTTTGTTTAAACATACCAAAGTATAAATACACAAAGGTGTTCACACGCCTGAGTTAAACATGTTTCACAAAAGTTACTTTAACGATATGTAAGTAAACACTTAGTTCAAACATACGAAGGTACAAAATGCATAGAATATGAATAACAAAGTTCAAACATACGAAGGTACAAAATGCATAGAATATGAATAACAAAGTTCAAACATGCAACGTATGTGAATCTCAAAATTTGAACACTCTTCGTGTAGAGTTAAAGTTAAACCACACATGCACATGCCATAGTACAAATATAAACAAAGTGGTTGTAAACATGTTTCACAAAAAGTTACTTCAACCACACACATTTTGAATACACTTGAGTTTAAACATGTTAAAGTACAAACACACACATTTTGAATACCCAGTAAAGTTCAAACATACCAAGGTACAAAATAATAGAATATGAAAAACAAAGTTCAAACATGCAACATATGTGAATCTCAAAGTATACACACTTCATGTAAAGTGAGTGAAAGTTAAAACACACATGCACATGCCGAAGTACAAATATAAACAAAGTGGTTGTAAACATGTTTCAGAAAAAAATTACTTTAACTACACACAAAGTAAACACTTGGGTTTAAACATGTTAAAGTAACACACATTGTGAATGCCAAGTAAAGTTAGTACACTCTTCACATAGTGAAATGAAATTAAAAGTTCAAACACAAATGCACATTGCAAAGTATAAACATAAAACTAAGTGGTTGTAAAGACGTTTCACAAAAAGTCACTTCAACCACATACAAAGTAAACACTTGAGTTTAAACATGTATTAACACACACATAGAGAGTCAAACTTCAAACAACCTTTAATACTAAATTTTAAACATGCAACTTAAGTGAATGTCAAACTTGATACTATCTTCATACAAAGTAAAAGTGAACACAAAAGCATAGTTTGTTCATACACACACTTAAGACATATACAAAGTAAATGTTAAAGTTTGAACATTGGGATGAGTAAATATTAAAGTTATACTATACTCTTTACACAAAGTGAATGTAAAAATTTCAAGAAACTTCATGCAAAGTTAGTTCTCTTTGCATGTAGCTTGTTCAAATACGCACTTAACACATAAGCAAATTCTAAAGTTAGTAAAAGTTTTACACAAAGTGAATCTATAAATTCAAATACAAACACACCACAAAAAACTAGTTCAACTACACATTAGGTAAACTTATGGTTCGGCATACACAAAGTAAATACCAAACTTTAAAAAATAGACATTACAAAAAATTAGTTCTACCATAAATGAAGTATACACAATAAACACACACACAATGTGAATGTGAAAAGTTAAAACATGCTTCACACAAATTTTGTTCAATGTTCAAACACATGCTTCAATAAATAATAAGTAAATCAAATGTTAAATACAAACAAATCCAAACACACACTTCACAAGTAGTGGATGTCAAAGTGAATCACACTAAACAAACAAATTTGAAAGTCACTTTAAACAAACATAATGATGCCAAAGCTCAAATACACACTTCATATTAACAATAAATGTAATCAAAGTGAAAGCCAAAATTTAATAGACATTACAATTCTTACAATTTGTTACTAGACTACATTATAATTGAAGGATATTGTAATACTTAAATAATTAAGCTATACTGAAAATGTCATTTCATTAAATGTGATGAAATAACAATTTTAAAAAGATGTTGAATTTTATGCAATAAAAAATAATATAAAAATTACACATAACACTAGATTAAAAAGAATGTCCATGGCCAGTGACCATTCTTCACAACCTTGGTAAGGGGGCCAATTCAACCCCTTCCAAATAAAAATTTGACATTAAATAACAAATCTATGTACATATCAATTTACATAGATTTCAGTAATTGATTTACATGGTAATTGATTTAAAAATATTATGTAAGCAAGACAAGAAAAAACTTGGAAATACCAATAATATCAGTTTCTAAATGATATTCTATGGTATTGTTTTAGTATCTTGCCTGTTGGTTGTCGTACTTGTCCGGATTTCAATTTTGGTGGCTATTAAATCTATTGTAATCATTTCAGATGTTAAAGTTATAAATGTTTCATGCATGCCAAATGCATGAATAAGTTAGTCATTTGAAGTCTACTTAAAAAAAGCCATCCTCAAACAGAATCAGTTTTTCAGATGTTAAAATTACAAATGTTAGTCATTTGAAGTCTACCTAAAAAAGAGCCATCCTCAAACAAAATCAGTTTTTCAGATATTAAAATTACAAATGTTAGTCATTTGAAGTCTACCTAAGAAAAGCCATCCCCAAATAGAATCAGTTTTTCAGATGTTAAAATTACAAATGTTAGTCATTTGAAGTCTACCTAAAAAAGAGCCATCCTCAAACAAAATCAGTTTTTCAGATATTAAAATTACAAATGTTAGTCATTTGAAGTCTACCTAAAAAAAGCCATCCTCAAATAGAATCAGTTTTTCAGATGTTAAAATTACAAATGTTTCATGCATGCCAAATGCATAAATAAGCTAGGTAGTCATTTGAAGTCTACTTGAAAAAAACCATCCTCAAATAGACAATCATTTTCTGGATGATTTTCTATGATATTGTTTCTAGTGATCTTGTCTGTTGGTAACCATGTATGTAAAATGCATAAATAAGTTATGCACACTATTTGTTTAAAAAGAGATAGGTGCAAAACGCAAGGGACGGAGAAATCCATCAGAAGTTGTAGACATGCAAACTGTAAAAATAAAATAAAAAGGGTAACACACCATTGGTGCACACAAGCCCTCTATTTCACAGAGATAACAAAGTCCATATACACACAAAATGTGGAAGCATAGTCAAGGTACAGCTCATAATGCTAATAAAAGAATAGAATAAAATAATTTCAGTGTATGCACAAAATAGAAGTATAATCAAGGTACAACTCATAATGCTTCAAAACAAAAGAAATAGAGTAAAATAATTTCAGTGTATACACAAAATGTATTTGGCGAAAAGGCTATGTTGGGAATGCAGCAGTCGCACACAAAGATACCGTAATCTTTGAATTTTGAAGCATGAATTATGTTGAGGGTTTTGAGAATGTATAAGAATCAATTAGAATGACAATGACATGCCAATGATTTAAGCACCGAGCAACATTGAAAACACAAAAGAATAAAAAACTACCTCAAGTCATGCAAAAAGAGCATTACAATATAGAAAACCCAATAGATTTAAGAAAATACAGAGACCAATATAAAACCCCAATACATTTATAAGAACATGAAAGCCCATATACAAGAAACATGAAATCCACCGTGCATGGATGATAGAACCTCAACAACATGGTGACCAAGATACTGTTAAAATAGTCAAGCAGAGTCGATCACCTCTGTCTCTACCTTGTTCAGAGAAAAATATTATATATAAAATATTATATAGTTGATATATAATGCCTTGGAGTGTTAAACTAATTAATTGTTAGATACTAAGAAGAGGATACCAAATTTCATGCTTCAAACGGAAAGTGATGTAGAGGATACCAAATTTCATGCTACCATATCTAACTAGAATTACTAACTCAATTCAGATAATTTAGTTTAAACAGTTATTTCATATCTACCTGAAAAAAGCCATCTTCAAACAGACAATCATTATCTACACATTTATTTATGTCTTCCTGCATTTCAGATCTTTGTTTGTAATTTGTCCAGCTAATCCCTGAGCTATGAATTAACACTGCCATTAATGCCTCCACTAAAAGGTCAAATTTATCTTAGATAAAGATTGAAGTCATTTAGATCCTATTAAAATGTATAGAAGAGCTTTGGCTAGTTGAAACTTCAAAAGTCTATAATCTAAATTGGCAGCTATATATTCAACATCTGCCTCCAAACTCAAAATATGAAATCCATCTAAGATATTTTCATTGAGAACTTAGGGTTACTTGTGTGGTACAAATCTTGAGATTGACACTTTCTAGGGTATCTATTTTTTAATTTTTTTTTGTCAAATGGAATAAACCTTCAGTAATAAAATAAAATCAAGATGTGCAGAAAAAATAGAAAATTAGTAATTACTGTTAGTGGATTTGATAGCTGTAAGGATTTTCAAGAGAAAGCATTTCTATAGTTTCAAAATTAATGAAATTATCATTAATAAGTTTAATAATAAAAGAAATTCAATCTATAGATCCAAATCAAATCAAACAGTCAGTATTCTGCCATCCATAAGGATACTAATTAATCTGGTATAAAAGTTATATCTAACTCAAATCTATATTTAGATATTCTTATACCGGATTAAATAGAATGACACATCAAATCTAGTTGACTCGATTGAGAATTCCAATCTAACCAGATTTAAGATGAGACTATTTAAACGTATTACAGTTAAATCTATTAGAAATATGATCAAAAAAGTAAAGGGGAAATTAGTACTTTTCAATAGATCTAAGCAGAGTTATAACAATACAAAATCCTGGACTGTAAAAACTAAATGTATTAATAGTAAAAACTAAAAACTAAATCATTTTCTGGATGATTTTCTATTATATTGTTTCTAGTGATCTTGCCTGTTGGTAACCATGTATGTAAAATGCATAAATAAGTTATGCAAACTATTTGTTTAAAAAGAGATAGGTGCAAAACACAAGGGACAGAGAAATCTGCCAAAAGTTGTATAGATGCAAATTGTAAAAATAAAATAAAAAGGGTAACAAACCATTCGTGCACACAAGCCCTCAATAGAATAAAATAATTTCAGTGTATGCACAAAAAGGAAGTATAGTCAAGGTAAAATTCATAATGCTTCAAAACAAAAGAAATAGAGTAAATTAATTTCAGTGTATGGATTTGGCGAAAAAGCTATGTTGGGAACGCAGCAGTCGTTCCAAATGCACACAAAGATAGCTTAATCTTGAATTTTGAAGCATGAATTATGTTGAGGGTTTTGAGATATATAAGAATCAATTACAATGACGATGACATGCCAGTGATTTAAGCACTGAGCAGCATTGAAAACACAAAAGAATAAAAATCTACCTAAGTCATGCAAAAAGAACATTGCAAAATAGAGACTAATATAAAAACCCAATAGATTTAAGAAAACACAGAGACAATATAAAAACCCAATACATTTTATTAGTACATGGAAGCCCATATACAAGAAACATGAAATCTCACCGTGCATATGGAAGCCCATCGACAACATGGTGACCAAGATATTGTTAAAATGATCGAGCAGAGTCAATCACCTCTAGCTCTGCCCTGTTCAGAGAAAAATATTATATAGTTGATATATAATGCCTTTTGAGTGTTAAACTATTTGATTGCTAGATACTAAGAAGAGGATACCAAATGGAAAGTGATGTAGAGGATGCCACCATATCTAACTAGAATTACTAATTCAATTTAGATAATTTAGTTTAAATAGTTACTTCAGGTCTACCTAGAAAAACCATCCTCAAACAAACAATCATTATCTACACATTTATTTCTGTCTTCCTGCATTTCAGATCTTTGTTTGTAATTTGTCTAGCTAATTCCTGAGCTATGAATTAACATCTATGCTTCTATCCATTAATGCCTCCGCTAAAAGTTCAAATTGATCTTAGATAAACATTAAAGTCATTTGGATCCTATTAAAATGTATAAAAGAGTTTGGCTAGTTGAAACTTCAAAAGTCTATAATTCCACTGTTTAAACTTAAAGTACGAATAACTTTAGACCTCAACTACTCTTTCTGGATCATCTACTTAAGAAATTGGCAGCTATATATTCAACATCCGCCTCCAAACTCAGATATATGAAATGCATCTAAGATATTTTCATTGAGATCTTAGGGTTACTTGTGTGTTACGAATCTTGAGATTGACACTTTCTAGGCAATCTGTTATTTAATTTTTTTTTGTCAAATGGAATAAACCTTCAGTAATAAAATAAAATTAAGATGCGCAGATCAAGCAGAAAAATAGAATTAGTAATTACTGTTGGGTGGATTTGATAGCTGTAAGGATTTTCAAGCGAAAGCATTTCTATAGTTTCAAAATTAATGAAATTTTCATTAATAAGTTTAATAATAAAAGATATTCGATCTATAGATCCAAATCAAATCAAACAGTCAGCATTCTGCCATCCATAGGGATACTAATTAACCAAATCAAACAGTCAGCATTCTGCCATCCATAGGGATACTAATTAATCAAATCAAACAGTCAGCATTCTGCCATCCATAGGGATACTAATTAATCTGGTATAAAAGTTACATCTAACTCAAATCTATATTTAGATACTGTTATACCAGATTAAATAGTATGACACATCAAATCTAGTTGACTGGATTGAGAATTCCAAGCTAACCAGATTTAATATGAGACTATTTAATCATATTACAGTTAAATCTATTAGAAATATGGGAAAATTAGTACTTCTCAATAGATCTAAGCAGAGTTATAACAATACAAAATCCTGGACTCTGTAAAAACTAAATTTATTAATAGTAAAAACTAAATGCATTAATAAAAGAGAAAAAACCAGGAAAAGAAACATGTGTTCTGCATATGGTGATGCTGCATTTGTTAAGGGTATCTACCTTCCAAAAATCCCAACATATTGTTGAAAATTTCAAATGTTTTGGCTGCAAAAGATTTTAGAATGAGGATTTGGAAGCAGATAACTCCAGGTACTACAATGCAGGATAACAGACTCTACCTTTGCATTCTCACTTCAATTATGTAGAAATCTCACAATTGTGACTGATGAGAAGGAAAGAGAAAGCTCTTTCAGGTGACAGGGAAACATAAGTTGTTCTGTACCGTTTTTTGGGTAAGGATGTCTATCTTGGAAAACAGAGGAAATATATTATAATTAGCCGATAGACTATATCTTGATTTAATTATTTAGGCCTCTAATCTCAACTCTTAGTTTTATGAGAGGATACGTTGTTAACATAGCAGTTGAAAGCATACATATAAGGATTTTCAGATATGCAGGTTCAAATTAATAAATTTAAATTGCTGATGTTTCAAACAGAATAAGCATATATTTGAATCTCCTTATACATACCTGTAATTAAAGATACATATATTAAGCGAACAAAAGTGCTAGTAAGAGAATATTTCGCTTATACCTGTACTTATGAAATACTTTAAAATTTCGTGAGGTTGACTGGTGAGCATTTTCTCTCATGTTCTGAGAACATGTATAATATATACTTTGCATATGCATAAACATGAAAGGGTATTCTTTGCCTTATTTGACTACTATAAAACTACATGTTTCCGTTTTTTTTCAAATTGCTGGAAGACAGTTGATTCTATAATAGACCCATGAAATTCAAGGAAGAAGTCCATCGTTAGCTGCGGGAGATATAATTTGAGGTAATACTTTATTTTATTTGAGAGATTTGATTTGATTTTCTTCTGTGTGTTGCATATTTGATTTTCTTCTGTGTGTTGTTCACCGAGACGTTAAGTCCAATAACGTTCTACTCTATTCCCAGTTCAATGCGAAGTTGGAAGATTTTGGATTGGAAGATAATGAATGCTTTCAAACCTCAACTATAGCAGGAACACAGTGCGCCTTCTCAGGAATTTCCAGTGCAGAATTAAATGTGTTCTGTATCTGATTGTCTCAATTGATTTTACTTTTCCATTCGCCAGTTTCTTCATCGCTGACTTTTCTTTAAGTATTCCACGGGACAGAAATGACAGATTGTAATATCTATTTAGATTTTATTTTAATTGCCAAATCTAATTTGATTTTGCTAAGCGTCCTATACATCTCTTTAAATGCAAATCTGATTTGGTTTTTTTTGGCTATATTACAACAAAAAGCACTGTTCTATGGCGTTTCATCTTCATCCAAAGAAAAATGGGAAAAAATTTCCCCAAATGATCCTGTGTGAAGCAGCAGTTTTACCTTCACACAGTTTTACAAAGATTGATTTTGGTTCATCTCATTTTTTTTTAAATGTTGTGGTAGGGTTTCTTAAATTCTTTGTAAACTTATTTTATTTTTCCAAATCTGTATGTAGCTGAATTGTTTTTTTGACTTAGTTCTTTCTAGAACAATTTTGTTATTAGCGTGCATCTTAGGAAGCGTGCATCTTAGGAAGGTTGTCTCATACAGAGAACAAAATATCAAGAAGTTATACCTAGGTCTAGATCTAGATATACCTATATCTATATATATAACCAGTGAGCAATGGTGGTTCTAAAGGGTTCGTTGGAGAAGCTTGAATTCACTCTGGCACTTATCCATTCATAGGGCCGCTTGATTATCATATTCAAGCCAATTAATTGGGGTGGGTAGGAGATATAGGCAACCTTCTATAGATACGGCAAAAGGATGAGGAGGTCAAATTTTTATATCAATTCTTTGGATCACACTCCATGATCCATCATCACGATAAAACAATGTTAAGAGAGTCAAATATATGATAAAAAAACTTGAACAAGTCTAAACAAGAAGACAATATCACGAATTGTGGAAATATTATATCATTAAAAATGTTGTGTCAAGATTGCCTAATCAAACAAATAATAAATAAGATGTCTCATTAACAAATTAAAAATATACTTTCCTATTGGTATAACCCTTGCACCCCTTCTGATGCAAGTGCTGGTATTAATAATGTAATGTATTTGCAGAGAAATTTTTTGTGTTGGTGAATTTTTTTTACAAAGACCCAATTTATTATCCATTTTGCTTTCGCCCACAAACATAGCCATGAAATGTATTTAAAATTTTAAGCATGTAACAGTCTTAAAAATAAGCATTCTGACCACAATTTTGTCCACTGAATTCCTTCCATACAAGTGCTATCAAGGAAATGCAGCTATTCCTCTTTTAGGTATTGAATATCAACCAAAACCAAAACAGTACTCATTAACAAGAGAAGAAGAGTTTGATCATACATCCAGTGCATCCATCAAATAGAATAGCAAGGTTGCCAAGCCCCTGCAAAATAACCTCAGCAAGAGCCACACAAAACCTAGTGTCATCATTGCAGAAATAGAACAAGTCAGACAGACACAAACAAGAAGACTGAGGAAAAATAGAGATCAGGGGAGATAAACCTTGAACTGAAAAAGAAACAGAGAAGCCCCTACTCATAAAGTAGATGAGCGAGAACTCAAAATATCCAAACAACGAAGACTAAGGACCAAATGGAGACCGAGGGAGATACAACTTGGACTGAACAAGAAACAGAGGAAACCCCTACGCATAATGCACCGTGCAAATCACTGACACCTTCAACAAAACATGGGAACAATTAGCAGAATTGATTGAGGTCCACATCGAGAACCTCGAATTCAACTTTCCCTAGAGCTCATTGGCTTAGTCACTAGACGAAACAATGGCTTCCTACCACTCTGATTGCCTTTAGAAAACATAACAACTGTAGCCTCGATATAAATGATCAGGGAGACTACACAGTCAGAACACGAGACATTAGTATACATTTGAGTCCTAGGTTCTGCAATCCCTTCAACCCTTCCATTAGGAAACCCATCAAATTCGTTTTTCAATTATTCAAATGAAAACCATCTTAGCTGGAAATTTAGAAGTAAAATTGCACATAAATTAGTGAACAACATCGAATCTGGTAATATTATTATAATTACTACTCTTATAAGCACAAAAAATTGCTCTAAAATCTCAATGGTGTTATTCCAAGAGGTAACTGAAATCTTAACAAGCGTTTTTAAATTTATGAACCCTTTTCTCACAAAGCAAACTAACAAGAAAACCTACTTAAAACATATAAAATCTTCGAAATGAAAGAAAAACGAGAGCAGAGTATAAGATGTACTCACTATTTTCTGGCCACATCTCCAATCAGCCACTCCAATCAGCCACTCCAGAAAAAAGAAGATACACGAAATACCAAAAAAGAAGATACCGAAGTACCAAAAAACTATAAAAATTCAAAACCAAAATTCAGGAAAGCAAAATTCAAAAATAGGCATGGCCACGACAAAAACATACAATGGAAAATATATCAAACTAAAAAGAAAACAGAACGGGAAATCTGTCCTGCTTCTCAAGTATACCGCCCATTTATAAGAAATTTAATCCTGCTTTTTTTCAACGGTCACTGTTTTTTACAACGGCCATTGCACTATAATTTGGGCGCCGTTAGGGAATGTTCTGAATTGAATCTGGACACGCTCCTTTGGGTGCACGTTCTGAATTGAATTGAATCTGGAAAAGTGTTCAAATCGACTCAAAATGGAATCTGCACAACATCCTTTACGGCCATGCATATGACTTTTTAAAAGATGAAGGCATTTGCTGCATTCTAGAAGAAAAAAATTGAGGATTTTAGTAAACTTTTAAAGAAATAAAGTTTCTTAAATTTATATTTATATTATATATAAAAATATATTTAAGAGACTTAAATTTTTTAAATTAACAAAAAAAATCAATGTTTTTTTCTAATTATCAAAACATGAAATATAGAGTTTACCAATGAAAGAACTACAAATTAACCAAACATATCTTTGTTAAAATGTGACCTCTTTATTTGTATATTCTCATCATATTAACCTTGATTTACCAAGAGACTTAAAGATTTCCTAAAAAACTTATGTTTTGACCTTGGTCCTTTTTCTTATTTCTCAACTCACATCTTTCCTTGGTATATTTACAAGTGAACGATATTTCATAAGGCTATTTTAGAGTTGTTCCACCTTGAATCCTCTAAGAAACTAATGACAAATTCTCTCTCTCTCTCTCTCTCTCTCTCTCTCTCTCTCTCACACACACACACACACACACACACACACACACACACACACACACACACACATTCAAATTTATGAAATTGATGCATACATCTAAAATAATCAACATGTGCATGCTTATGCATGATTGATGCATGTTTAAGATTGATGTGCGTGTACATTTACATATTGATGCATGCATGTTATGTTCTCATGTGCACGATGTATTCAATTTTTTTAGATCTACTACTAGATAATATGAAATTGATTGCAACGTTTATGATCTTGTGAAAGCTAATTTTATATTTTATTTGAGATCAAGATAGAAATTTGTAAGCGTAAGTACATTTAGAATTTATTAAATTGAATTTTAGTACATGTACATATAACTATTATCTTAGAATTAGTTTGAATGTATCGAGCAATTGTCTAGGGCTTGACATTAAATTATCCTTTAGGTGTACCTATCTATATTATCTAGATATCATGGTAGATAAGGCAATTCAACCACACGAACTGTTTTCACGAACAAACATTGAGAGAGAGAAATTGAGAGCCACGATAAATAGTAGTAGTAACACAAGTGTTTATAAGAACATTTTTCAGAGTATTCTTGACAGCGTTGTGAAAATTAGGGATGACATTTAGGGCACTAGTGCCTATTATGTAGATGCTATACAGGCTATTCTTGTCAAGAAGCGACAAGAGGTTTGTAGGGGTTTGTCCCTTTTTCAAGTTTAGGTTTTAGTGTCTAAAAAAACTTTGAAAGAATGTTGTTTTCTGTCATATTGAAGAAAAAATGTGGTGAAGGGATATCAGGTCACTAGATGCAAGGATGTTGCGATAGCTGCCAAAATATACCCATGCTTCCTTGTTGCACATGGTCGTTATCCAAATAACAACCAGATTCCACTCTATTTTGCACAATAGTTGTTTGATGAGGTTCATTGCAACATAATGTTAACTACACTGATTTGACATCATATCTGGGTTAGGGTCGTGGTATGCTTGCTGAGAAGGACCCTTATCATCGAGTCGGTCAATAGATTCCAACACATAAGGTTGTTGTTGGTCAGAGGGCACCCGCTATTGCACCTTTATTAGTACCCAGCTCCGGGAGACCATTGATAGAGTTGGTGACATTGCAGTTATGACCACTTCAATATCCAGTGATCGAATTGACCAGTATTTGATGAGTCATTAACGCTATAGATCTTCATGTGCAGCACACCCTGGCGGTAGCTCAGGTGATCCTTATGGTGGAGCGAGCATCCCTTTGCTTTCTAACCTGGAGGATCGTACAGGAGACATGGTACGTGTTACTCTTATTAGTTTAGCTAAGGATATATTGCATGCATATGCATACATTGCATCAAAGCATCATATCCCTATAGCATAGGTCAGAGATCGTGTGGGTTCCATCTATCATGAGCCACATTCAGGGTCTCATCAGTCTTTTCAGCTAGGTGGCCCCAACATTAGTGCACATCAGGATCCACCTATAGACCATTTTGTTGTTGACACAAAGGGAGAGGCACAGGGTACAAATCCTTTAGAGAGTGCAACACATAGTACGTCTGATCTTGGCTTGGAGGATGTTGACTTCAGCATGATGATGACAGGTTATATGGATTTGTTGGCACATTCAGAGTCATTGTCGATGACATCTCAGTTGCATAGTCCCCTGCATTCATCATTATTGGGACACGTGATGGCCACACATGATGCAGATATATATTTGAGCCTGGATGAGACTACACAGCATCATGATATTTTAGTGGACACGATCATGGCTAAAGAGTTTGAGTACTATCATTTGTCACCTTCTATACAAGTAAATTTTATTTAACATCATGCTCATGAGCTGCAAATTTCTAATTGATAATTTAAATAAGTTTTAACTAAATTCAAATTTGAATCATGTAGATATATATATTTTTGTAGGTGGAGATGTCTCTTGTTATTCCTGCCTTGAGGTCTGATCGTGTACGTTAGCGAGACTCAGTTGATGATGCGACCACCAATGGACATATGAGTTTTAAATTTAGACACATACATATATTCTTTTAAATGATTATAATTTATAAATTTAATGTATATTTTATTTAACATGTGTGTATATTTATTGTTTTATCTGTAGGGATAGGTTCATCCTCAAGAGCAAGATAGTCATTCAGAGGATCGCACCACTAGGAGTCATCATGATGACCAGGGTGCCAAGTCGTCTAGCTAGGCATTTGATGATCTTGACTTTATATGTTTGACATGTTGTTTGATACATTACATACATTTGATGATATAGTTTATATACATTTGACATGTTTGATGATCTAGATATACATTTGATGATCTTTGCTTTATATGTTTGACATGTTGTTTGATGTTATACATGTACATTTGATGATCTACTTTATATGTTTTACATGTTTGATTATCTATATACATTTGATGATCTAATGTATATCTTTGACATGTTGTTTGATGTTAAATACATACATTGATGATTGAATATGTACATTTATACATATATACATGTATTTACATGCATGCATTTAAATAGATTAAACATACATGCATATATTTGATGAAACATTAAACGATGATCTTAAATTATCCCCTTAAGACATGTCCTAATTATATCCCCTTAAGTTCCATTTTAAATTTTAATGCTTTAAATAGTTAATAGCTATATTTGATACAATTTTGAAATAGATGAACAATATATTAAATTGAATTGCACAATAAAAATTTCATAAAACTTCATTAGTAAAAATGGCATGCTTAAGAATTTAAATCATCCCCTTAAGCCATTTAAAAATCATGTCTAGGTAATGACATCCTCAAGATGTACTTGACTATAATTTTGAAACAGATGAACAACCTATTAATTTCATAAAACTTCATTTTTAACAATATCATGCATAAGAATTTAAATCATCTCCTTAAGACATTTATAAATCATTTATAGGTAATGGCATCCCCTTATTCAAGGTCCATTAAATAACAACAACAAAAATTTCATAAAAATTTAAACAATATCACATACATGTAACATAAGAGTTTAAAGCATTCCCCTGAGTCATGTCCTAACTACATCCCCTTAAGGCATTTATAAATGTCAATTTGTTCAACCTTCACAAAAGTTGCAAACATATATACATTATTTCTAGGTCACGTCAAGTGGTTCAACCCGCTCTTAGATAACATGTAATATTCTCTCATGATCATCAATAACTAGCCTCCACTTTCGAATGCCACGTCTTGCAACTGGATGAAGAGTTAGGGTGCTAAGAATTACAAGGTGGCTATATGGATAGACCTTGTGTTGAACAACTAAGAGGGGGGGTGAATCAGTTGTTAACATATTATGAAACTTTAAGCACACAAAACCTTTTACCGGAATGCATAAACCAAATACCGGAATAACAATAATATCAATTAAGAACCAACATAAACCATAAGCCAAACACCATGCATCCACAACACATAACACCAAGATTTGTACGTGGAAAACCTGGTAAAGGGAAAAACCATGGTGAGAAGCCTACCCACAGTCATATAATACTTCTGCAGTAAGTATGTGATTACAATAAGGGGCCTGCACATGCAGGAAGGCCAATAACCTAGAGCGCACTACTCATTACAAAAGGAGCCTCACTAACTACAAAAGATATCCAGACTAAAATATGAAAATAAGAATGAACTGCAAGAATAGCATCTCCTATGCCTGAGTACAGTTCTGGTTAAGCTCAATGTTGGAGGTCTTAAACCTCTTACACAAACCCAATTCGATCACCTATGATCGACCAAATCCTTTGCATATAATTACAAATTTACCCGCACAATGATAATCCCATAACCATAATCTCATGCCATGCATATGATCTATAAAGAGATCTTACATCATATTTATGCCAACCTGGGACCTAAACAATTAGGTCAGTCACCTAAAAGATAATACAATAAACCCACAAACCAATGATAAACCAAGTCGGCCTAAGACCAAAACAACATTAACCAAATAATAAATCCAACCGATAATGCATCGGGAGCATCCACCAACACGTTACGTAAACTGGTCCATAACCTAGCAAAATAAGATCAGACCTAAAATAGGTCGCCATAAGCCAAATGAGATACCACCAATCAACTAGAACACGAACATGATAACCATCAACATCCTGAAAATTTTCTCGAAGTTGCACCAACACCACTTATCGAATTCATCAAAATATCTTCAACGAAATACTACTAGTAAAACCCTTACCGGTAACCAAAAGGCTTACTAGAACATATGACAGATTCTAGATCACCAAATCCCGAACCAATTGAATGTGGCATGCATTTGAACCACACGAATAACCGAACCAAACCAATTTCACCAATCGGAATATACTGGAGACAAATCTCCTGATCATCATCAAAGTCCAACCACTCTATCGGAATCTGGTAGACAACCAAATAAGCTGGTGTTGACATCAATGACAAACATCAATGGAACACATAATCAATTCCTCCAAATTGCCAACAATCTCCCCCTTTGGTATTGATGGTAACACTAGATGTGAAAAAAATCTAAGTGCCAATAAAATGCCAAACAAGTCTCCCCCAATGGAAGACATCCAACAAATGATATATCAATGAAGTTCTGAACCAAATAACCAAACCAAAGACCAAACTCCCCCTGTGATTGATATCTCTATTAAGCTTTGTTTTTCACATGTATATCTCTCCCCCTTTGACATCAATGCCAGAAATATAACATAAACATCAAACAAAAACCATAAAACCTTTGAACCATACAACTGACTACTCCCCCTGAGTAGTATCACCATCTCATCAATACAGAATGAATAATAACTGATAAAGGCATACTGGACTGATGCCAATCAACATCACTCAAGTATTTACCGGAGGGGTAGAGACCCCCAATCTGTCTCTAAAATACTCAAATGATTCCTTGTGCAAAGGTTTAGTGAAGATATCTACAATCTTCTCTTTAGTGTTCACATAAACCAATCTGACTTCATTTGCTTCCACCTTCTCCTTCAAAAAGTTATACTTGATTGATATATGATTTTTCTTAGAGTGAAATATCAGATTCTTTGATATGTCAATAGCAGTAGAGTTATAACAGTGAATAACTACCAGTTCGTTACAATCTACCCTAATATCCTTCAACATTTGCTTCATCCATAGAACTTGTGTACAGTTAGTAGCAACAACAACATACTCAGCTTTAGTAGTAGATAAAGAAGTACATGATTGTTTCTTGTTGATTCATGAAATAAGTTTCTTTCCAAGAAAGAAAGCTCCACCAGATGTTCTTTTTCGGTCATCTATATCTCCAGCCCAATCTGCATTTGTATATGCACATAGTGAAAAGTCATCATTTTTAGGATACCATAAACCATATTCAGTTGTTCGATGTAAATATCTGAAAATCCTTTTCACTGCACTCTCATGATTCTCTCTAGAATCACTCTGATATCTTGATACAATACAAACTACATTCATTATATCTGGTCTAGTCTAAATCAAATATAACAAACCTTCAATCATAGACTTATACCTTGTAGGATTTACCAGAGTTGATACATCTTTCTTTGTCAATTTCTCACTAGTAACCATAGGAGTACCAACCGGTTTAGAATTTTTCATATCAAATTTCTTCAACAACTCTCTAGCATACTTAGTTTGACAAATGAAAATAGCTTTATCAGTTTGAGTAATCTTCAAACCTAAGGAAAATCTCATTTCTCCAATCATACACATCTCAAATTCATTCTTCATATTATCGGAGAATTGCATACATAACTTATCCTCACCTCCAAAAATGGTATCATCAACAAAGACCTCAACAATCAATATGTCATCATTAGTGATCTTATAATACAAGCTATTGTCAGCATTACATTTAGTGAAACCAAGCTTCAAAAGATATTTGTCCAATCTAGCATACCAAGCACTACGTGCTTGCTTCAAACCATATAAAGATTTCCTCAATCTACAAACCATGTTTTTGTCATCTGAAAGTTAAAAAACATCATATTGCTCAATGTAGACTTCCTCTTCAAGAACTTCATTCAGAAATGCACACTTAACATCCATATGATAAACCTTGTAGTTCTTATAGGCAGCATAAGCAAGAAATAATCTCACAGCTTCAATCCTAGCTACCGGAGCAAAATTTTCATCATAATCAATTCATTCCTTCTAAGAATATCCTTTACAGGCCAATCTAGCCTTGTTCCTCACAACTTGTCCATCTTCATTCAATTTATTCCTAAAGAGCCATTTAGTTCCAATAACATTCTTATTTTTTAGGTCGAGGAACTAAAGTCCATGTGTTGTTCTTTTCTTTCTGATCCAATTCCTCTTCCATAGCTTTTATCCAACATTCATCTTTACATGCTTCATCTACTAACACCAGTTCAATTTGAGAAATTAAACACACCTCTTCAGCTGCAAACCTTCTTGTCATTACTCATTTTCTCTTGTCTCCAATGATTTGATCTTTTGAATGATTCAACCTTACATACCTAGGAGTCTTCTAACTTTCTGTTTCTCTTCTCTGATCTTCAGTTACTGTTGAATTTTTTGATACTGTTGGGGTAATTGGTTCAAGATTTTGTTATGGTACAGGTGCTACCAGTTTAGTTATAACCATTTCCACTTTCGGTTCTCTCCTAAGTACTGCTCACCCACCTTGACATTAGCGCTCTCCACAATTCTCTGCAATCTTTTATTATAACATCTATATGGGTTTCTTTCATTAGAATTACCAAGAAATATTCCGTCATCATATCTAGGATCAAACTTTCCAATGAAATCATCTCTTTTGATATAGCATTTACTACCAAAGATTTTGAAGTACTTAATTGTAGGTGTATGACCAAACCATAACTCATAAGGTGTCTTATCGGTGTCTCCTTTGATATGAACTTTGCTGAATGTGTATACCATCGTTCTCACAACTTCTCTCCAATAGATATGATGCAAATTAGCTTCCATCATCATAGATCTAGCTGCATCTAGGATTTTGTTTTTTCTTTCCACAACATATTTTTGTTGAGGTGTTCGGGATGCAGGCAACTGTCTCCTTATCCCATGTTTCTCACAATAACTGTTAAATTCATCAAATGTAAATTCACCACCCTGATTGGATCTTAAGCATTTGATTTTCAATCTTGTCTCTGTCTCAACCATAGCTTTAAAGATCTTGAACTTTTCAAGGGCTTCAGATTTCTCCTTTAGAAAAGTAACCCACATCATTCTAGAATAGTCATCAATTATTAGCATGAAATATCTATCACCCTAATAACTTCTTATTCTAGTAGGACCACACGAATCAGTATGAAAAAGATCAAGAACATCATTAGGTTTATCTTGTATACTCTTAAAAGAAGTTCTGACTTGCTTACCCATTTGACATTCCTTACATATCGGATTAAGAGGCTTCACAATATTAGGTATATCTCTATCTGCCTTAGTTGAACTAATTTTTATAATGAAATCAAAATTCACATGACACAACCTCTCATTCCATATCCAAATCTCATCAATATGTGCTATCAAACATGTCTTCTCATCGAAGTTCAAATGAAAGATGTTATCTTTAGTTTGAGTATCGGTTGCAATCTCCAATCCAGATCTGTTAATGATTTTGCATTTTGCATTTTCCATCCTTGAGCTGTAATTAAATTCCCTTATCCACCAACTATCCTACACTCAAAAGATTATGCCTTAAACCTTCAACATAATAGACATTATCAACATTATGCTTACCATTTAATGATATAGTTCCTCTTTCTCTGATCATGCATGCTTTGTCATCTCCAAATCTGACCAGACCACCATCAAGTTTTTGCAAAGATATAAACTTCCTTTTATCTCCAGTCATATGATGTGAACATCCACTGTCTATCACCCATTCATCCTTGTCTTCAACTTTAGTAGCAAGGGCCTTCTCTTCATTACGAATGACAGGTTTTAGAGTATCTTCCTTGATAACCAAAAATACCCATTCCTTTCCATTGTTGGATCCACTAGTTGAACCTTTTGTCGGTTCATCATCAAAATCATCAGTTACACCTTCCTCCAGCATAGTAGCATGATTTATCTTTGTTCCTCCTGTACTTATGCTTGTTCTGATATTCATGGTTAGGCCTAAAAGATCTTCTAGATTTCTCTTCAAATCTTGAATTCCTCTCAGGACATCTAGATGCAAAATGACCTATCTTATTACATGCAAAATATTTAAAAGGTGATTTTCCTTCATAATTACTTCCTGCTAGACCCTTAGGTACTCTTCTAGCAAATAGGGCTTCAAGTTGCTCAAACTCTTCATCTTCTTTCCTCATATCCTCCAATTCCTTTGCATATAATGCTTTCCATTCACTCTTGCTGGTTGATGATGTAGATGCCTTGAATGCAGAATATGTCTTTACAGCTCCTTGAGGACCAAATTCTTCAAGCTCAAAAGCATATAACTTTCCAACCAGTGTATCCATGTTAACAGAAGTGTTAGACATAGTTCTCAACTCATAAATTGCAGTAGCCTTCATCTTGTAAGCTAGAGGCAAAGCTCTCAATACTTTAGAAAAAATCTCATCTTCACTTAGAGTTCCACCATAGCATTGATTTCCCAAGACAATTTCATTAACTCTTTCCATAAAAGTTGTAATTCTTTCATCTTCCTCCATTCTCAGGTTCTCATACCTCACCCGGTAACCATCAAGTTTAGCAATTTTAATAGCAGGGTCACCTTCATTTAGAGTCTCCATCTTATCCCATATAGCCTTTGCAGATGATTTGTCTGTTAATCCCATTACCTGCTGATCTGAAAGGGAGCTCAAAAGGGCTTCTCTAGCTCTACAGTCATTTTCAACATTCTTATCCAATTCTTTCGGAGGAGGGTTGCCAGATGTTGAATTATAAGGGGTATATCCCTTTTCAGTGATCTCCCAAATCTCCTTGCTAAGACATCTCAGATGAGTCTCCATCTGAAGCTTCCATACTCTGTAATTTGTTCCTTCAATTCTAGGGTTGTCCTTTCGGTAAGCAATTGAAGTTGAATGATTACTCTCCATAGGATCTTCCTCAAGCAATTAAGCTTTTGCAAAGAGGACCAAGCTCTGATACCAATTGTTAGGATAACCGATGAACAACTGAGAGGGGGGTGAATCAATTGTTAACAGATTATGAAACTTTAAGCACATAAAACCTTTTACCAGAATGCATAAACCAAATACTGAAATAACAAATATATCAATTAAGCACCAACATAAACCATAAACCATGCATCCACAACACATAACACCAATATTTGTATGTGGAAAACTTGGTAAAGGGAAAAACCATGGTGGGAAGCCTACCCACAGTCAGATAATACTTCTGCAGTAAGTATGTGATTACAATAAGGGTTCTACACATGCAGGAAGGCCAACAACCTAGAGCACACAACTCATCACAAAAGGAGCCTCGCTAACTATAAAAGATATCCAACCTACAATCTGGAAATAAGAATGAACTGTAAGAATAGAATCTGCACTGCTTGAGTACAGTTCCAATTAAGCTCAATGCCAAAGGTCTTAAACCTCTTACACAAACCCAATTCGCTCACCTATGATCGACAAAATCCTTTGCATGTGGTTTGGTGATGCATGAATTATAGATACAAGGTACTGACTTCACCTGGTTCCATAGGTCTGAGCATCCCTAAATAATCCGATGGAAGTGGAGGAGATAGTCTTAAGGCCCTAAGTTTCACCCTTAGCCTTGCTCGTCACTGAGAATTGTCAATCGTCGACCAACCTTCTCTTTGTTGGTATGTGGGTCGTGTCTCTACTTTGTTTTTTTGTTTTGTGTGTTATGCGATCATGAATTTAAATTATTATTTCTTATGATTTTTAATGAGTAATTAATTATTAATACCTTATGGTTATTAATAATTATTAAATATTATGTTTACAAAATTAATTGGAAATAAATGATTAAGTGTATTTTTATGTTTTAATAGATTAATCGATTATTTTAATTTGGATTAGTTAAAATCGAATTGTTGATTTATTTGTGAAATGTTATATTATGTTTTTTAATTGTAAAAGAAAAAGGGGGAATAAAGTTATTTTTACCTTTATGAAAAGTTAATGTTTAAATTGATTTTTCATTTTTGGGAAAAAAAAATGAAATGAATTCAAATTAGAAATTTAAATGAAAAGGTATTATTTTGGAAAGAAATGAATTTTTCATTCTCTTTATTAAAAAAAATAAAAATGACATAAAAGATATATGTGGAAAGGAAATTCTTTATAATGTGAAATTATTCTTCAAAAAATTTCATCTAGCATTTGGGGGAAACATATTTTTTGGAATTCTAGGTTACTAAGTTGGTGTTTTACAATCTTGATTTTTGTAAAATCTTGTGGAAAGTTAAACCTTTGTAGTTGACTGTGTGTGGTGTTTTAAAAAAATGAATTTGTGTTTATAAATGGGGGGTTATGCTGTCAAAATTTTCTTATTTTGGACAACTTGGAAATTTGTTGTGGTTTTGAAAATTGTTGGGTGTTTGATGGAAAAATTAGGGAGAAGAAAAAAAAATGGTTACCTTGTATGTTTTTACAAAATCAGGTGTTTTTTAAATTAAAAAAATGTTGTAAAAAGGAAAAATTAACTGTTTTTAATGTTGTTGAGATTTCATTTTTATTTTGTATTATGGCAAGATCTGGTTTTATATATATATATATATATATATATATATATATATAGGATGGGGGGCTGTTGGGCACCACGACCCCATGGGTGGGGAGTTGTGGCTTCCCCACTCCATGGGTGTATATATGTGTGTGTGTGTCTATATATATGTGTGTATATATATATTTATATATACATTTTTATATGAGGAAGATTAGTTTTGAAAAATTAAAAAAAAAAGTGATTTTCAATTTAAAAATGATCATATTTATTATATAATAATTTATTTTATATTTATATTTGTGTGTGTGTGTGTAATTATATATATTTATGTTTATGATTCTTTGTTATTAAGATAATTTGTTTTAAATTGAAATGGATAAAGCAAATACTAATTTGAATTTTTAATTGTATTTTTGAGATGACTATTAATAAATAATGTATTTTGAAAACATAGAAAAGTTAGAAAACTTGGTCAATTGTGTCTTAGGAAAGAAAACTAAATTGTTTATTCTAAATTAGCGAAGGTGTTTGTTTCATTTTGACTATCTTCACATTTAATTTTTATTGTAAGTCCTTAGTGTTGAATGGAATTAGACTTTTCCGTGTTGTCTTTTCCTTTAGTCATGTCTTGTGAGTAGACTGTGTTTGACTAGTTGATTTAATCTATGTGCAAGGGCTTGTATGACAAAATGTTTCTCTGTTGTCTTGAACTCCTTTGTGTATATTGGGTTTGGTATTTTGTGTTGGATTTCTTTTGGGGATTTTTGTTTAGTGTCATAAGGAAGAGTGGCTTTCGAGTGGGGGCCATGTCCAAAGAGGTTAGCAGGATAACCCCTTGAAATTTGTTTAAGTAATTGATAACCTAATAATATATTAGGGGGTTGGGTAGCTAAAAAATTAAGTAATATAATTGTACCCCGCTCATGGTTGAGTGCTAGTACAGACTCGGGATGCAGTGGGAAGGCCTGGAATGACAAACTGACAACCTTGTCCTCATGAAAGGATTGTTTGGGTCCACATGAGACTTGGATGGGGCCGAGGGTTTGGGAGAGGTTACCAAGATAACCCAAGATGGGGGTCGGGACCTATGGAGGCCTTCCAGGATAACCATTCTAAGCTATGTGATGACACTCTTCCCTTATGGTCACTAGTGTGTAGCCTTGTTGGTATCACCTGAGTTTTCTTGTGGAGTCATGTTTTGCGAGTATATGTTTTATGTGAGTTTTTCGATGTCATGTTTAGACCATGTGTGCATATCTCGTAGGTTGCTAGTGGGTTTTATGTCTATCTCCTAGCATAGTGGGGTGGTTCTTTTTGAGCCACATGGTCGTTTGGTAGTTCCACTTTCCATCGGGTGTGTTTGTTCCTTCTTGCAAGAGTTGGCTTCACAGGTGTTCTAGTTTCTCTTTAGATTCAAGCGTCTTGTATTTTCAGTTGGATCCTATTTGTCATCTTGGATCATTCTTTGTATATCTTGGACCTTATATGGTCAATTGTATTATTTGATGTGTATGCCTTCATGGCAAGATATAATTTTAATGTAAACATTATATGTTCTTATGAGACTTATTGATTTAGTGCAATGTAATATTATTTCAATCATATGAAGTAAACGAAATGTATTGATGAAAAATCAAATGGTTAAATGTCTATCTTTTATTAGTTTCTCTGATGAAATGTAATGGAAAAAATCATCATGAATGAAACTTAGACATGCTAATGATATCTCATACTATTGAATGAAATAATCATTGATTAGTGTAATTATGTCTTTATGATTAAATCATCTTAATTGGATTAATTAACATTAAGCAATATTTAGTTTAATCATGTAAACCATGTTGGGAAACCCTTTAGGAGTTAAGTTAAGTCTTTCATTGTGTAATTTAAATGTAATGTTAACTTAATGTATCATTTAACTTATTAAAGTTTTAAAAAAAAATTATTTACACTCTTTTCAAGTGTTTTAGTTTAATCCCTTCGGGGTTTCCTAGCGGGGCATTACATCCACTCTCAAAGAAACTCCAAACATGTGGTATCTTTTGGCTTTGATGATATCTACATAGTGCATAAAATGACCTTGATGATTTTAATTGTGTAGCAAATCCATCTAACCAAACAAAATGCTTTTCAATTTTATGCCCTTATTTTCCAAATATCCAAAAAAAATCTTAAAGCAATGTTCCACAAAATGTGTCTCATGCTCTTTATAATCACTAACATAAAAGTGATATTCTTTCTTAATGAACTATGCTTCAAATGTACTTTCAACACCATCCACATCTAATTGTGCATGTTGATAATAAACCTGGACCATAATAATGATCTTCTTTGAAAAGGAGTATTTTGATTGAAACTATTTTTTATGAACAAAAAAGTATTTTTTTGTAAATCCGAGAACTAATAAAATTGTTTTAGATGGGAAAGTGTCTCTCACTATTTAGAATTGTTGTGCTTTCCACTTAGCAAAAAAAGCATGACATATATAGGTTTGAATGAATTTATGAAAATTATCCACAAAGGTTCCAATAGGTATCTCCTCTTCAACATATTCTAACTTTGTGAATTATTTCCCAAATTTTGTTTCAGACTTTATGTACTTGTAACTCTTACTTATTATCATCCTTGTCATGTCGGTATCTTCATTTCTGAAAGGGAATTTAGACAAATTACTACAAGTTTCATATTTTTTGTTTATGCAATCTATTTGACCTATTGCATTATCATCTGATTTGTCACATAAAATTGATGCTATGAATTGACTTGGCTGTTTAGGGGGAGCATTTTGAAAACCAACACTTTCTTCTATCATATTTCAAAACACTTGATAGTAGAGATCAAATTCAATATGATAACGACAACAACAAGTTTCAAAAGCTTTGTTTATCTTCACAAAATGTGGCTTTAATCTTTCAAACATTGTTTGTCCAATCTTTATGTTTGGATTTGAATTACAAAATGAAAAATACAATTCATGTTACTTGGTGTCCAACAAATGTTTTGTATATAGCACATATTCATTAGGCCCAATCCTATGTTTGATGACATCTCTACTATTTGATGAAGGATGAGTATGATCATTCCAAAATGTAGTGATCAAGCTCCTAACTCCATCTTCAATCTTGTTAGAACGAGGAGCTCTACACATTATTTCTCAATTGTCTTCCAGTGTACTATCATCTAGATTCATTCTCCTTTTCACATAATGTGATATCGTCTTCCTTCTATATCCAATCTCAGATGAAAGTGAGGAGATATGTCTTTTTTGGGACATGTTTTTATTTGGAATAGATTTCAATAGCACTCTTCTTGAAATAGCCTTATCCATAGATCTAGACTACTTCCCAATTGAACCCAAACCAACCTTAACATTTTTGACAATATCTTTTTGTAGGTTAGAAAATTTCCTCTTATTCAATGTTGTATCTATGCCCAATAATTTTAATGGTTCTTTTAACTCATTATTAAGAAGTTGAATTGATAATAGTTGGCCTTTTTCAAGTGTATCAAGATTCTCAAACTGGACAATTATTTTCTTTGACTTTTTATTCAATGTCCTCCTATTAGTATGTTTAGATTATTTAGCATAATATCTCAATTTCTCCACATCCATTTCAATTAAATGATTTAAGTTTTTGTAATTAATTTTTGTTAAGTTTATAGTCTCAGACGAATGTCGCACAATAATGATCGTACTGATTGCATATTTGTTACCAGACTTAACTAACAATATTTAGACATAAACAAACATCCTAAGTATCTCTTCAGTTGTTGACACCAATGCTGGGTAGGATCGTGACTCCACATAGGGGTCACGACCCTATGTGGAACCATGATGGTTCCACATAGGATCGTGACTCCACATAGGGGTCACGACCCTATGTGGAACCATGATGGTTCCACATAGGATCTCAACTTTCTGTGGAGGCACGATCCAATATGTGAATGATATATAGATGCCAAACATGTTCCCTGCAGATGTTAAGAAAAGATAACAAAGTATAGGCGACTAGTATACGGATAAATACGAAACTCCATACTGACATTGCTAAAGGTTCATTTTATTACATACATTAATAAAATCACTGCAGAGATCAGTCACAGATATATGTAATTTGCAAACCAACAGAGACAATTTGATAGAAGAATAAAATCGAATTAACAACATATAGAGATCAGAGAATTGATTAAATAAAACTAATCTAACAGTCTATTTAACATTTATAATTTTTCTCTTTACACATTGAGTTAGATCTATATTCTCATTCATACCAGTAGAAGGAAGCAATATTGACCCTTCTCCAACTTCCATTTCTTGAAATTGGGTTTCCCCTTGTCCAACATTTGCTTGAGCTTCTTCATTTTAAGCACAAGCTACACACAAAACAAAAAAAAATAATTTTAATCTACATAGCATAAATTTAATTATAATGACTAAAGGGGATAGATGGAGAGAGATATATAGATCTAGAGAGAGAGCTCGAGAAGTAAACATGCATACTTGTTTGAGCTTGGGCTGACCCTTCTCCAACTTTTTTAGCTTGAGCTTCTACTTGATCTTTTGCTTGACCTATAAAGAGAGTATGAGAGAAAGAGAGAGAGAGAGAGACAAAACATATTTAATCACCTAAGAAGACTAAAAGGATCTAGAGAGAGAGAGAGAGAGAGAGAGAGAGATCGTAAAAATATTTAATTGCCTTTAAGAAGACCAAAAGGAGAGAGATAGAGAGATGAATACTTTTTTGAGCTTGGGTTGACCCTTCTCCAACTTTTGTACCTTGAGCTTCTACTTGATCATGTGTGTGAACTGTAAAGAGAGTATGAGAAAGAGAGAGTAAACATATTTAATCACCTTAGAAGACTAAAAGGATCTAGAGAGAGAGATATATATCCTAAAAATATTTAATTACCTTTAAGAAGACTAAAATGAGAGAGAGATGGTCCTAAGGGGAGTGATTACAAGCACTAAGGTTATTAAGGGGGGGGGGAGAGAGAGAGAGAGAGAGAGAGAGAGAGAGAGAGAGAGAGAGAGAGAGAGAGAATCTTAAGGGGGAGAGAATAAAAGTACTAAGGTGATTAAGGGGGGAGAGAGAGAGACACAGAGAGAGAGACAGAGAGAGAGATAGAGAGAGACAGAGAGAGAGACAGAGAGAGATTTAATCACATAAGAAGACTATAAGGATCTAGAGAGAGAGATATATAAATTTAAGGGGAGAGAATAAAACTACTTGATCACCTAAGAAGACTAAAGGGGGAGAAAGAGAGAGAGTCTTAAAAGGAAAGACTAAAAAGACCTATAAATAAAGTAGGAGGGTAAGAGAGAGAAAGAACCTAAAAATCCTTAATAATCTCCTAGATTGAAGACTTAGAAAAGGAGAGAGAGAGAGAGAGAGAGAGAGAGAGAGAGAGAGAGAGAGAGAGAGAGAGAGAGAGAGAGAGATTAAAAGAACTAAGGTGATTAAGGGGAGAGAGAGAGAGTAAACATATTTAATCATCTAAGAAGAATAAAATGATCAAGAGAGAGAGAGAGGGGGAGAGAGAGAGAGAGTCTTAAGGAGAGTGATGAAAAATACTTAATCACCTTTAATAAGACTAAAAGGAGAGAGAGAGAGGGAGGGGGAGAGAGAGAGAGAGAGAGAGTCTTAAGGGGGTATATACTAGAAACAACTAAAAAGAGTAGGAGAGTAAGAGAGAGAGAGGTCCTAAAAATATTTAATCACATAAGACTTGAATAAAAGGGGAGAGATAGAGAGATCCTAAAAATATTTAATATCCCTTACGAAGACTAAAATGAGAGAGAGAGAGAGAGAGAGAGAGAGAGAGAGAGAGAGAGAGAGAGAGAGAGAGAGAGAGAGAGAGTCTTAAGGGGAGAGACTAAAACTACTTGATCACTTAAGAAGACTAAAGGAAGAGAAAGAAAGATAGAGTCTTAAGGGGAGAGACTTTAAAGACCTATAAAGAGAGTAGGAGAGTAAGAGAGAGAAAGATCCTAAAAGTCCTTAATAATCACCTAGATTGAAGACTTGGAAAAGGAAGGAGAGAGAGAGAGAGAGTATTAAGGGGAGAGATTAAAATTACTAAGGTGATTAAGGGGAGAGAGAGAGAGAGATATACTACAAATATTTAATAATCACCTAAGAAGACTAAAAGGGAGGCAGAGAGTACTTTTTTTATTTTTAATCACCTTCTATTTCTATTATATGTTATAATTTCATTAATTTAAGTAGGTTGGTGAATTATAAATTGTAAATATGCATACCTCTTTTCTTCCTGTGGTATCTTTCCAATTCTTGTTCACAATGTCTTCATTCCATTTCAAGTGAATACTTTGGTGTAGTCTTATTTACCCTTGTCCTTTTATTTTCCATCTCCTTCCTTTGAAAAAATGCCTTTTAAAAATTCCACAACAAGAAAATTCACTTCAAAATGCCTTCTTTGTGAAAAATGTGAATTAAACTTCAAATTTGATATGTAAAAAATGAAAAAAAAAGCATCTATATTTATATGAAATAGTTCATAGCCAAAAAAAATAAAAATTGGCTGACAGGGGTTTGTATTGAACATCGATAGTTAAAAAGGCCATGTTCGATAGAACATGGTCATTATGTCAAAATTTTGGCCAAGAGGTTTCAATAGAATATGGGTTTTATCAATCCTTGATAGGTTCTATCAAACCCCTTTTGATAGAACATATGTTCTATCGAAAGTTCTTGTTAGAGGTCTCCCCCCCAAACTCTCCTAGGTTCATCGAATTTCTAGCCTTCGAAGCTCAAATTGGGGGCTCAAATAGATGAATTTTGACAAACCCAAATGCATGATATTATTACTCAAAGCAAGCTTTACAATGATTATTATTTTAATATATATTGAGTTTATTATGATTTTTTTTAGATTAACTAAACATAGGTTTCACACCAAACATCAACTTTTGAGTTCAACGCTTCAGAAAAATAGTAAACAAGTTAAAAAAATCTGAAAAATATCTACGCAATAGGTATTTAAGTCCTCTTTCCCCCCCCCCCCAAAAAAAAAATTCCGATACATACACAACAAGTTACGAGTGACCAAATGAGCATATGTCAAAATTATAGTTAACTTGACTTCAAAACATAATAAAATATGAAATATTGAAGATAATGTTATCAAACCAATTGCAAACATTAGATATGGATATTACAAAACTAAATTTGAAAGAATCACATTCATATCTATTTTAGGAAAAAAACTTATGCTATACCAAATGAGTATCACTCTTTAAAAATGTTGGTTTTTGTAAAAAATTAGGTTTTGAGGGAGAGAAAAATGGAAACAGATTGATTCCAATTTTTTTTAAGAAAATATATTTAGAATCTAAACACAAAATGTCACAAATCACTAGTTCACATTATCTACAAATTCCTTATGGTTTTGTAGTAAAGGTGTCTAAATGTGAAGTTTTTTTCTAAAAATGAATATTGCAGTGTCAAAGTTGGCAAAAAAAGTGTAACCCACTATTGTGGGTGTAGGGTCTATTGAGAACAATGCTTTCAACAACTTGAAATGCTTGATGAATAGTGAATAAATTCTCTTGAGCATATTAAAGCCTATCATAGGTCCTTACAATGAAGTTACAATGACAAAAATATTCAATGTTCTTTCTCTATGGGCGATTTAGTGCTCTATGAGAATCAAGGCAATGTGATTGCTTTACCTAAAGGAAAAAGAAAGTTTATCCTGAACTAGTTTGGACCATATATCATCACTAATATCTATAGATCAAGTGCTTATAAAATAGCAGATATGGACGGTATGCCTCTTAAGGAACCCATAAATTCTATGCATCTTCAGCATGACCTCCACACAATATCATCCAATCTCAAACTGTGTATAACCAGTCTTCAATATAATAAATCACCCCTCTACCATGTATAGTGAGTGGATAATCATCTGACCTAAGATCATTAATGTCCACATCTACTAGAAACTATGCTAGCCTGGTACATGTAATGTGCTTGAACATCCAGACCTATAGAAGGGTGCAAGTCATCAAACTCCTTCCCTCTCCATGTGCAAAATCTTCCAAATCTTTGTAGAGATGGGCTAGCATGCTCCATCCCCATGAGAATATAGTGTATTGCTCCTCCATTGCATGGATGGCATATGTGAGACCCTCGTGCATGTCACTACCTCACCCATTGGGGCATATGGATATCCCCACTGTAGCTATCATCAGTCTTCTCACGAGTGGAATTTTGTTGATAGGGTGAAGTAACCAATGAATGAGGATCTGACTCCTCATCTCTTCATGCATAACTTTGTCAATACAATATATTTTCTCTCTCCTAAAGGTCATTGATGTGCGATTTGTCTAGCATCTAATTATGTGTCCTCTAATTAGGAGTCTGAGAATGCGGTACACCTCCTCTAATGTGACTCTCACCTCTCCCATAGGTAGGATGAAGGTGGAGCTATCTAGATCCCAGCTCTCCATCAAGGCCATGAGCATTGTTGTGTGAAACTTGATGGTAGGCATATTGTATATGTACCACATACCCACTGCCTCAAGAAGTTGTCGATCCTCTAATGAAAGTCAAGAAATCTGGCTCTGCAAATTTCAGTACATGAGTCTAGCGATATGCTCCCACATGTATGGAAATATCTACAGAATAATGAATCATGAATAGGTAATCCATCAAAATCAATCAACTTATTATATAATGCTTGATTCCTTATGTGCCCCTAGTCACCTTGCCTAGGGACCAAGGCGCCATAATGGGACCAGGGCGCTTTGGGAGGACCAGAGTTCCCTAGAGGGACCATGGCACTCTAGGAGGACCAGGGCACCCAACAAGGACCATGACACCCTATTGGGTGCACATTGGAATTAGAGTTTCCCACCTAGTCAGCAAGGTCAACTTAGTCAAACAAAAAGTCAACAGAAAATAAATATGCAGTTAAGTGGGCCTACCTCGTCAAGCAGAATGTCATCGATCACAAATTATTGTAGGATCTCCATCCGAGTAGTCATCT
The DNA here is from genome assembly GCF_030272615.1 of Cryptomeria japonica. NCBI lineage: Eukaryota > Viridiplantae > Streptophyta > Pinopsida > Cupressales > Cupressaceae > Cryptomeria > Cryptomeria japonica. Next base: position 249,784,887 of record NC_081415.1, read on the forward strand.
CAAGTCGTCATCGAGGAATTTTGTGCTACGTGGGCTCCTCTCCTGCACTTCAATACAAAAAGGTGAAAATGATAAATGAATAGTGTCATTGTCACTATTAAGGTATTTACTTTTCTAAACCCCAATTTTGCATTTTTTGCTTAATCATAAATATCTTGTGCTAGGGAGCTCCAATTTCTGCACTGTTGGTTGCATTGGAATCATGTCTTAGTTCTCTTTCTTACCAAATGTTCCATGATGTCCTTAAATCTTGTATCGAGCTTTGTTGAGAGCATTCATCATCACTTCTCTTCACAATTCGATGTGGTAAAAATGATACTATGTTTCAACTCACTAATTAGCAAGCCAAAACAAGGGAGCATATAGCTACCCTCAAATTTCATCATTCCTTAATAAGAATTTAGGTGATTTTGTGATTTTATCTATCACTAACTCATTTGGGTGCATTTTCCGATGAACTATGGGATTTCTTTCATTGTTTTGGATCTTACAAGGCAATTTGTGTCAATTTTTTTTTTAAAAATATTGCCTGACATTCGTCAGAATTCCAACAAAACCAATTATCATTGAAATATTTCCCGACGTTCATCAGAATTTTGACGAAAAATAGAAAAGTGAAAAAGTGAAAAAAAAACCGTGCACGAACAGTGTTTTCGGTACATGCGACATCGTTTTGCTTGGTTTGTGAAGGTTATAGACCAAATTTTCCATAGCTGGATTTTTTTGCCTATGAAGAAAAATCATGTCAGATAATATCAATGAAGAACAAAATAAGGAGACAATTGCTAGATTGTGGTCTAGCTTGAAAAGAAAAGGTGATGAGAAATGTTATTGTCCTTGCAAAACTTGTATGGACTTAAAGACTAGAAGAATTTTAATCACAACAACTGAGAAACATTGTAGGCAACATGGTCACATTGAAGGGGGGCATGATTATCATCCATTGGTAAGTTGTTCATTATATTTTTTTATATTGATTGCATTTGTAAATGTTTATATCGTTTTAACAATTTATATACATAAAAAATCACTTGTTGAGATCATGATCATGGTTTATTTATGTTGATCATTTTTATATAGGTGGGGCACCCTAGGTCACATGATATGGACTACCACGACCCATAGAATGTGGTTTTCCAAGTGGAGGAACATGGAGGTGTGAATATCAAAGTTGAAGATAATGATCCTATGGAAGAAGATGATTATGTGCCAGAAAATATAGTTGAAGGTGATGGTACAAATACAATGATCCATGACACATTTAGTACTAGTGCAGTTGATCATGATGATCAAGATGACTTTGATGTTGTTTGTGATTTACTAGTACTTGAGAAGGCATACAAGCCCCTTTACAAAGGCTCCCAAACAACTCTTCTCTTTGATGTATTGTTGTTGGTGAACTTGAAGATTATGAATGGTTTATCCAACATAGCAATCTCATGTATGTTAAGGTATGTCATATATGTAAAACAAATTCATCTATTTTTGTTGTTTTTTTATCACTAGTAAAGAAAAGGTGAAATATGTACCATTAATATTCTTTATATTAACAAATCATTTTTTGTTCTAGATTGATAGGTGATTTTTTGTTACCACCATCAAATATTCTACCTCTCTCATATCGAGAATTATTTGCCATTATGAAAGATAGTGGAATGGAGTATCAAGCAATAGATGCATGTCCCAATAATCATATTATATATCATAAAGAACATGAATTTACAACAGAATGTCATGAATGACATATCAGTAGATATTGAACAGATCAACTAACAAAAAAGGTGTCTCGCAAGGTTCTTCATTATATTCCCATTATTCCACATTTGCAATGATTATTTAGGTGCGAAAGCTTGGTACAATTTATGGATTACCATGCACGCAATAGAAGTCAAGATGACATTCTTCAAATGCCTGTAGATGGTTCTACATTTATGGAAATAGAGGAAAAATGGCCACACTTTAAAAAAGAACCTCATAATCTTAGGCTTTCATTGGCAGTGGATGATGTCAATCCATTTGGAGAACTAAGATTTATTTACTCGGTGTGGCCTATTTTTGTTATTAATAATAACATTCCTCCATGGATGTCAATAAAGAGGGATCACATAATGTTGGCAATGATTGTTCTAGGTATTGTTTTCATTTTATATTCATGTACATTAAATATACAAATTGCAGTAAAATGGTTATAATAATTATGTAATGTTTTTGTTCATTCAACTGGGTAAGTACCAAGTTAAAGATATGAATGTATATATCGAGCCTCTTATCAATGAGTTGCTAGAGTTATGGAATGGTGTCACTATGTATGGCATCTCTGGACCAACAGGAGAAAAACAATTTCAATTCCATGTAATGCTTGTATGGACAATTCATGATTCCCCAGGGCTAACACATTTTTGTGGTATGTTATAATGTTCAACTTGCGCACTTTAATAATGTTTAATTTTTTAAAGTATAAATTATGGATTTTTTTTTAATATTAAAATAGTTCAGAACATATACATCTTTCTATTAGGTGCTCTATTTCTTACATATATTTTGCATTGTTTTTCTTCTATTTCATGCTTTGTACAATATATTTTTTCATATGTATATCAAAACATGTCGTAGCCCTGTGTTAGATGACTATGTATTACAATATGAACAACATATATGAAGGGTTAATACAAAATGCTTCATAGGCTAGTCTAAAGGTAGCAAAAAGAAGCCACCCTGCTCACCGTTCTCCTGTGCCTTTCTCCCCATTTCTAGGGGGAAGCACATCTGAATCTTCAATTTTGAGCTTCTGCATGTATTGAACCAAGTCCTTGATCTCCTTTGGATGCAACATATCCATATGCTTCTTGAAGTACTGGACAGACTGGATATCTTCCTTGTAAATCTGTAGAGCACCCTCATGAACCAAGGTCATGAATCTGTCTTTAGAGATCTCCAAGACATTAGAAACCTATGACATAATATAGAAATGTGTGAGTTTATTATTAAACTCAGTAAGCCTCCTCCTCTTGTTCTGAAAAAACTCTGCATTTCTTTCCTTCCAAAAAAACCACAACACCTCACAAGAAAAGATAGACCAGAACCGGTTCATCTTAAGGTCAAAAGATTCTACAAAACCAGTAAGGACCTCACTCCAGGAAGGACCAGGCCAGTGGTTCCAAACAATAGAAGGGTCAAGAAAAATGGACCACACACCATGGGAAAAATCACACTCAAAAAATGGGTTCTCAAAGGATTTTTGGACATTGCACACAACACATTTAATAGACATGAGACCCTCAACAACTAAAATGGAACCAACAACTAGATTTTTTAACAGAAGGAGCCATCTAAAACAAGACTTTTTAGGTTCAATGGGAGAATGAAAAAATAAATCAAAAACAAATTGCCACCTGGACTTAGGGCAGTCAAAACCCCAACCTTGGTTAACTCTAGAAAATATTGAGCAATACTCCTTTAGCATCAAGTAAATCTGTTTAGTAGAAATTTCCAAAAATGGAGAGCCATCCAGCCATTTAAGTTGTTTAAAAAAGGAGATAGTATCCAAGATCTTGCCAGGGAGAAAACAACCTGGGCCTTACCAATGAGGGAGTATGTTTTCTTTTGTGAAACAAAGATCTCATATTTAGACTTGATCTCCATCCAAGAGCCAAGTCGGTTGTCAATTAGTACATTGCTAATTAGAGATATACATTTATCATTTCAAATCTTAGCAGAGCAACTTTGAGTCAAAGCAAGGGGTTTATTGTTTAGGTTCACCCTCCACCAAATAGATCTATCCACAACAGCATATGCTGGAGAACTGCCTATTGCATCCTTAGAGGGGAGTAACCTCCTTACCTGTGACCATGCCTTCCATAGTGAAGCAAATACACTAGAGCCAAACTCCTTCATACTATAATCCCCTAATACAATATCACATAAAGGGATATTCCTCCATGTTTTACCTTTCTTAATAACCGACCTTTCAATATTGTTTCTTATCAACACCTTCCAAGGTTCATTGCCATATAGGGCTTTTACAATCCATTTGGAAGCTAAAGCAATGACATGAGCCCTGATATCATTGATAACCCAATCCACCCATAAATCTAGGTGTACAACACCAATTCCAATTCACACAGTGTCTCTTCTTGTGCCCTATCCCATTAGACCATAGAAATTCCCTCATAATCCTCTCAAGCTTATTGGTCTAATAATTGTCAAACACCCATGCAGAGGTACAATATATATGATGTGAGAAGATAACCTTTTGAACAATCTGCACTCTGCCAGCCAAGGAAAGCATGTGGGTCTACCATTTAAGATGTTTCTTTTCAATTTTAGAGTATATCCATTGCCACATATCTTGAGTAGACGGATTAATAGCAAAGGGAATACCAAGATATCTTACAATAGAGTTCGGTCCTACCCATTGCCAACCTTTGCATGGGATCTAATTTGGGGGAATCTCAGACCATCCAAACACTGTAAATTTATAGGGGAATATCTTTTCCCCATAGGCCAAACAAAATAATTGGAGTCTCTCCATGGCATTATCAAAGTTATCCTCATTCAGGGCTAAAAATAAAGCAGTATCATCAGCAAATTAAGCATTAATCAAATCATTAGCATTAGGAAGAGTAAGACCTTTGATAGGTGACCCAAGTTTTGGGGCCCTTAGAATGTAGTAAAGAGCATCTATAATAATGACAAATAGGACTAGGGCAATGGGGCACCCTTGCCTTATAGACCTCCTCAATGGGATAGGTTTAGACATATCACCATTAACCTCAATGATTGTGAAGAAATCTTTAAAAAGAATGTCTATCCATTTACAAAAGTATGAAGGAAAACCAAAAGCTTGTAACATTCCTCTAACAAACAACCATTCAATTTTGTCATATTCTTTCTCAAAGTCCAAGAGGACCACTGCAACATTTTGATTATCCACTTTGGTTTAGTGCATTGCCTCCCAACTGGTAACCAAATTTTCTAGAATATATCTACCTTTTATGAATCCAGTTTGTGTGGCCGAAATGAACTTATCTAACAATCTAGGAATTGTCCTTGCCAATATTTTTGTAATAATTTTATATGAGATATTCAATAAGGTCATAGGTCTCCAATTTTTAACCAGAGTCTTATCCCCACCTTTAGGTAACAACTTGATAACACCTTTATAGATATTTTCTCCAAGGGAACCCTGTGTAAAAACATCTTCATATAATGCCAATAGTTCCAGGCTTATCCACTCTAAGTGCTTCTTGTAGAACTCAATAGGTAGACCATCTATCCCCGAAGACTTGCCATTGGCTAATGAAGTGATAGAACTTTTGATCTTTTCCAGAGAGATCTTATGACTCAGAGCCTTAGCATCCTCACAAGATATTTTCTTAGGGATTAGCAATAAACATTTCTCTAGGGACTTTTGATTACTATCCCCATGCTCAGAAGAGAAGAGACTATTATAAAAACTTAAGAATGCCTCTTTTATGGCTACTGGATCATTAGTGATTAAGTTGCTGACTTGAATGTTTTCAATAAGTTCTCTTATTTTTAGCTCTGATAAGATTGAAGAAATAACTGGATCCCTTATCTCCACCTTTATTCCAGTTTATTCTATCTCTAACCTTCTACCCTTTGATCTTGAAATTCTGTAATTTTCTTAAAAGGTTCTTGACCGAAGACAACTCTCCTTCTAGCCTAAGTTCATTCCCCTTACTTTGAAGTTCCTGTTCAATCTCATTAAGCCTGGTTTGAAGAAAGGAATCCTCCTTAGACCTATCCATAGCATACTTCTTACTAATAATCTGAAACATTTTCCTCCAGGAAGCAGTAAGATTCTCCCACTTCTCCCTTGGTTTGAGATGGGAGGAGAAAACTTTAGTCAGTTGAGAGACCATCATAATAGCTTCTACATTATCCTCATCATTGAGCAAGGAGACATTAAGTTTAAAGCCATTTTATGTTGGCATCTTGGCATTAAGTTGTCATTGATGTCAACCAGCATGATGGGTATTCACATGAGTGTGAGCAGACAGAATGAAGGCTTATCGGTAAGGCATAAACTGGTCTGAAGGAAAATTGCATGTTTTATGATAAAGAGGCAGAATGTTGAAGTTATGACAAGCTACCAAAGGCAAAGATGTGTTATAGGTGTAGTGTGCACTATCGGTTAGCAAAAGAAGAAGGTATCACTAGTAAAGGCGTGTGCCGATATGAGGTTGCTAAATGTTCAAGTTTGAACCGACTATGTGTCAGTGAGCAGAGTGATTGACCATGGTGATGTCATGTGGAGCCAAGGTGGCAAATAGGCAGAGGTCGATAAAACCATCATCGACACGGTTGGTGAAACTGTTTGTCAATATAAATAAAACAACCACAAATCACAGGATTCTATCTGACCGTTGCGGCTCGAGGAATAAACAATGACAGAGGAAGATCAGGGAGTAGTTGGCACCTGGATAAATGCAAATAAAATCCGATTCAGGAAGACCTCAAAAAGAAAACAGCTGAAGCATTTTACGTGTCGACGGATTTCAAGGAAGGAGATCTTATTTGAGATTGCTATTTTTAGCAAATATGCATTGGATTATGGAAACCGTGTATAGATGCATCTTTGAAGGACAAGAAATTGATCCAAGACAGGCTGGATTGGATCTCATGAATATTGTGTCAGGAAGAGGAAACCCTAACCGCTTTGAAGTTTGAATTGCTTTCTGGTGGGAAATCACAAATAAAAAAAGAGAGAACAGAGCTCGAATCGGAGGCTAATTTTTTTGTGCTGCTGAGAAGAGGAAGAGAAAAGAGAGAGAGTTAGTAAAAGAGAAGAATTGCAAGCCTCAGAAATAGTTGCAAGGTATGTGAGCAAGCATACTAGTGAGAGGATTCTACCAGCATAACCATAATTTTGCATTTCGAGTCTAACCGACAAGGTGTGGCAGAGCAGGCAACATCCAAGTGTGACACATTGTGTTGAGAGACTACGAGAGTGACGGAGAGAAAGATAACAGAGGCCAAGAATCAGAGAAATCAATCTCACAACCGGTAGTGTGAGATTCAGTGGAGGAGAAAAGACTGTCAACCGATAGTGAGTTATTTGATCGAAGACTTGCATAATTCATTTGCAACAAGAAGCCTTAATTGTATTCAATTAGTATTTCAATATACATCACCAAGTTGAAGCCTGGTGCAAGGGTTGGTGCCATAAAAGTGTAGGGGTTGGTGCTCCTTGGGTTGGTGCCCTGAATCTTTGTAACATGGTGTTTTACTTGTGAGGATGGATTGGAGCAGTAGTTTCCAACAACATTTCTCACTGAGGTTTTTCCCATATTGGGTTTTCCTCATATATTTGATGTTGTGAGTTGCATTTGTGTGTTTGATCTCTTTAGTGTTCAACAATATTGAGTTGCATTTGTGGGTTTCCCATATTGGGTTCAACAATTGGAATCAGAGCCTAGGTTTCCGGTTATCTTTTAACCTTGGGTAGATTATGGACTTTGAATATAATGGCAAGAAATGAGTCTGCTTCCTCCAAAGCCCCCATGTTTGATGGATCTAACTATGCCTTATGGAGAAGAAGAATGGAATCCTATATTTCCTCCTTAGGTTTTTATGTGTGGATGTCTGTTAAAAATGGATATGTTGTCCCTAGTGTTCCTCCCATTGATCCAGATGCCAAAAAGGAGTATGAGAAAAATGCCAAGGCCAAACATGCTATCTTGAGTGGGTTGTCTGATAATGAGTTTGTAAAAGTCATGCACTATGTATCTGCCAAGGAGACTTGGGATAAACTGCAGAGTTTGTTTGAAGGAGATGCAAAATTCAAAGAGGCCAAGCTGAAAGCACTAAGGGGCCAACTTGAAAGTATCAAGATGAAAGATGATGAAAAGGTTGCAGATTATCTTCATAGACTTGATGAAACCGTGAATACCATCAGAGGACTTGGTGAAGAGATTGCAGATGAGACTCTTGTCAAGAAGGTTCTTAGATCACTCACACCCAAGTATGATACTAAGGTGTTTGCCATAGAAGAAGCTAAGGATCTGAAGAATTTTACAATGGATGAGTTATTTGGTTCACTAACAGCCTATGAGATGAGAACAATTGGTGATACTTCCTAAAGAAAAGAAGCAACATTCAACATCACCAAAAAGGGCAAAGAAGCAGCTTCTCATAAAGAATCCAGTGAAGACTTTGATGCTGAAGTAGAAAAATTTGTCAGGAAGCTCAAGAGAGGATCCAACTGGTATAAAGGAAATCTACCACTTAAATGTTTCAACTGTGGTAAGGTCAGACACTTTGCTGCAAAATACCCCCACAAAGAAATTGGTGGAGATGAGTCAAGAGAGTTCAACAAATCTGTTGGCAAAGATAAAGAAAGAAACACCTATCAGCAAGGAAGGAGAGGCTACTGGAATTGGAACAACCTATGTACTATTGAGGATGACACAATAGATGAAGAAAATGCATCCAAAGATAATTACCATGAGAATGATAGAAAAGTCAATCTCTTCATGGCACTTGGAGAACCAGTTGATGAAAATGAGGAAGAGGAGGATATTGAAGCTGAAGTGGACTTGGAGGGTGAGCTTATTAGTGCTCTTGAAGAATTGAGTAAAACAACAAGAGAACTCAAGAGGGTTAAGCTTGTTGCAATAGATGAACAAGATCTCTTGAAGCAATCCTTGGATGAGTCCAGTCAAGTTATATCTAACTTGAAATTTTAGCTGGAAGAAACTAAAAGGATATATGAAGCTACAACCTCTGATCTAACAAAGAAGGAAAGGGAGCATCAAGAGTTGGAAGCAGAAATAGTAAAGCTCATAAAGGAGCTTGAAGAAAGTAAGGAAGAAATAAAAATAAGGAGCAAGTATGAAGGCAATGCCAAGGCTTTAGACAAGATGTTGAGCAAACAAAAGCAATCCAAAGACACTGGTGGCCTAGACTTTGAAGAAGGTCAAATTTCAACCCACAAAGATAAATCCGAAAAAGAAAGAATGTTCACCCCTTCAATTAAAGGTGAAGAATTGAAGACATTCACTGTAGGAAATGATATCGACAAAAAGACAGATGCAGATGTTGTTGGAAACCACCACTCAAATCAATATACAACAATGAACTGGAGGTCACACTTCTTGTACCAACATGCAGATCTAAGGAGAAATGAAATAATTGACCATGAAGGATTCACCAGATTCAACAACATGAAGGGAAGACCCCTAATGAGGTAGCTCCATTAAGGACCAAGACAACCTAACTGGTATGTTCCAAACTTTCATGGTTACTGTTACCAATGTAACAAATTTGGGCATAGAATAGCTGACTACAGACTAATTAATCAGCCCTCCAAGAGTTATGAAAGTAGAAACCCATTTAATGCACTTTGGGATATGAAGGTTATCTGTTATCAATGAATGAATATGATCATAAGGGGTTTGATTGTAGAAAGATTAAACCAGTACCCTACAATAATTTTAAGGATGTTCCCTTAAATAAAAATAAAAAATGCTATAACTATCAAGGGTTTGGACACATAGCAAAGTTTTGTAAAAACTGGAAGACCAATTAGAAGACAAATTTGGATCAAGAGCCGATAACTGAACCTAAGCTCAATATAGAAGTTGACAAGAAGAAGGAGACGAAACCATTTTGGGTTGAGAAAGAAAAGGAAAAGGCAGAATCAAGTTTCATAGTATAGACTGCCTTACATACCGAAAGAAAAAATCTATGGGTGGTAGATAGTGGTTGTTCAAACCGTATGACTGGTGACAAAAATTAATTAATTAAATTTGAAGATTGGAATGGTGGATCAGTAAGGTTTGGAGACAATTATTCCATCAAAATAAAGGGAAAATAAACTCAAAAAGCATTGATGGAAAATTGAAGGTGCATGATGTATATTATGTGGAAGGCCTAAAGCACAATCTGCTAAGTGTGAGTCAGACGTGTGACAAAGGTTACAAATTCACCTTTGACTCAACTGGTTTCCAGATAAAGAAAGACAGTACCGGTAAAGTTGTAGCAGAAGGAAAGAGACACAAATGGAAATGTTTATAATCTGAAGGAATGCTATGAGTCCCAATGTATGTTAGGACAAGTAGATGAAAGTTGGCTATGGCACCGAAGATTGGGACACATAAATTTTGATAACCTAGTTGCAGTAACCAAAAAGGGGTGTGAGGAATATTCTACCTATCATCAAACTGGTAAACATATTTTGTGATGAATGTGTAAAAGGTAAGAAAACTAAAGTGAGCTTCAGGACAAAAGAGGACAACATCTCAAGACCACTTGAAATTGTGCATATAGATCTGTGTGGTGCAACTAGGAAAAGAGAACTTGTAGATGAAAGATATTTTATGCTCTTCATTGATGACTACTCAAGAATGACATGGGTCACCTTTCTACAAGATAAATCACAAGCATTTGAAAGATTCAAGATCTTTCAAAAGATGGTTGAAAAAGAAAGTGGGTACAGGTTGAAGTGCCTAAGATCAGACATGGGTGGAGAGTTTACATCAAATAAATTTGAAGATTATTATGAAAAACATGGAATTAGAAGGCAATACTCTGCTCCTAGGACACCACAAAAAAATGGTGTGGTAGACAGGAAGAACAAGACAGTCAAGGAGATGGCCAAAACCATGTTAAATGAGGCCAGTGTGTCAGACACATATTGGAAAGAAGTTGTTCATACAACTACATATACCTTAAACCGGGTTCAATTAAGAACAAACAACAAAATGACACCTTATGAGTTGTGGTATGACTGGAAGCCATCAGTCAAATACTTCAAAGTATTTGGAAGCAAGTGCTTTATCAAGAAGTATATGGATGGTCTAGGAAGTTTTGACTCCAAGAGTGATGAAGGAATCTTCCCTGGTTACTCATCTAACAACAAGGCCTACAAATGCTACAATAAAAGACTAAGAAGAGTCATTGAGAGTGTACATGTAAAAGTTGATGAAGATATGCACAAAATATGTCAAGAAAAGATTAATCGGTATGATAACTCCGGTGATGAAGAAGATGAAGTTCAGTCAAATATTGAACCAAATGTAGCATCCAAGAAGGCCTCCAGCTGGTATGTACAGCTGAATCACCCGGAAGAGAAAATTATGGGAAATAAGAATGATGGTGTGCTGACTAGAAGAAGACTTGCCAAGAATGATGAACAAGTCAACCTATGCCTCATGACTGAAGTGGAACCTAAAACATTCAATGAGGCCAGCAAAGACAAGAATGGATGGATGTCATGGAAGAAGAATTGCAACAAATTGAGAAGAATAAGACTTGGGAATTAGTCCCTAGACTAGAAGATAAGAACATCATTGGCACTAAATGGGTCTACTAGAACAAGATGGATGAAGAAGGTAAGATTGTTAGGCACAAAGTCAGACTAGTGTGCAAAGGATACTCTCAAGTAGAGGGGATTATCTTTGAAGAAAAAATTGCACCAGTAGCCAGATTAGAAGCAATTAGAATGTGTCTAGCCTACTTTGCCTACAAGGGCTATAAAGTATACCAAATGGATGTAAAATCTGCCTTTCTAAATGGAAATTTGGAAGAAGAAGTGTACATGGAGCAACCAGAAGGGTTTCTACTACATGATGATGAGACATATGTGTGTAGATTGAAGAAGACCTCATATGGTCTAAAGCAAGCTCCTAGAGCATGGTATTCAAGATTAGATCAGTACCTGAAGGAGCAGGGATTCAAAAAGGGAAAAGCAGATAGTAATTTGTACATAAAGAAAGATGGGAATCACATGATCATTATGGTTGTATATGTAGATGAAATTATCTTTAGAGGAAACAAGGACACCCTCTGCAAAGAATTTGCTAATTAGATGTAGTCAGAATTTGAGATGTTAAGGATTGGTGAATTGACATACTTCCTTGGGTTGCAGATATTACAACAAGATAAAGGAATCTTCATCTCACAATTCAAGTATGCAAAGGAGATGTTGAAGAAATTTCAACTGGAAGACTATAAACCGGTAAGTACCCCTATGTTAACCGACATCAAATTGAGAAAGAATGAGGAATCACCAGTGGTGGATCAGACTCTGTACAGATCCATGATAGGTAGTCTACTGTATCTAACTGCTTCAAGACCGGATATAGTTTAGGCAGTATGCATGGTGGCCAGATTCCAAGTTGCACCAAAGCAGTCACATATGAATGTTGTTAGTAGGATTTTTAGGTACCTACAAGGGACGCTCAACTGTGGTTTGTGGTATCCTAAACAAGGGGATTTTATCTTGGAAGCATACACTAATTCTGATTGGGCAGGTTGCATTGATGATCGAAAGAGCACAAGTGGTGGTGCATTCTTTCTAGGTGACCGGTTAGTCTCATGACATAGCAAGAAGCAGGACTCAATCTCTCTATCTACTGCTGAATTTGAATACATTGCTGCTACTACATGTTTCTCTCAGGTGCTTTGGATGAAGCAGACCCTCAAAGACATACAAGTAGACATCACTGATCCTATTCTCATCTGGTGTGATAATTCGAGTGCAATCAACATTACAAAGATTCCAGTGATGCATTCTGGAAAAAATCACATTGCTATCAAGTATCACTTTCTTAGAGAGAAGGTTGAAGGATAGGAGGTAAGGATGGATTATGTTCCTACTGGCGAACAAGTAGCTGACATTTTCACCAAACCATTACTGATAAGCACTTTTGAGTACCTTTGACACAAGTTGGGAGTTGTGTCATCTATCTAGGATGGCTTTATATGGTTCAGGGGGAGCTAATAGCAGTCAAAGGGGAAGCTTAGTATGGATCAAAGGGGGAGTGCACAGTACCCTTTGTCATTGTGTCAAAGGGGGAGAAATGTACCGGTATAGTGTATCTTGCGAGAAGTTGATATCACTTCCAAAGGGGGAGATTGTTGGCATTTTGACATTAAGTTGTCATTTATGTCAACCAGCATGATGGGTATTCACATGAGTGTGAGCAGACAGAATGAAGGCTTACTAGTAAGGCATAAACCGGTCTAAAAGAAAATTGCCTGTTTTATGATGAAGAGGTAGAATGTTAAAGTTATCACAAACTACCGGAGGCAAAGATGTGTTATAGGTGTAGTGTACACTACCGGTTAGCAAAAGAAGAAGGTCTCATTGGTAAAGGTGTGTACCAGTATGAGGTTGCTAAATGTTCTTGTTTGAACCGACTGTGTGTCGGTGAGCAGAGTGATTGACCATGGTGATGTCATGTGGAGCCAAGGTGGCAAATAGGCAAAGGTCGGTAAAACCATCATCAAAACAGTTGGTGAAACTATTTGCCGATATAAATAAAACAACCACAAATAATTGGATTGTATCTGACCATTGCGGCTTGAGGAAGAAATAATGGCAAAAGAAGATTAGGGAGTAGTTGGTGTCTAGATCAATGCAAAGAAAATCTGATTTAGGACGACCTCGAAAAGGAAACAGCTGAAGCATTTTACGTGTCGACGGATTTCAAGGTAGGAGATCTTATTTGAGATTTATATTTTTAGAAAATATGCATTGGATTATGGAAACACTATACAAATGAATCTTTGAAGGACAAGTGATCGATACAAGATAGGCTAGATTGGATCTTATGAAGATTGTGTTGGGAAGAGGAAACCCTAACTGCTCTGAAGTTTGAATTGCTTTCTGGCGGGAAATCACAGATAAAAAAAAAAAGAGCAGAGCTCGAATCAAAGGGATTTTTTAATGTTGCTAAGAAGAGGAAGAGAATATAGAGAGAGTTAGTAAAAGAGAAGAATTGCAAGCCTCAGAAATAGCTGCAGGGTATGTGAGCATGCATACCAGTGAGAGGATTCTACCGACATAACTATAGTTTTGCATTTTGAGTCTAACCGACAAGGTGTGGCAGAGCAGGCAACATCCAAGTGTGACATAGTGTGTTGAGAGATTGTGACAGTGAGGGAGAGAAAGATAACAGAGGCCAAGAATCAAAGAGAGCAATCTAACAACCGGTAGTATGAGATTCAATGGAGGAGAAAAGATTGTCAACCGACAGTAAGTTATTTGATCGAAGAGTTGCAGAATTCATTTGCAACAAGAAGCCTTAATTGTATTCAATTTGTATTTCAATATACATCACCAAGTTGAATCCTAGTGTAGGAGTTGGTGCTCCTTGGGTTGGTGCCCTAAATATTTGTAACCTAGTGTTTTACTTGTGAGGCTGGATTGGAGCAGTGTTTTCCAGCAGCATTTATCACCGAGGTTTTTCCCATATTGGGTTTTCCTCTTATATCTGGTGTTGTGAGTTGCATTTGTGTGTTTGATCTCTTTAGTTTTCCTTTTTTTGTTTTACCGGTTTGGTTGCTTAGAGATTGAGTGGTTAACTAGTATTCTGAAGTTGATTTGAAAGTAAAAAAGATTTAGGAACCACTAATTCACCCCCCTCTTAGTGGTACTTTGTGTTCAAAATTTTCCATTTTATGTCTAATGTAGTACCCCTACTCGTTTGAACTCATTAGACTCATATTTTATTATTGTTTACTTTCAGTGGATACATTACCATGATGTGGTTTTTAGACTTATATGACATTATTTCATGCTTTATCTGGATATGAGATGCATAACTTATTTGTAGTATTTATGTACTTGTAATGTATGGCATTTTTATGGATTATTGCTATGTACTAACACTTTACTTTATTTATGCAACGAGGAATTATATGTTGTGTATCTGCGAGTGTATTGGATGCAAGGGGACGATTTTCCTTCACTCATTTTGGTGAGATCGGGAATGTTGTGAATCTCCTTCATCGGTGTGTATGTCGTGTCTTCTATATAGTATATATGCATGTGTGGTTCAGTGATGCAAGATATTGCAAGTACAAGTATCGGGTAGGTACAGGGTATCGTCTCCACCTGGCTTCACAGGTCTGAGCGTGCCTTATATTTTTTGATGGAAGTGGAGGAGATAGTAGTTGACCCTATTTTATCAGTTACACTCATGTGAGTGTCGTCAGTTGGTCGTCCTGTCAGTTTGTTCGGCCTTCGTATTTTTGTCATTTTGATCTTCTTATGGTCTTTGCTTTGATTTGCTCAGTTGTGTGTTTAGTGGTTTTAATTAATTAATTAAATTTATGGTATTATCTCATAGTTGAATTGCTTATGCATTGAGATTATAAATTTAGTTAATTAAAAGAAATTATTAAATTAAGTTGCAAGCTACATGATATTAGAAATATATTTTTATTAAAGTTTTTGTGCAAAAATAAATTAAATTAATTGTATTTATTATTTCCTAGAATTATAAATAAATAAAAGAATAAATAAATAAATGAATAAATGAATTAATTAGAATTAAAGTATTGTTTTAATTCTTTATTTAGAAAATTAATTAATTTGCATGAGAAAAGAAAAGAAAGAATAATGATTTTTAATTATTGCATGTTAGCTTATCTTTTGTTATAAAATTAGAAAAGAAGAGAAAACTACTTTTATTCTAAATTTAGTTTTTTGAGAAAAAGCTATTGAACCTAGAATTTTAGTTTAAATAGGGGAATAGGTCTTTATTTTAGTTACACAGGAAACAGGTCAGGAATTTAGGTGAAGAAATTTATTGGAAGCTTATTGGAAAGATTAGGGCTCTTCTACTGATTTCTTCCAGGAAAGCTATACCAGGTTGGATGGCTTCTTTGATTTTGGGTTATTAGAAAATATTTCTATTTTTCTCTGAATGATGTGTGTGTAAATTATTGTCAATTCCAAAACCCTCTTCTGGTAAATTCGGGTTTTGATTTAAAATTTATGCCTGATGATTATTTCTAGTTTATGAGAAAAATTTAATTTTGAGACAATTAGGAAAATTATTATAGAAAATTTGTCAAGATTTTATGTTACATGGAAATTCCAAGATTTGTGAGAAAGGGTATTTGCTTGAGAAATTAGCTCTCTTGTTTGATTTGTTCTTATAGTTTTTTTTTCAAATAATGATATCTCTGTGAAAATTGTTGATCACTTTAGAAATAAATTTATTTGTGAATTAAATTTATTGGAATATCTAATTTCTTTTTAAAAAATTTTGGGAATAAATTTCTGTGAAAGAATTTTATTGAATTGGGTATTTATTTTTTTGTTAATGCTGTCGCAGGGTTTTTAATAAAACCGGAATTTATTTTTTTATGTTTTAAAAAAAATTATAAAAAAAAAAATTATTAAAAATTTTTTTTAAAAAAAATTGTAGGGAGGCTTTGCCTCTACCCACGCAGCAGCTACCTGACGGTAGCGACTGCTTCCATAAGGCAGCAATGCTACCCAAAGGTAGCAGTTGCTGCCATAGGGCAGCAACACTACCCAAGGGTAGCGACTGCTAGCAGTAAAAAAAGTTTAAATTAAATTTTAATTTTATTTATTTTTTCAAAAAGCAAAAAAGAAATAAAATAATAATTATGTTTTAATATATATATATATACACACACATATATATATATATATATATACATATATATATATATATATACATATATATATATATATATATATATATATATGTATATATATATATATATATGTATATATATATATATATACTTTAACTTATCTTTAATTTAAGAAATTTCTTTATGGTTGGGATTTAAAATGAGTTCTTGGTAAAATATAAATGTGAGAAATTTATAATTAAAGATTTTTGTTTATATGAATAATGAATTTAGAATTTAGTTATTTTAGGAAAATCTTATAATTTTAGATTCGATATTCATGTTGGAAATTCAGTAGGAGATTAATTCATATGTGAATTTATTTAACTTTATTGGACAAATGACAAGATAGATTTATTTTTATTAATATAGTTGTATTTTCTTATTATCTGGAAAATCTTTATTTGCAAATGATTTATGCTTTTGACTGTTTTAAGAAAAGATTGCCTGTATTAGGATCTTGTGTAAATGGTGTTTGCAGTCAAGCTTAATTTCATTGCAATTCTGGTTGAATTATCGTTGTGTCCTATGTTATTATTTCTCCTTGGTCAGGTGTTGTTGTATAACCTTATTGATGTGAGCCATTGTGTGTGTTTGTCCAAATGGTCAATCTTTGGTTAGTGATTATGTATCCTTCACCTATGCTTTGTCAGGATTGTTTATGGTTGTCTGTTTCGCCATAGAGTTATCATAGAGAGAGACATTTCCTGTTAGTTTCCTATGAGAGAGAGTGGCTTTCGAGCGGGGACCGTGCCCGAAGTGGATGACAGGATAACCCCTCGAAAGTCAGTTAAAAAGTGATAACCTAATAATATATTGGGGGGGAGTGAGATAAATATTAATTAAGATAATGTACCTCATGCATAGGTGTAGTGCTAATACAGGGCTCATAATGCTACGAGAAGGCCTGGAATGGAAAACTTACCACCTTGTCTTCATGAAAGGATTGGTAGGTTCTGCATGAGACTTAGTTGGAACCAGAGGCTCGGGAGAGGTTACTAGGAGAAACCCAGGATGGGGGTCGGGACCTATGGAGGCTGTACCATGGTATCCACCATAAGACATGCGATAACACTCTTTCCTTAGAATCACTTGTGTTTTGTGAGTTTAGTTACATGGATGTTTGTGGAGTCTTGGAGTCCTTTCGTACTTGTCTTACTTTGCTTGCTTGAGGGTTTTCTACTATCTCCTATCACAGTAGGGTGGTTCCATTTCAGGATCACATGGTCGGGTGGTAGTGCCACTTCCCATCGGATGTTCTGGATTGTATCTTCAGACAAGAAAAGGCTTCGCTGGTGTTCTTGGTTCGTGGTTCATGTACCAACTCTTGTTCGAGATTATTGTTCAATTGAGACCTTGTGGTCATTGTATCAAACTTTTATGTAACCTTGATATTGTAACTTTTTAAATCTATGGCATTATTGGAAGCCATGTATTTGTGGATACTATAATAGTATGTCAGTTGAATGTATGTTATTTCAGTTGCTTTGATCTTATGTTAAAATGTTTTATGGAAGTTGGATACATTGGAATACTTTCATTTCTTCATTGTGGAATTTAGATGTATGTGTAGTTTTTAACTTAAGCATTTAATTTATCTAGTTAAATGGACAATTGGATTAACTATGGTGTTAATATAATCTACGAATTAATCTTCATTGGTAACCCTTAGGAAATCATATGTTAGACTTCCGCTATGTTATTAAACATGCAATGGTTGTAGCTAATGCACTTAGTCGTTTAAAAAAAAATTTATTTCACCCTTTAGTTGCCTAGTTGTGTTGTTTTCCTTTAGGGTTCCTGGCGGGGCATTACATTTGGTATCAGAGCCAGTGTTTCAACACTGGGTACTCTAGGTTTGTAGTGTGCCTTTCAGTTGACCATCTTGCTTAGGTCATAATGTTTTTATCTCTCTTGTCTTATCCTTGCTGAAGATCTGAACCATTTTCTCTTTTATGGTACTAGGTCGTGGCTAGGAAAGCTAGAGGAGGTGGTCGTACGGGTGGTCGCAAAGGAGGTAGAGGTGGAGGACAGAGCCGTGGTTCTAACCATCATAGTCCTTCACCACCATCGACTCATGTGAGTGTTGAGCCGAAACAGTCAATTCATGAGCAGCAGGAACAATCTATTCATCAAAACTCTCAGCATGCAGGAGAACATGTTTTCGAAAGGGAAGAGCTGAGATAGATGTTTCGGGAGGTTCTGGCTAGGTTAGGCCAAAGGCCCAAGTTTGAGCAACCTATACATGCTCAGGTTGAGGAGCCACTTCAATAGGTTCCAGAGGAGAGAGAGAGAGAGAGAGAGAGAGAGAGAGAGAGGGGGGGGGAGATTCCAGCTATCCGAGATCCACCTTCCTTGGGTTACATAAAGGACTTGATGAGGTCCAATCCTCCTTACTTTGATGGTATGGGTACTGGTCTTGAGACAAAGACCTAGCTAATCGGTTTGGACTAGTGTTTCGCTATGTTTCCATACAGTAGCAACACCAAGGCAAGATGTGCTATTATGCGTCTCAATAAATTTGCTTCAATCTGGTGGAGATTAGAGGAGGAGAAGATCGGTGTATGCATTAACACCATTACGCGGGAACTATTTCTGGAGAGATTCAGGGCAAGATTTCTCTCACCCCAGTGGAGGCAGACTCGAGCAGATGAGTTTTACGCCTTGTGTTAGTATGGGATGACAGTAGACCAACATGAGCATGGGTTCTATGAGCTCAAACAATACACCAGAATTGGTAATGACGAGGCTATGCTTGTCCAACATTTCTTGAGAGGTTTGAACGACCGTATCAGTGGAGGAGTGAGGGTGTTTGAGCCACCTTCAGTAGAGATAGCTGTGGCAAAATCTAGATTGCCTGAGCTGAACCTTAGCCATGCACTTGGTGGTCAGATAGGTGTGTAGATAGGGAGTGCACCTACCAGTGGAAATAAAGCTAAGGGAAATCAGTCCCAGTCAGTTGCACCATTTAGGACTCCTCAAGCACCCGCTAAGGGTGGGAAACAGCAACAGCAACAATCAAAACCAAAACAGTTCCAGGGCCAACAAGGTGACAATTCTCAGAATAAGAAGAGCAAGAACTGGTAGAGGGGCAGACAAGGCCCTACAGGGTAGACCTCGTAGAGTGCATCTCATGCCCCTAGCTAGGGAAGTTTCCTACAGTCTAGTGGACTGACAGGTAATAGAGGAGCTTGCTTCTCTTGTGGACAGTTTGGTCATAGAGTTGCACAGTGCCCTCAACATTTCCACAATACAGGTAGTCAAAGGCCAGCAACATTAGAGCCTATAGTGGGAGATGTAGGGAGATCCCATAGAGTATTTGTAGTGGTAGATGACCACCAAGTTGATCATCAGGGTACAGTCATTGAGGTAGCAGGTATGTTGCATGGAACCCCTATCTCTGTTCTTTTTGATTCTGGTGCTTCAGATTCTTTTATTTCTTCATCCATTGTGGAGCGGTGCGGACTTACGTTTGCTAAGCAGGCAGATAGGTGGCAAGTAGAGTTGGCTACAGGTGTCTGTGTTTCTGTAGATGCCTTTGTTCCCTGTTGTGAGTTGAAACTAGGAACCATAGTTACTTCAGTTGACCTTCGAGTTATTCCTTTGGGTTCTTATGGAGTTGTATTGGGGATGGATTGGCTATCATCTCATAGTGCTCGTATAGATTGTCAAAAGAAGACAATAGAGTGTTTAGATGACCTTGGCAGAGAAGTGGAGATTATTGGAGTACAGAGGTCGATATCCCTACGTATGATCTCCGCTATACAACTTAAGCAGTGCATGCGTAGAGGATGTCATCTTTTTGCAATTACTCTTGAGGAATTGGATGAGTCAGAGAGGTGAGAAATCACTCTTGATAGTCACCCTATTCTTAGAGAGTATGCTGACATGTATCCATTGGATATTCCTGGTATGCCTCCGAAGCGAGACATAGACTTTCGCGTCGATTTGGTTCCTGGTGCATAACCTATTTTGAGAGCCTTATATCGGATGACTACTCAGGAGTTGAGTGAGTTGAAGTTGCAAATAGAAGAATTATTGGCCAAGGGATTCATTCATCCTAGTGTTTCCCCTTGGGGTGCACCTGTTATCTTCGTTAAGAAGAAATATGGTTCTCTTCGGTTATGTATTGATTATCGACAGCTGAATAAGGTAACCATCTAGAATAGATATCCATTGCCTTGTATAGATGACCTTTTTGATCAGGTTAAGGGAGCCAAGGTGTTCTCTAAGATTGACTTGAAGTCTGGATACCATCAGTTGCGCATTCAGGATGCAGACATTCATAAGACAACATTTCATACTCATTATGGTCACTATGAGTTCACAGTGGTGCCATTCGGGTTGTCGAACGCACCTTCAGTTTTCATGAGCTTAATGAATGGGGTTTTTCGCACCTACCTTGATCATTTCATCATTGTATTATTGGATGAAATTATGATTTATTCTAGATCTATGGAGGAGCATGAGGGTCACTTACGTCAGGTTTTGTACTGCTTGAGGGAGAATCAACTTTATGCCAATTTGGCAAAGTGTGACTTCTTCCAGACTGAGGTGAACTATCTTGGTCATGTGGTTTTGGGAGAAGGTATATCCGTGGATCCTTCAAAGATCCAAGCCATTGTTGATTGGCCAGCACCGACCAACATTTTAGAAGTTAGGAGTTTTATGGGTTTGGCCAGATATTACCGTTGCTTTGTTGAAGGCTTTTCCCTTATAGGACACCCGATTACTTCTCTTCAGAGAAAAGGGAAGAAGTTTGTTTGGTCAGAATAGTGTGAAGCAACTTTTAGAACCTTGAAGGAACTCCTTGTCAGTGCTCCGATTTTGGCAGTTCCTGATCCATCTAGAGATTTTATGGTATGCACATATGCCTCTTTGGAAGGTATAGGTGCAGTACTTATGCAAGATGGACGTACGGTGGCTTATGAGTCTTGCAAACTTAAGAACCATGAGTTGAACTATCTAGTTCATGATTTAGAGTTGGCAGTTGTAGTTCATGCTTTGGTTATATGGCGGCATTTCCTGTTAGGGCGTCGGTTTGAGTTGCATAGTGATCACCGCAGTTTGCAATATATATTCACATAGCCAAATTTGAATGCTCGACAGTGGAAATGGATGTAATTCTTTTCGAATATGATTTTGAGGTTTGTTATATCAACTTTAATACCAATTAATTACCAATTTTAATCCTACTAATTTCATATATACCTAAATATATAAATATATATATACGTATATATATATATATATTTGAATATATATATATATATACATATATATATATATATCTACGTAATTACCCATACATGCACTTATTTCTTTATACTAATACTTATCCCTTTAAACGCCATTTTCCCCCCCTCTCATATTTTAAACTTTATGAGTGTTGCCCTAACCCGAAATTAGGGTTAGGGCGAAACACGTCATACCCACATATGTTTGTTTTACTTAAAATTTAACTCTAAATTTCTTTTCGCACTTCCTACTTCCCTAACCCTAACTTGCTGAGCTTTGTTATTTTCTTCTTTTTTCATTGGTGTGTGTTTTGCGGGCTTGTGCAGGGGGGAACGGTGCGAAGGGAACCGAGAGAGGAGGAGGCGATCCGAGGGCACGCAGCGGCCGAAGCAAGGAAGCGGGAGAGGTTTCTGGGCGGCGCCACCAGTGGGTCTCTCCACTGCGTGGGCTGCGGCCCGCACAGTGGGCACAACCCGCTGTGCAGGTCGCGGCCCGCACAGTGGTGCGGCCCACTGTGTGGGTCGCGGCCTGCGCAGCGCCGCTACCCCCGTGAGGGCCACGGCCGGCACACTTGGCGCTGCCGTGGTGACCTCTACAACCCTTCGCGATGAAGTTGTTTTCCCTTTTTTTTTTTTTTTAAAAGAACGGATTAATCATTGTTTAGTATTATCTTTTTTTTTTCTTTAATATTTATAACGATATATATATATATATATATATATATATATATATATATATATATATATATATATATATATATATATATATATATATATATATATATGTTCTGTTTAAATTTGTGGAACAGTGGTTTTATATGGCCTGGCAGTTACAATGTATATACCTGATTTTATTTGGATATATATATATATATATATATATATATATATATCATGAGTATATCATTGAATCTCTATCTATAACAGGTTTATGAGCAATGGGTTTTCTCTTTTTTATCAGACATGGATTCAGTTTTCATCTTATATATATATATATATATATCTTTATATATATTTAAAATGTGGAAATGGGTTTAATAAAACCCCCCCCCTTTTTTTTTTTTTTGTTTCTTTGCTGGAATATAACTGAATATCAGACTGTAATCCATGAGGGTAAAATGTATTCAAATGTATATATATAGATATATTATCTCTCTCTTTTTTTTTTGCTATTCCTTTAAAAATAAGAAAATATAACTAACTTTATTTTCTAACCACATTTACAAAATGAAAAGGCAAGCAGATTTTAGTGTTATTACAGCTGCAACCAATGTTGCCTTATATGCATTTAAACAATAACAATTGATGATGTATTACCAAAAAAAAACACTACATTTTTCATTTCTTTTCAAAAACTTATTAGTACACAAAAATAACTTTCTGTCATAATACAGTCCAGCAAGTAAACATTAACTTAAACTTAATACCTATAAGAAAATATTTATATTCCTTCATTACTGGGTAACACTAACTAGAGTGTGGGCATTATACCTTTTTTTTGAAACTTATTATTAGTAAAGATGAACACAAAGATTTGGGAAAAATACACATTTACTTTTTTTTTTTCCTTTCCAATACATTGCTTTTCTATTTGGAAAATAAATACATCATGGCCTATCTTTTCTTTTACAAGCAATCATGGAGTACAAAATCCTCTTTCCTTATGAATAACAAAATCTAGCTCCTTTCCTTTCTTTTTATTTACAACTCCCAAAAGAGAATAAAATGTCTTCTTAACTAATTTCTGCAACATAAACAACAACATGGTCTTTCAACACTTCTTTTCCCATTCCCATGCAACCTGCAAAAAACAACACACCTTGACCATGGGAAGCTCACCTCCCAGCCTAGGCTTACTAGAAGCCACCCCCGAGCTTGGAGAACCAAGCACTAGACGGGTTACAAACATGCAAACCCCACAACAAACATAAAATAAACACATTTACATTCAAATATCCCTTCCCAAGCTACACATTCACCACTTTCATGGTGACTCTTCCATGGGTGGAAGTGGACCAAGTACCTATGGGGAGAATGCATGCCAAAAAAAAAACAATACTACATTAGCCACCTCATGGCAACACAAATGCAACCCAAATACTTTCACAACCTTATGCCCCCCAAAAAGGCTCAAGGCCATATATGCTCCCCTTATGACCCCCAAATGCATACACATGGCTATGCATCAAGGGTCACCAAGGACTCCCTTGGGAACACTCTCCATAAGGAGAGCCTCTCACCCATGGCTGTCAAACTCCTTCCACCCCAAGATCTTCCTACCCTCCCAAGGATAGGAGATCTTGGACACTCCCAAAAAAAACCACAAGAAACACAAACAAATACATAGAAAGGAAAGCTACACATAATAACTTCAACCAAAAACTTCATAAGCACAATCTTACAAACAACTCTTTCATTTGACAAAACAACACAAATTATCATTTACAACATAATAAGAGGAAGAAGGGAGTAACCAACCTTATTCTACCAAAAGGTTTGCTAACTTTAGTTGGGGATGAGCTGCCCAATTTCCACTATCTTTTCTCCCAAAATTCCACTAAAAATGCCAACTCCTACTAACTTTTTCCAAAACAAGCAAAATCTCCAAGAGAGGAGAGTGGGTGATTACTCACTAAGTTTGCAAATTCTTGCCTAAGAAGGCCTCTCACACACTTCCCAACCCCTTGGGTGAGGTGTGAGTTCCCATTGGTTGCCCTTCCCAAACTCTTGCACTTTACTAAAATTGGAAAGGAAAAAGGTGGAAGAGGATGGGGAAGAGAGTTTAACTCCTAAAGGGAAGGTTCTCTATCCTAGGGAGGACTTTCTAAGTTCAATTTTCGTGCATCTTGGTATTATCACTTTTTGAAGTGACTTCATAGTCACATGGGAGAAGCCACATGTTGCAAAACACCCCTAACCCATAGGTATACCCTTAGGACCTTTGGAAAAGCCTAAAAACTTACCCTAGGAGTCCATTAAACCCTTTGGAAACTCCACTGAAGTTTACCTACGGGTCAAGCATGAGTTGACCACTCCCATGACTCTCTACCCAAGACAAATTTGGGACCACACTCATGTTTTTGAATGGCTTTGGTAGAAACAAAACTCCCTCCAAGAGATAAGTCAACATCAATGACACTTAATCAGCACATGTGTCAAGTGACACAACAAGATTACAATATAAAAATCACACATGGAAAATGGGTCTCTTGAAGGATTACACAATTACATATAAATCAAATTTTACACTCAAGCATTATTTACACATCACAAATAAAATACATTACAAGGGGAGGGGTGTTGTCTCTCCAAATAGACAACTCCCGGCTTAACAAATGCACATCGGTCTAGGCTTGGTTCTCCATTAAATTCCATGGTCACATGGATAATTTCCTGCACATCTCAATTAGCACATTAGTAACTCCAAATAATCACAATTATTCATAATCAAATACATGGATTCCATTGCAAATCAAACACTCATACATTAGGCAACAATAATTCAATATCTCCTTTGGTTTCAAATTCAATTTCACATAAACAATTAACATAGTTTCCCAAAATTGAACCTTTCATAAATAAGCATCATTTTCTTTCATCAAGATAAAATCCTGCAAATTCCCAATAATGACATTCACCATCATAATGTAATTCTATTCTAGAAATCATATCTAAAGTTTCATAATCATCATGCATGAAATAAAACATCAACATATGTCAGTGTGATCCAAATCATGGGATCATATAAGTTCTAAGTCCATAATGCATAAAATAAAGCATCCATAATAGTCTCAATATGCAAATAACTGAAAATGTCAAACTGAATCGGGGTAGGGCCTCACACCCTCCCCCTCTAGGCATGAACTTCCTCCTGGAGTTCATCAAAAAGGTGGGGGTACTGTGATCTCATAAGTGCTGCATCCTCCCATGAGGCTGTGACCTCATCAAAGCAATCCCACTGGACCCTAACCTGGTCCAGCTCTCGCCCTCGAAGGCTCAGCGTCCGGCGTGCCAAAATGCGAATGGGCTCCAAAGCTAGCTGCCCGTCCGACTCCACCTGCAAGGCATCCCAATCTAGAATATGAGACTCATCATAGATATACTTCCTCAAAACTGAAACATGAAACACATCGTGGATGCGTGACAGGCTAGGTGGCAATGCTAGACGGTAGGCAACTGGCCCTATCCTCTCAAGGATCTCAAATGGTCCTACAAATCAAGGTGCGAGCTTAGAACCCTTTCCATAACGGATTGGACTCTTATGCGGTCGCACTCTCAAGAAGACTCTGTCTCCAACTGAGTAGCTACGATCAACCCTCTTTGCATCTGCATATTTCTTCTGTCTATCCTGTGCCTCTCTAAGACGCTGCCTAATCAAATCCACCTGCTGTTCCATAACCTGAACTACCTCTGGACCAATAGCAACTCTGTCCTCTATGTGGTCCCAACTCAATGGTGTCCTACAAGGTCTGCCATATAATGCCTGATAGGGTGGCATTCCCAAGGACGTGTGATGCTCATTGTTATAGGCAAACTCCACTAAGGGAAGATACTCTTCCCATCTGGTCTGATGATCCATGACATACATGCGAAGCATATCCTCTAACACCTGGTTAACTCTCTCTGTCTGGCCATCCGTCTCCGGATGATAGGCTGTACTGAAATTGAGTTTGGTACCCATAGCCGCCTATAATGCCTTCCAAAAAGAAGAAGTGAAGAGGGAATCCCTGTCAGAAATGATCTTACGTGGAACACCATGAAGTCTGACAATGTCTCGCAAAAACACCTGTGCTACTGCTAGTGCTGTGAAGGTGGTACGAACTGGTGAAAAGTGAGCCACTTTGGTCAACTTGTCAACCGTCACCAAGATGGCATCATGGCGGCGAGATGACATAGGGAGACCAATGATGAAATCCATAGATATAGTGTCCCACTTCCACTCTGGTATAGCATGAGGTTGGAGCAACCCACCTGGATGGCTGTGCTCCGCCTTAACTCTCTGACACTCAAGGCATCGTGCTACCAACTCGGCGATAAGCTGTCGCATTCCTGGCCAATGGTATAGTTCTCTCAAATCTGCATGCAACTTCTTGACACCGGGATGCGCTGCATAAGGAGCTCTATGTGCCTCTGTGATAATGAACTCTCGCAATTCCCCAGTAGAAGGTACATAGATGCGCCCTCTATGGCGTAATAAACCATCGGGCTCTAAGGAATAGTCCACATATTTCCCTTCCAAAGTTTCCTGAGATCGAATAGCCTGGCAAACCTCTAAATACCACCTGTCCTCTAGTAATCGCTGCAAGATCCGATCTCTCAAATCCGTGCTCATAGACATGGTGAATACCTCGTGACGTCTCCTACTCAAAGCATCTGCAACTACATTTTCTTTCCCTTTGATGTAGTGAACGTCAAAATCATACTCACACAAGAATTCCATCCATCTCCTCTGACGTGCATTAAGATTTGGCTGAGTAAATATGTACTGAAGGCTCTGATGGTCTGAGTGCAACTCAAAGTGGTGACGTAAGAGGAAATGTCTCCATCTCACAAGTGCATGCACTACGACTGCAAGCTCCAGATCATGAGTGGGGTAATTAAGCTCGTGAGTCTTGAGTTTCCTAGACTCAAAAGCTATAGCTCTGCCCTTCTGCATAAGTACTGCTCCTAACCCATCTAGGGAAGCATCCGTGCAAACCATGAAATCTGCTGAAGGATCTGGTACTACAAGAATAGGTGCGGTAGTAAGTGCCTTTTTAAGCTCCTGAAAGGCCTTCTCGCACTTCTCCGTCCACTCAAACTTCTTCCCTTTGCGCTGAAGAGAAGTGATAGGATGAGCAATTCTAGAGAATCCCTCGACAAAACGTCGGTAATAACCTGCTAAGCCCATGAAGCTCCTGACCTCTGTCACACTGGTAGGTGCTGGCCAATCCATAATGGCTCTGATCTTTGATGGGTCTACTGAGATCCCATCACCGGATATAACATGACCAAGGTACTTGATCTCAGTTTTAAAGAAAGCACACTTCGACAGACTACCATACAACTGATTTTCCCTCAAACACTGCAAAACCTGTCTCAAGTGCTCCTCATGTTCCTCCTCATTCCATGAATATACCAAAATGTCGTCAAGAAACACAATCACAAATCGGTCGAGGAATGTACGGAATACTCCATTCATGAGACTCATAAAAACAGCTGGGGCATTCGTAAGACCGAATGGGACCACGGTGAACTCATAGTGGCCATATCTAGTGCGAAATGCGGTCTTGTGGATATCACTTTCCACTATTCTCAACTGATGGTATCCTGATTTTAGATCAATCTTGGAAAATACTTTGGCACCTTGAAGTTGGTCAAACAAATCATCGATCCTGGGCAATCGATATCGGTTCTTGATGGTTACTTTGTTCAACTGACGGTAGTCCATGCATAGTCGAAGAGATCCATCTTTCTTCTTCACGAAGATGACTGGTGCACCCCAAGGGGATACACTAGGGCGAATGTGGCCCTTCTCTAAGAGTTCCTCAAGCTGAATCTTGAGCTCATTAAGCTCATTTGTGGTCATTCTATATGGTGCTCTTGAAATTGGTTCGGCTCCTGGAACAAGGTCTATATGAAAATCAATCTCTCTACGAGGCGGCATACCAGGTAACTCTGAAGGAAAAACGTCGGCAAATTCTCTAAGGATAGGATAGTCGTCAATAGATGGTTCCTTTTCCTCTTCTTCTTCTCTATCACTAATGGTGATGGCAAATAACTGACATCCCTTTCGCATGCTCCGCTTAAGTTGCATGGCGGAGATCATACGAAGAGACACGGGTCTCTGAATTCCAGTGATCACTATAGGAGAGCCATGATCATCCTCACACTTGATCCTTTTTAGGCGACAATCCATCTTGGCTCTGTGGGCATAAAGCCAATCCATGCCAAGTACGACGCCATATGATCCAAGTGGTGTAACTCTAAGGTCTACTAAGGTGGAGATGCTGCCAATCTGAATCTGACATCCCTTAACCTCTGATTCCACTGATACTCTAGCCCCTGAAGCTAATTCCACTTCCCAACTGACCTCTTGCCTAGTTGCCACTAGCCCGCAACGCTCCACAACCAATGGAGATATAAAAGAATCAGTAGCTCCTGAATCAAATAATATAGATACACTGCTACCTCTGATCATACCTGCTACCTCAATAATCGTGGCCTGATGCTCTGCCTGGCAGTTGTCAACCGCTGCGAAGACTCTGTGGGACTTGCCCATATCCCCAACTGTCGGCTCTGATGCTGCCGTTCTCTGATTCCCTATCATCTGACCCTGAGGACACTCTCTCGCTATGTGTCCCATGGCCCCACATGTGAAGCAAGGGCCTCGTGCCTGAAACTATACTCCCTGTGGTCTGGAGAAAGACTGTCCCCCTGTCCTACTAGAACCACTGTACCCACCTCTAGAGGACTGCTGAGTCCTAGCTGGAGGTGTGTAAGGAGCCTGAGATTTCTGATCTCACCTCTGACCCTGTGACTGCCACTGCTTGGGCTTTGTGCCCTGCTGATTCTGCGGAGGCTTTTGCCTCTGGTTTTGCTGTGACTGCTGTGGAGGAGGGGGTTTGGAGAACCCCGATGAGTGCCTGTTGTTACCTTTCCAATGGGGTTTCTGAAACCCATAAGTCTGTGGTGAAGGGTTACGGTTCTGAAACCGATCCTTCGAGTCATGTGGTCTGGCCTGAATCTCCTCGACTATCAAAGCCTTCTCCACGGCAACCCAGAGGCTCCCTGGAGCGGCCATTCTCACTGGTCCTGCTATGCCGGAGTTCAATCCTCTGATAAATCGGTTGACAAGAAGCTTTTCATCTTTCAGGTAATCTACATAAGGCAATAGTTCAAAGAACTTGTTCTCGTACTGTGTCACTGACATACCCTTCTGCTGGAGGTCATGAAACTCATCCACCCTACGCTGTCTGAAATGCTCTGACAAATACCTCTCCCTAAATCTCTCTGTGAAAATCTCCCAAGTGAGGGTCTCTATCTCTAACCCACACTTATATTCTTCCTGTCTCCACCATGTGGAGGCTGTTCCCCGCAATAGGTGAACCGTTGCACGTGCTTTTAGATTGCTCTCATAAGAGCGCAATGCAAAGCACCTATCTAGGCTTAAAAGCCATGCCTCTGCCTCTACCCCATCGGTAGATCCTCCAAATGATGGTGGCTGAAGTCGCATAACCTCTCTGATTAGATCCCCTGGATCTCTACGTGCCCTCTCAATATACACTGGTGCTACGGCTGGAGGTGGTGCTGGTAGGTGAATGGGTTCGGGCTCATGCCCAGCCTGACTCTCCACGGAATTAGGATGTGGACTCCTACTCCGTTCCCATTCTACTGTTCTATGACTTCCTGAGTTCTGGTTTTCAACATTATGGTCTGCTGCTGGAAGCCTATCCTGTACTAATCCAATCAGGTTCTGAAGGGCTACCAAGATGTCTTGGTTTGGGTCAACTGGTTGCTCGGGAGGAGCTGCTGGGTTCACTTCCTGAACCGATTCCTCCCTAATGACCTCTTCGCGTGCCATGCGTGCACGCCTAGGGCCTCTACCACGTTTGCGAGCTTGTCGCGTAGTTGGAGGCATCCTTTTTAAGAAAATAAAATAAAATGAAATAAATAACTTTTTTTTTTTAGGAGAAAATATTTTAGCTAGTTTAAAAATAAAATTAAATACAATTTAATTAGTTAAATAATTGTAGCGAAACGTAATGGAGTAAGGTTCCCTGGTGTTGGCAACCTTGCTCTGATACCAAAATGTCATGCCCAACTTTTGGGCACGAACGGAAATTTTTTTTTTTTAAATACTTAACTAATTATCGACTAACTAAATTAAAATAATGCAACTTAATGCGATTAACTTAACTAAATAATGCATCTTTGGTTCGGCCTCAACTACGTTAGTATCATTCTGGTAGTTAAGTCCAATTTAGTAATAAGGATGACTAGGTTATTCCATGCGCTAGATTTTCTCCAAAAAGGAAATTCACTAAGCTTCATTGATAAATAATTTAAAGTTCAAGTGTAACGATTAATTTCAAATTTAAGCTTCTCAAATTTTATCTTACTTTCTTATCCTCTAGAATTTTTTTTTATTTAATATTCATCGTGTCTTAAAACACCTTATTTAATTCGGACCTCCATGAGTTAAAATTACGTTGCATTCATGTACTAAATTTGGCCCTATTTGGCCCTACTAAATCTTAGTAATTACACCCCTAATATATTTTTTTAACACTAACTCACCTAGGTACTTAAATCATTTTATAACGTTCCTTCTTCTTATTATCACAAGTGTTCAAAATTTATCTTCACATCTATCAACTTTAATACCAATTAATTACCAATTTTAATCCTACTAATTTCATATATACCTAAATATATAAATATATATATATACGTATATATATATATATATTTGAATATATATATATATACATATATATATATCTACGTAATTACCCATACATGCACTTATTTCTTTATACTAATACTTATCCCTTTAAACGCCATTTTCCCCCCCTCTCATATTTTAAACTTTATGAGTGTTGCCCTAACCCGAAATTAGGGTTAGGGCGAAACACGTCATACCCACATATGTTTGTTTTACTTAAAATTTAACTCTAAATTTCTTTTCGCACTTCCTACTTCCCTAACCCTAACTTGCTGAGCTTTGTTATTTTCTTCTTTTTTCATTGGTGTGTGTTTTGCGGGCTTGTGCAGGGGGGAACGGTGCGAAGGGAACCGGGAGAGGAGGAGGCGATCCGAGGGCACGCAGCGGCCGAAGCAAGGAAGCGGGAGAGGTTTCTGGGCGGCGCCACCAGTGGGTCTCTCCACTGCGTGGGCTGCGGCCCGCACAGTGGGCACAACCCGCTATGCAGGTCGCGGCCCGCATAGTGGTGCGGCCCACTGTGTGGGTCGCGGCCTGCGCAGCGCAGCTACCCCCGTGAGGGCCACGGCTGGCACACTTGGCGCTGCCGTGGTGACCTCTACAACCCTCCGCGATGAAGTTGTTTTCCCTTTTTAAAAAAAAAAAAAAGAACGGATTAATCATTTTTTAGTATTATCTTTTTTTTTTCTTTAATATTTATAACGATATATATATATATATATATATATATATATATATATATATATATATATATATATGTTCTGTTTAAATTTGTGGAACAGTGGTTTTATATGGCCTGGCAGTTACAATGTATATACCTGATTTTATTTGGATATATATATATATATATATCACGAGTATATCATTGAATCTCTATCTGTAACAGGTTTATGAGCAATGAGTTTTCTCTTTTTTATCAGACATGGATTCAGTTTTCATCTTATATATATATATATATATATATGTATATATGTTTATATCTACATATATATATATATATATATATATATATATATATATATATATATATATATATATATATATATATATATATATATATATATATATATATCTTTATATATATTTAAAATGTGGAAATGGGTTTAATAAAACCCCCCCCTTTTTTTTTTTTTTTGTTTCTTTGCTGGAATATAACTGAATATCAGACTGTAATCCATGAGGGTAAAATGTATTCAAATGTATATATATAGATATATTATCTCTCTCTTTTTTTTTTGCTATTCCTTTAAAAATAAGAAAATATAACTAACTTTATTTTCTAACCACATTTACAAAATGAAAAGGCAAGCAGATTTTAGTGTTATTACAGCTGCAACCAATGTTGCCTAATATGCATTTAAACAATAACAATTGATGATGTATTACCAAAAAAAAACACTACATTTTTCATTTCTTTTCAAAAACTTATTAGTACACAAAAATAACTTTCTGTCATAATACAGTCCAGCAAGTAAACATTAACTTAAACTTAATACCTATAAGAAAATATTTATATTCCTTCATTACTAGGTAACACTAACTAGAGTGTGGGCATTATACCTTTTTTTTGAAACTTATTATTAGTAAAGATGAACACAAAGATTTGGGAAAAATACACATTTACTTTTTTTTTTTCCTTTCCAATACATTGCTTTTCTATTTGGAAAATAAATACATCATTGCCTATCTTTTCTTTTACAAGCAATCATGGAGTACAAAATCCTCTTTCCTTATGAATAACAAAATCTAGCTCCTTTCCTTTCTTTTTATTTACAACTCCCAAAAGAGAATAAAATGTCTTCTTAACTAATTTCTGCAACATAAACAGCAACATGGTCTTTCAACACTTCTTTTCCCATTCCCATGCAACCTGCAAAAAACAACACACCTTGACCATGGGAAGCTCACCTCCCAGCCTAGGCTTACTAGAAGCCACCCCCGAGCTTGGAGAACCAAGCACTAGACGGGTTACAAACATGCAAACCCCACAACAAACATAAAATAAACACATTTACATTCAAATATCCCTTCCCAAGCTACACATTCACCACTTTCATGGTGACTCTTCCATGGGTGGAAGTGGACCAAGTACCTATGGGGAGAATGCATGCCAAAAAAAAAACAATACTACATTAGCCACCTCATGGCAACACAAATGCAACCCAAATACTTTCACAACCTTATGCCCCCCAAAAAGGCTCAAGGCCATATATGCTCCCCTTATGACCCCCGAATGCATACACATGGCTATGCATCAAGGGTCACCAAGGACTCCCTTGAGAACACTCTCCATAAGGAGAGTCTCTCACCCATGGCTGTCAAACTCCTTCCACCCCAAGATCTTCCTACCCTCCCAAGGATAGGAGATCTTGGACACTCCCAAAAAAAAACCACAAGAAACACAAACAAATACATAGAAAGGAAAGCTACACATAATAACTTCAACCAAAAACTTCATAAGCACAATCTTACAAACAACTCTTTCATTTGACAAAACAACACAAATTATCATTTACAACATAATAAGAGGAAGAAGGGAGTAACCAACCTTATTCTGCCAAAAGGTTTGCTAACTTTAGTTGGGGATGAGCTGCCCAATTTCCACTATCTTTTCTCCCAAAATTCCACTAAAAATGCCAACTCCTACTAACTTTTTCCAAAACAAGCAAAATCTCCAAGAGAGGAGAGTGGGTGATTACTCACTAAGTTTGCAAATTCTTGCCTAAGAAGGCCTCTCACACACTTCCCAACCCCTTGGGTGAGGTGTGAGTTCCCATTGGTTGCCCTTCCCAAACTCTTGCACTTTACTAAAATTGGAAAGGAAAAAGGTGGAAGAGGATGGGGAAGAGAGTTTAACTCCTAAAGGGAAGGTTCTCTATCCTAGGGAGGACTTTCTAAGTTCAATTTTCGTGCATCTTGGTATTATCACTTTTTGAAGTGACTTCATAGTCACATGGGAGAAGCCACATGTTGCAAAACACCCCTAACCCATAGGTATACCCTTAGGACCTTTGGAAAAGCCTAAAAACTTACCCTAGGAGTCCATTAAACCCTTTGGAAACTCCACTGAAGTTTACCTACGGGTCAAGCATGAGTTGGCCACTCCCATGACTCTCTACCCAAGACAAATTTGGGACCACAGTCATGTTTTTGAATGGCTTTGGTAGAAACAAAACTCCCTCCAAGAGATAAGTCAACATCAATGACACTTAATCAGCACATGTGTCAAGTGACACAACAAGATTACAATATAAAAATCACACATGGAAAATGGGTCTCTTGAAGGATTACACAATTACATATAAATCAAATTTTACACTCAAGCATTATTTACACATCACAAATAAAATACATTACAAGGGGAGGGGTGTTGTCTCTCCAAATAGACAACTCTCGGCTTAACAAACGCACATCGGTCTAGGCTTGGTTCTCCATTAAATTCCATGGTCACATGGATAATTTCCTGCACATCTCAATTAACACATTAGTAACTCCAAATAATCACAATTATTCATAATCAAATACATGGATTCCATTGCAAATCAAACACTCATACATTAGGCAACAATAATTCAATATCTCCTTTGGTTTCAAATTCAATTTCACATAAACAATTAACATAGTTTCCCAAAATTGAACCTTTCATAAATAAGCATCATTTTCTTTCATCAAGATAAAATCCTGCAAATTCCCAATAATGACATTCACCATCATAATGTAATTCTATTCTAGAAATCATATATATAGTTTCATAATCATCATGCATGAAATAAAACATCAACATATGTCAGTGTGATCCAAATCATGGGATCATATAAGTTCTAAGTCCATAATGCATAAAATAAAGCATCCATAATAGTCTCAATATGCAAATAACTGAAAATGTCAAACTGAATCGGGGTAGGGCCTCACAGTTCCAAGGTGTGGTTAATGCTTTGTAGCATTCCATTAAGCAAAATGACAACAACTTTCCCAAAAAGAGTGAACTCACTATTTTATCTACAAAAAGGAAAGATTACAAAGTTGTAAACTATTATAATACATCAAAAAGGTGCTTCAATTCTTGGTCACATCTCTAGACCATTTTTACAATCATTTTCTCACTCAATTACCTTTGAGTGCAAACTTTGAGTCTTTATCAAGATACTAGCCAAATGACAAACACTTGCCTAGTAATCACTCAATAGCATCTTCAAACCATTCTTCTGGCATAAAAGGAAAGATATATACATTATATGTACATAGATAAACTTGGTAGAACCATAGGAGGGATCCCAAACCTGGATCAACCAAGTTGATGCATCTTGCAACTCCAAACCCCTGGCAGGGCAGCATATGCACAGTTTACAAAATTTTTTGAATAAGCACTTTGCAAAAGAAAAATCAATGAAAAAAGTACATGAGAAGTCTTAATACAACAACACATCAACTTCCCAAAAGTTACAGTACGGATTGTACAACTACAGTACGGACTGCCCCTCAAAAAGGAAGAAAAACAGTCATAAAAGCCAAAAAACACTTGATTTCTATTGAGTTCCACTTGTAAGTACAATCACCAACCTTTTCCAAGACAAGGAGAGGCCTTATATAGTTTCTAAAGTTGGTTTCCATGCCCATTTATGGACAAGAGACTTTTTAAAATACATTTTTCAAGAAAATGACTTTTTTGATAACTTTCTTGAGCAAAATGACAACTTTTGTTGCTCACAAAGGCATTTTTGACATCCTAGCCTTAGCAACTTTCCTAAACCATTTATACATGCTTAAAAACACTAAAAAAACATGTTTAAATGCTCTTGAAACCATTAGGAGACCTTTTTGGCAATTTTCCACGTTTTTGCCAAAAATTGTCAACTCAAAGCCTGAAATGCAAGATTTGATCTCTCAAGCCCAAAATGAGATTAAAACCACTACAAATGACTCAAAACAACATAAAACAAAAAAAAAAACCTACAACAAGACTTTACAAACATAAAGCATGAAAAACCCAAAGATGGGAGTTTTACCCAACTAGGTGCTCCTGCACCATACTCCCCCAAAAACAAAGAAGTCATGTGACTCCTTGGGGTAGCAAAGAAGAAGAAATGCCAACTTTCAGAAAGTTAGCTTCAAGTATCCAAGTGGCCTCTGGGATAGGCTGATCCTTCCACTTGATGATATGCTCCATGTAGGAGTGGTTCCTTGTCTTTTTTAGAACTCTGGAGTCTAGAACCTATTAAGCATGGGGAAAAGAAAGAGAAGGGAGAGATAGATCAGAAAGGGATTGAGAAACATCTAAAACTCTTTGAACCTCCTCAAGTGGTTTCCCTTTGAAAGCAATTAGATCTGCAACATTAAAAATGGGGGACAAAGAAACATTAGTAGGTAAATCAACTTTATAAGCATTAGATCCATACTTAGCCAAGATCTTGCAAGGGCCTATTCTTCTCATCTGAAGCTTTCTTGGAACTCCCTTTTGTATCCTTTCCTTATTCAAATGAACCATTACATAATCACCTATGGAAAACTGAACATCTCTTTTTGTAGCATCCACTCTTGCCTTGACTTTTTGAGAGGTGTCTTGGAGAGCTTGTCTCACTTGCTCATGAACCTCCTTCATGGAATGAGCCATGTCATTTGCTGTCCCACTCTTATGCTACAAGTTAGTGATATCCATTAACTCCAATATACCCCTTGGATGCATACCATAAACAACTTCAAATGGACTTTTACCCATAGATTGGTTAACACTATCATTGTAGGCATATTCTGCTTGATGAATGAGTTGATCCCAACTCTACCCATATTCCTTTGTCAAACACCTAAGCATGTTTCCAAGAGACCTGTTCACAACTTCAGTTTGGCCATCCGTTTCTGGATGATAAGCTGAACCAAAAGAGAGATTAGTACCCAATCTCTTCCACAATGTTTTCCAGAAATGACCAAGAAACTTAACATCTCTATCAGATACAATGCTAGTAGGCAACCCATGAATCCTAACAACTTCCTTGAAAAATAAATGAGCAATATGACTTGCATCATGTGTTGTTTTGCAAGGAATGAAGTGAGCCATCTTACTGAATCTATCAGCTACCACAAAGATGCTATCAAATCCTACTTGAGTTCTTAGTAATCCTACTACAAAATCCATACTAATGCAATCCCAAGGCCTATGTGGAATGGGAAGAGGCTGATATAAACCAGCATTAGAGGAGTTACCTTTTGCTTTTTGGCATACCAAGCACTGCTCAACATACCTCCTGATGTCTCTCTGCATCTTAGGCCAATAATAGAACCTTTGAACTAGTTCTAAAGTCTTGTTAAGACCGCAATGTCCACTTAAGCACCCATTGTGCTTCTCTTGAATGAGGTTCTCTCTCATGGAACCCTGTGGAACACACATCTGTCCACCCCTGAATAACAAACCATCCTGCAAAGTGAAATTAGCATATGTACTATGGAAGTTATTCTCAAAATCTTAACAAACTTTATAAGCTTCAACAAAATCAGAATTAGTAGGATACATATCTTTGAAACTGTCAATACCAATGCTCTAAACTTGAATCTCATGAATAGTTAACAATATTCTACTCAAAGCATCTACTAATTTATTCAACTGACCCTTCTTATGCTTAAGAGTAAAAGTGTAAGCTTGTAAATATTCTACCCATTTAACATGCCTATGATTCAGTTTATCCTGTGAGTTCAAGAAACTGAGTGCCTGATTATCCGTGTAAACAACAAACTCCTTAGGTCTCCATTTCCTAAGTACCCATACTAATGCATAGAGTTCTAAATCATAGGAAGAGTACTTTTTCTTTTCATCATTTAACTTTTCACTAAAGAATGCAACTGGTCTATTTTCTTGACTTTAAACAGCTCCTACTGCAATATTGCTAGCATCACATTCAATAGTAAAAAGCTTATCAAAACTAGGTAAAATAAGCACTGGATAAGTAGCTACTTTAGTTTTTAGCAGTTCAAACCCCTTATTGGCTGCACTTATCCATTGAAACTTTACCTTGACACCCCCTTTGATGGTGTCCAACATTGGAGTACAAATCTCACTGAATCCCCTGATAATTTTTTTGTAAAACTGAGCCAAACCATGGAAGCTTCTAACATCACTAGTTGTCTTAGGAGTTGGCCAACTGGTTATTGCTGCAAATTTTGAGTGATTCATTTTCAGATTGCCTCCTGATACAACAAAGCCAAGATAGACTAATTCTTGCTGCATGAAATCACATTTTTCTAGATTTATGGTTAGCTGTTCATTAGATAACTGTTTCAAAACAATAGCTAAATGGTGTAAGTGTTCTTCCTTAGTCTTGCTGAAAATAAGAATGTCATCTAAATACACTACAACAAATTTTCTAATGAAATCATGTAAAACTTTATTCATGAGTCTCATGAATGTGTTGGGAGCATTAGAGAGTCCAAAAGGCATGACTAGCCACTCATAGAGACCCTCATTTGTTTTGAAAGTTGTCTTCCACTCATCCCCCTCTTTGATTCTTATCTGATGGTAACCACTCTTCAAGTCTATCTTACTAAAATACTATGCACCCCCCAAACAATCCATCAAATCCTCTATCCTGGGTATGGGAAATTTGTATCTGATGGTGATCTTGTTGATGGCCCTGGAATCTGTACAAAGTCTCCATGTACCACCCTTCTTAGGTGCCAACACTGTAGGTACTGCACAAGGACTAATGCTTTTCCTAATCAACCCTTGGTCTAAGAGTTCTTTTATTTTTCTTGCTACCTCTTTGTTTTGCTCAGGGCTCATTTTGTAGGCTGCCTTATTGGGCAAAGAGGCTCCAGGTATGAAGTCAATTTGGTGGCTAATGGCTCTGGGAGGTGGCAAAGCTGTAGGTGTACCATCACTGATTATTTGTTTGAAGTTATCAAGGATTTTCTACACCTCACATGGTATCTCCACTTTCTTTTCTACCTTTTCCTCCTTAGGCTTCACTATGAGTGCAAATCCTACTCCTTCACCCTCTTCTAGTGTTTGTATGAAATCTTTCTCATTCACTAACAAGATGTTAGGCACTTTGTTGCTGCTCTCTCCTTCTTCAATGAGGGATTGGATCTGATATGCTACTCCATCTTTCTGAAATGAATAGGAGTTTCTTTCCCCATCATGTTGTGCTTTTCAATCAAATTTCCATGGTCTACCCAATAGCAGGTGGCAAGCATCCATAGGAAGGATGTCACATAGGACCCTATCTACATATCCCCCAATGTGGAAATCTACCCAAACTTGCTCATTTACCAACACATGTTGTCCCTTATTCAACCAGGTGACTTTGTATGGCTCCTTGTATTGTATCCTAGGTAGTTTCAATTTGCTTACTGCTTCTTCTGATATGATGTTATTTGTGGATCCTGAATCTATGATCACCTTACACACCTTTCCCATGATTTTACACTTAATCTTGAACAATGCTCTTCTTTGTGAGGCCTCTACACTCTATGGCTTCTTCATTAACACTCTCTTGACCATCAAACTCTCACCATCTTCTGAAGCTAGGTGATTCAAAGCTGAAGTTCTGGAACTACATCCATCTTCTTGAACATAGTTTACTCTCTTTTCACCTCCATAGGATGAACTAGGCTTCTCTGGGCATCTATAAGCAGGGTGGCCTAACTTTTGGCAATTGTAGCATTTCATGGTTGAGAAGTAGGACCCTCTCCCTAGTCCATTAGATCTACCTCTACTCGGGTTGCTTGATCCCCTACCCCTATAGTTGGGTTTGCTCTAAGAATCCCCACTTTGCTCTAGAAGTTTAGATTCTCCCTAGGATCGTTGATCTATGCTTCTTCCCCCAAAATTGCCTCTATGGCCTCTACTATCTCTTCCCCTACCTCGGCCTCTATTATTTTGTTCTTTCCTTCTCCTACCTTTCTCTTCCACCTTAAGTGCCAATTGATAGCACTTGTGTATGGTTTGTGGGCATAACAGGCTCATCTCCTCCTGGATGTTCCATCTTAACCCATTCAAGTACCTTGCCACTTTGATACTTTCATCCTCCACTACTCTGGATCTCATGCACAGTTTCTTAAACTCTTCAGTGTAGCTACTGACATCTAGGTCTTTATGTCTCAAGTTTTGTCTTTTCTTGTGAAGTTGTATCTCATAGTCTTCAGGAAGGTAGGTCTCTTTGATTTTAGCTACCATTGCCTTTCAGGTGGCTAGTGGTTGCTTGCCTACTTTCACCCTTTCCTCTTGGATGAATTTCCACCATGTTAAGGCTGCCCCTCTCAGTCTTGATTTTGCCACCTTGACCTTTTGTGCTTCAGTCATTCCATCACACTCAAAATGGTTTTCTAACCCTTCGATCCACTCTATTAGAGCATCTGGATCCATCTTCCCATTGAAAAGAGCCACTCCTTCTAAGGTCTTACCACTCATAGCTCTCAAGGCTTTCAAGAATGGTTCTTGCTCAATGATAGGGTCGGGCATGGGGACTTCATCCTCTATTGCCATCATTTTACCCTGATCTCCAACCTTATCCTGGACTTCTTTAGTTTTGACTGCTACTTCAACTAGTTTCATTTCTAGTTGGTCTAGTCTTTCTCTGGGTGCCCTATTTTCCTCTTCTTGGTCCTCTACATTCTTAGCCAATTCTGCATTGGTCATCATGTTTGCCTAATGTGTCTTTCCCCTGAATCTTTTGTTGGCTCTGATACCACTATGATAGGGAGCTTGGTAGGAAAGTTCTCACAAGGCTAACTTGCTCAAAAGGATCAATGTATTGGCCAAAACCTTGTAGGATCTAATGTGTATGTTTACTCAACCTATCTTGTTATTGTAATGCCAAGGATTCCATGGTCTACTTTCCTAGCAAACTCCCTTTATGGTGATGGCTTACTCCCATGCTCCAAAACTACTCAAAATGCTTGTTCCTCCCATATTCAACTACTTGTGCTTGGTTCTTGGGGCCTTCAACTTTCAGTTCCAATGTGTACTAGGATATTTCCACATGGAAATGTAGGGGCAACAAAGTGAAACTCTTCATGGAATGCTCATCTTCTAGTTTTAGGCCTATAACCCACAATTTACTCAAACTCACTAATAAGGTTCAATTACCCCAAAAGAGGTTGCACATTGTTTAGGAGACCTAAGGAGAATTTGGAGGATTTCTTGGAATGTTCCCATACTATTTTATAAGCCCAAAACTCATTTTCCAATCGGGTTCATGCATTTTTGCAAAAACTACCAATTTTGTGTGTTATGCAGTAGGGCTACTAGCCCGTGGAGGCCTAATTGGCCCTTTTTTTCTCCCATTGGTCAATGATGGAAATTTTAACCACAAAACAAGTTTGGGATGATTTTTTTAGGTTGAATGCTCAAGGATTTTTGAGGTTTAGTTCACTGTTAGAGTGGTTTTCAGACTGCCCACCTTTTATGGCATAAAATAAGGTTTTTATAGGGTTTTGAGGGCTTCCACCATAGTTACACTCCTTTGGACTTGTTTCAAACTCCATGACTTCTGGGTTACCTCTTCCAAACCATATTGAAACCTTCCCTACCTTTGGTGGACTGACATTTTTCCATACACTTGGCAAACAAGAAGAAGAATAGTCACTATCACTGTCTTTTCACTGCCTTTACTAGTTAGCAACCTATTTGTCTTTGGAACCTACAAGAATGAGGAGATTGGGATGGAGTTACACCTCAGTGAGGACTACCATAGAACAATTCATCTCCCTATTACATTTCCTTAAGTGTTTCAAGGTGTGGTTAATGCTTTGTAGCATTCTATTAAGCAAAATGACAACAACTTTCCCAAAAAGAGTGAACTCACTGTTTTATCTACAAAAAGGAAAGATTACAAAGGTGTAAAATATTATAATACATCAAAAAGGTGCTTCAATTCTTGGTCACATCTTGAGACCATTTTTACAATCATTTTCTCACTCGATTACCTTTGAGTGCAAACTTTGAGTCTTTATCAAGATACTAGCCAAATGACAAACACTTGCCTAGTAATCACTCAATAGCATCTTCAAACCATTCTTCTGGCACAAAAGGAAAGATATATACATTATATGTACATGGATCAACTTGGTAGAATCTATAGGAGGGATCCCAAACCTGGATCAACCAAGTTGATGCATCTTGCAACTCCAAACCCCTGGCAGGGCAGCAAATGCACAATTTACAAAACTTTTTGAATAAGAACTTTGCAAAAGAAAAATCAATGAAATAAGTACATGATAAGTCTTAATACAACAACACATCAACTTCCCAAAAGTTATAGTATGGATTGTACAACTACAGTACGGACTGCCCCCTCAAAAAGGAAGAAAAACAATCATAAAAGCCAAAAAACACTTGATTTCTATTGAGTTCCACTTGTAAGTACAATCACCAACCTTTAACAAGACAAGGAGAGGCCTTATATAGTTTATAAAGTTTGTTTCCACACCCATGTATGGACAAGAGACTTTTTAAATTACATTTTTCAAGAAAATGACCCTTTTGACAACTTTCTTGAGCAAAATGACAACTTTTCTTGCTCACAAAGGCATTTTTGACATCCTAGCCTTAGAAACTTGCCTAAACCATTTAGAAATGCTTAAAAACGCTAAAAAAACATGTTTCAATTCTCTTGAAACCATTAGGAGACCTTTTTGGCAATTTTCCACGTTTTTGCCAAAAATTGTCAACTCAAAGCCTGAAATGCAAGATTTGATCTCTCAAGCCCAAAATGAGATCAAAACCACTACAAATGACTCAAAACAACCTAAAACAACAAAAAAAACCTACAACAAGACTTTAAAAACATAAAATCATGAAAAACCCAAAGATGGGAGTTTTACCCAACTAGGCGCTCCTGCACCACCACTTTTGTCATCACCATGCTCAATCATATTAAAATCTCCCATAAAATTGCAATGTGCATTCGAAAAACTAGTTGTTAACCAGTCCCAAAGTCTAGCTCTATCTCTGTAATCATTAGTAGCATAAATGTTGCAAATACCAAAAACACAATCCTTCTCCTTAAAGATAACCCACAAGGCTCTTTGACAGGGAGAGATACCATTTCCAATAATCTTATCTCCCCACTTGGGGCCAACCATAATGGAAGTACCACCTTTACCCCTTTCATGATTGGAATGGAACCCTATGGCTTGATCCCACAGAAATCTCAACTTAGTATAAGCTTGAAACCCCACCACTTTGATCTCTTGAAGGCATATAATATCTTTTTCTTTAATGCTATTACACCATTTTTTGACCACATATTTTTTATTAGATATCTCTAGGCCCCTAGCATTCCAGCTATGTATGTGCATCATCATTAAAATTTATTTGGAGGAGGGTTTTTGGTTCTTGTATAGTCTATTGAAGCACTCAGGCACCTCATTAGATTTTTTACTATTATCATTGGAGAGATATTGTCTATCAGATGTTTTTCTTTTCTTTCTCAATTTTTTACGAACCACTTCTATGAATTTATCAACATTACTACTAACTAAGCCATCTGAGCCAAAGGGAACAATCTACTTATTTGAGGTTCCTTCCACCACGAAGTTCATGATACCAGGTATGGGACTAAAGTGGCATTTTTTAAAAGATCAGCCTTCTCCTTAATACTTGTAACAACAATTTGTTGGGCATTCAATTTGGGTTGGTGGGAGGAATTCAAAACCCTTCCTTGATCAGAGAAAAGAGACTTAATTTGAATTGATTGACACTCTCCAGGGATATTAGGGGGATCATTTATGAGAGGGGCTTGAACAACCTCATATTCATCCTCAAACAAGAGATTACAAAGACTTACACATTTATTTCCACTATAATCACCAGAAGGGCACTCTATGCCAGACTTAACCTTCTCTTTGCCCATGTCGGATAGAGTATCCATTGGTAAAGAGACACCCTCTTTCGAGGAGGAAACAAATTTTGGCATTATGCTAATTTCACTTCTCAGATTATTTTTATCATCAATATTAAAATTAGCATTATGGGGTTTCTTCAAAGAAGGGTAGTCCTTTCTCATATGTCTATTATTTTTACAAAAAAAAACATGCCCCCAAGT
Source organism: Cryptomeria japonica (assembly GCF_030272615.1). NCBI lineage: Eukaryota > Viridiplantae > Streptophyta > Pinopsida > Cupressales > Cupressaceae > Cryptomeria > Cryptomeria japonica. The sequence continues at coordinate 249,829,004 of NC_081415.1, forward strand.
TACCCAACAAAGACACTTCCCAAGCAAAGATTTTTCCATCAAATTCTAGAGAGATAATGTTGGGAAACACTACCTCAGGGTCAAGAGCAACAAGGGCCTGAGAATTCAAATGAGGGAGGGTAGTTCTTGAGCCCTTGACTTGCAGGACATAGCCCAGTGGCTTCAAAATCTGAGAGATGAAAGGCCAAAACTCGGGCTAGAGATTCTCAATTTCAACCCAATTGGGGGAGGAGCGAGCAATAACCTACTCTACATTTCCTTTGAGGGACCAAGGAAAATCCCTAAATAGAAAACACCAGACATTCCAAAAATTCTTCTTCAAAACCCTATCTTGCATGTTAAGAGATTTAAATAAAATCACAAACAAACCTTTCTAAATCATTATGTAGAAATTAACATGAATGCCTAATTTTTTACCCCACACATTAGCAATCCAATCATCAAAAAACTTCCTCGAAGGCAATGATTTCTTATCCATTCATACAAAGAAAACTGCAATATTTATTAAATGAGACTTCTTGGCCCTAATAGACTTAACCATGTCCTCATTAGGTGACAGGGAGAGGGTCTTCAACCCAAGAGAATGAGACTTACCATTTCCTCCTCCACCAGGGTCATCAACCGCTCTATCATCCCGAAGTTCAAGTCTATCTTCATCGGTTGCGGTCCCTCTTGAGGTGGTTTCAGTGTCCATGTGCTCAAGCCTGCAAAAAGATCCATTAAAATATGCAGAAGGTGGACAAATGATGGCTGAATTCTTTGAAACCACTTCTTTGTAAGAAAGATTCTCATGCTTTTCCTTCTGTGAAATGACAACCTCTTCTCCCAAACCCCCCTCATTATTAATGATGGCTTCCTCATCATTCCTTCGAGTGGGATCTTCATTACTCAGACTACCCATCGATCTCGCATGAGCAGCCTCAATGAAAGGGTATGAACAAGACCCAAGTCTAGGGGCAATTTGGAAAGAAAGAAAATAAGCATGCCGAAGGAGAGAAAATTAAAGAAGAGAAAAAAGAGAATGACAAAGGCATACACAAGGCAAAATCAATCAAATCCTTAAAAAACAAAAGTAGCAAGTGGAAGAAAACACATTTTGCATGACAAGACACCAAGATGACCTCACGAACAAGTGCCAACAAACCAATTCAAAATCTAAGGAGGGTGACAGGGCATCCTTCCTGGATCCGTACAAGTTGCAGAGCACTCTATTCTTAAAAATCATATAAATTATGGATTTAAAAAAAAATCCATTCAATATATATAATTATAAAAATTAACATATTTAATCCAATTATACATGATCTTGTAGGTCTTCAAACAAAGGGAAAATTTGCATGTCTAGTTTGTGGTTCAAAGATGAAATCTCGTCATTCAACAAGTTTAGGAAAGCAAGTGTTTGATGAGTATAGGCACTTCCTCCACAAAAATCGTAAGTATCGAAATATTGAAAAAAAAATGGGGGCTTTCCCCCTCTAAGGGAAGAAGGAAAAGAAAGAAGCATCTGCATAACATCTATCCAATCTACAATATAGTCTTTTTTTACCACTTTGGTTGTTGCACCATGTGAACCAGATACCACAAAAGGAACCCTTCCTCTTCTCCATGGGATCAATCAAATTAAATCTTCTTTTGAACTTTCCCCAAAAAAATTGTTCATTACCCATCCAACAATGTTTAATACCACCACTTTTGTCATCACCATGCTCAATCATATTAAAATCTCCCATAAAATTGCAATGTGCATTTGGCAAACTGGTTGTTAACTAGTCCTAAAGTCTAGCTCTGTCTCTGTAATCATTAGCAACATAAATGTTGCAAATACCAAAAACACAATCCTTCTCCTTAAAGATAACCCACAAGACTCTTTGAGAGGGAGAGACACAATTTCCAATAATCTTATCTGCCCACTTGGGGCCAACCATAATGGTAGTACCACCTTTACCCCTTTCATGATTGGAATGGAACCCTATGGCCTAATCCCACAGAAATCTCAACATAGTATAAGCCTGAAACCCCGCCACTTTGATCTCTTGAAGGCATATAATTTTTTTTTCTTTAATGCTATTACACCATTTTCTGACCACATATTTTTTATCAGACATCTTCAGTCCCCTAACATTCTAGCTGTGTATGTGCATCATCATAAACATTTATTTGGAGGAGGGTTTTTGGTTCTTGTACAGTCTATTGAAGCACTCAGGAACCTCATTAGTTTTTTTGCTATTATCATTGGAGAGATAATGTCTATCGGATGTTTTTCTTTTCTTTCTCAAATTTTTACTAACCACTTCTATGAATTGCTCAGCATTACTACTAACTAAGCCATCTAAGCCAAAGGGCACAATCTGCTTATCTGAGGTTCCTTCCACAATAGAGTTCATGATACCAGGTAAGGAGTTACTCAACCTCAACTCGGATGGGACTAAAGTGACATTTCTTAAAAGATCAGCCTTCTCCTTAATACTTGCAACAACAATTTGTTGGGCATTCAATCTGGGTTGGTGAGAGGAATTCAAAACCCTTCCTTGATCAGAGAAAAGAGACTTAATTTGAATTGATTGACACTCTCTAGGGATATTAGGGGGATAATTTATGAGAGGGCTTGAACAATATCATATTCATCCTTAAACAGGGGATTAGAAAGACAAACAAATTTATTTCCACTATAATCACTAGAAGGGCACTCTATGCCAGACTTAACGTTCTCTTTGCCCATGTCGGATAGAGTATCCATTGGTAAAGAGACACCCTCTTTCGAGGAGGAAACATATTTTGGCATTCTTCTATTTTCACTTCTCAGATTATTTTTATCATCAATATTAAAATTAGCATTATGGGGTTTCTTCAAAGAAGGGCAATCCTTTCTCATATGTCCATTATTTTTACATAAAAAACATGCCCCCAAGTTACCCAACAAAGACACTTCCCAAGCAAAGATTTCTCCATCAAATTCTAGAAAGATAATATCAGGAAACACTACCTTGGGGTCAAGAGAAACAAGGGCCCGAGAATTCAAATGAGGGAGGGTAGTTCTTGAGCCCTCAACTTGCAGGACATAGCCTAGTGGCTTCAAAATCTAAGAGATGAAAGGCCAAAACTCGGGCTGGAGATTCTCAATTTTGACCCAATTGGGGAAGGAGTGAGCAATAACCTGCTCTACATTTCCTTTGAGGGACCAAGGAAAATCCCTAAATAGAAAACGTCTGACATTCCAAAAATTCTTCTTCAAAAAGCTATCTTGCATGTTAAGAGATTTAAATAAAATTACAAACAAACCCTTCTAAATCATTCTACAGAAATTAACATGAATGCCTAATTTTTTACCCCACACATTAGCAATCCAATCATCAAAAAAATTCCTCAAAGGCAACGATTCTTTATCCATTCATACAAAGAAAACTGCAATATTTCTTAAAAAAGACTTCTTGGCCCTAATAGCCTTAACCATATCCTCATTAGGTGATAGGGAGAGGTTCTTCAACCCAAGAGGATGAGACTTACCATTTCCTCCTCCACCAGGGTCATTGGCCACTCTATCATCCCGAAGTTCAAGTCTATCTTCATCGGTTGCAGTCCCTCTCGAGGCGGTCTCAGTGTCCATGCGCTCGGGCTTGCAGAAAGATTCATTAAAATATGCAGAAGGTGGACAAATGATGGCCGAATTCTCTAAAACCACTGCTTTGTAAGAAAGCTTCTCATGCTTTTCCTTATGTGAAATGACAACCTCATCTCCTAAACCATCCTCATTATTAATGATGGCTTCCTCATCATTCCTTTGAGTGGGATCTTTATTACTCAAAATACCCATCAATCTCACATGAGTGGCATCAATGAAAGGGCATGAACAAGACCCAAGTCTAGGGGAAATTTGGAAAGAAAGAAAACAAGCATGCTGAAGGAGAGAAAATTAAAGAAGATAAAAAAGAGAACGACAAAGGCATACATGAGGCAAAATCAATCAAATCCTTAAAAAATAAAAGCAACACGAGGAAGAAAACACGTTTCACACGACAAGACACCAAGATGTCCTCATGAATGAGCACCAACAAACCAGTTCAAAATTTGAGGAGGGTGATAGGGCATCCTTCCTGGATCCATACAAGTTGCAGAGTGCTTTATTCTTAAAAATCATATAAATTATGGATTTAAAAAAAAAATACATTCAATATATATAATTATAAAAATTAACATATTTAATCCAATTATACGTGATCTTGCAGGTCTTCAAACAAAGGGAAAATTTGCATGTCCAGTTTGTGGTTCAAATATGAAATCTCGTCATTCAACAAGTTTAGGAAAGCAGGTGTTTGATGAGTATAGACACTTCCTCCACAAAAACCTTAAGTATCGAACTACTGAAAAACATCTTTTCAATGAGAAAGCAAAGACTACATCAAAACTGTTGGCATATGAGCAGAGTATGATGACATGATGATACTGTGTTGTCATTGATGTCAATATGCTGAAGAGTGAACCGATAATATGCTGAAGAATGAACCGATTTAGTGAAGCTAAGCAACTATCAAAGAGAACTGGTACAATGTTGTGAACCGGTATATGTGCAAAAGGTGAAGTGGTACATTTGTCCAAGTAAATCGGTATGTTGAAGAGTGAACCGGTATATGGAATGTTTTCTATCAAGGATTAATATGGTATGACTACCGGTTGGTAGTCTATCTCAGGGTTTCCAGTTGAAGTGTTTTGAGCCTATGTAATTCAACTGATGACATTATGAGATGAGTTAGTAGTGTAATGGAGATCAAATCGTGTTGCCATGTCAGCCTCGTGTGTGTGAGGGATCTTGCATGAAGGAGAGTGATGCTATCTACCTTGGGAATGTGTGAAGTCCCTGCAAACGGTGGAGAACGCGTGATGGGTTATCATCTCCAAGAAGCGGTGAAGAACGAATGATGCAGAATGTCTTGAGATCTGTTCAAGGCCGTTGTATTCAAATGCAAAGTGTTCAATGGTCAGGATTGAACCGACTGAATTGCTCAACCTAGATGTTTAGGGTTTAGGGTTTATGCTACCGACCTATCTGTTTCTTATAAGGTCGATATTGTATTTCATGTTGAAGTTGCTGGCAAATGTTGTGTATGTATCTAAGTGTAGAGATACATGATTCTTGCTAGACCAAATAAGAGAATTGGTACCTGCAGAGTGTGTGTGCATAAGGAAGGAACTAAAGCGGATCTGCATTGGCATTGAGTGCTACTACTAGATCATTGTAATACTTGTTGATCTCTAACCACTTCAATAGTTGGAAAATCCCTTAACAGGGTAGCTCTAACTAGCTTGCTGTAAATTCTTTAATAGGGTGACTCAAAGCCATTGAGTTCTTAAAATCCTCTAACAAGGTAACCTTTAACAGGATTTAACCCTTAACTGGGTATTCTAGCTATCGCTTAACCGAGTGATCCATAACAGGATCGGTTCCTAACAGAACCCATTGTAACAGTCTTTAATCAGACAAGGCTTCTAACAGAGTGGACTTCTAAAGAGCTCAAAAATAGCTTGTGGGTATTCATCCCCACCGTGTTTTTTCCCAATTGGGTTTCCACGTGAAAAATATGTGTCATATGTGATGTCTTTTTCATGTGATGATTTTGTTGTTTTCTGTTAAGTGGTGAATCATGTTGATCTAGCAAGTTATTATATTTTTGATGATAGATTACCTATTTATGCGCAAGGATAATGTGGAAATGAGGGTTTAGGTTGTGTGGAAAGATAAGTGTTTCCAGTTTATATCTTTCATAATCTCATTGTGCTTAACCGGTAGTAATCTGGTTTAAGACCGGTGTTAGTGATTGCCAGTCAAGTTCACTGTTTGCAGTCAAACTAGTTCTGGAAAAAATTTTGTGTCTGTACTGATTCACCCCCCCTCTCAGTACCGGTTTGGTACTAGTTGATCATCATTGAGTTATCAAAAACCATGAAGAATGACACCTCGCCTATGGAAGTTGGAATATAATAGAATTAATCGTCAAGGTAATGTCATTCAATATACTTGTTTATCTATCATTTATGATATGTTTGGAATTTATTTTTTTATATTGTGTTTTGTTTACTCATGTTGTAATTGACGATGATTGTCGTTGTTGACTTTTTAAACTTATATGCTTCATGAAGGTCGTCAAGGCATTAATTACCACCTTCCAAAGAGACTGAAAAGTTATTCCAAATAATTTAGTAGGCTGCCCTACTATGAGTAGTTACAAATTGTGAATTTGTTTGATACTATGCATATTGGAAAGAATATAACAAAGACGTTATGGAAAATATTGGATGGAAGGCGTGACAAAGAAAAAATTGTCAAAATTTATAGTGACATTCAGGATTCCAATCATGCAATGAAAACTATCATTCAATTAAATAGCGATGGAGACCGAATTAATATAAGTGCCCTTCCTTGGTTATTAACGGAGTAGCAAAGCAATGCTATAAAAGAGGTCATATGAAAAATTCATTTTCCCACAGGATTTGCTGCGAACATAAACAATCTCATAACAAAGAAAAGTGAATTTGGGCTAGGGAGGAAAATGCATGATTGGCATACCTTCATTAAGGTAATTCATGTTCTTGTATATTTTCTATATATTTATATACTACATGTACTTTTCAATGTATTATGTTTAGTACTAGTTTTGGAAAAACAATGAAAGGATCATTTTATAATTGTTGCTACGTTTTACCTCTATCTCTCCCAGACCACTTCGACAATAATGACAAGCAAGTTATATATGATCTTGGAAAATATATGAGGTAAGTAGTGTTATTTGTTCAATTTGTTGTATAGGCATTATATTTTCCATTTGTTTTACTTGTTATGTAATATATTGTATATTATTTTGTTAATTCTCGTTAGTATATTTGTGTCTCGAATCACTTGTGGATGGTTTTCCTCTAAAGGAATCCATAAAGAATATATAAAATATTAGAAGACAAAAATTCCTTGTCTAATGTGTGAAATGCAAAAATTTCTACCTTCGACATTTTTCAATCCACAAGAACACTACCTCATACACCAAGTTGAGGAGATTGAATTGTGTGGACCTGTACACACAAGGTCAATGTGGATGGTTGAGAGGTACTTGAAAGTTTTGAAGGATTTGGTTTGACAAAAATCACATCCTTAGGGTTCTATGGTGGAGGGATATATGGTATACGAGACTATGGTGTACATTATTGAATATCTTCCTAAGTTTGCTGCAAAGATCCATGCAGATCGCATTTGGGATCCCAACTCCATTAACAAATTCAAAGGGGAGTACCTGATGGGGAAAGGTAGATTTAGGAAAGTGAGAGGTAATTATTGGATGTTCATGGACATTAATCTGAATACATTTTACATTTGGTTTTTATATATATTGTAGTTAATTAATTCTTAATCTTCAACATACATCAATTTTAAATTTCTAGTTCTTTTTTCTACAATTGCTCGAGAGTGGGATGCACTACATTTGTATGTCACAAACAATCTTGATTGGATGACGATATGGATTGAACGATGTCAAGAATTTGGTTGCACATTAACATGGGAAGGTGTGGCTTCACTGGTTAAAGAAGCTCATTGTAATGGAAATTCCAATGTTACACCAAGGGAAATTATTTTGGCATATGGTCTAAGAGATAAACAAGTACATATAAATATATTAATTACCCATATTATTTAATTTCTTTTTCAATTGTAATGATGTATATATATAGATGTTGTTTTTTGCATACATTCGACCAAGAATAAATATGTTTATCAACTGGCGATGCAATAATTTTTACAGGTTTGACATATTGTAGGTGAAACACCACAAGGCTATGTGGTGCAATGGCCATAAATTTTGCATAAAAAAGTTTGATGACATGAAGAAAACTTGTGATTCTGGGATAACTGTAGTATTTCAGGTGACTAATGTTTCATCTAGAAGTGACATACATCCTCAAGTATCAGAAAATTGATACTATGGGATTTTGGATTATATACTTGAGTGTGACTTTGGGTCCTTCAAATTAGTTCTTTTCATCATCCAATGGTACAAACTATGATTGAATGAAAATGATCCTAACATAACTGTTATTGAACATGATAATGGATTTACAATGGTCAATAAAAGGTCATTTGAGTGAGCTGGAAATGAGCCCTATGTTCTTCCAAGCCAATGTGAGCATTTATTTTACTCAGAGGTTCCACATAAACCGGGTTGGTAATTTGTTGTTAGACATGATCCTAGAGGAAGGCCGATAAAGTATAATGTCATGGAAGAAGAAGATACACAAGAACTAGAAGATGGTGTACATGATGATCAAGATCAATAGTTAGTTGATGATAAGCCCGATGAAGATGTCGAAGAAGACGAACAAGATCACGATGATGTAGGAGTTAATGTTCATGAAGATGGTGATGATGATATCAATGATGATGATGATGATGATGATGATGATGATGATGATGATGATGATGATGGTGATGGTGATGATGATATGACCAATAATCCTTACAATGTCGATTCTGGATTAGAAGATACACACAAAGAGTTGGATGAAGAAGAAGATCAATGACACGATTTAAATGTATGATGTATGCGATTAGTATATTATCTATTTGATATTGATTTCTTGATATTTTTTGGTGAAATCTAAATTTTGTGATTATGTGGGAGGTCTTGTTTGTAATTATGTGGGAGGACTTTTACTTTGTGATTATCTTTACATGTATCTTTACATTTCAAGTCATTTATACATTTACAAATTTATAAATATTTGCTTCATGTTATGTTCCTTGTAGAGATATTTATAGAAAATTTAATGGATGAATTATTTCAATGGTTTGTTATGCAATAACACAATGATTCCTATTATGATGTATGATGCACCTGATACTATTTTGTATCTATGCTCTTAATCTAATTCAAGGAGATGATGTTTACCAATCTTGATATTTTAACAAGTCTATGATATTTGCATGAGCTATTGTAGATAATACCTTAGGGAATGTGTGTTGCATTAAAGGATCATTAAGAAGTGTTGCAGATAATACCAACACTACCCATGTTTACCCTTTGTACGTGTTTCGTGGTATACACACTAAAACACTTTACATACATTTCACCCTCCTATTAAACAATGAATTTCATAGTTTAGTACATATACTTTCCTATTTCTTCTACTCGATTAGTGACCCCCCAAAGCACCCAAAGCTCAAAATTTTAATACATATATAGGTTATCAATAGATCCTAAATCCTAGAGAAATAGCCACTAACTCATGAACAAACTCAGGATTGGACTTGGCCAATGAACAAGATTCAGCATGGAAGTTGCAATCTTCTACTCTTCAAGCTCTGCAAGACCTAGGCAGGTTTACTTATTGCAATGTTATTCATATACTGGATAAATGTTAACTGATAGTGCATTATGCAACCGATGCTTTCAATAAAAATATACCAAGGAAAAGCATAACATACTATGAATTATGACTTGAACCTCAGTTTCTTATCACTTTTGCTTGCATTGAAAATGGCTCTAATCTACTTCTACTCAAAATACAGAAAAACTAGAAAAATAAATATAAAAGGTGAAATAAGAATGAAAATATGACCCGTAGACTTCAAGAAATTATGATCAGTGCATGTTCTTAGGGAAAACAGAATCAAACAACAATCCTAGTGACAAACAAAGTAACATTATTAACATTTAAAGTCCAATACTAAACAATTAAGACTTGCTTAAAATGTTTAGATTGGGAATGCATTCACAACCTTCTCACACTCTTAGAGTTTGTTGCAGTATTCAAGACAAAATTTAGTTCATTTAGCTTGAAATGAAACCGATCCAAAAATACACATTCCCCCTTGGAGAAGAAAAATTGCATGTGTCATTAACACAAAAATTCATACAACATAGCACAAAAGATATGAGCCAGAAATGAATGTTCTATTTATTGATTTTTAATATAAAATTGATACATTCATGAAAATATTACAGTGAGTCACCAAAACTGCTAGAAGACTCTTTGTTGTTATATTAAGGTTTCTCTAATGCATACAAATCAAGAGTCTGGAATCCTTCTTCTTGGCCCTAAATTCCCTTTTATAACACAAGTAAGCAAAACAAGCCTCAAGCCGAAGAAGACACATGCCAAAATCTAATTGCATTACAAAAAATAACTAAAGCCTAAGACCTTGACCTTTGTGTGCATCTTGCATTGAATGATTGTGGCTAAAAAGGCATCATCCTGGAAGCTCGAGTTGTGGGTCTTCAAAAGATTTTCTCACATCTGTACTTCATATCTGCTTCTATCGGGATCATAAAATGAAATCTGGTATGCGGTGGCAAGTGTCTTGGAGATTTCTCCTTGTGGGCTAAGTGTTCTAATCATTTTCCTAAAATGAATATACTGCACAAAACTTTTAGGAATAGAAAAATCGGAAATATTGTGACTAGTCCTCCTCTTCAGGATGCTCTTCTTCCAATGAGAAATACTTTATATGTAGCACCTCAATCTCATCAGCTGGCCAAAGAAAAAACTTTAGGCTATGCAATGTATTCATAGCTTCCTTTATTTTGTGGGTAGGCACAACTGCTACTCCTAGAGCAAAGTTATGATACATTTTATCTACTTCCATAATTTTATCAATAATATTAAGAAATGTATCTCCTTGGTTTGGATCACCTTCCAAGGATGTCAAGACAACATTTATTGCTTCCTGGAAACCTTGTTTCCATTCTTCTAAGCTCTCAATTTGCTTGTCATCTGTCAAAATTGTAGGGACATGCCACTTTTTGAGTCCCTATAAAGAATCAATCATTCCCATCAATTCTTTCCTTTCCTCCTCTATGTTGGGTAACTCTTTATTCAATAAATTATGATTTTGCCACATAGCTTTGATTGGTTGAAAGTATGCAATGAATTCATCATGCTGACTCAGGAGCTTGGATGTCAAAGACTATAAAGTGTGGACTTCATCCAATTTATTAATGATTTTATTTGAAATTCTCAAAATTGAATCTTTCCTAATTTTTAAAATAATTTCTTGCAGCTTCATCTTTGACCCTTTGCATTTCTTTGTTTATATTCTCAAGCTCCTCGAGTCTAATTCCTCTAGAAGAGTTAGCTGCCATCTTCTTTATTTGCTCTTTTAATGGAATATTCTCAACAAATAATTCATTGTAATTGGTATTCAAAACAACATGCATATCCTTTAGATTTGTATGTGTTTTCTCTAAATCCTCTACTTCCAGCTGAGCAAATTGGACTGCATGCTTGGAAATTTCTATAGCCTCTGAAGTAGTAGTGTCCTCTAAGGTCCTTACAAAAACATCCCCTATTTTGTGTTGCACCCCTTGCAAAACTATGGTATTTTTAATGCTAGGGGCCTTTGACCATAAAGCAAAAGCTTTTGAACTTATCTTTACACTAGAGCCATGATCTCCAAAGTCTCTTGCAAAATTGGGGTCCTTCTGCCGCATGATCTGATCTAACAAGAAAATTCTCTCAAAATTCCACCCTGGGACAAGGAGAACTCAACTTTTCACTACCATTTCTTTGCCCTCTTGAGGAGTGCAATCAAAATTATTCCTGTCAAAATTGTTGATTTCTTCATTAGACATGTTCTTCAATTTCTCCCTTAGCCAAAATGATCTAAACTCAGGGGTATTAACAAAATTGTCATTCGCCATAAAGTTCTTTGAAGCAATAATCCTCTCATGATCTCCTTCTTCTATAGGGATTGTGCTTGGGATGAGAACCCTGTTTAGATCATTGAAAATTTTGGCATTTGCATCATCTTGGAATGTTTCCCTTGGAGGAGAAGGTGGCGGAACTGAAGTATCAAAATCCTCTTGGATATCTGTAAAGTCAGATATTTTAGCCTTTCCTCTTTCAATATTTGTAACCTAATATGCTATTACCCCCTCATTCTTCTATAAACCCCCTTTTGAGGACTCTGCAAGTGCTTCCTTAGTTTGAGCCTTGGGAGCTGGATCAATTGGTTTTCCTTTGTATTCCACTCCCTTTTCCTTGGCCTCTCTTCTCTGCAAATCCTCCTTTATTATAACATCTTCATTTCTTAATGTATACACATAAAAATGGATATGAGTAATTAAATAAATATTTTATATTTAGTTAATAATTATTCTTCTATTAAATAGTTAATTTGAAAGATTAATTTATTTAATTCATTTCATGTCCTTCTATTAATTAATTTAATTGGAACATTTTATTAATTAATTAATTTGTCCTTTTCCTCTAATCAATTAATTAAATATCTAATATTTAATTATTCATCTAATCAATCAATTAAATATCTAATACTTAATGGTTATTCTTCTATCCTATAATCTCAAATATTAAATAATTTCTTAAAATTATTTAATTCCTTTTCCAACTCATCTTCCATATCCACTTCATATTGTTGGCCATTTGGTGGAATTGATTATGTGTTGCATTGATGTTTTGTCATTGATGCCAACACTAGCTATTTGGATGCTTTACCGACACCCTGTTGGTCCCGGTAGGATGAGTGGTTTCTGGTTGGTTTGGATCTGACATGATCCGGTAGGCTCTAGTATGATTTGGTTATGGAATTGGCTTATTCATGATACTCATGTTCACATTCAGTCAGTTGGTTTTGGTATGGTGATTGGATGCTATCCTATTTTCTTAGAAGCCTGGCTTTTGGTTTTGGTGAGGGTTTCATTGGTAAAGCTTTGATGAAGATCTTTGATCAATTGCATAAGTGGTGTTGGTGCAGCTTCTGGTGGAGTTTCTTGTTGGTGATCATGTTCGAGACTTGGCAAATGGAGATCATTGCTTTAGCGTGCAGACCTATGTTGGGTCTCGGTTGATCTAGGTTATGGACTGGTTTAATGAAGTGTGTGGATTGGACTTCTCGATATGTTTCTAGGATGTCTTATGTGTTGGATATTTTTTGTTTGGTCTAAGACCAACATGTTTTGTATTTATGTATTTAGTTTATTGTCTGGTGGCCGACCTGATTTTTTATGGTTGAGGGTTTGCATATATGTAGATGTAAGATCTCATTGTAGATCATCATGGTATAGGAAATGTATATGTAATGTGAGAATAATGTAATATCATTCAGGAAGAGAATTTGGTCGATCATTGGAGATTGAATTGGGTTTATGTAAGATAATTTAGTCCTTCGATATTGAGATTAATCAGAACGATACTCAGGCATAGGAGATGCTATCTTTGCAATTCAAACACTTCTCTGGATTACTATGTAATTAATGAGACTCCTTTTGTGATGAGTAGTGCACTCTAGGTTGTTGTCCTTCCTGCAAGTGTAGGCCCCTCAATTGTAATTCACATACTTACTGCAGAAGTATTATCTGACTGTGGGTAGGCTTCCCACTGTGGTTTTTCCCTTTACCGGGTTTTCCACGTATAAATCTTGGTGTCATGTGGATGGTATTTATTCTATGATTATTGTTTATGCTTAATTGGTTTAATTCCTATTCTGGTATTAATATTTTGGGTTCTAGTATTAAAGTTTTAATTACTAATGGTTCTAGTAATCTATTACAACATATTCACCCCCCCTCTGTCGTCTCCCGATTATTTGAACTGTCTAACAATTGGTATCAAAGATTTGGTCCTCTCTACAAAAAGATTAACCGCTTGAGGAAGATCCTATGGCAGCTAACTGTTCAAGTTCATCCAGTTCATCTGGAGCTATCTTTTGGAGAGATATTCCTAGGATTGACGGAATAAATTACACAATATGGAAGATTCAGATGGAGATAATTCTGAGATATCTTGGAAAGGAGATTTGGGAGATCAGACAGAATGGTGTCACACCTTATAATATAGCATATGACAATCCTCCTCCAACAAACCTAGATAAGGAGCTTGAGAATGATTGTAAAGAAAGAAAATCCCTCTTGTGTGCACTTTCTGATCAACAAATAATGGGATTAACCGACAAATCATCTGGAAAGGCTATATGGGATAAGTTGGAGACTCTTAATGAAGGTGAACCTATAATGAAGATTGCTAAACTTGATGGTTACTGTGTGAGATATGAAAACCTGAATATGGAAGAAGATGAAATGATTACTCCATTCATGGAAAGGGTAAATGAGATTATTATGAGAATTCAATGTTGTGGTGGAACTCTAAGCGAAGATGAAATTATTTCTAAATTTTTGAGAGCCCTACCACTGACTTACAAGATGAATGCTACTACTATTATTGAGTTAAGAACAATGGCTAATACATCTATCAACATAGATACTTTGGTTGGGAAACAATCTGCTTTTGAGCTTGAAGAATTTGGACCTTCTGGAGCTGTGAAGACTGAACCTACTTTTCATGCATCTGCATCATCAACTGGTAAGAAAGATTGGAAAGCTTTATATGCAAAGGAATTGGATGATATGAAGAGAGAAGATGAATAATTTGAGCAACTTGAGGTACTATTTACTAGAAGAGTACCTAAAGGACCAATAGGAAGTATGAAGGAAAAACACCTTTTAAATGTTTTGCATGTAATAAGATTGGTCATTTTGCATCTAGATGTCCTGAAAGAAATTCAAGATTTGAAGAAAGAGTTAGAAGATCTTTTAAGCCTAACCTTGGATATCAAAACAAGTATAAGTACAATAAAAACAAAGACAAATTGTATATGCATGTAAAATTCATCTTAATAACAATATATCAATTAGAAATCAAGGGAAATCACAAATCCGTATCTAATCAAAGAATCTAACAAACAAGACAATGAAATAATGCAAATATCAAGAAATAAGAATTATAGATCATTCAAATCAAACTAAAACTCCCTATTCCAAGATTGCATATTGCTTCCATTGCTCTTCTCTTCTCTGTGGTATGATGGCTCTCAGATATTGCACTGGTAACCTGCAAGTGACACAAAGATTCAAAGTTCATGATTCTGAATAAATTGTCCAAGATTGAGGAGGATTGAAAATGGAGATTGAATGCTCAATTTATAGATTTTTGGAGAGGATTGATTGAAAGGTGGAACAGATTGATCAAGAGGTGGAACTTAGGTGAGCTCAAATGAAAATTGATAGTTGAACTACTGATTGTAGGAGTGAAACTTAATAGATTGAATAGATTAATTGAGAAAAAGCTAATTGAAGGAAGAAAAAGAATGATTGGTGAAAATAAAGAAGATGACACAGAAAGCTTAATCTAGAAAAAGCTATCTGGAAGATAGAAATAGAAGTTGGAGAGATAAACGATTTAATTAATTAATTTAGCATGTGCCTACATTTAGATTTAGATTTTCAATTTAATCTTCGCATGATATTTATTCAAATAATTAAATTTATTTAAATTCAATTTAGCATTTGAATATATTTAGAACTTGACTTTGATCTTCAATTTGATTTTTGAAATCATGTGCATGTAACTGAATTTGGAAGAAATTAGAAGAATATGAAATTAAATGTGTAGCCACATAAATCTGTGCATTTTAATTAAATGAATATTTGCTATTTATTTGATTAAAAATACACTAGCCATCAGTTAATTAAATTAATATTTAATTAATGCATCTTCAAACATTCTCCTATTAATTAAATAAATTATTCAATTTATTTTAGTTAATTCATTCAACCAAATTCACAAATCAATTAAATGAATAAATCATTTTTATTTCATTTAACCACTTTTTCCTCTTTTAAATAAATTAAATAAAATATTTATTTAAATCATTTATCCCCCCCACTTGCATTTTCCTACAAATGCAACTTGCACACATTTATTAAAATAAATTAATTTATTTTAAATAAAAATCCTATTTTCCCTCACCCACCAAATCCACTTGCATTCCTAAACCCCCTTCTAGATTCTTTTAAAGTTAGTCCTAATTAGCCTAAACCATCCCCTAATTATTGTCACATTCCTAAGCAACTTGGAGTCACTTCTCAAAGACCTCAAAGTCTTTGAAAAGCATTTATTACTTTGTGTGTTCAACAATTTAACCTTCAAAGTCTTCCAAACCACTAATGGCTCTTACATGACCAGTAATGGCTCTTACATAACCATTTATGGTTATTTCAACTTGCACTCATGTGTCTCCTCAAGCATTTATCGCTTTGACCATGGTTATCCCTTTTGCCTTTGCACAAGAGTTTATCCATTGGATAAAAGCTTTATTCTTTGAATAAAGAATTTATTCACTCAACCCAACCTTGACCTTAACCCCCAAGTTAACTCCTAGGTCATGTCAAGCATTTAATGCTTATTCCCTCTCCTCTCAACCTATCTCACATTGACACTTGTCATCTTGGGATTGGGTTGAAAGCCCTCACATGGATTGAATATCATTCAATCCCGACCCTTGTTGAGATTACTCAATCTCAACCATCCATTGCTCCATTTTACCTATAAATAAAGCCCATTTCTTCATAATCCAGATCCTAAAAACTTGTATGCATTTAATCTATAGTGAATTTTAGAGAGCATTTAGCATAAATCACTCATATATTGTCATCTTGGACTAAAATAAATCTTAGTTCTTTTTCATAATATATTTTATTAGTTTGTTTTACACTTGCATAGCATAAGCTTGAGATCATTTACAATCTTGAATCTCCATAAGCATCCATAGTGCAAAAAGCTGCTGAGAGCTACACTATTTTGGAACTTGGAGAGGAGAGGAACAAAGGAGAAGGAGCTAATAACATGCTAAGAGGAATTTGGAGATGTCTTCTTACATTTGTGTCATTTGTTAAATATGTTAGCATGATCTTAGTATCTCTTTTGATATGTCTGCTTAGATTAGTTCTTGGTTGAATAACACTAACTATTTCTTGTGTGTTTTCATGTGTTATACGACTACAGGTTCCAGTCTAACTTTTGGCTATTTTGCAGAGCATCATTTGGTGAACCCGACGTGAATCCAAACACCTAAAAACAACCTTTTTTTGACACACCTAACTTGTTTGAATGTTGAACTTGACACATAGGTCGCGCTTTAGTGCTTTTGATCGTGTTGTAGCGCTATTGCAACCTGACATTCTAGTGCTATTGTTTTTACAATAGTGATATTGTACCAAGTTTGGCACTATTGACCTTCATTCAGCGCTTTTGTTATTGTTTTGGTGCCTTTGTGTTTGTTTTAGCACTATTGCATTTGCTGTCAAAATTTTACTTTTAGCGTTATTGTGTCTATATTAGTGTGTTTGTGTTAAATAGCGCTTCTATTCAAACACAAAGTGGCACTGTTGTAACAGAACGTTGCAAAAAAGACCCTGTAACCAAAAAATTGAAATTTGTTAGGCTTGTAGAAGCCCACCATAAATTTGGTTTTTCCTAACTATTCGTTTCTTGTGCAGGTGTTTAAAACTAACCCTTCTTGTTGCTAAAAGTTAAAAAAATTTCCATTTTGGTGCTCTAAAAATTGAACAAAATAAGTTTATTTTCTTGCAAGATTAAGATCATTTGCATTTGGTGCTCTAAAAATTGAACATAACAAACTTACTTCCTTGCAAGTTAGGTTCATTTTATTTGGTGCTTAAAACAAAACAAGACAAATTTCTTTCTTGCATCAAACTAAAATTTCACAATCCACACTTCCATTTTGGTGCAAATAAAATTCACAATCAACTTGTTTCAATTTTGCAAGCGAATTACTTCAAGCAAACGTGCTTTTTATTAAGTTGACCAGGATTTCATTTTCCTAGTTACTTAAACATATTGCCTTTGAAGTTAAAAAGAACATCATGGTTGTTGGAGCAACATCTTCAAATTAGATAGAAAATCATTGCAATGACAAGTTAAAAAGAACCAGTGCTTTTCGTGTTTGGCATGCTTGTGCAAAAAGTTGGTTGAGTGGTCCTACTTCTAACACACACTATCCTCTCCCTTGGCTTTCGTGGTCCTAGGTGCAAGAGAAAAGTGTTAGTAACACTCAAATTTTTATCTTTTTAAGAGAGCCCTGCCAAGAGACACATCACTCTTGGGAATGACCTCGCGTGGTAAATCCTTCGAGCCGTTATAGAAATCAGGTGAGAGTGAAAGCTGTAGCCTTGGGTATAGTTGTTCCTACAGTGTAACTTGCCAAAAGGACAAATAGGCCCCACCACAAGTTACAAGGCTCTTAAGTGAGTCGTTGTAGAATGAACTTATGTCCAAAGACATCAAAAATTACTAAACACCTTTAAGTAGTAGCCCACCCATTCTATTGATTGAGGATATTTGTGATATAATTTAGTGCAAGAGCATAGATGGTTTTTCTCCCAAGATACTCACCATACATATTTCCTTGAGTAGAAACATAGCTTTTTGAAAAGTCACTTGTGGCTTGATGAAAGTGGTGACTCCCCCATCATAGGGATCATCTATTTGTTATGCTCATGCAAGACTTAGTATATCACATCGTTACCTGCCACGGCGGGATTCATAAGGTATGTAGTACAAAAGTCGAAGAAATATCAAGATGTGGGTTGAATTTATCACAACTGGCCATTTGACCTTAGGGATACAAAGTGTTTGAAGTATTTTCATTTTAGTCAAGACCAAAGTAAAAATTGAGCCGAATTCAGGCTTTGGAAAGAAAACACCTAAAATACACTTAAAGGAAAGAGTCATAAAAAGTCCAAGGATTGGGTTGATCTAGACCCATACTCATTTGTGCCTTTGAGGATTTCCGGTTGGAGTACCTGAAGCCTGTGTGACTCAATCAGTGATCTTTGTGTGATGAGTTAGTAGTATAACAAAGAACAAATCGTGTTGCCACGTCAGCCTTGTGTGTGTGAAGGATCTTGCATGAAAAAGACTATCCCTATCTACCTTGGGAATGTGCGAAGTTTGTAAATGGTGAAAACACGTGATGGATTATCAGCCGCCATGCAATTGATGGATAATGACTGATGGAGAATGTCTTGAGATTTATTCAAGATCTATTGCATTTAATACAGTATGATCAATGGTCAGGATTGAATCATTTGAATTCCTTAACCTAACAGGTCTAGGGTTTAAGGTTTATGCTACCGACCTATTTGTTGTCCTATAAGGTCGATGTTGTGATTCTTTCAGAGTTTGTTGGCAAAAGTTGTGTGTGAGTATCCAAGAGAAGGGATACGCGATTCTTGCCAGACCAGAGGAGAGAAGTGATACCTGTAGAGTGTAAGTGCAGAAGGTGAAGAGGAGCTTAAGAGGATCTACATTGGCATTGAGTGCTATTACTAGATCATTGTAATACCTGTTGATCTCTAACCACCTCAACAGTTGGAAAATCCCCTAATAGGGTAGCCTTAACTGGCTTGTTGTAAATCCCTTAACAGGGTAACTCAAAGTTATTGAGATCTGGAAAGCTAGAGAGCTCTGGAAATCCTTTAGCTATTGAGTTCTTGAAATCCTCTAACAAGGTACCCTTAACAGGGTTTAACCCTTAACTAGGTATTGTAGCCATCCCTTAACTAGGTGATCTCTAATAGGATCGGTTCTTAGCAGAACCTTTTGTAATGTCTTTAACCGGACAAGGCTCCTAATAGAGTGGACTTCCAAAGATTTCAAAAACAGCTTGTGGGTATTCATCCCCACCATGATTTTTCCTAGTTGGGTTTCCACGTGAAAAATATGTGTCATGTGTAATGCTTTTATCTTGTGATGCTTTGTTATTGCCTGTTAAGCATATGATGGTTCTATGTTTTATGCTTGTCAATAAAACATGTTGAACTAGTTGTTGTGAAGATATGATGATAGATTACCTGTTCATGCATAAGGGTGAAATGGTAGTGTAGTTTTGAGTTGAGTGGAAAGCTAAGTGAGTAACTGGTTTATGATTGTTTTAATTGTTCTGGGTTTTACCGGTTGCACTCTGTTTCAAACCGGTGTCACTGTTTTCCAGTCATTTAAAGTAAATGTCGTTGAACTAGTTTAGGACAGTATTTTGTCTGTACTGATTCACCCCCCCCCCCTCTCAGTACCAATTTGGTACTATTCGTTCATCATTGAGTTATCAATTGGTATTAGAGCATCCTCCAGGTCCTCTATGTTGTAAGCTTAACCGCTTGAGGGAAAGATCCTGTTGTAATGATGAAGAGGGAAGGTCCAAAGTTTAACAAAGAAAATTTTAGTATATGGAAAGATAGAATGAAGATATACATCCGAAGCATGGGTGCTCAACACTAGAGCTATGTTGAGAATCCCTATGTTGCCCCTACCGGTACTCTCATCGATGATCAAAAGAGAGAGATACCAGAGAATGGGAAAGTCATGGAAGCCCTAATCAGTAGTTTATCTGATATTGAGTTCATTGATGTCTAAGATAAGGTAAATCCCAAAGAGGTATGGGATGCTCTTGAAAATATCTATGGAGGTGATGAGCATGTAAAACAAGCTAAGGAAGAAATCCTTAGAGGAAAGTTTGAAGACATGTGAATGCTTGAAGGTGAAACCATTCAACAGTATGGTATAAGAATCAAAATAGTTGTTGGAGATATCAAGAGCATAGGTGGTAAAATAGAAGATTCCACTATGGTAAGCAAAGTCCTGAGATCCCTATTGTCGGTCTATGCAATAAGGGTTGCTGCTATTCAGGAGCTGAGATCAATAGACAAGACTAAGGTATCCTTGGACTCCATCATAGCCAAGTTGACAACCTATGAGCTAAATAGTTTTGATGGTAGTGTTCAAAAGACTGAATCAACTTTTAAAACCTCTACTATACCATCCTGAAAAGGAAAAGAAGCTAGCATTAGTGGTGAACCTAGACAGAGCAGAGAAATGGATGATGAGGAGATTCTGATGGCATTTGAAGCTCTCCTTGCCAGGAAGCTTCCTAAAGGAACTGGTAAATACAAAGGTAAGCTACCTTTGAAATATTTTTCTTGTAACTAGATAGGACATATTGCTATAAACTTTCCTAATGGCGATAACAAGGACAAACTAGAAAGGTTCAAGAAATTCAAAGGAGGAAACTGGAGAAACTGTTTTGTGGCAGTTGATGAAGGTGTCACAGATGAAGAATCAGAGGATGAAGAAAATGAAGATATTGTGTTTGTTGTTGTCAAAGAATATGTGTCAGACAAGAAAACTCTTGTCTCCCAGTTTGATAATTCCAATGTTTGGATCATTGACAGTGGTTGTTCTCACCATATGACTGGTGATCGGAGCAAGTTTCTATCCTTGGAGGAGTATGATGGTGGTGTGGTTCACTTTGGCAATGATGCACCATGCATGGTCAAAGGCAGAGGGTCCATCTCTCTAAATGGAAAGAGTAGTGCTGACAATGTGTACTGGGTTGATGGTCTCAGACACAACCTTCTGAGTGTTGCCCAGCTGAATGACAGTGGCCTCACTCTGGAATTCAAGAATGGAGTTTGTAGAATCAAAGGAAAAGATGGTGAATTGGTGGCCACCGGCATGTAGACCAAAGGTAACCTATTTCATTTGAATGCAAATATAAGTACATGTCTTATGGTTAAGTTTGATGATAGCTAGATATGGCATAGGAGACTCTGCCATGTAAACTTTGATAACATTGTGAAGGCTAGTAAGATCAAGGCAGTTAGAGGATTGTTGGTGCTAAGCAAACTGGATAATACCTTGTGCAAAGAGTGTCAATTGGGGATAATGTCTTCCTCAACATTTAAAGGTAAATCTTTCACTGCTGACAACTTGCTTGATCTTGTGCATACTGATTTGTGTGGTCCTATGAAAACTAGAAGTGTGCAGGGTGATAGGTACTTCATGATTCTCACTGATGACTACTCAAGAATGATATGGGTCACATTCTTGAAAGACAAGTCTAAAGCCTTTGTGAAGTTCAAAGCTTTTAGAGAATTAGTGGAGAAGGAAAGTGGTAAAAGGATCAAGTGTCTCAGAACTAATCAAGGAGGGGAATTCACTTCCGGTGAATTCAACTAGTATTAAGAAGAATTTGGCATCAATAGGCAATTATCTGCCCCCCGGACTCCACAACAGAATGGTCTAGTAGAGAGGAATAACTGGATTGTGGTTGAAGCAGCTAGAACCATGTTGATTCAAGGAAAGGTAGCTCACACCTTTTGGAGAGAAGCGGTGAGCACTACAGTCTACACAATGAACCGGGTACTCATCAAGAAAGGTAAGGATAAAATCCTTATGAGTACTGGACTGGTAAGACACCTATGGTTAGCTACTTTAGAGTGTTTGGTAGCAAATGTTACATCAAAAGGAGTGAACACCAGAGCAATTTTGATGCAAAATGTGATGAGGGAATATTCCTAAGATATTCCACCAAGAGTAAAGCTCTCAAGTGTTTCAACAATAGGACTCAGAGAATTATGGAAAGCATCAATGTGAGAGTTGATGAAACCTCTGAGAAACTGGAGGAAACCGGCAGTGAGCAAGCTATAAATGAGTCGGTTGCAACCTTCTCGAAACCGGTTGTCAGTCAACCAAGTACCAGTAACAGTGTTCCTGAACTGGTGAATGTTGATACTGATGAAGATGAGGATGAAGAGGAAAAGCAAGAAGAACCAATCAAGACTATTCCTCGGTATGTCAAGTTGAATCATGATCCTAAGCAGATCATAGGAGATAAGGATGCAGAAATCCTTACAAGAAGAAAGATCAGAGAAAACTCATGTATGATCTCTGAATTTGAGCCTAAATCATTCAAAGAGGCTCATAAAGATGAAGACTGGATCAAGGCAATGGAAGAGGAACTTGACGAGATAGAGAAAAATGGTACATGGTCCTTGGTACCCAGACCGGAGCATAAAAATGTCATTGGCACCAAATGGGTATTCAGAAACAAGCTAAATGAGGATGGCATGGTGATTAGGAACAAAGCCAGATTGGTGTGCAAAGGATATGCTCAAGAGGAAGGAGAAGACTATGGAGAAACCTTTGCTCCTGTAGCTAGATTGGAAGGAGTTTGTATGCTTCTTGCATATGCAGCTTTTAAAGGCTTCAAAGTATATCAAATGGATGTAAAATCTACATTCCTAAATGGTGTACTTGAAGAGGAGGTGTATATTGAGCAGCTAGGTGGGTTTTCCCTATCTGAAGACAGTGACATGGTATGTAGGCTACATAAAGCCTTATATGGTCTAAAGAAAGTACCTAGGGCATGGTATGAGCACCTACATTCCCATCTTGTGAAGATTGGATTTGAGAGAACAAGTGAAGATAGCAATATCTACTTGAAGTCTGAAGGAGATCAGATCCTGATCTATAAGGTATTTGTTGATGACATTATCTTTGGTGGAGATGACAAGATGAGTCATGAGTTTGTTGATGAGATGAAGGAAGAGTTTGAGATGTCACTCATAGGGGAGATTAAGTTCTTCATTAGACTACAGATCCAACAGATGAAGGATGTAATCTTTATCACTCAGTCCAAGTATGTCAAAGAGGTGTTGAAGACCTTTGGCATGGAAGATAGCAAACCGGTTGGTACACCGATGGTGACCGGTTGCAAATTATCAAAAGAGGATGATTCCGCATTGGTTGATGAGAAGGAATACCGATCAATGATTGGTAAGTTGCATTATGTAGTGCATAGAAGACTGGATATTGCACATGCAGTTGGCATTACTGCAAGGTTCTAGAAAAGTCCAAGAGAATCCCACTTGGTTGTAGTCAAGCAGATTCTTAGGTATCTGAAGGGAACTGTTGACCATGGATTGTGGTATCCATATAGCAAGGACTTCAACTTGAAAGTGTTCACAGATGTTGATTGGGCTAGTAATGTGGATGACCTAAAAAGCACAACCGATGGTGCATTCTTTCTCGGTGGTAGACTGGTCTCATGGATGAGTGAGAAATAGAGTTGTATCTCTCAGTCTACAGCGGAAGCGGAGTATGTTGCAGCTTTCATGAACTGCACTCAGACAATCTGGATGAAGCATGTATTAAATGGCTTCAAAATCCCTGTATCTGAACTGGTAAGTATATTCTATGATAATACAAGTGCTATCAATATTTCAAAGAATCCGGTTTTACATTCTAGAACCAAGCACTTTGAGCTTAAGTATCATTTCTTGAGGGAAAAGGTTTAGAACAAAGAGATTGCACTGGAGCATGTGGCCAGTAAGGAGCAGTTAGCAGACATATTCACCAAGCCTCTCCCAAAGACTACATTTACACACTTAAGAGGTAAATTAGGGGTCTTGCCCCTTCAGGAGGTGAACTAAAGGTATATGCTCCACATCAATCATGTATTGCATAGTCAAATATTTCTTCAAGATTGATGTATTGAAGGATGCTACTCCTCTGGGGGAGAAACATAATGGAATAGGGAAACTTGTGCCTCCACTTTGGCATTGTTGTCAAAGGGGGAGAAGATGTAAAGCAGAGAAGATATCTATAGAAATTGGGGGAGAAGATGTGAAGCGGAGAGATATCTTTGTATATTGCCATCAATGCCAAAGGGGGAGATTGTTGGCATTATGTGAACTGATATGAGGACATAATGATATTGTATGCTGTCATTGATGTCAATATGTGATATGAAGAGAGAACTGACATATGTGAGAACCGGTATATATGCCAAACTAAAGTGGTATATTTGTTCAAGGTGAACCGACATGTAGTCATGGGAACCAGCACATGGAAGCATTGTATGACTACCAGTTGGTAGGTAGTTTCCACTTCAAAATTTCCAGTTGGAGTACCTCAAGCCTGTGTGACTCAATCGATGATCTTTGTGTGATGAGTTAGTAGTATAACAAAGAACAGATCGTGTTGCCACGTTAGCCTTGTGCGCGTGAAGGATCTTGCATGAAGAAGACTATCCCTATCTACCTTGAGAATGTGTGAAGTTTGTAAATGGTGAAAACGCATGATGAATTATCAGCTGCCATGAAATTGGTGGATAATGAACGAAGGAGAATATCTTGAGATTTATTCAAGATCTGTTGCATTCAATACAGTATGATCAACGATCAGGATTGAAGCATTTGAATTCCTTAACCTAATAGGTCTAGGGTTTAGGGTTTATGCTACCGACCTATCTGTTGTCCTATAAGGTCAATGTTGTGATTCTTTCAGAGTTTTTTGGCAAAAGTTGTGTGTGAGTATCCAAGAGAAGGGATACGTGATTCTTACCAGACCAGAGGAGAGAAGTGATACCTATAGAGTGTAAGTGTAGAAGGTGAAGAGGAGTTTAAGCGGATCTGCATTGGCATTGAGTGTTGTTACCAGATCATTGTAATAACTGTTGATCTCTGACCACCTCAATAGTTGGAAAATCCCCTAACAGGGTAGCCTTAACAAGCTTGATGTAAATCCCTTAACAGGGTAACTCAAAGTCATTGAGATCTGGAAAGCTAGAGAGCTCTGGAAATCCTTTAGCTATTGAGTTCTTGAAATCCTCTAACAAGGTACCCTTAACAGGGTTTAACCCTTAACTAGGTATTGTAGCCATCCCTTAACTGGGTGATCTCTAATAGGATCGGTTCCTAGCAGAACCTTTTGTAATGTCTTTAACCGAACAAGGCTCCTAACAGAGCAGACTTCCAAAGAGTTCAAAAACAACTTGTGGGTATTCATCCCCACCGTGGTTTTTCCCAGTTGGGTTTCCACGTGAAAAATATGTGTGTCATGTGTGATGCTTTGTTATTGCCTATTAAGCATATGATGGTTATTGTTTTATGCCTGTCAATAAAACATGTTGAACTGGCTATTGTGAAGATATGATGATAGATTACCTATTCATGCATAAGGGTGAAATGGTAGTGTAGTTTTGAGTTGAGTGGAAAGCTAAGTGAGTAACCGGTTTATGATTGTTTTAATTATTCTGGGTTTTACCGGTTGCACTCTGTTTCAAACCGGTGTCACTGTTTGCCAGTCATTTGGAGTAATTATCATTGAACCAGTTTAGGACAGTATTTTGTCTGTACTGATTCACCCCCCCCTCTTAGTACCAGTTTGGTACTATTCGTTCATCATTGAGTTATCAATTTGATCCAGAGTCATTGAACCACAGAGCTTTTATGCAATATAGAGCTTTGAGTTATCACAAAAACCAAGTAGGAAAGATCAGTCCCAACTTCTTCCCAGACATTTGTATCACTTACAACGTAGCTCGAGAAACGCCACCAATGCCCGAAAGGGAAGAGATAGAATTTGTTTCATTTGTGACACAAAGCTTTTATTGAAGTTAAAAATTTCATCCATTTCTCATTCACACATCATCTCATTCATTTTCAACTCTCAAAACATTAAAGAGGTTCTTGTACTAAGTTCTCTTTTGGATATTGCTTGAATCAAACACAAAACATCACTTTTAGATTGTTTCTACATCTAGGATAAGCTCATCCTAAGAGACATCTCTAAACAGATTAAAACTAGTTTATGAGTGAATCCTCTCATTACTTGGTAGTTAAGTCTGTAACACATCTCAGATTTCTCTAAACCTTATCACATCAAACCTTATAAAAAAAAACAAGCAATTCAAAGAAAGAATTTCAGTCACATCTACCTTTAAGTGCTAGAGATCCACATAAACACTACACCAATCATCAATCTTTCATTTAATCAACAACTCATCATCATTTTCACCCAACTTCAAACAAAAACTTGTAAACAAAATGGCTTATACCCGATCACAGTCAAGACAATGAGAAATAGAAATTAAAGAAGAAGAGGAGGAAAATATCAATGAATTTCAAGAAGCACTTAGACGAAATGCTAATGACC
The DNA here is from genome assembly GCF_030272615.1 of Cryptomeria japonica. Taxonomy (NCBI): domain Eukaryota; kingdom Viridiplantae; phylum Streptophyta; class Pinopsida; order Cupressales; family Cupressaceae; genus Cryptomeria; species Cryptomeria japonica. The sequence continues at coordinate 249,855,629 of NC_081415.1, forward strand.
AAAACCCAAGTACTCCTACTCCTACAAAAATAGAAAGGGCTCAACACAACCCTCTCTTTAACAGACTTTTTGATGAAATACTTAGGAGCAATGCGGATGCTCACTTTTTAAAGCTTGCTCAAGAAGAAGCCAAACTCCCCTCTGACTTTGATCTTGCACAACTAAGACAAGCATTAGAATGACAAAGTCGCCATGAAGAAGAAAGAGGTAGAGATCCCATTAGATATAACATTCCTCGAGGTAACCCACCTCCTCCTCCTCCAAATGAAATAGAGATGTTGAGGCAACAAGTTGAAAATCTCACCCAACAACTTCATAGTGGTGTGAAAACTTATCAATTTTCACTCAATGACATTTGTCCCTATCCCTTTGATAGGAATATTTATATGCCACCTTTTACATGAGGATTCGAAACACCCAAATTCAAAAAGTATAGAGGAAAGGGAGATCCTCGCAACCATGTCAGGGAATTCCACTCAGCTTGCCTCGAAGTGGCATACGAAGATATGTACCTCATGTGCCTTTTTCCCCAAATCTTGGGAGGAACAACCACATCATGGTTTTTCTGACTACCTGGTGGCATTAGGACCTTTGAAGAGCTAGTTTAGAAGTTCTTGGTACATTACTCTCATAACATTGAACGTGATATCACCATGGCTGATCTATGTAATACTAAACATTAACCAGGTGAACTATTCTCAGTATTCCTGCAATGATGGCGTCAAATGTCTAGTAGGCATTCTCTTCAGTTACCTGAACAAGAACTAGTGGAAATATTTATTTCCAACTTAAACGAAGAAATGGAATTTCACCTAGATGTCAAAGACACAGACTCTTTCAATGACATGATCACCAAAGGATTAAAATGTGAGCGGGCTCTCATCAAGAAAGGACTTATCAAAATCTATAATGAGCCAAAAGATGGTCCTCGCCCACGCTTCAATAGTGACAAACCAAGCTTCTGGAACAAGAACAAAAATGTTGTCAACAATGGGGTTGTGGATGCCAAAACTATCAAAAGTGCACAACCTGTAGTTCGATTTGCAGGACAAAATCCCCCACCTCAGACTAACATAGTTGCTCCTCCAAATCAAGGCCGCATCACATCTCACGATGAACCCAAACCGCGTCAACAAAAACAAAAGCGAACATACACTCCCTTAGGGGAACCCATCGAAATAGTATTATGACAACTGGTTTCTCAAAATCTGGTAACTTTACCCAAAACATCAAACTATGAACCTCAAGTCAAACCTGCATGGTGGAGGGATACTGAACATTGTGATTTCTATGAAGGGAGAGGACACAAGACAATCAATTGTCATAGATTGAAAGATCTTATTCAGGATCTTATTGACCGAGGTGAAATCGAAATTGAAGGACATGACCCAAAAACAACAAACAATGATCATCTGATGTTCAAAAATCCACTTCCATCACAAGATCAAAGGGGTCCTTCCACTTCCAGGAGAGGCACTGATACCACTGATTATACGCAAGCTGCGTATAATTACACAGTAAATCACCTGTTCGATGCCAGTGAACAAATTGCAACTATAACCATAAAAAATCCTAGCTCCACTTGCAATATTGTTAACGCCGCAGCAAGATTACCATAAAAGCAGCTCCACAAGGCACCCCATCTATCCCAAAGTAGTATAACCTTATGGAACAGTTAGACAAAATGTCCACACTGATATCTATCTTAGAGCTATTGCACCTATCTCCGTCTCATAAAACAATCTTGGATCAAGCTCTCCAAGAGGCGTTAGTCCCTGCAAACCTAAATATAGCTAAGTTCCAAGCCATGGTTGGAAGTATAAAGTCATCACCTTGTCTCACTTTTTTTGAAAGTGACAACTCTTCCTTCCAGCAACCTCATAACGCTTCCCTACACATTGAAGGATTTATCAACCAGCATAGGATCAAGCAAGTCTTGATCAATAATGGGGCTAGCCTGAATATTTGTACATTGTAGTTGGTCACAACTTTGGGATATGCAATAGAATCAGTGGATCCCCATAAAAAGATCACAATCAAAGCTTACGATGATGCAAAGTGTTCATCCAAAGGAGCTGTGGTACTACCTATCCGAGTGGGCCTTGTGGTGAAGCATATCATCTATCAAGTTCTGGACATTGTTAGGAAGACCTTGAATACATGCCATGCAAGCTGTTCCATCCACCTACCATCAGTGTATCAAGTTCCCACATAATGATGTAGTGATCACAATCCTGGGCGATGCAAACCCCTTTGCATATTGTCATAATATCAATCATCAACCATAGATTACCGTTCCTAACAATAAAGAAGCCATCTCCTCCACCTCATACATAAGTCCAGCCTCTCTTGCCAGTTCAAACACCACTATACCCAAGCAAGAAAAGCTTAAGATGAAAATAGCAGAGGAAGGTCCTGGGGAATACAATTTGAGTCAACTCTTTTGTGTGGGACAAATGCCCACTTCTCCTACAACACATGGAAAACTTTAGCAATTACTTCAAACACCACTAATCATGCCACCATGTGCTTTGATGCCTTTCATCCTTGGGAAGAGTCAAGAAGAAGAAACCAGAGATGAGGACTTAGCGGAATGGATCTATAAAGATCCCATCACCACCAATATGCCGCAAGCTACACTTCCCACATATCAGTATGGCAAAGGCCTCCTCATTATGCAAAGAATGGGTTATGATGGTCAAAGTTCTTTGGGACCTTGCAAAAAAGGAAGACATGAACCACTACTGCTAGAATTAAAGCCCAAAGATAATACAGGCTTAGGCTTTCAAAAGGAGATCCTTCCTAAGCTCAGATTCAAAGGAAAACCCAGCAAACCACTATATTAGCCTATTGCAAAGAGGACACCTTTTATTATAAAAGAAGCATCAAACACCATTGCAACTGCCCCACCAAGGCTCAAAATCCTAGCACAACCATCTATAATACCAATCATCCCACTCATCAAACTAGTGATCCCATCAGCAGCAACAATAACATTAATAGCACCATTAGCAGCAGCAACTATATCAGAACCCGTAGCAACATCTACAACACCAGCAGTTCCAGCAGAAGCAACAGAGTCAACACTATCGATACTCCCCGTATCGGATGCATTGATCCCTATCATCCTTCCTACAACACTGATCATCTCATCTACAAAGGTACATCAACCGATCACACCTGCAGTGTTTCACACAAAGGACATCCCAGTATGGTATAGTAATCAGATACTGGAAAGTGATTCAGAGACCAACTCACATGAATGGGAATTTGATTCAATCTAGCTTAATACTTCAGATGAGGAAGACACATCACTACCTCCACCTCGCAAAGACATCCCTGTTTATGGAGAAGCACAAATAAAGACCTCTTGGGTTTCTGAGATGGAAACTTCTTCCACAGACTCTACATCACATCCTATGCCTGATTCTGACAGGGAGAGTACCATCAATGACCTTCACCACAATGTCTTAACCCTCACTGACACATCTAACGAACTTAACCTAATCAATGAGGTAATACCCATTATCCATCCTGAACTCATTGAATGGAACCCACCTAATCCCCCATGTCTTGACCATTTCCAAAATGATGAGGCACTCATTGTATTTTTGGAACTATGGGATAACATACCAAGAAGGGATCACAAAGCTAGATTTGCCATAGAACTTAATAGCGCAACATACTTTGGGGTAGATGCCAAACCTTTTAGCTACAAAAATATAACAATAAAACATGGATCTTCCTGTGAAAACCACATTGTGGCACTGTTTGATTCAACAAAAGTAAAAAGAAAGAGTGTATCCAATGGTGAAAACCTCTCTGAGGCATCGGCAGATGAAAGGTTTGACATTCTCCTTGCTAGTACACAATAGGAATGATCAATGGTTCTCATCGAGGAAACAAATGAATACAATGTGGGGACTCATGAAACTCCTCACCACATACATCTGGCATCTCTTCTAACTCTAGAGGAACAACCTAAATTTGTAGAGTTCCTTCAAAAGTGTTAGATCAACTTTGCATGGTTATATGTAGACATGCCTGAGCTTGATCCTGATTTAGTCATGCATCACCTCACCGCAATAGAAGGAGCCAAGCCTGTCAAGCAGAAGCTTCGTAAGATGCATCCTCAGATTGTAGTATTAGTCAAAGTAGAACTCAAGAAACTCCTAGATGTTGGTTTCATTAGACCAATTGATTATGCGGATTGGATATCCAATATTGTGCCTATCAGCAAGCCAAATGGGGGCATCCATATTTGCACTAACTTCAGAGATCTGAATAAGGCATGTCCTAAGGATGACTTTCCCCTACCAAACATCGACATCATAGTAGACCTAACAATAGGACATGCCATGCTTTCACTCATGGATGGCTTTTCAGGATACAATCAGATAAAGATCAGACCAGAGGATCAACATAAGATAGCCTTCACATGTCCATGGGGCACATACTGCTGGAATGTAATGCCTTTCGGCCTCACGAATGTAGGAGAAACCTATCAACGAGCAATGACCACCATCTTCCATGACATGATGCATACCGTAATGGAAGATTATGTTGATGATTTACTAGCAAAATCACTCACCAGAGAAGGTCATCTCGACATATTAGATAAAATCTTTGATAGACTGGAACAATATCATGTTCGACTCAACCCAAAGAAATGTGTCTTTGGAGTAACCTCAGGGAAGCTTCTAGGATACATTTTCTCAAGCAAAGGTATTGAGGTCGATCCAAGAAAGGTCAAAGCAATCATAGACATGCCACCACCAAAAAACATCAGTCAGCTAAGGACATTACAAGGACGGATACAATCTATCCGAAGATTCATTGCAAAACTGGCAGATAAGTGTTACCCCTTTACACATCTGCTACACAAAAACATCCGCTTTCAATGGGATGCCAGATGCCAGCAAGCATTCCAGATGCTTAAAGACTATCTCATGAATACACCATTGTTGATCCCACCAGATCCAAGAAGACCTCTTGTAAAGCGGAAAATCGATCGAACCCTAGTTGCTCTCCCTTCTTCCAACTCCAAGGAGAGAGAAGGGAGGTTGCTAGGGTTGATGGTTTTCACTTGGGAGACTTTACATTCAAAAGAGGGGTTGAAACCCACAAGATCCAATCCCACACAATGCAAGATTGGATGCTAAATGAGTTTCAAGGGTTAAGACAACAAGGCTACCCTCTTTTGTAAAGAATGTTGATAGAAGAATTAAGCTAGGAATGCATAGAAAGTGAGAAAGATTCGCTTATAAACTGAGATAGGGATATAGGATGAAGCTGCGGACCTGGAATTAGCAGTAAAATGTTGATACGGCGCTGTCCTGCAAATTTGAGTGAAAGTTGACGGGACGATGGCGCCCGGCGTGCACACGGTCCTCCGAAAAATCCGCGAAACGAAGGGGGATCTGTTCGTCTCTGCACAAGGATTCCAGATCTTCAATTTCAGCCGCGTACCTGCAGCCTACACACAGAAAAGTGAAGACGATTGGGGGGTTAGGGATTAGGGGTTTGCCTTTAGGTCAAACCCCAGTTTTGGAATTAACCAAGAAATGAGAAATGTTGTAAATGTAAATGTCTGTAATGTAAAACAAGTACTAATACCTTGTTGTAAGGATGTTTGTATCCTTATGTGCGAAGGTATAGATGTTGTTGTATGTTGTATGTTGTAGTAGTATGTAGTGAGTGATCTCCTCTTCAATGGTTGAATCCTTGTCTTGAATGCAACACTTAGCCTTGAATGGAGACTTGGAATGATCAATTGCTTGAAGGAATGTTTGAATGCTTGAATGCTTGAATGTTTGAATATCATTTTCACGCCTTTTTCATCTATTTTCATCCATCCAAATGAGAGAGGAAAATGTAGTTTATATACTTGCCAATTAGGGTTGATAGACTGATTTTCCTGACCTTAGGCCGACCAGGAAATGTTAATTTCCAATTTGCAAACAAAAAGACTCGAAGTCCCATAAGAGACCGGGCCCAAAATAGGGCCAGGGACCAGGGCGCTGGGTGCCCTGGTCCTGAAGGACCAGGGCGCTGGGCGCTCTGGTCCCACCTCCCGAGACAGCAGGGTGCAAAGGAGGTTCAAGCCAGGGTGCTTGAAAATGCAGTTTTTGGTGTCGTGGACAAGTTTCGGGGTCTCCATTTAGGTTCCGTGTTGCGTCGCCATCGTGAAGACCAAAATGTAGTCGAAATTGCAAGTGTCGCAATTTTAGGATGCTACATTTAGCCCCCACTTTAGTGGGAGTATGTATGCTCATACTTCCGGTAAAGTACAAGGAAACAACATTGAAAAACTTTCACCATGTCAAGGAGGCAAGACACACCAAGCCCCCAGTGGACTAAGGATCTTACGACTTCGATTGACAAAGTAAAAGGGAAGATCACGAGGGAGAACCATGACTGTCAGTAGTAAGGTTCCCTCACTATGAGTCATGTAAGAAAGATATCAAAAATTTTCAAGGAAAAGCTAAATTTGTCAAGAAATTTTCAAGTATCTTGAAGAGATATGAAACAAGATGTATGCCCCCCTACGTTAAAGCGATCGCACACACCTCAACGGGGGTGATTGTTTTAACGTAGTGATACACATAAGAAATGAGAAAGGAAAGGAGCATGTTATCGCAAAGATTTAGCCCCCAAGTGTGAGATAAACCCAAGGATAATAGACACAAAACACAAAGCACAAGGTGACTTCGCTTTCCTCGGGGTCAGTATGCTGTATGATAATTCATGTATATCATATGTATGTATGCATAATTGTTCTTCATTCCCCATTCAAGGAAGGTCACCTAGAAGAAGGGAACACATGTGTCTTTTGAGTCAACATGAGAGAGACCAAAAGATATCTCAATGCTTTGCATCGTCCTCAAGTAGACAACACTAAGGACAACAAATAGAAGAATGAGAATAACATATAGAAGAAGTAACACAAGAGAGGAGGAGAGAATCTGCTATGCTAATGTAACTAGTCTAGCACGTCATCTACCCCCCGATCTTGCTGATCAATGTTTCGGGAAGGCAGGGAACACGCTAGAGGAGGAACATCCAACACAGCAGATGGAGCTATCACAAGATCCAAACAAGGGCTATGTTCATGTTCCAAGCCACGTTGTTCTTGTCTAGGAGCTAGGATAAGTGCTTTAGAAAATTTGTTAGATAAATGGTTATCAATATCAACAAGTTCATATTCACTATCAGAAGCAAGAGAAGTAACATTTTCATCATGAATAACATTTTCATCTATAGCATCATCAAGATTTATAAAAATAGGGTCTTTAATTCGCACAGGATCAAGACCATCATGCATCTTATGTTTAGGAGATTTTGGAGAAAATGGAATAATGCTTGTTGAAGGTGTTTTTGGGGATTGCGAAGTTTGAGAAGCAGCTACTTGAGCTCTAAGACGAAGCTTTCATCGACATTCACGCGCAGAACGATTTCGTCTAGTCTTAGTAGGAAGTGGAGAAGATTGAGGAGGAGGAATGTTCTCATCCTTATTACTTGGGTGTTTAGGTTGTGGTCTCTTAGGCTAGATAATAGGAGAAGAAGAAGATCTCTTCTCTCTATAAAAAGAAGGAGGAACTGCTCCATATAAAGGAGGAATATTTGGTTTAGGAAGAAGACCAAGTCCATCATGACGAGGAGGTATAGGTCTACTTTTAGGAAGTTTATTAGGAATAGACATAGTCACATCAATAGGGATGGGTTGGGAATCTTCTTGAGGAAAGACATTAGTTTTATCTTTCAAAGGAAGAACTTCCTTCTCAAGAACAATAGGAATGTCAAGTTTAGGTGTTCTAGGTTCACTTAAAGATAGGATCATATATGTTTTCCATTTTTGATAAGATTTAAAAAGATGATCACTTCGCGGAGGAAGGGATTGGAATTGTTTAGGCCAAAAATAATCAATAGGAATGCTAGAAGTTCTTTCAGCTTGTTTAAAGAGACTATGATTGACAATAACAACTTCACCATTATGGGGAAATTTCAAACATTTGTGAATAGGAGAAGCAATAGCTTTCATGGAAGATAGCCAAGGATAGCCAAGCTTCACACGAAATTGTTCAGATGAAGGAATAATAGCAAAGTTCACATCAAGGGATTTGTTATGAACTTCAATAGGCAATGTAATAGAACCAATTGCAGGAGAAGAAAATGCATCAAATAATTTCACAATCACATCTGTTTTGTCATAAATCACTTGATTCAATTGCAAAGTAAAAAGGAATTCTTCAGTAATAACATTAACCATGCACGAAGGATCAATAAGCACTCCACGGAAAGGTGTATTCTTGACTTTTGCAACTATGTATAAAGGACCATCAGGTGCCCTGATAGTTTCACTAGAATCAAATGTGATGGAAGGTTCTTTAGGGTTTTCTTGCTGCTCTACAAAGTTAATCACATTCGGAGTCATAGACACAAGACCATCAGATGAGAGAGAGGAATCATTAGTCTCAATCGCATTAGAGGTATGAGAAGGTAATGGATCAGTAAAAATCTGAAGATTTTGGTTAGGAGGAGCTACAGATGTGTTGCCTTTATCATTCACTCCCGAAACAGAGATAGTATTATTATCAATCAAATCTTGAATTTTACCCTTTAAAGAAAAACATTTTTCAGTATCATGCCTAGGCTGACAATGAAATTGACAAAAAGATTTGTTATCAAAATAAGGTGAAGTAATCTTTGCAGGATCAATTTGCCTTATAGGAGGAAGAGTAAGCACATTTTGTTCCAATAACTTATTCATAATACTATGCAATGATTCATTCAAAGGAGTATACTTTCTTTCTTTCTTGAAAAATTTAGAAATAGGAGGCACACCTGATGCTGCATTCACATTGTTGTTGATGATGTTTTCATTGAATTTGATGGAATCTCTGTTCGGTTTAAACTTCCCAAATGGTTGTTGACTGCTATCACCCTTATCACTTGGAGCCATAGGATGTGATTATTCCATTTGACTCATAGTCAGTTGATAATTGTGAAGAGTTGCACACAACTGTTGGAAAGAAGTAAACTCAGAAAACAGAAGTTTGTCTCGAATATCTTTTTGTAAATTAGAAATAAAGATTCTTTGAATATCATTATCAGGCACTGGAAAAGAAATTTGAGCATACAAATGCTTATATCTACCAATGAAATCAGTCACTTTTTCTTTAACACCTTGTTTACAATGCATTAAATCAATCAAAGTAACTTTAGGACTTATATTGTTTTGAAATTGTTGAATGAAAGCATTTGCAAGTTGCTCGAAAGAAGTAATAGAATAAGAAGGCAACGAGCAATACCATTGTAGGGCTTTATCTCTTAATGTTCTAGTAAACAGTTTTGCAAGCAACCTTTGGTCATAAGCAAAATCAGTACATATTGTTTGAAAAGTCTTAACATGTGTTAGAGGATCTCCTTTACCATTATAAAGCTCCAAATGCGGGATTTCAACATGTTTAGGAGGGATAGCTCGAACAATGTCAAGAGAAAGTGGGCTCGCAACATCAAATGTTGGCACACTAAACTTAGATTGATTCATAGAGGCAATTTGTTGCTGTAAAGAAGAGACAGTTTGTGCAAGATTGTTAATGGTCGCTTCAGTCGAAGAATTCATATTAGATGTGTTAGATTGAGATGGAGGTGTTATGTTATTGAAAGAAGGTAAAGAGTAAGGTGGTGGGACTCTATGATAGTTAGTCATAGGAGATGATTGGACATGAGGAACACTACAAGGAGGAATGGAATGGTTAAATGAATTGCCCCCTTGCGTCATGTTCATTTGTGAAGATGTAATAGGAACACTCATTGAAGGAATGAATGAAAAAGTTGGATTAAATGAAGGAAGAGGGTTAATTGAAGGATCACCCCCATGACTGGTGATCACAGGAGGAATGTCTTGTATAGAAGTAGTCCTTATGTTTGATGTAAAGGTAGGTATGCTAGCAATAGAAGTTGTCAAAGGGATAGAGTGATTGACTTGAGCAGGAGGTTGTGTATAACCTAAAGTTTCGGCACAACTCTTCATAGGCATCACATTCAAATCCACAATGTGTGCAATACCACGCAAAATATCAATTCCATTCTTATCATTTTGAAGCATACATTTTAGACCCTCAATTAAAGGAAGAGCTTGACTATCGGGGTATTCTTGAGACATCCATTGTCGAAAATCGTCAAATTGATTATCCAATTTCGAAAGTTGTTCTTCAGAAACCTCATGGAGAGCTTCTTCATCATTAGGAGGATTAGAGGAATTACCCATGTCCTCGTTAAAAAGGCTATTCAAATTAGGTTCCATCTCCTCAGTAATTAAACCTCGGAAAGACTTAATTCTACGGCTTCGTCTAACGGGAATAGTGTAAGTAGGGCTTATTGTTGTAAAACTCATGCACTAGAGAGAGAGAGAGAAAATTTTGAATTTTAGAGGTAGCAATTTTCAGTAAAATCAGCCAATCTTCTGGATTTAAGCTGTTAAATACAATCAGGACAATCTCCCGAAATTTCAGAAAAAATGTCAGGGACCGTGGCGCTCGGAGTGCACACGGTCCCGACAACTTTTTTTGAAATTTGCAGGGATGAAAGTTATGATGATTTTAGAGCTAATATGAAAATATTGAGTGATTTTACGATCTGTAGATAGGCCAAATTAAAGTTGCAATCTCAAAATTGAACCCTACCAAGATTGTCGAAAAATGCAAAATTTGAATTTTGAAAAAGAGAGGGAAACTGAAATTTTGAAGTTTATGATTTTAGAGGGAATACCAAAAGCAATGCAAGTTTTGAAATTTAAAAGTTGACTCAATTTCACGCAAAATTCAATTTTGAAAGCGGAAATTAAAGTTGTTGTAATTAAGCACTTAATTTCAAAAGTCACAAATTGCAAGAATTTGAATAAAGCACTGAAATTTCGAATGAATGCAAACACACTTTTCAGATTTAGGACAGTAAGAACACAATTTTGACACAAAATTTCAATTTCAATGATTTTTGAATGATTAGAAGTGTTAATCCAAGCAATCCCTAGACCAACTTTGACTTTAATTTTGAAAGTGTTATAATTGATAAAATGAGCCAAAATTCTGGATTTTAGCAGGAAAATACAGTAAGATCTAGCTCCCGAAATTTCAGAAAAAATGTCGGGGACGATGGCACTCGGAGTGCACACGGTCCTCGCAACTTTTTTCCAAATTTTCAAGGATGAAAGATATTGTGATTTTATTGCGGAATCCAAAGTTACAGCTGATTTGGAGATGTTTTGATCAGTGAAATTGTCGGACAAAGGTTGAATCAAGAGGGTTTCAAAAATTAGGGTTTTGACACTTAACCACTTAATTTTCAAAATTAAAGCACAAATATGAATTGATAATTTGTAATAGAAGGGTAGATCTGAAACAAGCATTAACATTTAGACATTTCACAAGCTTAATTACTAAAAAGAAAATTTAGGGTTTTTATGCAATTAACCTCTAAAATTTTGCAAAAGATCAAACATGGAAATGTAATCAAGGAATCCAATTTTCAGATCTAACCATGAATAATCAGAAAGGATGTTCACGTCGGGTTCACCAAAATGTAAAGTGGAAAATCGATCGAACCCTAGTTGCTCTCCCCTCTTCCAATTCCAAGGAGAGAGAAGGGAGGTTGCTAGGGTTGATGGTTTTCACTTGGGAGACTTTACATTCAAAAGAGGGGTTGAAACCCACAAGATCCAATCCCACACAATGCAAGATTGGATGCTAAATGAGTTTCAAGGGTTAAGACAGCAAGGCTACCCTCTTTTGTAAAGAATGTTGATAGAAGAATTAAGCTAGGAATGCATAGAAAGTGAGAAAGATTCTCTTATAAACTGAGATAGGGATATAGGATGAAGCTGCGGACCTGGAATTAGCAGTAAAATGTCGATACGGCGCTGTCCTACAAATTTGAGCGAAAGTTGACGGGACGATGGCGCCCGGCGTGCACACGGTCCTCCGAAAAATCCGCGAAACAAAGGGGGATATGTTCATCTCTGCACAAGGATTCCAGATCTTCAATTTCAGCCGCATACCTGCAACCTACACACAAAAAAGTGAAGACAATTGGGGGGTTAGGGATTAGGGGTTTGCCTTTAGGTCAAACCCCGGTTTTGGAATTAACCAAGAAATGAGAAATGTTGTAAATGTAAATGTCTATAATGTAAAACAAGTACTAATACCTTGTTGTAAGGATGTTTGTATCCTTATGTGCGAAGGTATAGATGTTGTTGTATGTTGTATGTTGTAGTAGTATGTAGTGAGTGATCTCCTCTTCAATGGTTGAATCCTTGTCTTGAATGCAACACTTAGCCTTGAATGGAGACTTGGAATGATCAATTGCTTGAAGGAATGTTTGAATGCTTGAATGCTTGAATGTTTGAATATCGTTTTCACGCCTTTTTCATCTATTTTCATCCATCCAAATGAGAGAGGAAAATGTAGTTTATATACTTGCCAATTAGGGTTGATAGACTGATTTTCCTGACCTTAGGTCGACCAGGAAATGTTAATTTCCAATTTGCAAACAAAAAGACCCGAAGTCCCATAGGAGACCGGGCCCAAAATAGGGCCAGGGACCAGGGCGCTGGGCACCATAGTCCTGGGGGACCAGGGCGCTGGGCACTCTGGTCCCACCTCCCAGGACAACAGGGTGCAAAGGAGGTTCAGGCCAGGGTGCTTGAAAATGCAGTTTTTGGTGTCGTGGACAAGTTTCAGGGTCTCCATTCAGGTTCCGTGTTGCGTCGCCATCGTGAAGACTGAAATGTAGTCGAAATTGCAAGTGTCGCAATTTTAGGATGCTACACCTCTATTACTCTATATCTTATCAACAAGTACAGCATTGGGTGTACTACTAGGACAACATAATGTAGAAGGGAAAGAGTGTGTTGTTTACTACATCTCTCGCACATAGGTTGGCTATGAACTCAATTACACCCCTATTGAGCAAGCTTGCCTAGTAGTAATCTTGGCAACAACTAAACTAAGGCACTATCTATTAACACACTAGGTACAACTCATTGCAAAGATTGATCCACTCAAATACTTACTCAACAAAGCAGCATTGATAGGCCACTTGGGCAAATGGGTGATGATTCTCAGTGAATTTGACATTGAGTATGTGGAACGTAAGTCTATCAAAGGACAAGTTATTGCCGATCAGTTGGCCGAGGGACCACTCATAGGCGATCATCCTCTCATTTCCAATTTTCCAGATGAAGAGATATTCATGATCACAACAGCACAACCATGGAAACTATACTTTGATGGTTCGTACACTAGGCATGGCTCGAGGGCAGGCATTCTGTTTATCACACCTCAAGGTGACAGCATCCCAAAGTCTTACAGGCTCACATTTCCATGCACAAATAACATAGCAGAGTATGAGGCCTTGATCACAGGACTCAGGCTAGCCATACAATGGAAGTTACAAGAACTACAAGTCTATGGCGACTCCCAACTGGTCATTCGACAAGAAACATATGAATATCAGACCAAGGATGATAAACTCATGCCATACAAGCAAATGGTGGACAAATTAAAGGAATCATTTACTACTATCACCTTTTAGCAAATACCAAGAGATCAGAATCGAGTTGCTGATGCTATGGCTACCATTGCATCTCTCTTAGATCTTCCACAGAATTCAACACGCTACAAGTTCTTGGTAGAACAGCTTTGGATCCCCGCTTATGATATCCCTGAATCTGAGATGATATATCACCTAATCAGTTCTGAATCCCCATGGTACGGTGAGTTCTACACCTATCTCCGCGATCACACCCTTCCTCCTAACCAATCGAATAACCAACATAAAACCTTCATTCACCAAACCGCTCGATATACCATTATTGTCGAAACCCTATATCGACGCAGTCTTGATGGTACTGTCCTTCGATGTCTAGAATAGGATGAGATAACAAAGGCCTTGGAAGAGGTCTATGAAGGAAAAATTAGTGGAACTCATGAAACTCCTATGCACTGGATACTATTGGCCATCCATGGAAAAAGACTCCTACTACTTTGTCAGAAAGTGCAAGAAAATTCAAGTTCATGGAGACCTAATACATGCACCGGCATAGGAACTGCAACCAATCACAATACCATGGCCTTTTTGTCAATGGGACCTTGACCTTGTGGGTAAAATCCATCCATCTTCATCCAACGACCACAAATTCATCATTACCACCACCGAATACTTCACAAAGTGGATTGAAGTTGTTCCACTTACCCAAGTCATCGGCAAGTAGATCACCTCATTCATCCTCAATTACATCATCTACCAGTATGGTGTACCCATGTCTATCATCACAGATAACGGGCTTCCTTTCAAAAATCAGGATGTCTGTGAACTCTATGAGAAATTTCAAATCCAACACCGCTTTTCCACTCCCTATTACCCACAAGGAAATGGTCAAGCCCAAGCATCCAACAAGAACATATTAAGAATCCTCAAGAAGATAGTCAATGATGTCGGTCATGATTGGCATGTTCAATTGAATCCAGCACTATGGGCATATCGAACTAGCATTCGCACCCCTACAAGCACAACTCCCTACTCACTAGTATATGGCACATAAGTTATCTTACCTATTGAGGTCAAGATACCATCACTATGGGTTTCCTTACACAATCTCATAGATGATGAAGCATATAGAGTATCCTGTCTCCAAGACTTAGAGCTACTTGATGAGAAATGATAAGATGCATACAATCATCTCAAGGCCTATCAGCAGCGCATGAGCAGAAGCTATAATCATCAAGTTAGACCTTGTACATTTGAGGTAGGTGACCTTGTTCTTCAAGAGAATCCTCGTAACCAACCAAACCATGAACATCAGGGAAAGTTTGAATCAAACTGGCTGGGTCCATATGTTATCATTGTTGTATTTGGGTCTGGGGCATATCAGTTGGCTACTTTAGAAGGAGAACCGCTCATAGATCCAATCAACAGCATGCACCTCAAACGGTTTTATACATAAGCTGCACAGAGCATCAGGCTCCCATATATACTGGCAAAAATACCAAAAAAAACATTCAGATAAATGACCTGAAGAAAATACAAAAACATCAAAATAGCAAAGAAAAATCATGCATCCAAACGGTGAACAACCACTCCGGTGGCACCTTGGGTAAGTACGATGGTGAAAACCTAGCAAACAGGCACCACACGTAGAAGCTATGGCTCCATTGTCTTTCAGACTTGTGGTGATCGCATTCATTTCATTCACTCATCCATCCGCCCAAACCATGGCTTGTCATTGATTTGCAATCAAGAAAGTACTTCATGCGTCTGGCATCCCGCTTTTTCATAGTCAAGTCTAAACTGGGGGCAATACCCTTAACCTATTGATGGAAGTGGATTCTACGTTGTTTTGTGATTCATTGAGTTCTTCATTCAAAAACTTTCTCACAAAATACCAAAAACATTCAAAAACTATCTCACAAAATACCAAAAACATTCAAAAACTATCTCACAAAATACCCAAATCATTCAAAACTATCTCACAAAATACCGAAAACATTCAAAAATCATCTCACAAAATACCAAAAACATTGGAAAACAATCATCAAAATCCAAAAACATTGTAAAACAATCATCAAAGTTCAAAACATTCAAAAACAATCATCAAAATCCAAAAACATCAGAAAACATCGAAAATCAAACAAAAACATGGCAACACATTGTACATACTTTTTTCAAAGCAGATACCAAACAAAACATTGTGAAATACTCCAACAATGACCACTTATCCGATCAACCAAACAATCAACATCAACACTCAAAAACTGTCTTCAACAAGGATGTATCCTTCCTTACCAAAACAAAGACAAAATGACATTTTCTTTGACAAGAAAATTCCATGTTAAGCTATCAAATACTTGGTTGATTTGGGGGTCATTTATTCATATCAGGATCTTACAGCATTGTTTGTGTATCTTTTGTGAATTATTCTGATGAAGTTTCTGGGGCATGTACTAATGGTGTCTACGTGGGAAGTTCACTAAGCTACATGATCTTATGCAAAATGCAGTCATAGATCACTACGGCTTGCTAACTACAACGTATACCTCGACCATATGAGCATGAACCATTACCAAGGATCCATATTCTTTATTCTTTATGTATATACTATTTGCATACAAGAACAATGCTCCTTCTTTGGTTCCTCCTCATCCAATTTGGATAAAGGTTTTTGTCTCTTATTAAGGTGTAAACTTGTCTCAGGATATGATCAACTCAAGATCAAGGAGGACAATCCAAGTCATGCATGAACATAGATGATCCTTGTCTATTTCACAAGCAATACTCTAGTCAACTTGACCCATTATATCAAGTTGTTTATATTAACTTGCTATATCAAATCCATGTAAGAAATACTCTGGTCATCTTGAATCATTATGTCAAGATGCTTGTATTTTCTTACAACATTTTAAAGCTTGACGATGAAAAATAAAGCACTATGGATCATCATTTCATCTCATTTGTTTATATGTTGCATTTCGTTGCATATCACCCATCCATTCACTCATTCATATGTATGATTTGTATGCAAATGTGAACAAAGTTAAAATGCACATTTCTGCGACAATTGAGCTGGTCTTGGATACAATCGCGACTGAGTACTCTGATACATCATCAATGCATCATGCAAAGCCTCAAATACCTTGCATTCATCATGGTCATATCATCATCATTTCATTTAGTTGCATTTTGTATCAAGTACATTTCATATCATTTTAGTTGGTTAAAATGCATATAGTTCATTACCATTTATTAAACATTTATATCATCTCATCATTGCATAATCATGATGTTTAGATTCATTCATATAAACCAATTGTCCTTGATTGTATTAGCCATTTACTATGCATTCATTTAGTGTCAGTTATCAATTATCATTTTATCATCCTTTATTATCCTTTATCCTTTATCATTGCATCCATTCCTTTATCTATTCATTAGTTAAAAAGTGCATTCATTCATCCATTATTAAGTGTCTTATTATGCTCATTTTAGGATTCATTTACATTGCATTCATTATCCTTTTTTAATTTCATTAAGGTGTAGTTATTAAACTATAAGTTGCATTATCATCACATTATCATTTTACTTAATCATAAAACCATTTGTCTCCAAACATTGGTTCATACTTTTTTATATATCCAGTATACGTACGCATTCATTTAGACATCATCATATAAACATTTGTACTTTACATTTGTTTATCCATATTTCATTCATCTAAAAACGTCTAGATGCATCTAAATACATAGAACCATTCATTCAAAGCTTTGCATTAACATCATTGCATATAATTATCTCATCATTATATCAACATGAAGCACAAGATCCTATCCATATCATCATAAGCATACATCATCATCATGGCATTATATACATAAAGCAATACATCAAACAAAACATGCACACATGTATAAACCTGCATTCATATGTTAGTATCCAACATCATAAATCATCATAAAACATACATATAGGAATCATCTCATAAATGCATACATATACATGTATCCATCTAAGCATAAACTCATAAAATCACCATCCTGCATAACATCCATACATAACAAAATGCATATCATCAAAATATGGGATCTCCTCATATATATCATCTCATGTATCAGAGTACAATGAAGTCTACAAAATCGGCTACCGAGAGCCATCCAAGACATAGTCCAAAATGACAATATAAATACATGCATGCAAAATGCTCTCTCAAATGCCACTCTGACCAGATGCTGCACCATCGTCACCACAAGCTCCCCCACTAGTCCCTGTACCATCTGACCTATCTCTCTGTGGAGGCCCCATAAAACCCCCACTAGCTCCGACACCCCTTGACCTATCTCTCCATAGAGGACCCATCACACCCACACTACTCTGCATCCTTTGAGATCACTCTGATCTGGCCTGTCGCATCTGTGAATAGCTCAGTGCTCGCTGACTAGCTGGCACCACCTGCTCATATGGACCCTGCCAATAATTAACCTCTCCACCTGCTCTCCGTACCTCCCTCACCAATGCCTCCATAGACGGCCCTTGTCCTTGTACTCCCTCCAAAACCCTCACTCTCTCCTACAATTGGAACACCCTATCAATGGCCCGATCTCTCTCCCGTAACACTACAGTCAGCTCCGACTCTCGTGCAAATAGTTGCACATCTCTCGCTGCAACCTCCGCCTCTAGATCCTCCACTTGTGTCTCGACTGCTGTCAATCGAGTATGAAAATGTGCTAGCACATGCTCCCGAGGATCACCACCCCCTGTTGCTCCCTCCCCTATCTCCATAGGTGCCTCTCCAATGGCTCCCTCTCCTCTGTCCATCGGTATCTCCCTCTCCATACCTCGGCCACCTAATTTGACTCCTCCCAACACTAACGGTCCCCTGTGATATCTGCAGTGGCAATCCGCCTCTCCCTCTCCGCTGGACCCGACCACCTAAGCCACCTCCTCCACCACCTCCACCATCTCCACCACCTCCACCATCTCCTCCTCCTCCATCACCACCATCCCCCCTCCCTCATCCACCAATCATCGGTCCTCAACCTCCTCCCCTCCTCTGTCTCCATCCCCTCTCCTCCTCAAAATCAGGAATAGGCTCTGCTGGATCTGATATCCACAAAATCAGAAGAGCCGCCCTATACTGTGTATACTCATCTGACACCCCAACATACACCACCCTCGGCCGTATACCCCATGGCCTCACCTGAAGCATCTGGAACTCCGCCAATGTATGATCATATGGAAGTACTGGCCCCCATGCATATCTCTCTCGGACCACTCTAGCGTACTCTCCTGATCCCCTCGGTAATCCCTGCTACTGTCCAAACTGCCTTAGAACCCTACTTGGCACCTATCTCTCTACATCGTAGGATGTCTGCCCAATGAGGAATCGGGTCATGAATACATACGAAAAGGCCTCCGCATCATCCTCCCAAGGCTCACACTCCAAATAAGGTCTCCAGATAACCGCATCAAGATCATCTAGCGCTCGTCGCCACCACTCTAACTTCCCCAAGTGGGGCTGACTCATCATGCCGCTGTACATGAACATATAGGGCTGATCAACTACCCAAAATCTTAGACTCACTGGTCGAGTCATCGGTAAGTGCTCCCACACCCAAATGTGCAGCAGCGTCACTCCCACTACCAAAGAGCCTCTCCCATGACATGCTACCTCATGCAGCTCCTGATACATGTGTGCTAACATGCATGGTCCCCAGGAAAATCGGGTCCCCTCCGTCATCATCTAATCTATAACCTATCACCATCCAACGGCCAGACCATCTGAGTGCCTATCCAGACACAGTAGCCCTCCCACGATCCCAGACAAAACTATGGGCAATGGCTCGTACAATGCCGCAATATCCTCCCAGGCTATGGAGCTGTCATCAATGTACATGGCCTCATCAAAGAATCACTACACCGCTAGAGTCCCCCATGATCTATCATATGTAACTAGCTCACCCCGAACGGGAAACAGGAATATGCAGGATGTGCCACACATCCTCCAATGTCACCGTCATCTCCCCCTGTGCTAGGTGAAACGTGCACATCTCACTGTGTTAGCACTCTGCCAAGGCTGTAATCAAACCATGATTCATCTGAATCATGGGCATATGCATCACATCATACAGCCTAGTCGCTGCAATGCAATCAATCTCGGCCTCTGTCAGCTGATCCCGTAACCCCTGTGTCACTGGATGTCTCTCGCATAACTGTAACATGCGTAGATCCTCCTGCACACGGGCATCAATCAATAATTATCAGTTGTTTTATTTTCAAACTTTTTTAAGTTTAAACCTAGAATATCAACAGATACTTTGATCAAGTATCTTCGGGTTTCAATAGGTAAGCAATCATGGCACACCTAGACTTTAACAGGCATTTATCCTAATGACCTAAGTCTCATCAGGGCTGCTATGGTTCAAAACAACTCTCACTTCACATCCCTTTTTCATCCATCATTGGCATCAGGAGATTTTTGTTCACACAAACTGGGGCATCTATTTTCCTAAACAAAAGCGCTATCTTGCCAACAATAGCGCTAAACCCCTAACAAAAGCGCTTAATTAACCCTACAAAAGAACTAAAATTGCAAAAGCACTACAAGACCTATGCAATAGCGCTCAATTGACCCCTCAATAGTGCTAAACAAACAATAGCACTTAAACATACACACAATAGCTTTAATCTTTTCAATAGCACTCAAACGACAACCCAATAGCGCCATTGTGGCACAAAAGCACTAGTTAATTAGACAAAAGCGTAAAAACATAGTTTCAACACTATTGTCCTGACTCAACTTGGACTCAACAAAAAACATCACAAAAATCCGTACAATTCAAAATTTCAAATTTGCGTACTACTGGTCCGTAGTCGTCTGGCCACTGGAATCACCAGACTTGCTCGAAACGGTGCTCTGCAATGGGTACCGACATCCTGACTGCTGCTTGCTCCTCCAAAATGTCACTATCAGAGCTCTGAATTCATACTGGTCGCAGTTGTAAATGATCCTGTTTTCACCTCTTTCTCCCCATATAAACCCTTCCCCGTCACTGTAATTTTCCCCCGCTCACCGCCGTGGTCCCCGTGAACTTCCTAAGCCTCCCATTTCTCCATTTTATCTCCGATTTTTTCTATTTTTCACCCGTATTGCTCACTTCTTGTCTTCTATCACCCTGCCAATTTTCATTCTTTTTCGAGCGATCGCCTGATTTTTTGAAATTTTTTGGCCCATCTCTCGAGGGGGCATACCACCCACTAAATTAACATTTATGGCACATTTCTTCGCACCTGTTTTTCTTTCTTTGAAACGATGCAATAAATTGCACCGTCTCAAAGAGGGGCAAATGTAGTCACATAAATCTATCAATTTTAATTAAATGAATATTTGCTATTTATTTGATTAAAAATCCACTAGCCATCAGTTAATTAAATTAATATTTAATTAATGCATCTTCAAACATTCTCCTATTAATTAAATAAATTATTCAATTTATTTTAATTAATTCATTCAACCAAATTCACAAATCAATTAAATGAATAAATCATTTTTATTTCATTTAACCCCCTTTTCTTCTTTTAAATAAATAAAATAAAATATTTATTTAGATCATTTATCCCCCCCACTTGCATTTTCCTACAAATGCAACTTGCACACATTTATTGAAATAAATTAATTTATTTTAAATAAAAATCCTATTTTCCCTCACCCACCAAATCCACTTGCATTCCTAAACCCCCTTCTAGACTCTTCTAAAGCCAGTCCTAATTAGCCTAATCCATCCCCTAATTATTGTCACATTCCTAAGCAACTTGGAGTCACTTCTCAAAGACCTCAAAGTCTTTGAAAAACATTTATTGCTTTGTGTGTTCAAAAATTTAACCTTCAAAGTCTTCCAAACCACTAATGGCTCTTACATGACCATTAATGGCTCTTACATAACCATTTATGGTTATTTCAACTTGCACTAACGTGTCTCCTCAAGCATTTATTGCTTTGACCATGGTTATCTCTTTTGCCTTTGCACAAGAGTTTGTCCATTGGATAAAAGCTTTATTCTTTGAATAAAGAATTTATTCACTCAACCCAACCTTGACCTTAACCCCCAAGTTAACTCCCAGGTCATGTCAAGCATTTAATGTTTATTCCCTCTCCTCTCAACCTATCTTACATTGACACTTGTCATCCTGGGATTGGGTTGAAAGCCCTCACATGGATTGAATATCATTCAATCCTGACCCTTGTTGAGATTACTCAATCTCAACCATCCATTGCTCCATTTTACCTATAAATAGAGCCCATTTCTTCATAATCCAGATCCTGAAAACTTGTATGCATTTAATCTATAGTGAATTTTAGAGAGTATTTAGCATAAATCACTCATATATTGTTAGCTAAGAACATGTTAAGAGGCATTTGGAGATGCCTTCTTACATTTGTGTCATTTGTTAAATATGTTAGCACAATCTTAGTATCTCTTTTGATATGTCTGCTTAGATTAGTTCTTGGTTGAATAACACTAACTATTTCTTGTGTGTTTTTGTGTGTTATACGACTACAGGTTCCAGTCTAACCTTTGGGTATTTTGCAGAGCATCAAAATGAAATTAGAATTTGGGGATTTGGAATTGAAGAATTAATTAGTTAATTAAATAATTTAAAGAAACTATTTAATTAGGTAGAAATGGAATTTAATTAAATAATAAAGATTATTTAATTTAAAGGATTAAATCATAATTAATTAAGTAATAAATATTTAGAAGAGAGTTGAATGATTAGATGATTGGAGATAAAAATTGAATAATTAGTAATTTATTTAAATAATAAAGATTATTTAAATTGGGGAATTAATCATAATTAATTAAATAATAAATATTTAATTAATATTAGAAAATGATTAAAATGATTAAATGAGGATAGAAATAGAAGATAGAATAATTAGTAAGATGATGATGAAATATGAAATTAGAAGAATATGATTAATTAAATTAATTAAATAATTAAAGAATTATTTAACTAATTAGAGGAATAATTAGTACATGATCAATGAGACATTTTTAGGTGTCTACACAAATCATGCTGCATAGCAGATGAAGAAGGCATTACTAATTCTGATGATGAACCGACAGAAGACTCTGGTAGTGGTTCCGACAATGGGAAGAAATGGGTGTTCCTAGCTATCAAGGAATATATCCCGACACTGTAAGAGAATGTACCTGAAGAGAAGGCACTTGCTGCTAAAATTGAATACAAGGATGAATGGGTAATTGATAGTGGTTGTTCACATCATATGACTGGAGATAAATGGAAGTTTCTATCTTTGCAAGAATTTGATGGCAGTTTGGTTAGATCTGGAGATGACAAAGCATGCATGATCAAAGGAAAAATAACTATATCATTGGATGGTAAAAACAATACCGACAATGTTTATTATATTGAAGGTTTAAGGCATAATATTTTGAGTGTAGGACAATTGGTGGATAAAGGGATTTTAATTATAGTTGAAGGATGGAAAATGCAAAATCATTAACAAATCTGGTTTGGAGATTGCAATCGGTACACAGACAAAAGGTAATATATTTCATTTCAACTATGGTGAGAAGACATGTTTGATTACACAAATTTACGAGAGTTGGCTATGACATAAAAGGTTATGTCATGTAAATTTTGATTGCATTCTAAAGATTAGTTCAACTAAGGTAGTTAGAGATATACATAAGATTATGAAGCCCAATAATCCGGTATGTAAAGAATGTCAAATGGGTAAATAGGGCAGAACATATTTTAGGAGTATACAAGATAGATCTAATGATGTTCTTGATCTTATTCATACTGATTTGTGTGGCCCTGCTAGAGATAAAAATTTTCAAGGTGATAGATATTTCATACTAATCATTGATGATTATTCAAAAATGACGTAGGTTACTTTTCTAAAGGAGAAATCTGAGGCATTTGAAAAGTTTAAAATCTTTAAGGCTAAAGTGGAAACTGAGAAAGGATTGAAGATTAAATGTTTGAGGTTAGATCATGGTGGAGAATTCACATCCGGTGAGTTTAATAACTTTTGTGAGAAGCATGGTATAAGAAGACAATTTTCTGCTCCCTGGACACCTCAGTAGAATGGAGTTGTGGAAAGGAAGAACAAAACTATCTTGGATGTTGCTAGAAAAATGATGATGGAAGATAGTCTACCTCATATCTACTGGAGAGAAGTAGTGAGCACAGTGGTTTATACATTCAACACAAGACATATCAAAGGAGAAACCGATAAGACACCTTATGAATTGTGGTTTGGCAATACACCTACAGTTAAGTATTTCAAAATCTTTGGTGGTAAATGTTATATCAGGAGAGATGATATCATTGGAAAATTTGATCCTAAATGTGACAAAGGCATATTTATTGGTTATTTTAATGAAAGCAAAGTATATAGATGTTATAACAAGAGATTGTAAAGAATTTTGGAAAGTGCTAATGTCAAAGTAGATGAGCTGAATAGATGTCAAATCAGAGTTTATGAGAAGGAACCGATAGTGGAAATGATTATATATAAACTGACAACACCTTTACCAGAACAAAGTTTTGAACTAGTTACTCCGGTAGTATAAGAAAATTCTACAGTAACTGAAGAACATGGAAGAGGAATAGAGAGTTAGAGGACTCCTAGGTATCTGAGGTTGAATCATTCAGAAAATTAGATCATTGGGGATAAGAAAAATGGAGTAATGACAAGAAGAAGACTGGAAACTAATGAGGTATGTTTAATTTCACAAGTTGAACTGGTATCAGTAATTGAGGCATGTAAGGATGAATATTGGTTGAAAGCTATGGAAGAAGAATTAGATCAGATTGAGAAAAATAACACATGGACTTTGGTTCCTCGACCTAAAAATAAGATTGTTATTCGAACTAAATGGGTTTTTAGAAATAAATTGAATGAGGATGGTCAAGTTATAAGGAATAAGGCTAGACTGATTTGTAAAGGATATTCTCAGAAGGAAGGAATTGATTCTGGAGAGACTTTTGCACCTATAGCTAGGATTGAAGCTGTAAGATTATTTCTTGCCTATGCTACTCATAAGAACTACAAGGTTTATCAGATGAATGTTAAGTGTGCATTTTTGAATGGGGATCTTGATGAGGAAGTTTATATTGAGTAACCTCATGGTTTTTCACTATCAGACGATACAAACATGGTTTACAAGCTAAGGAAAGTTTTATATGGATTGAAACATGCACTTAAAGATTGGTATGCAAGGTTGGATGGATATCTTTTGAAGCTTGGTTTTACTAAGGGTAATGTTGACAGTAATTTATATTATAAAATCATTGATGATGATATACTGATTATTAAAGTATTTTTTGATGACATTATTTTTAGAGGTGAAGATATGTTATGCATGGAATTTTCTAAGAATATGGAGAAAGAATTTGAAATGTCTATGATTGGAGAGATGAAATTTTTCTTAGGTTTGCAGATTACTCAAACTGACAAAGGTATTTCCATCTTTCAAACTAAGTATGCTAAGGAATTGTTGAAGAAATTTGGTATGGGAGATTATAAATCGGTAAATACTCCTATGGTTACAAATGAGAAATTGACAAGGAAAGATGTTTCTGCACCCATAAATCCTACAAGATACAAATCTAGGATTGGAGGTCTTCTTTATTTGATTCAGACTAGGCCTAACATAATGAATGTTTTTTGTATTGTATCAAGATTTCAGAGTGATCCTAGAGAAAATCATAAGAGTGCGGTGAAAAGGATTTTTAGATACTTGCAAGGTACATCGGAATATGGTTTGTGGTACCCTAAGGATGATAATTTTACTTTATGTGTATATACATATGTTGATTGGGATAGAGATGTTGATGACTGAAAAAGTACTTCCAGTGGAGCTTTCTTTCTTGGAAAGAAGCTAGTTTCATGGATCAACAAGAAACAGTCATGTATTTCTTTGTCTACTGCTGAAGCTGAGTATGTTGTTGTTGCTACTAACTATACACAAGTTTTATGGTTGAAACAAATGTTGAAGGATATAAAGGTGGATTGTAATGGACTGGTAGTTATTCACTGTGATAACTCTACTGTTATTGATATATCAAATAATCCAGTATTTCATTCTAAGACAAAGCACATATCTATCAAGTATAAATTTTTGAAGGAAAAGGTGGAAGCAAATGAAGTTAGATTGGTTTATGTGAATACTAAAGAGCAGATTACAGATAATTTCACTAAACCTTTTCCTAAGGAATCATTTGAGTACTTCAGAGGCAAATTATGGGTGTTTCCCCCTCCAACAGAGAAATGATTGATACGGTTTGGCATTAGTCCAATATGCATTATCAGAGATATTTTTCATTTCAGTAATGATGTAGGGATGCTACTACTCAAGGGGAGTAGTCATGTTTGTGTTTTAGTGGTTTATGTTTTTGCTTTGATATTTTTGATAGATTTTTGGCATTGATGTCAAAGGGGGAGAGATTTTGATGTGAAAAAGAAAAAGAAAGAGGGAGAGATATTTATGTGAAAAAGAAAAGGGGAGAGATATATGTATAATTCAGAGCTTAACAAAGATATCATTCACATGGGGAGTTTGGTCTTTGTTTCAGAACTTCATTGCTACATCTGTATGTGGGAGATTGTTGCCTATCTTCCATTGGGGGGAGACTTGTTTGGCATTTCTTGGTACTTAGATATTTTCACATCTAGTGTTGCCATCAATGTCAAAGGGAGAGATTATTGTCCATTTGGTGGGATTTATTATGTGTTGCATTGATGTTATGTCATTGATGCCAACACTAGCTGTTTGGATGCTTTACCGACATCCTTATGGTCCCGGTAGGATGAGTGGTTTCTAGTTGGTTTGGACCACCTTCCAAGGATGTCAACACGATATTTATTGCTTCCTGGAAACCTTGTTTCCATTCTTCTAAGCTCTCAATTTGCTTGTCAAGTGTGGACTTCATCCAATTTATTAATGATTTTATTTGAAATTCTCAAAATCGAATCTTTCCTAATTTTTAAAATAATTTCTTACAGCTTCATCTTTGACCCTTTGGATGTCTTTGTTTATCTTCTCAAGCTCCTTGAGTCTAATTCCTCCAGAAGAGTTAGCTGCCATCTTCTTTATTTGGTCTTTTAATGGAATGTTCTCAATAAATAATTCATTGTAATTGGTATTCAAAACAACATGCATATCCTTTAGATTTGTACGCATTTTCTCTAAATCCTCTACTTCCAGCTGAGTAAATTGGACTGCATGCTTGGAAATTTCTACAGCCTCTGAAGCAGTAGTGTCCTCTAAGGTCCTTACAACAACATCCCCTATTTTTTATTGCACCCCTTGCAAAACTATGGGATTTTTAATGCTAGGGGTCTTTGACCATAAAGAAAAAGCTTTTGAACTTATATTTACACCGGAGCCATGATCTCCAAACTCTCTTGCAAAATCGGGGTCCTTCTGCCACATGATCTGATCTAACAAGAAAATTCTCTCAAATTTCCACCCCGGGACAATGAGCACTCAACTTTTCACTACCATTTCTTTGCCCTCTTGAGGAGTGCAATCAAAATTATTCCTGTCAAAATTGTTGATTTCTTCATCAAACATGTTCTTCAATTTATCCCTTAGCCAAAATGATCTAAACTCAGGGGTATTAACAAAATCGTCATTCGCCATAAAGTTCTTTGAAGCAATAATCCTCTCATGATCTGCTTCTTCTATAGGGATTGTGCTTGGGATGAGAACCCTATTTAGATCATTGAAAATTTTGGCATTTGCATCATCTTGGAATGTTTCCCTTGGAGGAGAAGGTGGCGGCACTGAAGTATCAAAATCCTCTTGGATATCTGCCAAGTCAAATATTTTAGCCTTTCCTCTTTCAATATTTGTAACCTGATCTGCTATTACCCCCTCATTCTTCTATACACCCCCTTTCGAGGACTCTGCAGGTGCTTCCTCAGTCTGAGCCTTGGGAGCTGGATCAATTGGTTTTCCTTTGTATTCCACTCCCTTTTCCTTGGCCTCTCTTCTCTACAAATCCTCCTTTATTATATCATCTTCCTTTCTTAATGTATACACATAAAAATGGATATGAGTAATTAAATAAATATTTTATATTTATTTAATAATTATTCTTCTATTAAATAGTTAATTTGAAAAGATTAATTTATTTAATTCATTTCATGTCCTTTTATTAATTAATTTAATTGGAACATTTTATAAATTAATTAATTTGTCCTTTTCCTCTAATCAATTAATTAAATATCTAATATTTAATTATTCGCCTAATCAATCAATTAAATATCTAATATTTAATGGTTATTCTTCTATCCTATAATCTCAAAAATTAAATAATTTCTTAAAATTATTTAATTCCTTTTCCAGCTCATCTTCCATATCCACTTCATCTTGTTGGCCATTTGGTGGAATTGAATATGTGTTGCATTGATGTTTTGTCATTGATGCCAACACTAGCTGTTTGGATGATTTACCGATACCCTTCTGGTCCCAGTAGGATGAGTGGTTTCTGGTTGGTTTGGATATGACATGATCCGGTAGGCTCCGATATGATTGGTTATGGAATTGGCTTATTCATGATACTCATGTTCATATTCAGTCAGTTGGTTTTGGTCTGGTGATCGGATGCTATCCTGTTTGCTTAGAAGCTTGGCTTCTAGTTTTGGCAAGGGTTTCATCGGCAAAGCTTTGATGAAGATCTTTGATCAATTGCATAAGTGGTGTTGGTGCAGCTTCTAGTGGAGTTTTAGGATGTTGTTGGTGATCATGTTCAAGACTTGGCAGATGGAGATCATTTCTTTAGCATGCAGACCTATATTGGGTTCTGGTTGATCTAGGTCATGGACCGGTTTAATGAAGTGTGTGGATTGGACTTCTCGATATGTTTCCTAGATATCTTATGTGTTGGATATTATTTGTTTGGTCTAAGGCTAATATGTTTTGTAATTATGTATTTGGTTTATTATCTGGTGGTCGAATTTTGATTGCATTCTAAAGGTTAGTTCAACTAAGGCAGTTGGAGATATACGTAAGATTATGAAGCCCAAAAATCCGATATGTAAAGAATGTCAAATGGGTAAATAGGTCAGAACATATTTTAGGAGTATACAAGATAAATCTAATGATGTTCTTGATCTTATTCATGATGATTTGTGTGGCCCTGCTAGAGTTAAATTTTTTCAAGGTGATAGATATTTCATACTAATCATTGATGATTATTCTAGAATGACGTAGGTTACTTTTCTAAAGGAGAAATATGAGGCATTTGAAAAATTTAAAATCTTTAAGGCTAAAGTGGAAACTGAGACATGATTGAAGATTAAATGTTTGAGTTCAGATCATGGTAGAGAATTCACATTCGGTGAGTTTAATAACTTTTATGAGAAGCATGGTATAAGAAGACAATTTTTTGCTCCCTGGACACCTCAGTAGAATGGAGTTGTGGAAAGGAAGAGCAGAACTATCTTGGATTCTGCTAGAACAATGATGATTTAAGATAATCTACCTCATATATACTAGAGAGAAGCAGTGAGCATAGTGGTGTATACAATCAACACAGTACATATCAAAGGAGAAGCTGGTAAGACACCTCATGAATTGTGGTTTGGAAATACACCTACAGTTAAGTATTTCAGAATCTTTGGTAGTAAATGTTATATCAAGAGAGATGATATCATTGGAAAATTTGATCCTATATGTGATGAAGGCATATTTATTGGTTATTTTAATGAAAGAAAAGCATATAGATGTTATAACAAGAGATTGAAAAGAATTTTGGAAAGTGATAATGTCAAAGTGGATGAGCTAAATAGAGGTCAAATCAGAGTTTATGAGAAGGAACCGACAGTGGAAATGATTATATTTGAACTGGTAACACCTTTACCGGAACATAGTTTTGAACTAGTTACTCTGACAGTATAAGAAAATTCTACATAACTGAAGAACATGGAAGAGGAACAGAGAGTTAGAGGACTCCTAGGTATGTGAGATTGAATCATTCAGAAGATCAGATCATTGGGGATAAGAAAAATGGAGTAATGACAAGAAGAAGACTAGAAACTAATGAGGTATGTTTAATTTCATAAGTTGAACTGATATCAGTAATTGAGGCATGTAAAGATGAATATTGGTTGAAAGCTATGGAAGAAGAATTAGATCAGATTGAGAAAAATAACACATGGACTTTGGTTCCCCGACCTAAAAATAAGAATGTTATTGGAACTAAATGGATTTTTAGAAATAAATTGAATGAGGATGGTCAAGTTATAAGGAATTAGGCTAGATTGGTTTGTAAAAGGACATTCTCAGAAGAAAGGAATTGATTATGGAGAGACTTTTGCACCTATAGCTAGGATTGAAGCTGTAAGATTATTTCTTACCTATGCTGCTCATAAGAACTACAAGGTTTATCAAATGAATGTTAAGTGTACATTTTTGAATGGGGATCTTGATGAGGAAGTTTATATTGAGCAACCTGATGTTTTTTCACTATCAGACGATACAGACATGGTTTGCAGGTTAAGGAAAACTTTATATGGATTGAAACAGGCACCTAGAGCTTGGTATGCAAGGTTGGATGGATATCTTTTGAAGCTTGGTTTTACTAAGGGTAATGTTGATAGTAATTTATATTATAAAATTACTGATGATGATATACTGATTATTAAAGTATTTGTTGATGACATTATTTTTGGAGGCGAAGATATGTTATGCATGGAATTTTCTATGAATATGGAGAAAGAATTTGAAATGTCTATGATTGGAGAGATGAAATTTTTCTTAGGTTTGTAGATTACTTAGACTGACAAAGGTATTTTCATCTATCAAACTAAGTATTCTAAGTAATTGTTGAAGAAATTTGGTATGGGAGATTATAAACCGGTAAGTACTCCTATGGTTACAAATGAGAAATTGACAAGGAAAGATGTTTCTGTACCTGTAAATCCTACAAGATAAAAATCTATGATTGGAGGTTTGCTTTATTTGATTCAGACCAAGCCTAACATAATGAATGTTGTTTGTATTGTATCAAGATTTCAGAGTGATCCTAGAGAAAATCATAAGAGTGCGGTGAAAAAGATTTTTAGATACTTGCAAGGTACATTGGAATATGGTTTGTGGTACCCTAAGGATGATAATTTTACTTTATGTGTATATACAAATGTCGATTGGGCTAGAGATGTCGATGACTGAAAAAGTACTTCTGGTGGAGCTTTCTTTCTTGGAAAGAAGTTGGTTTCATGGATCAACAAGAAACAGTCATGTACTTCTTTATCTACTGTTGAAGCTGAGTATGTTGTTGTTGCTACTAAATGTACACAAGTTTTATGGATGAGACAAATGTTGAAGGATATAAAGGTGGATTGTAATGGACTGGTAGTTATTCACTATGATAACTATACTGCTATTGATATATCAAATAATCCGATATTTCATTCTAAGACAAAGAACATATCTATCAAGTATAAATTTTTAAAGGAAAAGGTGGAAGCAAATGAAGTTAGACTGGTTTATGTGAACACTAAAGAGCAGATTATAGATAAAATTTCACTAAACCTTTTCATAAGGAATCATTTGAGTACTTCAGAGATAAATTAGGGGTTTTTGCCCCTCCAACAGAGAACTAATTGATACGGTTTGGCATCAGTCCGATATGAATTATCATAGATATTTTGCATTTTGGTAATGATGTGGGGATACTACTACTCAGGGGGAGTAGTCATCTTTGTGTTTCAGTGGTTTATGTTTTTGCTTTGATATTTTAGTCAGTTTCTGGCATTGATGTCAAAGGGGGAGAGATATTGATGTGAAAAAGAAAAAGAAAGGGGGAGAGATATTTATGTGAAAAAGAAAAGGGGAGAGATATTTATGTGAAAAAGAAAAGGGGAGAGATATATGTATAATTTAGAGCTTTACAAAGATATCATTCACATGGGGAGTTTGGTCTTTGTTTCAGAACTTCATTGCTACATCTATATGTGGGAGATTGTTGCTTGTCTTCCATTGGGGGAGACTTGTTTGTCATTTCTTGGTACTTAGATATTTTTCACATCTAGTGTTGCCATCAATGTCAAAGGGGGAGATTATTGTCCATTTGGTGGAATTTATTATGTCTTGCATTGATGTTTTGTCATTGATGGCAACACTAGCTGTTTGGATGCTTTATCGACATCCTTCTGGTCCTAGTAGGATGAGTGGTTTCTAGTTGGTTTGGATCTGACATGATCCGGAAGGCTCTAGTATGATTTGGTTATGGAACTGGATTATTCATGATACTCATGTTTATATTCAGTCAGTTGGTTTTGGTTTGGTGATCGGATGATATCTTATTTGCTTAGAAGCTTGGCTTCTGGTTCCAGTGAGGGTTTCACCAGCAAAGCTTGGATGAAGATCTTCGATGAATTGCATAAGAGGTATTGGTGCAGCTTTTGGTGGAGTTTTAGGATGTTGTTGGTGATCATGTTCAAGACTTGGTGAATGGAGATCATTGCTTTAGCATGTGGACCTATATTAGGTCCTGGTTGATCTAGGTTATGGACTAGTTTAATGAAGTGCGTGGATTGGACTTCTCGATATGTTTCTGGGATGTCTTATGTATTGGATATTATTTGTTTGGTCTAATGATGACATATTTTATAATTATGTATTTGGTTTATTGTCTAGTGGTTGACCTGATTGTTTATGATAGAGGATTTATATATATAGATGTAAGATCTCATTATAGATCATCATGGTATAGGAAATGGATTTAATGTATGAATAACGTAATATCATTCGAGCAAAGGATTTGGTCGATCATTGGAGATCAAATTGGGTTTATGTAAGAGGATTTAGTCCTCCGGTATTGATCTTAACTAGAACTGTACTCAGGAATAGGAGATGTTATCTTTGCAGTTCAAACACTTCTCCGGATTGTAGTCTGGATTTCTATGTAGTCAATGAGACTGCTTTTGTGATGAGCAGTGTGCTCTAGGCTGTTGGCCTTCTTGCAAGTGCAGGCCCCTTAATTGTAATTCACATACTTACTGCAGAAGTATTATTTGACTATGGGTAGGCTTCCCATCGTGTTTTTTCCCTTTACTAGGTTTTCCACGTATAAATCTTGGTGTCATGTGGGTGGTATTTATTTTGTGATTATTATTTATGCTTAATTGGTTTAACTGCTATTCTGGTATTTGGTTTAAGCATTCCGGTATTAATGTTTTGGATTCTGGTATTAGAATTTTAATTGCTAATGGTTTTGGTAATATGTGACAACTGATTCACCCCCCCCACTCTCAATCATCTCCCGATTATTTGAACTGTCTAACACATCTTTCCTTTACCAACTAATGCATCATGGCACTAAATTAATTCAACAAAATTAAAATAAATAAAACATTATTAGATACTTATCTCCAACTTCCAAAATAAATGAAATATTGTGTACGTACATATATTTCCTAACCTTCTTCTATATTCTCTCTAACATCCCTATATTTTAGGAATTGAGTCCACTTGTCCTCTCATTCCTAAATCTTCTCCAACTATCCTATATCCTCTCAAGTCTTCAACTTAGTCAAGGTGAGATGAGTGACACTTGTCTTCTCCTTCCCCCTTTCTCTCAACCTTCAGCTTCTTGCTCATAGCCATCCAATCTGTAAGATTTGATCATGACCATTGATCTCTGCCACCTAAGCTCATGAACTCAAAAATCTATAAAAAGAGGTTTCCTAAGCCATTTTGAAAATAATGGAAAATAGACTAATAGCTAATCATATAGTCATCTAGGAGTCTTAATTTTGCATCCGTGAGTTTGAGTTTGAAGCAAATAGCATTTTAGAGTTTTGAACATAAATCATTTTCATAGCATTTTAGCTTAATATCATTTGCATATCATAGTATCAGTTAACTATCAATCCATCTTAAATGAAGCTCTCCTGTCTAAACAGGTTTGGAGAATGTTCCATTTAGATAGTGAATGGTGTAAAATCTGGCGAAGTAAGTACTCCCTTCTGTCCTCCTATCTTTTCTCTTTTATCAATTTTGAGATAAGCATTAATGGGTCCCATATTTGGAATCATGCCTCTAAGTGTAGAGATAGCATTGCTAAAGGGGTTACTTGGAAAGTAGTTAATGGTAGGAAAGTTAAATTTTGGCAAGTCCCCTGGCTTTTTGATAAATCTTTGACTGATTTCCCAGAATGGGCCCCTTATGCCTCCTCCTATATTAGAGTTTATGGTTCTTTAGTTGAAGGGTATCGGATTGGTAATAAATGGCAGAACATTGAAAGTATTCACCCAAGCCTTATCAAACTTAAAAACCATCCGTCTTTGGCCTGATTGAATAAAGAGAAAGACTCCCTCATTTGGAAATATGAACCCAAAGGTAATATTATTGTCTCTTCTATGTATGGTGTTGTCTCCCCCACCCCTTCTACTAATCATTTTTGGTCTAAAGCTTGGATAAAGGGTTTGACCCCCAAAATCAACTTTTTCTATTGGACTATTCTTCAAAATAAAATCTTGACCTTAGATAACCTCAAGGGTAGAGGATTTTCCTTTCCTAATAGATGGGCTCTATGTCTTAAGGAGGAAGAGTCAGTGGACCATCTGGCTATCCACTGTTCCTATTTTGCTTCGATCTGGGAAAGATTTCTTAAGAGTTTTTGCACTGATTGGGTGTTTCCTAACACTATCAGTGAGTTCTACTCCTGGAATTACCATTGGTCTAACTCCTTTTTGAGATCTCTGTGGAAGCTATCACTCCCTCACATACTGTGGGGATTATGGAAAGAAAGAAACAATCATATTTTTAGGGACACCTCTCTTACTCAAGATATTGTGTTCCAGAAAATACAATGGGCGATTGTGGAGAACATTGGGATCATTGGGGGTCCTTGCTTTTCAACCAACCCATTGGAATCTCACATTTTCAGTTCCTCGAATTTGAAGAATGTTGGCAGTTCTTACCCCAAGCAAAACAAAAGATTAGAAGCAAGATGGAAAACTCCCCCTCATGGTTGGTCCAAAGTCAATTTTGATGGTGTTACAAAAGGTAATTCGGGCCCTGCGGGATGTGGAGCTATTCTTAGAGATGATAAAGGTATATGCAAGGAAATGATTGTTGTTCCAATAGGAAGCCAAACAAACCACAAGGCAGAAGCAATGGTAGCACTCTAAGGTATTCTCCTCGCAAAAAGATAGAATTGCCCCTACATATGGATTGAAGGGGACTCTAATGACATCATCAAATGCCTCAAGGGGACCTCTAAGCCCTCAAGGTCTTTCAATAACATTATAAAGGCTGCTAGAGACCTCATTAACACTTTTGAGAAAAGTTGCATATCTCATATCTACCATGAAGCTAATGGTTCTGCTAATTGGGCAGCCAATGCGGTAGTCAATCAAAATGAAATGATTACTTGGAAGGGAGAACAAGGCCTCCTAGAGGATGTCAGATTAATTATTTTTAAGGACCGATATAATAGAACCCCGAAGATTATTAATGTACAAAACAATAATGAAATGGATTAAAAGGAGTGCTTCGAGCAATTATAATATTGTCAACACCATTTATTATAACACTCAATCAATCACTTCCCACGCTTTCTGGGTAAATTTGGTAGCTCCAAGAAACTCTCTGTCTAAAGCTCTCTGCAAGTTTTGACATTCTACTCTAAATAGAAAAAATATGGGAGGAAATAGACGCCGCTACGAACCTAGCAGTTGTAAGGAGTGGAAACAAAAGGAGGCAGTCTGGAACATTCTGCAAAAGGGTGGGTTTTCAAAATTGATGGAGAGGCTCCATGGGTGGGATGCCACAGTCACAAATTTATTTTCTAAAAACTCGAGAAAGGGAACTTTGAAGATGGGAGACCAATCTGTTGTCATAGATGAAGACCTTATTGCCCAGGTCATAGGTCTCCGAAGGGAAGGAAGCAACTACTACAGAGACCAAAAAGTGAGCAAGGAGGCCATTGAAAGATATCTTGAAACTAAAAAGGAGAAAAAATGCCTGGTGAAGCTAAGTAAAACTTACTATCCCCGTAGGGCTTTTGTTAAACTATGAAGGGAGGTCCTTTTTGTTATAATGCGCTATATTACTTTGGATGGTAGATTCACTAAAGTATACGGCTACCATTTTGTTTTGCTAAATCATTTTAGGCATGACGAGAAGGTTAACATTCCATATTTTGTGTCATGTTCTATGAATGCCACCATTAAGGCCTATAAAGAAAACCCTACAGATGACACTGCCATGCATCAAGGCTCAATGGTTCTTATTTATGACAACATCAAGGCTAGCCAAATAGCCCGCTCGCAACCCTCTATTTTTGAGTCTGAGGAGGATGGGTCGGACTCTATTTTTTCTTTGGATGAGGGTTCTGACAGTGATCCAGTGAGAAATTCTAAGGAGAGTATGGATGACTCGGAAGTTGAAGTAGGTAAGAAGAGGAAACATTTGAAAACCAGGCCTTCCTCCTCAAAGGGCAATAAATCTAAAGGCAAAAGTCTCCAGATAAGCTCCTCAGAGGAGGAGGAGGTCTCTGAAGATTCAGAGAAGGAGAAACCCCAGGGTTCTCTAAAAAAGAAAAATAAACTCCATACTCAGACCAAAAATAAACAAAAGAGAAAGGATGAGAATGTGAAGGAGCTGGAGGAACATAAGCAGAAAAAGATTTCGGAAGCTGACCAAAACTTGGAGGAGGTGACCATTGGAGAAGTTCATAGGGCCGAAGATAAAGCTACTATTAGTGACACCCCAAATAAGGAACAAGACAACTCCGGTAAGATAGATTCCTCCTCAAACCCTCCTCCTGAGGGTATAAAAGGTTTTATGGACATCATGGAATGGTTAATCACCAGTTACAAGAAAATTGTGGATGACAATAAGAAGCTCAACCACAGAATCCAGATTCTGGAAACTATCAACACTGGTGAAGGGAAGACTATGGAAGATTATATGGAGGATTTGACAAATACTATTGCTAAAGATGAAAATATAAGAGACTACTTCAACCCCAGATTCGAGCAAATCGAGAAAGACATGCTGGAGAGGAAAGCAAATGCTAATGCTATGGATCAAACTATGTTGGGAACTGTCAGTAAAGTTAGCAAAATTGAGGAATCTTTCAAAAGTATCACAGAGAAAAGCTTAAACATTCTAAAGGTCTCTGCTAGCAATACCAAAACTCTCATCAGCAAATTGGATGAGGAGAAGGACACCCTGGAAATTGACCCTGACACTGAAGGCATAGGAGATGTTCAAGGACCCAGAACAATAACCAGAGGTAAAAAGAAGGAGAAGAAGCCTAATAAGGACCTAGAGGAACTCAAAGCTATTGCGGCCACCTATGACCAGTTGGTGATTAAGGCGGAGGACCTCCCGAAGACTCTTTAATTGTTCAGTGTTTTCCTGGTTTTTGTTGTTTTGTTGTTTCTATCTTTTGTTGTCCTTTTTATTTACTGTCTTTATTACCAATCATTTTGCAAGCTATTTTTTATGGTCTGGATACTCTATAAAGATATTTCTTAATCTCCTATGTTAAAGGTTTCAGGTCTTAAAAACCTATTTTTCTTATTAATCAAACTATCAATCCATTCTTCATATGCCATCTTGGAAGCTATCAGTGCTTGTCTGAGAGAAAATCATCTACAACTAGGAATAGTGGAGTTAGGACACAATGAGGTGTAAATCATGGAAGGTACAATCTTGTTTATTTCATTTACTTCATGTTACTTCATTGGTTGAAGTTAAGTTTCTTGTAGCTTTCCTTTTAATATTTTATGATGGACTAACAAGTTTCAGGATATTTCTTTGGAGTTCAACTTTAACCTCAATACTTAACATGAAAGACATTATAGAAAAATCATCCCTGAAGTGCCAGAAGGAACCTAGAAAATTGGGATCCTCTTGTTTCCTTTCCCTTTCAAATTAATTCATTACGTGTCACTTCTTCCTCCTTTTCTCCGCCTCACATGGATGAGCATTCCTGACCAGATCTTCTCTTTCTACAAAAGAATGAAAATACCCCTTTTCCTTCAATTTATTTACTCTAATATCATTTATACAACCTTTGGGATCAAAATCTCTGGCTTGGGCAACCCTCAGCCTATAATTCTTCCCCAAATTTTTTTGTACCTTCTCCAAGGTCTCACAACCTACACTGAATTCATTGAAAAACTATTACCCCGAGGAGAAATTTTTCCTTTCTATCAAATTTGTTTTTCTCCCTCTCCATCCACATCATTTGCTAGATGAATTTGAGGAATGCTAACCTTGGAGAGACAACAATAGGCAATACATGAGGTCCCTGCTCACATCAATAAATTATTATTATTGTACAATTACCATAAAAGAAGAAATCCCCAAAATTGTGGGTGAATGCACCCTCAGGGTAGACATGTCCATCAACCCCGCAACTCCTTATTCTCAATATTTTAATTATCTCTTTAGGCAGCCTCGACAGTACTACCCCAAGTCTTGTCAAAATATTCATCATGAAATGGTCAAAGAATACACAAAAAACACCAAACTTAGATCCCTTATCCCAAACTTGGGTCCATCTTTGCACCAACCAAGGGAGACCTGTGTAGGGATCATTTGTCTTTATTCTCAACTTTGGGCCCCAATATGCTCTATTTTGATAAAGAATTAAGTGGCACACCAAAGAATAGTTCAATAATTCTAATTTTTCATCCTTATTTTCAGCTCTCACCAATCCCTCATAAATATTCTCATGAATAGCACTTGCAAAATCATACAATTTTATTGAGGGGTGCTGAATGTTGATAGCCATAATCATAAACTCAAAGGGCAATTTGGTGAGCCTGCAATTAACTCCAAGGACCTGCCCTAGTGCATAATAGGTTTTAACAAAATAGGGCTCAAAATAGTCAAGATTGAAGGGCTCCCTTTCAGATGGCAGGACATGATTCTATGAATCTTTGTAAAGTTTCCTCATGAAATATGGAACAAGATCCTTCATGTACATGTCCTTTTTGTTCTCATAGTCCCTCTTAAAATTGTCCTTGTTTATAATTGTGAGGTAGACTTATCTAAATCAAAACATTGAATGATAGTTCTAGGAGAGACGTCTAGTAGGACATATCCTTCAGTAGTCCTAACTGTCCGTCTTGGAACATAATATGCCTTTGCTAGCTCCCTTATGAGCATAGGCTCTACAAAAACATTGGGCACCATCGATTTGTTGAGATTCAGTGTCCAAGGATTGCACACTAGGATGGACTTGTCTCTTTGCCATAGAATGAATGAAAAATGTCCTAGTCCCTTTCCTTGGTGAAGGAATCCCTAGACCCTGCCTCTTTGTCATTGAAGACGGTCCTTAGATGATCCTACATTGTGGATCCCTCAAATAATTCTAGTAGGTCTTGGGATAGGCTCCTTGTTTGTTTGGTTGCCCTCCATGCAATTTCTTCCAATCTCTATTCAATCTCTTGTCGCAACTCTTCAAGGGTCATGGCAGGAGAAAGAAGAGCAGTAGGTTGTGTTGGGGCTTTCTCCACTTGATCTGATGACTCCCCTTTGGACGACTTCCTAGAGAATTTTGTAGGCTTGGGGGTCTTTTCTTTTGTTTTAGCGGCCTCTTTGGCTAGCTCTTGAGGGTTTTCTCCTTGTGGGATTGGCTTTTGAGGAATTGGGGCTTCCTCAATAGATGGACTAACTAGAGGAGGAGCATCATGTGCAAGGGATGGGGTTTCAGTAGAGGCAACTTTGACTGAAGCCTTCTTGGTGCTCTTCCTCTTCTTTGGAGTGAGATTCCTTTTTTTAGGAGTAGGAGAGGGATCAGCTGAAGATTCACTATTAGAAATGATAGTGACGGTCTTTCAGATGGGTTTTCTTTTTCTCTTTGTGGCCTTCTCTTTCTGAGGGGAGCTATCTTCAGCCTCCTCTGATACTTGCGGGGTGGTTCTAGGGCTTGGTTGCATAGAAGGGGTACCTACAATTTCTTGCACGGTGGGAACCATATCTAGAGGTGTAGCCTCAGTGATGAGAATTGAGAATCTTTCCTCAGTTACATGGGCTTTCTTGATAGCAAGGGTAGAAGATTTATCAGCAAGGGATGCCATCTTAATAATATGCACTGCTTAAAAACTTAGAAAGCAAATGCAAGAGTAAATTTTGTTGGCAATTGAAACTTAATTGGTTGGTTTCACTATGTTGTCATTGATGGCAACATGGTATTATGTTCTGACTTCATTCTTTGGTTCAGTTGTGTATTGACAAGCACTTCATAGATACTGCATCGGCACCGACATCGATAGGGAAGAAGGTTTTCTATGGTCACCCACAATGCAGGCCGACATGGTTTAGTAAAGTTTATCGGTATTGGAGGCCGACATATCTTGGATCTGGCTTCGGCAATTGATTTTAATGTTTATGCATTTATGTTATCTAGCCGACATGTGATTTGATATTGTATATATCTTTGTAAGCCGACATAAGGCATGTAAATTTATATAGGGTATATAAGTCAGTTTGATAGATCATTTTGATATATAAAAATGAGATAGGATTATGGATATGCAAATGTAATATGATGTAAATTATAAAAGAGAGATCATGTATGTGATGAAATTATTGTAAGGGTTATTCTGGTAAAGGGTTTAGGGTTTCAGACTAGAACAAACAGATATTAAACCAAAACTGTATTTAGGCATAGAAGATGCTATCTTAGCAGTTCACACTTCTCCAGATTGTAGTATGGAATTTTATGTAGTCAGTGAGGCTCCTTTTGTGATTGAGCAATGTGCTCTAGGCTATAAGCCTTCCTGAAAGTGTTGGCCCCTCATATTTTGTAATATCTCTTCATATGGCTAGTATATTGATATTGTGGGTCACAAATCCCACCCTAGTTTTTCCTCTTTGATATTTTCCATATATAAATTTGTGTGTTATGGTTCTCATTTATGTGATTGACTTATTGGTTGCTTTACTTCTTTCAATTCTGTATGTACCGATATACTGGTTGGTGTATGCATGTTTTAATAAGGCTAAAATTAATCATTTTGGTATAACATTGATTCGTGCCCCCCTCTCAGTGCTATTGGATTCCAAAAATTGGTATCAAAGCCTTGTGCCTCGGAGGAAGTTTAACAGCTTGAGGAAGATCCTAAAACCAAAATCCATGGATATGGCTTTAGAGAAGCAACTTGAGATGGCACTTGAAGATTATGATACTGAAAGGTTGAATAACTTAAAGGTACAAGATGAATTGAATTTTGCTAAGGAATTCATTCTTGTCCTACAAGAGATGCTATCATTTGTTCAATCTAGGAGGAAGGAACTTTTGCAAAGTTAGGATGATGAAGAGAAAAATGCACTTAAGGAACAATGTAAGAAATTGAGTCAGGAGAACGTGGTTATGAAAAATGAAATGCAATTTATAACTATGAGGATGTCTAAGAAGATTAAGGACATAAAGAAGAAGGAAGAAAATCTTGATGTATCCCTGAAGAACAAATTTGAAGAATATTGTAGGTTGGTTCATGAGAATGATATGTTAAGAATTGTTTTGGTACAATCCTAGAGTAATGAACAAGAGATTGAGAGACAAATGATAATTCTGAGAGAAGATATAACTATTGCAAGTGAGTATAAAGAAAAATTCAAGGCCAGCTCTACACAGCTAGGTGAGTTATTGAAGAGACAAAGGCAAATTGGTGATTCCAGTGGACTTGTATTTGAGGAAGGATA
Organism: Cryptomeria japonica; assembly: GCF_030272615.1. Lineage (NCBI taxonomy): Eukaryota > Viridiplantae > Streptophyta > Pinopsida > Cupressales > Cupressaceae > Cryptomeria > Cryptomeria japonica. The sequence continues at coordinate 249,896,899 of NC_081415.1, forward strand.
GAGTTCCAAAACTGCTAATGAAGATCAAAACCAAAAGGCATCGGTAAGACAATTTAATGCTTATAAATTAAATGGTAGATGTTTTGTTTGCAATATATTTGGTCACATGGCTAGGCAATGTAGAGATAGAGAAAATCAGAACCTTGATTCTGCTCCCGATAAATGTCCTAAATGCAATAAGTATGGTCATAAAACAAAAGATTGCATAATGAATGTTAAATGCTATGCATGTGGAAAATTTGGATATATGGCTAATCAATGCAGGTCAAGCAATTTCACCAGTTTTAGCAAAGCAATTGAAAGGAACAATGTTATATGTTATGCATGTAAAGAGGTTGGACATATTGCTAAATTCTGTAGAAGAAGAAATCCACTGATTGGTAATGGAGGATCAAATGAGAAAGGAAAAGAGAAGGTTAGTGAAATCTGAAAAGATCATACTCAGAGATGGGTTAGAAAGACTGAAGAACAATCATCAGATGGAAATGTCTTGGTTACTTATCCAACAGAGGAGGCTGCTCCTACACCGACAGGGAGCTCCTCCGGTAACTAAGGTAGATGCCTTAGGGGTAGGCAAAATTCATGAAGATGTTGCATATGCCCCGAGAAGAGGTTCCAGATTTAGAGAAGATTATCTGGCATGGATATGTTCTGAGTGAGATCCAGTATCTTTCATCGACAGTCATTTATATCAATGGAAGATTAGGGTTTTTATAGAAGGTTAAAAGGTCAAATTGAATTCATTGTTAATCACCTTGCATTCAGTCCGACTAAGTGTGATCAAAGTCAATACAGAGCAATCGTATTTATTCTCGAGCGATTTCACCGGTGTATGGAAGAATTTGTTGGAGGTTTTCACCGAGAGCGATCAAAAGGTATTTATCTTTAAACATGGAAGCGGGATCATCATCTATTCATGGTTTTTTTGCAAACCCGACTATAGTAGAGGTCAAGGACTGCCCCAGGACAATTTTCAAGCAGTATCCACATGTGGCTACCCTAGAAGATTCGGTTGGAGCTTTTTTTCGCATTCCAGAGGGAGTTGTCTATGTAGAGGATGTTAGGGCATACATTCACTGTCTCATCTAGCACTTGGGAACTTCAGAAATTAAGGGCATGTATATGAGTGAGCTGATGGGAGAATCTGGAAAGATGAAATTGACATTCAAGTATATTGAAGACCTAGGGTTTACTGATATTCTAGATATTCTGAAATTTGAGGATGAGATAATCAGATATGTGAGCAGAGTACATGGGGAATTTATATGGTTAGATAGACCTTACAGAATCACCAAGAAAGCCATTCAGGCAATCATTGGTTTACCATCTATTGGGCAACATCCAGACAATAAGGTTTCAAATGATTTTGTGAAAATATCACCGGTGCGACATTTGACAAAAGATCCATGAAAGTGAGCACTATCACCGACAAAGACATCAAATTTGGTAGCATGATCATCGGGTATAAGGTAACTCAGTCAAATCGACTAAATTTTGTTTTCAGTTCATGTATTTTGGCTGCATACAAAATGATGAGAGAGAATGTAAAATTAGATCTATGTGGTTGGATGCTAGATGAGTTGTTAATAAACGTAGGGAAGATTAAGGGTGAAAAGAAGGGTGCATTCCAATATGGCAACTTGATAGTTTTCCTGATGTTATATTTCATGAATGATACACCCAGTTTTTGTAAGAGGCAATGAGATTTTGACATCCCGGTAGGGAGACAATTGAAATAGTCAATTGTTGCTTTACTAAGTCAAAGTGATGATAAGGTATGGGGATATTTCAAAACATTCCAAAAATCTATGAGGTCTAGGGTAAGGGTACCTGATAATTTTTTAGAATTATATTCAACCGACATATGCTTCATGGTGAAGAAGGATGAGACACTTATGGAAGCAGTTAAAACCTGAAATATTTGGATTGAAGAAATGGGCTACGAGGTGGATGCATAGATTCTTGATGTCTATGCAAAAATGTTGATGAGGCAGAGAAACCTTGTGGTACTACATAATAGAAAACACAAGAGGTTGAAATAGAATTCAATCAGAAGAAAAGAGAGAAGCAAGAGGGAAAAGAAATAAAATTTGTGGAGATGGTCTCAAATGACATCAAAGCACTAATTGATGTTGTCCCGAAGAAAGGTAGAAAGAGGAAGAGTCCTGAAGTTCATATTGAGCCTGTTACTGCTGAATCAAAATTTGAGGATGATACACCGTTCGCATTTAAGAGGGTTGTTAGAAAGAAAACATAGGAAATAAAGGCAACGAGGAAGAAGAAGCATGACATCGACTTAGCAATTGAATCTGGTAATGTGACTATCATACCACCTCAAAATCATGCAGAGTTAGTAGATGAAATCACTAAAGATGGTGTGTTGAAGAATGTTCAATTTTATTATGAGCACTTAGAGGATGATGAACAAAGAGAGGTAGGGGAAGCAGTCCTATTATACTTGGATATTTATAAGAAAGCCTTAATAGAAATAGAAAATCAAATACCGGCTAAATTGTATAATATGTTAGATTCTAGAAGACTATCAGCTATGCAAGAAGATAAACATATTAAAATTCAAGAGCTATTATCTATGTGTTACTATTGCTCCTGATGAAAGGGAAAAGACACTTGAGGTGGCAGACACAAATGTTTTCAATAGCAACCATAGAATAACCAGTCTGATGCTAGGAAGAGTAAATGAAATAATAAAGGAGACTCAAAAAGCATGGGTTAAATTTCTTGGAGAAAATAGAGGATTCTTTACTTCACCAGAAACCAAGACAAACACTGTAGATACCCTAGTTGAAGGAAAAGGAAAGGGGATTATGGGTACTTCACCCTCAGTTTTAAAAAATATTAAGATAATGGAAATCGATCCCCCAATAAGTACATATGTACATATAAATATTGAGATACCAGTTAATATAGAGAGTGAACAAGCTAATATTGTACATGATATTAATATTGAGGATAATTGTCCTCTAGATACAAATGTAGAGGTTGAGGTTACAGTTCCTACAAAGGAACTGACAGATACACAGAATGCACCAAGTGGCAAAGCCACCAGTACAAGTGAGGAGGTTATAAAGGATAAATCTTCAAAAGAGAAGACAGGGGAATCCGGAAGGGAACCAGTAGTTGGTCCATCATTGTTGTCAATTGACACCTCACAGGTCAAAAAGAAAAACATCACAGAGATGAGTCCTACTGAACTCATGATGATGACATCACAGAAACTAATGAAGGAGAGATCCATAGATAAAGGAATTATAGATCAATCAATCACTATTTTACATAGTATGGTCCCAAAGTGTACAATTGAAAATGAAGCGAGCCCATCCGACAAGCTTAAGATAATAATTGAGCATATTTCAAAGGATTTTGAATTCTTACAACAAATCTCAAACCGATAAGCATTAGAAAGGTTTACTCAGGCTAAGAGAGCTACATTTGATCAGGTAATTGAAATTGAGAAGAAAAAAATTGATGAGAAGTTGATACTAATAGAAAATTATTTGAAGCAATGTATAAATATATATAGGGTATGTTGTAACACTGAAATACTTACAACTAATGTGGATAAAAAGATAAAAGAAATTCAGGAGAAAATTGCAAGTATAGTTAATTCCTTTGACAGATTAATTTCATTGACTACATCAATTGATGGTCAAATTTTGATTTTGGAGAACCAAATTTTTGTTCTTGAGAAGAAAAGAGACAAAATAATAAGAAGAGCTAGAAGTCTGAGAGGCTTGGTGAGTCCCAGTTGGATTCACTCAGTGTACATAAGAAATAATGCATGGATATGGTGGGAAACCCACACCAGCAGAGGTGAATGAGAAAGAGTCTTTTGCACATATGTTGAGTGGACTTGTATTTATTTCCAACACATTAAAACCCAATTGGGATACTTATCTTGAGCTACTGGAGAAGGCTTACCCAAAAATTTTGAAACTTGTTAAGCTCCGGTAAGTCATTTGGGGATATTCATTGTACAGTTCTTATTCTTTGACATTCTTTTTAGAATTTTTTGATGGCATTGATGTCAAAGGGGGAGTATTATAGATGTGAAAAAGAATAAAAGGAGTTGTATACATTAAGGGGAGTCATGGAGTTATGGAGATATGGAGATATGGAGTATTTTGCATATTTAGCTCAGGGGGAGCAGGGTAGGGTGAAACCGACAGATGAAACCTTGACCATTTTTCACATGAGTGTTGCCATCAATGCCAAAGAGGGAGATTGTTGGCAATTGACACTCAATTGGTTGGTTTCACTATTTTTTCATTGATGTCAACATGGTATTGTGTTTTGGATTCATACTTTGGTTCAGTTGTGTACCGACAGACACTTCACATATACTACACCAACACTGGCAAGGCAGAAGGTTTTCTTTGGTCACCAACAATGTAGGATGACATGGTTTAGTAAAGGTTATCGGTATTGGAGGTTGACATATCTTGGATCCAGCATCGACAATTGAAATTAATGTTTATACATTTATGTTATCTGATCGACATGTAATTTGATATTTTATATATCTTTGTAAGCCGACATAAGGCATGTAAATTTATATAGGGTATATAAGTCAGTTTGATAGATCATTTTGATATATAGAAATGAGATAGGATTATGGATATGCAAATATAATATGATGCAAATTATATCAAAGAGATCATGTGTGTGAGGAAATTATTGTAAGGGTTATACCGGTAAAGGGTTTAGGGTTTCAGACCGAAACAAACAAAGATTAAATTGGAACTATATTCTAGCATAGAAGATGCTATCTTAGCAGTTCACACTTCTCCGGATTATAGTCTGGAATTTTATGTAGTTAGTGAGGCTTCTTTTGTGATTGAGCAATGTGCTCTAGGTTGTAAGTCATCCTGCAAGTGCAGGCTCCTCATATTTTGTAATATCTCTTCATATGGCTAGTGGATTGATATTGTGGGTCACAAATCCTGCCGTGGTTTTTCTTCTTTGAGGTTTTCCACGCATAAATTTTTGTGTTATGGTTCTCATTTATGTGATTGGATTATTGGTTTCTTTACTTCTTTCAATTTTGTATGTACCAGTATACCAGTTGGTGTATGCATGTTTTAATAAGGCTAAAATTAATCATTCTGGTATAACACTGATTCACCCCCCCTCTCAATTTTATTGGATTCCAATAAAATCTACCGACTTCTAGGGCACACACACAGGAAAATCAAGATATTAATGTAACAATATGATAATGGACACAAGCGAGAAAAAAACACTTACTTGTTTTCTCTTCAATTGAAAATTTTGGGAAGCATGCTAGAATGCTGAAATTCACCTTTTTTCTCACTCTATGTTGCTTTGAAATATCTCTAGATGCAAGGTAAGGAATAATTCCACTGAATTGTCAATGTATTGTGACACCATTAATTTATTCGTGTTGGACAGAGGTAATTGTTGGCACCAATTTTGAATTTCATCCGCCGATCTAGCAGTTGACGATCAGGATTGCTTGTTGGCCTTCCCCGAATAATGACATGGCATTCTCTTAAAGTTCCTCATGTCAAATTAGAATTTTGTACTCCATGGAGCCTCCTTGGCCATCTTAACTTTCTCTATGGGATAAGCTTCTGTGTAATTTTTCTTTGTTTTACTTATCCTGTGGTGTCACTAGTCATTCCTTCTATCTTCATGGGACAAGCTTCTATTTGATTTTTTTGGAGATCCTATCTGCATTGATCTTAACCCTTCCTTTCGACTTTCACTTGCAAGCCCCTTTCTTTGTGTTTTTATCATCCATGAGATAAGCTTTTGAACTAGCCTTTTCTTATCTCGGAGCATCTTTCTTATCCCTGCAGGGATGCGCAAGATAAGGATTTCTCTTATTTCCCCTTCATAATTCTTATCCCACGATGCACCTTTGAGTTTCACCGATGTTCTGGATCTTTGTTGCCCCATGGAATAAGCCCTTTTGCCTTTTGCTTGATTATTTTGTTATCCCAAGACTCTTTTCTTATCCCCACGGGGATGCGTGGGATAAGAAAAGCATTGCATCCTTCATTGTTGACTTATCTTGTGTTGCCTTGTAATGCTATTCTAATGGCATGGAAATCCTATAAGATAAGACTCCCTTGATATTTAAGTCATCCCTTATCCCGTGACCATTTCATAGTGTTCCTGGTTCATTGCGGGATAAGCTTTTACCACTTTTTTTCTTTGACTGCTCCTTGCTTGCTTTGTAGTTTTCACAGGATAAGTACTCCTTTGTAATTATTTCTTTCTTCTTATCCCGGGGGGTTGAAATTCACATTAAAACCACTTGCAGAATAAGAAACAAGAGACGCTTCCTTTTGAAATCTTATCCCGCACGACCGAGATACTTGGGATCAACACTTAAGTGATCATTTAGAACACATGGAAAAATTCATGGGTTAAGTGGTCGTGCACGAGGCCTTCCTAGGAAATAAAGGACTTAAGACCTAAGGCTTTTTAGCAATACTTAAGTCCCCTTTGTCACTTATTAAATTCATATTCTGTGAAGCTCCTTTGGACATCTCAGCTCTCTCTGCAGGATAATCCTCTATTATAGATTTCCCTTGTTTTATTTATCTCGCGATGCCATTTACCTCTTTGTCTATAATTAAGGGATAAGATTTTATGTGTTTTACCTTGGAAGCCTTATCCCGTGTTGCTCCTAGCCTTCCACCTGCAAGCCCTTTTCCTTTATGTTCCTATCGTCTGTGGAATAAGCCTTTGAACTAGCTTTGTCTTATCTCGCAATACTCTTTTTATCTTCACGGGAACGTGCGGGATAATATTTCCCTTATTTTCATCTTATAACTATAATCTTGCAACCATCTCTGAACAAGAGGAGCACATCGTGGGATAAGACTTCCTCTTCTTTCCTTTAACACTCTTATCCCATGGTGCACCTTTGATTCTTACTCGTTGATCTTTCATTCACCTTTATTGTGGATATTTTCTCCCCATAGGATAAGCCCTTTTACCCTTTTCTTAGATATTTTATTATTTCACAACTCTTTTCTTATCCCCGCGAGAATGCACAGGATAAGAAAAGCATAGCATCCTTCTTTGTTGACTTGTCCCACGTTGCCCTATATTGATATTATGGTAACTTGGAGACCCTATGGGATAAGATTTCCCCTTTGTGCCTAAGACAACCCTTATCCCGCAGGCCTCTCACAGTGCTCTTGGATCATTGCGGGATAGACCTCTACTGCTTGTTTCTTTTAGCCGCTCCTTATCCTGCGTTGCTTCTTTTCTCACCTTGTAGTTATCGCGGGATAAGGATTCCTTTGTAATTCTTTCCTTCTTCTTATCGCGCAATACCAAATCATTGATGAAAATGTGTCATGGGATAAGATGTACTCTTTGGAAACTGTCATTTCCTTATCCCACAAGGTTAAAAATCACATTGAAACACCCAGCGGGATAAGGGACAAGGGGTGCTTTCTTTGTAAATATTATCCTACGTGACCAAGTCACTTGGGGTCGGCACTTAGGTGATCAATTTTAATTTTTACATATAATTATAATATCCCATTTAATTATAATTACCCATATAATATCCCGTTTAATTATGTAATTGAAATATCGCATTTACATATAATTATAATATCCCATAGGTCAATTTGAATTTCAAATTACTCTACAAAGCAAAAGACTTCGAAAAACTTCATTCCCGCAAGACAAAGCAGGAGAGGATCAGATTCATAGATGGTGGTGAATGAAGAGTTCATTCAAGCGCAGAAGAAGAGATTCGCAAGTGGAGGAAATTAGTTTATAGGTGAGCAATCACTTAGCTTCATCTTATGTGCATTTCAAACATAATCAAAATTATTTGTTTCCCTTTTCAATGATCTTCTAGGGTTTTTTAGGGACTTGACATTCTTGGTATTGAAAGGGTTTGTATTCTTTATGAAGGCTTTGAAGGATTTTCTTTGAATGTTGGGATTGTGTCGAGTACTTCTTTTGTATATGCACAATAAATTGAATGTTAAAGGAAGACATCATATATGATGTGTGAGGCGACCAACACATCTTGTCACTAGGAACCTTAAGCATACTGGAAGATCAGAACTCAAACATGTATTTGCAATACATAATTTTTTATTATTATTAAGTGCTATCAAAAGGGGATAGCTCCCTTACATCCCATATGCAGGGTACATAGTAGCAGAAAAAGAAGAAAACTATTCTAAATAATGTAAAATTGTAGCGAGCCTTTCACCAATGTCCACCACATACACAGTCAACGCTGCACTAAACCAATTATCATTTGAGTTTAGGAATCTCTTGAAGGGTCCCAAGTCACCGAATTTGACACCCACCTAGATCACCTCCCAAGACTCTACTATGAAATTCTTCTTCCTTTCTCACACAACCTTGGCCTCCCGAGAATCCTTGTCCTCATCCTCCAACTCAGACTCTTCCTCCGGTGGATCCAATATGTAATGATCTAGATTGAAGTATATGCCCAGAACACTAGTCCAGCCACCCAAATCTAAGTCCAGAATAACACTTTATGCCTCCTACCCATCGACCGATCTTACAAAGACATTGATCATCTGTATGCATGCTTCATTGGAATCAAGGATGTCAACCATTGGGCACATAATCGCCTCATAGATGAAACCATCGCACCAGTGCCTATCTCCGCCCAAAATAAATTTGGCTAGATGCCACAGTGCATCCCAAGTGAGCTCATGACAGTCAAAAAGTCTCCTGCATTGCTGTTGAAATGTGTCCTCCGCTCATAGGAATCTCAACCCAAAGTGATGGACCATTTTCCCTCAGTTCCCCTCCAACATTCATTGCTCGATCTATCTTCCAATTTAACCTCAGCCTTATGATTTCCTATCATTATAAAACATCGAGCTATTTCTAAAAGAGAAATAAATTGGATATCCCGTGCAAACCAGATCCATCTTTGGATTTGAAGTGTCCTAATCTCTTGCCACCTTCTCCCAATGTCCCTTCATTCACGGCAATCAGAGCCTTATTTTCATCTATCATGATCACCTCTATCACTCTGGATCCAAATTTGTGGTTTGGAATCCAGATCAGTACCCTCCCTTATTCGTACCTATCCAATGCCTTCTTTTTTTTGCCTCCATGAGGTTTCATAGTCGTCCATTAGAATCTATTCCAAATCCTCACTTGGGATTGCCTCAAAAACCTGGTCATCCTTTGTCTATAAATTTATTCCCATGTTTTCCATGTAATCTGCAACCATGTTCTACTTCTTGAAAACATGTCTAACCTTGTAATCAAGAACTTAATTTAGAGCATCCATAATGTCCCTCAAAATCCTCTGTATTTTCCAATTTGGTGTGGCACCATTCTTAATAGCTTTGATAAGTATCTATGCATCACCTTCTATTAGAATAGAGTTCAAACCCTTCTCTACACATTTTCTGAGTCTTCTAGCAATATAGTAGCTATAGATGATGCTAGGCAAAGATATATACGGGCCTATAAGATTGCTACAAAGAAAGGGTCAGGTGTTGAAACAAACAAAGCCAATATAGACTCGATTAGTTGCTTGCTAGACTAAATAAATCGGCTCTACCAAATCTCTTATCGATCAAACACAACAAATTTGTAAAATAAAACCGTTAGATTTGATTATATAATATCCCATTTATTTATAATTATAATATCCCATATAATATCCCATTTATTTATAATTATAATATCCCATATAATATCCCATTTACATATGTCTATGAATTTGAAATATCCCATATATATTATAAAATGCACATAAGATGAAGATAAGTGATTGCTCACCTGTAAACTGATTTCTTCCTCCTGCGTGCGCGAATGAAGTGTTCATTCACCATTGTCTCTAACCCTGCAAATCTCCTCTCCTGCGCAAGCCAATGGTCTTCTTCTTTGCCTTGCGGGAATGAAGTTTTTTGATGTCTTTTGCTTTGCAGAGTAATTTGAAATTGAAATTGACCTATGGGATATTATAATTATATGTAAATGAGATATTTCAATTATATAATTAAATAGGATATGAAATGGGTAATTATAATTAAATGGGATATTATAATTATATGTAAAAATTAAAGTTGACCTATGGGATAATAACCATTTTTATATGAAATTATAAGTAAACATTGCCAAGGTATGGGATATTATATGGGATATTATACATTTCTATATGTAATTATATGTAAAAATCAAAATTGACCTATGGGATATTAAACTTTTCTATATGTAATTAGAGAATTTGTGATCTGAATGAACATTGCCTAGCTATGTTGAATATATGTTTTGCACTATTTGACCAATATAAACAATGTATAAAAAATGTGGTAACATAGACAAGGTAGTGAACTGTCAGAAAAAATGCCTTAAAGAAATGTAGTCTCATGGTGATGGAATGCCATGACAGTCAAATTACTATGGATTGTCATGGCATTGCATCACCATGAGAACACATTTCTTTGAGACATTTTTTCAAACAGTTTGTTGCCTTGTCTATGCAAGGTAGTGAACCATTTGATTGACCTTCATATAATATGTAAGCTAATATAAGATAAATGAATTACATATGCAGGAACCTAAACCCCTTTGGCGAGGATCCTGCACAGTCTACATAAAGGCAAGGCTCCGAGTTTCTGAAATATCACTGAAACTTGACAAAAATTTATCTAATAACTGATTAAATCTTAAACGATACCACCTTACAATATCATTTTATTTGTAATTTCTTGCCCGAACTACTTATCAAATCCTAGTACAAGTTTTATCCCTATGTAGTCTCATTCAAATATTTTAATTAACCCCTTGGATTAAAGCATAGAATGAAAAATTACATACATCATAACAATGCAACAAACAAATGAAACCCTTGATTCCATTAACTCAAAATAATATTAAATCATACACAGGAGAGTAAGGATTTTGAAATTATATTTGTATTAACTTCAAAAACTATCTTTTATCAAATAACCGAATAAATTTCATTTATAGAAGAACCCATTTGAAATTTGAAACTGATGACTATCTTCTATTTTTCTTTGCAAAATGACATTACAATTCTTTGCTATTTAATCATGACTTCTCAAAACTGGAACCTAATCCTGCAGACCAAGCCTGCACAAGAGACCCTATTTGGAACCCTTTCTAATGTCCTTGATTTCCCTTTTATAAAAAATAAGGGAGCAACAAGCTTGAGGCCAAGAGACACATGTCATCTAGAATGAACAAGCCAAGAAAACCATATGCAATTCTGTTACAAAATATTCCTTAAAACTACCCATATGTTGGCACCCATGATAAAACAAAATCACAATTTGTAACTGAAAATTGCTAGAAACAAAAGTGCTTGATTTGTACCATTATCATCGTGATGTCTTCAACCAAACTGTGAGATGCTTCGTTCTATCCTACAAAGCATTTCCCTTTCGGAAAGGGAAATTGGATCATGGTGAGAAGTAAAATCGCCCCCAAACTAGAGGAAGATCTCCAACCTTTATGCCCAGGATCAGAGAAAGTGGAAGGATAAGCTTATAGGGAAACACAATATGTTGGGGAGGGGTCACAACTTGCATGCCATCCTAGAGATGATTGGTTGTCGCTCCCCACTCAAATAAATCCTTCTTTCATTCCCTTGTGGGCTCCTTCCTCAAACCCCTTGCCAGCTAGTGGCAGAGTAGAAGCAAAGGATGTATCATGAGTGGCTTTTTCTGATAAAAAATGTCTTTCATGTCCCCTTTGACAATCCTTCAAACTTTCACAACCCCTCTGACAATAAGAAAACTCACACAAAAGAAAGAATATCCATCCAATATAAACAAGCACACATCAGCTTCATGCACGACACTGCTCAAACATCATTTTCTTCAGTGATGAAAAATGACTCTTCAGAAAGAAAAGATGCTTCTTTTCTCTTCTACCAACTGAACTACCACCTTATTGTATTTATAATCAAAATCACTTCACTTGGCGATGTTTGTTCATGCAAAAACAATCTTTCTAAATGCTCACTTCTATCTATTCACCATGAGAGTCGTGAACTAGGGAAATCATGCATGTCAGACCCAGGACACCATCAAATTCCAGCTTTTTCGCAAGGAAAATCAATCCACTACTTTTTTGACAAGATTAACCTTACATGGATGATTTTGTTTTGATCTTTTCATCCTAGGACTACGCAACTTTGCTTCAAAATTCTTTTAAAATACTGGATTATCCTCTCTTAGATCTTCTCAAAGAAGGCTTTTTTGACTTTATCCCTCTGTGAGAATCCCCGACAACAAGCAACCTCTGATTTTATCAAGAAATCTGTGATCTTTCATTTCCAACTCAGAGGTTATCCAAATTCTCTTATGCCTCTGAAACTGTTGTCCTTGCTTGTCAAATCAATTTCGACTCAATACAAACCTTCAGAAAAATGGCCTCTTGAAATGAGTCGGCATCTAATTGTCCTACCTTCTCGCTATTTTCTCCAAGTTGAAAAGCTTGCACTCTGTCCATTCTAAGTTTCCCGCACAGATAACATACCACACCTTTACAACACCCTTATAAAAATTGTTTGAAACTCCATTGTAGATCCTATCCATCTCGGTGAATCGCACGGTCATCGTCGGTCAATCTGACACTGACCTTCCATATGGCAAACGAGTCCATCCAAAGTATGACTTGGCATAGCCAAATCACTACTTAATTCACCTCGGTCAACGACCACACCATCGTCTTTTCCTTTCCCATGTTGGACATGTGGCATCATCTCATGATACTGCAGTCCATAATCCCCTTGCATCTCTTGATCGTGAGGTTACGAGGGTTGTTGGATCGACTCGCTTTACCTGTCAGCCACAATGACCACCTTCTTAAGTCCCTTAACAGTCGAGCAATTTATTTGCAGAAATTAAAACATCTTCGTTCATTACAAGCATGCACAGATTGATGAACAATTAGTAGTCTGGACTTTACTTATTGGGAACCGATAACAATAAATGTTGCAAAGGTTTAATTGTCATCTTAACCTCCCTGCCAAGGACACATGGCATCATCTCATGATGTAGCAGTCCTTAACCACCACACACCTTTAACCATAGGGGAGTGCGGGCTATAGGATTTTCTTATGGTTTAGCTGTTGGCCACAATATTAAAACATTAGACTTAGCAAAAAACAAAGGGATCGATTGAGCAAAAAACAAAGGGGTCAGTTGAAATGTTAAATGAGATCCGCCTAGGATAATATAGGTAAGCACAACTTAGGGGATAAAATGGCCTCGCTAACAACGACACGGCGCTCAGGCCTTAAGACAAAAAGGTAATGTGAAATTATAACAAGCTTAGGTTTTTTCCACAATATTTAATTATAAAAGCGTAAAACCCTAAACGCTAGACCCCAAAGACAGGAACATAGAACAAAATTAATCTAGAATGACCAGGATTTTGACTAAGGCATGAAATTTTTTGGTATAGTCATTTTTAGGACTATCAAGACCTTTCACAACCTACCCTCAAATATATTTGCAACATTTGCAAAAAATCAACAAGATATGGTGAACCATCTATTACAACTTCTTGTCATCTCTCTCCACGGAATCCTAAAATTTATTTCCTCTCACAATAACAATCGACCCTCTCCCAACTATCTCTCTCATTTGATGAAGTGCAGGTACACCAAATAGGTATTTGTCAGACGTGTCTTCCTCGAGCGAGGGAAATTTAGGAAGAGAAGAGGAAAGTGAGACATGTAGTAGGTCTAAAAAGGGAGATCAACTAGAGGTCAAAAGATTAGAACAAAATTCCATAAATGCATGAAATTGTTTCTTGCTCAAGGGGGGTCATGTTCTTATGATGACGAGAGAATAGGTGACATCAAGGTGCCCTTGAGGTAAAAACATCTACTGGAAGAATGGGTACCCAAGGAACTTACTCCAATAAACAATGATTTTTGTGTTAACAGGGGGATATATCACATAGAACCATCATCATTACATATTTTGGGCCTATTTTCCATGGACAACATAAAGGCCTATTACAACAAAGTTGTTGAATTGATGGAGTATGTCAGACCTTGTTACAATTACAAAAATTGGATGCAGCTGGTTCGATATACATGAAATATGCATAGGTATGCACTTTCATCAAATTATATACAACAAAAAGATAATAATCAAAGTAAAGAGTGGCTATGTACATTGACGGAAGGCCAAAAACAACAAGGAATATTGTAGGGTTTTTAAACACTATACGAATGGGGTCAACTTGTAGGGAACCCAATTGCATATTTGAGGCGCGTGAGGGAAACCGTGTATTCATATGTGTGATAAAATCAATAAGTGCAGGGGAAGAGTTATCAATCGATTATAATTTAAATCGCTCAGATATAAACAAAGTTATTATCATGGGGGTGGTGCGTACTTATATATACCATTTAAACCAACCTCTAACTAATGACTCCAATATACCATTTTATTATTAAGTTTTTTGCTAAGTTTATTGGTTTCATTTCGGTAATGTTTTTTAATGTTTAATTTTTTTCATAGTGCGACATTGATCAGACACAGCATAGATTGGGATGTAGCTCTGGTACTTCTACCAAGAAGGTAAACCTCATTATAATTGTACAAATTAGATACAAGCAAAATGTTATATTATTATGTTCTTTTATTTAGGGTTTTGGATTAATTTTGATAATGTTACTAATATTCTTCTCATAGACGAATGTTCGAGGAAAGGCATCTATAGTAGTTGATAACATCGATACAGAGGTGGACTCACTCTTATGTGATGATGACATCACATATTCCACAAACCCTGCTGAAATGATAAGAAAGACACACAAAAATAATAATAAATAAATTCTTAAATTATTATCATAGACCCTCAAACTTATGAGATACAAGAGAGGGTGAAACAATTGACAAAGAGAGCACAAAACTTGCAAGTAAGCAGTCATGAAATCTTTAATTATAACATAAGTTCATTCATGGTTTATATAATACTCTTTTATGTCATGAACTAAAATATGTACTTGTTATTTCTACAGGAATTTTTGCACCCTCATGAAGCTGGTGGCCATGATCAGGGTACTCCAGGTAGTTCAGGTGATGACCATGTTTTGTGCATACACCAACTCATATTTCTACATATTCCTATCCTTTTGTTAATGTATTATTGCTCTTATATTTAATGTATTAATCTTTAGGTGATGTCCATGTTCCTGTGCATTTACCACGTCATCTGACCTCATCATCGGCACCTATATTACCGACTGCAATGTCAGCAACACACAACATGCATTCATCGAGTACTGCATCGATGTGTGAAACATGACATGCACTTGGGGATGTAGAGGCCACTAGTGGTGATATTTTAGTAGCATTTCTTGGATCTTCTTGTATTACTAGTACGGAAACGTTGTCGATCACATTTGTGGTGATCGATGATCTTGTTCTTATAAAGATAGAGAAGGTTCCAGGTACTTTAAAATAATTATTATATATAGTCCAAATGTAATTTACTTATTGATCAATCATTTTGGACTAATGATCCCATGATATTTTTGCAGACAAAAATGTTTTTTATAAACATCTAAATGATATTACATTGGAGATCTTCGAGCCCACCATGTGTACATGGTGGAGTGCCCAAAATCAATAATTAAAAGATGAACTCATAAACCGTTTGGCTGTGTTGTTCAAAAATGACACATTCAACAAAACCAAGGTCCTTTAGAAAGTTGGCACATATCTAAAGTATGTGAGGGACTAATATAGGACACATTTAGAGAATAATAGAAAGTATGAGCATCCCCCCATGATTCTAGAGAGGGAGTGGAAGGACCTAGATTTAGATGGAAAGGATAAAGTTGAAAAGAGTAAAGGACATACACCATCGGGCGAAGGAAGGTATGTGATACTATTAACAATGTAATTATATACTAATTATTCTTTATTTCTACATAATCTAACATATTTCAAACTTTTCATAGGCTTCCCGACACATCGAAGGCAACTAAGGCAAGACCATAAAAGCACGAGCAACACAAACTTGGCTCTGGTGGTTATATGAAAGTTTCCGCATGAATTGTAAGTATCAATAAATGAAATATTGCATCGAAATAATAAATTTCAAACACTTTTATTTAATCAAACAATAGAAGAAAAATTCATGATATTAAGCAAAAATGCAGGGCTGTGAATTCAATAGAGCACCTAAAGAAGATGACATGAAAATTGCCTTCCAACAAGGCTATGTATCCATGGTTGAATACCTAAGAGAATTGAGTGGGTAAACGCAAGATTCTAATGCATCTATCACACAGGTAAAAAAGCTAAATAAAAATTATTTAAAATTGAATACTTGAGCAATAATCTATTCGATGTTAATTTCCAACATAAAGTGACTATATTTGTTTTAAATAAGAAAGCAATGATAACAATGCACATGGCATTGGAATGCAGCCTGCTAAGGGTGGAACACAACTTGCACATGATGAAGGTTGTGGTGTGCATCCCGGTACTGGAGGTATTCATGTGCTATACAATTTTTTTTATGTAATTATTAATACAATGAAACATCTTTAATTGAAATTGGTGTAGTAATTAATGTAACCTTTTTTGTTTTTATTTTAGAGCATGTAGAGCATGGTGAACAAGTGGATCATGATTAGGGTAGGCAACATTAGGAACATGATGTGCCCCCATCAGGTAAAGAGGACCACTTTTATTACTTTGAACGAATTTAATTGCAATTGATGTATTGATTAATGTAACCTTTCATGTATGTTTCAACTTCAGAGGATGAGGCTAGACAAAATGATCAGGAAGATGATGTGGCCCCATCAGGTAAAGAGCACCCATGTAATGTTATTTTAATTAATGAAATACTTGTAACAATAATAAAAAATCTTATGAATTTAACCCATTTCTTTGTTATTGCAGTGGAGCCCCCTTTGTCTAGGCGTCCTCGTTGTGAGTACAGGACTAGGCATACATTAAGATCACAAGCAGATGGCATGACAACTGAAGAGGGGAAAAATTATGAATAAAACGATTCTCCACTTAGTGTTTACTTAGCTTCAAAAAAAATTAAAAAAATAAATGATTGTAATCATATTATTTGTTAATGAATGAATTTAATGTGTCAATGAATGTAATTATGTGTTAATGAATGTTGATGAATCTTACGTGTTAATGAATGCTATGTGATAATGAATGAATTTTATATTTTTCTAATGGATGAAAGAATGAATGAATGTTATATGTTAACAGGGAATTTAGAGTGATGTTAGGGGGAGGGAGGGCCAAATGAGCTTCCACCTTCATGTGGTTGGCCCTGTTAACTAGAGAATATTAAAATATTCTTGAAATAAAGAGAAGCTCAATAAGGTAACACACTTTTCAATATTTCATTATGCTCCACTATTAATCTTATTGAATAATATGTATTGAATCTTAATTGCAGGGTCCAACAGAGCCAACTCGAACAACATCACAAGAAGTTACTTAGTGGAGACCATCAAAGGTAAGGTAATTGATTAAGATTTTTTTGTTTATATTCATATTGCTGATTACAGAAAATAGATTTTGTTGTTTATATTCATATTGCTTATTACATAGGCAAATATTCATTTAACTTTTTAAAAGGGCAGCCACCAAATACACCAAATAGTTGTCTAAGTCTGAGATCAAAGATTAGCAATTAGGAGTCACCAAATACACCAAATAGTTGTCTAAACAGGGGCTAGAACCCACTATGAAATCTAGTTTACACTTGTCCTTGAACCAATAACTTCAACATTTTAATGGACTACATAGGGAACTGCCTTAAAAAATGAGGAGTCTTCACATGAAATTGGTCTAAAGTAGAAATAACGGTAAAAGAAACATCTAAGCTTTTAAATTCAACTTTAACTTGAGGGTGATGGAACCAATGGTGGGACAAGTGAAACCATCAAGCACCTTAATCAAGACTTCAGATTTATCATAATTGTCTTGATATAATGCATATGTGAAAAGATTTTCTTTTGTATGCATATTAACCATACGTAGTAATTCCAACGGACATGCCCAACATAGGCCCCGATTGTCACATGAACAAAACTCTCGTCAGAGCTTCCTTGCATTTGTTGTAGGAATTCTGACAAAAAAAGACACTATGTTTCAACAAGAATGTTGTACTTGCGATGAAACATTTCATTGCAAGTGCATCATTCCCATCAGAGCTTCCTTGCATTTTTTGTCAGAATTTTGACAAAAAAGGGCACTATGCTCTGACGAGAATGTTGTACCTATGATGAAGAATTTCGTTGTAGGTGCACCATTATCATCAGAGCAAAGTGCCCTTTTTTGTCAAAATTTTGATGAAAAACCCAGTGTATGGTTCGTCAGAATATTGGCGACTTTGTCAGAATTCCAACGAAATAGACCACCACATTATGTGTCAACTTCCAACAAAGAAAGCATCGAAATTCCGAGGAACATCTTTCCGTCGAATAACCCGATGAAATTTGAGCAATGAAAATCTTTTCGCCGTTTCGTCAGATCTACGACAATAATATGTCGGAATTATGTTGATAGTTCGTTGGAAAACGACCCCAAATGTGTTAGTGTAACAATGTGGTTTTGTAGGATGTGGTTCCTAACATTGTATTGTAGATACTATTGGGGGCTTCGTTCGACACTTTATGGATATATCATTTTTCATGAATGTTTACTTTTCTATACTTTAGCTTGCATATGCACGTAGTGTCATATGACCACAAACGTGGGGGCTAAATATAGCATCGTAAATTGTACACCCTTAATTGGGTGGTACAATTTCATGCTTAGGTTAACACCCGCCTTAGTGTGTTGCATTTTGCATTTTAAATTCTCTTTTAAGCACTTAATTAATTTAATCAAATCTAAAGTCCTCTTTTATCACCTTGAATTGTCACACCGAGTTGGGATTTACTTTGTAATCATGATACCTTACATCCCTTAAAATTTGGAAAAAAGTTGGTCGATCCCAACTTTTTCTTCTTGAATTTTGGGATCATGTTTTAGTGATATTATAATTTTTAAGTCCAACTTTATGTGAAATTATATCAATTTTGGGTCGGCCTATGATCAAAAACAAAGTTAGGGTTTCATATATATAACCTTTCCTTTCCTCATTAGAAGGATCTAACAAGTCTAGAAATTGAAGGAGCCTTTTGTGAAGTGAAAGTGCAAGTTTATGTGAAGTATTGAATCAACAAATCAAGCAATTCATCAAATATTCATCAACATTTTCATCATCAATTGAAGCTTTGAAGATATTGAAGAATAATAGGGGATCACCAACTGTTGATTGGCTTGTACCTCTCCCTTAGGGTTTGGTATGGTTTCATGTTATTTTCATATCTTTATATGAGTTTCACAACACTTGTTTTTAGATTTTCATTATTTCTTTAGATCCATTGTTGCAATTGTGGTTTTAAGAATTCTTATTTACATTATGATCATTTAGGGTTTTATACTTGAAACGTAGGGTAGAACTCTAATTTGCATTCCAACTCATTAGGATCTTACAAACACATGAGATTCGAGGGCACACACACATTCCAATATTACATCAGCTATTTGTGGAGGTGGAAAACACCAAAACAAGGGGTTTGAATAAGGAAAAACCCTATATAGCCACCTAAATACCACATTTCAAGTTATAGGTACAGGTACAAAAATCCAACGGATTGGCAAACTTTGAGAAAGACAAAATTTGAAAGGATAGGTCCAGATCCAAAAGAAGTTCTCAATCTTCTAGTACCGGGGTGCCCAGTGCCCTGGTCCATGACCAAGGCATCCAACACCCTATTCCTCTATGTTTTGGGGCATCGTTTGGCAGTTCTGCATCTTGGGGTCTCAGTTTGCAAATTTTAGAGTTTCAAACCATACAATAACAAGGACCAAAGTGCTTAGTGCCCTAGTCTGGCTCAATTCAACTCAATTTTTGGAGATAGGTGCAAATCTGAGTTTCATCTCCTATTTTGTAGTTTATATCTCAGGTTTAGTTCTGCATTTCTTTGTTATTTCCGTTTATATCATCACTTTTGTCCGTTTCCCTAGCTTAGTTTATCATTTGTTTACATTTAGCTCATCTCCTCTTCATATCAACAAAGGAATAGAAGCCCTAAAGATATTCCTTAACTCTCTTTCATAAGAGGAAGTCAAAGTGAATCATCTCCTTAGGCTCTTTCATATTCCAATGTGTGAATGAGAGTGGCTTTAGGTCTTAGTTTACACAATTCCATTTCCATCATACACACTAACATAGCTCATAATTAATTTCTTAAAGCTAACATTTATATTTAAATTATCTAACACCAATGGTTATTAATTAATCTAAATTAATTTATGTTGTATACAATTAATAATTAGTAATAAAGGCACTTCTTCATCAAAAATTAATATTTATAAAAGAATTAATGTGTCATGTGACATATAAATATTGTTTAAATAAGACAAGAAACTAAAATCATGAAAACAAAGTCCTAATAAGGGAGAAAGAAAAATTATAATAAGTGAGAGAAAAAGAATAAAATGATTGCATAAATTATCAATTAAAAATAAAGAAAAACCCATAATGAGTGAATTTATAAATAGATTAAACCATCAAAACATTAAAATAACATTCTTAAACTAATATTAGCAAGATTTTTTTGTGCAAATTGCTACCATGGGGGTAGCATCCTTTCCATTAAAATGGAGAAAAAGATACAAACATATCAATAAAAGGAGAAGATCATGACCCTAGTGGCCTCAATGACCTCCTGGGACCTCTCCAACTGTTTAGGGAGGAACATGCTCCCATTTACACTCGTCATATATTCGCATGTTTTCGAATTGATCCTGCTCCAGCCATTCCTCAAAGCCATAATGGTGTCAACCATGTCCTTTCTTTTTATTATCTCATTAATCTCGAACATATTTACAACCAACCCTTGAAAAGAGTTGGGTTTGAGCCTTCTTAGTTCCTTCATAGTTAGCACCCTTAGGTGTGGGTCAAAATTTGTATTGACTACCTTATTTGTTGCATCATGGTCCCTAATAGTTCTTGGTATATTGTAAAAAAAATGCTCTAGTAGAACATCGCTATGAGTGTGGGAACCATCTAGCACCTTATCCCCAATAATATTCTAGACAACATCCTCCACTGCACCACCCTCTATCACAAATACCTCTTTTAACTGCTTTAATACAAACTCCTAATTGCAACTACACTTGCACTCAGGAATGGTGATAAATTCCTCAACCATCTAATCATTTCTATTTCTTCTACTCTACTTTCTTCTGAAATATGCTTGAGATTTATAACTAGAGACCTATACATGATGCCTTTTCCAATTCTAATCAATCCCAACCAATTGAAAACTAATGTCAATGAGTTTGTCCTTATCAATTTGCCAATTTTCACAGATATCAGAGAAATCTTATAGTATATCTTTCTCCCTATCCTATTGCTAAGTATAAGCCATCCTAATCCCATGGGTCACAAGAAATGATTCTCACTTCACTCTGATCAATGACATGATTAGATAAAAAATCAACCTTTGTAATAGCCTCTCTATAGATATGTTTGATATTGTATTCACCCAAATCCTTTACAATCTCAGGGATTCCTTCAAGCCACATTCTTGATTTCTGACTTAGAGCACTCCCTGTGATGATGGCACAAATGACATTTAATGAGTCACCTTCGATGTCTATATTTACCATTCCTTTCTATTTTCATAAATTTGGGCTAGAAATGAGGGTGGAATACTCCACATTAGTATTTGTATCATCGAGAAACTTGATAGACCCGCCCCATACTAATTCCCTAGCATCATTCCTAATTAAAAATCTTGCTCTGGAAAGGCCTATATTTCCCCACGTAGTACCGTCGAATTTCAAGTTGACCCAACCTCATGGAGGAAGGTACCACTTGGAATCCCTTCGTTTAGTATTATTTGTGATTGTATCCCCCTTCGATGGAAACAAATGTAGCCATTATTTTATCTTTTGATTGTCCCATGAAGTATATTTGTGGTGATGCTTATTTGCTACCTTAGTATTGATGTGTTCATTGACTACCACTTCAATTTTATTTAAAAGTGAAGTTAGACTATTAATTCTATCATTAAATATCTAGCAATTTCTTTCCTTCCAAAGAAGCCAAATCAATGTGACCGAAATAGAATACCATAGCCTACTCCATATCATGCCTTTATGTATAATTGGCCAACATGTGAATATCTCCTTTAATATCATAAATAGAGGCCAATAGTAGTTTAATTTCCTCCAAAATAAATGCCAGCACTCTTGGGCTACCTCACACTATACAAACAGATGGTTTAAAGTTTCTTCATTTTTTAATCACATCAAACATTTGAATGGGTCCTTGAAACCTAAAGACAGTCCTTGTTAGTATCCAATTTTGTATTGCCATCCATGTGAAGGCACCCACCTTTGGAAGGATGTGCAAGTCTCAACATAGTTTGGTTCACCATTCACATCGTTCCGAGTCCCATCTCATCACTTTGTAGCCAAGATTGGTGTTGTAGTTGCCTATCTTTTTCATCCACTAAAAAAATTAATCATCTCCCCTAATGAGGACAACATGTCTTATTGCTAATTCATTTCTGAATGTTCTTGTGTAGTTAGCATCCAACATATCTAAAAATTTCCACTTGAAGTTGGTTGTACCATTTCTCCATGCAACCTCTATGTAACCACTAACTTTTTTCCCTATTATTGGTCAGATGATCTCTCTCACCCTTTCCATACCAGGAAGATCAATTAGTGGTTTATATCTATTCCATGAATCCTTCCATCTTTGATTCTCCAAGACATATGGTCAGTAACGATTTCTTTGCCTCTACACATAAAGTTCCATATGGTAGAGCTACATGGCGGGTTAACGATAGTCAATATTCATTTTGGAGTATCTTCATCCAGGTATTTCTTTTGTAGCACTTGACTCCATAAGGCCCCTAGCTTTTATACATTTCCTAGTTCAACTTTCCCACTAGTACTTTGTTCTATATCATGATTTCTTTGATCCCTACTCAGTCAGGCTCATTGGGTTGTTTAACAATATCATAGGAATCTAGATGAGTCTATGCTTTTCATTTGCTCCATCCCACATGAATCTTCTTAACTGATTGGTTATGTCCTACGTCGATATACTCATTATTTCCACTGTAGATAGCATAAATATTGATATGGATGCAAGCATGACATTGATCTTTGTTATTTGGCCAGCCATGGTAAGCCACCTACCACTTCAACATTCTATTTTCTTTTCGCATTTATCCACTATCTCATTTCACAATTTTTTTACTACTGATCCACAAAAAAGTGGTGTTCCCAAATATGTCACTAGAAGATTTTGCACTACATATCCTAATATCATGGCAATTCTCCTTTGTATTAAATAGCCTATATTGAAAAAATAAATCCTCAATTTCTCTCTATTGATGTGTTGTCAGGATGTGATGTAGTAGTCTTCTAGAACATGCTTGATGTTTATGGATTCATCCAAAGATGCATTACTATATAAGATTATGTCATCAACAAAGAGATTGTGTGAAAATAGAGGAAGCTAGGTAACTGCTTTAATTGGAACCAAGAACCCAAGCTAGTCATAATATTTATCTTGCTACTCAGTGTGTTAGCCATAATTACAAATAGAAATGGGGATAATGGGTCTCCCTGTCAGAGCCCACATCCCCTTCAAAAAAATCAACACATGATACATTGATTAGGATATAGTATCTTGGGGAAAAAATGCATCTATATATCCAATTTACCCATTTGTCATAGAACCCAAACTTCTTCAGGATTGATATTAGAAATCTCCACTTCACATGGTCCTAGGCTTTTTTCACATCTGGTTTCAGAGTCATTCCTCTCATATTTTTGTTTTTGGTGGAATGAAGGATTTCATGTGCTAGAATTATGCCAACTGCAATACTCTTATTGGGTACAAATACACTCTCTTTTGGTGATATTAGCTTCAGAAAAATTAGTTTTAACCTATTTGTCATTACCTTCGTAATAATCTTATATATTGTGTTGCATAATGAAATAGGTTGCAATTCTGAGAAAGTTAACACCCTTTGTTTCTTGGGGATTAAGGCTATGTTTGTGTTGTTCATCTCTTTCAGAATTAATCCAATTTTACTAGATTCTTCAACAACCTCCCTGATGTCTTTTGGCATAAATTGCCAATCATTTTAAAAGATTAAGGCATTAAAACCATCAAGCCTTGGGGCCTTGTTTGGGTTCAACTAAAACACAACCTCTTTAACCTCCTCTTAGGACACTGGTGTCACTAGCATTTGATTATCCCCATTTGTGATCATATTAGGAATTTCATTTATAAAATCATAATTTAAGGCTTTGGTCATCCCATTACCTCCTAACAGACTACTAAAATAGTAGATACCTTCATTCTATATATTATCTCATTTATCAGGATTCTGCAATCTTTGTGGTTGATTTAGGTAATCTTGTTCCCTCCTCTATTTGTTTTTGTTGAATTGTGAAAAAATTTGGTGTTACGGTCACCTTCTTTCAGCTAGCTTTCTCTTGATTTTGATCTCTAGTAGGTTTCCTCTCTGGCCAAAACTGCTTCATATTCCTACATCAATTTTTTGCTTGTAGAATTCTATTTGGGACATTCCGTTCTAGATGACATATTCACTAAGATGCTCCATATCCTCTTCTATTATTTTCTTCTATATTCAAAAATATTTTTGTAAATAATTTTGTTCCATATTTTTAATTTAGCTTTCAAAACCTGTAGACATTTGCAGAAAACAAACTTCCTAGTACCCTTGATGTGTTGTGATACCATCCACCATGCTTTTATTATCTCTTTCAACACTGGCCAATGGAACCACATTTTTTTCAAATTTGAATTGGCATTTGATTAGTGTACATGTCTTCTATTATATTCAATTCCATAGGGAAATGACCCGGAAGGAATTAGTTTGATCAAAAAAATTAGTATTAGAGGGGTATCCAACCATATATTTGAGACAAAAAATGATATAGTCTTTCCACAATGTTAGAGAATCCATTTATTTGATTCGTCTGAGTATGCTTGTCATTCATTGGAACAATGTCTGTCAACCCACAATTCCTAATGAATTGAAAAATCCATTTGTGTTTGTACCATTCTACCCAGCTCTCCAAATTTATCACTAGGGTGCAATATGGCATTAAAGTCGCTAGCCAGAATAGAATTCTCTTAAGTTCCCTACAATTTCAAACTCAATGTTCTCCATATATCTTTCTTATTAGATTTTTTAATCGGCTCATATATATTATACAACACAAATTGAAGATTGAAATTTATACTGTCCACTTCACATTTGATCCAATTTCAATGAGAAGATAAAATGGCTAATGACACCTTGTTAGGCTTCCACATTTTACATAAACCTCCTGAGGTGCCTTCCACACTATGCGTGAAACAAGACCACCCAAAGCAGCATTTCACAAACGAGTCTGCATTTTCTTTTGATAATTTTGTTTCCTATAGTAGAACTATGTCGATCAATTGGTTTTTGATTTGGTGTTTGATCATACATCACCTATTAGGGGCATTTAAGCCCCTAACATTCTAGGTGAGAATCTTTATTTCCCTCAAGGGAGGATTTGCCTCCCTTGGATCTCAATGAATAGGATTTGATGGGATGATTGATTAGGTAACAAGCCATCCTCTACGCACTTCTTGCTTTATGTCTTCCTTCCTATTCTTGGTTCGGAGAGGCCCGCCTTTAGGTGTTTTGCCATGGTTTGGCTTATCATTATTGTGTCTACTATGTCCAATTCATCTTAACTTCCTTCATCTAGGGTTTTGATAATTGGGTAGATTGAGACTTCCTCCATTGTTTACTTATATTCCACCGAAGCCATTTTAGCGATTGGGGTTTGAACATATGGTTCTAGATTTTTTGGTTCCTTCCCCTTTGAGTTAGGGTTTTTCAGGATGATCTTGTGGTTCTAAAGTATTTGTATTCATTCTTTCTATTTCAAATTCTTTATTTCATTGATTTTGATTTTCTTATTTTGGCTTTCAAATCATGTTTGAAGGCATATGGCATTTATTCTCATTGTGATTCCTCTTTCTACATCGCATACAATAGAATTTTTCTCTTTATTTTCTACCGATTGGGTCCATATTTTGGCAATAGTCTTCAAGTTCAACATTTGAGGGATCTTTATGATTTCAATTACTTGAATCCTGACATACAAAATCAAATCATTATTGCCCATATCAATTTTTAGGGTTTTTCCTATGTTGTTTCCAATTGTTTAGAGGTTTTCTTCACACTGAAATTCAAATGGAAAGCTATATAATCAAATCCATAAGGGTTGATTAATTGGATTCATTACATTGGGATCAAAATTAGGCACCCATATTTGGATGTATAAATATGAATCTTCATATTTCCATGACCCACTCCCAACACCTTATCACTTTTAGACTTGTTTTCAAATTTGACCATAAAGAATTATTTTTGCATAAAATATACTTCCTTAAACGTTGACCAATTGTTCTTTACCCATGATCTTATCTCCTTCCTCTCTTGTTTTTCCCAAGAATTTGGCCAATTATAGTAGTGTAGTGAAAAGAAAAAAATATCTCTATCAACATTGTCCCCCAAATCAATTTCTATGATCTCTTTTTGTTTTTCACGTAAATTAGGATTCATTTCTTCATTTTCCCTACTTTTCGCATTTGCCTATTTTTTCCCTTGCTTTTTTGCCATTCCTCTAGCAAGGAAAATTTTAATTAATACTAAATTTAGACTATTAAAATTTGGAAATTTTAGTTAACACTAAATTTAGAAAGAAAAATTTATTTAACACTAAATTTAGACAATTAAAAGTAAATGCTTCAATGTTGATTATTCTAGTGTTGATTTGCACACATTTCGAAGAGTGTAGATTCAATCCAGAGTTTTGAGTCATTTATGCACGTTTTCAAACTTAAGAGGATCATGCCCCAATGCCACTCAAAGTGGAGATTCATTGTCTATTATACCTTCCCTTAATAAAATAATAATAATACTAATTTAAGATAAATATTTTAACAAAAAATGTTTTATTTAATTTATACAAATAAAATAAAAGAATTATCATTTATTTTAATTTTTTGCTAGTTTGCTATGAATCCACTCCACATTGACAATGGAGTTTCTTAATATGAGAGACCTACACTCACCATTATTTATGTCAAGAAAGGAATGTGAGATTAAAACTAAAACTAAAATAATTGGACAATGTCACAAATCTACAAGATAGGCATCAAGAATTTAAAATGAAGCAGCTAATAGTGATCAATCCATTTGTAATTGTTAAACCTCAAACACATTTCAAATAGATTTCTTGTTCCATTTTCTATTTTATTTTATTTGTCTCCCATTTTATGTTTTTGGCGTGGCCATGCCTATTTTTGAATTTTGCTTTCCTGAATTTTGGTTTCGATTCTTTTACAGTTTGTTGTTATTTCGTGTATCTTCTTTTTTCTGTGGTTCGTCATTTTTTCATTTCAAATAATTTATATGTTTTAAGTAGGTTTTCTTGTTAGTTTGTTTTGTGAGAAAAGGATTTAGAAATTAAAAAAATGTTTGTTAATAACAACATTCAGATTTGAGAGAAAATTTTGTGCTTTTGAGAGTAGAAATTATAATATATTACTAGATTCGATGTAGTTCACTAATTTATGTGAAAATTTACTTATGAAATTCCAGCTAAGATGGGTTTTATTTGAGTAATTGAAAAATGAACTTGATGGGCTCCTTAATGGAAGGGTTGAAGTGATTGCCTAACCTAGGTCTCAAATGTATACTATGTCTCATGTTCTAACTGTGTAGTCTCCCTGGCCATCTGACTATGTAGTCTCCAAAGGCAAGAAGAGAGGTAGGAAGCCCTACCATTGTTTCATCTAGTGACTAAGCTGGTGAGCTCCAAAGAAAGTTGAATTCAAGGTTATTTATGTGGACCTCAATCAATTTTTCTAATTGTGCGCATGTTTTATAGAAGGTGTCAGTGATTTGCATGGTGCATTTCCACAACAACTTATTTTCTTTGTGCTTCTTCATCCACCATTTCTTTAATTGGATATTTTGACTTATCACTCATCTACTTTATGCATAGGGGCTTCCTCTATTTCTTGTTCAATCAAAGTTGTACCTTTGTATCTATCGTGGTATTCATTTGGTTTTCAGTCTTCCTTGTTTGTGCATCTTTCGAAGTCTCTCTAGGCCCTTCTTGGTGTGTCTGCCTAAATTTTTCTATTTCTGTCATGATGACACTAGGTTTTGTGTGGCAACCTTTCTATCCTATTTTATGGATGCATTGGATACATGATCATACTCTTCCCCTTTTGTTAATGAGGACTATTTTTGGTTTTGGTTGAGATTCGTGTGCCCTCTTTTGCTGATTTTGGATATTCAACAAAAGAGGAATAGATGGTTTCTTTTGCATGATCATACTCTTCCCCTTTTGTTAATGAGGACTATTTGGTTTTTCTTGAGAATCTTGTGCCCTCTTTTGTTGATTTAGCTAGTTTTCCTCATTAGTACCTGTATGCAAGGAATTCAGTGGAAAAAACTTTATTTTATAGGGTTTTTTTAATGTGTTTCATGACCATGTTGTGGTGAAAATGAAATGGATAATAAATTGGGTCTGTATAAACAATTTTCACCGATATAAAAAGTTTTCCTTCCATCAAATTTACACTGCATATACATTACATGTATTAATATTATAATGTACTTCCTTTATTTTCTAAGATAAACATGATGCCATTTCAAGATCTAACTGCAAGGCCTCTTTTTCCTCTTTCTCTGCATGCTAATGCTCATGCAAATTAGAATTCTCTCATTTGACCTTCGCAATCTTATGATCTCTTTCTTTGACAAGATCTTCAGCTACCCTCCTAGCTTCCAACTCTTGACTCATGCAGATAGTTAGGGCTTCTAACTCTCTTCTTAGATTTAGCTTCTCACCATTCAGTTTTTCAAATTCTTCAGCTAATGCATCAATGTTAGCTTCATCTGAAGAACTATTATTAGATATTTCCAATAGTTGTTCAATTATGTCTCTCCTTTTGACTTCTGATGCTTTGAATCTGACCCTTAAGGTTTCAAGCTCATCCTTGGTAGCTTCAAGCACTCTATCCATCTCAAAGTATCTCATATCCCCCATGGTGGCTTTAGGGTTTCCTTCCAAGTGATTAAGCCTTAAATAAATTAGGCTCTAATACCAATTGATAGACTTATAAAACACTGAGAGGGGGTGGTGAATCAGTGACACCAAAAATACTACTACTTTAAACACTGACTGGTAGATAAACTTAACAAGTTTGTTAAACATTATGCATGTAATCTAAAATGATATAATGCATCCACAATAAGTCAAATATCCACCATAACACGAGTGTTTATACATGGAAAACCCAAATGGGAAAAACCACGATGAGATGGGACTCACAAGTTAACTATCTATAGTAATAGGTAACTGATCGGTTAAGGTCTACAAACATGCTCTTCTAGGAGTGAATCCTATTAAAGATCCCAAAGCTTTGTTAGGAGCTATACCCTATTAAAGGTAGTACCCTATTAGGAGTAACCTTGGTAGAGGATTTCTGAATCCAAACTAATAGATCACCTTGTTAAAGGATTTGTACAATGAAGCTTGTTAGAGATTACCTGGTTAGGGGATTTGACTGTTGTAGTGATTAGAAAACAACAGGTAATGTGATGTAGAAGTCACACAACTTGCTTGAATAGATCTTATTTTGTGCACTCAAAACTGCATTACCAACATACTCTGTGACTTAACTCTTTTGTCTTCACATCAAATCATCTCACATAATATCTCATCATACATACAAAATAGGTCATCATAATGTCATTATATAGACATTTAGATTTCATGTCAGCCTTAGGAATTATATCACAATTTCCTAGGTGCAGTGTATCTGGACAATCAAACATGACTCAACACAAAATACCACCAAAATTTGTCAGTTAAGATAACTCATCACACAATCAACGAATACCAATTGGAACACCGCTACCAGTTGGAGTTAACCTCTATCAATATATAAATTGATTGTCCTCCATTGCTTCTTTGATAATCTTTGTTGGATCTTCAAGTTGGTTTCGGCACATTCCTCTATATACCGGTTGACGACATGTACCGGTTTGACACTATTATAAGCAAAACTTCTAATACCGGTAGCAACATAGTACAAATAACTTTGAAGTAACACTGGTAGACAAACATATGTGTGTGTACATGTTCCATTAATGACAACA
The DNA here is from genome assembly GCF_030272615.1 of Cryptomeria japonica. Lineage (NCBI taxonomy): Eukaryota > Viridiplantae > Streptophyta > Pinopsida > Cupressales > Cupressaceae > Cryptomeria > Cryptomeria japonica. The sequence goes on from NC_081415.1 coordinate 249,927,224, forward strand.
AAGAAGTCATTCATTACAATCATCATCAAGCCAACAGTTGATAATCCTCTCTTAGCTCTCACACATCAAATACAAACTCTCCAAATGCAAATCCATGATGTACAAAGAGGAACCAATAAGAAGTATTCACTTCAGGAAATCTATCCTTAACCATTTGACATAAATCTAAACATGATACCATTTCCTACAGGTTGTGAAACTCCTGGATATGATAAATATAATAGAAGCATTGATCCCCAAGATATATATACAAGAATTTTGCACAATGAGTATGGAGTTTGCAAATGAGGATACATACCTGATGAGATTATTTCCAAAGAGCTCAAGTGGACTAGCTATGGAATGGTTCTCTAAACTTCCACCTGGAATTAGATAATTCATAGAATTTGTGGATAAGTTTGTTTCACAATACTCTTACAACACACAACATGAGGTCACCATTCTAGACCTATGTAATACTGAACAAAAGAATGGAGAACCTTTCATGATGTTTCTATAGAGATGGAGATGGTTAGCTTCACGATATCCTCGTACAGTTCCAGAATAAGATAAAATGGATATATTCATCGACAACCTAAATGAACAAATGAGTTATCATCTAAAAATGCAATGTCATCAAAATTTTTAAAAAAATGATTGATAATGGAATCAGAATGGAGGAAGCTATGGTAAAGAAGGGTGAGTTGAATCTATACAAAGAAGGGGTTCATACTTCTAACAACTATGCTAACAACAACAATAATAAGCCCAAATTTTGGAATATAAATTGAAATATCGTCAATGATGGGGTAGCAGATAACAATAATGTAATACCAAAGAAACCGATTTTCAATTTATCGAATCACACAACAATGGTTCAACAAGATAACAATAAACAAAAATCATCTTTTAATAATTTCTTTCGCAGAAAATTTACTGACATTGGTGAACCACTGGGGTCGGCATTAAAGACACTTCTTACAAACAAGTTGATTACCTTACCAGAAGAAAGAAACTTTGAACCCAAGGTAAAACATTCTTGGTGGAATGCCAACCATTATTGTGATTTCCATTAAAACAAAGGACATCAAACATATGATTGTCAACGGTTAAAACATGTCATCCAAGATTTGATTGATAATGGAATGATAACTATGGATGGACATATGACAAACGAATCTCACATAAATTTCAAAACTCTGCTTCCTAACTATGAGAAGGATGAATCATCAGCAAAGTATAACGGTAGAGGTAAAGAAAAGGTGAACTATGCTCATGCATATGACAATGTCGTAAATGTGATTGTGGTTAAAGATAAACAACATCAATAACCCACTCATGCTATCACAAGAAGAACAACCAAAGTTATTTTGTCAGGTCCTACAACTAACACGTCATCCACTTCAAAACAATATAGTCTAGTGGATCAACTACATAAAACTTCCGTGCAAATATCCATCTTAGAACTTTTAAGGCTTTCAGGTGCACACAAACAAATTCTTGAAAGAGCACTAGTAGATATAGTTGTGTCCAAATATCTTGATATAGATAAATTCCAAACCATGGTGGGACACCTCACAACCCCACACTTCTTATCATTCACCGAAGAAGATGACATGTCCTTGCAACATCCCCATAATGTTCCCTTGCATATTGAAGTCCTCATTCATAAGATGCATGTTAAACATGTCCTAATAGATGGGGGAGTTGGCCTAAATATTTGCTCATTAAGTCTTGTTCATGCTCTAGGTTATTCTGAAGATGCAGTTGATCCCAGTAAAAAGATCACAATCAAAGAATATGATGAAGAAGAGCATTCCTCCAAAGGAATTGTGGTATTACCCATTAGAGTGGGACCTTTGCAAAAAGACACAACATGCCAAGTTCTAGACTTTGATTTTTCATACAACATACTCTTGGGAAGACCACATGGATACATGACATACAAGCTATTCCATCAACATATCATTAGTGCCTAAAATTTCTATACAATGGGCAGGAAATCATAATCTCAGTAGATTCAAATCCATTCTGGTACTTTAGTAATCTAAAACCAGCTCAAGAGGTCATTGTTCCTCATAATAGGCAGCCATCGTCTTCAAACATACAATCCAAGGAAAAATCATTTGCCTTAATTTTGTCAAGTATGGAAAAACAAATGCAGCTAAGAGATCAAGGGAACATAGAATATTCACTATCATAGTTAACACTTTCTCCCAAATCTTATGGAAAACCATCAAACTCTAAACAACAACCAATTGTCAAACATCTTCCAACATTTGATGGAGCGTTTGTTAGTGCTAGGACCTTATCAGAGGAAACAAATGACAAATATTTGCTACAATGGCTATACAAGGATGAAGAAGTCCAACAAAAAATCAATAATGTCAGAATATCTATAGAAAAATATGGAAAAGGATTTAACATCCTTTAGAAAATGGGATACACTAGAATGGGTCATGTAGGAAAAATAAAAGAAGGTATCTCAGAACCTATGCAACCTCATACTCAGTAGGATACATACAAATCAAGCTTAGGGTATGGACAAGTTACTCTATAAGAGGATGCCTCTTCTAGGAAACAACAAGATTAACGTGATAACAAACAAGAGAAACTTGCAATTGAAATGGAAGAAACATCTGCCAAACAACAAGAACAAATAAACATGAAATGGCAGAAGAAGAAAGCTTCTAATCAACAGGAAAAACAAACTAAAGGCACTTCCCAAGCAGAGTTAACTCCAAATCAAAATAGACAAGAAGTTGGTAAAAATCAAGGAGAGCTGATGGAAAGGTTGACATAACTCAATATCACCCCAGAGGAAGATGAATATGAGAGAAGAAAATATATAACAAGAAAAACAGAAGAAACAAATCAAACGCTATATGAACAAATCTGCAGATTGCAAGCTGCAAGTGAGATAGATTTTAGTGAATGGGAATGTGATTCATATCATTATGAACAATCAAGTAAAGAAACTTTCTTTGAAGAAGATTTAGGTGTCGATGTAGTTCATGCATATGCAGGACAAACATTAGGAACTAGCCCACTTGAATTAGAATCACATTCGGTTGACTTGGACTTAATCGAGGATGATCAAGAGCTACTTGCAAGAGGCCATTTTGACGAGAGTATCATTCTAGACATTGAAATACATATCAAAAAAATTTATCATGAACCTTAATACCTCTGAAGCATCTCAACCTGAGGACCCCTTACCTCTAATCTATCCTAAACTTATTGAATGGGAAAATGAAATACATACTACCATTGATACCTTTCCTAATGACCATGCCATATCCTTATATCTTTATGCAATCGAACCTGCAACAACTTTCACTAGGGATTTCAACAACACATCTTCCAGTCAAGTGGGTGCCAAATCTCTCAGTTGTAAAAGTGAAAATAAAGAAAACAATATCAAGTCTAATGTTGAAAACCATTTATTGGCAATATTAGACCAAGAAAAAATAAAAAGAAAGGACACATCTAATGGTGAAAACCTCTTTGAGGCACTAGAAGATGGGAGATTTGACACCTTACTTGAGTATTATCAAGAAAGGTCATCCATATTGAGAGAACCAACAGAGGAAGTTAACATTGGGACAAGAGAGCAGCCAAAGGTTCTACATCCAGCAAATTCTCTATCAGAACAAGAAATGCAACAATATATGGAATTCTTCAAAAGATGACAAATCAATTTTGCCTGGTCATATGCAGATATGCCAGGGCTGGATCCAAATCTTATTATGCATCACTTAAATGCCAGTCCGGGAGCTAAACTAGTTAAACATAAATTAAGGAAGATGCATCCTCATATCGCTCTTCTTGTCAAGGCAGAATTGAAGAATTTATTGGACATGAGATTCATCAGAACTATAGCATATCCTCAATGGGTATCAAACATAGTTCCTATCTCTAAACCAGATAAAAGTATCAGTGTATGCACAAACTTCAGAGATCTCAATAATGCATATCCAAGGGATGGCTTTCCTTTGCCTAATATTGACATCATTGTGGATTTAACTGTTGGATACTCCCTATTTTCTCTAATGGATGGTTTCTCAGGATACAAACAAATTAAAATAGCTCCTGAAGATCAAGAAAAGACAACTTTCACATGTCCATGGGGTACTTTCTGTTGGAATGTCATGCCATTTGGACTAAAGAATGCAGGTACTACATATCAGAGAGCCATGACAATGATATTTCATGACATGATGCATACATTCATGGAAGACTATGTGGTGACATATTGGCAAAATCATACAATAGAGAAAAACATCTGAAAATACTGGAAATGATCTTTGACTAGTTAGAACAATACAAGCTAAGGCTCAATCCAAAGAAATGTGTCTTTGGTGTCACTTCGGGTAAGCTATTGGGATACATTGTTTCAGCTAGAGTTATCAAAGTTGATCCAACCAAGGTCAAATCAATCATGGAAATGACATCCCCCAAGAATATCAGTCAACTCAGATCACCCTAAGGAAGATTATAGTCAATCAGAAGATTTGTTGCTCAACTAGCAAATAAATGTCAACCATTTACTCATCTGTTGCAAAAGAATGTCCATTTCAAATGAGATAAGCAATGTGAAGAAGCATTCAACAAAATCAAGGAATATCTCATGCAACCACTAGTCCTAATGTCACCAACTCAAGGAAAGTCGTTACTATATGTATTAGCCACCGAAGTATCATTAGGAGTTTTGCTCACACACCATGATAATGAAGGAAAAGAACAAGCTATTTACTACATCAGAAGAACATTAGTAGGATACGAGCTCAACTATTCACCAACAAAATAAGAATGCTTGATGGTAGTGTTTGCTTCCCAAAAATTGAGACACTATCTACTATCTCACTCCATCAAGCTAATTGTTAAAATTGATCCGTTGAAGTATTTTCTTAGCAAGGCGACATTAATAGGAAGATTAGCAAAATGGACCATAATCCCGAGTGAGTTTGATATTGTGTATGTGGACAAAAAATCTATCAAGGGGCAAGTCATTGCAGACCAACTAGCAAAGGCACCGCTTCAAGATGATCATCCTTTACACATTGAATTTTCAGATGCTAATATCCTAATGGTCACCAAAAAAATATGGCAAGTGTACTTTGAAGGTTCATATACCTAGCATGGATCAAGAGTAGGAATTATATTCATTACACCACAAGGTCACACAATTCCAAAGGCATAAAAATTGAGTTTTCCATGCACCAACAATACAATAGAATATGAAGCTTTGGTCATACGTATCAAGATGGTCATAGAATGGAACATCACATGATTGCAGGGTTTTGGAGACTCTCATCTCATCATCAATCAAATCAATGATGATTACCCAAAAAAGTATGACAAACTAATGCCTTATAAAAAGATGGTAGATGATTTCAAGAAGTATTTTGTAGAAATCACTTTTGAGCATATTATGAGAAATGAAAACAAAGCAGCAGATGCCATGGCAACACTTGCTTCTCTTCTTTAGACATAGGAAAATCAAGAGTGTTATGAATTCTTGGTGGAAGAGTTGTTTTACCCTGCTCATAATTGTCTTGATTCCAAAACTATATGTCACCTTGTTGGGAATGATTCCTTCCGCTATGGCTAAATTCATACATACCTGAAAGATAACACCCTCCCTCCTGACTTGTCAAAAAACCAAAAAAAAAATTTCATCTGCCAATCCTCCCATTATACTCTTGTCACAGATACCCTTTTTAAATGAGGTCTAGACGGTACTCTTTTGTATTAAGCAAGAAGAATCTGAGAAGGCCTTAAATGAAGTCCATAATGACATTTGTGGCACTCATTCAAGTGGTCTTACCCTTTCAAAAAAACTCATATGCTTGGGCTAGCTATGGAACGAGATTCTTTTCAGATAGCTAAAACATGCAAGCAATGTTAGATCCATGGAAATTTAATTCATGCACCATCACAAGAACTTCATTCTTTGGCAACATCTTGGCCTTTCTGCCAATTGGGGTCTTGATCTAGTAGGAAAGATCAATCCTCCTTCATCCAATGGTCACAAATTCATCCTTGTAGCTACATAATATTTTACAAAATGGATTGAAGTGGTCCCTCTCACAAATATCATAGGAAAACAAATTGTTGCATTTATCTTAAATGGCATTATTTGTCGCTATGGTATACCCATGACCGTTATCACTGATAATGGGCAACTGTTCAAGAACCAAGATGTACAAGAGCTATGTGAGAAATTCAAGATCCAACATAGATTCTCTGCACCCTAATAACCACAAGGGAATGGGAAAGCAAAAGAATCAAACAAAACTATTCTGAAAATCCTCAAAAAGATAGTGAATGACGCTGGCAGAGATTGACAGATTCAAATCAACCCTTCTCTATGGGCCTACCATACCAGTATCTGCATAGCAACATGTGCCACACCTTTCTCTCTTTTCTATGGATCATAAGCAATACTACCAATAGAAGTAGAGACACCTTCTCTACGAGTGTCCTGAAAAGGCCTTATCCCAGATGAAGAACAACGAGTATCTAGATTGCAAGAGTTAAAATTGATCCATGAACAAAGACAAAATACCTTTGATCATTTAAAGGTGTATCAAAAAAGAATGTGTCAAAGTTATAATCACAAGGTCAAACCATGAGCCTTTCAAGTTGGAAAACTAGTACTAAAGAAAAATCCACAAAACCAGTCAGATTGAGAAAAAAAAGGGAAGTTTGAGCCAAACTAGTTAGGTTCATTTGTGGTATCAACAATATTTGGGTTAGGAGCATATCAGCTATCAATACAAGATGAGGATCAGATCAAGGAACCCATCAATAACATGCATCTGAAGAAGTTTTATGTCTGAAAAAGCAGAAATACAAAACAACAAAAATAGTGAAAAATAAAAAAATAAATATCAAGAAAAAGTGCAATAATAATAGATAATGAAAAACTGGCAATATGTGTTATCTGTCAGCTAGCTCTTCCATCTATTAGGTCATGCATCCTTCTACTTGCATTCATTTCCATCAGCGTTGTTTATATCCATAATAAAGTTTGTGTACATATGCATGCTTCATAGGTGATTTCTCACCATGGTTTGGATCATTGTATATATCATAATAAAGTTTGTTTCTAGATGGGGGGCAAAATCCTAAACCTAACTAAGGGCAAAATTTCTCAGTGTTTTGAGCTTAATCCAAGAGGTAGAACAACAGTTAGGCAACACTTGTCAAGCAAAAATTAAGAAACATCCAACGTTAAACAGAAGATCAATTTGTCAACCATCAAACTATCACATATTAGTCTAAACATGACAAACACATATCAATGGATGATATATTTTGACTAATGATTTTAACACTTTGACAATAATGGTTCAGTTATTTTATCTTTATTTTTTTCTATCATGATTTCTGAGTGACTCCAAGATGTCTTTGACTAGAGGAACCAGGAAGTAACATGATATTTTATTGTCTACTATCTGTAAATTAGTCGTTAATATGTGCAAAGTTGTCTCAGGACATGATCATCGGAATATCATTGAAGACATTTCGGATTTGCATATAGAAATAGTTAATTACTGTCAGTTTTATGCAAACAACACTTAGGTCATATTGGTTTAATTATACCTTGATGCTTGTACTAACTTACAATATCAAAACCCAAGAAAGTAGTGCTCGGGTCATCATAGTTCAATTATACCTTCAGCGTTTGCACTCACTTCCCACATTTTAAAGGCTCAATGATGACAAACAAAAAGCAATGACCAAATGATCGGCCTAATCGCAGCGTTGCATTTCATTTTTCATTTGCATTTCATTTTGCATGGGATCACAACACTCATCTTTTCCAAGGCCCAAGGCTTCAACATAGTGATCTCTTTTATTACGTGATTGAGAGCATTGAACATTAATAAAAATAATCAATTCATTCATCCTACATGATAAGTTAGTTCATCTCATGTAACCATTGCATACTAAGACATCATTTATATAAAACATCCAATCATTCATTCATTTAATTAGATCATTGCATTGCATCCATCTCATCTTAATCATGTAAAGTGGTATCATTGCATTGGATTGCATCCATCTCGTATTAACATGCATGGAAAAAGCATAAAAACATCATAAAAATAGAAAGCATTGCATTGCACATACATCACATATTACTTATAAGCATCACCATACATATTCACATTTGCATAATATCATGTAAATACTACATCATCATATAAGAAGCATACACCCATCATCTAGAATCCATAAACATATAGACAATAAATCATACATCATGAAGGTAACTGCACAACATAATCATATAGAAAATAGAATGCATCCATAATCTCATAGGTTGTGTAGAGTGACTATGATCGATTGCATATCATATCATCACAAAGATCAATGTCCAAGGTACAATGATATCACAAAAATATATGAGATACATCACAAATATACATCATGAGAATCATAAATATCTCATCACAAATGGTGTGTACATGAATTGATCAATGTCCCATACCAATGTGACCACTAGGGCATGGAGCAGAACTCTGTCTTAGTGCAGCAAGTCTGGTAACACCAGTTGATACCCCTGTACCTGGGTCCCCACCTGGGGGATCTCTCTGAAGTGGTCCTATCACTTCTCAACTCTCAGACTGGCTCTGTCACGATCTCCTACTTAGTTGTGAAAGGCTTGGAGCCCTCTAATCAATAGGAACAATAAAATAGTATAAGGTCAATACTCAGCCTCCCGGACCGCTTGGTGCATTATCTTCGGGGAAACCTTCCCTAAACTAGACTCTCCTAACATTTGTACATGTGCCTCATCCTGTCGACACCTATCCCTAGCTGCATCTCTCTCTACCATGAGAGAGGCCATCTAGGCCTCTACCTGGACAATATGGGCCTCTTCCTATGTCTATACTTAGGACATCCATTCCTATGCCTACACTTGTAATTGTGTCATCTAGACCTCTAGCCAGGCTATTTGAGATTCCCTCTCTGTTAGTCAACTCTTTATTTGTTGAACTTGACCCTACAAGTCAGTGATTTGAGCCTACTGCTGATGAGATGACATCCTAATGAGGATTCATCAAGGTGCCTCTGCCTGTGGCTTCTCAACCTATGATACTCCCATAGGTACCTACTCAACCTGGGGAACCTCCTGCTTTGGGACCTGCTTCCCCTGATTCACTAGACCTGATCTCCTTTATCTGACCACTAGAGTCATCCAATCCATATATACCTCTTATTCAGATCTAAAACTATTGGCTCCTAAAGTGCATCTCAATAGAAATGCCAATTCTCATCCATCTTCCCCATCATCATCTACTCCATCGCCATCTCTAGCACCACGATCTCCTACATATCCTCAACAAGGATAACACAATAGACCAAGCTCTAATACCACTTGTAAGGAAATCACAGTGCGGAAAACGCTCTCCTAACACCAATTCTAAGGGGAACCCAACAAGTATGTCTTTAAATTATTTTTCAAAACATTAAGATATACATAAACTAATGAAAAACTAATCACATAGAAAACACAACAGAGATTAAACACCAGATTTACGTGGGAAAACCCTTACAGGTAAACACCCACCACCAAAGAGATCACTTTATTCATAGTTAACAAAAGGTTACAATAAAGTTACAAATCCTCTTTACAGGTATTTTCTCTCAGAATCTATGATACAGATCAGGCTTCCAACATACAGAACTCCACACCATACGTCATACAGTAACCTCTCTCCCTTTTCTAGTCTTGTTACTTCTGCATCAGTTAAATCTTTGGCAACATATATATCAACCATTGATTACAACATATCGGTTAAGCATAACCGTTATGGAGTCCAATGGTCTATCATTCAGTAACATCCATCCACCTAACCAACATTGTATGTCGGTTTCCTTTGGCTACTCTAATTACATCTGACTAATGTGGTTCACACAACAGTTAGTTTCTCCAACTGCCAAGAAGTCTAACCATCGATCGTCCTATATTCATGACTTGTCCATTATCCCACATTCATCCGACATAGAAATCAATTGGCCTTGAAACACATGAGCACATAATCTTCAAGTATCCACCTAGTTACTCTTTTACCTCTAACCGGTTTGATCTCATGGCCCACCCAACTCATCGGCATAGCTTCAAACCATCAGCAAGATCACTTCCAGGCTACCCCGATCTCTGATACCAACAAAGGCGGACTCATCGAGTATCGATGTAGCAACCAACCATGTCATCTCGATCATCAATAGCACTTAGTCGATTTCATCGAGTCATCAGAAACACACTCGAACTGACTACCCCGATCCCCGATAACACCGAAGTCGACCAAAATAAATTCATCGGGTAATCAACATAACATTCAGCAAACTCCTTTGATAGTTGATAACATCTCGATCGCCGAAGGTGACTTCATCGGGTCATCGACTTAACATGAACATTGCTTCTCTGAAACCTGATGAAGAAGGATACATCAGCAAGAGTCACCCCGATAGAAAGAGCCTACATGTTCTCTAGTTGTTTCATCGGGGTAGGTTACTTCGATCAACCTAAACACAAGTCAAGTTAATTCGAGGCACATTTCCAACAACTTGGGAGTGAAAGAGATAAAATGGATTCCACTCTCTCTAGATCAATTTCTAAACCATCCTTGAATATAATATGTCCTAGAATCTTGGCCTAATCAATAGCAAAACACATTTGTTGGGATTCAAGGACATGCCATATTCCTTGCACTTCTTGAATACTTTCTCAAGATTAACAAAGTGGTTTGCTGCATGTTTGGAGTATATAGTGATATCATCAAGATATATAAGATCAAATTCTGTTAATACTCCTTTAAAGGACATATCCATGGCTCTTTGGAAAGTTGAACATACATTTGTTAGTCCAAAAGGCATCTTATAATAGGCATAAGTGCCCCATTTAGTAGTGAATGCAGTCTTATACTGGTCTGATTTTTGGACTAGGATTTGGTTATATCCTAAGTATCCATCCAAGAATGAGAACCTCTTTGAGCCACTAACTTTGGCTAACTTTTCTCCATGGAAGGAAGGGGATAATGATCCTTAAGGGAGGCTCTATTGAGATCCCTAAATTCTACAAAGTTTGATTTCCCCATTCCTCTCCCTAACTGGAAAAGATTATCTACCAAAGAAGAATGCTTAATTGGAAAAATAATGCTAGATTCTATAGGCTTGGATAGCTCTTTTCTCATCAAAATCTCAACCTTTGGGTTTATAAGTCTTTGTTTTTTACTAACAGGCTTTGCATTAGGATCTATCTCTATAGTATGTTGAGCTAAGTTAGGGTCAAACCCTTTCAGATCCTCATACGTAAAATAAATAAAAAAATCATCATATTCTTGACAAAGGTTGACAAAATTATTTTTATCTATTTGGGAACATATTATAGACACTTAAAAATAATTATTTTTAATTATTTTTAATTCCTCACATAATTAATTAATTAATTATGTTAATTCAAATTCTCCTCAATATTAATTAAATATAATTAATATTGTCACTATAGTATGTGACTGGTTTATTTAATAAATCAATCCCTTTCTTTATTCTTCTAAAAAAATTAAATCATCACAAATCTTCCTCTTAGCTAATTAATTTCAATTAATTACTTAGCCTACATGATTCCTACAAATCATCTTCTTAATTCATCATTAACCTAATAAATTCTTCTAGAAACTCCCTAAACTCACTTAACCTTATTCTTTTAATTTTTAATTCCCTCCACTCATTCTCTCTCCTAGTCAAATCCTCCTACAAATCATAATCTCACCTAACATTTCCTCTAATCCCCCTCCTAATGAGTTGCTAGTGGCTAATCATCATAATTAGCCACAAAGTCAACCCCTTGTCCCTTCCATCCAACCACCAGCTTTTAATGCTCTTTTCTTAAGTGAATGTGAGATTCTCAAAATCTCACAATCCTCTAGGCATATCCTCTCCCAAGGAATTTTTAATTCCTTCTTATTCCTCTAATCCCCATGATCATCCCTTTTTGGAGAATTTTTAATTCCTCCTCTCCATTCTTCAAGGAATGTCACATCCCTTACTCCTCTCAAGGCACATTGGGATGTCTTCCCAATGCACCTTGCTCTTCTCAAGGTACCTTGGGAAGTCTTCCCAATGCACCTTGAGGAGTGTGAAGACAAGAAATGTCTTTAAGACATATCTCTTGGTCTCCACACCCTCTCTTGGACCTTGTGTGAGCTCACAAGCAATCCTAGCCCTTCATCTTAAATCCATCCCAACCATCCATTATTCCTCTCCTCTTCCTATAAATTGAGGGCTCGATCCCTTCATTGATCATCTCCAAGTTTAGTAATCTTATGCTGCCCTTTTGAGCCTAGGAAAATCATTTTAGCATCCTTATCATGTCAAAATCATCCTACATCCACACTTAATCATCTCATCTCCATCATCCTCCAAGATCCATCTCATTTGTGCACAAAATTGGAGAGCCATCCACATCAAGCAAGCAAGAGGAGCACATCAAGTGGAGCATCATCCAAGGGCGCCTTCACTTCATCAAGCTCAATTTGAAGGAGAAGGTATTGGTTTGTGAGGTATATGCATTTATCCCTGTTTTGAGCATTTCAAATTATGCCTTTTGATTTCATGTGATTATATGTTTGATTTGCATATTTGTCATCTAATCCACCTCTTGGGAATTTTCCCCTCTTCATTCTGGCAAGCCCGATGGGACGCACCTCCCCAAAAACTAATATTTTTTGTGAGTTTTTATGACTTGTGAGACGCAGGTTCCGGAATAGTGCGAGAGATTGCAAACCAGCGTGAGCGTCACGGGTTCAGCGCGACAGAAAAACCTACTTCAGCACTAGCGCAGGCAAATCAGTGCAGCTATTTGACATATTTTGAATTTTTCCTGCTTGGCTTATTTTTAATTGTTTTTGTTATCTCTATTTTTTCACCGCGTGCGCATGCGTTTTGGCTCTAGCGCGGGCATTTTAGCACATTAGATTTAAATCAACATGAGTATTTTTATGTCATTCTCGCCTTGTTTATTTAAATTTAAATTCTGAAAAATTTACCCACTAACTCCTATTAATCTCTATTCTCAGTTTGCGCGACCGCAGGTGTTTCAGTGCGAGCGCAGGCATTTCGCCATGAGCACAGGCATTTCAGCGCGAGCGTTTTCAACTAGTGCGACGGACAGGTATAAAATCCTTTCTGGTTTTGTGGGTTCTATCATTTTTTCCTTACTGCTTTATTTAGTTCAGTGCATATGCAGGCATTTTGGCGCAGCTAACTGCACTTCAGTGTGTGCACTGTCTGTGCAGTGCAGCTAGGACTAATTTACAGTCTTTTAGTTTTGTAGTTTAATCCGACTATCCAAGACTCAGAAATTTTTTTAAAAACTACTAATTTCACTGTTTTGCAGGTTGCCTAAGTAGATTCAACCAAACATTGTGCATTTATTTAAATTAGGCACCTAGATATTAATTAAAATGGAATGAACCTTTGTCTTGCGTGTCTTTTAAGAAAAGCGTAAAGGTAGGAGAGTATGCTCTCGTCTAGCTAGACAATCAGAAATCTGGACCCTCCAACCTTTTCTTGTTTGATTGTGTGTTTTCCTCTAGTAGGCCTGCCCTCCCAGCTTGCTCTTTGAGAAGGTAAGAGGGGAATGACCCAAGTGAGTACACCCGGACCCGAGGTTCCCAACTCACTATAATAAATAGGCCATTGAATACGAAAGAGTTAATGGTTGGGGCTATATGAGAGTTCACTCTCACATTGGGTGCTTAGTAGGATCCTATAGATCTCAATCACTCTTGCATGACTGCTAAGTTCTTGGTGCTTCATCGAGCTATAGGTCTCAATTGCGCTTGCGCAACTTCAAAGGATATCTCCTCACGGGAAGACTTACTAAACACCTTGTTCATAGTGGCCAAAAACCTTCTAGTCATTGGTGCAAGAGGTCGAACCTCCGAAGCCGTCCATATTTTTACGGCCCTTAGTAGAGACACAAAGTTCACCATGAGGAGTTTTCATGGGAATTAATGCTTGGCTGCCCCGAAAAGTGAGTGTCGTGGAGGGGAGCCAATGGGGTCAAGCATCTAAGTGTCTGCTCTGGGTAGGCATAGCTGAGAAACCGATTGGGATCCAATGACTATTGTCCTTGCTAGCCTTAAGAGTGTTGTATATGAGCATGAGTGTCTTTGAATTAAAATGCATTTAATCATTGTGTTTTCTTTGTTTGATACATACTTGCCAAGAGAATACTAAAAACATGTCATTATCCTCAAACACTTTGCAAAACACTTGTCAAGACACAAACAATTGTCCAAGTCATTACCCACACAAAGTCTAGAATTGCATCAAAGCTTCGTCTGTCCCATAAGCCCAAGTGAAAAACTAAGAGTCCATGCTCTCCATCAAGGGTTAGGTTCATCCTTTAAGACACCAACCATCACCAACAATCAAGGTGGTCGTATCCCTTCATACAACTTACCATTCGAATCAATCCTTCATTGAGTCATGTCCATGCCAAGAACAACCTAGTCATCAAGTTTCTTCTAAGCCATCGCTATCATACCTCCTCTATCAATCATCCAAAATTTTCCTAAGGACTTAGCACATCAAATCAATCTCCCACCATTATCAAATCAATTATCAAAATCCAAATCCAATCATCCTCTAATCCAATTTAACCTCACGTTAAGGTTACATGCCTTGTGAAGTTTCATTTAGACCTCGTTCTTAATCAATCTTCTCTCGTGCTTGAAGAAAAATCATCTCCAAGTACCCTTTGCCTAATCCCTTTTGAGTCAATTAAGACTCTTAACTCACGTCTTTACTTTGTTTAGGGTCATTAGTCAACCCTTGGTATAAGAGAGGGCTTTAATAATCAATCCAAGGTCTAAATTCTACCCAACTTGGTCATCACCTTGCTTGTGATTCCATCTACCACCTAAAATCCTCATCCAAGGACTAAGGTGTCAAATCCTAATCAAATCCGGGCTCTAATCCAAGAACCCCCACCAATCAACAAAATCCTTTGTCATCAAAGACAAAATCCAAAATTCCACAAATATAAGTCCTTTCATCACGAATTTCCTCCTCCAAATTTTTCTAAGGTTATTCGTGTATGGTCACAACTCGATCCCAAAAGAAAAAGATGGCTAAACAACAATATGGCATGCTAGACATTAGTGTCCTCTATGAAGATCCCACGCAAGATCCTACATAAAGTGGGCAACCTAGCAATCAAGATCAAAGCCAAAATCCTAACATGGTTAGCTAAGATGAACTCTCTCCGGAAGTGCAAACTTTCCTAGCGGATTCTTATAACCAAGAGATGATGGAAAAGTTTATTCAACACAATCCTACTACACTTCTGAAAAACTCTCCTTGAAAATGGAGCTCAACTTCTTCCTGAATTTAATAGATCCGCTCTCGCCCAACAACAACAAGGAGACCTCGCTCCCACACAAAGTGTTGCACCTATTATTCAAACTCAATCAATTGCAGCCCCATCAATCATCCAAGCTCAATCAATGCCACCCGCGGCACCTCCCACCCTGGTCTCCATGCCACCTTCTTCCTCCTTACCATCTATACCACTATCACATCTGATTTCATCTATTCTCCAACACACTTCTATACTGCCTCCTTCTGTGCAACCACATATTTCTATTCCACAAGCTTCCCTTCCTGCCAACAATGTCGCAAGTTTTATCCGAGTTGTACTCAATCCTATCACAACAGTTTGCGGACTACAACCAACTATCACACAAATCCCTACGACATCGGTCCTCACATCCCGTGTTCCCACCTCCTCATCGTATCAATATATTGGTGGTGGTGCACCTTCTTTGGCTCATCTAATTATTGGGGCAAATACAATTCATCATTATCAAAGTCCACAACAAGACCTCATCAAGGAAATTCAAGACATGAAAAATATCATCAAGGACATGAAAGAAATGACTAATAAAAGGAAAACTTACTCATTCGAAGAGTTTTGCCCTTGTCCTTACGACCCGTCTATATCAGTTGCACCCTACCCCCCAGGATTTGAGATCCCCAAATTCACCAAGTATGAAGGCAAAGGAGACCCCCGCGACCATGTCTGAGAATTCCACATCTTATGCCAAGAAGTCTCCTATAGTGACCTTTATCTTCGCAGACTCTTTCCTAAGAGTCTCATGGGAGACGCCCTGGCATGGTTCTCATCTCTACCATGAGGTTACATTGTCTCCTTTCCAGACTTGGTAGAAAAATATGTGGCCCACTATGCTTACAACATGGTTAATGATGTTTCTATGATGGACCTATGCAATACAAAATAAAGGCCCGGAGAAACCTTCGCCAATTTCCTACAAAGATGGAGACATCTTATCAAGAAATTTCAATGGGACATGCCAGAACAACATCAAATTGAGCTATTTCAAAAGAACTTGGTGCCTGATCTTTCGAGAACCTTACTATCCCAATGTATCAAATCCTTCCAAAAATTGACCGATAAGGGCCTCGCCCTTGAACGCGTCTTGTTGGAGGAAGGAATCTTAAAACATTACCAGAAGTCGACACAAAGTTCTTCCTCTTATCATAAGGACAAGCCAAAATTCTGGTCTAAAAATAAAAATGTGGTTAATGATGGTGTAACTGATGTAAAGCGAGTCCAAATGGTGGCCGCTCCCCCAAAATCCACCACCAATAATGATCAATTCAATAATAAAAACAATCAAAATCTATCCCAAAAACCTCACAACAATGTATCAATCTAGGGACGACCACCCCAGTCGAATAACAGGACTCCAAGAGACTTCACTCCTCTCGCTGAGCCTATTGAAATGGTGTTTCAAAAACTTGTCCAAGCAGGTGTAGTGGTTTTTCTAATCAATCGCCCATTTGACCCCAATCAACCTAAACCAAGATGGTATAATGAAAATGAGTATTGTGAATACCATCGTATCAAGGGGCATGATACACAAAAGTGTATGAAACTGAAAAAATCTACATACAAGATCTCATTGATAGGGGTGAGATTGAAGTAGCAAATGCAAAACCTAGTAATAACAATGACAAACTCAAAATGTACCAGGAACCCTTCCCGAAGCATGATAAAGGAAAAGACTTATCATCTAATGCAATGGGTTATGACTACACTAATCACATAACTAGCTTTAATTTTTTAGTAGGTCGCATTGAACCTGCAGATAATCATGTCAATGTCATAACCATCCAAGGAGTCAATCCTCCTTCTTCCCAAAGCAGACCAAATCCTGCTAAGATAGTCATTCAAGGTGCCACGTCTTCCACCTCCCATTTCTAGAATGACTGCAATGTAACTACATGTCGAGGTAAAGTCACCATCCAAGGAGTCCCTCCCCCACCAAATCCACCGCCCATGTCTTCCACCTGCCGATATGACCTCCTTGACCAACTTGGGAAGACCCCTGCACAGATCTCCATTTTGGAACTTCTACCATTCCAAGCCCTCATTAGAAACCTTGTTGCCCAGTAGCACCTTGTATTTACCTCCAAAGATGCTCCTGCAGATGCAGACCATAACAAACCTTTGCACATTAAAGCCCTTATCCAAAAGCACAAGGTCAAACGTATCCTGATAGACAGTGGATCCGAGCTTAATCTATGTACATACAAATTAATAAAACAATTGGGACTTTTTGAGGATCTGGTAGACACATCAGGAAGGATCACTATAAAGGCATATGATGATGCGGAAAGAGTTTCAAAGGGCATGATCACATTACCTCTTCAAGTGGGCCCCATTACAATTGAAACCCCTTGCCAAGTACTAGATCTTGATCTCCCCTACAACATTCTCCTCAGGCGGCCATGGATTCATTCCTTCCAGGTCATACCCTCCACCTATCACCAATGCATCAAATTCCCCTCTAATGGAAGAGAGATCACTATCAAAGGTGATCCCCAACCTTTTCAATATTGCAAACTATTAGAGGGGAAGCATCTGTATCATTGTCCACTAAATAGACCCTCGCCAATGCCTCCATCTGACACATCAAATGTTGCCTCCACTTTATCCCAACTAGATAATCAAATCAAGATCTTGGACAATGGCTCTAGAGAATACAAATTGGAGGACGTCTTATTAATAGGTAACCTCCTTCTCTCTCTTAAGTCATTTGGCAAACCAAAAGAGCTTAAAAAGGACCCGAAACTAGTCATGCAATGCCAAAATACCACCCTCCAGCAATGGGGCCCACTTCATGAGGAGATCCTTGAAGTAGATGTCTCTTCCTGGTTGTATCGAGAAGAGGATGACAATCCAACAAAAGTATCCAAAAAAATGTACCCAAAAGCATCTACCATAGTTGAAAAAATGGGTTTCAAAGGACATGGCCTGGGACCAGAGGAGAAAGGAAGAAAAACACCCATAAATCCTATCTCCTACAGATACAACAGAGGCTTAGGGTATACCCCGGTGCCTAAGATTACTATCGTCGGTGCCCCTTCTAGTCCTTCTTTAGATATCGAAAGCGCTGACAAAGAGGAATTCCATGAAATGCCTTATGAATACGAGAAAGATATCTTCTTTGACGCTTACATCAATACCATCATCCCCTTAACCCCTCCCACTTCATATGAGCTACATCTTGTCCATCCTGAACTCATTGACTGGGGCCAATGAGACAAACCCACTTTAGATATTTGTGCCCACGATAATGCTCTCATTGCTCTCCTGACAGCACAAGATCTAGAAGATTGTAACAGAATCGAGGGTATCCAACTACATGAAGAGGGATATTTTGGTAATCAGGACAATGCCCTCAGCCACAAAAAAGATAATAAAAGGAAAATACATGATTCCCTAGGTGAAAACCTCCCCGAGGCACCTTTGGATGAACAAAAATAAAAACAAAGGGTGTATCCGAAAGTGAAAACCTAGAAAAGGCACTTGACGATGAGGGACTTGACCTCCCTACCATTGGTTACCTTCCATAGGACAAATCAAATTTGTTGATAGAAGAAACAGACAGCATCAACATGGGCACCGAAGTCATGCCAAAAAATGTGTTCATTGCCAAATCCCTCATAGAAAAGGAGAAACAAGATTTCATCAACTTCCTTACAGAGGTAAAAATCAATTTTTCATGGTCCTATGCCGATATTCCAGGGTTGGATCCCATCTTGGTGGTTCACAATCTCCCTGTCTGTCCAGATGTAAAACCTATAAAACAAAAATTATGCAAAATGCACCCACATATTGCACTCCTAGTCAAAGCGGAACTCCAAAAGATGTTAGATGCAGAATTCATCAAACCAATAGATTACATTGAAGGGGTCTCCAACATTGTACCTATTGGAAAACTTGTTGGGGGCATTCGCTTCTGCACAAATTTTCGAGATCTAAATAGAGCTTTTCCTAAAGACGATTTCCCGCTCCCAAATATAGATATGATTGTGGACCTTACAGCAGGGCATGAGATGATATCACTTATGAACAGATTTTTAGGATACAATGAAGTCAGGATTGTAGATGAGGATCAACATAAAACTACATTCACAACACCATGGGGAACTTTATGTTATCAGGTCATGCCTTTTGGCCTCAAAAATGCGGGAGCTACATATCAATGTGCCATGATGATAATTTTTCATGACATCTTACACAAAATATGGAGGACTATGTGGATGATCTGCTAGGCAAATCTAAGACAAGGCAAGAACACATTCCCATTCTAAATCAGATCTTTGAAAGATTAGAAAAATACAAGCTACGCCTGAATCCCAAAAAGTTTGTGTTTGGAGTCACAGCGGGAAATTATTAGGATTCATTGTTTCCCACAGAGGCATCGAGGTCGACCTAGCAAAAGTAAAAGCTATCATGGAAATTCCTCCACCAAAAACTCTCAGACAACTACACAGTCTCCAGGGAAAACTCCAATCTGTTAGGCACTTTATTTCACAACTAGCAGATAAGTGCCATCCATTTGCACATCTCCTACACAAGGACATGAAGTTCAAATGGGACTGCTTATGCCAAAAGGCCTTTGAGAAACTAAAAGAATATCTAGCATCACCTCCAGTGTTGATGCCTCCTACTCCTGGAAAACCCCTTATTTTGTATATATGTGCTACTGTAGTGGCATTGGGGGCATTATTGGCATAGACAGATTACCAAGGAAGGGAACATGCTATTTACTACATCAGTCGAACACTGGTAGGATATGAACTCAATTATACCCCCATTGAAAGAGCATGTTTGGCATTGGTGTTTAGCACACAAAAACTCCAACACTATATGCTGAACAATAAGACAAGGCTAATCGCTAAAATTGTTCCACTTAAATACCTCCTATCAAAAGCTGCTCTCACGGGTAGAACCGCCAAATGGGTCATGTTGTTAAGTGAGTTTGACATCAAATACATGGATAGAAAGGCAATCAAGGGACAAGTCATTGCAGATCAGTTGGTTGAAGCTCCACTTCGAGGTGACCATCCTCTTCTCATAGAATTACTAGATGAGTTCATTATGACCATTACCACACCCTCCACATGGTGATTGTACTTTGATGGCTCTTACACCCAAAATGGATCAGGGGCAGGAATATTATTGGTCACACCTCAAGGAAATGGCATCCCCAAATTATACAAAATCGCCTTTGCATGCACCAACAATATAACAGAATACGAGGCCCTTATCACAAGTTTGTGCTTGGCTATCCACTGGAAAATAAAGGATCTACAAGTCTATGGTGATTCACAACTCGTCATAAAACAAGTCAATGATAAGTACCAGACAAAAGATGATAAACTCCTTCCCTACCGCACCATGGTTGAGGATCTTAAGCAACATTTCACGACAATCAGATTTGATCAAATCCCACGGACAAGCAACAGGGTTGCAGATGCAATGGCCACCATTGGCTCCCTCCTCCAAATGTCGGCACACAGTCAGAAGTGTGAGTTCTTAGTTGAGCAATTGTTTATACCAGCATATGACCTACCAGAGTCTGAAATGGTGTGTGTTCTCATTGGTCCTGAATCCCCTTGATACCAAGAAACCTTCACTTTCCTTAAAGACAACACCATTCCTCCACATCTCACCAAAACCTAGCAACAAACCTTCATTCACTGATGTGCTCGTTACACCATCCTTGCAGACACTCTATTCAGAAAAAATTTCAATGGTTCCCTCCTAAGGTGTTTAGATAAACAAGAGGTGGAATGGGAATTATGTGAAGTACACAAGGGTATCTGTGGAGCACACTCAAGTGGGCTCACATTGGCTAAAAAACTTTTGAGAACAGGATACTATTGGCCTAAAATGGAAGTAGATGCATATAACTATGTGAAGAAATGCATCCCTTGCCAGCAACATGGCGACAAGATTCACACACCATCACAAGAATTGCAGCCATTTATTACACCATGGCCCTTCTTGCAGTGGGGGCTCGATCTCATTGGGAAAATCCACCCTCCATCTTCCAACAGACATAAATTCATTATCACCGCCACTGAGTATTTCACCACATGGGTAGAGGCTATCCCTCTCACTTTTACCACTGGTAAGCAGATATCCAAATTCATCCTAAACTATTTGATCTGCCGATATGGCATTCCCCAAGCCATTATCACAGATAATGGGAGATAATTTAAAAACCAAGATGTCAAAGAACTCTGCCAAAAATTCAACATCTAACATTGCTTCTCCACTCCATATTATCCCCAAGGCAATGGCCAAGCTAAGGCTTCTAACAAAACCCTGATCAAAATCCTCAAAAAGACAATCAATGAAGTTGGTTGTGATTGGCACCTCCAACTCCACCCTGCTTTGTGGGCATACCGCACCTCCATTCGCACCCCCACAGGCGCCACCCCTTATTACCTCATCTTTGGCTCTGAAGCCATCCTTCCCTTGAGATCGAGATCCCCTCTCTAAGAGTATCATTACAAAAAATTCTACCAGAGGAAGAATACAAAATTGCCCACTTACAAGAGCTAGAATTGTTAGAAGAAAGGCGCCTCAAGGCCTTGAATCATCTCTGGGTATATCAAAACCGCTTGCATGTGAGTTATCACAAAAAGGTCAGAACCCAAGAATTCCAAGTTGGTGATCTTGTCCTCATGGAAAATTAGAAAAATCTACAAGAAAGAGAAAAGAAAGGCAAGTTCGAGCCTAATTGGCTTGGACCATATGTGATCACAACAAAGTATGGATCAAGAGCTTATCAGTTGGATACTCCTGAAGGTGATCCTTTGGATGATCCAATGAATATCATGCACCTCAAAAGATTTTATGCCTAATCCTCAGAAAGTCTTAAATTGTCAAAAAAATTAAAAAATTAAAAAATCAAGAAAAATACAAAAAAAATGAGAAAAAGATCTTGAAAAAAGCGTCACTTTGGTGAAAACCTGGCAAACAACGCCATGTGACACAAAAAAAAAGGAGAAAAAAAAGAAAAATCTACAAGAAAAAGAAAGAAAAACAATTTGTCCACCAGTGAAAACCACTTTGTGGCGCTATGGACAAGTACCTTAGTGAAAACCTCCATGTAGGTGCCAAGGTAAATAATCGGATCCACAATCTGTCAGGTCAACACTACAAATCACCTACCATCCAGTCCACCCATTCGCAACATTCATTCTTTTTCGCCTCCCAATAAAACACCCGTATGTGATGAGTCTTCGCCTGAGTCATGAACAAGGAGTATCCCATTAAACTGAACTTTTATGCCTCTATGTGAGCTTCAAGAAGTCTTGAAAACAATCCCAAATCTACTAGTCACTCTCCAAAACCATAGAATCACTTGCCTAAAATCTACAAGACCACATTGCCCTAGGGATGATTCCTTCCCTTGCTTTGCAATCTAATCCTCCATCCTAGTCCTACTCTTGGCAAGAGGTATCGGTTGGTTATATTTGACTTGTTAAATTTTGTTGGATCTTTTCATTTAGACTTGCATCTTTTGCCCTATGACTGCAACTATTTATGACTATCTGGTTTTTTTTTTCCATAGCCAGGTATGTTACAATAGGCACAGACTGGGGCATATTTTCATAGCATGGCATGTTTTGGATCTCTCTTGTACAAACCAGTGACCTAGTATTAGTGTTCATCAACACTTACCTTCTCGTGTACAAGAGTTATCGGTGTGTTTGAAGGTCTCCTTGCACATACCCACAACTATGTATCAGTGTTTCTTAACACTTGCATAGCTGTGTGTAAGGAATTCTTGTTTATCTGAGAGTCAGTCCATGCCTTGGGTTTCTCGTGGCATCTTGATTTCTATAATCAGTGGTGCAAGTCACTCAGGGAAATATCAAACTAGGTTGGCTCTCCACATTTGTTGTGCATGAAAATCTCACCATTATTCCATAAAATCCTAAACTCAATAATCCTATAGAGTTCTCAATTTCCCCCACTTCCCATCTATTTCATATTCTTCTAGCTAAGATCATTGTGTTATTATTGGCATGTTCCCTCTTTTTATTTTATTTACATCATGTAGAGTACATTTCTTAGACAGTCATTTTTTCCACAAAACATTTACCACATAAGATTGCATCACATTAATAAAATCCATATAATATTTCATTTAGACTGCATTATAAATTATTCACACATGAGTATTTATACATAAATCATAAAAATCACTCATCCTGCATCCAAAAACTATGTCAGCAACATATCATAAACATACATATATAAGAATCCACTCTGCATCAAAAAATAGGTCAGCATAGTACATCCATGATTACATCCATATATGACATCATAAGGAAAACAAAAATAATCCATCACAATAAATGCTACACATCATCTGCCACCAATCAAATCATGTATATATATATATATATAAGTAGGAAAATGTGTCTGTCATGATACAATGATTGCTCCGAAGGGTCAAAATATAATACACAAGCAATATAAGGAGCTAGCTCTCCCCTCCTGTCTCTCCACCCCCCTCTGTTGTACCACCCCCACCCGATCCTCCTGCTCCCCCTACAGGTGGTCAAAAACCCACTGACCCCCCTATCTGTTGACTCTGACTCGGCCATTGACTCTAGGTCCTGTGAGATCGCGCACTCTCAGTATACGAGACTTCTCATTGTCCTACAGGCACCACTCCATGATATAACCCCCTGTAATATTATGCCTCTCGGGCTGATCTATCTTCTCTCTCTCACTGCTGCAGACTATCAGAAAATATCTGCGCCAACCCAGCTGGAACCAATGCCTATCACGTTGCATCCCTCTCCCACCGTAGTCATGTCACATCTGCCTCCGCCCTCTGCACTTTGGCCTGTAATCCCTCTAACTCGGCATCCTGTCAGCAAAGAGAATCCTGCAGGCCTGCAATAGCTATACCTGTCTAGGCCTCCTCCAACATCCTCTCTGCCTCCTCCCCCTCCACCCTCAAGGCATCCACCTCTATCATGGAAGTATGCAGACTCTCTATCAGATCAGATATCTCCTGAGTTAGTCATGCCACCTCTACCTCGAGGCTCTCCCCTCAAACCCTCTCTACCTGCAGTTCATCCTCAACGGAATGAAGCCTCGTCTGATAGTCATCCTGCTCCTACTGTAATCGGTCAAAATCAGCCTGTGACGGTTCTCCCCTCTCCCCTACCTATGTCTCAAGAATATTCATGGGCACAACCTCTCCCTCTCCAACTGTAGTCTCCCCTCTCTTGCCTATTGCGGCCTCCATAGCCTCTCCCATAGGGTCATCCTCTCCATCCCCTCCCTCCTCCTCTCGACCCCTCTACCACACAACTCGGACTCTCCTTTGCTCTCCACCTGCACCGCGTCCTGCCTGAACTACAACTCTCTCTCCTAGGCCATCATCCTCCCCACCAACCACCTGATCAACCCCCGACTCTAACTCCTCATCATCCAAAACTCCCAGAATAGTAAGCTGCACTGGTAAGTGTCTCTCCCACCAACTCCGATAATCACCTGTCATGCCTGGGTCCTCCCCTGCTCCCATCCGTTCATCCCAGACTATGTGAAAAGCTGTCTGGAAGCTCATCCACCCATCCAAGGGACTCGTTGTAGGTCCCCAATACCTCACCTCCCGTGTAATCCGAGGATACACTGGAATATCCCCCACAATGTCCTGCACCTACCCAAGTTGTCGAGCCACCTTGAATGGAGCATAATACCCCATGATGTAGACTGACCTCCCAAAAATCCACATCTCAACCACTGCCTAGTGAAGCTGCCAATCATCTCTCCACTGCTCACACCCCAAAAATGGCCTCCATGTGAACTGCACCAACTCATCTAGAATCCTCCTCCAAAACCACACGGACATCGTCTGTGTGTAGTGCAGTAGTCCCCTGTACGTGTCCACAAATGGCTGTCGTGGCCGCCTATCCTAAGCACCCAATGGCCGAGTCACTGTAATATGCTCCCATGCCCATATGTGTAGGAGTGTCACCCCAATAGATAAACCAGCATACTCTTTGTAGGTCACCAGGTGAATGTCATGATAGAGTTGGGCTAGCATCGCTAAGCCCCACGCATACTGAACACCATCATGAATCATGAAATACACGCATCTACTCCACCCTAGAGGAAATTCGTGTCCACCCAAATCTAGAAGGACCCGCCCGCTTAGGAAGCCGCAAATCACCAAAACTAGTTGAGGAATCTATCAAATGGCCATCGCTCGGCCCAAGTGCATCCTGCTCCTATCTAGCATTGGTGGCATCTCATACTTGCACACCTCCCTCAAATAAAAATTGGTTGCATCCAACTGATACTCGGGGATCACGCCACAAATGGGGATCTTCAAGATCTTCCAAACATCCAGCAAGGTCACTGTCGCCTCTCCAGTTGGCAAACGAAAGGTGTTATACCGACTATCCCACCTCTCCACTAGCGCAGTCATCATAGAAGTATGCGCCCGAATCCTTGGCCATCTTCCTACATAATGCAACCCTAACGAATGTAGAAACTCCAACTCATTGTGGTATAGCTTGTGGTACAGGCTCATCGTGTCAAGCCAATGCTCTCTCGAAGCCAGTGGTCCCCTCTCCACCTGCATCCATTGCATCAAATCATTAATTTCATACCTTAAAGCCCCCTCCCGACCTCGGGAACCAACCATACCCCTTTCACCCATTCCAAAATTCTAAACAGAAAATTCCCCCCCTCCCAGGCACACGCGCTAATTCACCTAATGCTTGCGCCAAAACCATGACGCACGTGCCATTGTACAGGCACTCGTGCCAGCAGAGCCCCTTCCTCTCTTTCTTTTAGCTCCCAGACCCATTAACGTGAGCACCCACGTAATCCCTTGGGTGCCTGCGCGGAAGCACGAGCACCCATGTCGAAGCGCGACCAGTCGCGTTGATCCCCAGTTCCCCTACCTAAAACCTTATTCTACCTGACCTCCCTAGTGAGCACCCACGCTGATCGCGAGCGCTTGCCCTAGCCTAGGGGTACGCACGCTGAAATAGCGATCAGCGTGAGCGCCTTGCCTTATCCCTATACCTATTTCTAGCCCTAAAACTTACTCAAAATTAAAATTTCTAAAAGAGGGATAGCCCTACTCACCAGTGGTCCATAGCTCATCAGTCGGTCAAATCGTCGAATCCTCTCGACGCGATGACCACGAACTAGAATGCGGTCTATCTCTCCTTCTCATCTTCTTCTCTCTGAATAACTCCAAGGCTCGTGTGTAACAATGACCCCTCATTGGATCCGTTGTGGTTTATATGGGCCCCCGTGAGGGCCCATTTTCCTCTGCGGTCTCGCACCTCCTATTCTTCTTGCCAAATTCTTCATGACTGCTTCATATTTCTTCCTCATTTATCCCTTCTATCTTGATTCTTCTTCCTCTTTTTTTTGAGAATTTTTCATCCTTTTTTCCAAAAAAAATCTCGAGGGGGCATACACCTCCCATGCTTTACGCTGGGGTATCCTCTTCTTCTTCTATCTTCCACACACCGCCAAAATGTAGACACTTAAAAATAATTATTTTAGTTGTTTTTAATTAATTTTGATTCTGATCATGTCTTATATAGGATGAATCCTTCCTGAAACTAAATGTTGTGATCAATCATGTCTTATACAGGATGAATCCTTCTTGAAACTAGACGCTCTGATCATGTCTTATACGAGATGAATCCTTCTTGAAACCAAATGTTGTGATCAATCATGTCTTATATAGGATGAATCCTTCCTGAAACCAAACACTTTGATCATGTCTTATACAGGATGAATCCTTCCTGAAACCAGACATTGTGATCAATCATGTCTTATACAGGATGAATCCTTCCTGAAACCAGGCGTTGCGATCAATCATGTCTTATACAGGATGAATCCTTCCTGAAACTAGACACTCTGATCATGTCTTATACAGGATGAATCCTTCCTGAAACTAGATGTTGTGATCAATCATGTCTTATACAGGATGAATCCTTCCTGAAGCCAGACACTCTGATCATGTCTTATACAAGATGAATCCTTCCTGAAACCAGACGTTGTGATCAATCATGTCTTATACAGGATGTATCCTTCGTGAAACTAGACTGAATCTAGATCTTATCAATCGAATCGAACAATTAGATTATTCTTTGAATCAATGCGTCATCACACCTCGCTTCAAAGAGGGGCAAGATGTAGACAATTAAAAATTATTATTTTTAATTCCTCACATAATTAACTAATTAATTATGTTAATTCAAATCCTCCTCAATATTAATTAAATATAATTAATATTGTCACTATAGTATGTGACTAATTTATTTAATAAATCAATCCCTTTCTTTATTCTTCTAAAAAAATTAAATCCTCACAAATCTTCCTCTTAGCTAATTAATTTCAATTAATTAGTTAACCTACATGATTCCTACAAATCATCTTCTTAATTCATCATTAACCTAATAAATTCTTCTAGAAACTCCCTAAACTCACTTAACCTTATTCTTCTAATTTTTAATTCCCTCCACTCATTCTCTCTCCTAGTCAAATCCTCCTACAAATCCTAATCTCACATAACATTTCCTCTAATCCCCCTCCTAATGAGTTGCTAGTGGCTAATCATCATGATTAGCCACAAAATCAACCCCTTGTCCCTTCCATCCAACCACTAGCTTTTAATGCTCTTTTCCTAGGTGAATGTGAGATTCTCAAAATCTCACAGTCCTCTAGGCATCTCCTCTCCCAAGGAATTTTTAATTCCTTCTTATTCCTCTAATCCCCATGATTCAAGGAATGTCGCATCCCTTGCTCCTCTCAAGGCACATTGGGATGTCTTCCCAATGCACCTTGCTCTTCTCAAGGTACCTTAGGAAGTCTTCCCAATGCACCTTGAGGAGTGTGAAGACAAGAAATGCCTTTAAGACATATCTCTTGGTCTCCACACCCTCTCTTAAACCTTGTGTGAGCTCACAAGCAATCCTAGCCCTTCATCTTGGATCCATCCCAACCATCCATTATTCCTCTCCTCTTCCTATAAATTGATGACTCCATCCCTTCATTGATCATCTCCAAGTTTAGTAATCTTATGCTACCCTTTTGAGCCTAGGAAAATCATTTTAGCATCCTTATCATGTCAAAATCATCCTACATCCACACTTAATCATCTCATCTCCATCATCATCCAAGATCCATCCCATTTGTGCACAACATTGGAGAGCCATCCACATCAAGCAAGCAAGGGGAGTACATCAAGTGGAGCATCATCCAAGGGCGCCTTCACTTCATCAAGCTCAATCTAAAGGAGAAGGTATTGGTTTGTGAGGTATATGCATTTATCTTTGTTTTGAGCATTTCAAATTATGTCTTTTGATTTCATGTGATTATATGTTTGATTTGCATATTTGTCATCTAATCCACCTCTCAGGACTTTTCCCCTCTTCACATATCTTTCCCAAGCTGAGAGCTCTTCCATCTACCATTAAGATTGATTTGTAATCTCATTTCCTTGCAGCCAGATTCATAGCTCCCCCTTTCATTTGATCATCAGATTTGAAGATCCCTTCCAAGATGATCAATCCCTTGACTATCTTGTTTGAACTAAGCTACATAATTAGATCTCCATACTAGTCTTGTAGCAGGGCTTGCTTCTTGTGTGAGAACTTTACCTCATCTTGTAAAAAGTTCACAATTTTCTGATCTAAGTCAAATGCCTACCAATTCACATGGTTATCAGGTATTGCAGGTCTCACAACAAGTCTAATTTGTTATTCTTTCTATGTTGTAACATGAGATGGAATGTCATGTTGTGCACTAACTAGTGCTAATCTATCATTATGTTTATTTTGATTTATAGGGATGCTAGAAATATTGAAGGCCTCAAATCCTTCAATTAGGTCCCATGATGTTTATAAGACTTGAGGAGGTTGTTCTTTGTGATACTCTGAGTTGTTTAATCTAATTCACAACCAACTCACTATCTCCATACACCTTTAAGGACTTAATCCCTCTTGTTTGTGCCATTTGGAGACCCAAAATCAAAGCTTCATACTTAGCCACATTGTTAGTGCAGCTAAAATAAAGTCTGAATGAAAATTAATATTTCTTCCCTTTAGGAGAAATCAGTAGTACACCAACCCCTGCACCATTTTTATTCCTTGATCCATCAAATAACATATCCCATAATCCATGCATGTCATTGCTTTCCTTTGAAAGATTTTGAATTGGGGTGTCTTTTCCATGGATATAATATGTATCAAGGCTGGTACCATTGACCTCATCAATATGATCAAATTAAAATATATTTTCCCATTCATCAAGTAGGAAATTAGGAACTTCTTTCAATTAAGTTGTAGGCTATATGACTGAAAACTCTGCTTTCTCCTCATGGAGGGTGCAATTCATATTTATAGGACTTCGGGTATAGGGCTCAATGTGTTCTTTGGTAGTAGGCTCAACCTCGATGGTAACTTTTGTGCCATATCTTGTCTTAAACAACATATGAGACCAATCAGAAGATAGGTATCCACCTATCTTAGAATTGAATTCCCTAGATAGACAAATGGCAAAGTAGGTCAGGAGGTCAATCATTGAGATATCATTCAACACACTACAGCCCAAGCAGGGGTGCAAGGTCAAATTTAGGTCTTTAATGACCCCAACAATCTGAATTGGTGTGTCATCAAGTTGCACAGCCCCTCTTGATATAGAATCATATTTATAACCTAAGTGGTCATCTACTCCCTTAGGCATAATTAAACTACTAGCCTCACTATCTATCATATAATTATGACCAAGATTGTTTCCAATGATTAAAGAAAGTTAGAAGGGGGGAGGCTTACTGATTTTTGTTGAATTCTCTGCCTTCATAGGTTGCACTAAACTTGTAGGAGTTCAAGAGCTCCAACCTTTACTTGTATTCTCTGCAACATTTATCCCTTTTAAGACTTCTTTAAGTAGGTCTCTTTAAGGTGGGATAGAAAGAGGATCACACATAGAGACATTAGGGATAGCTTTTTTTATCTAGTCCACTATGTAGAAAGGAACCACAACCTTAGGGGAAGCCTTTGTATTAATAAGATCTGATTTTTTTATTGTAGGAGCCTTAAGCTACTCCCATTGTTTGACCTTTTGAGTCAAGGCTTGTTCTTCATTCCTTGAAATCGCCTACAGGATGGCAGGAAGGCCTTATCACCAAGACATGGCCCTTTGGCAAGATGGACTTTTTCCTTTGTCGCCCTTCAGAAGCTATGCCAAAAAGGCATGAGGACCCTGCAAGCCTGTAGGAGGAAAAGAAGAACCAACCCCGCCATGGACAAAAAAGCCTTGAGCCAGTAAGTCTTTAGTGGTTTGGTCGCTTGAGCCAATCAAAGATCAATTAGAAAAAATAGAGCCCAAAAGATTTAAAAGGCTTAAAATCCTTAACACTTAGGGTTTAAGGTTTTAGGGCTCTAAAAGGAGATTTTCCTCAAGGTTTCGAGCCAGTAAAATGTCTCAGATCGATAATCTTCAGGGCTAATGGTTGACGTGAATTTAGTCAACACTTACTTCCAGATACCTTAAAATATTTTACTATTGGAATTCTACCATGCTATAGTTTATAAGATGTCTCTTTTGGTATATAATTTTGTTAAGAGTGTAGATTATTGTGTGAATTGCTTCTCTCCAATAGACTCATGGTAGTTCTACTCCTTTGATCATTGTTCTAGCTACCTCTTGTATAGTTTGGTTCATCCTTTCCACTGCACCATTCTATTGTGGTATTCTTGGGGCAGATAACTGTCTTTCAATACCATGTTTCTCACAAAAATTGCTAAACTCATCAGAAGTAAATTTTCCTCCTTTGTTAGAGCTGAAACACTTAATCTTTCTATCAACTTCATATTTCTGACTTCTCTCTCAAAAATGCAACCCATGACATTCTAGAATAATCATCAATCAACAACACAAAATAAACAAAATAATTCTCACCTTGTATACTCCTTATTTTGGTAGGACCACATAAATCTGTGTGCATTAAATCTAGCAATCCAATGGACGACTGCTCCTTTCCTCTCAACGTTCCTTTCATATGTTTTCCAACTTGACATTCTTTGCAAATATTATTGTCTAGTTTAGTCAACCTCGATAAGTCTCTTACTGCACTTGATGAACTGATCTTTACCAAATTATCAAAGTTGATGACACATCCTCTCGTGCCAAAGATAGCTATCATTGATCTGAGATTAAAAAAAAAAAAAAAAGAGTCTTGTAGCTCTTTTTAGCAAATGCAGGTTTCCACCAGTCCTTTTCCCTACTACAATAACAATTATGGATCCATTCCAGATCTCACAACCCTCATCCTGAAAAATAACATTGTAACCATTTTCGTAGATTTTCCCAACACTCAAGAGATTATGATGCAAACCCTTCACATAGTAAACATTTTCAGTATCATGTTTTTCATCAAAAGAAATACAACCAATTCCCACAATTTGTGCATCTGATGATCTCTGAACCTAGCAAATCCACCATCATACTTTTCAAGTTTTGCAAATATACTTTTATCACCAGTCATATGATTTGAGCATCCACTATAAATCAATCATTCATTTTTATCTCTACTAGCCTATAAGGAAGAAGCAACAGTCTTAGGTATATCAATTTTAGGTACATCTTTTTCTACCAAAAAAAAACAATCACCATCTTCATAGTCTGATTCGTCATCTGAAATACTAACGTCATTTTTAACATAGTAGGCTCTCTTATTAAAATTCCCTTTACCTTCTCTAAACTTTTGTCTTGATCCTTTTTCCAGACATCTAGTACCTATATGACTAATCATTCCACATCTAAAGCATTTAAGGGGTAACATACCTTTATATTTGTCAGTGTCTTTCTTCAGTTTCCTTACCAAGTTCGCTTCCAACTCATTCGAGCTTTCATCTTCTAGATCTTCTTCAGAGGCTTTAAAGGCAAACTCAAATTTAGTTTTTTCTTTTTCAAACTTCGTTATCTCCAATGTAGACAAGGTGCCATACATCTGTTCCCTAGCAAACTTCTTTGGATCATAAGTTTGTTCATCTGTTAGAGCAGAGATCTTATCACTATATCTTTTTGGTAGAGACGTCATAATCTTCTCAATTATGTCTTTATCTATCAAGGTGTCACCAAGTTCTCTAATTTTATTTACTGCACTTTCAACCTTTTGAAAATAACTTGTTATATCTTCTCCTTCTTTCATTTTCAAGTTCTCATATCTACGCTTAGCTGTTAGCTTCTTTGATAATTTAACTTTGTAATTTACTTCACAAATATCTCTCAGCTTTTCTCAAACCTCACAAGAAGTGTTAAATGAAATAACCTTTGTTAATTCATTCTTTGATAGAGCACTAAAGATATCATATCTCACCTTTTCATTCTCTTCATATGCTTGAATCTCATCTGAAGTGGTAAGACCATTTGTCAATTGTACATACTTATTTTCCACAGATTTCCAAGTGTTGTAGCCCAAGGAGATCAAGTAACCTCTCATATTTAGTTTCCATAAGCTATAGTCAAATCCTTCAAAGATAGGAATTGTTAGTTTATATGCCATTGGATCAAGATCTACCTCAAACGGTTAAGCTCTTCTCTAATACCAATTGTTAAAGATCCGAACAACTGAGAGGGGGGTGAATCAGTTGACAACTTTAAGTTTTTCTTCAGTATATTCACACATCCAGAATAACCAACAAAATTAATTAAAGAAGATATACCATGAAAGCACATACACAAAATAGATCACACAATGAACACCAGATATAATGTGGAAAACCCAAGAAGGGAAAAACCACAAAGAATGTTACTTCTCAATATATAACACCAGTTAAGGTGATTTTTACAAAGGGTCGCTCATTGCAGAAGGGCTCATTATCAAAGGAAGAAGAAAGAAAAAAGAGAATCTACCATAGTTACACAATCTAGAATATTGGAACTACTTCTAGTCCCTTCTCAACAACAACACACTTCACACATCATCAATAATCAGATTTTTCCTTTTCAGTCTTGCACATCTTCCATATGTCCATCATTCAATTCATCCTCTTATTTATATTGTCTCTAGGAAACATAATCTTCTAAGTCGGCCAAGATAGAGATTTGAAATAGGTCAACACTAAATTTTTTGGTGGTGGGAAGGAATGACAAGTAGACCATACCACAACACGCATCAGTAGTTAGATCAACACATTACATTCATCACAAATTCCAAACCCAAAACATGACTCACGCTACACAAATGTCATTACTCGTCCTCAAATTCTGGACTTAATCTGAACCCAAAATAGCACTACCCAACTTACAAAAAATAAGAGTGAAACCAAGATACTCATGCCGACAAATGCACAACTCTATATTCAGTCAAAGGAGAAATCTAGATCACCATCAACTCAATCAATCTACATTGAATATTAACTATTACACATCTTCTAGAGCACAAAATATTTTGGGAACGCAACTTCTGGATCACTAATACCAAGACCATATGTTGACATCAATGACAACCATTAACATCACATTTGCAATAGGAAAATGAGTTGAAATGCCACTTAATTTGCATTTGAGTTTTTCAAAATGTGAAATGAAATAAAAATTTTGGAAGATGAATTAAATTTGAATTTGGAGAAAATTTTGAATTATTCAAAATGAAGAGAAAATTAGATTAAATAAATTTAAAAAATTTATTTAATTCAGAAGTCATAATTAGATTATTAAATAATTTAAAGAAATTATTTAATTATGGGAAAATAGAAATTGAATTTAATTAAACAATAAAGATCATTTAATTAAAGTAAACAATGGAGATCAATTAACAATTAAATTATTTAATTCATTTTAAGAGGGAATTGATTAATTAATTTAAAATGAAAGGAGAATATTAATTCTAAATAATAAAATTAGATTAATTAAATAATTATTTTTTATAGAGGAATAATAAGTAAAATTGGTGTTTGCAACGTGAGACAATTTTAGGTGTCTACACAAATAATTTCATGGCAATGAAACAAATACTGCTAGTAGATGAAAGCATAGTCATCTTAGGGTTAAGAAACCCACAACATTCTTCAAAGCTAGTAGAAACAATAAGCGCCTCATCAAGAAATTAGTAGTCTCAAACCAACGAGTAGGAAAATGAGGGTTGCATTGGATCAAAGCAATAAGACCTCCAGGGATCAACATTGGTCAAAAAACAATGACTAAGAGAAATGCAATTAGCCAAGGTTGCCAAATATGCAAAGATGTCCAAAACTTTTAGAAACCACCAATTTCACTAGAACCACAGGTTGCAAGGTACACACAAGGATCAATAGATCACATCCTCCTCCACTATCCTAGATGTCAACTTCAAAAATGATGAAAACTCTCAAACAATTGGAAGGAGCTGGAACAAAGATGGTTCTGATACCATGTTGGTATTTCCACCCAACCCAGGAACCCAATTTGTACACCATCTTCACACACAAGAGAGAAGCAACACAAGAGAATACTATTTCACCAATGAATAAAATGTATTGAAGTGAGTACAAATGTATAAGAGCCTTTCTTATAAAGGAAAAGGAAAGATTAGAGAGCTAATCAAGTGTTAGAGTAGGCAAAGGGTAGGTGCATCAACTTAGCAACCCAATTGCAACTACCAAGACACTTAGGAAATAATAAATATAGTTGGTTATCTAGGTTGTGCTTAAGTAGATGTAAATAGTCAAAACTATTACTCCAACATAATGATGTTCATGATGTCATGTATAATTTGGTATCACTTTCAAGGGGAGACTAATGCATTTACATAATGTGTTCTATTCTTTATTTCAATATTTCACTTCTACACTCGTGTGGTTGTAATGTGTAGTGAGTCATTGGTAATATTTGATTATAATATGGATGATCATTTGCAATGGGTGTTAATATCATGTGAAGCTCCCTTTAGAATTTAGTGAGATTTTGACATCTTTGGTTCTATAGACAAAGGATGTGATATATTACACCTTCTTGGTTTGGAGATTGTGGTTGGATTCTTCCCTTTGAGATCTCATCCTATTGAGTTCTTTGATCATGTTGACACCACAAAGGATCTTCAGTTAGGAGATGGTTACCACAATTCCTAGAGGGGTTGGTTACACAGTTCAATGGAAGCTTTGGAAGTGATGTGGATTCATCATTTGATGATGGGTGATTATCTTCATGTGGTTTGCAGGTGGTGACATCTTGTTTTTCCATGGAAGACTTTTGAGTCTTTGGCGAGTTATCAATTTATAATATGTTCTTTGGAGCATATGATCTTCTTTTAAGGAGATGTTAGATAATGATGTCATAATACGTTCCTAATCTTATTGTTCTAACTATGACAATGGTTTTGTTGGTTTTGCTTGGTTTTGAGTATTAATCATTTGCTTGGGTCTTCATGATTTTATAGGGTTGTATTTCAAGTTAGCATGAATTGATTGGTGGACATTCATGGAGACTAGAGAGACTTGGGTGAGCCTATGCAATCTCAAGTTTTTTAAGATCATGTTTTGAGATGGTTACTCTTTGATGATGATTTCAATAGAAAGACCCAAGAGCCTATAGTTCTTTATGGATGTGAGTCTATTATGGACCTAAAAAGAAGATTGCCCTTTAATGTAAGATTTCATTTCTAGGTGTTGTGTCCTCATGACAATCTTATTTCCCACTCTTAGTCTACTTAACAGGTGAATGATTCGAGAGGTATTCTATGCTTGGTTATCAAATGCATTCTTTATATTGTATCTTGTTTTCCCATTTGAGTTAGTCTTGAATATAATAGTTCCAAGGACTTGTTGAGAATGTGATGCATGGTTTTATGAATTTTTATTGTTCTCCTCATTGTTGATCTTAAAGATATGGATCTAGTTCAGAGGACTTATTTGGTGAGGTGTAGTAAATAGTTTGTGGCTTTAGGAATATTGTCTTTGTTGTGGGAATGATTGATTTGTTTGGTCTTACTTTGATATGTGAGGTTTACATCTATTATTATCATGTTTCATTTGATTTGAATATTAGGTGTTTATATCCTTTCAATTTGGGAATAGTGAAGGAGATCTTACATTACGTAACTTGGTACATGTTAGTGTGGAATGCCGATATGGTTTTATTTGTAGGTTCTCTCTTTGGTTCTCTTCCTAGAGGTTTGTATTTACATGGTTGAGTATGAAGAACTTGGGAGAGCTATGGAGACTAGTGATAAGGGAGGCATTGTAGCATACTCGGTTGCAATATTTGCATATCAATGTATGTTTCCTTGACACACTATGTGATAGAGGAATTAGGCACATCCTCTAAATGAAGAACTACATATAGACTTGATATGTTTTGATCTATTTTCAGATATGACATTACTTGTGTAGTTGGGGTTTTTGGATATATTTTTCGTTATCCTCTATGATATCTTAGTTTGATGAATACTAATTGATGCACTGCAAAAAGGATGTTAGGAACACAAGATTCAAACGTTAGTGTTGTTAGTATCAATCAAAAATGAAAGAAGAATGAAACTATAATCCTAAGCATGCATAACAAGAGAGATATCAAACATATTATAGAAAGCACACAAAAATGGAAGAAAGACACTAAACCCTCCCAAATGCTCTCCATTATGATCATAGATGCTCCTCCCTTGTTCCTCTCCTCTCCAAGTTCCACATGAGTGTAGCCCTCATCTTTTTGCACTACTATGGATGTCTTATGGAGATTCAAGCTTATGAAAAATGACTAATTTATGTATATGCAAGCTAAATCTAAGAAAGTATCTAATTAATCTATGTTAATTTTATCCAAAATAACAAAGAAAAGTGATCCTAGAATGCTCTCTTAAAATTGATATAAGTTTGATGCATAAAGATTTTTGGATTTCAATCTTGTTTTGAAGAAGGAATGGGCTCTATTTATAGGAAAAATGGAGAAATAGATGGTTGAGATTGAGTAATCTCAATAAGGGTCGGGATTGATGGGTTTGTGATCCATGTGAGGGGTTTTCAACCCAATCCTAGGATGACAAATGTCAACATGAGATGGCTTGAGAGGAGAGGGAAGAAGCATTAAATGCTTGAAATAACTTGAAGGTTACCTTAGGAGGTAAGGCTAGGCTTGAGTTGAATGAATAAAGCCTTTATTCAATGAATAATGCCTTTATCCAATGGACAATCTCTTGTGCAAGAGTTAGTGGGGATAACCATGGTCAAAGCAATAAATGTTTGAAGAGACCCATGAGTTAAATGGGGGTTGAATTAGAGGGAAAGTCTCTAACCATGTGGGTGAGTTGAGTTTAACTATTAATTGTCATGTAAGAGCCATAAATGGTTATGTAAGAGTCATTAATGGTTTGGCAGACTTTAGGGGTTAACTTGTTGAAGACATAAAACTTTTAATGCTTTTCAAAGACTTTGAGGCTTTGAGAAGTGACTTCAAGTTGCCTACGAATGTGACAATAATTAGGGGATGGAATTAGGCTAATTTAGAATGGATTAGAAGAGTCTAGAATGGGTTAGAAGAGTCTAGAATGGTTTGGTGGGTGAGAAAAATAGGATTTTAATTAAAATAAAATTCATCACTTCAACTAAATAGGTGCAACTTGCATTTGTAGGAGAATGCAAGTGGGGGGGATTTTAGGGATTTAAATAAATATTTTATTATTTATTTAAAGGAGTAAATGGGGTTAAATTAAATAAATGTTCTTTATTCATTTAATTGATTTAAAATGTGGCTTAATGAATAAATTGAATAATTTATTTAGTTAAAGGAGAAGAGGTTGAGGATGAAATTAATTAAATATTAATTTAATTAACTGATTATTGATGATTAAATAATCAAATAAATAGTAAATATTCATTGAATTAAGTGGACAGATTTGTGTGACTACATTTGCCCCACTTTGAGATGGTGCGGTTTATCGCATCATTTCAAAGAAAGAAAGATAGATGTGAAGAAATATGCCCCATAAATGTTAATGTAGTGGGTGGTATGCCCCCTCGTGAGTTGGGCTGATTTTTTTTTTAAAATCGGGCGATCTCTCGAAAAAAGAGAAAGAAGTTGGGGATAGGTAGAATAGAATTTAGAAATAATGGTGAAAGAATGAGAGAAAATAGAGTTAAGATGGAGAAATTAGAGGCATCCGAAGTTCACAGGGACCATGACGATGAGCAGGGTGAATTAGGGTTAGGTTTGGGGGTATATATGGAGGGGAAGGGGTAAAAACAAGCTCATTTGCACCTATCTCCTTGGCAGTTTGGAGCTCTGATAGTGACTTTTGGCGAAGGAGTGAGCAACAGTAATCATGATCGTGCCAATAGAAAATCACTGATTAGAGAGGATCCATCGATTCCAGTGGCTAGAGGACTACGAACCAGCGATACACAAATTTTGAATTTCATGTTCTATGCATTTTTGTCATGTTTTTTCAAGTGTCAAAGTCCAAGTAAGACAATAACGCTAAAGTTGTGTTTCAGCGCTTTTGTCACCTAAAATAGAGCTATTATGCCATAGTGGGGCTATTGCATAGTAGTTGTAGTGTGATTGTCAGTTTAGTGCAATTGTGTCACAATAATAGCACTTTTGCAATGTTAGTGTTGTCGGGTAGATGTTGTAGCGCTATTATCATGTAATAACGCTATGGTATAGTTGTTTTAGCGCGGTTGTTCTTTGTAGCACTTTTGTGCACAAGTTGTAGCAGTATTGTCAAGAGAGTAGCATGATTGTAGTAAAAAATTCCCTAGTGTTAGAGAAAATATCTCTTGATGACTATGTTTGATTGATTGATGAGTTGTTTTGATGAATCATAGCAGCCCCGTTGAGACTAGGTCATTTGTGATAAATGCCTGTTGTAGTCTAGGTTTGCCATGATCGATTACCTATTGAGACCCGAAGATACTTGATGAAAGTATCTATTGATAGTCTAGGTTGAAACTTAAGAAAGTGTATAGCAAAACAACTAATGTGTGTCGATATGTGTAGGAGGATCTTTCCATTTTACAGATGTGGGAGAGGCATCCCACCACACAGCAACTGCGGGAGAAGTTGACAGAGTCAGAGATAGATTGCGTCTGTGTGACTGGCTTGTATGACATGATGTACCTACCTGTGATTCAAACGAATCACGGTCTACTGACGGCCTTGGCGGAGCAATGGCACAATGAGACATGCATGTTTCACTTGGCGATGGGAGAGATGATGGTGACATAGGAGGATGTATGGAGGATTCTACACATCTCGATCGGGGGGAGATCATCACATATCATTGGTACTTGGAGACGGCAATTGTGTAGAGGATATTTGTCGATGATGTGTACATTAAGGATGGCTCTATAGCATGGGAGGATATAGCAGCACTATATGAGCCGCTACCATCAATGTTATCAAGGATCGTCGGGGGTTTGCTTTGCCTCGATCGATGTTCACAAGGATTGGTCGTTGGTTGGGGCCAGGTGATAGAGAAGATGACTGAGGGTATCCACTATGCATGGGGGCCATGTGTGTTAGCACACCTATATAGGGATTTACATGAGGCAGTGTACCGAGAGGCTAGATCACTAGGGGTAGGGATCACATTGCTGCATGTTTGAGATTGGGAGCACTTGCCAGTCACACGACCGGTCAACTTGAGGTTTAGGGTGATAGATCAACCCTATGTGAAGATGTATGGAGGTATGATGAACCAACCCCATCTGGGGAAGTTGGGATTTTAGTGGCGGGCTTTAGATGATTTAGATATGGTCATATGGAGGCCATACCTTGAGTGCAAGCCCTGGGAGGATGATGTAGAGGCGCTACCATATATATTTTTGACACGTTTCTTGATTGGTCATACATCATACGCTGTGGAGAGAGAGTTGCTAGGGAGAGTGATGAGGCAGCTTAGATGGAGACAGGGTTTGCTGAGGGGTTCAGGGGAGTATGCACAGGTGGTGCGGGAGAGATTTCAATGGGGACCAATGTTACCTTATGATTAGGCCCTGGCAGAGTTTTGGACCTTATAGGCGAGACCATGGTAGATGAGGCCAGAGATTGTAGATGCAAGGGTGACATGGGAGTACACACAATCTCATACCGCACATCTGATTCTACGGATTTCAAATCCTATCGAGCCTATACCACCTTTTGAGGATGATCAGAGATGATGATAGAGGAGGAGAGGAGGCAGGGGTGGAGGAGGAGGTGATGGTGATGGTGATGGTGATGGTGATGGTGATGGTGATGGTGGGAGAGGAGATGGGGGAGAGGGAGGTGGTGGAAGAGGTTTTGGTGGAGCAGGAGGAGGTGGAGCTGGTGGGGGTGGGGGATTTGGGGTTGGAGGTGGAGGTGGATTTGGAGGTGGAGGTGGTGGAGGAGGATGATTATAGACGAGAGGTAGAGGTGGGCAGCCGTTACGACTATCACAGGGTCCACTTATATAGGTAGCAACTAGAGCAGGAGGTAGGGATGTTGGTGGGAGAGCAGAGCTTATGAAGATGGGAGGGGGAGCTACAGGTGGAGGAGAGGATCCTATGGAGATGGGAAAGGGAGCCACAGGTGGAGGAGAGTGATATTTGTGGGATTTTATGATTGTATAGTTGCAGACTCGATTAGAGGATAGGGAGGCAGAGATCGCAGTCAAGGATGTCCAACTTTTTGCACAGGAGGCTGAGTTGAGGGCAGTGGTGTGAGAGAGAGATGATCTAGTGGACAGATTGAGGGAGGTGCAAGATAGATTCTGAGTATTGGAGGGAGCACAGGCACAGGGTCTAACTGAGGTGGTGTTGAGGGAGATGCGGCGAGCAGGTGTAGAGATTGACTATTGGCAGGGATTATATGAGCAGGTTGTGCTAGTTAGTCAGAAATCACTGAGCTATTCCCAGATGCGGCGGGCGAGATCGGCACGGTCTCAGAGGGTTTTGAGTAGTGGTGGTGTTATGGGTCCTCCTCGGTGAGATGGTGAGGGTGTGGGATGACCAGGAGGTTGTGGTGAAGCAGCATTTGGTCAGAGTGCTATTTGAGAGATTCTATGCATTTGTTACTTTGTTATTTAGAGTGTTACTTGGATGGCTCTTGGTAGCCGATACATTTTGACATCATTGTATTCTGATACATGTATTATTTTTTATTTGATATATGATGCGATATATGAGGAGATCTCATGTTTTGTGATGATATGATATGTATGTTTGTGATGGCATGTATGTTTTTATGCAGGATGATGTTTATGAGTTATGCTTAGATATATGCTATGGATGATTTAATTTTAATATGTACATGGTGATGATATGATTCTTATATGCATGCTATGGATGATTGGCTAACATGTGGATGCAAGTAGAGGATAGATGATGCTTTTGTAATGCTATTAATATGATGCAATGATGATGTATGCTAAAAAATGAGATTGTCATGCCCAAAATTTAGGGCAAAAACGGAATGATTTTTTTTTTTTTAAATACTAATCAATTAACAAGTTCGCTAACTCAACATGCATTAACATGTTTTCCATATCCATATTCGAGCTAACTCTGATACTAACTAAGTAACGAAATTAATTAAAAATTTATTTGTGGAAAACTAAATGATTTAATTTATTTTCTCAACAACATAATCAATAGTTTAATTAAAACAAACACATTAAAAACTAGAAGATGAAGATAAATTTAGTCTCCATTAAGACTATATTATCTAAAATCCATTTTTAAATCCATAATTAAAATAATCGTTTAAAGTGTCACTTAATTTAGATAATTTAATCTTATTTTAAAACTCCTCAAGCTAATAAAGTTAAAATAATTATTTACTTCTCATTACTCAATTCAAATCATTTCGTATTATTTGAGAAGTCAAATAATAACCCCATACAATTTTAACTTGATCCATTTCTACCTATTTACTTTATATAGATCATAATTATAAAATGACATGTTGTATACAAATATATATATGTATATATATGTGTATATAGACATATGTATATATATGTGTATATATACATATATATATATATATATGTGTGTGTGTGTGTATATATATATATATATACCTAGGGTTTTACCCATTCAAAACTCTATCAAAATCCAATACCTATCCTCAATCCCTTTTTCCTTTTTCTTTTTTCTTTTTTTTTTTTTTTTTTTTTTCATTTTTTGTAAATTTAAAACTTCCCTTAGGGTAATTTACTTATTTTACCCTAACCATATTTGGTTTGCCCTAACCCCAAGCTTCGGATTAGGGCATTCCATTTAATATATATATATATATATATTTTTTGAATGAACCTTACATTTTAATCTTGGTTCGGACTGTGCAGGGCCGAAACCCATCGAGCGGCGGCCATGGAGGAAGTTCGGCAGATTGGGGATGAGCGGCCGAAAAGGTGGAGGCGGGGGATAGTAAGCGGCGCCGCCAGTGGGACGACCCACTATGTGGGTCACGGCCCACACAGCGGCTGTGTCGTGGCCTGCACAGTGGCTATGGCCACTGGTGCGTCCCACGGCCCACACAGGGAACGCAGGCCCTGTGCATTCCGCAGCCCACACAGGGTCCACGTGCCCTGCGCGGCCCTTCTCAAAGAAAACCGCTTTCTTTTTTTTTTAATTTTTTTTTTTAATATATATATAAATACATATTTATATTACATGCAAATTTTATTTTTTTTTAAATACAAAGGTAATTCAATAAGTTAAATAAATCTATATAGGTATTTTTATATATATATAAATGTGTATATACAGTTTCATATGTATATGTTCATATATATATATATAATGGTATATATATTATTAGGTTTACATCATCATTTGTTTTGTAGGTAATTTTTATGATATATTTTATATATAAATATATATACATGAAATCTACATGTATATAATTATATATATTTATAAATAATTTATATTATTGTTTCATTTCTTAAAATAACCCGAAATCAT
Organism: Cryptomeria japonica; assembly: GCF_030272615.1. Lineage (NCBI taxonomy): Eukaryota > Viridiplantae > Streptophyta > Pinopsida > Cupressales > Cupressaceae > Cryptomeria > Cryptomeria japonica. The sequence goes on from NC_081415.1 coordinate 249,970,523, forward strand.
GGAAGACTCTGATTTTTCAATCATAGGAAAGGAAGTATAGTATTAAATCTATTTAATGTAAGGATTTTTTTTTTTCCTGAAATATATTATACTATATTCCTTGTCTGATTTTTTTTTTCTTTTACAGAGAACAGAATTATAAAATTATTTTTAAATCTACAATATGCATGCAAATCTAGTTAATGCTTCTCCTATTTATTTTTTTTATATTTTAAGTGCCTAAAAAAATGGAATAAATTTCCTGCTAAACTATTTATCATAACACATCGGATATAATTTTTTTTTTGAAACTTAAGAAATACTAATTTAGGAATACATTATTCTTTTCTGCAATCAATACATTTACTGATTCTACAATTATTACAGCAACTAAATAACCATTTTTTTTAATTTAAAAGCTAACAGCAAATACAACTCATATTTTTTTTGCAATTAAAATGAAGATAAATTCTCAGATAAAAAGAAAAACACAGAATTAAATAAAACTGATTTTCATATTACAAAGACTATTGCATGCATTTCAAAAGTAACTCTTTTTCAAAACAGAAAATAGAAATATATCTAGCTTTTTACAACACTAAAGATATTCTGCAAAATCTACAGGATGTTTCTCTATTTAACTACAATAACAAATCTCATGTCTATATTTTAAATTTACAACTTGCCTCTCATTTCAACGAATGAGGGTGTATTTCTCCTATCAAAACTAATAACTGCAAATGAAATTAGATTTCTTCAACAATAATCTTCTGCAACTTTTCACTTGCCCTATTCTTTTCTCCCGACATTCCTGCATAATAAATCACAAATATGACCATGGAGTGCTCACCTCCCAGCCTAGGCTAACTAGTAGCCACCCCCGAGCTCGAAGAACCAAGCCCTAGACGGGTAACAAACATGCAAACACATAGAAGACAGGAAACACACAGATTTGAAACACACCCCAACTTGACTACACTGCACCACACTTTGGTGATGACCTTTTCAAGGGTGGTAGTGGACCAATACCCTGAGGAGAACTGCAAGTATGAAAAACAAGTAGCCACCTTATGGCACAACAAATATATCAAGAATTTCAACCCCTTATTCCTTATGCCCCCCAAGGAATTCTAGCCTTATATCACTCCTTATGACCCCCATTGCACAAACAGGCCATGCAGCAAGGGTCACACAAAAATCCCTTGTGATCACTCTCAAAACGAGAGTCTCTCACTCAAGGGTTGTCACTGCTACCACCCACAAGATCCTCCTCACTCCCAAGAGTAAGAGGTATTGAGAAAACTCCCAAAAACACAGACAAAACATAATGCAAAAATACCAAATGAAATTTCTAAAAAAAAAACATACAAGAAAACAGATTTCTTTCACCAACATACTTTCAAACACATGCAAAGAAAAAGAAGTCATTTTAAAGAATATTGAAACCAACCTTAATCTGCCTAAAGGTAGGATAATATTTGAGGAAGAGCTGCCCAATCCACGGATCTTCTTCTTCTACCCTTAGCCAAATTTTCTATTCAAATCTATTCTATTCTTTTCAAAAATTCTCTTGTCTCCAAAAATGGAGAGTGGGTGATTACCCTCAAATCTTCAAATTCTTGCTTAAGAAGCTCATTCTCTCAGTTCTCACAAGTTTCTAAAAACTAAAGAGGAAAGTAAGACGGAATGGGAAAAAGAACTCTCATTCGAATAGGAAAGTTTACAACTAGGTTCAAACTTCTAATTTCAATTTTCGCACAACTCAGAAAAGCCAAATTTTAAAGTGTCTAAAAGGTCACTTAGGAGTAGAAACTTGCCTAAAATTACCCCTAACCCTTAGATATACCTTATGGGCTTTAGGAAACCCTATTAAACTACCCCTAGGTGTTCATTTAACCCATTTTAAACCCCTCTGAAGTTTAGTTTCGGATCAAACATATGTTGACCTCTCCAAAGATTCTTTTCCCAAGGTATTTATGACATCACATTACATTATTTGAAAAAGCTATAGTTGAACACTCACCCACCAAGAGACAAAAATAAAACATTTAAACTTAAATCCACACGTGTCAAGTGACACAAATAAAACACTTTTAAAATTTAAAACATGAAATCGTCTCTTGTGGATTTTACACAATAACTTTAAATACCACTTAACACACATGAAGCATATACTGTTACGAATAAAATACAACACAAAAGGGGTGTTGTCTCTCCAAATAGACAACCACTGGCTTACGAACATACATAAGTCTAGGTTTGGTTCTCCGTAATTTTCCATGGTCACATGGTCAATTTCCTGCGCATCTCAATTTACACATTAGTACTTTCAAATATCCAAATATAATATAATTTCAAAAGAATAACAATACACATCATTACTTGCATACAATTTACATCTACACAGATTAAATACATCTCTTATCAAGCAATATCACATAAGCAATTTCATCCTAATTCACATAAACTTAACCATACATCATAGTTCTATTATCATAGTAAAGTCCTGCAAATTCAATAACAACATCTATCATCGCAATATCATCTTATCTAATAATCATGAAGTGTTTTATCTCATAAAGCATATAAGTAAATCATCAAAATATAGCAATGTTATCCAAATCCTGAAACCATATCAGTACTAAGTTTCAATATGCATCCAAATAAAGTATCCATGATAGTCAATAAATAAAAATCACTGAAATGCCAGACTGAGTCAAGGTGAGGCCTCACAGAGATGAATAATGTGATAATGATATTGTGATAGATAATACTTTCTTATGTTGATGATATGATTTTGATGATGTGAGTAAAGGATGCATGTTTGTAAGATGAATCTAAGTGAATCAAATTTTTATGCAAATGTTTATGTATGCAACTAGATGAATGCATTTAACTGGATGAACAAATGTTTATACAAATGTTATGTATATTTCTTAAATTAATGCACTTAATAATAAATGTACTTTAATGATTAAATGAATGCCCTTAAATGATAATGAATAATTGAACCTTAATGCAATTAAAGAATAATGAATGCATCGTAATGAATCTAGATGAAACTAAATGGGTTAAAATGCACCTACTAAATGAACTAAATGAAACTCTAATGATAATGAAATGAATGTATATTTAATGATTAAAGGAATGCAATAAGTAAATGTACATTAATGACTAATATGTAATCTAGAATGAAGATAGATGAATGAAATGATTTGAAAGGTATTTAAATGAAGTTAAACGTACTTAATGCAACTAAATGAAATGACGAGATGCAAGTAAATGATAATGAATGCACTTGATGTTTTTAAATGCACTAATGTGATGAATAGATTAATGAACTTAAATGAATATCTAAATGAATCTAAATGCAAGTAAATGATAATGAACTAAATGCATTTTATGCGACTAAATGATAATGCCATGCTTTTATGATATATGAATGCAAGTTGGTGAGAATTTGCAGATGAATGAAAAATGAGAGATGATGTATCAGAGAACTCCGTCATGATTTGTACCCAAGACAAAACTTATATTAGGTGCTTTCTCATAGAAGCTTGAATTACTTGCATGCAAACAATAGATATGAATAATGAATGAACAAATGGATGGGTGAGATGCAACGAAATGCATTATAAACAGATGAGATGAAATGATGATCCATAGAGTATTCATAGTGCTTTATTTTCCTCATCGAGCATGGTAGTATCATTCTTGGCCGAGGTAGCAGGAACCAAGTTTGAGCATTTCACCTATAAGCAAGCATCATAGACAAGGAAAAGTTACCCTCCATTTTGGTTTATGCGCAAATGGTTGAGGTATACGATGTAGTCAATAAGAATAGTAATCCATGAGTTTATTTTTGCATATGATCATGTCTCTTAGAGAACTTCCCACGTAGACACCATTAGTACATGCCCCAAAACTTCATTGGATCAATCTGCAAACAGCAAAAAAAAAAGATATTAGGAACCATCTCGACTACTCTAATCACTTGTGGATATACTGGAGTAGCATAGGAACCTGATATGAATAAATAAATAACAAACCGACCAAGTACTTATCACCTTAAAAAAAAAATTCTTGTCAAAGAAAATGGTACCATGTCTTGTCTGTGAGGAAGGATGCATCCTTGTGAAGACAATTGTGTGTAGATGTTTTGATGGGTTGGTTTATTTGATTAGTGGTATTTGTTTGAGTAACTCAAAATGTTTGTTGGGTGTCTGTTTGATGTGTATGTACAAAGAATATTATATGCGTTGCAATGTTTTTGATTTATTTTTTGATGTTTTTGGTATTTTCAGAGTTTTTTACGAATGTTTTTGGTATTATTTCCAGCCAACTTTGAATAAGGAACTCAATGAATCACAAGTAATGTAGAATCCACTTCCATCAATAGGTTAAGAGAATTGCTCCTAGTTTAGACACTATGAAAGCGGGATGCAGGACACATGAAGTACTAACCCAGATGATAGATCAATGACAAGCCATGGTTTGAATGATAGATGAATGGATGAAATGGATGTGATCGCAACAATTTTGGAAGAAAATGGAGCCATAGCCTTTACGAGTGGTGCTTGTTTGCTAGGTTTTCACCATCGCACTTACCCAAGGTTCCACCGTAGTGGTTTTCACGGTTTGGATGTATGGTTTTTCTTTACTATTTACTTGATTTTTTTTGTATTTTCTTTAGGACATTTTTCTGAATGTTTTTGATATTTTTTGATATATAGGAGGAGCCTGATTCTCTGCACAGCTTATGTATGAAACCATTTGAGGTGCACGTTGTTGATTGGATTTGCTAGCGGTTCTCCTTTTGAAGTTGCCAACTAATATGCCCCAGACCTAAATACAGCAGTGATAACATATGGACCCAGCCAATTGGATTAAAACTTGCCTTGATGTTGTTTGTTTGGTTGGTTATGAGGATTCTCCTTGAGAACAAGATCACCTACCTCTAATGTACAAGGTTTAACCTGATGATTGTAGCCTTTGCTCATTCACTGCTGATAAGCTTTTAAGTGTTTGTATGCAGCTTGTCGTCTTTCATCAAGCAGTTCCAAGTCTTGGAGACGAGAGACTCGGTATGCTTCATCATCTATGAGATTGTGTAAGGAAACTCGTAGAGATGCTATCTCAACCTCAATAGGCGAAATGGCTTCTGCTCCATAAACCAATTGACCATTGCCTTGTGCTAATAGGGGGTGGAAAAACAGCGTTGGATGTGAAACTTCTCACAGAGTTCACGGACATCCTGATTTTTGAAAGGAAGCCCATTATCTGTGATGATGGACATGGGTACACCATACTGGTAGATGATGTAATTAAGGATGAATGAGGCGATATGCTTGCCGATGACTTGGGTAAGTGGAATGGCTTTGATCCACTTTGTGAAGTATTCGGTGGCGGTAATGATAAATTTATGGCCGTTGGATGAAGATGGATGGATTTTACCCACAATGTCAATTCCCCATTGACAAAAGGGCCATGATGTTGTGATTGGTTGTAATTCTTGTGCTAGTGCATGTATCAAGTCTCTGTGAACTTGGCACTTCTTGCATTTTCTGACAAAATAATAGGAGTCCTTTTCCATGGAGGGTCAATAGTATCCAGCGCGCATGATTTTCTTGGCTAGCGAAGGACCGCTTGAGTGAGTCCCACAAATTCCTTCATGTACCTCTTCCAAGGCCTTTGTTATCTCATCTTGTTCCAGACATCGAACGAGAGTACCATCAAGACTTCGCCTATATATGGTGTCGGCAATGATGGTGTATCGAGCAGTTTAGCGGATAAAGGTTTTTTTGTTGGTTATTGGATTGGTTGGGAGGAAGTGTGTGATCACGGAGGTAAGTGAAGAACTCACCATACCATGAGGATTCGAAACCGACTAGGCGACATATCATTTCAGTTTCGGGGATATCGTACGCAGGGATCCAAAACTGTACTACCAAGAACTCGTAGCTTGTTGAATTTTGTGGAAGATCCATGAGAGATGCAATTGTAGCCATTGCATCGATAGCACAAATCTGATCTCTAAGCACTTGCTCAAATGTGATAGTTGTAAATGATTCTTTGTAACTATCCACCATCCTTTTATATGGGATGAGCTTATCATCCTTAGTTTGGTACTCATCGATGACTTGTCAGATGACTAGTTGAGAATATCCATATACCTATAGCTCTTTTATATGCCATTGTATAGCCAATCTGGGCCTTGTGATCAAGGCCTCATATTTTGCTATATTATTGGTGCATGGGAAAGTGAGCTTGTATGATTTTGAGATGTTGTCACCTTGAGGTGTGATAAAATGAATACCTTCCCCCGAGCCATGTCTAGTGTATGAGTCATCAAAACATAGCTTCCAAGGTTGTGTAGTTGTGATCACAAATATCTCTTCTTCTCAAAAGTTGGAAACAAGAGGATGGTCACCTGCGAGGGGTGCATCAGCCAACTGATCTGAAATACCTTTCCCTTTGATAGCCTTGTGGTCTACATACTCTATATCAAACTCACTCAAGATCATAACCCATTTGGCCAAGTGGCATGTTAATGTTGCCTTGCTGAGTAGGTATTTGAGTGGATCTATTTTTGCAATGAGTTGTACCTTGTGCATTAACATGTACTGCCTCAATTTGGTGGTTGTCAAGATAACTACTAGGCAAACTCGCTCAATAGGTGTATAATTGAGTTCATAGCCTATCAATGTGCGAGAGATATAGTATACAACACATTCTTTTCCTTCTACATTGTGTTGTGCTAGCGGTACTCCTAATGTCGTATTTGTAGCTGAAATATATAGCAATAGAGGTCTACTTGGATCTGGTGGGATCAGCAATGGTGTATGCATTAGGTAGTCTTTAAGCATTTGGAATACTTGTTGGCACTTTGTATCCCATTGAAAACGAATATTCTTGTGTAACAGATGCGTGAAAGGATGACACTTATGAGTCAATTGTGCAATGAATCTTCGAATTGATTGTAGTCGCCCTTGTAGTGTCCTTAACTGATTGGTGTTCTTTGGAGGTAGCATGTCCATGATTGCTTTGACTTTCGTTGGATCTACTTCAATGCCTTTGCTTGAGACAATGTATCCTAGGAGCTTCCCTGAGGTTACTCCAAAGACACATTTCTTTGGATTAAGATGGACATGATATTGCTCTAATTTGTCAAAGACTTGACCCAGTATTGCCGAATGACCCTCTCTTGTTAATGATTTAGCTAGTAAATCATCGACATAATCTTCCATTATGGTGTGCATCATATCCTTAAAGATGGTAGTCATAGCTCTTTGATAGGTTGCCCCTGCATTCTTCAAACCAAATGGCTTCACATTCCAACAGTAGGTTCCCCATGGGCATGTGAAAGCAGTTTTATGTTAATCCTCTAGAGCAATCTTGATCTGGTTGTACCCTGAAAAGCCATCCATAAGAGAAAGCATTGCATGACCCGCTGTGAGATTGAAAATCATGTCGATGTTTGGTAAGGGGAAGTCATCTTTAGGGCATGCTTTGTTCAAATATTTGAAGTCTATACAGATACAGATGCCCCCACTGATGAAACCAACATCCAAGAGCTTTTTGAGTTCCGCTTTGACAAGAACGACAATTTGTGGGTGCATCTTCCTGAGCTTTTGTTTTACCGGTTTAGCTCCTTCTGCCATGGTTAGGTGATGCATGACCAAATCAGGATCTAAGCTAGGCATGATATGTGGGAAGAATTTGATTATTAATCATTATAAGCCTTGAAGGGTTTTGGTGATTTATTTAATTAATTATTACTACTTATGAATAATAAATAATTGATTTATATATATAAGTATTAAGGTATTAAAGTAGTAAAAATACCTTGTTGATTTATTAATAAATTAATATTTTGGTTACTAATGAATTAATTAATATGAAATCTTGGTTTATATAAATACTAATAAAAGCTTTATTTTAGTAGTTAAATGAGTTGTATTTTCATGCTGAAATAAATTAAATTGTTTATTAAATTTAATGGAATTTTTAATTAAAATTAATAAAGTTTCTAAATGGGATGTTTTTGGATCTTTTTGGTGCAAGCGTGAGTTCTTGGGGAAGTTTCCATTCCTCGAGGAGATTTTTGGGGGAAAAGGGGGTTCTTAGAAGGAAAATTTTGGGCAGAGGTTAGGGTTGGATTTTGGGGAAAAAAGGGGTTCTTAGAAGGAAAATTTTGGGTAGAGGTTGGGGTTGGATTTTGGGTAAAAAAGGGGTTCTTAGAAGGAAAATTTTGGGCAGAGGTTGGGGTTGGATTTTTTGCCTTTTGGTTGTTGTGTGTTGTCGGGGCAGGAAATGAGAGGCTTCTCCTGCAGATTCATTACCAGGAGTGTGAGATAAGGTAGGGGCTTAAAATTCCTTTTGCTTTCCGAATCTTTGAAAAGAATATTGTATTTAGTTTTTGGAAAAATTGTCTGTTTACGGATAGTGTTGGAAATTTTCCTTTGAATAATATAAATAAATCTTGTTATTGTGAGTTTTCTAGAAAGTTGTTTTTAATTTGAAATCTTCTGTGCTAAATGTAGACTATGTGAATGGGGGGTTTCAATTTATAAATCTATCATATTGGTTGGAATTAAAAACTACCCTCCAGATTTTTAATCTAAAATTTTAATATGGTTAAAAAAAAGGGATTTTTCCTATTTATTTGAGGATGCCTGTGTCTAGTTAATTTTGATACATGATCTTAATCATGAGATTTTGTTAGAATTATTAATTTTATTATTTCTATTTTATCACCGGAATTTTTTTGTATTGGGAGGTTTAAATCATATTGTATTTATAAAATAAAATTTTGATTGAGGAGAACCTACACATGCAATTGCAGTCCGCCATTCACTTTGAAAATGGTTATTTATTTATTTATTAAATTAAAAAGTTTTTAAAATGTCATATATATATTCAAATAAATATATTTATTTAGATAAATGTAATTTCAATTTTTGGCATGGTTATGTTGGTTGAATGTTTTGATAAAATAAATATATTATTTAGTTATAATCTGGAAAAGCAACCCATTTGACATATATAGTTTTATGTTGATAAATGTACTATATGTTGATTAATGTTAGTCATATCTTGGTTAATATAATTATATCTTGGCTAACCATTGATGCACTCTAGGTAATAAGACATATTAGGTTAAAATAAATGTATTTAGTTTAAACAATATTGTAAGTGTAATTTGTATAAAAGGGTTTTAGTTCTTGAAGGATTGATTTGGTGTATTCTGTATCTGAGGGGGTGTTTGATTATTTGCTTTAAATATTTGTTAGGGAAGACTTATTGGAATTATGTTAAAAGGGAATGTGCATACTTTATGTTCTAAATGTTTGATTAAATAAGCTTATGATGTTAGGAAATAAACTTGTATCATACATTATGTCTTGTTGTTGTCATTCTTGGTAATTTCCTCTTTGATGAGGTTTAGTATAGTTGTGTTGACTCATTTGTTGACGAATTAACTCTAGATAGTTTATCCCTTGCAAAAGTTGAAAGTGGTCGAGTTATAGATTACTATGCATGTTGTTTCATGAGATTAAGTAACCATGTGCTTAAGTACTTAATTATGATATATAACCTTCAGAATTATAATAGATTCTAATAATTGATTATAATCATATGTTTTATGAAAGTATTTAATCCTAAAAGGATATTTATATTTGAGGAGTATAAAGGTGATGCATAAAGTTATAATTTTAGATTTTGGTTCCTTATTATCGGGTGAAATGTGTTTTGTATTTGTAAGTGATTCTTGTACTTGATTTTTGATTGGTAGAAATAGTTAGTTGAGTGTGTAAACCTTCTAATTATAGCCATGTCACCTTTTACTTAGCATTAAGTAATGCTTGTTGTTAGTTGAGTGCTAATTCTATATGTTAGAGGCTATCCCTTTAAGCAATAGCTACTCCAAATATATTCTTGTTTGAATATATAAATTTGAAATTAAGATTCTTTTGTAGATTTAAGTGTGAGTGTTTTAGTAATGCATTTCCTTGGTAGTAATCTAGTTTGAAACGTGAGATGTAAGTTATAACTAGCTCTTTATTTATTCTTAATGCTCCAAGGTACCATATCGACTTTCTTTAATGTTAGAGTCGGTGTTTTGGGACCCTTGGTGTAGTTTCATAGGGAAAACTTTTGTCAGATAACCTTTATGTCAAGTTATCTAGGGTTTTTCTCTGTTTCACCTAAGTGGTGGCAACGGACGAGAGAACTATTTGGGGTAGGAGGCTCTAGAAAGGGTTGCGTACCTACTTTAAATGTGATTGTTTTAGTCGAACTACAAAGTCTATGCACTCACGTAGACAAGGCCATTTGCGATGAGCCCTCAAGACTGTATGTCTAGCCCTTAGGTCTGGCTCTTCTGAGTTTTCTAGTCATGTCTCTCCTCCTAGGTTATATGCTAACCCTTGTGATTTCTATAGAAATATTTGTTCCAGTTATTTCCATTAAATATATATCTAACAGTTGATAGTTCTAATGTGCGCATCTAGCGATGTAGGTTTGTGTGCAGGAACGTGGGGCAGGTCGAGTCATGTACTGTACCGAGAAGAAAAATCTTAGGTATGAGTGACATGTATGTTATTTAAGTATTGCTTTAATCAAAATTCATTATGTTGCAATGCATATGATCCTAATCTTTTAGTAATATTGTAATATGCGGTTGTTTATTAAAAAAATTATTGCTACTTATAAATGTTTGCTTGTATAAAAGTGGGCATTCAAATTCTTTGAAATATGAAAATAATTATTTATACTATATTCATTTTAATATATGTAATTTCAATCTTTTACATCAATACAAGGATAAAATGGGATAAATAAGTCAAACAATTATTACAATTCCCCAAAACTAAAACAACTTATGTTTGTATGTCAAATATTTTTTTAGAAAAAAGTAGAGCATGTAGATGTAAATAAATTCACGTGTTTTAATATAGTTATTTATTTTCTACACACACGTCAATTTGAGTACATTATAATGCACTTTTATTATCTCTTCGAAAAATATGAACCTTTTTTGTTTATTTAGACACATGCCGCAAAAGAAATACCACATTTTGATTGAATGTCGGTTTTCACACATGCAAAATAACTACTAAAGTTTAAACATACACGAAGCTAGTTCACTTCACACATGGAGTTTGTTTAAACATACCAAAGTATAAATACACAAAGGTCTTCAGATGCCTAAGTTAAACATGTTTCACAAAAGTTACTTTAACGATATGTAAAGTAAACACTTAGTTCAAACATGCAAAGGTACAAAACGCATAGAATATGAATAAAAAAGTTCAAACATGCAATGTATGTGAATCTCAAAATTTGAACACTCTTCGTGTAGAGTGAAAGTTAAACCACACATGCACATGCCAAAGTACAAATATAAACAAAGTTGTTGTAAACATGTTTCACAAAAAGTTACTTCAACCACACATAAAGTAAACACTTGAGTTTAAACATGTTAAATTACAAACACACACATTTTGAATACCAAGTAAAGTTCAAACATAGCAAGGTACAAAACAATAGAATATGAAAAACAAAGTTCACACATGCAACATATGTGAATCTCAAAGTTAATACACACTTCATGTAAAGTTCAGTGAAAGTTAAAACACACATGCACATGCCAAAGTACAAATATAAACAAAGTGGTTGTAAACATGTTTCACAAAAAAATTACTTCAACTACACACAAAGTAAACACTTCGGTACATGTTAAAGTACAAACACACATTGTGAATGCCAAGTAAAGTTAGTACACTCTTCACATAGTGAAATGAAATTAAAAGTTCAAACACAAATGCACATTGCAAAGTATAAACATAAAACTAAGTGGTTGTAAAGACGTTTCACAAAAAGTCACTTCAACCACATACAAAATAAACACTTAAGTTTAAACATGTATTAACACATGCATAGAGTGTCAAACTTCAAACATCATTTAACACTAAATTTTAAAGATGCAACTTAAGTGAATGTCAAACTTGATACCATCTTCATACAAAGTAAAAGTGAGCACAAAAGCATAGTTTGTTCATACATACACTTAAGACATATACAAAGTAAATGTTAAAGTTTGAACATTAGGATGAGTAAATAATAAAGTTTACTATACTCTTTACACAAAGTGAATGTAAAAATTTCAAGAAACTTCATGCAAAGTTAGTTCTCTTTGCATGTAGTTTGTTCAAATACGCACTTAACACATAAGAAAAATCTAAAGTTAGTAAAAGTTTTACACAAAGTGAATCTATAAATTCAAATACAAACACACCACAAAAAACTAGTTCAACTACACATTAGGTAAACTTATGGTTCGACATACACAAAGTAAATGCCAAACTTTAAAAAATAGACATTACAAAAAATTAGTTCTACCATAAATGAAGTATACACAATAAACACACACAATGTGAATGTGAAAAGTTAACATGCTTCACACAAATTTTATTCAATGTTCAAACACATGCTTCAATAAATAATAAATAAATCAAATGTTAAATACAAACAGATCCAAACACACACTTCACAAGTAGTCAATGCCAAAGTGAATTACACTAAACAAACAAATTTGAAAGTCACTTTAAACAAACGTAATGATGTCAAAGCTCAAATACACACTTCATATTAACAATAAATGTAATCAAAGTGAAAGCCAGCACTACAATTCTTACAATTAGTTACTATATTACATTATAATTGAAGGATGTTGTAATACTTAAATAATTAAGCTATACTGAAAATGTCATTTCATTAAATTTGATGAAATAACAATTTTAAAAAGATGTTGAATTTTATGCAATAAAAAATAATATAAAAATTAACACATAACACTAGACTAAAAAGAATGTACATGGCCAGTGACCATTCTTCACAACCCTGGGAAGGGGGCCAATTCAACCCCTTCCAAATAAAAATTTGACATTAAACAACAAATATATGTACATATCAATTTACATAGATTTCAGTAATTGATTTACATAGTAATTGATTTAAAAATATTATGTAAGCAAGACAAGAAAAACTTTGGAAATACCAATAATATCAGTTTCTAAATGATATTCTATGGTATTGTTTTAGTATCTTGCCTGTTGGTTATTGCCGTACTTGTCCAGATTTCAATTTTGGTGGATATTAAATCTATTGTAATCATTTCAGATGTTAAAATTATAAATGTTTCATGCATGCTAAATGCATGAATAAGTTAGTCATTTGAAGTTTGTCATTTGAAGTCTACTTAAAAAAAGCCATCCTCAAACAGAATCAGTTTTTCAGATGTTAAAATTACAAATGTTAGTCATTTGAAGTCTACCTAAAAAAAGCCATCCTCAAAGAGAATCAATTTTTGAGATGTTAAAATTACAAATGTTAGTCATTTGAAGTCTACCTAAAAAAAGCCATCCTCAAACAGAATCAATTTTTCAGATGTTAAAATTACAAATGTTTCATGCATGCCAAATGCATAAATAAGCTACGTAGTCATTTGAAGTCTACCTGAAAAAAACCATCCTCAAATAGACAATCATTTTCTAGATCATTTTCTATGATATTGTTTCTAGTGATCTTGTTTGTTGGTAACCATGTATGTAAAATGCATAAATAAGTTATGCAAATTATTTGTTTAAAAAGAGATAGGTGCAAAACGCAAGGGACAGAGAAATCCGTCAGAAGTTGTAGACATGCAAACTGTAAAAATAAAATAAAAAGGGTAACACACCATTGGTGCACACAAGCCCTTTATTACACAGAGATAACAAAGTCCACATACACACAAAATGTGGAAGCATAGTCAAGGTGCAGCTCATAATGCTAATAAAAGAATAGAATAAAATAATTTCAGTGTATGCACAAAATGGAAGTATAATCAAGGTACAACTCATAATGCTTCAAAACAAAAGAAATAGAGTAAAATAATTTCAATGTATCCACAAAATGTATTTGGCGAAAAGGCTATGTTGGGAATGCAGCAGTCAATCCAAATGCACACAAAGATACCTAATCTTTGAATTTTGAAGCATGAATTATATTGAGGGTTTGGAGAATGTATAAGAATCAATTAGAATGACGATGACATGCCAATGATTTAAGCACCGAGCAACATTGAAAACACAAAAGAATAAAAAACTACTTCAAGTCATGCAAAAAGAGCATTGCAAAATAGAAAACCCAATAGATTTAAGAAAATACAAAGACCAATATAAAAACCCAATACATTTATAAGAACATGAAAGCCCATATACAAGAAACATGAAATCCACCGTGCATGGATGATAGAACCTCAACAACATGGTGACCAAGATACTGTTAAAATAGTCAAGCAGAGTCGATCACCTCTGTCTCTGCCCTGTTCAGAGAAAAATATTATATATAAAATATTATATAGTTGATATATAATGCCTTGGAGTGTTAAACTAATTAATTGTTAGATACTAAGAAGAGGATACCAAATTTCATGCTTCAAACGGAAAGTGATGTAGAGGATACCAAATTTCATGCTACCATATTCATTAAATAGTATGATATTGTGATAGATAATACTTGCTTATGTTGATGATATGATTTTGATGATGTGAGTAAAGGATGCATGTTTGTAAGATGAATCTAAGTGAATTAAATTTTTATGCAAATGTTTATGTATGCAACTAGCTGAATGCATTTAACTGGATGAACAAATGTTTATACAAATGTTATGTATATTTCTTAAATCAATGCACTTAATAATAAATGTACTTTAATGATTAAATGAATGCCCTTAAATGATAATGAATAACTGAACCTTAATGCAATTAAAGAATAATGAATGCATCGTAATGAATCTAGATGAAACTAAATGGGTTAAAATGCACCTACTAAATGAACTAAATGAAACTCTAATGATAATGAAATAAATGTATATTTGATGATTAAAGGAATGCACTAAGTAAATGTACATTAATGACTAATATGTAATCTAGAATGAAGATAGATGAATGAAATGATTTGAAAGGTATTTAAATGAAGTTAAATGCACTTAATGCAACTAAATGAAATGGCGAAACGCAAGTAAATGATAATGAATGCACTTGATGTTTTTAAATGCACTAATGTGATGAATAGATTAATGAACTTAAATGAATATCTAAATGAATCTAAATGCAAGTAAATGATAATGAACTAAATGCATTTTTTTGCAACTAAATGATAATGCCATGCTTTTATGATATATGAATGCAAGTTGGTGAGAATTTGCAGATGAATGAAAAATGAGAGATGATGTATCAGAGAACTCCGTCATGATTTGTACCCAAGACAAAACTTATATTAGGTGCTTTCTCATAGAAGCCTGAATTACTTGCATGCAAACAATAGATATGAATAATGAATGAGCAAATGGATGGGTGAGATGCAACAGAATGCATTATAAACAGATCAGATGAAATGACGATCCATAGAGTATTCATAGTGTTTTATTTTCCTCATCGAGCATGGTAGTATCATTCTTGGCCGAGGTAGCAGGAACCAAGTTTGAGCATTTCACCTATAAGCAAGCATCATAGACAAGGAAAAGTTACCCTCCATTTTGGTTTATGCGCAAATGGTTGAGGTATACGATGTAGTCAATAAGAATAGTAATCCATGAGTTTATTTTTGCATATGATCATGTAGCTTAGTGAACTTCCCACGTAGAGACCATTAGTACATGCCCCAGAACTTCATTGGATCAATCTGCAAACAGCAAACAAAAAAGATATTAGGAACCATCTCGACTACTCTAATCACTTGTGGATATACTGGAGTAACATAGGAACCCGATATGAATAAATAAATAACAAACCGACCAAGTACTTATCACCTTAAACAAAATTTTCTTGTCAAAGAAAATGGTACCATGTCTTGTCTGTGAGGAAGGATGCATCCTTGTGAAGACAATTGTGTGTAGATGTTTTGATGGGTTGGTTGATTTGATAAGTGGTATTTGTTTGAGTAACTCGAAATGTTTGTTGGGTGTCTGTTTGATGTGTATGTACAAAGAATATTATATGCGTTGCAATGTTTTTGATTTATTTTTTGATGTTTTTGGTATTGTTTCCAGCCAACTTTGAATAAGGAACTCAATGAATCACAAGTAATGTAGAATCCACTTCCATCAATAGGTTAAGAGAATTGCTCCTAGTTTAGACACTATGAAAGCGGGATGCAGGACACATGAAGTACTAACCCAGATGATAGATCAATGACAAGCCATGGTTTGAATGATAGATGAATGGATGAAATGGATGTGATCGCAACAATTTTGGAAGAAAATGGAGCCATAGCCTTTACGAGTGGTGCTTGTCTGCCAGGTTTTCACCATCGCACTTACCCAAGGTTCCATTGTAGTGGTTTTCACGGTTGGATGTATGGCTTTTCTTTACTATTTGCTTGATTTTTTTTGTATTTTCTTTAGGACATTTTTCTGAATGTTTTTGATATTTTTTGATATATAGGAGGAGCCTGATGCTCTACACAACTTATGTATGAAACCATTTGAGGTGCACGTTGTTGATTGGATTTGCTAGCGGTTCTCCTTTTGAAGTTGCCAACTCATATGCCCTAGACGCAAATACAGCAATGATAACATATGGACCCAGCCAATTGGATTAAAACTTGCCTTGATGTTCTTTGTTTGGTTGGTTATGAGGATTCTCCCTGCGAACAAGATCACCTACCTCAAATGTACAAAGTTTAACCTGATGATTGTAGCTTTTGCTCATTCATTGCTGATAAGCTTTTAAGTGGTTGTATGCAGCTTGTCGTCTTTCATCAAGCAGTTCGAAGTCTTGGAGACGAGAGACTCGGTATGCTTCATCATCTATGAGATTGTGCAAGGAAACTCGTAGAGATGGTATCTCAACCTCAATAGGCGAAATGGCTTCTGCTCCATAAACTAGTTGACCATTGCCTTGTGCTAATAGGGGGTGGAAAAACGGCGTTGGATGTGAAACTTCTCACAGAGTTCACGGACATCCTGATTTTTGAAAGGAAGCCCATTATCTGTGATGATGGACATGGGTACACCATACCGGCAGATGATGTAATTAAGGATGAATGAGGCGATATGCTTGTCGATGACTTGGGTAAGTGGAATGGCTTCGATCCACTTTGTGAAGTATTCGGTGGCGGTAATGATAAATTTATGGTCGTTGGATGAAGATGGGTGGATTTTACCCACAATGTCAATTCCCCATTGACAAAAGGGCCACGGTGTTGTGATTGGTTGTAATTCTTGTGCTAGTGCATGTATCAAGTCTCTGTGAACTTGGCACTTCTTGCATTTTATGACAAAATAATAGGAGTTGTTTTCCATGGAGGGTCAATAGTATCCAGTGCGCATGATTTTCTTGGCTAGCGAAGGACCGCTTGAGTGAGTCCCACAGATTCCTTCATGTACCTCTTCCAAGGCCTTTGTTATCTCATCTTGTTCCAGACATCGAAGGAGAGTACCATCAAGACTTCGCATGTATATGGTGTCGACAATGATGGTGTATCGAGCGGTTTGGCGGATAAAGGTTTTTTTGTTGGTTATTGGATTGGTTGGGAGGAAGTGTGTGATCACGGAGGTAAGTGAAGAACTCACCATACCATGAGGATTCGAAACCGACTAGGCGACATATCATTTCAGTTTCGGGGATATCGTACGCAGGGATCCAAAACTGTACTACCAAGAACTCGTAGCTTGTTGAATTTTGTGGAAGATCCATGAGAGATGCAATTGTAGCCATTGCATCGATAGCACAAATCTGATCTCTAAGCACTTGCTCAAATGTGATAGTTGTAAATGATTCTTTGTAACTATCCACCATCCTTTTATATGGGATGAGCTTATCATCCTTAGTTTGGTACTCATCGATGACTTGTCAGATGACTAGTTGAGAATATCCATATACCTATAGCTCTTTTATATGCCATTGTATAGCCAATCTGGGCCTTGTGATCAAGGCCTCATATTTTGCTATATTATTGGTGCATGGGAAAGTGAGCCTGTATGATTTTGAGATGTTGTCACCTTGAGGTGTGATAAAACGAATACCTTCCCCCGAGCCATGTCTAGTGTATGAGTCATCAAAACATAGCTTCCAAGGTTGTGTAGTTGTGATCACAAATATCTCTTCTTCTCAAAAGTTGGAAACAAGAGGATGGTCACCTGCGAGGGGTGCATCAGCCAACTGATCTGAAATACCTTTCCCTTTGATAGCCTTGTGGTCTACATACTCTATATCAAACTCACTCAAGATCATAACCCATTTGGCCAAGTGGCATGTTAATGTTGCCTTGTTGAGTAGGTATTTGAGTGGATCTATTTTGGCAATGAGTTGTACCTTGTGCATTAACATGTACTGCCTCAATTTGGTGGTTGTCAAGATAACTACTAGGCAAACTCGCTCAATAGGTGTATAATTGAGTTCATAGCCTACCAAAGTGGGAGAGATATAGTATACAACACATTCTTTTCCTTCTACATTGTGTTGTGCTAGCGGTACTCCTAATGTCGTTGTAGATAGGAATTTGGAAACCATGAAAGCAATATAAACATTAGCCTAGCTCAATCACGAAAACTAAATTGCAGTGATAACAATCCTAAAAACATTCAATAGAGATACATGAAAAACAAGACATTCAATTCAAATGCAAACCATCGCAAACGCGAATGTCTCTTCAAGAATTCTCCATTGTCCTTCTTTCTCCTTCAAATTGCTTTGTTTTGTGGATCTCACCTACAAGTGCCTAAGCATAATATGAAAGCAAGATTGACAAGACAACATAAAGATACTAGAAGCGTGATTGATTTGGCCCTTTTGATTGAAGAAATTCATCCAATTTATAGATAAATTAGAAAAAGACAAGATTAGCGTGAAATTGATATTAGGGGCAATTAATTTCAAAAATGCCACAATTGAGTTGAAGGAAGAAAGTTATGACACCCTCTATGTCATAAATTATGACATATTGCCAATGCAAAGGTTAGAGGACTAAAATCCTATGACATCTTGCTATGCCAATAGTATGACGCATGAGAAAGCACAAAAATAGGGAAAGACTAGAGAGGAAATGATTAGGTGGAAATTGAAATTAGGAAATTAGAAAATGAGGTAGAAATTAGGAAATTAGAAATTGATGAAATTAGAAAATTAGAAATTGATGAAATTAGAGAATTAGGTGAATTAATTAATAATTTTTCACTCATTAATTAATTCACAAAAAGAGAGGGAATTAATTAGCCAATTAAATAAATATTTAATTGTAACAAGAAGACTTAGGAAAAATAAATAAATTATTTATCCTAGAGGTAAAATGACAAACAAGATTAAATGAATAAATCATAAAACCTTAGAAGATGAATTAGAAATGCAAGGACGACAATCAGGTCTTGAGAAAAGATAATTGATGTAGGGTCGATTTGATCATGATTCTGACTTGATAAATGACCAATGCTGATAAACGATTTGATTGATAAAATATTGAGATTGGTTGACAAATTGACCAATATTGATAAAGACTAATTGATCCAATATTGATAAAGAGACCAAATTGATAGGCGCCAATTGACGAGGAACAATGACTAATTGATCCAAATTGACATGATTGAGAAGGACAACGATCGATGACAAATCGATCGCAAAACGACAAGATTGAAAATGACAACAATCGATGACAAGATTGAAAATGACAACGATCGATGACAAATCGATCGCAAGATGACAAGATTGACAAAAGGACAAACCCTAATTCGAAAGCAATAAAAATGAGGAATGCAGAAGAAGGACTCAATGCTCGCAAATGATAAAGACCAAGTTTGCGACATAGAATAAATGTTAATGCGACGCAAAAACCCTAAAATAAGGCAATGCGCAAATGTTAAAGTATGACTCCGCAAGCGTTAA
This sequence comes from Cryptomeria japonica, assembly GCF_030272615.1. Classification (NCBI taxonomy): domain Eukaryota; kingdom Viridiplantae; phylum Streptophyta; class Pinopsida; order Cupressales; family Cupressaceae; genus Cryptomeria; species Cryptomeria japonica. The sequence goes on from NC_081415.1 coordinate 249,990,430, forward strand.
CCATTTTTAGATGTCTACATTTTGCCCCTCTTTGAGACAATGCGATTTCAAGCATTATTTCAAAGAACAATAATGAAAATGCCCCAGACAATGACAATGACATATGCATGCCCCCTCGAGGAATTGGTTGAAAACATCCAGAAAAGAGGCCAATTGATCGATAAGAATGATAGAAAATGATAGGATCAAATGGATTGAAAATCAAGGATCGGATACACAAATGACAAGCAGTGGAAGGTGCAAAAGACCGCGACCAGCATAAGATGGAGAGGGTGCACGTCCATCTAGGTACTGACAAAGAGCTATATAGGAGACAAAGAGAAAAGAGCTCATTTGCACTAGCCAAAGTGGAAGACTTGTTGCTCTGGAAAAGGACCCTTGCATAGAGATGGTGAACATTCCAATGGCAGATCACCTCGGAGAATGTGTACGCACCTACAGACGACCGGACGACGCGGGAGCAGCGGTATGTATCTCAAAAACCCATATTGTCAATTTCATGAATTTTGCTTGCTTGTGGGACATTGCGGGGCCCACAGGGAATGAAAAAAAAGACTTATGCGCCTGTGTGGGCGCATTCTGCGCTTGTGTAGGATGTTATGCACCTGTGTAGGGTACACAGGTGTAGCTTGATGCTGCATAGGCGTAGGACAGGGTACACACGCGCAGTTGTGCACTTAGGACCCTAATTTGACCAAAAACAGCACGCGGATGATCCCGAAAAGGGGGATAAGGGTAGGATAGGTCAAAATAGATAAGAAACACCCTGATTTGTGGATGAAACGAGCAAATGCAGCCCTTAGGATCAAACCCTAAAACTGACAAAGTGTGCCCCAATTGTGATGCAGAGTCGACAGTATCCACTGATTATGCGAGAGAACAGACCTGACTGCTTCATGTTGTGACATAGACTCAGGAGCACAGACAGAGATACATTAGCAGGACTTGGATTATACTATATCACATTCATGCCCGAGATTAGGGCAAACACAGGACTGCTGACCGCATTGGCAGAGTGATGGCATTCAGAAACCTCCTCATTCCATCTGCCGACAGGAGAGGCAACGGTGACACTAGAGGATGTATGGCGTATCCTCTGCATTCCGATTCATGGGGAGATGATAGAGTATGACCCAGCGACAGGGAGAGATGCTTTGTGCAGATTATTTGAGTGTGACACAGATGATCTGGATATCATAGAGAGGGAGATTGGCTGGGAGACCATAGCAACAGAGTATGATCAGCGATATGTAGTGATAGCTATGGTTATAGCATGCCTATTAGCTGGAGACAGACGAGGACATGGATTCCCAATTGGATGGGGAAGAGTGCTAGAGCAGATGGTGACAGAGGGGACTGTATACGCATGGGGACCATGTGTGCTTGCCATGCTATATTTTCAGTTCCATCAGATAGCATATCAGGGAGTGCAGACTTTAAGCTGTGGGGTCACACTGTCACAGGTATGGGCATTTGAGCACATAGCCATATGTCGACCGATTGCAGAGAGACAGGTAGTACCACATCGACCATATGTGTACTGCTATGGGGGTACGCTGAGACAGGGTCCTTTCGGATACATATTGTACTAGCGACATGAGCTAGACATTGAGAGAGTTCACATGGAGGCCATATTTTGATTGCCCTGGATGGTCAGATGATAGTGATGAGCTACTATATTGCAGACAGGAGAGATATCTGATTGGGCGACCAGTGAATCGCCAGAGAGTGATTGAGATGTATCTGCCAGAGAGATTCAGACGATAGTTTGGAGAGAGACAGGATGTATCGAGAGGGACTGCACACTTTGCCCGATCTTACAAAGAGACGAGTCAGTGGGGGAGGATGATTTAGCCACACATAGCATATGCCGACTTCACACAGCTACAACAGAGACAGTGGGATTGGAGATTAGATGTGGAGGATGTCGGGACGACAGAGGAGTATGAGCGATGGTTTGCACGACGACGGCCTGTGCCATTGACAGATCCTAATATTCTGGTACCTAGGAGACAGGAGGACTTCCCACTTGCTGGAGAGGAGGAGGGAGATGATGAGGACAGAGATGAGGACGAGGGAGATGACGAGGACGGAGGGGATGATGAGGAGGATGATGAGAACGGAGGGGATGATGAGGAGGATGACGAGGATGACGAGGATGAGCCAGATTCAACCGATCAGGAGTCATTGCAGGATATACCCATAGAGCCGGAGATAGCTAGCATAGAGGAAATGTTGATATGTAGGGCCACCATAGCGAGTCAGCATGATCACATTATGACATTAGAGAGATAGAATGCTATCTTGAGGATAGAGCAGGATCAATTCAGAGCAGATATAGCCAAACTGACAGTGGCTCGAGATACAGCAATAGCGCAGGCACAGCAAGCAGAGCAGAGAGTGACTGAGTATATTGGGTCGATTAGGGATGTCAGTGCACATGAGATGGCACAGATCTGCGCCTGTGTCAAGGGACGTGCGCCTATGTCAAGGCATTCTGCGCTTGTGTCAAAGGGATCTACGCCTGTGTCAAGGGTTCTGCGCCTGTGTCAAGACATTCTGCACCTGTGTAAAGCCAAAAACAGAGGTGAAAATCAGTGTTTTTACTTGCAAATTACTTTGTTTTGCATTCTGTTCTTATATTCTGGTTTTTTTGGTATTGATTCTCTGTGCAGCACCTTGGCATTACATGTGACAAAGACTAAGAATGAAACTACTAACAAATCTTATGCAGGATGCGGTCAAAGACTTTTGTTAAAAACATTTTGCATGTGATTTTTAAAGTAGTTGCACATTTAGTTTCCTAAAGGTTAATGAACACCATGCATGTTTTGATTGCTTTTAGTTTGATTGCGTGTTTTAACCCTTAGAATTGGGCCTGCCTCCCGATTTGCCTGGCACATCGCACAAGCATTAGAGAGAGAGAACGACCCTAAGTGGTGACGGGCTAAAACCAAGCTCTTCCAAACCACTCTAAATAACTGTGGATGCAACAAAAGTTGTAGACAACGGGTGTTGGAATGGTATTGTGATGATTTATTCGTCGGATCAATACCCACCCAAACAAATGCCTTTACTAGAAACTCTTGTTTAGATGCCAAAAACCTTCTATCTGTTGTGATACGCACATGCCGAAGACACCTCTCATGTACTCCTTAGTTAGAGATAGCAAGTTCTTGGGAAGTGATGTTGATGCCCCTTGAACTTGATGCTTGGTATGCCCGAGAAGTGAGTGCACTGTAAGGGGGAGCCAGTGCTACCAAGCGTCTAGCTATCCGGCTAAGTGTTGTATTTCGGGTAGAGGATTCAATAGATATTGCCCTTGCCAACCATAGGACTTGTTGTAAATGTGCTTGAAAGTCAAACAAACATTTTGTCTTCTATGATTGTCAAAGGTTAAATCAAAAAAACAAGTCTTCAAAAAGTGCTCATAATCAACTTGGATTTTAGGAATCAACAACATTCAACTCAAAACACAATCCAAACAAAGGTCCAAGTTTGTCTAAGTATTCATCCAACATTTAAACATGGTCGTCAACACATTAAATGTCTTTGTTTCAAAACTCATGTCACTTTAGGCTAGGTCTTGCATAGTCCCACTTAGGTCCTAGGGCATATTGTCATCTCCTTTCATTTTAGTCCTTTTCATTGCAAAGCATCCTCATTTTGCACTTAGGTCCAAGATCATTTTCCCTAGGTTTGCATTTTATTGTCATATTCAAGTCATACTTCCATTTAGGTTGCATAGGTTGCATTTCTTATATTCCAAGTCATTGGTTTTCATATATCCTTATCATTGCATTGTCATATCATATCCTTCGATCATTTTCATATCATATCCTAAGTCATTGTCATAATCATTGTTTTCTTGTGTGTAGTCTCAAAAACTAGGTTTTGTCATACTTGAGTAATCCAAATCTTTGAATAAACCCTAAGTCATTGCTAGGAAGTCTAGACCTTATCAAACTTTTGTCTTTTTGTCATCCATGTCATTTGGTCAAACCTAGCTTAGTATCCAAGGATATAGGGGAGACATTGTCATTTTGTCCTTTTGTCACTTGGTCCTTTTGTCCTTTGAGGTTTAGACGTCATTTCAATTTCCTAAGGGTCTCTTTCTTAGATTTGCATTCCAAAAAGTTTGTCAAAATCTTGAAAAACAACAAAAACATAGGTTGCATTCTTGCCATAGATTGCATTTTCATCTATTTAGTTTGCATATCATACATCATCCTTTAAAAGTTCCATTTGCATAGTGACATGCCTGTTGAAACAAGGTCAAAATCTAAGAAGATGGGCGAACCAACATATCAACCCATTGACGACATATCAAACTCACAATTGCAACCTAGTCAATCATTACAAATTGAAGGTTCGTCAAACACATCGTTACCACCATATGGAATGGTTCAACTTGGACCACCTCCATTATATGAACCGGTGTTTGTACCCATGAAACTAGGATATGGGAGTGTTCCACCAACACCAAGAGGAAATACACCTTTTGATTGGAATCAACCAAACCTGCAACATGAAATTCAAACATTACATGAGGAACAAACTCTTTCACAAGGATTTGGTTCACATCAAGGCATTCAACAAGAAAAAAATCTGAATATTTTACCAGATTCTTCATCAGATTCTGATGCTTCCAAGGATGTTGATATGTTCCTTAAAGATTTGAAGTTGACAAAAAAGATGGATAAATTCTTGAACAAGGTCTTTAAGATGTTCCCACAAAAATACCTTGACATGATGAGTAATGTGACCTCCTCAAGTGAGCAAATCAATGTGCAAAAACAACAAGGCAGTGAATTGTTAAGTTTCTCTCCCCATCCAAACGAAGAAAATGTGCAACAAGAAACTCAACACACCTTGATGAGTAAACGTGTTTCAAAAACATTGACAGTGACTATTCCTCAAAAGTCACCATTCGAAACAATAAACAATCTGTTATTTAATACAACACCTGTAACACAAGATCAAATGATGGCCACTCAAATATTGACAGTTGTCCCTCAACAAGAAATGGCTCCTCGCATGCATAAAATTGGATCAAAATCTAAGACGCAAGAAAGCTTTACGACTGGAATGCCCGATCTCACCAATGTCCAAAACAATTCCACAATGCAACAAAGTTCCTATGTCCCATTAAGTTCAATATATTTGCCAAATCCTCAAGTACCTGTTATGCAAAATATTGTGACAGATCCTTCGATAATGGCAACACAAAGAGCTACAAATAGTGGTGTGCACCAACAACAAATGTTGCAACAATTGAGGAATGCACAAAAGGCACACTCGAATGCGCAAACAATTAATGCACAACAACAACAATATCGCATTCAACAACAAGTTGCAGCATCTTCTGCACCCTTACAAGTTAATTCAAACTTGCAAACACCACAGTGGACTGGACAAACAACACAGCAAGTTAATGCAAGTACCATACCCCATCTACAGGAGAAACAACAAAAACCTCCCAAACAAAGTTTTTTGCAAATGATGGGATTTACATCACGTCAACAACAATTGGCACAAAGTCAACAAATTCCGATTCGTCAGCATCAACAACAACATGTGCCTCCATATGTGCCAGGTAAAACAAGTTATCATACTTCACAACCACAATTGATGTCTGTGCAATATCAACAACACCCTCAATTGCAATATCAACCTAGGCTACAAACGATGATTCCACCACAAGAAGCATAGCAACAAGGTCAATATCAAGGCATGACACAACCACAGCAACAAGAGTTGTACCAAGAACATTATATGCCAGAGACACCAAAGACAGCAATTTCTGAGCATCAACAGCCAATGGAGAACACGATGTATCGACAAAGAGTACCCACCAGGATCAATGATGAACTTCCAAAATCTTCACTACCTAACGCATTTGCACAACAGCTTGAGAAGTTGCAACGACAAGTCGACGCATTGGAAACTAAAGGAACAAAGAAATTGTACACAGATCAAGATTTATGTCCTAATCCATTTGACAAGAGCTTGTACATGCCTCCCTTCCCTAACCATTTTGAGGCACCTAATTTTGAGAAATATAAAGGAATGGCAATCCAAAAGACCACATTCGAGCATTTTTCGCAGCATGTACTGAAGTGAGTTATGAGGAAACATATTTAATGCACTTATTTGCACAAAGTCTCACAGGACAAGCCATGGATTGGTATTCGCATTTGCCAGGGAATATAAAGACTTGGTCAGAATTGGCTCAAAAGTTTATATCTCACTTCGCATTCAATATCGACAATGAAGTGACTATGTCAGATTTATGCAACACCAAGCAAAAGCAAGGTGAACCATTAGTGATTTTCTTGCAACGATGGCGAAGCTTGTATAGTCGTTCTTCCCTAGATATACCTGAAGAACAACAAGTGAATTTATTTATTCAAAATTTGGTCCCAGAAATGATGTATGAACTTAAATTGAAAAGTCCCAGTACCATTGAGAAACTCATTAAGAAAGGGATGAACATTGAAACTGCTCTTGTAGCTAAGGGAATCATTAAGCTTAACAAAGACAGTGACAACACAAACAATTCAGGGGACAGAAATAGATTTTGGTACAAAAACAAGAATGTCACTAATGATGGAGTTGTTGACGCAAGAGCAGTAAATGCAAATCAACCCACGTTCACAATAAAGAAATTGAGTGCTCCTAATATGTCAACTATGGAACAAAATCAAACACCAGCGAGAAATGTTACTCAACAACCGCCATATCAACAATATACTCAACAATATAATCAACAACAAGGTCAGCAACAAAACCAGCAACGGAAACCTTTCCGATCAAGGGATGGGCCTCCTCGACAGTTTACACCATTAGGAGAGCCTATTGAGTCAGTAATGAAACAATTAATACAAGCAAAGTTTATCAAGTTACCAGATATCAAGGCAGAACTATTGGTAAAGCCGCATTGGTGGAATGATAATGCATATTGTGAATACCATCGGTCGAAAGGACATAAAACTGCATCATGTTTTCAATTGAAACATATGATTCAAGACTTGTTAGATCAAGGAGTAATTGAGATAGATCCGCCCAACGCGACCTCTAACACTGATCATACGATTTTCAAAACTCCTTTGCTTGATCATGACAAGGGTAAAGCATCTTCTTCAAACTCTACCCAAACAGCAAATTATGCAAATACTGGTTATAACAATGTCATCAATTGTTTTCGAGCGTCAAATGAGTATGTTTCCACCCTAAGAATAAAGGGACAAGATCCTTCTTGCGCAGTCACCACTCGTCGATCCAAAATAGTCCTGAAAGGAGCTCCTGCAGTTCCTCCCAAATCAACTCCTGCGAGTCAGTATAATCTCCTCAATCATCTAGGAAAGACACCTGCACAAATATCAATCCTTGAGTTGTTGAAAATGTCCCCTATGCATCGCGCAGTCCTAGATAAAGCTTTAATTGAGTCCACTATCTCGACAGACATTGATGTTGGCCAGTTTCAAGCCCGAATTGGACATCTAGCTGTTTCCCAACACGTTGCCTTTTCTGATAACGATATTTCACCTGATAAGCTCCCTCATAATGATCCTTTACATCTTAAAGTCTTTGTCCATAATTGCAAGATCCGACGAGTCTTGATAGATGGCGAAGCAGGTCTTAACATTTGTACCTTAAGGGTAGTCATTGGCCTTGGTTATACAGAAAATGACATTGATTCTTCCAAAAGAATTACAATCAAAGCATATGATGATGTTGAGCGTCCATCTAAAGGGGTCATTTCATTCCCTATCAAAGTTGGTCCAATGACAGAAAACACTTTCCTGCAGGTCTTAGACCTTGATTTTCCTTACAATATGATTCTTGGCCGATCGTGGATCTATGCAATGAAAGCAGTTCCATCTACTTATCATCAGTGTTTAAAATATCCTTACAATGGGACTGAGATAACAATTCCAGGAGATCGTAATCCATTTCAATTTTGTGCTAATTTAAAGGATTCTCCTAAGCAACAAGTCCCAATCAATAGGGAGGCCCACCCACATAATTATGTGGATCCTAATGAATTGTTAGATGCTGTCAAAGGAAAATTGAAGATACAGGACCAAGGATGCGAAGAGTATTCAATGGCTCAAACATTCCTCATTGGGAATTTACCAATATCTCCAAAATCACATGGCAAACCACATTTGTTGCAAAAGGAACCCAAGATAGTCATTCAATATCAGCCCCCCACTACATTTACCAGATGGGGTGAACTTGACAAGGAAACTTTAGATGATGATGTCATAGATTGGCTTTATAAGGATCCAACTGAGACACCACTTGTCAGGTTGCCGGTGGAGCGGTATGGCAAAGGGTTTACTATGCTGCAAAAAAAGGCATATGATGGTTGTAGTGGCTTGGGCCCTGACAAGAAAGGAAGACTAGAACCCATTATACCCAAGATGTGACCTCCAACTTTAGGGTTAGGTTTTGTACCATTGCGAATTGGACCCTCGTTTACGAAAGTGACTACATGTAAAAAGGGGCGTGACTCTGATGATGAAACAACACCTGATGATACCCAACCTGAAACTGATTCCAACGAATGGGAGTGGAGTTCCTTTTCTTCTAGCTCCTATGCCCTTGACAATGTTTTCCTTGACCCTGATGATTTGCCCATGGAAGACAAACATGAAATAGCTCCCCCCCCAAAACGTGTCCTAACACTTGGATAGAGTCATTCTGGGACCCAAGCTCCGAATCAGATACGAGCGGTTCAGACAGTGATACCACGGATATTTACATCTTTACCATCTCAGCCCTTTCTCTCCTTAAAACTGATGATGACATGCCCCTTGTCTATCCACAGCTTATCCAACATGACCAAAAAGAACCACTCACATTGGATTGTTTTCAAAATGACGAAGCAATTGCAGAATTCCTTGGACTACGAGAAGGCATACCACAAGGTGATCATAAGGCAGGATTTACAATTGATTTAGATTCCACTGCATATTTTGGGGAGTCAACTCCATCTTCTAGTGATAAAAATGAAAAAGAAAAAGTACAAAATCAAAAAGATAAGTCTTTGAGTGAAAACCGTAAGGTGCTCTCTGACCATGAAAAAGTAAAAATAAAAGACGTACCTGCGGGTGAAAACCTCTCTGAGGCGCCCAAAGGTGGAAGATTGGACATACCCCTATCAAGTCAGGATAAATCAACATTGCTTGTGGAAATGACCGAAGAGATAAATTTGGGTACACCTGACAACCCTAAGGTCATTCATTTCGCTACTTCTTTATCAAAATAGGAAAAGATAGATTTTGTCAATTTCTTTCTTGAGAAAAAGATCAGTTTTGCATGGTCCTATGCAGATATGCCCAACCTTGATCCAGAATTAGTCCTTCATCACTTGCCATTAAAATCAGATGCTAAGCCTATCAAACAGAAACTCAGAAAGATGCATCCCCAGGTGGCTCTCTTGGTTAAGGTAGAACTAAAAAAACTATTAGATGTGGGCTTTATCAGACCCATTGATTATGTAGACTGGATTTCAAATTTCGTACCAGTTAGCAAAGTAACTGAGGGCATCAGAATCTGTATGGATTTTAGGGATCTCAATAAAGCATGCCCTAAAGATGACTTTCTACTGCCAAATATCGACATCATAGTTGACATGACTGTCTGATATGAGATGCTATCATTGATGGATGGTTTTTCTAGATATAATCAAATTCGCATTGCTCCTGAAGATCAACATAAGAGTGCATTCACATGTGCTTGGGGTACTTACTGCTAGAATGTGATGCCCTTTGGTCTTAAAAATGGTGACGCAACATATCAAAGAGCTATGACGACAATTTTCCATGATTTTATGCATGCTTTGATGGAAGACTATGTTGATGACCTATTATGCAAATCTGTCAAAAGAGATAGTCATTTAGCCATCCTTGTCCCAATCTTTGACCGAATGGAAACTTACAAGCTCAGACTCAATCCAAAGAAGTGTGTCTTTGGTGTCACAGCCGACAAATTATTAGGGTACATTGTTTCTCACAGAGGCATCGAAGTCGACCCTGCCAAGGTTAAAGCAATAATGGATATGCCTCCTTCCAATCTTCGTCAACTAAGAAGTCTGCAAGGAAAGCTACAATCAATCCACCGATTTATAGCTCAATTGGCAGACAAATGTCATCCCTTCCAGCATTTATTGCATAAAGGTGTCGCTTTTAAATGGACTGAGCAATGTCAATCAGCATTTCAAACTCTTAAGGATTATATGTTGTAGCCACCTATTCTAATGCCTCCTATAGAAGGGAAGTCATTCATATTGTATATTTTTGCAACTGAAACGGCACTGAGAGTTCTCTTAGCCCAACAAGATGAGAACGACAAAGAACGAGCTATTTATTATATCAGTCGGACCCTAGTAGGCTATGAGCTGAATTATTTAACTATTGAACGGGCATGTTTAGCAGTGGTCTTTGCAACACAGAAGCTTCGACACTATATGTTAAATCATCAGACATTGCTAGTTGCAAAAATTGATCCCTTGAAATACCTGCTTAGTAGAGCAGTTTTGACAGGTCGCCTAGCAAAGTGGGTTATGATCCTCAGTGAGTTTGATATTGAGTACATTGAGCGCAAGGCAATAAAAGGACAAATCATAGCGGACCAACATGCAGAGGCACCTCTTCCTGATGATCATCCAATGTTGACGGATTTTTTGGATGAGTCAGTCTTTGCTCTCACATCTTCTAATGAATGGAAGTTATATTTTGATGGATCCCATACCAAATTCGGGTCCGGAGCAGGTATATTGTTTGTCACCCCTCAAGGTGATGCTATTCCCAAATCCTACAAAATAACTTTCCATTGTACCAATAACATTGCCGAATATGAAGCTCTGGTCACAGGACTTCGAGTAGCGATCCACTGGAATATCACACATTTGCAAGTCTATGGAGATTCTCAGTTAGTCATCTGTCAAGTGAATGATGACTATGAAACAAAAGATGAAAAGCTTATTCCTTACAAGCATATGGTAGATTTCTTCAAGACAAAATTTACGGCTATCCATTTCAGTCAAGTTCCCAGAATTCAAAACAAGTTGGCAGATGCGATTGCCACTATTGCTTCCATGATAAATACGCCCCATAATATGGACAGATGTGAATTTTTGGTCGAACAGTTGCTTATCCCTTCTTTTGAAATTTCGACAGCTGATGTGATGTGCGTTCTTGTTGGTCCTAATTCCCTGTGGTACAATGACATCTATAAATATTTGAAAGCCCAAACCTTACCACCTAACCTTTCTTTTAACCAATGTCGAGCCTTCATCCGCCAGACCCCCAAATATGTCATCATCACAGACACCCTTTACTGTCGTTCCTTTGACCACACCCTCCTCAGGTGTTTGGATTTTGACGAGGCACAAACGGCTTTACACGAGGTTCATGATGGTATATGTGGGGGCCATTTCAATGGTCTGAGTCTAGCTATAAAGTTGATTCATGTTGGGTATTATTGGCCCACTATGGAAAATGATGTTCATGATTTTGTCAAGAAGTGTTACAAATGCCAAATCCATGGAAATTACATTCATGCGTCAGCCCAAGAGCTTCATTCTGTCATATCTCCATGGCCCTTTTCTCAATGGGGATTGGATCTTATTGGCAAGATTCACCCGACATCTGCAAATGGACACAAGTTTATCATTACAGCCACAAAGTACTTTACAAAATGGATCGAGGCTATCCCTATGACCTATATCACCGGTGTGCAAATTTCAAAATTCCTACTGAATTATATTATATGCAGATATGGGGTTCCTCTTGCAATAGTCACAGATAATGGTCGTCCATTCAAGAATAAAGATGTCAAGGAACTCTGTGAAAAGTTTCACATCCAACACCGTTTCTCCAGTCCTTACTATCCACAGGGTAATGGTCAAGCCGAAGCATCAAATAAAACCATTATTAAGATCTTGAAAAAGGTTGTCAATGACGTTGGTCGAGATTGGCATGTACAGTTGAATCCAGCACTATGGACTTATCGTACTTCTATTCACACACCTACTAGCGCAACACCTTATTCCTTAGTGTATGGTGCGGAAGCCATTTTACCCTTGGAAGTGGAGATTTCCTTTTTGCGTGTTTCCTTGCAACATTTGATTGATGATGAGACGCACAAAGTCTTTCGATTGCATCAGTTTGAGATGTTGGATGAGAAACGTCAGACAGCCTTGACACATTTGCAAGCATATCAAAACCGTCTTCGTTGCTCTTATAATAAGAAGGTCTAAGGGCGACACTTCGAAGTGGGAGATTTGGTCTTAAAGGCAAACCCAAAAGAATGCACAATCTAATGACATCGTCAAAGGAAAGTTTGAGCCTAATTGGGTTGGACCTTTCATAGTTACTGCAGCCTATGGCTTGGGGGCATATCAACTTGCCACCCCAGAAGGTGAACCTCTGTCTGATCCTGTAAATAGCATGCACCTTTGCAAGTACTGGACATAGTTTTCTGTCAACAGTTCTTCAAATATGATCCTGAAGAAAATACAAAAAATTCAAAAAGTGAAAGAAAAAAATCAAATAAATCAAATAAAAGTGAAAAGTTGAAAAGAACAAAAGTAAAGAAAAATAATTCACCCTCTAGTGAAAACCTGTCAAACAAGTGCTTTGGGCAAGTACTATGGTGAAAACCTGCCAAACAAGCGCCATGTGTAAAAGATTATCGCTTTGTCATCTATCCTGACCCCTAGCTATACTTTCCCTCCGCAGTTTTATCACGCTTATCTTTGTTCTGACCCAATGTTCTTTTCCAAGCCTGTGATTGGTCAACATCATTGTCTTGCATACTCAGGTTCCAGTCCTTGTGCATATTTTTCAGTCCTGGTCGTTGTATATATTTTTCAAATGCTCATTGGGTGCACGCCCCTTGTCATGATCAATTACTGGAGCTTTCAAAATTGCAAAATGTCCTGAAAAAAAAAAAAATTGTAAAATGTCCTTAAAAAATCATAAAAATTGCAAAATGCCTGAAAAAATAATAAAAATTGAAAAATGTCCTGAAATTTTTTTTAAAAAAAGTCAAATAAAGTCCTGAAAAAAACGAACAAAAACATTGTAAAACCTCGAAAAAAAAACAAAACAACAATATCCCCTTTGTGCATAGACAGATTGCTGAGCATACATCCAACGACAATCAATCACACACTGTGCTTTACTAAAATCATGCATTAACAGATGAACTTTTCAATCAAACCAGACATTCAAACTGATCAAAATTGTCATATCAATCAACATCAATATCATTTGTCCTTGTCACTACTATCATGGGTCTTATACAGGGTGTGGTATACTCGAAACTAGATTGTGTCCTGTCTTAGACGAGGTCCCGCAATCCTTGAAACCAGACAGCATGATCATTCTTGTTTTCCACCTTTGACAATGACGATCACAATGTTTATTTGACTTGATCGAATTTGTGAGTCTTATATTTTTACTCATTTATCTTTGGCTTCGATCATGTTCCTATGTTGCTCGATAATGTCACTGAGTGATTTAGAGTGACCGGGATGGTTCATGATTCGTTTCCTTTTTTGTTGTGTTTGCTGTTTGTGGAATGTTTGTCACAAGCTGGAGCAACTATATCATTGGGTGTCTGTGATAAGTACGTTCGCTTTGTGAACGTCGCACATACCTCGACCCTTGATGTATGCACCCTATGATGCTTCACTCATTCCTTGTGTGTGATGTGTCTGTCTTTTGCAAAAGGGGTTGCGTTCCAGCTCTGGCCTTCAATGCCATGATGCTTTGCATCCACTTTGCTACAATAAATAAAGGTTCTCACCTACTTATGTGCATTTGTGAAAGCAAGTTTTTTCTTCATCTCTAACTGTCCTCTGTCTAATTTCTTCTTACTAACATTTCTTTCGTCAGTTTGGGCAGTCAGTTCGATCTAGTTCTCCGATCTCCAAAAACATAAGCTGCATCTTGCATTCATTGATTAGTGCGTTTGCATTATATCACACCTATATCAAGCATTTTATCCATTTCATATTTGCATCAAAACCACATAAAAATATATTCATACATGTTCCACAAGGGTACATAAACAGTGCATAAGTTATCCATACATGGAAAGTAAACATATGTCATAACACATTTCATCCCATGATATAGATGCATATCATATCATATATAAAACAAAACAATATCGGAGTACAAAATTGGACTGTTTGTCCTAAGTATGGCCCGCAGGCTGAGAACATAATGTCAAGCTATATATGTCTTTGTCATAAGGAGCATGTGCTTCTGTCACTAGGTGCTCCCTCTATCCTCCTCATCCCTGCCATGTCTCAAGGATGATGTCCCTCCTGTCCCTGGTCTTGGCTGTGGTGGTCTCCTAGGTCCACTTACCCCCATGCTGCTCATTGACCTCCGAGAACGTGGCCTGCTCTCTGTCCTCGATCGTGCCCGATATGACGCTGCTCTCTGCTCTGGTGGAACTGCACTCTCATATAGTGTCCTCCAATGGCGTATCACCTCTCCGGTCTCTACCAACATCTATGCCATCTCACGTGCACTGACATCCCTAATCCACCCAATATACTCAGTCACTCTCTGCTTTGCTTGTTGTGCCTGCGCTATTGTTGTATCTTGAGCCGCTGTCAGTCTGGCTATCTTTGCTCTGAACTGATCCTGCTCTGTCCTCAAGATAGCATTCTGTCTCTCTAATGTCGCAATGTGATCATGCTGACTCACTATGGTGGCCCTACATATCTCCATTTCCTCTATGCTAGCTGTCTCTCACTCTATGGGTATATCCTGCAATGACTCCTGATCGGCTGAATCTGGCTCATCCTCCTCGTCCTCGTCATCCTCCTCATCATCCCCTCCGTCCTAGTCATCCTCCTCGTCATCCCCTCCGTCCTCGTCATCTCCCTCGTCCTCATCTCTGTCCTCATCATCTCCCTCCTCCTCTCCAGCAAGTGGGAAGTCCTCCTGTCTCCTAGGTACCGGAATATCAAGATCTGTCAATGGCACAGGCCGTCGTCATGCAAACCATCGCTCATACTCCTTTGTCGTCCCGACCTCCTCCACATCTGATCTCCAATCCCACTGTCTCTGTTGTAGCTGTGTGAAGTCGGCATATGCTATGTGTGGCTGAATCATCCTCCCCCACTGTCTCGTCTCTTTGTGAGATCGGGCAAAGTGTACAGTCCCTCTCGGTACATCCTATCTCTCTCCAAACTGTCGTCTGACTCTCTCTAGTAGATACATCTCAATCACTCTCTGGCAATTCACTGGTCACCCAATCAGGTATCTCTCCTGTCTGCAATACGGTAGCTCATCACTATCATCTGACCATCCAGGGCAATCAAGATATGGCCTCCATGTGAACTCTCTCAATGTCTAGCTCATGTCGTCAGTACAATATGTATCCGAAAGGACTCTGTCTCAGTGTACCCCCATAGCAGTACACATATGGTCGATGTGGTACTACTTGTCTCTCTGCAATCGGTCGACATATGGCTATGTGCTCAAATGCCCATACCTGTAACAGTGTGACCCCACAGCTCAAAGTCTGCACTGCCTGATATGTTATCTGATGCAACTGAAAATATAGCATGGCGAGTACACATGGTCCCCATGCGTATACACTCCCCTCTGTCGCCATCTGCTCTAGCACTCTTCCCCATCCAATAGGGAATCCATGTCCTCGTCTATCTCCTGCCAATAGGCATGCTATAACCACGACTATCACTACATATCGCTGATCATACTCTGTTGCCATGGTCTCCCAACCAATCTCCCTCTCTACGATATCCAGATCATCTGCGTCGCACTCAAATAATCTACACAAAGCATCTCTCCCTGTCACTGGGTCATACTCTATCATCTCCCCATGAATCGGAATGCGGAGGATACACCATACATCCTCTAGTGTCACCGTCGCCTCTCCTATCGACAGATGGAATGAGGAGGTTTCTGAATGTCGTCGCTCTACCAATGCGGTAAGCACAGGATTAGGGCAAACACAAGACTGCTGACCGCATTGGTAGAGCGACGGCATTCAGAAACCTCCTCATTCCATCTGTCGACAGGAGAGGCGACGGTGACACTAGAGGATGTATGGTGTATCCTCTGCATTCTGATTCATGGGGAGATGATAGAGTATGACCCAGTGATAGGGAGAGACGCTTTGTGCAGATTATTTGAGTGTGACGCAGATGATCTGGATATCATAGAGAGGGAGATTGGCTGGGAGACCATGGCAACAGAGTATGATCAGCGATATGTAGTGATAGTCGTGGTTATAGCATGCCTATTAGCAGGAGACAGACGAGGACATAGATTCCCTATTGGATGGGGAAGAGTGCTAGAGCGGATGGCGACAGAGGGGACTATATACGCATGGGGACCATGTGTACTTGCCATGCTATATTTTCAGTTGCATCAGATAGCATATCAGAGAGTGCAGACTTTGAGCTGTGGGGTCACACTGTTACAAGTATGGGCATTTGAGCACATAGCCATATGTCGACCGATTGCAGAGAGACAAGTAGTACCACATTGACCATATGTGTACTGCTATGGGGGTACGCTGAGACAGGGTCCTTTTGGATACATATTGTACTGGCGACATGAGCTAGACATTGAGAGAGTTCACATGGAGGCCATATCTTGATTGCCCTGGATGGTCAGATAATAGTGATGAGCTACCGTATTGCAGACAGGAGAGATACCTGATTAGGCGACCAGTGAATCGCCAAAGAGTGATTGAGATGTATCTACCAGAGAGAGTCAGATGACAGTTTGGAGAAAGACAGGATGTACCGAGAGGGACTGCACACTTTGCCCGATCTCACAGAGAGACGAGACAGTGGGGGAGGATGATTCAGCCACACATAGCATATGCCGACTTCACACAACTACAACAGAGACAGTGGGATTGGAGATCAGATGTGGAGGACGCCGGGATGACAAAGGAGTATGAGCGATGGTTTGCATGACGATGGCCTGTGCCATTGACAGATCTTGATATTCCGATACCTAGGAGACAGGAGGACTTCCCACTTGCTGGAGAGGAGGGAGATGATGAGGACAGAGATGAGGACGAGGGAGATGACGAGGACGGAGGGGATGATGAGGAGGATGTCTAGGACGGAGGGGATGATGAGGAGGATGACGAGGACGAGGAGGATGAGCCAGATTCAGCCGATCAGGAGTCATTGCAGGATATACCCATAGAGTGAGAGACAGCTAGCATAGAGGAAATGGAGATATGTAGGGCCACCATAGCGAGTCAGCATGATCACATTGCGAGTCAGCATGATCACATTGCGACATTAGAGAGACAGAATGCTATCTTGAGGACAGAGCAGGATCAGTTCAGAGCAAAGATAGCCAGACTGACAGCGGCTCGAGATACAACAATAGCGCAGGCACAGCAAGCAAAGCATAGAGTGACTGAGTATATTGGGTGGATAAGGGATGTCAGTGCACGTGAGATGGCACAGATGTTGGTAAAGACCGGAGAGGTGATACGCCATTGGAGGACACTATATGAGAGTGCAGTTCCACCAGAGCAGAGAGCAGCATCATATCGGGTACGATCGAGGACAGAGAGCAGGCCACGTTCTCGGAGGTCAATGAGCAGCATGGGGGTGAGTGGACCTAGGAGACCACCACAGCCAAGACCAGGGACAGGAGGGACATCATCCTTGAGACATGGCAGGGATGAGGAGGACAGAGGGAGCACCTAGTGACAAAAGCACATGCTCCTTACGACAGAGACATATAGTTTGACATTATGTTCTCAGCCTACGGGCCATATTTAGGACAGACAGTCCAATTTTGTACTCCGATATTGTTTTTTTTTATATATGATATGATATGTATCTATATGATGGGATGAAATGTGTTATGGCATATGTTTACTTTCCATGTATGGATAACTTATGCACTGTTTATGTACCCTTGTGGAACATGTATGAATATATTTTTATGTGGTTTTGATGCAAATGTGAAATGGATAAAATGCTTGATATAAGTGTGATATAATGCAAACACACTAATCAATGAATGCAAGATGCAGCTTATGTTTTTGGAGATCGAAGAACTAGACCGAACTGACTGCCCAAACTGACGGAAGAAATGTTAGTAAGAAGAAATTAGACAGAGGACAGTTAGAGATGAAGAAAAAACTTGCTTTCACAAATACACATAAGTAGGTGAGAACCTTTATTTATTGTAGCAAAGCGGATGCAAAGCATCATGGCATTGAAGGCCAGAGCTGGAACGCAACCCCTTTTGCAAAAGACAGACACATCGCACACAAGGAATGAGTGAAGCATCCTAGGGTGCATACATCAAGGGTCGAGGTATGTGTGGCGTTCACAAAGCGAACGTACTTATCACAGACACCCAATGATATAGTTGCCCCAGTTTGTGACAAACATTCCACAAACAGCAAACACAACAAAAAAGGAAACGGATCATGAACCATCCCAGTCACTCTAAATCACTCAGTGACATCATCGAGCAACATAGGAACATGATCGAAGCCAAAGATAAATGAGTAAAAATAGAAGACTCACAAATTCGACCAAGTCAAATAAACATTGTGATCGTCATTGTCAAAGGTGAAAAACAAGAATGATCATGCTGTCTGGTTTCAGGGAATGCGGTACCCCGTCTAAGACAGGACATAATCTAATTTCGAGTATACCACACCCTGTATAAGACCCATGATAGTAGTGACAAGGACAAATGATATTGATGTTGATTGATATAACAATTTTGATCAATTTGAATGTCTGGTTTGATTGAAAAGTTCATCTGTTAATGCATGATTTTAGTAAAGCGCAGTGTGTGATTGATTGTCGTTGGATGTATGCTCAGCAATCTGTCTATGCACAAAGGGGATATTGTTGTTTTGTTTTTTTTTTTCGAGGTTTTACAATGTTTTTGTTAGTTTTTTTCAAGACTTTATTTGACTTTTTTTAAAAAAAAATTCAGGACATTTTTCAATTTTTATGATTTTTTCAAGACATTTTTCAATTTTTATGATTTTTTAAGGACATTTTGCAATTTTGAAAGCTCCAGTAATTGATCATGACAAGGGGCGCGCACCCAATGAACATTTGAAAAATATATACAATGACCAGGACCGAAAAATATGCACAAGAACTGGAACCTGAGTATGCAAGACAATGATGTTGACTAATCACAGGCCTGGAAAAGAACATTGGGTTAGAACAAAGATAAGCGTGATAAAACTGCGGAGGGAAAGTATAGCTAGGGGTCATGATAGATGACAGAGTAATAATCTTTTACACATGGCGCCTGTTTGCCAGGTTTTCACCATAGTACTTGCCCAAAGCGCCTGTTTGACAGGTTTTCACTAGAGGGTGAATTATTTTTCTTTACTTTTGTTCTTTTCAACTTTTCACTTTTATTTGATTTTTTTGATTTTTTTCTTTCACTTTTTGATTTTTTTGTATTTTCTTCAGGATCATATTTGAAGAACTGCTGACAGAAAACTATGTCCAATACTTGCGAAGGTGCATGTTATTTACAGGATCGGACAGAGGTTCACCTTCTGGGGTGGCAAGCTGATATGCCCCCAAACCATAGGCTGCAGTAACTATGAAAGGTCCAACCCAATTAGGCTCAAACTTTCCTTTGATGATGTCATTAGATTGTGCATTCTTTGGGTTCGCCTTTAAGACCAAATCTCCCACTTCGAAGTGTCGCCCTTAAACCTTCTTATTATAAGAGCAACGAAGACGGTTTTGATATGCTTGCAAATGTGTCAAGGTTGTCTGACGTTTCTCATCCAACATCTCAAGCTGATGCAACCGAAGGACTCTGTGCGTCTCATCATCAATCAAATGTTGCAAGGAAACACGCAAAGAGGAAATCTCCATTTCCAAGGGTAAAATGGCTTCCGCACCATACACTAAGGAATAAGGTGTTGCGTCAGTAGGTGTGTGAATAGAAGTACGATAAGCCCATAGTGCTGGATTCAACTGTACATGCCAATCTCGACCAACGTCATTGACAACCTTTTTCAGGATCTTAATAATGGTTTTATTTGATGCTTCGGCTTGACCATTACCCTGTGGATAGTAAGGACTGAAGAAACGGTGTTGGATGTGAAACTTTTCACAGAATTCCTTGACATCTTTATTTTTGAATGGACGGCCATTATCTGTGACTATTGCAAGAGGAACCCCATATCTGCATTTAATATAATTCAATTGGAATTTTGAAATTTGCACACCGGTGATATAGGTCATAGGGATAGCCTCGATCCATTTTGTAAAGTATTTTGTAGCTGTAATGATAAACTTGTGTCCATTTGCAGATGTCGGGTGAATCTTGCCAATAAGATCCAATCCCCATTGAGAAAAGGGCCATGGAGATATGATAGAATGAAGCTCTTGGGCTGGCGCATGAATGTAATTTCCATGGATTTGGCATTTGTAGCACTTCTTGACAAAATCATGAACATCATTTTCCATAGTGGGCCAATAATATTTGTAGCTAAAATATATAGCAATAGAGGTCTACTTGGATCTGGTGGGATCAACAATGGTGTATGCATTAGGTAGTCTTTAAGCATTTGGAATACTTGCTAGCACTTTGTATCCCATTGAAAACGAATATTATTAGTGATGTAGAATACTTGCTAGCACTTTGTATCCCATTGAAAACGAATATTATTAGTGATGTAGAGGATACCAAATTTCATGCTACCATATTCATTAACTCAATTTAGATAATTTAGCTTAAATAGTTATTTCAGATCTACCTAAAAAAAGCCATCTTCAAACAGACAATCATTATCTACACATTTATTTCTGTCTTCCTGCATTTCAGATCTTTGTTTGTAATTTGTCCAGCTAATCCCTGAGCTATGAATTAACAGTGCCATCTACTCTTCTATCCATTAATGCCTCCACTAAAAGTTCAAATTTATCTTAGATAAAGATTGAAGTCATTTATATCCTACTAAAATGGTTGAAAGTTCAAAAGTCTATAATGCGAGGTTGTTTGGAAATTCCAATGTTTAAAGTACGAATAACTTTAGACCCCAACTACTCTTTTTGGATCATCTACTTAAAGAATTTAGATCTAAATTGGCAGCTATATATTCTAGATCTGCCTCCAAACTCAGAAATAAGATATAAGATATTTTCATTGAGATCTTAGGGTTATTTGTGTGACGAATCTTGAGATTGACACTTTCTAGGGAATCTATTTTTAATTTTTTTGGTCAAATGGAATAAACCTTCAGTAATAAAATAAAATCAAGATGTGCAGATCAAACAGAAAAATAGAATTAGTAATTACTGTTAGGTGGATTTGATAGCTGTAAGGATTTTCAAGAGAAAGCATTTCTATAGTTTCAAAATTAATGAAATTATCATTAATAAGTTTAATAATAAAAGAAATTCAATCTATAGATCCAAATCAAATCAAACAGTCAGCATTCTGCCATCCATAGGGATACTAATTAATCTGGTATAAAAGTTATATCTACCTCAAATCTATATTTAGATATTAAATAGAATGACACATCAAATCTAGTTGACTGGATTGAGAATTCCAAGCTAACCAGATTTAAGATGAGACTATTTAAACGTATTACAGTTAAATCTATTAGAAATATGATCAAAATAGTAAAGGGAAAATTAGTACTTTTCAATAGATCTAGGCAGAGTTATAACAATAAATTAGTACTTTTCAATAGATCTAGGCAGAGTTATAAAAATACCAAATCCTGGACTCTGTAAAAACTAAATGTATTAATAGTAAAAACTAAATGTATTAATAGTAAAAACTAAAAACTAAATCATTTTCTGGATGATTTTCTATGATATTGTTTCTAGTGATCTTGCCTGTTGGTAACTATGTATGTAAAATGCATAAATAAGTTATGCAAACTATTTGTTTAAAAAGAGATAGGTGCAAAACGCAAGGGCAGAGAAATCTGTCAAAAGTTGTATACATGCAAATTGTAAAAATAAAATAAAAAGGGTAACAAACCATTCGTGCACACAAGCCCTCAATAGAATAAAATAATTTCAGTGTATGCACAAAATCGAAGTATAGTCAAGGTAAAACTCATAATGCTTCAAACCAAATGAAATAGAGTAAAATAATTTCAGTGTATGGATTTGGTGAAAAAGCTATGTTGGGAACGCAGCAGCAGTTCCAAAAGCACACAAAGATAGCTTAATCTTGAATTTTGAAGCATGAATTATGTTGAGGGTTTTGAGAATATATAAGAATCAATTACAATGACGATGACATGCCAGTGATTTAAGCACTGAGCAACATTGAAAACACAAAAGAATAAAAATCTACCTAAGTCATGGAAAAAGAACATTGCAAAATAGAGACTAATATAAAAACCCAATAGATTTAAGAAAACACAGAGACCAATATAAAAACCCAATACATTTTATTAGTACATGGAAGCCCATATACAAGAAACATGAAATCTCACCGTGCATATGGAAGCCCATCGACAACATGGTGACCAAGATATTGTTAAAATGATCAAGCAGAGTCAATCACCTCTAGCTCTGCCCTGTTCAGAGAAAAATATTATATAGTTGATATAATATTATACATTTTATTAGTACATGGAAGCCCATATACAAGAAAAATGAAATCTCACTGTGCATATGGAAGCCCATCGACAACATGGTGACCAAGATATTGTTAAAATGATCAAGCAGAGTCAATCACCTCTAGCTCTGCCCTGTTCAGAGTCAATCACCTCTAGCTCTGCCCTGTTCAGAGAAAAATATCATATAGTTGATATATAATGCCTTTTGAGTGTTAATCTATTTGATTGTTAGATACTAAGAAGAGGATACCAAATTTCATGCTTCAAATGGAAAGTGATGTAGAGGATGCCACCATATCTGACTAGAATTACTAATTCAATTTAGATAATTTAGTTTAATACTTCAGTTCTACCTAAAAAACCATCCTCAAACAAACAATCATTATCTCTACACATTTATTTCTGTCTTCCTGCATTTCAGATCTTTGTTTGTAATTTGTCTAGCTAATTCCTGAGCTATGAATTAACATCTACGCTTCTATCCATTGATGCTTCCGCTAAAAGTTCAAATTGATCTTAGATAAACATTAAAGTCATTACGAATAACTTTAGACCTCAACTACTCTTTCTGGATCATCTACTTAAGGAATTTAGATCTAAATTGGCAGCTATTTATTCAACATCCGCCTCCAAACTCAGAAATATGAAATGCATCTAAGATATTTTCATTGAGGTCTCAGGGTTACTTGTGTGCTACGAATCTTGAGATTGACACTTTCTAGGGAATCTATTATTTAATTTTTTTTATCAAATGGAATAAACTTTCAGTAATAAAATAAAATTAAGCTGTGCAGATCAAGCAGAAAAATAGAATTAGTAATTACTGTTGGGTGGATTTGATAGCTGTAAGGAATTTCAAGTGAAAGCATTTCTATAGTTTCAAAATTAATGAAATTATCATTAATAAGTTTAATAATAAAAGAAATTCGATCTATAGATCCAAATCAAATCAAACAGTCAGCATTCTGCCATCCATAGGGATACTAATTAATCAAATCAAACAGTCAGCATTCTGCCATCCATAGGGATACTAATTAATCTAATTAATTTGGTATAAAAGTTATATCTAACTCAAATCTATATTTAGATACTGTTATACCAGATTAAATAGTATGACACATCAAATCTAGTTGACTGGATTGAGAATTCCAAGCTAACCAGATTTAATATGAGACTATTTAATCGCATTACAGTTAAATCTATTAGAAATATGGAAAAATTAGTACTTCTCAATAGATCTAAGCAGAGTTATAACAATACAAAATGCTGGACTCTCTAAAAACTAAATGTATTAATAGTAAAAACTAAATGCATTAATAAAAGAGAAAAAACCAGGAAAAGAAACATGTGTTCTGCATATGGTGATGCTGCATTTGTTAAGGTTATCTACCTTCCAAAAATCCCAACATATTGTTGAAAATTTCAAATGTTTTGGCTGCAAAAGGTTTTAGAATGAGGATTTGGAAGCAGATAACTCCAGGTACTACAATGCAGGATAAGAGACTCTGCCTTTGCATTCTCACTTCAATTATGTAGAAATCTCACAATTGTGACTGATGAGAAGGAAAGAGAAATCTCTTTCAGGTGACAGGGAAACAGCAGTTGTTCTGTACCGGCTTTTGGGTAAGGATGTCTATCTTAGAAAACAGAGGAAATATATTATAGTTAGCTGATAGGCTATATCTTGATTTAATTATTTAGGCCTCTAATCTCAACTCAACTCTTAGTTTTATGAGAGGATACGTTGTCAACATAGCAGTTGAAAGCATACATACTTATAACTTATAGGGATTTTCAGATATGCAGGTTCAAATTAATAAATTTAAATTGCTGATGTTTCAAACAGAATAAGCATATATTTGAATCTCCTTATACATACATGTAATTAAAGATACATATATTAAGCGAACAGAAGTGAGCGTAAGAGAATATTTCGCTTATACCTGTACTTATGAAATACTTTAAAATTTCGTGAGGTTGACTGGTGAGCATTTTCTCTCATGTTCTGAGAACATGTATAATATGTTTTTTGCATATGCATAAACATGAAAGGGTATTCTTTGCCTTATTTGACTACTATAAAACTACATGTTTCCATTTTTTTTCATTCTATAATAGACCCATGAAATTCAAGGAAGAAGTCCATCGTTAGCTGCGGGAGATATAATTTGAGGTAATACTTTATTTTATTTAAGAGATTTGATTTGATTTGTTGCATATTTGATTTTCTTCTGTGTGTTGTTCACCGAGACGTTAAGTCCAATAACGTTCTACTCTATTCCCACTTCAATGCGAAGTTGGAAGATTTTGGATTGGAAGATAATGAATGCTTTCCTCAACTATAGCAGGAACACAGTGCGCCCTCTCAGGAATTTCCAGTGCAGAATTAAATGTGTTCTGTATCTGATTGTCTCAATTGATTTTACTTTTCCATTCGCCAGTTTCTTCATCGCTGACATTTCTTTACTTATTCCACAGGACAGAAATGACAGATTGTAATATCTATTTAGATTTTATTTTAATTGCCAAATCTAATTTGATTTTGCTAAGCGTCCTATATATCTCTTTAAATGCAAATCTGATTTGGTTTTTTTTTGCTATATTACAACAAAAAGCACTGTTCTATGGCGTTTCATCTTCATCCAAAGAAAAATGGGAAAAAATTTCCCAAATGATCCAGCAGCAGTTTTACCTTCACACAGTTTTACAAAGATTGATTTTGGTTCATCTCATTTTTTTTTTAAATTTTGTGGTAGGGTTTCTTAAATTCTTTGTAAACTTATTTTATTTTTCCAAATCTGTTTGTAGCTGAATCATTTTTTTGATTTAGTTCTTTCTAAAAAAAATTTGTTATTAGCATGCATTTTAGGAAGGTTGTCTCATACAGAGAACAAAATATCAAGAAGTTATACCTAGGTCTAGATCTAGATATACCTATATATAACCAGTGAGCAATGGTGGTTCTATAGTGTTCGTTGGAGAAGCTTGAATTGACTCTGGCACTGATCCATTCATAGGGCCGCTTGATTATCATATTCAACCCAATTAATTGGGGTGGGTAGGAGATATAGGCAACCTTCTATATATACGGCAATAGGATGAGGAGGTCAAGTTTTTATATCAATGTTTTGGATCACACTCCATGATCCATCATCACGATAAAACAATGCTAAGAGAGTCAATATATGATAAAAAAACTTGAACAAGTCTAAAACAAGAAGACAACATCATGAACTGTGGAAATATTATATCATTAAAAATGTTGTGTCAAGATTGCCTAATCAAACAAATAATAAATAAGATGTCTCCTTAACAAGTTAACTTAAATATACTTTCCTATTGGTATAACCCTTGCACCCCTTCTGGTGCAAGTGCTTGTATTAATACATGTAATGTATTTGCAGAGAATTTTTTTGTGTTGGTGAATTTTTTTACAAAGACCCAATTTATTATCCATTTTGCTTTCGCCACAAACATGGCCATGAAACGTATTTATAATTTTAAGCATGTAACAGTCTAAAAATAAGCATTCTGACCACAATTTTGTCCACTGAATTCCTTCCATACCAGTGCCAGCAAGGAAATGCAGCTATTCCTCTTTTAGGTATTGAATATCAACCAAAACCAAAACAGTACTCATTATCTAAAAATAAGCATTCTGACCACAATTTTGTCCACTGAATTCCTTCCATACCAGTGCCAGCAAGGAAATGCAGCTATTCCTCTTTTAGGTATTGAATATCAACCAAAACCAAAACAGTACTCATTAACAAGAGAAGAAGAGTTTGATCATACATCCAGTGCATCCATCAAATAGAATAGCAAGGTTGCCAAGTCCCTGCAAAATAACCTCAGCAAGGGCCACACAAAACCTAGTGTCATCTTTGCAGAAATAGAACAAGTCAGACAGACACAAACAAGAAGACTGAGGAAAAATAGAGATCAGGGGAGATAAACCTTGAACTGAAAAAGAAAGAGAGAAGCCCCTACTCATAAAGTAGATGAGCGAGAACTCAAAATATCCAAACAAGGAAGACTAAGGACCAAATGGAGACCGAGGGAGATACAACTTGCACTGAACAAGAAACAGAGGAAACCCCTACGCATAATGCACCGTGCAAATCACTGACACCTTCAACAAAACATGGGAACAATTAGCAGAATTGATTGAGGTCCACATCGAGAACCTCGAATTCAACTTGCCCTAGAGCTCATTGGCTTAGTCACTAGACGAAACAATGGCTTCCTACCACTCTGATTGCCTTTAGAAAACATAACAACTGTAGCCTCGATATAAATGATCAGGGAGACTACACAGTCAGAACACAAGACATTAGTATACATTTGAGTCCTAGGTTCTGCAATCCCTTCAACCCTTCCATTAGGAAACCCATCAGATTCGTTTTTCAATTATTCAAATGAAAACCATCTTAGCTGGAAATTTAGAAGTAAAATTTCACATAAATTAGTGAACAACATCGAATCTGGTAATATTATTATAATTACTACTCTCATAAGCACAAAAAATTGCTCTAAAATCTCAATGGTGTTATTCTAAGAGGTAACTGAAGTCTTAACAAGCGTTTTTAAATTTATGAACCCTTTTCTCACAAAGCAAACTAACAAGAAAACCTACTTAAAACATATAAATTCTTCGAAATGAAAGAAAAAACGAGAGCAGAGTAAAAGATGTACTCACTATTTTCTGGCCACATCTCCAATCAGCCACTCCAGAATGTAGAGTTCTTGCTGTCGACTACTCCGTGCCCATTAAAAACTGACAACCCACAGAAAAAAGAAGATACACGAAATACCAAAAAACTATAAAAATTGGAAACCAAAACTCAGGAAAGAAAAATTCAAAATAGGCATGGCCACGCCAAAAACACACAATGGAAACATATCAAACCAAAAAGAAAACAGAACGGGAAATCTGTCCTGCTTCTCAAGTATACCGCCCATTTATAAGAAATTTAATCCTTCCTTTTTTCAACGGTCACTGTTTTTTACAACGGCCATTGCACTATAATTTGAGCGCCGTTAGGGAATGTTTTGAATTGAATCTGGACACGCTCCTTTGGGTGCCGTTAGGGAATGTTCTGAATTGAATCTGGACACCCTCCTTTAACGTTTGGAAAAGTGTTCAAATCGACTCCAAATGGAATCTGCACAACATCCTTTACGGCCATGCACATGACTTTTTAAAAGATGGAGGCATTTGCTGCATTCTAGAAGAAAAAAATTGAGGGATTTAGTAAACTTTTAAAGAAATAAAGTTTCTTAAATTTATATTTATATTATATATAAAAATATACTTTAAGAGATTTAAAATTTTTAAATTAACAAAAAAATTCAACATTTTTTTCTAATTATCAAAACATGAAATATAGAGTTTACCAATGAAAGAACTACAAATTAACCAAACACATCTTTGTTAAAATGTGACCTCTTTATTTGCGTATTCTCATCATATTAGCCTTGATTTACCAAGAGACTTAAAGATTTCCTAAAAAACTTATGTTTTGACCTTGGTCCTTTTCCTTATTTCTCAACTCACATCTTTCCTTGGTATATTTACAAGTGAACGATATTTCATAAGGCTATTTTAGAGTCGTTCCACCTCGAATCCTTTAAGAAACTAGTGACAAACAACTACCTTTCAAATTAATATCCAAATCTCTCTCTCTCTCTCTCTCTCTCTCTCTCTCTCTCTCTCTCTCTCTCTCTCTCTCTCTCTCTCTCTCTCTCTCTCTCTCTCTCTCTCTCTCACACACACACACACATATTCAAATTTATGAAATTGATGTATACATTTAAAATATTATGCATGATTGATGCATGTTTAAGATTGATGTGCGTGTACATTTACATATTGATGCATGCATGTTATGTTCTCATGTGCACGATGTATTCAGTTTTTTAGATCTACTGCTAGATAATATGAAATTGATTGCAACATTTATGATCTTGTGAAAGCTAATTTTATATTTTATTTGAGATCGAGCTAGAAATTTGTAAGCGTAAGTACATTTAGAATTTATTAAATTGAATTTTAGTACATGTACATATAACTATTATCTTAGAATTAGTTTGAATGTATCGAGCGATTGTCTAGGGCTTGACATTAAATTATCCTTTAGGTGTACCTATCTATATTATCTAGATATCATGGTAGATAAGGCAATTCAACCACAGGAACTGTTTTCATGAACAAACATTGAGAGAGAGAAATTGAGAGCCTCGATAAATAGTAGTAGTAACACAAGTGTTTATAAGAACATTTTTCAGAGTATTCTTGACAGCCTTGTGAAAATTAGGGATGACATTTAGGGCACTAGTGCTTATTTTGTAGATGCTATACAGGCTATTCTTGTCAAGAAGTGACAAGAGGTTTGTAGGGGTTTGTCCCTTTTTCAAGTTTAGGTTTTAGTGTCTAAAAAAACTCTAAAAGAATGTTATTTTTTGTCATATTGGGGAAAAAATGTGGTGAAGGGATATCGGGTCACTAGATGCAAGGATGTTGCAATGGCTGCCAAAATATACCCATGCTTCCTTGCTGCACATGGTCGTTATCCAAGTAATGACCAGATTCCACTCTATTTTGCACAACAATTGTTTGATGAGGTTCATTGCAACATAATGTTAACTACATTGATTTGACATCATATCTAGGTTAGGGTCGTGGTAGGCTTGCTAAGAAGGACCCTTATCATCGAGTTGGTCAATAGATTCCAACACATAAGGTTGTTGTTGGTCAGAGGGCACCCGCTATTGCACCTTTATTAGTGCCCACCTCTGGGAGGCCATTGATAGAGTTGGTGACATTGCAGCTATGACCACTTCAATATCTAGTGATAGAATCGACCAATATTTGATGAGTCATTGACGCTATAGATCTTCATGTGCAGCACACCCTGGCGGTAGCTCAGATGATCCTTATGGTGGAGCGAGCATCCCTTTGCTTGCTAACCTGGAGGATCATACAGGAGACATGGTATGTGTTACTCTTATTAGTTTAGTTGAGGATCTTTTGGATGCATATGCATTCATTGCATTAGAGCATCATATCCCTATAGCATAGGTCAGAGGTCGTGTGGGTTCTATCTATCATGAGCCACATTCAGGGTCTCATCAGTCTTTTCAGCTAGGTGGCCCCAACATTAGTGCACATTAGGATCCACCTATAGACCATTTTGTTGTTGACACAAAGGGAGAGGCACAGGGTACAAATCCTTTAGAGAGTGCAACACATCGTACGTCTAATCTTGGCTTGGAGGATGTTGACTTCAGCATGATGACGACAGGTTATATGGATTTGTTGGCACGTTCAGAGTCGATGTTGATGCCATCTCAGTTGCATAGTCCCCTGCATTCATCATTATTGGGACACGTGATGGCCACACATGATGTAGATGTATATTTGAGCCTGGATGAGACTACGCAACATCTTGATATTTTAGTGGACACGATCATGGCTAAAGGGTTCGAGTACTATCATCTGCCACCTTCTACACAAGTAAATTTTATTTAACATCATGTTCATGAGCTACAAATTTCTAATTTATAATTTAAATAAGTCTTAACTAAATTCAAATTTGAATCATGTAGATCTATATATTTTTGCAAGTGGAGATATCTCTTGTTACTCCTACCTTGAAGTTTGATCGTGTACGTCAGCGAGACTCAGTTGATGATGCGACCACCAATGGACATGTGAGTTTTAAATTTAGACACATACATACATTCTTTTAAATGATTATAATTTATGAATTTAATGTATATTTTATTTAACATTTGTGTATATTTATTGCTTTATCTGCAGGGATCGGTTCATCCTCAAGAGCAAGATAGTCATTCATAGGATCACACCACAAGGAGTCGTCATGATGACCAAGGTGCCAGTCGTCTAGCTAGGCATTTGATGATCTTAACTTTATATGTTTGACATATTGTTTGATACATTACATACATTTGATGATATAGTTTATATACATTTGACATGTTTGATGATCTAGATATACATTTGATGATCTTTGCTTTATATGTTTGACATGTTGTTTGATGTTATACATGTACATTTGATGATCTACTTTATATGTTTTACATGTTTGATGATCTATATACATTTGATGATCTAATGTATATCTTTGACATGTTGTTTGATGTAAATACATACATTGATGATTGAATATGTACATTTATACATATATACATGTATGTACATGCATGCATTTAAATAGATTAAACATACATGCATATATTTGATGAAACATTAAATGATGATCTTAAATTATCCCCTTAAGACATGTCCTAATTATATCCCCTTGAGTTCCATTTTAAATTTTAGTGCTTTAAATAGTCAAGAGCTATATTTGATACAATTTTGAAATAGATGAACAATATATTAAATTTAATTGCACAATGAAAATTTCATAAAACTTCATTATTAAAAATGTCATGCTTAAGAATTTAAATCATCCCCTTGAGCCATTTAAAAATCATGTCTAGGTAATGACATCCCCAAGATGTACATGATTATAATTTTGAAACAGATGAACAACCTATTAATTTCATAAAACTTCATTTTTAACAATATCATGCATAAGAATTTAAATCATCCCCTTAAGACATTTATAAATCATTTATAGGTAATGGCATCCCCTTATTCAAGGTCCATTAAATAACAACAATGAAAATTTCATAAAAATTTAAACAATATCACATACATGCAACATAAGAGTTTAAAGCATTCCCCTGAGTCATGTCCTAACTACATCCCCTTAAGGCATTTATAAATGTCAAATTGTTCAACCTTCACAGAAGTTGCAAACATATATACATTATTTTTAGGTCATGTCAAGTGGTTCAACCCGCTCTTAGATAACATGTAATATTCTCTCATGATCATCAGTAACTAGCCTCCACTTTCGAATGCCATGTCTTGCAACTGGATGAAGAGTTAGGATGCTAAGAATTACAAGGTGGCTATATGGATAGACCTTGTGTTGAACAACTAAGAGGGGGGTGAATCAGTTCTTAACAGATTATGAAAATTTAAGTACACAAAACCTTTTACCGGAATGCATAAACCAAATACCGGAATAACAATAATATCAATTAAGAACCAACATAAACCATAAGCCAAACACCATGCATCCACAACACATAACACCAAGATTTGTACGTGGAAAACCTGGTAAAGGGAAAAACCACGGTGGGAAGCCTACCCACTGTCATATAATACTTCTACAGTAAGTATGTGATTACAATAAGGGGCCTACACATGTAGGAAGGCCAACAACCTAGAGCGCACTACTCATTACAAAAGGAGCCTCACTGACTACAAAAGATATCCAGACTAAAATATGAAAATAAGAATGAACTGGAAGAATAACATCTTCTATGCCTGAGTATAGTTCTGGTTAAGGTCAATGTTGGAGGTCTTAAACCTCTTACACAAACCCAATTCGATCACCTATGATCGACCAAATCCTTTGCATATGATTACAAATTTATCCGCACATTGATAATCCCATAACCATAATCTCATGCCACGCATATGATCTACAAAGAGATCTTACATCATATTTATACCAACTCGAGACCTAAACAATTAGGTTGATCACCTAAAAGATAATACAATAAACCCGCAAACCAATGATAAACCAAGTCGGCCTAAGACTGAAACAACATTAACCAAATAATAAATCCAACCAATAACACATCGGGAGCATCCACCAACACGTTACATAAACTAGTCCATAGCAGAATAAGATCAGACCTAAAATAGGTCGCCATAAGCCAAATGAGATACCACCAATCAAATGGAAAATTTCTAGAAGTTGCACCAACACCACTTATCGAATTCATCAAAATATCTTCAACCAAACACTACCGGTAAAACCCTTAACAGTAACCAAAAGGCTTACTAGAACATATGACATATTCTAGATCACCAAATCCTAAACCAACTGAATGTGACATGCATCTGAACCACATGAATAACCGAACCAAACCAATTTCACCAATTGGAACATACCGGAGACAAATCTCCTGATCATCATCAAAGTCCAACCACTCTACCGGAATCCGGTAGACAACCAAATAAGATAGTGTTGACATCAATGACAAACATCAATGCAACACATAATCAATTCCTCCAAATTTTCAACAATCTCTCCCTTTGGTATTGATGACAACACTAGATGTGAAAAACATCTAAGTGCCAATCAAATGCCAAACAAGTCTCCCCCAATGGAAGACATCCAACAAATGATATATCAATGAAGTTCTAAACCAAATAAGCAAACCAAATACCAAACTCCTCGTGTGACTGATATATCTATTAAGATTTGTTTTTCACATGTATATCTCTCCCCCTTTGACATCAATGTTGGAAATCTAACATAAACATCAAAGAAAAACCATAAAACCTCTGAACCATACAACTAACTACTCCCCCTGAGTAGTATCACCATCTCATCAATACAGAATGAATAATAGCTCTGATAAATGCATACTAGACTGATGCCAATCAACATCACTCAAGTATTTATCGGAGGGGTAGAGACCCCCAATCTGTCTCTAAAATACTCAAATGATTCCTTGGGCAAAGGTTTAGTGAAGATATCTACAATCTTCTCTTTAGTGTTCACATAAACCAATCTGACTTCATTTGCTTCCACCTTCTCCTTCAAAAAGTTTTTTTTTTTTAATAGATAAAAAACTGCAGAGGGGCAGTACCCATTTCTATTATCTATTAAAAAATTTACAACCTAGTTCAAAAAGGAGCGATAGGGGGAAAGAACTAGGGGAAGAAAAGCCCCTACCATAACTCCAGAAAAGCCAACATACTTGAAAGTTGGATCAAATTTTTAATATTGAGCACGACTCGTGGCCTTCAGCCTTCCGCTATGCTAATACAAAAGTATCTATATTATTTACAAGAAGGAAGGGGGATAGTAGGCCAATGGCCATGTTCCTAATCTAAATTTTTCATATTCTTCATATTATAACATGGTGGTAGTCGCAGAGGGAGTTATAGACCCTTATTTTAACAAAAATAAATTAGAGGGTCTAAAATCTAGCCTGGAGCGAGATCAAGAAGCCTCGCCCTAAGTACTTCTTAGACCTCCAGTGTCGGGGGTTGCTTCCTCGTCTGAGCTCGAGTCAAGGGAACTGTGCTCCTCTACTAGAGTAGCATCCAAGATGATGGAGCACTCTTTCCCACATGTAGCGTGTGCTGTCAACTGAGCTTTATCTCTGGGATGTCTGTCATCGTCTGGAAGCCACTCGTCTCCACTGATGAAACCCCAGAAATTAGTGTCCTCAATGTCCCCATTTTCTAGAATACCAATGTCCCTTCTCCCAACTAGGGCTTCATCATGCACATACTTGCATCTCCA
This sequence comes from Cryptomeria japonica, assembly GCF_030272615.1. Classification (NCBI taxonomy): domain Eukaryota; kingdom Viridiplantae; phylum Streptophyta; class Pinopsida; order Cupressales; family Cupressaceae; genus Cryptomeria; species Cryptomeria japonica. The sequence continues at coordinate 250,024,458 of NC_081415.1, forward strand.
AACTGAAGAGAAACCAGTTTGCAAGCCAGCTGCTTTCAGAAGGAAGGAGATGTTCCTCTTCTTTTCAGGCCAAATCAATTTTAAAGTATAGAAATCTAGAGAGTTCACTATAACATATTTTCTACCTTTGCTCCATTCCCAAGGGACATATAGAAATTTTGTGGCAAATGGGTTATGAGATTACCATCCACATTGTCCAGCGCTGCATCTATAGCTCCTAACCACTTGTGTTTGAAGGTCATCTCAGTGATCTTCTTCACCAATTGCTTTGATACACCCTTGTAGAGAAGCATTGCTAAAAATAACGCAGCAATATCAACATTTGTTTTATATCTATGGTATGCCTTAAGAAATTCTTCACCTAGGACTTTTTTAACGCTATATAGAATCAGAGGATGCTTAGAGTTGAGAACCTCCAACAATCTCTTATACATAACTTCCCCTAGGAAGGCCATCTGCCTACAGGTAGCTTCCAACAGGATAGGTGTTTCCATGTCTTTGCATAGAAAGAAACAAGAGATGAGGTGTTTGAATGAGGGATTTTACCTCTATTTAATGTGACATCCCATCCATTATCTCAAAAATCGAGAACAATCTTACTCGTGTCGCACAAAGTATTCCTAGATTTTGATAGAATGCATCATTATTAATACATCACGCCGTCATAAACCTTATTTTTGAGTCATTACTTAGTGAGGTAGTTTGTGTCACTTGATGATGAGATTATCACGATCCTTAGATGTCGTGACCATCACATAATGTCAATTTAGATAGTCTATCCGCTTCTACATTACCCTCCATGTATACGTGGCTAATACGGAACTCCTCCACTTTCACCAGTAGTGCCAAGATCGGTCATAGCCACTGATTGAGGTGCCAACTTGGCATCGATTTCTGATGAATGGCATTAACGATATTCAAAGAGTTGCCTTCCAGATGTATTCTTTGAATACCTAATTCCACCCCCAATTGCAGGTTGCGCAACACTGCTCTGAATTCTGTTTTGTTGTGTGTTGCCACGCCTATGTCTTCTGCAATTTCATTGATGCATATTCCCTTGGAATATCTCACTATACAACCAATACCACTCTGGCCTGGATTTCCAGAAGACACACCATCAAAGTTAATTTTGAGCCACCCATCCTCAGGAGGTTCCCACTTAACATACAGCCTTAGATTACTAGCTGCCTGTTGATTCCCATTTCCAAAAAGGGTCGAAATTATAAGGCCTAGTAGGGTAATTCTTAATTTTGAATCCTAGTCCGTGAACATATTCTATTTCAGAGTTTTATACTTAGAAGCTTCATTCATTAGTTCTATAAGACTCTTTTCAATTTTCCCGCATAAGGAAACTAATGTCATTTCTTTGTCATGGAAAATTCTTCGATTACGCTCCTTCCAAGTTTCCCATATTATTAATGAGGGAAGGATGTTATAAATATCTCCAAATAGTGCTTTTTGTTTTTGTTTTGGGCCTTATCTGGAACCATTCATCTAAACCTCTTGGGAATTGGCATTGCAGCTTTAGCTTCCCCATGAAATACCACCAACATTTGTTGGTATATTCGCAATGCAGAAGGAGATGATCCATATTTTCCTTCTCTTGACGACATAAGATGCATCTGCTTGGACCCAAGATTCCATTTTTTGTCAATCTATCCCCTGTTAAGATATTTTTTTGGTAGGCCAACCAAGCAAAGGACCCTGCTTTTGGGAGTAGGTGTTTATGCCAAAAGAGATTTACCGGCCATTCTTTTCTGTCTATTGCACCTTCTTTAAACTTGTAACCGAAGCAAACCTTATATTTGCCACCATCTTATAATGTCATCTTCAGGAGATGGACAAATTATTCTTTCCTTGATGATTTAATTGAATAAGTCTTTCTGATCTTGATCAAGGTTTAAAGGATCTACAGACTTCCAATTCCATTTGTTAAAACCATTCTCATTAGAGATAAAACCATAGTCACGGACCTTGTGGCCCCAGAGGTTACATGTTTCTCTCATTACCGTCTACAATGTTGGATTTAGGCTTAAGATATTCATACCACCCCAAGAATCATGCCAAAAGGATGTACTTTTTCCATTCCTGATTTCCTAGGAGGTCTAATCATTGATAATATCTCTACAATCTAGCAAAAAATTCCAAATAGTCGATCCTCGAGTTGGATTAGCAATTGTGATTATCCTTTTGGGTTCCATTGAGTCTAGGTATTTCATTTTGAGAATCCTCACCCATTTCTGGCTTCCACCCTTACAAATCTCCCAGACTAATTTGGCTCCCATGGCAAGGTTCATTGTAGACACTTGTCTGATACCAGCTCCCCCTACTGATTTCGGTTGTGAGATCTTTTTCCAAGCAATTAAAGGGAATTTTCCTTTTTCCTCCGAGTCATTCCATAAGAAATTCCTCATGATCTTAGTCAGCTCATCTTCTATAATTGAGGGTAACCTTAGACATGCCATTGAAAAAACCGGAAGTGCTGACAACAAATTTTATCATCATAAGCCTTCCAACTGATGATAAGCATTTTCCTTTCCATATTTCAAGTTTAGACTTGCATTTTTCTATTAAATGCTTCCAATAGTCTATCATGTTGCTTCCTATAAATAGGGGTGTTCCAAGAAATTTCCCTGGAAAATTTGCAACTCTGAGATTCAAAATTCTCAAGAGTACACCTTGTAGGGTCGGATTAGAATTGATAAAGAAGACTTCTGATTTACTCCAGTTGATTTTTTGGCCTGAGGATTTGCAGTAATCATCCAGGCATGTTTTAATTGTTATTGCCTCCCTTCTACTTCCTTCTCCAAAAAGGATCGTGTCATCAGCAAATTGTAAATGTGTTGATTTTTCAATCCCATTCGCCACCTTGACACCTTTCCAGTGATCCTCCAGTTGAAGGGCTCTAATTGATCTTCTAAGAGCTTCAACCATGATTATAAACAGAAATGGAGACGTTGGGTCACCTTGGCAAATTGTTTTTGATGCATGGAAAAAGCCATGTGATGAACCATTTATTAGCATCGAGAATTTAGAGGAAGCTAAACAGTTCTTAACCCATGCAATCCAATCATTGCAAAAGCCAAACTTTTTTAAAACATCCGTTAAAAATTCTCGATCTACCATATCATATGCCTTTAAAATGTCCAACTTAAGTATCATGCAGGAAGCCTTTGTTTTTCTTGCCGTGTGTAAACTTTCATGGGCAGTAATTATTCCATCTACAATCGACCTACCCGGAGCAAAACCACTTTGTTCCATTGAGATGACCTGATTTAAGATTGGCTTCAATCTATTGGCAATAATCTTTGTCACAATCTTGTAGACTGTGTTGCAAAGAGAGATTGGTCTGAAGTCGCTCATTTTATCAAGGTTTTTCTTTTTTGGGATAAGAGCCAAGAAAGTATGATTAATTTCTCCAAGCATAGTAATCTTTTTCCGAGATTCCTCTACTGCTCGAAATAGGTCCAGTTTAATAATGTCCCAAAAATTTTGAAAAAAGGCTACAGAGAAGCCATATGGGCCCAAAGTCTTATCCGGATTAAGTTGGAAGGTTGCTTTTTTGACCTCCTCCTCAAAGATTACTTTGAAAAGTTCTTTATTTTGGCTCTCCTTGATCAATGAAGGTATTGAGTTTAGGATTCTATTTTTTTCTTCTTGGTCAGTCTGACTAACTCCATTCATGAGGTTTTCAAAATAGTTTATTGCTTCCTGGGAAATTTCTTCTTGATTATTAGTAGTTCTCCCATCCAATCTTTTTATCTCAAAAATTTTGTTTCTGTTTCGATTGGCTATAACAGACCTATGGGAAAAACTTGTGTTTCTGTCTCCATCTTTAAGCCATAGTTCCCTAGATTTTTGTCTCCAATGAATTTCCTCTCTTTGAAGGATCCAATTTAGATCTGATTTTAGACTATTCTCCTTTTGGAATAAAGTCTCATCCATTCCAAGGTTAATGACAAAGTTAGTCACATCTTCTAATTTTCTCGTGATTCTGATTTTTTCCTTATGGATATCCTTGAATTGATCTAGATTCCATTCTTTGACCTTTGTCTTTATATACCTGAGTTTCTGATTTAGCTTGAAGAGCCTAGAATGATTACCAAGTTCAAGCTCATTTCACCACAACGAAATGAGATCCTGGAGAGATGGATCTCTAAACCACATCTTTTCAAACCTAAACGAGGCACCTCCCACTAATTGCCCCCTCGAGATCGTCAAGCTTATGAGATAATGGTCAGAGTCGACCAAAGACAGAATTGATGATTCTATCAGCCTGTTTTGCCCCAACCAATTTCCACCCATCAAGAACCTATCCAATCTCTCTGCAATATTTGTGAAACCTATTCTCCTATTAGTCCAAGTAAAGGAACCATTCTTGGGAATAATATCCATCAAGTGGTTTAGGTCCACAAAGTTTTGAAAATCTTTTTGAGTAGTGCCAAGCCTCTTTATGCCTCCTTTTTTTTTCGATTTAACCAGAATAGCATTAAAATCCCCGACCAAAATACAAAGTCCATCATTGATATATTATTTGTCTTAGAGTGAAATATCAGATTCTTTGATATGTCAATAGTAATAGAGTTATAATAGTGAATAACTACCGGTTCATTACAATCTATCCTAATATCCTTCAACATTTGCTTTATCCATAGAACTTGTGTACAGTTAGTAGCAACAACAACATACTCAGCTTCAACAGTAGATAAAGAAGTACATGATTGTTTCTTGTTGGTTCATGAAACAGGTTTCTTTCCAAGAAAGAAAGCTTCACCGGATGTTCTTTTTTAGTCACCTATATCTCCAGCCCAATCTGCATTTGTATATGCACATAGTGTAAAGTCATCATTTTTAGGATACCATAAACCATATTCAGTTGTTCCCTGTAATATATCGAAAATCCTTTTCACTACACTCTCATGATTCTCTCTAGGATCACTTTGATATCTTGATACAATACAAACTACATTCATTATATCTGGTCTAGTCTAAGTCAAATATAACAAACCTTCAATCATAGACTTATACCTTGTAGGATTTACCAGAGTTGATACATCTTTCTTTGTCAATTTCTCACTAGTAACCATAGGAGTACCAACCGGTTTAGAATTTTTTATACCAAATTTCTTCAACAACTCTCTAGCATACTTAGTTTGACAGATGAAAATACCTTTATCAGTCTGAGTAATCTTCAAACCTAAGTAAAATCTCATTTCTCCAATTATACACATCGCAAATTTATTCTTCATATTATCGAAGAATTGCATACATAACTTATCCTCACCTCCAAAAATGATATCATCAACAAAGATCTCAACACTCAATATGTCATCATCAGTGATCTTATAATATAAGTTATTGCCAACATTACATTTAGTGAAACCAAGCTTCAAAAGATATCTATCAATCTAGCATACCAAGCTCTAGGGGCTTGCTTCAAACCATATAAAGATTTCCTCAATCTACAAACCATGTTTTTGTCATCTGAAAGTGAAAAAACATCATGTTTCTCAATGTAGATTTCCTCTTCATGATCTTCATTCAGAAATGCACACTTAACATCCATATGATAAACCTTGTATTTCTTATGGGCATCATAAGCAATAAATAATCTCATAGCTTCAATCCTAGCTACTAGAGCAAAAGTTTCATCATAATCAATTCCTTTCTTCTGAGAATATCCTTTACAGGCCAATCTAGCCTTGTTCCTCACAACTTGTCCATCTTCATTCAATCTATTCCTAAAGACCCATTTAGTTCCAATAACATTCTTATTTTTTAGGTCGGGGAACTAAAGTCCATGTGTTGTTCTTTTCTATCTGATCCAATTCCTCTTCCATAGCTTTTATCCAACATTCATCTTTACATGCTTCATCTACTGACGCCAGTTCAATTTGAGAAATTAAACACACCTCTTCAGCTGCCAACCTTCTTGTCATTACTTATTTTCTCTTATCTCCAATGATTTGATCTTCTGAATGATTCAACCTTACATACCTAGGAGTCTTCTAACTTTCTGTTTCTCTTCTCTGATTTTGTTATGGTACATGTGCTACTAGTTTAGTTATAACCATTTCCACTTTCGGTTCTCTCCTAAGTTCCGATTTGACCTTTGTACTGCTCATCCACCTTGACATTAGCGCTCTCCACAATTCTCTGCAATCTTTTGTTATAACATCTATATGGTTTTCTTTCATTAGAATTGCCAAAAAATATTCTGTCATCCCATCTAGGATAAAACTTTCCAATGGACTCATCTCTTTTGATATAGCATTTACTACCAAAGATTTTGAAGTACTTAATTGTAGGTGTATGACCAAACCATAACTCATAAGGTGTCTTATCGGTGTCTCCTTTGATATGAACTCTATTGAATGTGTATACCATCATTCTCACAACTTCTCTCCAATACATATGAGGCAAATTAGCTTCCATCATCATAGATCTAGCTGTATCCAGGATTTTTTTCTTTCTTTCCACAACACTTTTTTGTTGAGGTGTTCAAGATGCAGACAATTGCCTCCTTATCCCATGTTTCTCACAATAACTGTTAAATTCATCGGATGTAAATTCACCACCCTGATCGGATCTTAAGCATTTGATTTTCAATCTTGTCTTTGTCTCAACCATAACTTTAAAGATCTTGAACTTTTCAAGGGCTTCAAATTTCTCCTTTAGAAAAGTAACCCACATCATTCTAGAATAGTCATCAATTATTAGCATGAAATATCTATCACCCTAAAAACTTCTTATTCTAGTAGGACCACACGAATCAGTATGAATAAGATCGAGAACATCATTAGGTTTGTCTTGTATACTCTTAAAAGAAGTTTTGACTTGATTACCCATTTGACATTCCTTACATATCGGATTAAGAGGCTTCACAATATACGGTATATCTCTAACTACCTTAGTTGAACTGATTTTTACAATGCAATCAAAATTCACATGACACGACCTCTTATTCCATATCCAACTCTCATCAATATGTGCAATCAAACATGTCTTCTCATCGAAGTTCAAATGAAAGATGTTATCTTTAGTTTGAGTATCGGTTGCAATCTCCAATCCAGATCTGTTAATGATTTTGCATTTTGCATTTTCCATCCTTGAGCTGTAATTAAAATCCCTTATCCACCAACTATCCTACACTCAAAAGATTATGCCTTAAACCTTCAACATAATAGACATTATGAGTGTTATGCTTACCATCCAATGACATAGTTCCTCTTTCTCTTCTCATGCATGCTTTGTCATCTCCATATCTGACCAGACCACCATCAAGTTCTTGCAAAGATAGAAACTTCCTTTTATCTCCAGTCATATGATGTGAACATCCACTATCTATCACCCATTCATCCTTGTCTTCAAATTTAGCAGCAAGGGCCTTCTCTTCATTATGAATGATAGGTTTTGGAGTATCTTCCTTGATAACCAAGAATACCCATTCCTTTCCATTGTCGGATCCACTAGTTGAACCTTTTGTCAGTTTATCATCAGAATCATTAGTTACACCTTCCTCCAACATAGTAGCATGATTTATCTTTGTTCCTTCTATACTTATGCTTGTTCTGATATTCATGGTTAGGCCTAAAAGATATTCTAGCTTTCTCTTCAAATCTTGAATTCCTCTCAGGACATCTAGATGCAAAATGACCTATCTTATTACATGCAAAACATTTGAAAGGTGATTTTCCTTCATAATTACTTCCTGCTAGACCCTTAGGTACTCTTTTAGCAAATAGGGCTTCAAGTTGCTCAAACTCTTCATCTTATTTCTTCATATCCTCCAGTTCCTTCGCATATAATGCTTTCCATTCACTCTTGCTGGTTGATGATGTAGATGCCTTGAATGCAGAATATGTCTTTGCAACTCCTTGAGGACCAAATTCTTCAAGCTCAAAAGCATATAACTTTCCAACCAGTGTATCCATGTTAACATAAGTGTTAGACATAGTTCTCAACTCATTAATTGCAGTAGCCTTCATCTTGTAAGCCAGAGGCAAAGCTCTCAATACTTTAGAAACAATCTCATCTTCACTTAGAGATCCACCATAGCATTGAATTCCCAAGACAATTTCATTAACTCTTTCCATAAAAGTTGTAATTCTTTCATCTTCCTCCATTCTCAGGTTCTCATACCTTACCCGGTAACCATCAAGTTTAGCAATTTTAATAGTGGGGTCACCTTCATTCAGAGTCTCCATCTTATCCCATATAGCCTTTGTAGATGATTTGTCCGTTAATCCCATTACCTGCTGATCTGAAAGGGCGCTCAAAAGGGCTTCTCTAGCTCTACAGTCATTTTCAATGCTCTTATCCAATTCTTTCAAAGGAGGGTTGCCAGATGCTGAATTATAAGGGGTATATCCTTTTTTAGTGATCTCCCAAATCTCCTTGCTAAGACATCTCAGATGAGTCTCCATCTGAAGCTTCCATACTCTGTAATTTGTTCCTTCAATTCTAGGGTTGTCCTTTCAGTAAGCAATTGAAGTTGAATGATTACTCTCCATAAGATCTTCTTCAAGTAGTTAAGCTTTTGCAGAGAGGACCAAGCTCTGATACCAATTGTTAGGATAACCGGTGAACAACTAAGAGGGGGGTGAATCAGTTGTTAACAGATTATGAAACTTTAAGCATACAAAACCTTTTACCAGAATGCATAAACCAAATACTGAAATAACAAATATATCAATTAAGCACCAACATAAACCATAAACCATGCATCCACAACACATAACACCAATATTTGTACGTGGAAAACCTGGTAAAGGGAAAAACCATGGTGGGAAGCCTACCCATAGTCAGATAATACTTATGCAGTAAGTATGTGATTATAATAAGGGGCATGCACATGCATGAAGGCCAACAACCTAAAGCACACAACTCATCACAAAAGGAGCCTCACTAACTATAAAAGTTATCTAGCCTACAATCCGAAAATAAGAATGAACTGCAAGAATAACATCTCCTATGCCTGAGTACAATTCTAGTTAAGCTCAATGCCAGAGGTCTTAAACCTCTTACACAAACCCAATTCGCTCACCTATGATCAACCAAATCCTTTGCATGTGGTTTGGTGATGCATGAATTATAGGTACAAGGTACTGACTTCACTTGGTTCCACAGGTCTGAGCATCCCTAAATAATTCAATGGAAGTGGAGGAGATAGTCTTAAGGCCCTAAGTTTCACCCTTAGCCTTGCTAATCACTGAGAATTGTCAGTCGTCGATCAACCTTCCCTTTGTTGGTATGTGGGTCGTGTCTCTACTTTGTTTTTTTGTTTTGTGTGTTATGCGATCATGAATTTAAATTATTATTTCTTATGATTTTTAATGAGTAATTAATTATTAATACCTTATGGTTATTAATAATTAATAAATATTGTGTTTGCAAAATTAATTTGAAAATAAATGATTAAGTGTATTTTTATATTTTAATAGATCAATCGTTATTTTAATTTGGATTAGTTAAAATCGAATTGTTGATTTATTTATGAAATGTTATATTATGTTTTTCAATTGTAAAAAAAAAAGGGAATAAAGTTATTTTTACCTTTATGAAAAGTTAATGTTTAAATTGATTTTTCATTTTTGGGAAAAAAAAATGAAATGAATTCAAATTAGAAATTTAAATGAAAAGGTATTATTTTGGAAAGAAATGGATTTTTCATTCTCTTTATTAAAAAAAATAAAAATGACATAAAAGATATTTGTGGAAAGGAAATTCTTTATAATGTGAAATTATTCTTCAAAAATTTTCATCTAGCATTTGGGGGAAACATATTTTCAAGAATTCTAGCTTACTAGGTTGGTGTTTTAAAATCTTCATTTTTGTAAAATCTCGTTGAAAGTTAAACCTTTGTAGTTGATTGTGTGTGGTGTTTTAAAAAAATTTAATTTTTCCATTGTTTATAAATGGGGGGGTTATGCTGTCAAAATTTTCTTATTTTGCGCAACTTAAGGAATTTGTTGTGGTTTTGAAAATTGTTGGGTGTTTGATGGAAAAATTAGGGAGAAGAAAAAAAATGGTTACCTTGTATGTTTTTACAAAACCAGGTGTTTTTAAAAAAAAAATGTTGTAAAAAGGAAAAATTAACTGTTTTTAATGTTGTTGGGATTTCATTTTTATTTTGTATTATGGCAGGGTTGTTGGGCACCACAACCCCATGGGTGGGGAGTCGTGGCTTCCCCACTCCATGGGTGTGTGTGTGTGTGTGTGTGTGTGTGTGTGTCTATATATATTTATGTATACATTTTTATATGAGGAAGATTAGTTTTGAAATTTTTTTTTTTAAAAGTGATTTTCAATTTAAAAATGATCATATTTATTATATAATGATTTATTTTATATTTATATATATGTGTGTGTGTGTGTGTGTGTGTGTAATTATATATATTTGTATTTATGATTCATTGTTATTAAGATAATTTGTTTTAATTCGAAATGGATGAAGCAAATACTGATTTGAATTTTTAATTGTATTTTTGAGATGACTATTAATAAATGATGTATTTTGGAAACATAGAAAAGTTAGAAAACTTGGTCAATTGTGTCTTAGGAAAGAAAACTAAATTGTTTATTCTAAATTAGCGAAGGTATTTGTTTCATTTTGACTATCTTCGCATTTAAGTTTTATTGTAAGTCCTTAGTGTTGAATGGAATTAGACTTTTCTATGTTGTCTTTTCCTTTAGTCATGTCTTGTGAGTAGACTGTGTTTGACTAGTTGATTTAATCTATGTGCAAGGGCTTGTATGACAAAATGTTTCTCTGTTGTCTTGAACTCCTTTGTGTATATTGGGTTTGGTATTTTGTGTTGGATTTCTTTTGGGGATTTTTGTTTAGTGTCATAAGGAAGAGTGGCTTTCGAGTGGGGGTCGTGTCCAAAGAGGTTAGCGGGATCACCCCTCGAAAGTTGGTTAGGTAAGTGATAACCTAATAATATATTAGGGGGTTGGGTAGCTAAAAGGTAAGATAATTGTACCCCACTCATGGTTGAGTGCTAGTACAGACTCAGGATGCAGTGGGAAGGCCTAGAATGACAAACCAACAACCTTGTCCTCATGAAAGGATTGTTTGGGTCCACATGAGACTTGGATGGGGCCAAGGGTTTGGGAGAGGTTACCAAGATAACCCAAGATGGGGGTCGGGACCTATGGAGGCCTTCCAGGATAACCATTCCAAGCTATGTGATGACACTCTTCCCTTATGGTCACTAGTATGTAGCCATGTTGGTATCACCCGTGTTTTGTTGTGGAGTCATGTTCTGTGAGTATATGTTTTATGTGATTTTTTTGATGTCATGTTTAGACCATGTGTGCATATCTTGTAGGTTACTAGTGGGTCTTATTTCTATCTCCTAGCATAGTGGGTTGGTTCTTTTTGAGCCACATGGTCGTTTGGTAGTTCCACTTTCCATCGGGTGTGTTTGTTCCTTCTTGCGAGAGTTGTCTTCACGAGTGTTCCAGTTGCTCTTTGGATTCGAGCATCTTGTATTTTCAGTTGGATCCTATCTATCATCTTGGATCATTCTTTGTATATCTTAGACCTTATATGGTCAATTGTATTATTTGATGTGTATGCCTTCATGGCAAGATGTAATTTTAATGTAAACATTATATGTTCTTATGAGACTTAATGATTTAGTGCAATGTAATATTATTTCAATCATGTGATGTAAAAGAAATGTATTGATGAAAAATCAAATGGTGAAATGTCTATCTTTTATTAGTATCTCTGATGAAATGTAATGGAAAAAATCATCATGAACGAAACTTAGACATGCTAATGATATCTCATACTATTGAATGAAATAATCATTGATTAGTGTAATTATGTCTTTATGATTAAATAATCTTAATTGTATTAATTAACATTAAGCAATGTTTAGTTTAATCATGTAAACCATGTTGGGAAACCCTTAAGTGTTAATTTAAGTCTTTCATTGTGTAATTTAAATGTAATGTTAACTTAATGCATCATTTAACTTATTAAAGTTTTTTTTAAAAATTATTTACACTCTTTTCAAGTGTTTTAGTTTAATCCCTTCGGGGTTTCCTAGAGGAGCATTACATCCACTCTCAAAGAAACTCCAAACAAGTGGTATCTTTTGGATTTGATGATATCTATATAGTGCATAAAATGACTTGATGATTTGAATTGTGTAGCAAATCCATCTAACCAAACAAAATGCTTTTCAATTTTATGCCCTTATTTTCCAAATATCCAAAAAAAATCTTAAACCAATGTTCCACAAAATGTGTGTCATGCTCCTTATAATCACTAACATAAAAGTGATATTCTTTCTTAATTACCTATGCTTCAAATGCAATTTCAACACCATCCACATCTAATTGTGCATGTTGATAATACACCTGGACCATAATAATGATCTTCTCTGAAAAGGAGTATTTTGATTGAAACTATTTTTTATGAATAAAGAAGTATTTTTTTGCAAATCCGACAACTAATAAAATTGTTTTAGATGGGAAAGTGTCTCTCAGTGTTTTGAATTGTTGTGCTTTCCACTTAGCAAAAAAAGCATGACATATATAGGTTTGAATGAATTTGCGAAAATTATCCACAAAGGTTCCAATAGGTATCTCCTCTTCAACATATTCTAACCTTGTGAATTATTTCCCAAAGTTTGTTTTAGACTTTATGTACTTGTAACTCTTACATTTTATCATCCTTGTCATGTCGGTATCTTCATTTCTCAAAGGGAATTTAGACAAATAACCACAAGTTTCATATTTTTCGTTTATGCAATCTATTTGACCTATTGGATTATCATCTGATTTGTCACATAAAATTGATGCTATGAATTGACTTGGTTGTTTAGGGGGAGCATTTTGAAAACCAACACTTTCTTCTATCATATTTCAAAACACTTGATAGTAAAGATCAAATTCAATATGATAACGACAACAACAAGTTTCAAAAGCTTTGTTTATCTTCACAAAATGTGGCTTTAATCTTTCAAACATTGTTTGTCCAATCTTTATGTTTGGATTTGAATTACAAAATGAAAAATACAATTCATGTTACTTGGTGTCCAACAAATGTTTTGTATATAGCACATATTCATTAGACCCAATCCTATGTTTGATGACATCTCTACTATTTGATGAAGGGTGAGTATGATCATTCCAAAATGTAGTGATCAAGCTCCTAACTCCATCTTCAATCTTGTTAGAACGAGGAGCTCTACACATTATCTCAATTGTCTTCTAGTGTACTATCATCCAGATTCATTCTTCTTTTCACATAATGTGATATCGTCTTCCTACTATATCCAATCTCAAATGAAAGTGAGGAGATATGTCTTTTTTGGGACATGTTTTTATTTGAAATAGATTTCAATAGCACTCTTCTTGAAATGGCCTTATCCATAGATCTAGACTATTTCCCAATTGAACCCAAACCAACCTTAATATTTTCAACAATATCTTTTTGTAGGTTAGAAAATTTCCTCTTATTCAATGTTGTATCTATGCCCAATAATTTTAATGGCTCTTTTAACTCGTTATTAAGAAGGTGAATTGATAATAGTTGGCCTTTTTCAAGTGTATCAAGATTCTCAAAGTGGACAATTATTTTCTTTGACTTTTTATTCAATGTCCTCATATTAGTATGTTTAGATTATTTAGCATATCTCAATTTCTCCACATCCATTTTAATTAAAATGATTTAAGTTTTTGTAATTAATGTTTCTCTTTACACATTGAGTTAGATCCATATTCTCATTCATACCAGTAGAAGGAAGCAATATTGACCCTTCTCCAATTTCCATTGCTTGAAATTGGGTTGCCCCTTGTCCAACATTCGCTTGGGCGTCTTCGTGTTGAGCACAAGCAATGCACAAAACAAAAAAAAAATATTTTAATCTACATAGCATAAATTTAATTATACTGACTAAAGGGGATAGATGGAGAGAGAGATAGATCTAGAGAGAGAGCTCGAGAAGTAAACATGCATACTTGTTTGAGCTTGGGCTGACCCTTCTCCAACTTTTTTAGCTTGAGTTTCTACTTGATCTTTTGCTTGACCTATAAAGAGAGTATGAGAGAGAGAGAGAGAGAGAGAGAGAGAGAGAGAGAGAGAGAGAGAGAGAGAGAGCGAAACATATTTAATCACCTAAGAAGACTAAAAGGATCTAGAGAGAGAGAGAGAGATCGTAAAAATATTTAATTACCTTTAAGAAGACCAAAAGGAGAGAGATAGAGAGATGAATACTTTTTTGAGCTTGGGTTGACCCTTCTCCAACTTTTGTACCTTTAGCTTCTACTTGATCGTGTGCGTGAACTATAAAGAGAGTAGGAGAGTAAGAGAGAGAGAGAGGTCCTATAAATATTTAATCACATAAGACTTGAATAAAAGGGGAGAGAGAGAGAGAGAGAGAGAGAGAGAGAGAGAGATCCTAAAAATATATAATAGCCTTTAAGAAGACTAAAAGGATCTATAGAGAAAGAGAGAGTCTTAAGGGGAGAGACTAAAACTACTTGATCACTTAAGAAGACTAAAGACAGAGAAAGAAAGATAGAGTCTTAAGGGGAGATACTATAAAGACCTATAAAGAGAGTAGGAGAGTAAGAGAGAGAAAGATCCTAAAAGTCCTTAATAATCACCTAGATTGAAGACTTGAAAAAGGAAGGAGGGAGAGAGAGAGAGAGAGAGAGAGAGAGAGAGAGAGAGAGAGAGAGTAAAAATATTTAATAATCACCTAAGAAGACTAAAAGGGAGGCAGAGAGAGTACTTTTTATTTTTAATCACCTTCTATTTCTATTATATTTTATAATTTCATTAATTTAAGTAGGTTGGTGAATTATAAATTGTGAAGATGCATACCTCTTTTCTTCCTATGGTATCTTTCCAATTCTTGTTCACAGCGTCTTCATTCCATTTCAAGTGAATACTTTGGTGTAGTCTTATTTACCCTTGTCTTTTTATTTTCCATCTCCTTCCTTTGAAAAAATACCTTTTAAAAATTCCACAACAAGAAAATTCACTTCAATATGCCTTCTTTGTGAAAAATGTGAATTAAATTTTAAATTTGATATGTAAAAAATAAAAATAAAGCATCTATATTTATATGAAATAGTTCATAGCCAAAAAGAATTAAAATTGGTTGACAGGGGTTTGTATTGAACATCGACAGTTAAAAAGGCCATGTTCAATAGAACATGGTCATTATGTCAAAATTTTGGCCAAGAGGTTTCAATAGAATATGGATTTTATCAAACCTTGATAGGTTCCTTGTTAGAGGTCCCCACCCCCCAAACTCTCCTGGGTTCATCGAATTTCTGGCCTTCGAAGCTCAAATTGGGGGCTCAAATGGATGAATTTTGACAAACCCAAATGCATGATAGTATTACTCAAAGTGATATTTCTAATGATTATTATTTTAATATATATTGAGTTTATTATGATTTTTTTTTAGATTAACTAAACATAGGTTTCACACCAAACATCAACTTTTAAGTTCAACGCTTAAGAAAAAATAGTAAACAAGTAAAAAAAATCTGAAAAATATCTACGCAATAGGTATTTAAGTTCTCTCCCCCCCCCCCCCCCCCCAAAAAAAAAGAGGAATTTCGATACATACACAAGTAGTTACAAGTGACCAAATGAGCATATGTCAAAATTACAATTAACTTGACTTCAAAACATAATAAAATATGAAAAATTAAAGATAATGTTATCAAACCAATTGCAAACATTAGATATGGATATTACAAACCTAAATTAAAAGGAATCACATTCATATCTATTTTAGAAAAAAAACTTATGCTATACCAAATGAGTATCACTCTTAAAAAATGTTGGTTTTTGTAAAAAACTAGGTTTTGAGGGAGAGAAAAATGAAAACAGATTGATTCCAAATTTTTTTAAGAAAATATATTTAGAATCTAAACACAAAATGTCACAAATCACTAGTTTACATTATCTACAAATTCCTTATGGTTTTGTAGTAAAGGTGTCTAAATGTGAAGTTTTTCTCTAAAAATGAATATTGCAGTGTCAAAGTTGGCAAAAAAAGTGTAACCCACTATTGTGGGTGTAGGGTCTATTGAGAGCAATGCCTTCAACAACTTGAAATGCTTGATGAATAGTGAATAAATTCTCTTTATCATATTCAAGCCTATCATAGGTCCTTACAATGAAGTTACAATGACAAAGTTATTCAACGTTCTTTCTCTATGGGCGATTTAGTGCTCTATGAGAATCAAGGCAATGTGATTGCCTTACCTGAAGGAAAAAGAAAGTTTATCCTGAACTAGTTTGGACCGTATATCATCACTAATATCTATAGATCAAGTGCTTATAAAATAGTGGATATGGATCGTACGCCTCTTAAGGAACCCATAAATTATATGCATCTTCAGTATGACCTCCACACAATATCATCCAATCTCAAACTGTCTATAACCACTCTTCAATATAATAAATCACCCCTCTGCCATGTATAGTGAGTGGATAAGCATATGACCTAGGATCATTGATGTCCACATCTATTGGAAACTGTGCTAGCCTGGTACATGTAATGTGCTTGAACATCCAAACTTATAGAAGGGTGCAAGTCATCAAACTCCTTCCCTCTACATGTGCAAAATCTTCCAAATCTTGGTAGAGATGGACTAGCATGCTCCATCCCCATGAGAATATAGTGTGTTGCTCCTCCATTACACAGATGACATATGCAAGGCCCTCATGCATGTCACTACCTCACCCATTGGGGCATATGGCTATCCCCACTGTAGCTATCATCAGTCTTCTCACGAGTGGAATTTTGTTGATAGGGTGAAGTAACCAATGAATGAGGATTCGACTCCTCATCTCTACGCGCATAACTCTATCGATACAATATATTTTCTCTCTCCTAAAGGTCATCGATGTGTGATCTATCTAGCATCTAATTGTATGTCCTCTAATCAGGAGTCTAAGAATGTGGTACACCTCCTCTAATGTGACTGTCACCTCTCCCACAGGTAGGATGAAGGTGGAGCTATCTAGATCCCATCTCTCCATCAAGGCCATGAGCATTGCTGCATGAAAATTGATGGTAGGCATATTGTATATGTACCATAGACCCACTGCCTCAAGAAGTTGTCAATCCTCTAATGAAAGTCAAGGAATCTGGCTTTGCAAATTTCAGTACGTGAGTCTAACGGTATGCTCCCACTTGTATGGAAATCTCTACAAAATAATGAATCATGAATAGGTAATCCATCAAAATCAATCAACTCATTATATAATGCTTGATTCCGTGTGTGCCCTTGGTCACCCTGCCTAGGGACCAAGGTGCTATAATGGGACCAGGGCGCTTTGGGAGGACCAGGGCGCCCTAGAGGGACAATGGCACCCTAGGAGGACTAGGGCGCCCAACAAGGACCATGACACCCTATTGGGTGCACATTGGAATTAGAGTTTCCCACCTAGTCAGCAAGGTCAACTTAGTCAAACAAAAAGTCAACAGAAAATACATATGCAGTTAAGTGGGCCTACCTCATCAAGCGGAATGTCATCGATCACAAATTGTTGTAGGATCTCCATCCGAGTAGTCATCTCAAGTCGTCATCAAGGAATTTTGTGCTATGTGGGCTCCTCTCCTGCACTCAATACAAAAAGGTGAAAATGATAAATGAATAGTGTCATTGTCACTATTAAGGTATTTACTTTTCTAAACCCTAATTTTGCATTTTTTGCTTAATCATAAATATCTTGCGCTAGGGAGCTCCAATTTCTGCACCATCGGTTGCATTGGAATCATGTCTTGGTTCTCTTTCTTACCAAATGTTCCATGATGTCCTTAAATCTTGTATCGAGCTTCGTTGAGAGCATTCGTCGTCACTTCTCTTCATAATTTGACGTGGTAAAAATGATACTCTGTTTCAACTCACTAATTAGCAAGCCAAAACAAGGGAGCATATAACTACCCTCAAATTTCATCATTCCTTAATAATAATCTAGGTGATATTGTGATTTTATCTAACACTAACTTATTTGGGTGCATTTTCCGATGAACTATGGGATTTCTTTCATTTTTTCGGATCTTACAAGGCAATTTGTGTCAAATTTTTTTTTTATAAATATTGTCCGACGTTCGTCGAAATTCCAACAAAACCAATTATCATCAAAATCTTTCCCAACGTTCATCATAATTTTGATGAAAAATAGAAAAGTGAAAAAAAAACAGTGCCGAACAGTGTTTTCGGTACTTGCGACATCATTTTGCTTGGTTTGTGAAGGTTATAGACCGAATTTTCCATAGCCGGATTTTTTTGCCTGTGAAGAAAAATCATGTCAGATAATATCAACAAAGAACAAAATAAGGAGACAAATGCTAGATTGTCGTCTAGCTTGAAAAGAAAAGGTGATGGGAAATGTTATTGTCCTTGCAAAAATTGTATGGACTTAAAGACTAGAAGAATTTAAACACAACAACTGAGAAACATTGTAGGCAACATGGTCACATTGAAGGGGGGCATGATTATCATCCATTGGTAAGTTGTTCATCATATTTTTTTATATTGATTGCATTTGTAAATGTTTATATCGTTTTAACAATTTATATACATAAAAAATCACTTGTTGAGATCATGATCATGGTTTATTTATGTTGATCATTTTTATATAGGTGGGGCACCCTAGGGCACAGGATATGGACTAGCACGACCCATAGAATGTGGTTTTCCAAGTGGAGGAACATGGAGGTGTGAATATCAAAGTTGAAGATAACGATCATATGGAAGAAGATGATCATGTGCCAGAAAATACAGTTGAAGATGATGGTACAAATACAATGATCCATGACACATTTAGTGCTAGTGCAGCTGATCACGGTGATCAAGATGACTTTGATGTTGTTCATGATTTACTAGTACTTGAGAAGGCATATAAGCCCCTTTACAAAGTCTCCCAAACAACTCTTCTCTTTGATGTATTATTGTTGGTGAACTTGAAGGTTATGAATGGTTTATCCAACATAACAATCTCACATATGTTAAGGTATGTTATATATGTTAATTTTTTTCATCTATTTTTGTTGTTATTTCATCACTAGTAAAGAAAAGGTGAAATACGTACCATTAATATTCTTTATATTAACAAATCATTTTTTTGTTCTAGATTGATAGGTTATTTTTTGTTACCACCATCAAATATTCTACCTCTCTCATATCGAGAATTATCTGCCATTATGAAAGATAGTGGAATGGAGTATCAAGCAATAGATGTGTGTCCCAATGATCATATTATATATCATAAACAACATGAATTTACAACAGAATTTCATGAATGGCATACCAGTAGATATTGAACAGATCAACTAACAAAAAAGGTGTCTTGCAAGGTTCTTCATTATATTCCCATTATTCCACGTTTGCAACGATTATTTAGGTGCGAAAGCTTGGTGCAATTTATGGATTACCATGCACACAATAGAAGTCGAGATGAAATTCTTCAAATGCCTGCAGATGGTTATACATTTCTGGAAATAGAGGAAAAATGGCCACACTTTAAAGAAGAACCTCATAATCTTAGGCTTTCATTGGCAGTGGACAGTGTCAATCCATTTGGAGAACTGAGATTTATTTACTTGGTGTGGCCTATTTTTGTTATCAATAATAACATTCCTCCATGGATGTCAATAAAGAGGGAGCACATAATGTTGGCAATGATTGTTCCAGGTATTGTTTTCATTTTATATTCATGTACATTAAATATAAAAATTGCAGTAAAATGGTTATAATAATTATGTAATGTTTTTGTTCATTCAACTGGGTAAGTACCAAGTTAAATATATGAATGTTTATATAAAGCCTCTTATCGATGAGTTGCTAGAGTTATGAAATGGTGTCACTATGTATGGCGTCTCTAGACCAATAGGAGAAAGACAATTTCAATTTCATGTAATGCTTGTATAGACAATTCATGATTCCCCAGGGCTAACACATTTTTGTGGTATGTTATAATATTCAACTTACGCACTTTAATAATGTTTAATTTTTTAAAGTATAAATTATGGATTTTTTTTAATATTAAAATAGTTCAGAACATATACATCATTCTATCAGGTGCCCTATTTCTTACATATATTTTGCATTATTTTTCTTCTATTTCCTGCTTTGTACAATATATTTTTTCACATGTATATCAAAACAGGTCATAGCTCTATGTCAGATGACTATGTATTACAATACGAACAACATATATGAAAGATTAATAGAAAATGCCTCATAGGCCAATCTAAAGGTAGCAAAAAGAAGCCACCCTGCTCATTGTTCTCCTGTGCCTTTCTCCCCATTTCTAGGGGGAAGCACATCTGAATCTTCAAGTTTGAGTTTTTGGATGTATTGAACCAAGTCCTCAATCTCCTTCAGATGCAACATATCCATATGCTTCTTGAAGTACTTGACATACTGGATATATTCCTTTAAAATCTACAGAGCACCCTCACGAACCAAGGTCATGAATCCATCTTTAGAGATCTCCAAGACATCAAAAACCTGTGACATAATATAGAAATGTGTGAGTTTGTTATTAAACTCAGTAAGCCTCCTCCTCTTGTTCTGAAAAAAATCTCCATTTCTTTCCTTCCAAAGAAACCACAACACCTCACAAGAAAAGATAGACCAGAACTGGTTCATCTTAAGGTCAAAAGATTCTACAAAACCAGTAAGGACCTCACTCCAGGAAGGACCAAGCTAGTGGTTCCAAACAATAGAAGGGCCAAGAAAAATGGACCACATACCACGGGAAAACTAACACTCAAAAAATGGGTGCTCAAAGGATTCTTGGACATTGCACACAACACATTTAATAGAAATGAGACCCTCAACACCTAAAACAGAACCAACAACTAGATTTTTTAACAGAAGGAGCCATCTAAAACAAGACTTTTTAGGTTCAATGGGAGAATGCCAAAATAAATCAAAAACAAATTGCCACCTGGACTTAGGCCAGTCAAAACCCCAACCTTGGTTAACTCTAGAAAAGATTGAGTAATCCTCCTTCAACATCAATTAAATTTGTTTAGTAGAAATTTCCAAAAATGGAGAGCCATCCAGCGATTTAAGTTGTTTCAAAAAGGAGACAGTATCCAAGATCTTACCGGGGAAAAAACAAACTATAGCCTGACCAATGAGGGAGTATGTTTTCTTTTGTGAAACAAAGATCTCATATTTAGACTTAATCTTCATCCAAGAGCCAAGTCGGTTGTCAATTAGTACATTGCTAATCAGAGATATACCTTTATCATTCCAAATCTTAGCAGAGCAGCTTTGAGTCAAAGCAAGGGGTTTATTGTTCAGGTTCACCCTCCACCAAATAGATCTATCCACAACAACATATGCTGGAGAACTGCCTATTGCATCCTTAGAGGGGAGTAACCTCCTTACCAGTGACCATGCCTTCCATAGTGAAGCAAATACACTGGAGCCAAACACCTTCATACTATAATCCCCTAATACAATATCACATAAAGGGATATTCCTCCATGTTTTACCTTTCTTAACAACCAACCTTTCAATATTGTTTCTTATCAACACCTTCCAAGGTTCATTTCCATATAGGGCTTTTACAATCCATTTGGAAGCTAAAGCAATGCCATGAGCCCTGATATCCTTGATACCCAATCCACCCATACATCTAGGTCTGTAACACCAATTCCAGTTCATACAGTGTCTCTTCTTGTGCCCCATCCCATTAGACCATAGAAATTCCCTCATAATCCTCTCAAGCTTATTGGTTTAATAATATTCAAACACCCATGCAGAGGTACAATATATATGATGTGAGAAGATAACCTTTTGAACAATCCTGCACTCTGCCAGCTAAAGAAAGCATGTGGGTCTAACATTTAAGATGTTTCTTTTCAATTTTAGAGTACATCCATTGCCACATATCTTGAGTAGACATATTAATAGCAAAGGGAATACCAAGATATCTTACAATAGAGTTTGGTCTTGCCCATTGCCAACCTTTGCATGGGATCCAATTTGGGGGAATCTTAGACCATCCAAGCACTGTGAATTTGTAGGGAGCTATCTTTGCCCCACAGGCCAACCAAAAAAATTGGATTCTCTCCATAGCATTATCAAAGTTATCCTCATTCAGGGCTAAAAATAACGCAGTATCATCAGCAAATTGAGCATCAATCAAATCATTAGCATTAGGAAGAGTAAGACCTTTGATAGGTGACCCAAGTTCTGGGACCCTTAAATGTAGTAAAGAGCATCCGCAATAATGACAAACAGGGCTAGGGAAATGGGGCACCCTTGCCTTATAGACCTCCTTAATGGGATAGGTTCAGACATATCACCATTAACCTCAACAACTATGGAGGAATCTTTAAAAATAATGTCTATCCATTTACAAAAGTATGAAGGAAAACCAAAAGCTTATAACATTCCTCTAACAAACGGCCATTCAATTCTATTATATGCTTTCTCAAAGTCCAAGAGGACCATTGCAACATTCTGATTATCCACTTTGGCTTAGTGCATTGCCTCCCAACTGGTAACCAAATTTTCTATAATATATTTATCTTTTATGAATCCAGTCCGTGTGGCCGAAATGAACTTACCTAACAATCCAGAAATTGTCCTTGCCAGTATTTTTTCAATAATTTTATATGAGTTATTCAATAAGGTCATATGTCTTCAATTTTTAACCAGAGTCATATCCCCACCTTTAGGTAACAACTTGATAACACCTTTATTGATATTTTCTCCAAGGGAACCCTGTGTAAAAATATCTTCATATAATGCCAATAGTTCTAGGCTTATCCACTATAAGTGCTTCTTGTAGAACTCAGCAGGTAGACCATCTATCCCTGGAGACTTGCCACTAGCTAATGAAGTGATAGAACTTTTGATCTCTTCTAGAGAGATCTTATGACTCAGAGCTTTAGCATCCTCACAAGATATTTTCTTAGGGATTAGCAATAAAAATTTCTCTAGGGACTTATGATTACTATCCCCATGCTCATAAGAGAAGAGACTATTATAAAAATTGAAGAATGCCTCTTTGATGGCTACTGGATCATTAGTGATTAAGTTGCTGACTTGAATGTTTTCAATAAGTTCTCTTATTTTTAGCTCTGATAAGATTGAAGAAATAACTGGATCCCTTATCTCCACCTTTAATCCAGTTCATTATATCTCTAACCTTCTACCCTTTGATCTTGAAGTTCTGTAATTTTCTTAAAAGGTTCTTGACCAAAGACAACTCTCCTTCCAGCCTAAGTTCATTCTCCTTACTCTGAGGTTCCTGTTCAAACTCATTAAGCCTAGTTTGAAGAAAGGAATCCTCCTTAGACATGTCCATAGCATACTTCTTACTAATAATCTGAAACACTTTCCTCCAGGAAGTAGTAAGATTCTCCCACTGCTCCCTTGGTTTGAGATGGGAGGAGAAAACTTTAGTCAGTTGAGAGACAATCATAATAGCTTATGCATTGTCCTTATCATTGAGCAAGGAGAAATTAAGTTTGAAGCCATTTTCTGTTGGCATTTTGGCATTAAGTTGTCATTGATGTCAACTGGCATAATGGGTATTCACATGAGTGTGAGTAGACAGAATGAAGGCTTATTGGTAAGGCATAAACCAGTCTGAAGGAAAATTGCTTGTTTTATGATGAAGAGGCAGAATGTTGAAGTTATCACAAATTACGGGAGGCAAAGATGTGTTATAGGTGCAGTGTACACTACTGGTTAGCAAAAAAAGAAGGTCTCACCGATAAAGGTGTGTGCCGGTATGAGGTTACTAAATGTTCAAGTTTGAACCGACTATGTGTTGGTGAGCAGAGTGATTGACCACTGTGATGTCATGTGGAGCCAAGGTGGTGAATAGGCAGAGGTCGATAAAACCATCATCGACACAGTTGGTGAAACTGTTTGTTGATATAAATAAAACAACCACAAATCATGGGATTGTATTTGACCGTTGCGGCTCCAGGAAGAAACAATGACAGAGGAAGATCAGGGAGTAGTTGACACCTGGATCAATGCAAATAAAATCCGATTCAGGAATACCTCAAAAAGAAAACAGCTGAAGCATATTACGTGTCAACAGATTTCAAGGTAGGAGATCTTATTTGAGATTTCTATTTTTAGCAAATATGCATTGAATTATGGAAACCATGTATAGATGCATCTTTGAAGGACAAGTGATCGATCCAAGATAGGTTGGATTGGATCTCATGAATATTGTGTCAAGAAGAGGAAACCCTAACCGCTT
This sequence comes from Cryptomeria japonica, assembly GCF_030272615.1. Lineage (NCBI taxonomy): Eukaryota > Viridiplantae > Streptophyta > Pinopsida > Cupressales > Cupressaceae > Cryptomeria > Cryptomeria japonica. The sequence continues at coordinate 250,048,699 of NC_081415.1, forward strand.
TGAAGTTTGAATTGCTTTCTGGCGGGAAATCACGAATAAAAAAGAGAGAGCAGAGCTCGAATTGAAGGCTAATTTTTTTATGCTGCTGAGAAGAGGAAGAGAAAAGAGAGAGAGTTAGTAAAAGAGAAGAATTGCAAGCCTCAAAAATAGTTGTAGGGTATGTGAGAAAGCATACCGGTGAGAGGATTCTACCGACATAACTATAATTTTGCATTTCAAGTCTAACCAGCAAGGTGTGGCAAAGCAGGCAACATCCAAGTGTGACACATTGTGTTGAGAGACTACGAGATTGAGGGAGAGAAAAATAGCAGAGGCCAAGAATCAGAGAAAGCAATCTCACAACCAGTAGTGTGAGATTCAGTGGAGGAGAAAAGACTGTCAACCGACAGTGAGTTATTTGATCGAAGAGTTACATAATTCATTTGTAACAAGAAGCCTTAATTGTATTCAATTAGTATTTGAATATACATCACCAAGTTGAAGCCTGGTGTAGGGGTTGGTGCCGTAAAAGTGCAAGGGTTGGTGCTCCTTGGGTTGGTGCCCTAAATCTTTGTAACCTAGTGTTTTACTTGTGAGGATGGATTGGAGCAGTAGTTTCCAACAACATTTCTCACTGAGGTTTTTCCCATATTGGGTTTTCCTCGTATATCTAGTGTTGTGAGTTGCATTTGTGTGTTTGATCTCTTTAGTTTTCCTTTTTTTTATTTACCAATTTGGTTGCTTAGAGATTGAATGGTTAACTAGTATTCTGAAGTTGATTTGAAAGTCAAAAAGATTTAGGAACCACTGATTCATCCCTCCTCTTAGTGGTACTTTATGTTCAAGAATTGGTATCAAAGCCTAGGTTTACGGTTATCTTTTAACCTTGGATAGATTCTGGACTTTGAACACAATGGCAAGAAATGAGTCTGCTTTCTCTGAAGCCCTGATGTTTGATGGATCTAACTATGCCTTTTGGAGAAGAAGAATGGAGACCTATATTTCCTCCCTGGGTTTTGATGTGTGGATGTCTATCAAGAATGGATATGTTGTCCCTAGTGTTCCTCCCACTGATCCAGATGCAAAAAAGGAGTATGAGAACATTGCCAAGGCCAAACATGATATCTTGAGCAGGCTGTCTGATAATGAGTTTGTAAAAGTTATGCACTGTGTATCTGCTAAGGAGACTTGGGATAAACTGCAGAGGTTGTTTGAAGGAGATGCAAAATTCAAAGAGGCCAAGTTGCAAGCACTAAGGGGCCAACTTGAAAGTATCAAGATGAAAGATGATGAAAAGGTTGCAGATTATCTTCATATACTTGATGAAACCGTGAATACCATCAGAGCACTCGGTGAAGAGATTGCAGATGAGACTCTTGTCAAGAAGGTTCTTAGATCTCTCACACCCAAGTATGATACTAAGGTGTCTGCCATAGAAGAAGCTAAGGATCTGAAGAATTTTACAATGGATGAGTTATTTGGTTCACTAACAACCTATAAGATGAGAACAACTGGTGATACTTCCTTAATAAAAGAAGCAACATTCAACATCACCAAAAAAGGCAAAGAAGCAGCTTCTCATAAAGAATCCAGTGAAGACTCTGATGATGAAGTAGCAAACTTTGTTAGGAAGCTCAAGAGAGGATCTAACTGGTATAAAGAAAAGCTACCACTTAAATGTTTCAACTATGGTAAGGTCAGATACTTTGCTACAAAATACCCCCACAAAGAAATCGGTAGAGATGAGTCAAGAGAGTTCAACAAATCTGCTGGCAAAGATAGGGAAAGAAACACCTACTAGCAAGGAAGGAGAGGCTACTAGAATTAGAACAACCTATGTACTATTAAGGATGCCACAACAGATGAATAAAATGCATCCGAAGATGATTACCATGAGAATGACATAAAAGTCAATCTCTTCATGGCACTTGGAGAACCAGTTGATGAAAATGAGGAAGAGGAGGATATTGAAGCTGAAGTGGGCTTGGAGGGTGAGCTTATTAGCACTCTTAAAGAATTGAGTAAAACAAGAAGAGAACTCAAGAGGGTTAATCTTGTTGCAATAGATGAACAAGATCTCTTGAAGTAATCCCTGGATGAGTCCAGTCAAGTTATATCTGACTTGAAATTACAGTTGGAAGAAACTAAAAAGATATGTGAAGCTACAACCTCTAATCTGACAAAGAAGGAAAGGGAGCATCAAGAGTTGGAAGAAAAAATAGTAAAGCTCAAAAAGGAGCTTGAAGAAAGTAAGGAAGAAATAAAAATAAGGAGCAAGTATGAAGGCAACACTGAGGCTTTAGACAAGATGTTGAGCAAACAGAAGCAATCCAAAGACACTAGTGGCCTAGGCTTTGAAGAAGGTCAAATTTCAACCCACAAAGATAAATCCGAAAAAGAAATAATGTTCACCCATTCAATTAAAGGTGAAGAAAAGAAGACATTCACTGTAGGCAAGGATACCAACAAAAAGACATATGCAGATGTTGTTGAAAACCGCCACTCAAATCGATATACAACAATGAACCAGGGGTCACACTTCTTGTATCAACATGCAGATCCAAGGAGAAATTAAATAATTGACCATGAAGGATTCATTCGATTCAACAACATGAAGGGAAGACCCCTAATGAGGCAGATCCATTAAGGACCAAGACAACCTAATTGGTATGTTCCAAACTTTCATGGTTACTGTTACCGATGTAACAAATTTGGGCATAGAATAGCTAACTGGAGACTAATTAATCAGCCCTCCAAGAGTTATGAAAGTAGAAATCCATTTAATGCACTCTGGGATATGAAGGTTATCCGTTATCAATGCAATGAATATGATCATAAGGGTTTTGATTGTAGAAAGATTAAACCAGTACCCTACAATAATTTTAAGGATGTTCCCTTAAATAAAAATATAAAATGCTATAATTGTCAAGGGTTTGGACACATAGAAAAGTTTTGTAAAAACTAGAATATCAATTAGAAGAAGACAAATCCAGATCAAGAGCTAGTAACTGAACTTAAGCTCAATATAGCAGTTGACAAGAAGAAGGAGACCAAACCAGTTTGGGTTGAGAAAGAAAAGGAAAAGGCAGAATCAAGTTTCATAGTATAGACTGCCTTACATGCTGAAAGGAAAAATCTATGGGTGGTAGATAGTGGTTGTTCAAACTGCATGACTGCTGACAAAAATAAATTAATTAAATTTGAAGACTGGAATGGTGGATCAATAAGGTTTGGAGACAATTCCTCCATCAAAATAAAGGGAAAATGAACTCAAAAAGCATTGATGGAAAACTAAAGGCACATGATGTATATTATGTGGAAGGCCTAAAGCGCAATCTACTGAGTGTGAGTCAGATGTGTGACAACGGTTACAAATTCACCTTTGACTCAAATGGTTGCCAGATAAAGAAAGACAGTAGCAGTAAAGTTGTAGCAGAAGGAAAGAGAACAAATGGAAATGTTTATAATTTGAAGGAATGTTATGAGTCCCAATGTATGTTAGGATAAGTAGATGAAAGTTGGCTATGGCACTGAAGATTACGAAACATAAATATTGATAACCTAGTTGCAGTAAGCGAAAAGGGGTGTGTGAGGAATATTCCACCTATCATCAAACTGGTAAACATATTTTGTGATGAATGTGTAAAAGGTAAGCAAACTAAAGTGAGCTTTAGGACAAAAGAGCACAACACCTCAAGACCACTTGAAATTGTGCATACAGATCTATGTGGTCCAACTAGGAAAAGTGCACTTGCAGGTGAAAGATATTTTATGCTCTTCATTGATGACTACTCAAGAATGACATGGGTCACCTTTCTGCAAGATAAATCACAAGAATATGAAAGATTCAAGATCTTTCAAAAGATGGTTGAAAAAGAAAGTGGGTACAGGTTAAAGTGCCTAAGATCAGATAGGGGTGGAGAGTTTACATCAAATGAATTTGAAGATTATTGTGAAAAACATGGAATTAGAAGGCAATACTCTCCTACTAGGACACCACAAAAAAACGGTGTGGTAGAAAGGAAGAACAAGACAGTCAAGGAGATGGCCAGAACCATGTTAAATGAGGCCAGTTTGTCGGACATATATTAGAAAGAAGCTATTCATACAGCTACATATACCTTAAACCGGGTTCAATTAAGAACAAACAACAAAATGAGACCTTATGAGTTGTGGTATGACCAGAAGCCATCAGTCAAATACTTCAAAGTATTTGGAAGCAAGTGCTTTATCAAGAAACATATGGATGGTCTAGGAAGTTTTGACTCCAGGAGTGATGAAGGAATCTTCCTTGGTTACTCATCTAACAACAAGGCCTACAAATGCTACAATAAAAAACTAAGAAGAGTCATTGAGAGTGTGCATGTAAAAGTTGATGAAGATATGCGCAAAAGATGTTAACCAAAGATTAACTGGTATGATAACTCTGGTGATGAAGAAGATGAAGTTCAGTCAGATACTGAACCAGAGGTAGCATCCAAGAAGGCCTCCAACTGGTATGTACAACTGAATCACCCGAAAGAGAAAATTATGGGAAATAAGAGTGATGGTGTGCAAACTAGAAGAAGACTTGCCCATAATGATGAACAAGTCAACCTATGCCTTATGACTGAAGTGGAACCTAAAACATTCAATGAGGCTAGCAAAAGACAAGAATGGATGGATGCCATGGAAGAAGAGCTACAACAGATTGAGAAGAACAAGACTTGGGAATTAGTCACTAGACTAGAAGATAAGAACATCATTGGCACTAAATGGGTCTACCAGAACAAGATGAATGAAGAAGGTAAGATTGTTAGGCACAAAGCCAGACTAGAGTGTAAAGGATACTCTCAAGTAGAGGGGATTGTCTTTGAAGAAAAATTTGCACCAGTAGCCAAATTAGAAGCAATTAGAATGTGTCTAGCCTACTATGCCTACGAGGGATATAAAGTATACCAAATGGATGTAAAATCTGCCTTTCTAAATGGAATTTTGGAAGAAGAAGTGTACATGGAGCAACTAGAAGGGTTTCTGCTACATGATGATGAGATATTTGTGTGCAGATTGAAGAAGACCTCGTATGGTCTAAAGCAAGCTCCTAGAGCATGGTATTCAAGATTAGATCAGTACTTGAAGGAGCAGGGATTCAAAAAGGGAAGTGCAGATAGAAATTTGTACATAAGGAAAGATGGGAATCACATGATCATTGTGGTTGTATATGTAGATGACATTATCTTTGGAGGAAACAAGGAAACCCTCTGTAAATAATTTGCTGATTAGATGTAGTCAGAATTTGAGATGTCAATGCTTGGTGAATTGACATACTTCCTTGGGTTGCAAATATTACAGCAAGATAAAGGAATCTTCATCTCACAAATCAAGTATGCAAAGGAGATGTTGAAGAAATTTCAACTAGAAGACTATAAACCGGTAAGTACCCCTATGTTAACCGACATCAAATTGAGAAAGAATGAGGAATCACCAGTGGTGGATCCAACTCTTTACAAATCCATGATAGGTAGTCTACTGTATCTAACTGCTTCAAGACCAGATATAGTTCAGGCAGTATGCATGGTAGCCAGATTCCAAGCTGCACTAAAGCAGTCACATATGAATGTTGTTAGCAGGATTTTTAGGTACCTACAAGGGATGCTTAACTATGGTTTGTGGTATCCTAAACAAGGGGATTTTATCTTGGAAGCATACACTAATTCTGATTGGGTAGGTTGCATTGATGATCGAAAGAGCACAAGTGGTGGTGCATTCTTTCTAGGTGACTGGTTGGTCTCATGCCATAGCAAGAAGCAAGACTCAGTCTCTCTATCTACTACTGAAATTGAATACATTGTTGCTACTACATGCTACTCTTAGGTGCTTTGGATGAAGCAAACCCTCAAAGACATACAAGTAAACATCACTGATCTTATTCTCATCTGGTGTGACAATTCGAGTGTAATCAACATTGCAAAGATTCCGGTGATGCATTCCAGAACAAAGCACATTGCTATCAAGTATCACTTTCTGAGAGAGAAGGTTAAAGGACAGGAGGTAAGGATGGATTATGTTCCTACTGGCGAACAAGTAGCTGACATTTTCACCAAACCATTACCAATAAGCACTTTTGAGTACCTTTGACACAAGTTGGGAGTTGTGTCATCTATCTAGAAGGCTTTATGTGGTTCAGGGGGAGCTGATAGTGGTCAAAGGGGAAGCTTAGTATGGATCAAAGGGGGAGTGCACAGTATCCTTTGTCATTGTGTCAAAGGGGGAGAAATGTACCGATATAGTGTGTCTTGCGAGAAGTTGACATCAATGCCAAAGGGGGAGATTGTTGGCATTTTGACATTAAGTTGTCATTTATGTCAACCGACATGATGGGTATTCACATGAGTGTGAGAAGACAGAATGAAGGCTTACTAGTAAGGCATAAACCGGTCTAAAGGAAAATTGCCCATTTTATGATGAAGAGGCGGAATGTTAAAGTTATCACAAACTACCGGTGACAAAGATGTGTTACATGTGTAGTGTGCACTATCGGTTAGCAAAATAAGAAGGTCTCATCGATAAAGGCATGTACCAGTATGAGGTTGCTAAATGTTCAAGTTTGAACCAACTATGTGTCGGTGAGCAGAGTGATTGACCATGGTGATGTCATGTGGAGCCAAGGTGGCAAATAGGTAGAGGTCGGTAAAACCATCATCAACATGGTTGGTGAAGCTATTTGTCGATATAAATAAAACAACCACAAATCACGGGATTGTATCTGATCGTTGCGTCTTGAGGAAGAAACAATGGCAGATGAAGATTAGGGAGTAGTTGGCACCTGGATCAATGCAAAGAAAATCCGATTCAAGAAGACCTCGAAAAGGAAATAGCTGAAGTGTTTTACGTGTCGACAGATTTCAAGGCAGGAGATCTTATTTGAGATTGCTATTTCTAGCAAATATGCATTGGATTATGGAAATAGTGTACAAATGCATCTTTGAAGGACAAGTGATCGATCCAAGACAGGCTGGATTGGATCTCATGAAGATTGTGTCAGGAAGAGGAAACCCTAACCGCTCCAAAGTTTGAATTACTTTCTGGCGGGAAATCACAGATAAAAAAAGAGAAAAGCTCGAATCGGAGGGTAATTTTTTGATGTTGCTGATAAGAGGAAGATAATAGAGAGAGAGAGTTAGTAAAAGAGAAGAATTGTAAGCCTCATAAATAGTTGCAGGGTATGTGAGCAAGCATACCGATGAGAGGATTCTACCGACATAACTATAGTTTTGCATTTTGAATCTATACAACAAGGTGTGGCAGAGCAGGCAATATCCAAGTGTGACACAGTGTGTTGAGAGATTGTGAGAGTGAGGGAGAGAAAGATAATAGAGGCCAAGAATCAGAGAAAGCAATCTCACAGCCAGTAGTATGAGATTCAATGGACGATAAAAGACTGTCAACCGACAGTGAGTTATTTGATCGAAGAGTTGCAGAATTCATTTACAACAAGAAGCCTTAATTGTATTCAATTTGTATTTCAATATACATCACCAAGTTGAAGCCTAGTGCAGGGGTTGGTGCTTCTTGGGTTTGTACCCTAAATCTTTGTAACCTAGTGTTTTACTTGTGAGGCTGGATTGGAGCAGTAGTTTCCAACAACATTTATCACCGAGGTTTTTCCCATATTGGGTTTTCCTCGTATATCTAGTGTTGTGAGTTGTATTTGTGTGTTTGATCTCTTTAGTTTTCCTTTTTTTGCTTTACCGGTTTGGTTGCTTAGAGATTGAGTGGTTAAATAGTATTCTGAAGTTGATTTGAAAGTAAAAAATATTTAGGAACCACTGATTCATCCCCCCTCTTAGTGGTACTCTGTGTTCAAAATTTTCCCTTTTATGTCTAATCATAGAGGAGGGGTCAAGGTCCAAATCAATAATGACAAAAATAGGAGAATGATCTGAGATGCTAGCAGGGGATACACAAATGAGGGCTTGCCCCCTCTAAGGGAGGAGGAAAAGAAAGAAGCGTCTGCATTACATCTATCCAATCTATAATACAGTCTTTGTTTACCACTTTGGTTGTTGCACCATGTGAACCAGATACCAGAAAAGGAACCCTTCCTCTTCTCCATGGGATCAATCAGATTAAATCTTCTAGTGAACTTGGCCCAAAAAAATTGTTCATTACCCATCTAACAATGTTTAATACCACCACTTTTGTCATCACCATGCTCAATCATATTAAAATCTCCCATAAAATTGCAATGTGCATTCGGCAAACTGGTTGTTAACCAGTCCCAAAGTCTAGCTCTTTCTCTGTAATCATTAGCAGCATAAAAGTTGTAAATACCAAAAAAATAATCCTTCTCCTTAAAGATAACCCGCAAGGCTCTTTGACAGGGAGAGACACCATTTCCAATAATCTTATCTGTCCACTTGGGGCCAACCATAATGGTAGTACCACCTTTCCCCCTTTCATGATTGGAATGGAACCCTATGGCCTGATCCCACAGAAATATCAACATAGTATAAGCCTGAAACCCCACCACTTTGATCTCTTGAAGGCATATAATGTCTTTTTCTTTAATGCTATTACACCATTTTCTAACCACATATTTTTTATCAGATATCTCCAGGCCCCTAACATTCTAGCTATGTATGTGCATCATCATAAAAATTTATTTGGAGGAGGGTTTTTGGTTCTTGTACAGTCTATTGAAGCACTCGGGCACCTCATTAGCTTTTTTACTATTATCATTGGAGAGATATTGTCTATCAGATGTTTATCTTTTCTTTCTCAAATTTTTACTAACCACTTCTATGAATTGCTCAACATTACTACTAACTAAGCCATCTGAGTCAAAGGGCACAATCTGCTTATCTGAGGTTTCTTCCACCATGGAGTTCATGATACTAGGTAAGGAGTTACTCGACCTCAACTCAGATGGGACTAAAGTGGCATTTCTTAAAAGATCAACCTTCGCCTTAATACTTGCAACAACAATTTGTTGGGAATTCAATCTAGGTTGGTGGGAGGAATTCAAAACCCTTCCTTGATCAGAGAAAAGAGACTTAATTTGAATTGATTGACACTCTCCAGTGATATTAGGGGGATCTTTTATGAGAGGGGCTTGAACAACTTCATATTCATCCTCAAACAGGGGATTAGAAAGACTAACAAATTTATTTCCACTATAATCACCAGAAGGACACTCTATGCCAGACTTAACCTTCTCTTTGCCCATGTCGGATAGAGTGTCCATTGGTAAAGAGACACCCTCTTTCAAGGAGGAAACAAATTTTGGCGTTCTTCTATTTTCACTTCTTAGATGATTTTTATCATCAATATTAAAATTAGCATTATGGGGTTTCTTCAAAGAAGGGCAGTCCTTTCTCATATGTCCATTATTTTTACAGAAAAAACATGACCTCACGAACGAGCGCCAACAAACCAGTTCAAAATCCGAGGAGGGTGACAAGGCATCCTTCCTGGATCCGTACAAGTTGTAGAGCGCTCTATTCTTAAAAATCATATAAATTATGGATTTTTTTAAAAAATCCATTCAATATATTTAATTATAAAAATTAACATATTTAATCCAATGATACATGATCTTGCAGGTCTTCAAACAAAGGGAAAATTTGCAAGTCCAGTTTGTGGTTCAAAGATGAAATCTTGTCATTCAACAATTTTAGGAAGGCAAGTGTTTGATGAGTATAGGCACTTCCTCCACAAAAATCATAAGTATCGAACTACCGAAAAACATCTTTTCAATGAAAAAGCAAAGACTACATCAAAACCATGAAGAATGACACCTCGCCTATGGAAGTTGGAATATAATAGAATTAATTGTCAAGGCAATGCCATTCAATCTAATTGTTTATCTATCATTTATGATATGTTTGGAATTTATTTTTTTATATTGTGTTTTGTTTACTCATGCTGTAATTGACGATGATTGTCATTGTTAACATTTTAAACTTATATGCTTCATGAAGGTCGTCAAGGCATTAATTGCCACCTTCCAAAGAGACTAAAAAGTTATCTTAAAGAATTTAGTAGGCTGCCCTACTATGAGTAGTTACAAATTGTGCATTTGTTTGATAATATACATATTGGAAAGAATATAACAAAGACGTTATGGAAAATATTGGATGGAAGGCATGACAAAGAAAAAATTGTCAAAATTTATAGTGACATTTAGGAATCCAATCATGCAATGAAAACTGTCATTCAATTAAATAGCGGTGGAGACCAAATTAATATAAGTTCCCTTCCTTGGTTATTAACGGAGCAGCAAAGCAATGCTATAAAAGAGGTCATATGAAAAATTCATTTTCCCATAGGATTTGCTATGAACATAAACAATCTCATAACTAAGAAAAGTGAATTTGGGCCAGGGAGGAAAACACATGATTGGCATATATTCATTAAGGTAATTCATGTTCGTGTATATTTTCTATATATTTATATACTACACGTAATTTTCATTGTATTATGTTTAGTACTAGTTTTGGAAAAATAATGAAAGGATCATTTTATAATTGTTGCAGTATATTTTACCTCTATCTCTCCTAGACCACTTCGACAATATTGTCAAGCAAGTTATATATGATCTTGGAAAATACATGAGGTAAGTAGTGTTATTTGTTAAATTTGTTGTTTAGGTATTATATTTGCCATTTGCTTTACTTGTTATGTAATATATTGTATATTATTTTGTTAATTCTCGTTAGTATATTTGCATCTCGAATCACTTGTAGATGGTTTTCATCTAAAGGAATCCATAAAGAATATATAAAATATTAGAAGAAAAAATTCCTCGTCTAATGTGTGAAATGCAAAAGTGTCTACCTTCGAGATTTTTCAATGCACAAAAACACTACCTCATACACCAAGTTGAGGAGATTGAATTGTGTGGACTTGTACACACAAGGTCAATATGGATGGTTGAGAGGCACTTGAAAGTTTTGAAGGCTTTGGTTCGACAAAGAGAACATCCTGAGGGTTCTATGGTGGAGGGATATATGGTATACCAAACTATGGTGTACATTATTGAATATCTTCCTAAGTTTGCTGCAAAGATCCATGTAGATCGCAGTTGGGATCCCAACCCCATTAACAAATTTGAAGGGGAGTACCTGATGGTGAAAGGTAGATTTAGGAAAGTGAGAGGTAATTATTGGATGTTCATGGACATTAATCTGAATACATTTTCATTTGTTTTTTATATATAGTGTAGTTAATTAATTCTTAATCTTCAACATACATCAGTTGTAAATTTCTAGTTATTTTTTCTACAATTGCTCGAGAGTGAGATGCACTACATTTTTATGTCGCAAACAATCTTGATTGGATGACGGTATGGATTTAACGATGTCAAGAATTTGGTTGCACATTAACATGGGAAGGTGTGGTTTCACTGGTTAAAGAAGCTCATCGTAATAGAAATTTCAATGTTACACCAAGGGAAATTGTTTTGGCATATGGTCTAAGAGATAAACAGGTACGTATAAATATATTAATCACCCATATTATTAATTTTTTTTCAATTGTAATGATGTATATATATAGATGTTGTTTTTTGCATACATTCGACCAAGAATAAATATGTTTATCAACTGGCGATGCAATAATTTTTACAGGTTTGACATATTGCAGGTGAAACACCACCAAGCTATGTGGTGCAATGGTCATAAATTTCGCATAAAAAAGTTCGATGACATGAAGAAAACTTGTGATTTTGGGATAACTGCGGTATTTCAGGTGACTAATGTTTCATCTAGAAGCGACATACATCCTCAAGTATCAGAAAATCGATACTATGGGATTTTGGATGATATACTTGAGTGTGACTTTAGGTCCTTCAAATTAGTTCTTTTCGTCATCCAATGGTACAAACTACGATTGAATGAAAATGATCTTGACATAACTATTATTAAACATGATGTCATGCCCAACTTTTGGGCACGAACGGGAAATTTTTTTTTTTTAAAATACTTAACTAATAAATGACCTACTTAACTAATAAAATCAACTAAGTGCGATTAACTTAAATAAATAATGCAATTTGGGTTAGGTCATAACTATTTTGTATAAAACGGGTAATTAAACTCAGTTGGGTGACAAGGTTTACTAAGTCATCTACGAGCTAATATTTCCCCAAAAAGGATTAACACTAAACTTTACTAATAAATAATTAAAATCCCAAGTATAATGTTTACTTCCGAATTCTATCTTTCTTTATGAAATTTGTCTTATCATTCTTATCCTTCTAGGATTTCTAAATTCGCAATTTAAGACACCTTCTCTAAATGAAATTTCCGTAATTTAAATAAAATACTTTATAGTCTAAAACTTAGAATGGTCCTCTTGGCCCTTCAAGGGACCTAGTGTTTACACCCCTTTTATTTTAAAACTAATCCACCTAAGTATAAAATTCCTCCTTATAAAAATTGCCCCTACGTTTGCCCGATACTTTAAAAACATACGGAACTTAATTCTGCAATTAATTTACAATATGAACTAAAATAAACCCACTGATTTATATATATAAATATATATATATATATATATAAAGATATATATATATATATAAAGATATATATATATATATATATTTAAATATTCTGATTTATGAATGTATCCACAAAAGAGGTGGGGGTTTTAATTCAACTATTAAATTTCCCCCTTTTTAAACAATTTTATTTTTTTGACTACTTATATATATATATATATATATATATATATATATATAAATTTTATATATTCATTTACATATTTACTTATACTCCCCATATAACCAAAAACCTCACATGTTTATTTGATTTGGGAGTGTTGCCCTAACCCGAAAATTAGGGTTAGGGCGAACACGTTAATGCCCCAAGCTTTTCTTTCTTTTTTTTTTTTTGTGTATGCATTGTGGTTTTGAGCAGGTGGGGCGGTGCGAAGGGGACCGAGAGAGGAGGAATCGGCAGAGCGGGGAGAGGAAGAGCGAAGGAGGCGGCGGTGCAACGTTTCAACGCGGCGAAGAACGTTTATGTTACGGGCGGAGCCACTGGTGGGCGGGGGTGTTGGTGTGGGCGGCGGGTTTCCCCCGGGCGCCGCTGTGGCTACCCATAGTGCGGCCGGCGCTGCTCACTGTGGGTAACCACAGTGGCGGCCGGGCACCCCCCCGCGCCACCGCCGGCCACTGTGGCTCGGCTCCTACCTTCGTCAGCGAGTATGGAAACCCTGCGATGGTCGTTTTCCTATTTTTTTTGTGTGTTTAATATAAATGCAAACAAATACATTTATATATATATATATATATATATCTATATATATATATTTATATATATATATATGTATATATATATATATCTATATATATATATATATTTATATATATATATGTATATATATATATACACACAGGGTAACTGAATATAGTTACAGTGTCTCAGTTTAGCAGATTCTTTAATTAAAAAATATATATATATTTATATATATATATACACACTTACATACATGTATGGACGTATATATATATATAAATATATATATGTATTTATATATATTGGTGTAGATATATGTTTTAAAAGACTTGTATATCAGGTCTCTTTTTCTGTAAATTAACATTATCAGGGCTACAAATGTATATATATTATTTTTGTAACAGAACCTACAAATAACATTTCAGGGCTAAAAACATTATAAATATTTCTTTTGTGCTATCATTTATTTATGTATTTTTTTATATAATCCCATATAAGCTTTCCTATTATGTTTAATCTTAACTTGTAAAACAACAAATGCATTTAAAGGAGTTTCCTACCTACATTATTTTTCCTTGACACTAAAATACTAAACTAAATGCAATATATATTTTTTTTGAAAGAAATAAACTGCTGTAATAAGTTTCATTTCCTGCAATAAATGGGAAGAATACATCTTATTTTGTAAACCAAATAGCTAAGACTACACACAAGAAATGGACTTTTAAATAAATTTCTTTTGCAGATTTAAATAGAAAAATAATGGACTGTTTTCTTTTAAATCTACAGCAACCTAGTTACATTTATTTGCAGAATACATGAAGAATAAAATGCATCTATTTTTCCATCCTTGTTAAACACAAAATTTTCATACAATCTAATATACTATTTCTTTCATTTGCAACTAACAAAAATAGGAAAACATCATATATTTCATTTTCTTTTGCAAACTACCAATAAGGAAAAACATGAGTATTCATTGACAAATATAAATACAAATAGACAAGGATACAAAATAAACATTATTACAAATGGGATGAAATCCCAGCAATGCTTTTTTTTCTCTACATAATAACTTGAATATAATACAACATTTTTTTTTTTTCTTTCTTGAAAGTAAATACTATACATGCTCTCTTTTCTCTTTTTATACAAATTACTACATTTAATCTATCTCTTTTTTTTTGGAAACATCTTTCTGCAACATAAAACAGCCACATAGCTCTTTAATCCATCTTTTCCCATTCCCATGCAACCTGCAATAAAACACATTTTTGACCATGGGAAGCTCACCTCCCAGCCTAGGCTTACTAGAAGCCACCCCCGAGCTTGGAGAACCAAGCACAAGACGGGCTACAAACATGCAAACTCTTCACAAACATAGGAAGACACTTACATTCAAATTTCCCTTCCCAAGCTACACATTCACCACTTTCATGGTGACTCTTCCATGGGTGGAAGTGGACCAAGTACCAATGGGGAGAATGCATGCCAAAAAACAATACAACATAAACCACCTCATGGCAATACAAATGCAACCAAAAATACTTCCATAATCCTTATGCCCCCCAAAAGGCTCATGGCCATATTTACTCCCCTTATGACCCCCAAATGCATACACAAGGCTATGCATCAAGGGTCACCAAGGACACCCTTGAGAACACTCTCCATGAGGAGAGCCTCTCACCCATGGCTGTCATACTCCTTCCACCCCAAGATCTTCCTACCCTCCCAAGGATAGGAGATCTTGGACACTCCCAAAAACAACAAGAAATACAAACAAACACATAGAAAAGAAAACTACACATTTTAACTTCAACACAAAAACTTCATAAAACACAATCTTTCAAGCAACTCTCTTCTTTTACAAAACAACATAAACTAACATTTACAACATAACAAGAGGAAGAAGGGAGTAACCAACCTTATTCTGCCAAAAAGGTTTGCTAAGTTTAGTTGGGGATGAGCTGCCCAATTCAACACTAACTTTCTCCAAATTCCACCAAAATGCTAAACTCCTACTAACTTTTTCAAAACAAACATAATCTCCAAGAAAGGAGAGTGGGTGATTACTCACTAAGTTTCCAAATTCTTGCCTAAGAAGGCCTCTCACACACTTCCCAACCCCTTGGGTGAGGTGTGAGTTCCCATTGGTTGCCCTTCCCAAACTCTTGCACATTACTCAAATTGGAAAGGGAAAAGGTGGAAGAAGATGGGGAAGAGAGTTTAACTTCTAAAGGGAAGGTTCTCTATCCTAGGAAGAACTTTCCAAGTTCAATTTTCGTGCATCTTGAAAATATCACTTTTTGAAGTGACTACATAGTCACATGGGAGAAGCCACATGTTGCAAAATACCCCTAACCCATAGGTATACCCTTTGGACCTTTGGAAAAGCCTAAAAACTTACCCTAGGAGTCCATTAAACCCCTTGGAAACCCCACTGAAGTTTACCTACGGGTCAAGCTTGAGTTGACCACTCCCATGACTCCCTACCCAAGACAAATTTGGGACCACACTCAAGTTTTTGAATGGCTTTGGTAGAAACAAAAATCCCTCCAAGAGACAAGTCAAAATCAATGACACTTAATCAGCACATGTGTCAAGTGACACAATAAAAATACGATATAAAAAGCACACATGGAATTTGTCTCTTGTAGGTTTACACATATACATATAAATTAAATTTTACACTCAAGCATTATACACATCACAAATAAAATACATTACAAGGGGGGGGGGGGGGGGTGTTGTCTCTCCACATAGACAACTCCCGGCTTAACAAACGCACATTGGTCTAGGCTTGGTTCTCCATTAAATTCCATGGTCACATGGATAATTTCCTGTGCATCTCAATTAACACATTAGTAACTCCAAATAATCACAATTATACATAATCAAATACATGGATCTTCATTACACATCAAACACTCATACATTTGACAACAATAATCCAATATCTCATTTGTTTCAAATTAAATTTCACATATGCAATTAACATAATTTCCCAAAAATGAACCATTCATAAATATGCATCATTTTTCTTTCATCAAAATAAAATCCTGCAAATTCCCAATAATGACATTCACCATCATAATGTAATTCTATTCTAGTAACATATCTAAAGTTTCATAATCATCATGCATGAAATAAAACATCAACAAATGTCAGTGTGATCCAAATCATGGAATCATATAAGTTCTAAGTCCATAAAGCATATAATAAAGCATCCATAATAGTCTCAATATGCAAATATCTGAAAATGTCGGGGTAGGGCCTCACACATGATAATGGATTTACAATGGTCAATACAAGGTCATTTGAGTGAGCTGGAAATGAGCCCTATGTTCTTCCAAGCCAATGTGAGCAGGTATTTTACTCAGAGGTTCCACATAAACTGGGTTGGTAATTTGTTGTTAGACATGATCCTAGAGGAAGGCCGGTAAAGTATAATGTCATGGAAGAAGAAGATACAAAAGAACTAGAAGATGGTGTACATGATGATCAAGATCAATAGTTAGTTGATGATGTGCTCGACAAAGATGTCGAAGAAGAGGAACAAGATGACGATGATGTAGGAGTTAATGTTCATGAAAATGGTGATGATGATAGCAATGATGAGGATGATGATGATGATGATGATGATGATGATGATGATGATGATGATGGTGATGATGATGGTGATGATGATATGACCAATAATCCTTACAATATCGATTCTGGATCGAAAGATACACACAAAGAGTTAGATGAAGAAGAAGATCAATGGCACGATTTAAATGTATGATGTATGCGATTAGTATATTATCTATTTGATATTGATTTCTTGATATTTTTTGGTGAAATCTAAATTTTGTGATTATGTGGGAGGACTTGTTTGTAATTATGTGGGAGGACTTGTACTTTGTGATTATCTTTACATGTATCTTTACATGTCAAGTCATTTATAATTTTACAAATTTACAAATATTTGCATCATTTTGTGTTCCCTGTAGAGATATTTATAGAAAATTTAATGGATGAATCATTTCAATGGTTTATTATGCAATAACACAATGATTCCTATTATGATGTATGATGCACCCGATACTATTTTGTATCTATGCTCTTAATCTAATTCAAGGAGATGATGTTTACCAATATTGATATTTCAATAAGTCTATGATATTTGCATGAGCTATTGTAGATAATACCTTAGGGAATGTGTGTTGCATTAAAGTATCATTAAGAAGTGTTGCAGATAATACCAACACTACCCATGTTTACCCTTTGCACGTGTTTCATGGCATACACACTAAAACACTTTACATACGTTTCACCCTCCTATTAAACAATGAATTTCATAGTTTAGTACATATACTTTCGTAGTTCTTCTACTCGATTAGTGACCCCCAAAAGCACCCAAAGCTCAAAATTTTAATACATATATAGGTTATCAAGAGATCCTAAATCCTAGAGAAATAGCCACTAACTCATGAACAAACTCAGGATTGGACTTGGCCAATGAACAAGTTTCGGCATGGAAGCTGCAATCTTCTACTCTTTAGGCTCTACAAGACCTAGGTGGGTTTACTTATTGCAATGTTATCCATATACTGGATAAATGTTAACTGACAGTGCATTATGCAACTGAAACTTTCAATGAAAATATACCAAGGAAAAACATAACATACTATGAATTATGACTTGAACCTCAGATTCTTATCACTTTTTCTTGCATTGAAAATGACTCTAATCTACTTCTACTCCTAATACAGAAAAACTAGAAAACTAAATATAAAAAGTGACATAAGAATGAAAATATGACCCATAGACTTCAAGAAAGTATGATCAGTGCATGTTCTAAGGGAAAACTGAGTCAAACAACAATCCTAGTGACAAACAAAGTAACATTATTAACATTTAAAGTCCAATACTAAATAGTTAAGACTTGCTTAAAATGTTTAGATTGGGAATGTATTCACAACCTTCTCACACTCTTAGAGTTAGTTGTAGTATTCAAGACAAAATTTAGTTCATTTAGCTTGAAATGAAACCCATCCAAAAATACACATTCCCCCTTGGAGAAGAAAAATAGCATGTGGCATTAACAAAAAAATTAATACAACATAGCACAAAAGATATGAGCCATAAATGAATGTTCTATTTATTGATTTTTAATATAAAATTGATACACTCATGAAAATATTACAGTGAGTCGCCAAAACTGCTAGAAGACTCTTTGTTGTTATAATAAGGTTTCTCTAATGCATACAAATCAAGAGCCTGGAATCCTTCTTCTTGGCCCTAAATTCCCTTTTATAACACAAGGAAGCAAAACAAGCCTCAGGCCGAAGAAGACATATGCCAAAATATAATTGCACTACAAAAAAGACCTAAAGCCTAAGACCTTGACCTCTGTTTGCAACTTGCATTGAGTGATGGTGGCTAAAAAGGTATCATCCTAGAAGCTCGAGTTGTGGGTCTTCAAAAGATGTTCTCACATATGTACTTCATATCTGCTTCTATCGGGATCATAAAATGCAATCTGGCATGTGGTGGCAAGTGTCTTGGAGATTGCTCCTTGTGGGCTGAGTGTTTTAATCATTTTCCTAAAATGAACATACTGCACAAAACTTTTAGGAATAGAAAAAATGGAAAGATTGTGACTAGTCCTCCTCTTCAGGATGCTCTTCTTCCAAGGAGAAATACTTTATATGTAGCACCTCAATCTCAGCAACTGGCCAAGAAAAAAACTTTAGGCTATGCAATGTATTCATAGCTTCCTTTGTTTTGTGGGCAGGCACAACTGCTACTCCTAGAGCAAAGTTATGATACATTTTCTCTACTTCCATAATTTTATCAATAATATTAAAAAATGTATCTCCTTGGTTTGGACCACCTTCCAAGGATGTCAAGATGATATTTATTGCTTCCTGGAAACCTTGTTTCCATTCTTCTAAGCTCTCAATTTGCTTGTCAAGTGTGGACTTCATCCAATTTATTAATGATTTTATTTGAAATTCTCAAAATCGAATCTTTCCTAATTTTTAAAATAATTTCTTACAGCTTCATCTTTGACCCTTTGGATTTCTTTGTTTATCTTCTCAGGCTCCTCGAGTCTAATTCCTCCAAAAGAGTTAGCTGCCATCTTCTTTATTTGGTCTTTTAATGGAATGTTCTCAATAAATAATTCATTGTAATTGGTATTCAAAACAACATGCATATCCTTTAGATTTGTACGCGTTTTCTCTAAATCCTCTACTTCCAGCTAAGTAAATTGGACTGCATGCTTGGAAATTTCTATAGCCTCTGAAGAAGTAGTGTCCTCTAAGGTCCTTACAACAACATCCCCTATTTTTTATTGCACCCCTTGCAAAACTATGGGATTTTTAATGCTAGGGGTCTTTGACCATAAAGAAAAAGCTTTTGAACTTATATTTACACTGGAGCCATGATCTCCAAACTCTCTTGCAAAATCGGGGTCCTTCTGCCACATGATCTGATCTAACAAGAAAATTCTCTCAAAATTCCACCCCAGGACAATGAGCACTCAACTTTTCACTACCATTTCTTTGCCCTCTTGAGGAGTGCAATCGAAATTATTCCTGTCCAAATTGTTGATTTCTTCATCAGACATGTTCTTCAATTTATCCCTTAGCCAAAATGATCTAAACTTAGGGGTATTAACAAAATCGTCATTCGCCATAAATTTCTTTGAAGCAATAATCCTCTCATGATCTGCTTCTTCTATAGGGATTGTGCTTGGGATGAGAACCCTATTTAGATCATTGAAAATTTTGGCATTTGCATCATCTTGGAATGTTTCCCTTGGAGGAGAAGGTGGGGGCACTGAAGTATCAAAATCCTCCTGGATATCTACCAAGTCAAATATTTTAGCCTTTCCTCTTTCAATATTTGTAACCTGATCTGCTATTACCCCCTCATTCTTCTATACACCCCCTTTCGAGGACTCTGCAGGTGCTTCCTCTGTCTGAGCCTTGGGAGATGGATCAATTGGTTTTCCTTTGTATTCCACTCCCTTTTCCTTGGCCTCTCTTCTCTGCAAATCCTCCTTTATTATATCATCTTCCTTTCTTAATGTATACACATAAAAATGGATATGAGTAATTAAATAAATATTTTATATTTATTTAATAATTATTCTTCTATTAAATAGTTAATTTGAAAAGATTAATTTATTTAATTCATTTCATGTCCTTTTATTAATTAATTTAATTGGAACATTTTATAAATTAATTAATTTGTCCTTTTCCTCTAATCAATTAATTAAATATCTAATATTTAATTATTCGCCTAATCAATCAATTAAATATCTAATATTTAATGGTTATTCTTTTATCCTATAATCTCAAATATTAAATAATTTCTTAAAATTATTTAATTCCTTTTCCAGCTCATCTTCCATATCCACTTCATCTTGTTGGCCATTTGGTGGAATTGAATATGTGTTGCATTGATGTTTTGTCATTGATGCCAACACTAGCTATTTGGATGATTTACCGACACCCTTCTGGTCCCGATAGGATGAGTGGTTTCTGGTTGGTTTGGATCTAACATGACCCGGTAGGCTCCGATATGATTGGTTATGGAATTGGCTTATTCATGATACTCATGTTCATATTCAGTCAGTTGGTTTTGGTCTGGTGATCGGATGCTATCCTATTTGCTTAGAAGCTTGGCTTCTGGTTTTGGCGAGGGTTTCATCGGCAAAGCTTTGATGAAGATCTTTGATCAATTGCATAAGTGGTGTTGGTGCAGCTTCTAGTGGAGTTTTAGGATGTTGTTGGTGATCATGTTCAAGACTTGGGAGATGGAGATCATTTCTTTAGCATGCAGACCTATATTGGGTCCCGGATGATCTAGGTTATGGACCGGTTTAATGAAGTGTGTGGATTGGACTTCTCGATACGTTTCCTAGATATCTTATGTGTTTGATATTATTTGTTTGGTCTAAGGCTAATATGTTTTGTAATTATGTATTTGGTTTATTATCTGGTGGTCGAATTTTGATTGCATTCTAAAGGTTAGTTCAACTAAGGCAGTTAGAGATATACGTAAGATTATGAAGCCCAAAAATCTGATATGTAAAGAATGTCAAATGGGTAAATAGGTCAGAACATATTTTGGGAGTATACAAGATAAATCTAATGATGTTCTTGATCTTATTCATAATGATTTGTGTGGCCCTGCTAGAGTTAAATTTTTTCAAGGTGATAGATATTTCATACTAATCATTGATGATTATTCTAGAATGACGTGGGTTACTTTTCTAAAGGAGAAATATGAGGCATTTGAAAAATTTAAAATATTTAAGGCTAAAGTGGAAACTGACACATGATTGAAGATTAAATGTTTGAGTTCAGATCATGGTAGAGAATTCACATTCGGTGAGTTTAATAACTTTTATGAGAAGCATGGTATAA
This sequence comes from Cryptomeria japonica, assembly GCF_030272615.1. Classification (NCBI taxonomy): domain Eukaryota; kingdom Viridiplantae; phylum Streptophyta; class Pinopsida; order Cupressales; family Cupressaceae; genus Cryptomeria; species Cryptomeria japonica. Next base: position 250,070,321 of record NC_081415.1, read on the forward strand.
GAAGACAATTTTTTGCTCCCTGGACACCTCAGTAGAATGGAGTTGTGGAAAGGAAGAACAAAACTATCTTGGATGCTGCTAGAACAATGATGATTTAAGATAATCTACCTCATATCTACTGGAGAGAAGCAGTGAGCATAGTGGTTTATACAATCAACACAGTACATATCAAAGGAGAAACCGGTAAGACACCTCATGAATTGTGGTTTGGCAATACACCTACAGTTAAGTATTTCAGAATCTTTGGTAGTAAATGTTATATCAGGAGAGATGATATCATTGGAAAATTTGATCCTATATGTGATGAAGGCATATTTATTGGTTATTTTGATGAAAGCAAAGCATATAGATGTTATAACAAGAGATTGAAAAGAATTTTGGAAAGTGATAATGTCAAAGTGGATGAGATGAATAGAGGTCAAATCAGAGTTTATGAGAAGGAACCGATAGTGGAAATGATTATATCTGAACTGGTAACACCTTTATCGGAACACAGTTTTGAGCTAGTTACTCTGACAGTATAAGAAAATTCTACATAACTGAAGAACATGGAAGAGGAACAGAGAGTTAGAGGACTCCTAGGTATGTGAGATTGAATCATTCAGAAGATCAGATCATTGGGGATAAGAAAAATGGAGTAATGACAAGAAGAAGACTGGAAACTAATGAGGTATGTTTAATTTCATAAGTTGAACTGATATCAGTAATTGAGGCATGTAAAGATGAATATTGGTTGAAAGCTATGGAAGAAGAATTAGATCAGATTGAGAAAAATAACACATGGACTTTGGTTCCCCGACCTAAAAATAAGAATGTTATTGGAACTAAATGGATTTTTAGAAATAAATTGAATGAGGATGGTCAAGTTATAAGGAATAAGGCTAGATTGGTTTGTAAAAGGATATTCTCAGAAGGAAGGAATTGATTATGGAGAGACTTTTGCACCTGTAGCTAGGATTGAAGCTGTAAGATTATTTCTTGCCTATGCTGCTCATAAGAACTACAAGGTTTATCAAATGAATGTTAAGTGTACATTTTTGAATGGGGATCTTGATGAGGAAGTTTATATTAAGCAACCTGATGTTTTTTCACTATCAGATGATACAGACATGGTTTGCAGGTTAAGGAAAACTTTATATGGATTGAAACAGGCACCTAGAGCTTGGTATGCAAGGTTGGATGGATATCTTTTGAAGCTTGGTTTTACTAAGGGTAATGTTAACAGTAATTTATATTATAAAATTACTGATGATGATATACTGATTATTAAAGTATTTGTTGATGACATTATTTTTGGAGGCGAAGATATGTTATGCATGGAATTTTCTATGAATATGGAGAAAGAATTTGAAATGTCTATGATTGGAGAGATGAAATTTTTCTTAGGTTTGCAGATTACTTAGACTGACAAAGGTATTTTCATCTATCAAACTAAGTATTCTAAGTAATTGTTGAAGAAATTTGGTATGGGAGATTATAAACCGGTAAGTACTCCTATGGTTACAAATGAGAAATTGACAAGGAAAGATGTTTCTGTACCTGTAAATCCTACAAGATAAAAATCTATTATTGGAGGTTTGCTTTATTTGATTCAGACCAAGCCTAACATAATGAATGTTGTTTGTATTGTATCAAGATTTTAGAGTGATCCTAGAGAAAATCATAAGAGTGCGGTGAAAAGGATTTTTAGATACTTGCAAGGTACATTGGAATATGGTTTGTGGTACCCTAAGGATGATAATTTTACTTTATGTGTATATAGAAATGTTGATTGGGCTAGAGATGTCGATGATTGAAAAAGTACTTCTGGTGGAGCTTTCTTTCTTGGAAAGAAGTTGGCTTCATGGATCAACAAGAAACAGTCATGTACTTCTTTATCTACTGCTGAAGCTGAGTATTTTGTTGTTGCTACTAAATGTACACAAGTTTTATGGATGAGACAAATGTTGAAGGATATAAAGGTGGATTGTAATGGACTGGTAGTTATTCACTATGATAACTATACTGCTATTGATATATCAAATAATCCGATATTTCATTCTAAGACAAAGAACATATCTATCAAGTATAAATTTTTAAAGGAAAAGGTGGAAGCAAATGAAGTTAGACTGGTTTATGTGAACACTAAAGAGAAGATTACAGATAAAATTTCACTAAACCTTTTCCTAAGGAATCATTTGAGTACTTCAGAGATAAATTAGGGGTTTTTGCCCCTCCAACAGAGAACTTATTGATACGGTTTGGCATCAGTTTGATATGAATTATCATAGATATTTTGCATTTTGGTAATGATGTGGGGATACTACTACTCAGGGGGAGTAGTCATCTTTGTGTTTTAGTGGTTTATGTTTTTGCTTTGATATTTTAGTCAGATTTCTGGCATTGATGTCAAAGGGGGAGAGATATTGATGTGAAAAAGAAAAAGAAAGGGGGAGAGATATTTATGTGAAAAAGAAAAGGGGAGAGATATATGTATAATTTAGAGCTTTACAAAGATATCTTTCACATGGGGAGTTTGGTCTTTGTTTCAGAACTTCATTGCTACATCCGTATGTGGGAGATTGTTGCTTGTCTTCCATTGGGGGAGACTTGTTTGGCATTTCTTGGTACTTATATATTTTTCACATCTAGTGTTGCCATCAATGTCAAAGGGGGAGATTATTGTCCATTTGGTGGAATTTATTATGTCTTGCATTGATGTTTTGTCATTGATGGCAACACTAGATGTTTGGATGCTTTATCGACATCCTTCTGGTCCTAGTAGGATGAGTGGTTTCTAGTTGGTTTGGATCTGACATGATCCGGTAGGCTCTGGTATGATTTGGTTATGGAATTGGATTATTCATGATACTCATGTTTATATTCAGTTAGTTGGTTTTGGTTTGGTGATCAGATGATATCTTATTTGTTTAGAAGCTTGGCTTCTAGTTTCGGTGAGGGTTTCACTAGCAGAGCTTTGATGAAGATCTTCGATGAATTGCATAAGAAATGTTGGTGCAGCTTCAAGTGGAGTTTCAAGATGTTGTTGGTGATCATGTTTGAGACTTGGTGGATGAAGATCATTGCTTTAGCATGTGGACCTATATTGGATCTTGGTTGATCTAGGTTATGGACTGGTTTAATGAAGCACGTGGATTGGACTTCTCGATATGTTTTTGGGATGTCTTATGTATTGGATATTATGTGTTTGGTCTAAGACCAACATATTTTATAATTATATATTTGGTTTATTGTCTAGTGGCTGACTTGATTGTTTATGGTTGAGGATTTATATATATATAGATGTAAGATCACATTATAGATCATCATGGTATAGGAAATGCATGTAATGTACGAATAACGTAATATCATTCAGGCAAATGAATTGATCGATCATTGGAGATCAAATTGGGTTTATGTAAGAGGATTTAGTCCTACGGTATTGAGCTTAACTAGAACTATACTCAGGCATAGGAGATGCTATCTTTGTAGTTCAAACACTTCTTTGGATTGTAGTCTGGATTTCTATGTAGTCAGTGAGACTGCTTTTATGATGAGCAGTGCGCTCTAGGCTGTTGGCCTTTCTGCAAGTGCACGCCCCTCAATTGTAATTCACATACTTATTGCAAAAGTATTATCTGACTGTGGGTAGGCTTCCCATCGTGGTTTTTCCCTTTACTGGGTTTTCCACGTATAAATCTTGGTGTCATGTGGATGGTATTTATTCTGTGATTACTGTTTATGCTTAATTGGTTTAACTGCTATTCTGGTATATGGTTTAAGCATTTTGGTATTAATGTTTTGGATTCTGGTATTAAAGTTTTAATTGCTAATGGTTTTGGTAATCTATGACAACTGATTCACCCCCCCTCTCAGTCGTCTCCTGATTATTTGAACTGTCTAACACATATTTCCTTTACCAACTCATGCATCATGGGGCTAAATTAATTCAACAAAATTAAAATAAATAAAACATTATTAGCCACTTATCTCCAACTTCCAAAATAAATGAAATATTGTGTACGTACACATATTTCCTAATCTTCTTCTAAATTCTTTCTAACATCCCTATATTTTAGGAGGACTTGAGTCCACTTGTCCTCTCATTCATAAATCTTCTCCAACTATCCTATATCCTCTCAAGTCTTCAACTTAGTCAAGGTGAGATGAGTGGCACTTGTCTTCTCCTTCCCCCTTTCTCTCAACCTTCAGCTTCTTGCTCATAGCCATCCAATCTGTAAGATTTGATCATGACCATTGATCTCTACCACCTAAGCTCATGAACTCAAAAATCTATAAAAAGAGGTTTCTTAAGCCATTTTGAAAATAATGGAAAAATAGACTAATAGCTAATCATATAGTAATCTAGGAGTCTTCATTTTGCATTTGTGAGTTTGAGCTTGAAGCAAATAGCATTTTAGAGTTTTGAACATAAATCATTTTCATAGCATTTTAGCTTAATATCATTTGCATATCATAGTTATAGTTAACTATCAATCCATTCTTCATATGCCATCTTGGAAGCTATCAATGCTTGTCTGAGAGTAAATCATCTGCAACTAGGAACAATGGAGTTAGGACACAATGAGGTGTAAATCATGGAAGGTATAATCTTGTTTATTTCATTTACTTCATGTTACTTCATTGGTTGAAGTTAAGTTTCTTGTAGCTTCCCTTTTAATATTTTATGATGGACTAACAAGTTTCAGGATATTTCTTTGGAGTTCAACTTTAACCTCAATACTTAACATGAAAGACATTATAGAAAAATCATCCCTGAAGTGCCGGAAGGAACCTACAAAATTGGGATCCTCTTTTTTCCTTTCCCTTTCAAATTAATTCATTAGGTGCCACTTCTTCCTCCTTTTCTCTGTCTCACATGGATGAGCATTCCTGACCAGATCTTCTCTTTCTACAAAAGAATGAAAATACCCCTTTTCCTTCAAGTTATTTATTCTAATGTCATTTATAGAGCCTTTGGGGTCAAAATGTCTGGCTTGGGCAACACTCATCCTGTAATTCTTCACCAAAAATTTTTGTACCTTCTCCAAGGTCTCACAACCTACATTGAACTCATCGAAAATTGTTACCCTGGGGAGAAATTTTTCCTTTCTATCAGATTTGTTTTGCTCCATCTCCATCCACATCATTTTCCAGATGAATTTGAGGAATGCTAACCTTCAATACATGGGGTCCCTTCTCACATCAATAAATTACTATTATTATACAATTGCCATAATAGAAGAAATCCCCAAAATTGTGGGTGAATGCACCCTCAGGGTAGACATGTCCATCAACCTTGCAACTCCTTATTCTCAATATTTTAATTATCTCTTTAGGAAGCCTCGATAGTACTACCCCAAGTCTTGTCAAAATGTTCATCACAAAATGGTCAAAGAATACATAAAAAACACCAAACTTAGATCCCTTATGCCAAACTTGGGTCCATCTTTGCACCGACCAATGGAGACCTGTGTAGGGATCATTTATCTTTATTCTAAACTCTGGGCCCCAATATGCTCTTTTTTGATAAAGAATTAAGTGGCATACCAAAGAATAGTTCAAGAATTCTAATTTTTCATCCTTATTTTCAGCTCTCACCAATCCCTCATGAATCTTCTCATGAATATCACTTGCAAAATTATACAATTTTATTAAGGGGTGCTGAATGTTGATAGCCATAATTATAAAATCAAAGGGCAATTTGGTGAGCCTGCAATCAACTCCAAGGACCTGCCCTAGTGCATAATAGGTTTTAACAAAATAGGGCTCAAAACAGTCAAGATTGAAGGGCTCCCTTTCAGATGGCAGGACATATTCCATGAATCTTTGTAAAGTTTGTTCATGAAATGTGGAACAAGATCCTTCATGTACCTATCCTTTTTGTTCTCATAGTCCCTCTTCAAATTGTCCTTGTTTATAGTTGTGAGGGCAGACTTATCTAAATCAAAATATTGAATGATAGCTCCAGGAGAGACGTCTAGTAGGACATATCCTTCAGTAGTCCTAACCGTCTGGCTTGGAACATCATATGCCTTTGCCAGCTCCCTTATGAGCATAGGCTCTACAAAAACATTGGGCACCATCAATTTGCCGAGGTTCAGTGTCCAGGGGTTGCACATTAAGATGGACTTGTCTCTTTTGCCATAGAATGAATGAAAAATGTCCTAGTCCCTTTCTTTGGAGAAGGAATCCCTACACCCTGCCTCTTTGTCATTGAAGATAGTCCTTAGATGATCCTACATTGTGGATCCCTCGGATAATTCCAACAGGTCTTGGGATAGGCTCCTAGTCTATTTGGTTGTGCTCCATGGGATTTCTTCCAATCTCTATTCAATCTCTTGTCACAACTCTTCAAGGGCCATGGTAGGAGAAATAAGAGCAGTAGGCTGTGCTGGTGCTTTCTCCACAAGAGTTGATGACTCCCATTTGGACAACTTCCTAGAGCATTTTGTAGGCTTGGGGGTCTTTTCTTTTGTTTCAGCGGCCTCTTTGGCTAGATCTTGAGGGTTTTCTCCTTGTGGGATTGGCTTTTGAGGAATTGTGGCTTCCTCAATAGATGGATTAACTAGAGTAGGAGCATTATGTGCAAGGGATGGGGTTTCAGTAGAGGCGGCTTCAGCTGAAGCCTTCTTGGTGCTCTTCCTCTTCTTTGGAGTGGGCTTCCTTGTTTTAGGAGTAGGAGAGGGATCATCTAAAGATTCACTATTAGAAACGATAGTGACGGTCTTCTAGATGGTTTTTCTTTTTCTCTTTGTGGCCTTCTCTTTCCAAGGGGAGCTAGCTTTAGCCTCCTCTGATACATGTAGGGACATTCTAGGGCTAGGTTGCATAGAAGGGGTACCTAAAATTTCTTACACAAGGGGAACCATATCTAGAGGTGTAGCCTTAGTGATGAGAATTGAGGATCTTTCCTCAATTACATGAGCTTTCTTGATAGAAAGGGTAGCAAATTTATCAGCAGGGGATGCCATCTTAATAATTTGGACTGATTAAAAACTTGGAAAGCAAATGCAAGAGTAAAATTTATTGGCAATTGACACTCAATTGGTTGGTTTCACTATGTTGTCATTGATGGCAACATGGTATTATGTTCTGACTTCATACTTTGGTTCAGTTGTGTATCGACAGGCACTTCATAGATACTACACCGACATCGACATTGGTAGGGAAGAAGATTTTCTTTGGTCACCGACAATGTAGACTAACATGGTTTAGTAAAGTTTATCGGTATTGGAGGCTGGCATATCTTGGATCCGGCATCGGCAATTGATTTTAATGTTTATACATTTATGTTATCTGGCCGACATGTTATTTGATATTGTATATATCTTTGTAAGCCGACATAAGGCATGTAAATTTGCATAGGTACATAAGTCAGTTTGATAGATCATTTTGATATATAAAAAATGAGATAGGATTATTTGATAAGTTGATACTTTGTCATGTTTTTATCATCAAAACTCTTAGGTTTTTGACATTTTTTGGGTTGCATTGTGGTAGTGAAGTATTGTGAATTGACTATATGTATTCCATGTGTTAAACCTAAACTTATGAAATCATGTTTGAACTTTGCTGGTCTATTCCTGCAGCCATGCCAATTTATTCCTGCAGCTAAGTGATTTATTCCTGTTGCTATGTGGATTATTTGGGATAGTGTCATACGTGAATTAATGAATGTATTAATTAAGTAAAATATGTATGCATGTCCTTGTATATTGTTTTTTTTTTAGTGCAGATAATAAATGATGTCGCGGTGGATATTCTCCTTTCGTGCCTGAAGAAGGAAGAATCATGTATGAAATAACTAGAGATCAAACTGAAGAGGAGTCGAGCGAGCGCAAGGTATGGTATAACCGAAGCAGCCATACATCACTATGGGAGTTTAACTCTACTGGGCATTGAATTTGCAAAATATCACTACAATGTGCAAAGACTTTGATTCGGTTTAGATTCACGTTTCCTGCAGCCAATCTCTAGTTATCTTCTTCATCTGTCAATCATCCGCCTCTTCTTCTAGGTGTGATTTGAGTTGTCCATTGTAGTTGATCTTTGCTTTATAATAAGCTCTTCTTTTTTCTTAGAGGTTAGACAGAATAGAAAGGAATAGAGCACAAAATTTTGACAAGCATTCTGGAGTTTTTCTTTAAGAACATGTAATCATTTTCAGGAAGCAATGAATGAAAGATATGTTGTTCTGATCTATTAAAAGTATTTTTCTAGAAGCTTGATATCACTCATCCAAGGGGGCCCACTTGGTGAGTGATCCTGTGTTTATGTTCATTGAAATTAGTTCTTCTTTAGTTACAGTAGAAGTTCGTGCCTTGCCTATTCCTGCAACCAATAGAAATAGATCCGCTGACTGTTCCTGCAACCAAGCCAGAACATAGTGATTTCTGTTATTTACATTAGATCATTCCAGCATTGTTTTTATAAATTTTCATGTAGCCTTCTATGATTTCTATTCTTGCCATTCCTTTCTGCATAATGTTAGTTACTGCAGCAATGCAAAATAGCCATTTAAGGAGCTTAGTGCATATATAGTGGAGACCCATTTCAAGTTTTACGTCCCTGGGTTGATAGCGAAATGAACACTAGCCATGAAAATAGTAACTTTACCAGATGAATGTCCAAACTTCGGATTGAGATTTCAATTAGAGTTATTATTATTATAGTTGGAGTAGACATTTTTGGCGCTATTGCCGGGGATGGTGTCAAACTAAGAACCTTTCATGGTTATTATAGTTTCTAGTTAATTGTTTTTTAGATTCTTAATTGTTTGAAAATTTCATGAATCTACATGCATAGCAGAAAAAAGAGACCCCAAAGGTAGATTTCTGCCCACTCATCCTAATCATGCAGAAGATGATTTCCCAGATATAAATCCTTTTGCTGAACTTTACCAAGCCCCACAGAATTTGAATTACCCTGAATCTAAATTTCTAGAAGGTGGTCTTCAGTTCTTTTTTGGTCCTCAAGAAGGAGAATTTCCTATAGTAACAAATCCCACAAGTCCAATGCAAGGGAACCCTCCTCATGGTGGGAATAATCCACCACCACCACCAGGTCCAACGTTTGAGTTTCCCATCTCTGATCAACATGATAATGCTAACCTCAAGAACATTCCAGCATCTTCACTCCCTAAATTTTATGGATTGGTGACAAAGGATCCGGATACATTTCTGTTTGAGTTTGATGTTCTCTGTAGGAGTTTTGACTATACTATAGATGCCCATAGACTCAAAAAATTTCCTGCCACTTTGAAGGAGTCATCCTTAAGATGGTTTATGAACTTGGGTAGTAGCACAATCAACACATGGGATGAGATGAAATGGTTGTTTCTTGCAAAATACAAAGATTATTGTAGAGGTATTGCTCGTCAAGGGGATGATATCTTTAGAATGACACAAACTGAAGATGAGAGTCTTGAAGATTATTTGGAAAGGTTTCTGTTTAGTGTCAAAAAGTCCAAACATAACACTCTCAAAGAAGATTCCCTTAAATTGATGTTTTTGAGGGGTATCAGTGATGAATGCACTAATTCCTTAGATCTTATGGGAGGAGGTGACATTACATAATCCACTTGGGCTGAAATAGGACAAATTTGCAAGAAGTATTCCTGATCTACTTCTAAGAAGAATAGGAGATTTAAGCCAGGGGCACCATTATCAGCATCTGGAACTGGAGTTTCTAGATTGGAACTTAGTCATCTATTTAAGGACTTCAAGGAGGATATTATAAACAATATGGCTACCCAGTTGGATACACTGGTAGCTAAGAAGAAGCATGAGGAAGCTGATGCATTCCTTGCAGAATTCTGTCCTCATTGTAAACAGTGGAGGAAAGATTGCAGATGTAAGATGGTTGCAAATGTGGAGGTGCCTGACTTCAAACTAATTCAAGGTGAGGATGAGCAAGTCTTGTATGATGCTTAAAGAAGACCAAATTTTCAAAGACAAGATATGCCACCTGATCCACTTTCTTTTTCTGGTTATAGTGGTAATTCTTATGCACCAAATAACCAATGGCAACCACAGTATTCTCAAAATTTTGGTAACTATCCACATTGGTATGGTTCACAAGGCCAAGCACAACAATTTGCTAATCAAATACCACAATGGCAGCAGCCACAAGGGAACTGGTATCCACCTCAGGGTCAAGAAAACCGGTTTCAAGGGAATTGGCAACTTTCTTCTCAATGGAGGGGAAACCAATCATGGCCAGCCCAATCTTCTAGTTATCAGCCACCTATTCAGCAACCACAACCTCCTGCTTTAATGCTTCCTCCTGCAGCTATGGCTGCATTGCCTAAACCAACACAGTTGCCTACTCAATTGTTGCCAAATCCAAATATCAAATCTCAGCAACAACAACAAGCTTATTTAGCTGATGTTAATCAGTACCCAGCCTATTCTTTATCACTAGATGGCATTCACCTTCGATCTGGAACAACTTTACCTAATCCCTCTCATCCAGTTATCACTGAGGTACAAGAGGAGCAAGAAATCTCTAATCCAATAGATACAATACTCGAGAATCAAATATTGCCACCATTTCCCCATAGATTGCAAGAAAAAGAAGTTCCCACTGAACAACAACAAAGCTTTGATATTATTGATCAACTGAAGCACATTTGTGTTAAAATTCCATTGTTGCAAGCAATAAAGGATGTTCCCATGTATGGTAAGGCATTGAGAGAAGCATGTCTAAAGAAACCTGGTAGGAAGAAAAGTGATCCACAAACAATGCATGTTATGGGTCAATTGGCTGATATTATGTTAGGTAAAATTGCCATTCCAAAGTATTCTGATCTAGGTAGTCCTGTTGTGAGTATAGTCATTAATGGAAATCAAATAAAAAATGTTTTGATTGATCTAGGGGCAGACATTAATGTCATGACAAGGGAAGTAATGAAACATCTGGAGATCAATAGTTTAATGGCTACACCCACAGTTCTACAACTTGTTGATGGCTCTACAGTGAGACCTGACGGTATCATAGAGGATGTAGTAGTTGCTCTAGATTATTGGGAATATCTTATAGACTTTATGATTTTATCTCCAAAAGCAACATTGGGAGGATATCCGGTCATTTTGGGTAGACCTTGGCTTGCAACAACTGATGCATATATTGGGTGTAGATCAGGAGATATGACTATTTCATATGGGAGTTCTACAAAAACATTAGTCTTGTATTCTCCAGCACAGCCCCAACTTGAACAACAACAAGCCATTTGGCCTATCTTGGGAGAAGAATCTGAAGAAATTGACTCTATTAATCACCTTATTATGATTAATTGAGGACCACTCATGCAGTTATATGATGAGGAATCAATTCTTTATAAAATAATGATAAATGAATTTATAGAAGAGCAAAAATTGCAGGAATTGGTTCCGAATATTGTAGGTTTGGACCTTCGTACAGCCACTGATATCTTGCATACTTTGGTGCCACAGGAATTACCTTTTTCTCATTTTTCTGATATAAACCAGATTGATCTTACTATTAAGATAGAGGTGGAATTGAATAAATATTTGAATATCAATAGAGATCTATCATATACTCAAAAAGAGGGCCTTGTGGACTTGCTGAAACTTCATAAAAATGCTTTTGCATGGGATTACAAGGATATGAATGAGATTGATCCAACAGTTTGTACTCACCGTATTTATATAAAGGATGAGTGTTGCCCACTCAGACAATCTCAAAGAAGAGTCAATCCTACCTTGAAGGAGATAGTTAAAGAAGAATTATAGAAATTGTTGAAAGCTAGGTTTATCTATCCTATCTCTGACAATCAATGGGTATCACCTCTGGTGATAGTACCTAAAAAAGGAGGCAAATGGAGGGTATGTGTTGATTATAGAGCTTTGAACTTAGCAACAAGAAAAGATCATTTTCCATTGCCATTTGTGGATCAGGTATTGGATTCTCTAGCTGGTAAGAGATATTTTTCATTCCCTGATGGATTTAGTGGCTACAATCAAATACAGATAGCCCCCGAGGATCAAGAGAAGACAATATTTACTTGCCCATGGGGCACGTATGCATATTCTGTTCTTCCTTTTGGGTTGTGTAATGCTCCAGCAACTTTTCAAAGAGCAGTGATCGGTATTTTTTCTGATATTTCTCAAGATATTATGGAAATTTACATGGATGACTTTACAACTTATGGTTCTGAATTTGATCAAGCATTGGGTAATCTAAAGAAAGTTTTGCAACGATGTGAAGACTACAATTTGTCTTTAAATACTGAAAAGTGTTTCATCGTGATGGAAGAAGGAATAGTCCTTGGTCATCATATATTTGTACAAGGCATTCAGGTGGATCCAACAAAGATTGAGGTCATTCAACATATTAATGACCCTATGAAGCAAAAAGATGTGAGAAGTTTTCTTGGTCATGCTAGATACTACAAAAGGTTTATCAAAGATTTTAGTAAAATTAAAAGTCCCTTATATTCACTGCTTACTAAAGATGTAGAATTTAAATGGACCCCAGCATGCAATGAAGCTTTCTTAAAGATTAAGCATGCTTTGACTTAAGCACCAGTTCTTAAAGGGCCAAATTGGTCTCTACCATTCCAAATCCATATAGATGCATTTGATTATGCAATAGGAGTAGTGCTAGGACAAAGAATTGACAAATTGGAAGATGCAATATATTATATTAGCAAGAATTTGCAGGGACCTGAATTGAATTACACAGTTACTGAAAAGGAAATGCTAGCTGTCATATATGCACTTAACAAATTTAGACACTATATCACAGGGTATCCCATATTTGTGCATACAGATCATACTACAATTAGATATCTCATGAATAAGCCATCAATGACTGGTAGATTAGCTTGCTGGTTATTGTTGATAAACTAGGGAAGTCTAATGTGGTTGCAGATTATCTTTCACGTCTTCAATTGCAAGAAGATTCCAAAATAATAGATGACACTTTTTCAGATGAACATTTGTTTCTCATTCAAGCTCACACTCCTTGGTATGCTGATATTGCCAACTATTTAGCTACAACTAAGATGCCAATTTATTTCTCTCCTAAGGAAAGAAGGTTGCTAGTTGAAAAAAGTTTTAACTTTTCATGGATTGCTGATTGTCTATTTTATATTGGACCTGACCAAGTCATGCGAAGATGTGTCAGAGAAGATGAAACATATGACATCCTGCATGCATGTCATGATGAGCCATGTGGGGGCCATTTTGTTGCCAAAAAAACAACACTGAAAATACTCAATACAGGATACTATTGGCCCACATTACACAAGGATGCAACTCAGTACACACGGAAATGTGACAGATGTCAATAAATGTGAAAACCTACAAAATCTAATGAGATGCCACTATATCCTCAAATATCAGTTTCACCATTTGACAAGTGGGGATTAGATTTTGTTGGCCCAATTGATCCACCTTCTAATGGCAAATCTTATATCTTGGTATGTACAGACTATGTAACAAAATGGGTAGAAGCTCGAGCCATGACACATGCAAGAGATAATAAGGTGGCTGAGTTTCTTTATGAAGAGATATTTATAAGATATTGAGTACCAAGGGAAATTGTCTCAAATCAGGGACCTCAATTTACTTCAATATTGATAAAGGCTATGGGTAATGAATACAATATAAGGCACATGAAATCTACTCCATATCATCCACAGTCTAATGGACAAGTAGAAGTTACAAATAGAGAGCTTGAGGCTATTCTTACAAAAACAGTGTCTATTCACAGGAAAGATTGGTCTCACTGGCTTTCAGAAGCAATTTGGGCATATAGAACAACTTGGAAAACACCAATTGGTTTCACATCTTTTGAGATGGTTTATGACAAAACAACAATGATGCCTATTGAATTTGAGCATAAAACTTTGTGGACAACTTTGCAATTAAATATGACATTGTCTGAAGCACAGAAAGACCGCATTCAACAATTAAATTCTCTAGATGAATGGAGAAAGATAGTTGTTCAACATACATAATTGATTCAAAATCAAAGAGTAAAATGGCATGATAAATATATCAAGGAAAAGAAATTCAAAGTTGGTGATTGGGCACTACTGTATGATTCTAGATATAAAGATGCTATGGGAAAAATTCAAACCAGTTGGTTAGGTCTTTATGAGATAGAAGAAGTTTTCTAGAATGGAGCAGTTCATTTGTCCATAATTGATCCTGTTCAATTTAAACTCTTAGTAAATGGACACCGACTACGTCTATATCATAAGCCAACAACTAGAGAAGAGTTTCTGCAGTAGTTTGCTCCACAAAGTGACACAGAGGTTGTTGCAACAACTAACAAGGTTCTTGCAACAACTGACAATGACTTTGCAGCAACACATGAGCTTCTTGTTGCAATTGAGCAAGGTAATAAAGGTAATGTTCCTCCAGCCTCTGCAGTGAACATATTTGTCATTTCATAATAAAATATTTCCATTTTATATGGGAATATTATTCTCCGTACATAAAATCCCATCCATGACATTCCATCCCACATTCTTACCTATCATTTCATTTCATTTCATCGTCATTGTCGTGCAATTGCAGGTATGTGTATATTGTATTTTATTTTAATTATGCATTTTTTAGTTCATTATGATTATATCCTGTTTAAATCCGCTCCACTACCTGAAATCTTCTCAGCAGAGAGAAAAGTATCAGAGTAAAAGATGGGTGGTGATCTAATTCGCCATGAGCCAATAGTTCATGAAGGGTTGCTACAGGATGGTCTTTGTGAGCATTATTTCAGAAACCATGGGTGGTTGGATTACTTCTTGAAAATAAGGGATTACAATGAAGAAATCGCTGCAGAATTTATGCATTCCTTTAATGAAGGAGAAGCTACAGTTAAAGGTTTGAGGGTTACTGCTATAGAGCAGTGAATAGCAGAAGTAACGAGGTTGCTGCAGGAAGGAGAACTCTTTCCGGAATCAAAAGACGCAAGGAGTGCCAGGGCAGAGTTTACAATTCCAACTGATGAACCCTTAATGGTGGATAGACAAGGAACTAGAAGGGTTTCTCTACCAGCACATTGGCCTCAAGTAGATTTGTATGTTATGAAATACATTACATGTGAAGGGCAATATTCAAATCTGCATTCACCTCATTTTAAGTTACTTAGTCATCTGCGGTATGGTTGGCGAGTTAATGTTCCTAATTTCTTATACCATCTCATTTCTACATGTGCTAAGGAGACACGAAAAAAATGGAAATCACTTTGTTAGCCATCATGGATTGGTTAAGCTACTTGTACAGCGGTCCCTGAGAGATGTTTCACAAATGGAATGGGGTGTATTTGAGGATATACAACAATTTAGGGTTGATGATGCCCCTGTTGCAGATAACCTGCCGGTTGAAGAAGAGAATGTTGCAAATAACCCACCGGTTGAAGATGAGGATTTGCTTGTTGCTGAAGGAGTCGCGGTTATTATGGAAGAAAATATTGAAGCGAAATCAATTGAAGAACAACCCTCTACTTCTCTTCAAAGAGATTCACTAGTTTTGCGAAGGAAGGGAAAAGAGTTAGAAAAGGGTGAAACAGATGAAGAACTTATTACCCAGCTGCAAGTAACTCAGATTCCCCTGCAGCTAAGAGGCGTAGGACAAAAAAAAAACTCCTGCAACCATTCCAAAAGTTTATGTAAGAAGAACATGTAGGAGGACACAGAAGACTCGTCCTATGGGTAATCCAACAGAGGTTATTGAAGAAGTTGAGGAAATACAACTTTAGAGATCCCAAGAACACCTGCATGCAAATACCTGTCACAAGAGAAGAATGGAGGCACATGAAGCAAAAAGGCATAAATGCTCTGAAGAAGAAAATTATCATTCAGAAAGGGAATCGATTTAATGAACAAGTACAATACAATCCTTATAAAAGGATAATAGAAACCCTAAAGATATGCAACCCTAAAGAAACCCTGAAGGGATAATATGTATTTAATAATTAGAATAATTATTAAATACCTATAATATTTATTAAATGCCTAAGTTTAGCTTAATCGTAGAGTTTAATAGACTAATAATTAAATAAATTATTATTAGCTAATACAAGATAACTCTAACACCCCCCCTTAAGATTAACTTAGGGAGTAGCTAAAAAACTAAATGCATGAAGCAAAAAATGCAACTACATGATGAAGGAAAATTTGCGTCTCGACAACAAGGCCTAATGAGGCACCCAATCACAACCAAATCTCTATGAAATGGAGAAATAGAGAAAACCACATGGGAAAAAAACTCTACTCCAAACAGAGATGGAAAAAGCAAGAAGAAGGACTGAAAAAGCCTCCAAACAAGAATGTTGCAAAAGATAGGAACAAGAGAAGATCAAAAGAATCATTGAAGCATGAAGAACCTACAAACACTGTCAAAGAATAACTGCTGATCTAAAAAACCTCCACTGAAATAGAACATGACCAAGTAGAGAAGACTGTAATCTGTATGAGTGCCCTCAAATGACACTACTCGAATCAGAAGGCAAACAAAGGAAAACAACTAAACTCAAAGATACAGATAGCATGAGAAACCAAAGCTTGAAGAGCTGATCAATCGAACCACAGAAGCATTAGAACCAATAGGACAAACCTCTCCATAATGCTGAAAATAGAGAGGGACATGTACACTAAAAAGAGTGGCCAACAAGAACTACATGACGAAGAACCAAGAACATCAAAAGTGCTAAGAAAGTACATAGTTTCATGGAAGGAACACTCACTTGACACACATCATGAGGCAAATATTGTGGAATGAACACTCAGTAGACAAAGGTAGATGGCAAACAAGGCAAACATCAACCCCCTCATGACACTTTATAAGTAGTGTATGTACAACAAGGCACAAGATGTGCAAGATCCCAAGTAAACAATGCATGATGGCACTTTATCTCAGTGCGTTTACATAAATAAAATGCTACAATGATAAAAAGACTGGAAATAGAAAGAAGAACCAAAATCGAGACATCCTACTCAGAGAAGAGATCCCAGGGCCTGAAACAACCAAGATATCCACCAGAGTGTTGAAAAGAAAAAACTCAATAAAATATTCCTGGAGAAAAATCTGAAAATAAAACTCATATGGCTGGAAAGTACACAAAACAAGCTTTCCAACGATATAAATTTTTCGAAAAACGAAGTTCGGATGCTCATTCTATGGCTCTCAGAGTGTAAAACAGAGACCCCACTTTAACTGGAAAAAAACATAGTCAAACAGAAAAATTGGAAAAAAATTCCAACACCACGAGGTCTGGCTCGGAACCAGCTTTTCGACGTCTATTCGTTTTCGAAAAAATGACTCCGTTTGCCCAAGTTATGACCAAAAGAAAAAAAACCCCTCTTTTTGGGCATAAAAAGGGTTTTATATATATATATATATATATATATATATATATATATATATATATATATATATATATATATATATATTTATTTATTTATTTATTTTTTCTCTGACGCATTTGCAGGTACAACCATACGGATTTTGTGCCTCGTAAAGCATGCCAATGAAAAAATCATGGCCCAGATGCACTTGTCATCGAAATAAGTCGAATTATATATCAAAATGAATGGAAATGCCCTTCGGAAGCCAACAATGAGGTCTATTTTGGCCCAAACTATTTTGAATATTTTTTAATGATTTTTTTGACGAATTTTTTGAAATTCGTGAAAAAAAAAAGTAAAACCAAAGAAAAAATTTTAGAACCCAAAATTAATTTTGACAAATTTTATATGGAAATGGGGGTTTTGGGGCGTTCTGAGCTTAACCGTGAGGTTCGTTTGAGCCCAAAATGATCAGAAACAAAACAGCTACCCCTGATCCAATAAAAAACTCTAAAAAAACTTGAAACCCTCCTCCAAAAAATCTTCTGAAAAATCAAGAACAAGCTGCAACAGATGTAGGCTCTGATACCATGAAGAAGTTGAGGAAATACAACTTCAGAGATCCCAAGAACACCTGCATGCAATTACCTATCACAAGAGAAGAATGGAGGCACATGAAGTAAAAAAGCATAAATGCTCTGAAGAAGAAAATTATCATTCAGAAAGGGAATCAATTTAATGAACAAGTGCAATACAATCCTTATAAAAGGATAATAGAAACCCTAAAGATATGTAACCCTAAAGAAACCCTAAAGGGATAATGTGTATTCTATAATTATTAAATACCTACAATATTTATTAAATGCCTAAGTTTAGCTTAAGCGTAGAGTTTAATAGACTAATAATTAAATAAATAATTATTAGCTAATACAAGATAACTCTAATAGTTATTGCAGTAGAAACTTCGGAAGAAGGAAGCCCTGTGGAGGATGAAATTCAAGAAAATGTTGCTGAGGATAAACTAGCAAATCTTGCTTCTGTGGCACTGCAATTTGAAGAAACTGTTGAAGATATTCTATAGCAGCCTGAGGAAAATATTGGAGATATGCCAGCTCAGATTGAGGAGTTTATTGAAGAAATCCCCCAATCTAAGGTAGTACCTATTAGACCTCCTTCATCCCTAAGTAGTTTATCTATTGCTTTAACATTTTATAAATAATGGGAAATAGAGAAGGATAGGTTGCAGGGGATTATTGATAAACAACAAAAAGAGATTGAAAAGAAAGATAATAGAATTGAGGAATTAGAGGCTAAGGTAGAAATAATTTATGGTATGGTTCCTGAGTTGATGCAGTGTAGGGCACCTCCAAGAGTTTATGCAGCACATTTGAAAGAGCAGTATCTGAACTTGAAACTAAACTGCATTGTTAGGGACCTTAATCCCTCTTTAGAAACACCTGAAGAATTCTTTTATGCTTACCAAACCTCTCCACCTGCTATGAAGAATTTGCTATGTGAATTATACTTACATAACTATGTTGTACCCTCAGACAGGGAGTGGAACCCTTTATTGTATATTGGGGATATCCATATCAAAGCTTTAATGTCATGGATCGAAAATGAGATTATCATAGGGCCACAAGCCAGGGAGTATGAAAAATTAGAGCTTGACTGTCCATTACCATTAAGAAAGGAATCACAAGCACCAAGGGTTCTTTATTATGATTGACAGAAGTTACTGGTAAGAGATGATGCTAGTAAATTAGTGCTTCCAATGAGAGAGGAAGTCTATCAAGGATATGAACATTTGGTTCAGACTGAGAGGACAACTGCAATAGAATGGTTAACTTAGCGCTGGAATAATCTACCATAATAGTTAAAACAGGGAGAACCTTACTCACTACAAAATTTTCATGCAGCCATGCAAAGGGCCCCCAGATACATACAGTTAGGCAGGGAGAAAGCCAACAACTAGCTACCATTGATCTTTCAACCTCCAATCCTTATGTGGCTGCTTTTGGCATGTTAGCCAATAGAGCAGAACTATGATGCAGTCACAGAAGAAACAACTAGATGGTCCAGGCTAGAAAAAAGGAAAGGATTTTATTGGAACTTGGTTTCAGGGGGGACAGGTCAAGGTACCGTTGGTGATTTAAGAGTTACAGCGAGAATCGGAAATTTTCCTTTTGCTGCAGGATCAACAAACTCTTAAAGTTGGGGGGCATGATAAGTTGATACTTTGTCATGTTTTTATCATCAAAAATCTTAGTTTTTTGAGATTTTTTGGGTTGCATTGTGGTAGTGAAGTATTGTGAATTGACTATATGTATTCCATGTGTTAAACCTGAACTTATGAAATCATCTTTGAACTTTGCTGGTCTATTCCTGCAGCCATGCCAATTTATTCTTGCAACCAAGTGATTTGTTCCTGTTGCTATGCAGATTATTTGGGATAGTGTCATATGTGAATTAATGAATATATATTAATTAAGAAAAATACATATGCATGTCCTTGTATGTTATTTTTGTTTTAGTGCAGATAATAAATGATGTCGCAGTGGATATTCTCCTTTTGCGCCTAAAGAAGGAAGAATCACGTATGAAATAACTGGAAATCAAACTGAAGAGGAGCTGAGCGAGCGCAAGGTATGGCATAATCGGAGCAACCATACATCACTATGGGAGTTTAACTCTAGTGGGCATTGAATTCACAAAATATCGCTACAACGTGCAAAGACTGTGATTTGGTTTAGATCCACGTTTCCTGCAGCCAAGCTCTAGTTACCTTCTTCATCTGTCAATCATCCACCTCTTCTTCTAGGCGTGATTTGAGTTGTCCATTGTAGTTGATCTTTGCTTTATAATAAGCTCTTCCTTTTTCTTAGAGGTTAGACGGAATAGAAAGGAATAGAGTAGAGAATTTTGACAAGCATTCTAGAGTTTTTCTTTTAGAACATGTAATCATTTTCAGGAAGCAATGAATGAAAGATATGTTGTTCTGATCTGTTAAAACTATTTTTCTAGAAGCTTGATATCACTCATCCAAGGGGGACCACTTGGTGAGTGATCCTATGTTTATGTTCATTGAAATTAGTTCTTCTTTAGTTACAGTAGAAGTTCGTGCCTTTCCTGTTCCTGCAGCCACTGGAAATAGATCCGTTGACTGTTCCTGCAGCCAAGCCAGAACAGAGTGATTTTTGTTATTTACATTAGATCATTCCAGCATTGTTTTTATAAGTTTTCATGTAGCCTTCTATGATTTTCATTCTTGCCTTTCCTTTCTGCATAATGTTAGTTACTGCAGCAATGCAAAATAGCCATTGAAGGAGCTTAGTACATATATAGTGCAG
Organism: Cryptomeria japonica; assembly: GCF_030272615.1. Lineage (NCBI taxonomy): Eukaryota > Viridiplantae > Streptophyta > Pinopsida > Cupressales > Cupressaceae > Cryptomeria > Cryptomeria japonica. The sequence goes on from NC_081415.1 coordinate 250,090,973, forward strand.
ATCCATTTCAAGTTTTACGTCCCTAGGTTGATAGCTAAATGAACACTAGCCATGAAAATAGTAACTTTACCAGATGAATGTCCAAACTTCGGATTGAGATTTCAATTAGATTTATTATTATTATAGTTGGAGTAGACATTATGGACATGCAAATGTAATATGATGTAAATTATAAAAGAGAGATCATGTATGTGAGGAAATTATTGTAAGGGTTATTCTGGTAAAGGGTTTAGGATTTCAGACCGGAACAAATAGAGATTAAACCAAAACTGTATTTAGGCATAGAAGATGTTATCTTAGCAATTCACACTTCTCTGGATTGTAGTCTGGAATTTTATGTAGTCAGTGAGACTCCTTTTGTGATTGAGCAGCGTGCTCTAGGCTGTAAGCCTTCCTACAAGTGTTGGCCCCTCATATTTTGTAATATCTCTTCATATGGCCAGTATATTGATATTGTGGGTCACAAATCCCACCCTAGTTTTTCCTCTTTGAGGTTTTCCACGTATAAATCTATGTGTTATGGTTCTCATTTATGTGATTGACTTATTGGTTGATTTACTTCTTTCAATTCTGTATGTACCGGTATACCAATTGGTGTATGCATGTTTTAATAAGGTTAAAATTAATCATTCTGGTATAACACTAATTTGTGCCCCCCTCTTAGTGTTATTGGATTCCAAAATTTGGTATCAGAGCCTTGTGCCTCAGAGCAAGTTTAACAGCTTGAGGAAGATCCTGAATCCGGAATCCATGGATATGGCTTTAGAGAAGCAACTTGAGATGGCACTTGAAGATTATGATGCTAAAGTTTGAATAACTTAAAGCTACAAGATGAATTGAATTCTACTAAGGAATTCATTCTTGTCCTACAAGAGATGCTATCATTTGTTCAAGCTAGGAGGAAGGAAATTTTACAAAGTCAGGATGATGAAGAGAAAAATGCACTTAAGGAACAATGTCAGAAATTGAGTCAGGAGAATGTGGTTATGAAAAATGAAATGCAAGTTATAACTATGAGGATGTCTAAGAAGAAGGAAGAAAATCTTGATGTATCCTTGAAGAACAAATTTGAAGAATGTTGTAGGTGGGTTCATGAGAATGATATGTTAAGAATTGATTTGGTACAATCCCAGAGTAATGAAAGAGACAAATGATAATTTTGAAAGAAGATTTAACTACTGCAAGTGAGTATAAAGAAAAATTCAAGATCAACTCAGCACAACCAAATGAGTTATTGAAGAGACAAAGGCAAATTGGTGATTCCAGTGGACTTGTATTTGAGCAAGGATAGAGTTTTGAAATTGCTAATGAAGATCAAAACCACAAGGCATTGGTAAGGCAATTTAATGCTTATAAATTAAATGGTAGATGTTTTGTTTGTAATATATTTGGTCACATGGCTAGGTAATGTAGAAATAGAGCAAATCAGAACCTTGATTCTGCTCCTGGTAAATGTTCTAAATGCAATAAGTATGGTCATAAAACAAAAGATTGCATAATGAATGTTAAATGCTATGCATGTGGAAAATTTGGATATATGGCTAATCAATGCAGGTCAAGCAATTTCACCAGTTTTAGCAAAACATTTCAAAGGAACAATGTTACATGTTATGCATGTAATGAGGTTGGACATATTGTTAAATTTTGTAGAAGAATAAATCCACTAGTTGGTAATGGAGGATCAAATGAGAAAGGAAAAGAGAAGGTTAGTGAAATCTCGAAAGATCATACTCAGAGATGGGTTAGAAAGACTGAAGAACAATCATCAGATGGAAATGTCTCAATTACTTATCCGATAGAGGAGGCTGCTCCTACACCGGTAGGGAGCTCATCTGGTAACTAAGGTAGATGCCTTAGGGGTAGGCAAAATTCATGAAGATGTTGCATATGCCCCGAGAAGAGGTTCCAGATTTTGAGAAGATTATCTGGCATGGATATGTTCTGAGTGAGATCCAGTATCTTTCACCGACAGTCATTTATGTCAATGGAAGATTAGGGTTTTTATAGAAGGTTAAAAGGTCGAATTGAATTCATTGTTAATCACCTTGCATTCAGTTTGACTAAGTGTGATCAAAGTCAATACAGAGAAATCATATTTATTCTCGAGTGATTTCACCAGTGTATGGAAGAATTTGTTGGAGGTTTTCACTGAGAGCGATCAAAAGGTATTTATATTTAAACATGAAAGTGAGATCATCATCTATTCATGTTTTTTTTGCAAACCCGACTGTAATAGAGGTCAAGGACTACCCCAGGCCAATTTTCAAGCAGTATCCACATTTGGCTACCCTGGAAGATTTGGTTGGAGCATTTTCTCACGTTCTAGAGGGAGTTGTCTATGTAGAGGATGTTAGGGCATATATTCACTGTCTCATCTAGTACTTGGGAACTTCAAAAATTAAGGGCATGTATATGAATGAGCTGATGGGAGAATCTGGAATGATCAAATTGGGATTCAAGCATATTGAAGACCTAGGGTTTACCGATATTCTGGATATTCTGAAATTTGAGAACGAGATAATCAGATATGTTTTGAGCAGAGTACATGGGGAATTTATATGGTTAAACATACCTTACAAAATCACCAAGAAAGCCATTCGGGCAATCATTGGTTTACCATCTGTTGGGCAACATCCAGACAATAAGGTTTCAAATGATTTTGTGAAAATATCACCGGTGCAACATTTGACAAAAGATACATGAAAGTGAGCACTATCACTGACAAAGACATCAAATTTGGTAGCATGATCATCGGGTATAAGGTAACTCATTCAAATCGACTGAATTCTATTTTCATTTCATGTATTTTGGCTCCATACAAAATGATGAGAGAGAATATAAAATTAGATCTATGTGGTTGGATGCTAGATGAGTTGTTAATAAACCTAGGGAAGATTAAGAGTGAAAAGAAGGGTGCATTCCAATATGGAAACTTGATAGTTTTCCTGATATTATATTTCATGGATGATAAACCTAGTTTTGGTAAGAGGCAATGGGATTTTGACATCCTAGTAGGGAGACAATTGAAACAGTCAATTGTTGCTTTAGGAAGTCAAAGCGATGATAAGGTATGGGGATATTTCAAAACATTCCAAAAATCTATGAGGTGTAGGGTAAGGGTACCTAATAATTTTGTAGAAATATATTCAACCGACATATGCTTCATGGTGAAGAAGGATGAGACACTTATGGAAGTAGTTAAGCCCCAAAAGATTTGGATTGAAGAAATGGGCTATGAGGTGGATGCACAGATTCTTGATGCCTATGCAAAAATGTTGATGAGGTAAAGAAACATTGTGGTACTACATAACAGAAAACACAAGAGGTTGAAATAAAGTTCAATCGGAAGAAAAGAGAGAAGCAAGAGGGAAAAGTGAGCAAATTTGTGGAGAAGGTCTCAAAGCACATCAAAGCACTATTTGATGTTGTCCTGAAGAAAGGTAGAAAGAGGAAGAGTCCTGAAGTTCATATTGAGCCTGTTACTGCAGAATCATAATCTGAGGATGATACACCGTTGGAATTTAAGAGGGTTGTTAGAAAGAAAACATAGGAAATAAAGGCAAATAGGAAGAAGAAGAGTGACATCGACTTAGCAATTGAATATGGTAATGTGACTATCATACCACCTAAAAATCATGCAGAGTTAGTAGATGAAATCACTAAAGATGACATGTTGAAGAATGTTCAATTTTATTATGAACACTTAGAGGATGATGAACAAAGAGAGGTAGAGGAAGCAATCCTATTATAGTTGGATATTTATAAGAAAGCCTTAATAGAAATAGAAAATCAAATACCGACTGAATTGTATAATATGTTAGATTCTAGAAGACTGTCAGCTATGCAAGAAGATAAACATATTAATATTCAAGAGCTATTATCTATTTGTCTTACTATTGCTCCTGATGAAAGGGAAAAGACACTTGAGGTGGTAGACAAAAAAGTTTTCAATAGCAAACAGAGAATAACCAGTCTGATGCTAGGAAGAGTAAATGAAATAATAAAGGAGACTCAAAAAGCATGGGTTAAATTTCTTAGAGAAAATAGAGGATTCTTTACTTCACCAGAAACCAAGACAAACACTGTAGATACCCCGATTGAAGGAAAGGGTAAGGGGATTATGGGTACTTCACCCTCAATTTTGAAAAATATTAAGATATTGGAAATTGATCCCCCAGTAAATATAGATGTACAGAAAAATATTGAGATATTGGTTAATATAGAGAGTGAACAAGCTAATATTGTACATGATATTAATATTGAGGATAATTGTCCTCCAGATACAAATGTGGAGGTTGAGGTTACAGTTCCTACAAAGGAACTGACAAATACACAGACTGCACCAAGTGACAAAGTCATCGGTGCAAGTGAGGAGGTTATAAAGGATAAATCTTCAGAAGAGAAGATAGGGGAATCCAAAAGGAAACCGATAGTTGGTCCAACATTGTTGTCAATTGACACCTCACAGGTCAAAAAGAAAAACATCACAGAGATGAGTCCTACTGAATTCATGATGGTGGCATCACAAAAACTAATGAAGGAGAGATCCATAGATAAAGGGATTATAGATCAATCAATCACTATTTTACATAGTCTGGTCCCAAAGTGTACGATTGAAAATGAAGCGAGCCCATCCAACAAGCTTAAGATAATCATTGAGCATATTTCAAAGGATTTTCAATTCTTACAGCAAATCTCAAACCGACAAGCACTAGAAAGGTTTACTCAGGCTAAGAGAGCTACATTTGATTAGGTAATTGAATTTGAGAAGAAAAAGATTGATGAGAAGCTGATACTAATAGAAAATTCTTTGAAGCAATGTAGAAATATATATAGGGTATGTTGTAACACTGAAATACTTACAACTAATGTGGATAAAAAGATAAAATAAATTCAGGAGAAAACTGCAAGTATAGCTAATTCCCTTGACGGATTAATTTCATTGACTACATCAATTGATGGTCAAATTTTGATTTTGGAGAACCAAATTTATGTTCTTGGGAAGGAAAGAGACAAAATAATAAGAAGAGCCAGAATTCTAAGAGGCTTGGTGAGTCCCCAGTTGGATTTACTCAGTGTACATAGGAAATAATGCATGGATATGGTGGGAAAGCCCACACCGGCATAGGTAAATGAGAAAGAGTCTTTTGCACATATATTGAGTGGACTTGTATTTATTTAAAAACTGGTTGGGATACTTATCTTGAGCTACTGGAGAAGGCTTACCCAAAATTTTTGAAATTTGTTAAGCTCCGGTAAGTCATTTTGGAATATTCATTATATAGTTCTTATTCTTTGACATTCTTATTCATTGTACAGTTCTTATTCTTTGACATTTTTTTTAGAATTTTTTTATGGCATTTATGTCAAAGGGGGAGTATTATAGATCTAAAAAAGAATAAAAGGAGTTGTATACATTAAGGGGAGGCATGGAGTCATGGAGTTATGGAGATATGGAGATATGGAGTATTTTGCATATTTAGCTTAGGGGGAGCAGGGTAGGGTGAAACCGACAGATGAAACCTTGACCATTTTTCACATGAGTGTTGCCATCAATGCCTAAGGGCGAGATTGTTGGCAATTGACACTCAATTGGTTGGTTTCACTATGTTGTCATTGATGGCAACATGGTATTGTGTTATGGCTTCATACTTTGGTTCAGTTGTGTACCGACAGACACTTCACATATACTACACTGGCACCAGCAAGCCATAAGGTTTTCTTTGGTCACCGACAATGCAGGCTGACATGGTTTAGTAAAGGTTATCGGTATTGGAGCTGACATATCTTAGATCCAGCATTGACAATTGAAGTTAATGTTTATACATTTATGTTATCTGACTGACATGTAATTTGATATTTTATATATCTTTGTAAGCCGACATAAGGCATGTAAATTTATATAGGGTATATAAGTCAGTTTGATAGATCATTTTGATATATAGAAATGAGATAGGATTATGGATATGCAAATATAATATCATGCAAATTATATCAGAGAGATAATGTATGAGGAAATTATTGTAAGGGTTATACTGGTAAAGGGTTTAGGGTTTCAGACCGGAACAGACAAAGCTTAAATCGGAACTGTATTCTAGTATAGAAGATACTATCTTAGCAGTTCACACTTCTCTCGATTATAGTCTAGAATTTTATGTAGTTAGTGAGGCTCCTTTTGTGATTGAGCAGTGTGCTCTAGGCTGTAAGTCATCCTGCAAGTGCAGGCCCCTCATATTTTGTAATATCTCTTCATATGGCCAGTGGATTGATATTGTGGGTCACAAATCCCATCATGGTTTTTCCTCTTTGAGGTTTTCCAAGCATAAATTTGTGTGTTATGGTTCTTATTTATGTGATTGGCTTATTGGTTTCTTTACTTCTTTCAATTTTGTATGTACTGGTATACCGATTGGTGTATGCATGTTTTAATAAGGCTAAAATTAATCATTCCCATATAACACTGATTCACCCCCCTCTCAATGTTATTGGATTCCAATAAAATATACCGACTTCTAGGGCACACACACAGGAAACTCAAGATATTAATGTAATAGTCTGATAATGCACAAAAGCAGGAAAAAAACACTTACTGGTTTGCTCTTCAACTGAAAATTCTAGGAAGCATGCTGGAATGCTGAAATTCGCCTTTTTTCTCACTCTATGTTGCTTTGAAATATCTCTAGATGCAAGGTAAGGAGGAGTTCCACTAAATTTTCAATTTATTGCGACACCATTAATTTATTTGTGTTGGACAGAGGTAATTGTTGGTGCCAATTTTGAATTTCATCCGTCGATCTAGCAGTTGACGATCAGGATTGCTTGTTGGCCTTCCCCAAATAATGACATGTTATTCTCTTAAAGTTTCTCATGTCAAATTAGAATTTTGTACTCCATGGAACCTCCTCGACCATCTTAACTTTCTCTGTGGGATAAGCTTCTGATGTAATTTTTCTTTGTTTTACTTATCCTGTGGTGTCACTAGCCATTCCTTCTATCTTCATGGGACAAGCTTCTATTTGATTTTTTTGGAGATCTTATCCCGCATTAATCTTAACCCTTCCTTTCACCTTTCACTTGCAAGCCCCTTTCTTTGTGTTTTTATCATCCACAAGATAAGCTTTTGAACTAGCCTTTTCTTATCTCGGAGCATCTTTCTTATCCCTGCGGGGATGCGCGTGATAAGGCTTTCTCTTATTTCCCCTTCATAATTCTTATCTCGCAACACACCTTTGAGTTTCACCATTGTTCTAGATCTTTGTTGCCTCATGAGATAAGCCCTTTTACCTTTTTATTGAGTATTTTGTTATCCCGGAGCTCTTTTCTTATCCCCACGGGGATGCGCGGGATAAGAAAAGCATTGTATCCTTCATTGTTGACTTATCCTGTGTTGCCTTGTAATGCTATTCTAGTGGCATGAAAATCCTACAAGATAAGACTCCCTTTATATTTAAGTCAGCCCTTATCCCGCGACCATTTCATAGTGTTCCTAGTTCATTGTGGGATAAGCTTTTACCACTTGTTTTCTTTGACTGCTCCTTGCTCGCTTTGTAGTTTTCATGGGATAAGGACTCCTTTGTAGTTATTTCTTTCTTCTTATCCTAGGGGGTTGAAATTCACATTGAAACCACTTGAAAAATAAGAAATAGGAGACACTTCCTTTTGAAATCTTATCCCGTGCGACCGAGTTACTTGGGGTTAGCACTTAAGTGATCATTTAGAACACATGGAAAAATTCACGGGTTAAGTGGTCATGCACGGGGCCTTCCTAGGAAATAAAGGACTTAAGACCTGAGGTTTTTTAGCAATACTTAAGTCCCCTTTGTCACTTAATAAATTCATATTCTTTGAAGCTCGTTTGGCCATCTCAGCTATCTCTGTAGGATAATCCTCTATTGTAGATTTCCCTTGTTTTATTTATCCCACAATGTCACTTACCTCTTCGTCTATCCTTGTGGGATAAGATTTTATGTGTTTTACCTTGGGAGCCTTATCCCGCATTGCTCCTAGCCTTCCACCTGCAAGCCCTTTTCCTTTATGTTCCTATCGTCTGCGGGATAAGCCTTTGAACTAGCTTTGTCTTATCCCGCAGTACTCTTTTTATCCTCGCAGGAACGCACGGGATAAGATTTCCCTTATTTCCATCTTATAACTATAATCTTGCAGCCATCTTTGAACAAGAGGAACACATCATGGGATAAGACTTCCTCTTCTTTCCTTTAAGACTCTTATCCTGTGGTACACCTTTGAGTCTTACCCGTTGATCTTTCATTCACCTTTGTTGTGGATCTTTTCTCCCCGTAGGATAAGCCCTTTTACCCTTTTCTTAGATATTTTATTATTTCACAACTCTTTTCTTATCCCCGCGGGAATGCGCAGGATAAGAAAATAATATCATCCTTCTTTGTTGACTTGTCCCACATTGCCCTGTAATGCTATTATGGTAACTTGGAGACCCTGTGGGATAATATTTCCTCTTTGTGCCTAAGACAACCCTTATCCCATGGGCCTCTCACAGTGCTCTTGGATCATTGCGGGATAGGCCTCTACTACTTGTTTCTTTTAGCCACTCCTTATCCCACGTTGCTTCTTTTCTCACCTTGTAGTTGTCGCAGGATAAGGATTCCTTTGTAATTCTTTCCTTCTTCTTATCCCGCAGTGCAAGATCATTGATGCAAATGTCTCATGGGATAAGATGCACTCTTTGGAAACTGTCATTTCCTTATCGCACGAGGTTGAAAATCACATTGAAACACCCAACAGGATAAGGGACAAGGGGTGCTTTCTTTGTAAAAATTATCCCGCGTGACTGAGTCACTTGGGGTCGGCACTTAGGTGATCAATTTTAATTTTTACATATAATTATAATATCCCATTTAATTATAATTACACATATAATATCTCATTTAATTATGTAATTGAAATATCGCATTTACATATAATTATAATATCCCATAGGTCAATTTGAATTTAAAATTACTCTACAAAGCAAAAGACTTCGAAAAACTTCATTCCTGCGAGGCAAAGCAAAAGACTTTGAAAAACTTCATTCCCGCAAGGCAAAGAAGGAGAGGATCGGATTCACAAATGGTGGTGAATGAAGAGTTCATTCAAGTGCAGGAGAAGAGATTCACAGGTGGAGGAAATTAGTTTACAGGTCAGCAATCACTTAGCTTCATCGTATGTACATTTCAAACATAATCATAATTATTTGTTTCCATTTTCAATGATCTTCTAGGGTTTTTTAGGGACTTGACTTTCTTAGTATTGCAAGGGTTTGTATTCTTTATGAAGGCTTTGAAGGATTTTCTTTGAATGTTGGGATTGTGCTGAGTACTTCTTTTGTATATGCACAATAAATTGAATGTTAGAGGAAGACATGATATGTGATGTGTGAGGCGACCAATGTGTCTTGTCACTAGGAACCTTAAGCGTACTGGAAAATCAGAACTCAAACATGTATTTGCAATACATAATTTTTATTATTATTAAGTGTTATCAAAAGGGGATAGCTCCCTTACATTCCACATGCAAGGTACATAGTAGCAGAAAAAGAAAAAAAACTATTCTAAATAATGGAAAATTGCAGCGAGCCTTTCACCAATGTCCACCACATACACAGTTGATGCCACAATAAGCCAATTATCATTTGAGTTTAGGAATCTCTTGAAGGGCCCCAAGTCACGGAATTTGACACCCACCCAGATCACATCCCAAGCCTCTACCATGAAATCCTTCTTCCTTTCTCGCACAACCTTGGCCTCCTGAGCATCCTCGTCCTCGTCCTCCGACTCAGAATCTTCCTCCGGTGGATCCAATATGTAATGTTCCAGATTGAAGTACATGCCCAGAACACTAGTCCAACCACCCAAATCCAAGTCCAAAATAGCACTTTCTACCTCCTGCCCATCGACCAATCTTACAAAGCCATCGATCATCTATATGCATGCTTTCTTGGAATCAAGGATGTCAACCATTGGGAACATAATCGCCTCATAGATGAAACCATCACACCAATGCCTGTCTCCACCCAAAATAACCCTAGCTAGATGCCACAGTGCATCCCAAGTGAGCTCATCACAGTCAAAAAATCTCTTGCATTGCTGTTCAAATGTGTCCTCCACACATAGGCATCTCAACCCAAAGTGATGGACCATTTTCCCTCATTTCTCCTCCTACATTCATTGCTCGATCTACCTTCCTATTTAACCTCGGCCTTATGATTTCTTGTCCTTATAAAACATTGGGCTCTATCTAAAAGAGAAAGAAATTGGATATCTCGTGAAAACCAAATCCATCTTTGGATTTGAAGTGTCCTAATCTCTTGCCACCTTCTCCCAATGTCCCTTCATTCATGGTAATCGGAGCCTTATTTTCGTCTATCATGATCACCTCTATCACTCCAGATCCAAATTTATGGTTTGGAATCTAGATCACTACCCTCCCTTATTCATACCTATCCAATGCCTTCTTTTTTTTGCCTCCATGAGGCTTCATAGTCATCCATTAGAATCTGTTCCAGATCCTCACTTAGGATTGCCTCAAAAACCTGGTCATCCTTTGTCTATAAATTTATTCCCATGTTTGCCATGTAATCAGCAACCATGTTCTCCTTCTTGAAAACATGTCTGACCTTGTAGTCAGGAACTTAATTTAGAGCATCCATAATGTCCCTCAAAATCCTCTGTATTTTCCAATTTGGTGTGGCACCATTCTTAATAGCTTTGATAAGTATCTATGCATCACCTTCTATTAGAATAGATTTCAAACCCTTCTCTACACATTTTCTGAGTCCTCTAGCAATATAGTAGCTATAGATGATGCTAAGCAAAGATATATACGGGCCTATAAGATTGCTACAAAGAAAGGGTCAGGTGTTGAAACAAACAAAGCTAATATAGACTCGATTAGTTGCTTGCTAGACTAAATGAATCGGCTCTACCAAATCTCTTATCGATCAAACACAACAAATTTGTAAAATAAAACTGTTAGATTTGATTATATAATATCCCATTTATTTATAATTATAATATCCCATTTACATATGTCTATAAAATTGAAATATCCCATATATATTATAAAAGCACATAAGATGAAGATAAGTGATTGCTCACTTGTAAACTGATTTCCTCCTCCTGTGTGCATGAATGAAGTGTTCATTCACCACCGTCTCTAACCCTGCAAATCTCCTCTCCTGCGCGAGCCAATGGTCTTCTTCTTTGCCTTGTGGGAATGAAGTTTTTCGATGTCTTTTGCTTTGCAGAGTAATTTGAAATTGAAATTGACCTATGAGATATTATAATTATATGTAAATGGGATATTTCAATTATATAATTAAATAGGATATTAAATGGGATATTAAATGGGATATTATATGGGTAATTATAATTAAATGGGATATTATAATTATATGTAAAAATTAAAATTGACTTATGGGATATTAACCATTTTTATATGAAATTATAAGTAAACATTGGCAAGGTATGAGATATTATATGGGATATTATACATTTCTATATGTAATTATATGTAAAAATCAAAATTGACCTATGGGATATTAAACTTTTCTATATGTAATTAGAGAATTTGTGATCCAAATGAACATTGCCTAGCTATGTTGAATATATGTTTTGCACTATTTGACCAATATAAACAATGTATGAAAAATGTGGTAATATAGACAAGGCAGTGAACTGTTAGAAAAAATGCCTTAAAGAAATGCAGTCTCATGGTGATGGAATGCCATGATAGTCAAATTACTATGGATTGTCATGGCATTCCATCACCATGAGAACACATTTCTTTGAGACATTTTTTCAAATAGATCGTTGCCTTGTCTATGCAAGGTAGTGAACCATTTGATTGACCTTCATATAAGATGTAAGCTAACATAAGATAAATGAATTACATATGCAGGAACCTAAACCTCTTTGGCGAGGATCTTGCACAGTCTACATAAAGGCAAGGCTCCGAGTTTCTGAAATATCACTAAAACTTGACAAAAATTTATCTAATAGCTGATTAAATCTTAAACAATACCACCTTACAATATCATTTTATTTGTAATTTCTTGCCCGAACTACTTATCAAATCCTAGTACAAGTTTTATCCCTATGTAATCTCATTCAAGTATTTTAATTAACCCCTTGGATTAAAGCATGGAATGAAAAATTACATACATCATAACAATACAACAAACAAATGAAACCCTTGATTCTATTAAGTCAAAAGAATATTAAATCATACATAGGAGAGTAAGGATTTTGAAATTATATCTATATTAACTTCAAAAACTATTTTATCAAATAACTGAATAAATTTCATTTATAGAAGAACCCATTTGAAATTTGAAACTGATGACTATCTTCTATTTTTCTCTACAAAATGACATTACAATTCTTTGCTATTTAATCATGACTTGTCAAAACTGGAACCTAATCCTGCAGACCAGACCTACACAAGAGACCCTATTCAGGGATTTTGGAACCCTTTCTAATGGCCTTGATTTCCCTTTTATAAAAACTAAGGGAGCAACAAGATTGAGGCCAAGAGACACATGCCATCTAGAATGAACAAGCCAAGAAAACCATACGCAATTCTTTTACAAAATATTCCTTAAAACTACCCATATGTTGGCACCCATGATAAAACAAATCACAATTTGTAATTGAACATTGGTAGAAACAAAAGTGCTTGATTCGTGCCATTATCATCGTGATGTCTTCAATCAGATTGTGAGATGCTTCGTTCTATCCTACAAAGAATTTCCCTTTTCGAAAGGGAAACTAGATCATGGCAAGAAGTAAAATTGCCCCCAAACTAGAGGAAGATCTCCAACCTTTATGCCCAGGATCAGAGAAAGTGGAAGGATAAGCTTATAGGGAAACATAATATGTTGGGGAGGGGTCACAACTTGCATGCCATCCTAGAGATGACTGGTTGTCGCTCCCCACTCAAAAAAATCCTTCTTTCATTCCCCTGTGGACTCCTTCCTCAAACCCCTTGCCAGCTAGTGGCAGAGTAGAAGCAGAGGATGTATCATGACTGGCTTTTTCTGATAAAAAATGGCTTTCACATCCCCTTTGACAATCCTTCAAACTTTCACAACTCCTCTGACAATAAGAAAACTCACACAAAAGAAAGAACATCCATCCAGTATAAACAAGCACACATCAACTTCATGCACGATACTGCTCAAACATCATTTTCTTCAGTGATGAAAAATGACTCTTCAAAAAGAAAAGATGCTTCTTTTCTCTTCTACCAGCTAAACTACCACCTTATTTTATTTATAATCAAAATCACTTCACTTGGTGATGTGTGTTCATGCAAAAACAATCTTTCTAAATGCTCGCTTCTATCTATTCACCATGCGAGCTGTGAACTACGGAAATCATGCATGTCAGACCTAGGACACCATAAAATTCCAGCTTTTTCACAAGGAAAATCAATCCACTACTTTTCTATCAAGATTCACCTTACATGGATGATTTTGTTTTGATCTTTTCGTCCTAGGACTGCGCAACTTTGCTTCAAAATTCTTTTAAAATACTGGATTATTCTCTCTTAGATCTTCTCAAAGAAGGCTTTTTTGACTTTATCTCTTTGTGAGAATCCCTGACAACAAGCAACCTCTGATTTTATCGAGAAATATGTGATCTTTCATTTCCAACTCAGAGGTTATCCAAATTCTCTTATGCCTCTGAAATGGTTGTCCTTGCTTGTCAAATCAATTTTGACTCAATACAAACCTTCAAAAAACTGGCCTTCTGAAATGAGTCGGCATCCAATTTTCCTACCTTGTCTCTATTTTCTCCAAGTTGAAAAGCTTCCACTCTGTCCATTCTAACTTTCCCACATAGATAACATACCACACCTTTACAACACCCTTATATAAATTATTTGAAACTCCATTGTAGATCCTATCCATCTCGGCGAATCACATGGTCATCGTCAGTCAATCTGACACTGACCTTCCATATGGAAAACGAGTCCATCCAAAGTATGACTTGGCATAGCCAAATCACCTCTTAATTCACCTCGGTCAATGACCACACCATCATCTTTTCCATTCCCATGTTGGACATGTGGCATCATCTTGTGATACTATAGTCCATAATCCCCTTGCATCTCTTGATCGTGAGGTTACGAGGGCCGTTGGATCGACTCACTTTACCTGTTAGCCACAATGACCATCTTCTTAAGTCCCTTAACAGTCAAGCAATTTTTTTGCAGAAATTAAAACATCTTCATTCATTAGAAGCATGCGTAGATTGATGAACCATTAGTAGTCCAGACTTTACTTGTTGGGAATCGACAATAATAAATGTTGAAAAGGTTTAATTATCATCTTAACCTCCCCACCAAGGACACGTGGCATCATCTTGTGATGTCATAGTCCTTAACCACCATGCACCTTTAACCATAGGGGAGCGCGGGCTGTAGGCTTTGCTCGTGGTTTAGCTGCTGGCCACAATATTAAAACATTAGACTTAGCAAAAAAGAAAGGGGTCGGTTGAAATGTTAAATGAGATCCGCCTAGGATAATATAGGTGTGTACACCTAAAAATGGTCTGAAGATAGTTAATTAAATACGCAGTTATTTGATTAATTCCCCTTCCCAATTAATTGAATTCACAAGCAATTTAATTAATTTCTCTATTCATCTACTAGTAAATAAATCTAAATGATTTATTTATATAGTTCATCTCATATCCCCCTTTGATTAATTAATTCTAAATTAATTAATGTCTCCCCATATTAATCAATTCTTCTAATCCCTAATTAAGATTAGCAAACTCAAGTTTGTTGAGATTAATTACCATTTATCAATTATTTGAATTTCTAAATTCAAATGAGCACATGGCTCCTAACTTTAACCACCCAACCTAACCATCCCCTAACTTAACCCATTCAATCTAATCTTGGGTCTAACTAATCCTATCCAATCTTGCACATTCTAACCTCCTTATCCTAACCTCCCATGGTGTGGATATTCTCTCCTTGAGACACGTGACACTTTTGCCACATGTCTCCTCCCTTGGACACTTGCCCTCTCATGAGCAAAGCTCATTGACACTTGTCACCACAAAGATGACAAGTGTCTCTTCCTCCATCCTTTTCTCCAACTTCCTCAATCTTGGCCCTTGATATCTTCAAATCAGATCTGGACTGTCGATTCCCGCCACCTCAACTTTGGCCTTGGAATTCCTATAAATATCCCCCATTTGGAGCAATAAGGATCCCATCTCATATCAATTTAAGCATCATTACTATAGGCAATTTGCATTTCAAATATCTAGCATTTAGCTTTTAGATTTATCATAGCATGTTAATCTAGTTTCTTAAATCATGCATTTCATATCATCTCCATAGTTAATCATGATCAAATAGCTACTCAACTCTTGAGTTGTCACTTTGGAGGTCATTTCTCTGCTGAGAGCCCATCAATCCAACACCTTCAAGGTCCTCAAGAATAGAGGGAAATGGGACATTTCAAGGAAGGCTTATGGTTTGCATCTTTGATTTAGTGTTGAAATTAATCATTTCAATTATATTATATTGTCTCATTATATGTGTATGCCTCTTATACTAACAACATTTTTAGCATCACATTAATTGGCGCCCACCGTGGGGCCTAGCCCCTTTGATCTTTAACAAGTTTGCTTGCAGAAAATTTCATTGACAGGTTGATTAGCTTTTTCAAAGTACAGATTATCTCTCTTGGGCTCTCGAATAGCGTTATTGGTCTCTATTGTGGCATTTCGACACCTCAAATGGTGTTTATGGGAGATTCCTCAACTCTGTTTTTATGTTTTTCTATACTTTAGCGTTTTCAGCATGTAGTTTAGTGTTTTTGGTATGTATGGTGGCATTTTCAGTGTTTTCGGTCTGTTTAACAGTGTTTCTGATATGCAGAACAACATTTCTGGTGTGCAGGATAGCGTTTCTAGTGTGCAGAGCAGCATTCTTGACACATAGGATGGCATTTTTGGTCAATTTGATGGCGTTTTAAGTTTTTTATTGATTTTGCAAATATTGTATGTTGCATTCCTCATTTCTGCTTCTGGACTGCCATTTTCCCGAACCTAATTTGTAGATTGTTGGTTTTGTAGGTACTTATTTCACTGTGAAAGACCGGAGTCATAAATTATTTCACCGCCAAAGAATGCAACATAAACTACTAACTTTGTTTGTAGCCACGGGATTTTGCACTTATATTTGTTAAACTAGGCACATAGACTAATTACAATGGAAATGAACAAACATGTCTTATGTGTTTTGATGATAGGCGAGTATGCTCTCACCTTTCTTAGGTGATCATAAAACCAGACTCATCCTTTTCTTTCAATAGTGCATTTCTTTAGCAGGCTTTCCCTCTCGAGGAGTTATTAACTCTTTTCCCTTAAGGCCGGTGAGAGGGGAACGACCTAAGTGGGAATGACTAATGCCAAGTACTCCAACCCACTATAAAATAAATGTGTTTTTGATTAAAATCAAAGCAACGATAGTGCTCGGGAATAGCTCTCCTCCGTACCTTCGGGTATATCAAACCTTGGTTTTCAAGGTTGGGAGACCTATTAATTGAGTTTATACCCCGACGTGCCAAATGGATCCCTTACTAGTTCCAAGTAAATTAGAAGCTACCCAATTCACCTTCGAAAGGGTGATAATATTTGTGCAAGAGAGATAGTAACTCTCCCAAGACACTTGCCATATCATGCCCCCATTAGCATTTGGAGTCGGATAATACGACGTTGAGAATCCATTGTGTGAGACTCAGTGGTCGTATTCTTATTAGATATTGGGTGTGTACCTAAGTCAGCAAGCAAAGGTTTTCATTCTTAGCCAATCTCCTTAGGATAGACTGATTGATGTGTTTTCAAATTGTTCAAAACCCATGAAAACTTGGTCTTTCTTTAAAGCTTCTTGAACATACACTTTATGTGTCCTTTGGGAAAAAAAAAATACAATCTGAATTTTGTGTTTATAAGTCAAGTCAAGATATCATCCATTGAAATACAACAAACATTGAAAACTCAAACTTCAAACTGTCAAATTCACAAGTTTCATGGTAGGTTAGCTCTTTCAGTCAAAATAGTCGCATCCACAGTCCAAACAGTCACATTCACAGTCCAAAACTTAGCTCTTTTGGTCTAAACATTAGCTTTATCAGTCCAAATAGTTGTATTCACTATCCAAACATTAGCACTTTTGGTCCAAATAGTCACATCTAAAGTTCAAACAGTCGCATCTACAGTTCAAACTATCACACCTATGGTCCAAACAGTCACATTTCCAGTCCGAACGTCAGATCTATTGGTGTGAATGTCAAATTTCTCATAGTTTAACATTAAATCTCCAAGGTTGAACACATTAGAGTTTCTGATCTAAACATCAGAGTTTCTAGTCTAAACATTTGAGTTCATATTCAATTTCATAGTGTTTCTGGTCAGTTTGTCAGAGTTTCTCGTAATTTTGCCAGCATTTCTGGTCCATTTGGCAGCATTTCTGGTCAGTATAGCAGAGTTTCTGGTCTAAACAGTAGCTCTCTTGGTCTAAATGTTGGATCCCTTGGTCTAATCAACAACTCTTGTGAGTTGCATATCAAATTGCTCATGTTGCAGCATCAAATCTCCTAGTTTGTGCTTGCTAGGTCTACATATCCATTTTCTGAGTCCAAAAATCACAAAATTGGGTCAAAACAATTATCTCCTAAGTTCAAACACCCAATTTGCTAAAGTACACATCATTATTTGACCTTTAGAGTCACTGTATTGCAGAGCAGAGTTTTTGGTCTGTTTTTCAGTGTTCCTGGTCTGTTTCTCAGTGTTTTTGGTCTGTCTCTCAGCATTTCTGGTCTGTGTGTTAGCATTTCTGGGGTACAGAACAACATTTTTGGTCTATTTTTTCAGTGTTTCCGGTTTGTCTGTCAGCATTTCTGGAGTGCAGAACAATAATTCTGGTTTATTTCTCAGCATTTCTGGTCAGTATAGCAGAGTTCCTAGTCACTTTGTCAGTGTTTCTGGTAAACTGCATCAAAATCAGAAAACAAAAATAACCCATTTCTCAAACAATCAAACATAGAGAGTAGGTCATCTTGTTGGGTCATTCAATCAGGTTATCTTCTGTCAAAAATAGATTCAAGAACAAGACACACAAAAGTCTCAAGTATTCACCTCAAACAAGTTAAAGATCAAACACCTTAAAGTGCAACACCACATTGTCTTTGATAAACTGATCGTTCAAACATAGTTTCTCATCAGGATCTATCATCCTTTAATCACGAAACTACAACACTTGATTAGAATAATCTCATTCTTTATCATAGGATATATCATTCCTATTGAACTTGGTCATATCAAAAATCACAAAATCTGCACTCCAAAACTAAGATCGAAAAACTTGCAAACAAGCAAATACTTGAAAAGATCATTTCGTGTCTATCCATCTAAAACTTTTACCTCAACAATTGATCACTTATTATAACACATTAAACAAGATTTAAACCTCGAAAAACATTCAAAACACATGTATGCCCATTCTAACTAGGGCTTAAAGATGAAAGATTGCAGAAACAGAAATAGAAACATTTGACATAACTGAAGACTATAGAAACATGGAACACGAAGATAAAATACAAGTTGAAGAGGAAATAACAGAATAACATGTCAGAGATATCAAAAAAGATCCTCAATTCGATAAATTTATGCATAAAATATTGGAGGGAGAAAAAGAAAAATATTTCCTAATGTTAGCAAAATCTGGTGCTAAACTCCCCCAAGATTTTTATGTGAACAAATTGACACAAAAGAGAAATGACCCCCCCCTTAATAATGAACAATACGAAGATATTTTTGGTCTCAAACTCAATGAAACGTCAATTCCTAGCAACACTAGAAACAATGAGGAAACTTACATTCCCACAAGGGATGAAGTAGAAATTCTAAATAACACTCAATCCAATGAGGATACAAGAAGGGATAGAGATGATATCAGAAGAGATCAAGATCCTCCTAGAATGCGAAATCATGGTCATACAAGAACAAATCATGTGGATAATCCTATCACAACTCTCGCACAACAAATACAAACACTATAAACACAAATTCAAGATATGCAAAGAGGAAATGTTAGAAGATACTCACTTCAAGAAATTTGTCCTTATCCATTTGATAGAAACCTAAACATGAAACCATTTCCTATAGGTTTTGAAACTCCTAGGTACGAAAAATATGACGGAAGCACTGACCCTCAAGATCATATAAGGGAATTTTGCACAATGAGTATGGAGTTTGCACATGAGGATACACACTTAATGAGACTATTTCCGAAAAGCTTAACTAGACTAGCTATGGAATGGTTCTCCAAACTTACACCTAGAATCAGATCATTCTCAGAATTCCTAGATAAGTGTGTTTCACAATACTCTTATAACATCTAACATGAAGTAACCATGCTAGACCTGTGTAACACAAAACAAAAGAGTGGAGAACCCTTCATGACATTCTTACAACAATGGAGGCGGTTAGCTTCGAGGTATCCTCGTACAGTGCCAGAGTATGAAAAAATGGACATATTCATAGACAACTTAAATGATCAAATGAGTTATTACTTAAAAATGTAGAGAAATCAAAGTTTCACGAAAATTATTGATAATGGAATCAGAATGGAGGAAGCCATGATAAAAAAAGGTGAGTTGAAAATATTCAAAAAAGGAGTTCACCCTCCTAACAACACTAACAACAACAATCACAATGATAAACCAAAGTTTTGGAATAGAAATCACAATGTCGTCAATGATGGGATAGTGGATATCAACAATGTAAAACCAAAGCAACTGGTTTTTAATTTATCCAATCACTCAGCAACAACTCAACAAAACAACAATCACCAAAAAGCAACTATCAAAAACTTCTTTTGAAGACAATTTACAAACATTGGTGAACCCCTTGGGTCCGCATTAAAAACACTCATCGCAAACAAATTGATTACTTTACCAGAAGAAAGAAACTTTGAACCCAAGGTAAAACCTGCTTGGTGGAATGACAACCATTATTATGATTTCCATTGAAACAAAGGACACCAAACAGATGCTTGTCAATGATTAAAACATGCCATCCAAGATTTGATTGATAATGGAATAATAACTGTGGATGGACATACAAAAAATGAATCTCACACAACTTTCAAAACTCTACTTCCTAATTATGAGAAGGGTGAAGCATCAACAGAGCAGAACGGTAAAGGTAAAGCAAAGGTAAACTATGCTCATGCATATGACAATGTGGTAAATGTAATCGTGGTTAAAGAGCAACAACATCATGAACCTGCTCATGTTATCACACGAAGCAAAGCCAAAGTGGTTTTACCAGGTCCTACAACAAACACGTCATCCACTACCAAACAATACAATCTAGTGGATCAATCACAAATATCCATCTTAGAACTTTTAAAGTTGTCACCTGCACACAAAGAGATTCTTGAACGAGCATTAGTAGATACCACAGTGTCCAAAGATCTTGATATAGATCAATTCCAAACCATGGTGGGACACCTCACAACACCTCACAACTCCTCACTACTTATCATTTACCGAAGAAGATGACATGTCCTTGCAACATCCCCACAATGCTCCTTTGCATATTGAAGTCCTCGTTCACAAAACATGAGTTAAACGTGTTCTAATAGATGGTGGAGCTGGCCTAAATATTTGTTCATTGAGTCTTGTTCGTGCCTTAGGATATTCAGAAGATGCAGTTGATCCCCGCAAAAAGATCACCGTAAAATCCTATGATGAAGAAGAACGTTCCTCCAAGGGAATTGTGATACTACCCATCAAAGTGGGACCTTTACAAAAAAATACAGTATGCCAAGTTTTGGACTTGGACTTATCATATAATATACTCCTGGGGAGACCATGGATACATGACTTGCAAGCTGTCCCATCAACCTATCATTAGTGTGTCAAATTTCCCTATAATGGACAAGAAATCACAATATCTGCAGATTCAAATCCATTCCAATATTGCAGCAATCTAAAAATGGCTCAAGAAGTCATTGTTCTTCATAGGCGTCATCTTCGAGCACATAATCCAAAGAACAATCATTTGCCTCTATTTTATCAAGTATGGAAAAACAAATGCAGCTAAGAGATCAAGGAAACAGAGAATACTCCATATCACAATTACCACTCTCTCCTAAATCCTTTGGAAACCCATCAAACTCTAAACAACAACCAATTGTGAAACATCTTCCGATATTTGATGGAGCATTCATTAGTGTTGGAACCTTATCAGAGGAGACAAAAGACAAAGATGTGCTATAGTGGCTATACAAAGATGAAGAAGCTCAACAAAAGGTCAACAATGTCAGAATACCTATAGAAAAATATGGAAAAGGATTCAACATTCTTCAAAAGATGGGATACACTGGAACAAGTCCTATAGGAAAAAGAAAAGAAGGTATCTCAGAACCTATCCAACCTCATACTCAGCAAGCTATAGACAAAATAGGCTTAGGATATGGACAAGTTACTTTACCAGAAGACATATTCTCTAATCAGCACCAAGAAGAATAAGAAAATAGATAGGAACAACTTGCAATTGAAAGGGAAGAAGCATCTGCAAAGAAACAAGAACAACCAAACATGAAATGGCAAAAGAAACAATCCTCAAATCAACAAGAGGAACAAACCAATAGTACCTCCCAAGCAGCATTAACTCTCAATCAAAACAAGCATGAGCCTAGTACTAATCAAGGAGAGCCGATAGTAAAGTTGATAGAACTCAATCTCAGTCCAGAAGAAGTTGAATATGAAAGAAGGAAAGATATAGCAAGACAAACAAAAGAAACACATCAACAACTATATGAACAAATTTGTAGATTGCAAGCTGCAAGTGAGATAGATTCTGATGAATGGGAATGGGATTCCTATCATTCTGAAGAATCAGCTAAAGAAAATTTCTTTAAAGAAGATGTAGGAGTCGATGTTGTTCACACGTATGCAAGGCAAACGTTAGGAACTAGTTCACTTGAATTAGAATCACATTTGGCTGACTTGGACTTAATTGAGGACGATCAAGAACTTCTTGGGCAAGGTCATTCTGATGAGGGTACCATTCTAGACATTGACATACATATCGAAAACTTTGATAACTCAATCATGACCCTAAATACTCTTGAAACATCTCAACCTGATGATCCCTTACCTCTAATCCACCCCAAACTTATTGAATGGGAAAATGAAGGACATACTGCCATTGATACCTTTCCAAATGACTATGCCATATCCATATATCTTAATGCAATCGAACCCACAACAACTTTCACTAGGAATTTCAACAATGCATCTTCTAGCCAAGTGGGTGCCAAATCTCCTAGTCGCAAAAGCGAAAATAAAGAAAACAATATCAGGTCTAATGTTGAAAACCATTTCTTGACAACATTAGATCAGTAAAAAGTAAAAAGAAAGTACGCATCTAACGGTGAAAACCTCCTCGAGATGCCAGAAGATGGGAGATTTGACACTTTACCTAAGTACTATCAAGAAAGGTCATCAATTTTGATTGAACCAACAGAAGCAGTTAATATTGGGACATCAGAGGAACCAAAGATCCTACATCCAACAACTTCTCTCTTAGAAAAAGAAAGGAAAGAATATATGGAATTCTTTAAACGACAAAAAAATCAATTTTGCCTGGTCATATGCAGACATACCAAGATTAGATCTAGAGCTTATTATGCATCACTTAAATGTCAATCCAGGAGCCAAACCAATCAAATAGAAATTAAGAAAGATGCATCCACATATTGCTATCTTGGTCAAAGCAGAACTAAAAAAATTACTGGATGTAGGATTCATCAGACCTATAGCATATCCTCAATGGGTATCAAACATCGTTCATGTTTCAAAGCCAGACAAAAGTATCAAAGTATGCATAGACTTTAGAGATCTTAATAATGCATGTCCAAAGAATGACTTTCCTTTGCTTAACATTGACATCATTGTAGATTTAATAGCTGGACACTCCATGTTTTCTCTAATGGATGGTTTCTTTGGATACAATCAGATTAAAATAGCACCTGAAGATCAAGAAAAGACAACTTTCACATGTCCATGGGGTACTTTCTGCTTGAACGTCATGCCTTTTGGACTAAAGAACGTGGGTGCCACATATCAGAGAGCTATGACAACAATATTCCATGACATGATGCATACATTCATGGAAGACTATGTGGATGACATCTTGGCAAAATCATACAACAGAGAAGAACATATCGAAATACTGGAAAAGATCTTTGACCAGTTAGAACAATACAAGCTACGACTAAATCCTAAGAAATGTGCCTTTGGTGTCACTTCAGGAAAGCTATTGGAATACATTATTTCAACTAGAGGTATTGAAGTAGATCCAACTAAGGTCAAAGCAATCATGGAAATGGCATCTCCCAAAAATATAAGTCAACTCAGATCACTACAAGGAAGATTGCAGTCAATCAGAAGATTTGTGGCTCAACTAGAAGATAACTGTCAACCATTTACCCATCTATTACATAAAAATGTTCATTTCAAGTGGGACCATCAATGTGAGGATGCATTCAACAAGATCAAGTCATATCTCATGCAACCACCCATTTTAATGTCACCAATTCCAGACAAGCCGTTATTGCTCTATGTATTGACCACTGAAGTATCATTAGGAATTTTGCTCACACAATAGGATAATGAAGGAAAAGAGTGAGCCATCTACTACATCAGTAGAACACTAGTGGGATACGAGCTCAACTATTCCCCAACAGAAAAAGCATGCTTGGCGGTAGTTTTTGCTTCTAAAAAATTAAGACACTATCTATTATCTCACTCCATCAAGTTGATAGCTAAAATCGATCCATGGAAATATTTGCTCAGCAAGGCAACATTGACAGGATGGCTAGCAAAATGGGTCATGATCCTAAGTGAGTTTGATATTGAGTATGTAGACAAAAATGCTATCAAGGGACAAGTCATCACAGATCAACTAGCAGAGGCAACACTTCAAGATGATCATCCTCTACAGATTGAGTTTCTTGACGCTGATATCCTAACAGTCACAACAAAAGCATGGCAACTATACTTTAATGGTTCATATACACAGCACAGATCAGGAGTAGGAATTCTATTTAACACACCACAAGGTCATACAATTCCGAAAGCATACAAATTAAGCTTCCCATGCACCAACAACACTGCAGAGTATTAAGCTTTGGTTACAGGTATCAAAATGGCCGTAGAATGGAACATTACACAACTTCAGGTCTTTGGAGACTCTCAACTTGTCATCAATCAAATCAATGATGACTATCAAACAAAAGATTACAAACTCATGCCTTACAAAATGATGGTGGATGACTTCAAGAAATATTTTGTTGAAATCACTTTTGAACAAATTCCAAGAAATGATAACAAAGCAGCAGATGCCATGGCAACACTTGCTTCTCTATTACAAACACAAGAAAATCAAGAGTGTTATGAATTCTTGGTTGAAGAGTTGTTTTACCTATCTCCTAATTGTCTTGATTCCCAAACCATTTGTCAACTTATAGGACATGATTCCTCCCGCTATGGCCAAACTTACACATACCTAAAAGATAACATCTTACCTCTTGACTTATCGAAAAATCAAAAGAGAAAATTTATTCGTCAATGTTCCGATTATACTCTTGTTGTGGATACCCTATTTAAACAAGGTCTAGACGGTACTCTTTTAAGATGTCTGGAATAAGAAGAATCTGAGAAGGCCTTAAAGGAAGTCCATAATGGCATTTGTAGCACTCATTCAAGTGGTCTTACCCTTTCAAAAAAACTCATACGCTTGGGCTATTATTGGCTGACTATGGAATGAGATTCTTTTCAAATAGCTAGAATGTGCAAACAATGTCAGATCCATGGGAACTTGATTCATGCACCAACACAAGAACTTCATGCTTTGGCAACATCTTGGCCTTTCTGCCAATGGGGTCTTGATCTAGTAGGAAAAATAAATCCTTCTTCATCTAATGGTCACAAATTCATCCTTGTAACTACATAATATTTTACAAAATGGATCGAGATTGTACCTCTCACAAATATCACAGGAAAACAAATTGTTGCATTTATCTTGAATTACATCATCTGTCATTATGGAATGCCAATGACCATTATCACTGATAATGGGAGACCATTCAAGAATCAGGATGTACAAGAGCTATGTGAGAAGTTTAAGATCCAACACAGATTCTCCACACCCTATTGTCCACAGGGGAATAGGCAAGCATAAGCATCTAACAAAACTATTCTAAAAATCCTCAAAAAGACAGTGAATGATGTTGGGAAAGATTGGCATATTCAGTTAAACCCTACTCTCTCAGCCTATCGCACCAGTATCCGCACACCAACAGGTGCCACACCTCTCTCTCTTGTATATAGATTAGAAGCCATAATGCCAATCGAAGTAGAGATACCCTCTCTACGTGTATCACTAAAAGGACTTATCCCAGATGAAGAACAATGAATATCTAGACTGCAAGAGTTAGAATTGATCCATGAAAGAAGACAAAATGCCTTTGATCATCTAAAGGTATATCAACAAAGAATGTGCCAAAGTTATAATCACAAGGTCAAACCACGAATCTTTCAAGTGGGAGAACTAGTACTAAAGGAAAATCCACGAAATCAGTCAGATCGAGAAAAGAAGGGAAAATTTGAACCAAACTGGTTAGGTCCATTTGTGGTCACAACAGTATTTGGGTCAGGGGCATATCAACTATCAACACAAGATGGAGATCAACTTGAGGAACCCAACAATAGCACACATCTGAAGAAGTGAAAAAGCAGAAAAATCCAAAAACAGTGAAAAAGCAGAAAAATCCAAAAACAGTGAAAAAGCAGAAAATCCAAAAACAGTAAAAAATCAAATATGAGAAAAAGTGCAATAAAAATAGGTGGTGAAAACCTGGCAAACAAACGCTATCTATCAGCTAGCTCTACCATCTATTGGTTCACACTTTCTTCTACTTGCATTCTTTTCCATCAGTGCTATTCATATTCATCATAAAGCCTTTGTACATACGTAGGCATCCCAGGTGATTTCTTGTCATGGTTTGGATAATTGACTATATCATAATAAGGCTTGTTTCTAGGCTGGGGGTAAAATCCTGAACTTGGTTGGGGGCAAAAAGTTACAATCATTTTGAGCTTAATCAAAGTAGGTAGAACAATAGTCAGACAACACTTGTCAAGCGAAAAACTGAGATACATCCAACATTGAACATAAGATCACATTGTCAACCATTAACTATCACATTTCAATCTAAACATGAAAAAACACATATCAATGGATGATATATCTTGACTCATGAGTTTAACACTTTGGCAATAATGGTTCAACTATTTTATATTGATTTTCGCTATCATGATTTCTGAGTAACTCCAGGATGTCTTTGACTAGAGGAACAAGGAAGGAACATGATATTTTTCTTGTCTACTGTCTGTAAATTAATCATTAATATGTGCAAAGTTGTCTAAGGAAATGATCATCAGAGTATCATCGAAGACATTTCAGACTTGCATATAGAAATGGTTAATACTACCTGTTTTACGCAAGCAACACTCTGGTCATCTTGGTTCAATTATACCTCGATGCTTGTGCTAACTTGCAATATCAAAACCCATGAAAGTAGTGCTCAGGTCATCATTGTTCAATTATACCATTGATGTTTGTACTCACTTCCCACATTTTAAAGGCTCAATGATGAAACAAAGCAATGACTCCATGACCGGTCCAATCACTACATTGCATTGCATTTTAAGATAGATTTGCATTTCATGCTGCATGGGATCACAATTCTCATCTTTTCGAAGGCCAAAGCTAACATGGTGTTATCTCTCTTATTACGTGATTGAGTACATTGGACAATAACAAAAATAATCAATTCATTCATCCTGCATGATAAGTTAGTTCATCTCAAGTAACCATTGCATACCAAGACATCATTCATATAAAGCATAAACTCATTCATTCATTTAGTAAGATCATTGCATGACATTCATCTAATCTCAAATCATATAAGGTATCACCATTGCATTGCATTGCATCCATCTCATATTGACATGCATAAGAAAATCATAAAAATATCATAAACATAGAAAGCATTGCATCGCGCAAACATCACATAGAAATTATAAGCATCACCATACATATTCATATTTGCATACATCATGTAAATACTCCATCATCATATATCTATCATCTAGAATTCATAAGCATATAAAAATTAAAGCATACATCATGAAAGTAACTGCACATCATAATCATATGTCAAATAGAATGCATCCATCATTTCATAGGTCATGTAGAGCGAATAGAATCAACTGCATATCATATCATCAAAACAAGATCAATGTCCAAGGTACAATGATATCACAAAATATATGAGATACATCACATGAATCATCAATATCTCATCACAAAAAGGTGTGTACATAAATAGATCAATGTCCCATATCAGTGTGACCACTCGGACGCGGAGTGAAACTCCGTCCTGATGCGGTAGGTAGAGTAGCACTAGCTGGTATCCCTGTACCTAAGTCCCCACCTGGGGGAGCTCTCTGAAGTGGCCCTGTCACTCCTTGACTCTCAATCTGGCTCTGTCCTGATCTCCTGCTCAATTGTGAAAATCCTGGAACCCTCCAATGAGGAGAAACAACAGTAAAGTATAATGCCCTGTAATACTCAGCCTCTCGGATCCCCTGTCGCATCATCTTCAAGGTAGTCTTCCCTGAAGTAGACCCTCCTGACAACTGTACCTGTGTCTCAGCCTACCGACACCTATCCATAGCTGCATCTCTCTCAACTAGGAGAGAAGCTATCTGAGTCTCTAGATGGGCCATCTGAGAGTCCCTCTCTGCTAGTCAACTCTCTAGCTACTAAACCTAAGTTTGTAGGTCCATAATCTGACCCTGCTGCTGATGTGATGACATCCTAATGAGGATCCGTCGAGGTGCCTCTGCCTGTGGTTGCTCAGCCCATGATACTGTCATAGGTACCTAGTCAACTGGGGGTACCTCCTACTCTGGAACCTGATGTCCCTGATCCCTTGGACCTGATCTCCTGCGTCTGACCACCTAGGCCATCCAATCTGTATATACATCTCTGGCAGATCTAGAACTGTTGGCTCCTGGTGTCCCTGTCACTATTGCTGCCACTGTTCAACCATCTCCCCCGTCATCATCCCCCCATCATCATCTCCTCCATCATCATCTCCAGCACCATGATCTCCGACATCTCCTCCATATCCATCCCCATCTCCACTATCATCTCTCCACTCATCATCCCTCCGTCGTCTAGGAGCTCTGCATCGTAGCCTCTCATCATCCTCATCAAAACTGGCTCTGGCTTATCCAGACATGTCAGCCTCAGAAACCTATGTATAGTACAGTGCATAGCATGCTCATTTGTCATCCCGCTATCCATCACGCCTTGAAGATGATCCCAATCAACTGGCTCCAATGATTGATACTCTGCGCAGGCCTGGTCATATGAAATAGAAGGCCCCCAAGTAGCCACATCCAATCTTCGACGAGCATAATGGGTTGTACCCTATGGCATCCCCTCTATCCTTCCATACTGTCTCAACACCTCATACAAAGGAATCACTCGATGACATAGGGTGTCGATCCAATAAGATATCGCGTCATGAATACATACAGCATCTCCACTACATCATCGAGCCAAATCTCACAGTCCCTGTATGGTCTCCATACCATAGTATCCAAATCATCCAAGGTTCATTGCCAGTACTCTAATTTGCCTAGCTTTCACTGGATAATAATACCTGGATACCCCTCCGCATAAGGCCTCCCTATAGGTCTATCTCTGTCAGCCAATGGTCGTGTGATAGGTAAATGCTCCCATGCCCATATCTGAAGCACAGTCATCCCTACTGAAAAACGCAGCTGATCCCTGATACACAACTCAGTGCAAGTCATGATACAAATGCGCCAACATACATGACCCCCATGCAAAGTGGGTCCCCTCTATCACCATCTACTCAAGCAGACGACCCCATCCAACAAATAATCCCTTTGACCTGTGATCAGGACAAAGGAAACTTCCAATAAATCCAGCAAGCACAGTCAGTAATGTGGCATATCCTAACTCTAGCATCTCCTGCCACACAATATCATACCCACCTATCTCATCATCCTCAAACACTCTGCAAAGTACCTCTGTCCCACCCCACTCGTTGAGATCATAATATACTAGATCACCCATCACAAGGATGCACAAAATCTGATAAACATCCTCAGGTGTCACCGTAATCAGAAAAACAAAAATCCTCAAAATCGAAAAATAAAAAAATCAGAAAAAATGAAAAAAATCATCAAAAATCATCAAAAATCATCAAAATCGAAAAATAAAAAAATCAAAAAAAATGAAAAAATTGTCAAAATTGAAAAATAAAAAAAAAACGAAAAACCGTCAAAACCGAAAAAATCAAAAAATTGTGAAAAAAAAAAAAACTCTCCCCCCCGCGACCCCTATGGCGCCGACGGCAGCTGCAGTGGCGCTGGTGGCAGCCGCCATCGGGCCTCCACCACCGCCTTTCCCTCTTCCCGCCAAAATTTCAAAAAATAAAAAAATAAAAAAATTTAATGTATTTTTTTTAGCAAAAAAAAAATGCATGTATAAATTTTTTTTTTGGGATGCACAATGGAATTTTTTTTTAAAATTCGGAAAACCCATTTCGGAAATTGAAAAACCCATCTCAAAAATACAATTTTCTTCCCAACCCATCTAACAAAAACGCTAAAAAATGATTTTTATGCAAATAGCTAAAATTTTCAAAAATCAACTAAAAATTAACAAAGCTGGGTTTTCTCGAAGTACGTATTGGTGGACCATATGTCGAAGGACGCTCATATCGCCGAACTCGCTCAAACCTATGCTGGTGGTATGGGATCGCCATTCCTTCCTCCAGAGCAATTTTTCTCAAATAGTCGCAGTGCACAAATGAGGAGTGGTAAAAAGGAATTCACCTTTTTAAACTCATAATGGGGCATTTAAGTGGGATTTTTATTCCACTTATTTTTAATTATCCAATCAACTAATCAGCCTGGCAGGGCAACATTTTCAAGTTTCTTATCGGGAAATGAATCGGATTGACTATAAAAATCTCTAAAAATCGGAAAATCATTAAAAATCTAAAAATCGAAATAATTTTTAAAAAATAAAAAAATCGCGAAAAATTCACAAACATTCGAAAATTATCCAATTCATCTCCCGAGAGGGCATCCTTGCATCGATATCTATCAATCAGCGTCTGGGGCATCATATCGAGATTTATCATCTCCAAAATCGAAACCGCATCATATCGAGATTTATCATCTCCAAGATCGAAATCACATCATATCGAGATTTATCATCTCCAAAAACGAATCGACATCATATCGAGATTTATCATCTCCAAATCAAATCTGTATCATATCGAAACCAAATCCGCATCAAATCAAGATAGAATCTACATCCTATCAAAATCAATATTAGCAACATCGTCAATCAAGTTTTCTTTGAATCAACGCGTCGTCACACATTGCTTCAAAGAGGGGCAAAATGTATACACCTAAAAATGGTCTGAAGATAGTTAATTAAATACGCAGTTATTTGATTAATTCCCCTTCCCAATTAATTGAATTCACAAGCAATTTAATTAATTTCTCTATTCATCTACTAGTAAATAAATCTAAATGATTTATTTATATAGTTCATCTCATATCCCCCTTTGATTAATTAATTCTAAATTAATTAATGTCTCCCCATATTAATCAATTCTTCTAATCCCTAATTAAGATTAACAAACTCAAGTTTGTTGAGATTAATTACCATTTATCAATTATTTGAATTTCTAAATTCAAATGAGCACATGGCTCCTAACTTTAACCACCCAACCTAACCATCCCCTAACTTAACCCATTCAATCTAATCTTGGGTCTAACTAACCCTATCCAATCTTGCACATTCTAACCTCCTTATCCTAACCTCCCACGATGTGGATATTCTCTCCTTGAGACACATGACACGTTTACCACATGTCTCCTCCCTTGGACACTTGCCCTCTCATGAGCAAAGCTCCTTGACACCTGTCACCATAGAGATGACAAGTGTCTCTTCCTCCATCCTCTTCTCCAACTTCCTCAATCTTGGCCCTTGATATCTTCAGATCAGATCTGGACCGTCGATTCCTGCCACCTCAGCTTTGGCCTTGGAATTCCTATAAATATCCCCTATTTGGAGCAATAAGGATCCCATCTCATATCAATTTAAGCATCATTACTATAGGCAATTTGCATTTCAATTATCTAGCATTTAGCTTTTAGATTTATCATAGCATGTTAACCTAGTTTCTTAAATCATGCATTTCATATCATCTCCATAGTTAATCATGATCAAATAGCTACTCAACTCTTGAGTTGTCACTTTGGAGGTCATTACTCCGCTGAGAGCCCATCAATCCAACACCTTCAAGGTCGTCAAGAATAGAGGAAAATAGGACATTTCAAGGAAGGCTTATGGTTTGCATATTTGATTTAGTGTTGAAATTAAGCTTTTCAATTATATTATATTGTCTCATTATATGTGTATGCCTCTTATACTAACAACATTTTTAGCTCACAATAGATAAGAACAACTTAGGGGATAAAATGGCCCCACCAACGACGACATGACCCTCAGGCCTTACGACAAAAAGGTAATGCAAAATTATAACAAGCTTAGGTTTTTTCCACAAGATTTAATTATAAAAGCGTAAAACCCTAAACCCTAAACCCCAAAGGCAGGAACATAGAACAAAATTAATCTAGAATGACTAGGATTTTGACTAAGGCATGAAATTTTTTGGCATAGTCATTTTTAGAACTATCAAGACCTTTGACAACCTACCCTCAAATCTATTTGCAACATTTACAAAAAATCAACAAGATATGGTGAACCTTCTATTACAACTCTTGTCGTCTCTCTCCATGGAATCCTAAAATTTATTTCCTCTCACAATAACAATCGACCCTCTCCCAACTATCTCTCTCATTTGATGGAGTGCAGGTACACCAAATAGGTATTTGTCAGACGTGTCTTCCTTGAGCGAGGGAAATGTAGGAAGAGAAGAGGAAAGTGAGATATGTAGTAGGTCTAAAAAGGGAGATCAACTAGAGGTCAAAAGATTAGAAAAAAATTCCATAAACGTATGGAATTGTTTCTTGCTCAAGGAGGGTCATGTTCTTATGACGACGAGAGAATAGGCGACGTCTAGGTGCCCTTGAGGTAAAAACATCTACAAAAACAATGGGTACCCAAGGAGCTTACTCCAATAAATAATGATTTTTGAGTTAACGGGAGGATATATCGCATAGAATCGTCGTCGTTACATATTTTGGGCCTATTTTCCATGGACAACATAAAGGTCTATTACAACAAAGTTTCTGAATTGATGGAGTATGTCAGCCCCTGTTAGAATTAAAAACATTAGATGCAGCTAGTTCGATATACACGAAATATGCGTAGGTATGCACTTTCATCAAATTATATACAACTAAAAGATAATTATCAAAGTAAAAGAGTGGCTATGTACATTGACGGAAGGCCAAAAACAATAGGGAATATTGCAGGTTTTTTAAATAGTATACGACCGGGGTCAACTTATAGGGAACCCAATTGCATATTTGAGGCACGTGAGGGAAACCGTGTATTCATATGTGTGATAAAATCAATAAGTGTAGGGGAAGAGCTATCAATCGATTATAATTTAAATCACATAGATATAAACAAATTTACTATCGTGGGGTGGTCCGTACTTATATATACCATTTAAACCAACCTCTAACTAATGACTCCAATATACCATTTTGTTATTGAGTTTTTTTGGTAAGTTTATTGGTTTCATTTTGGTATTTTTTAATATTCAATTTTTTTCATAGTGCGACATTGATCTGACACATAGCATAGATCGAGATGTAGCTTCGGTACTTCTACCGAGAAGGTAAACCTTATTATAATTGTACAAATTAGATACAAACAAAATGTTATATTATTATGTTCTTTTATTTAGGGTTTTGGATTAATTTTGATAATGTTACTAATATTCTTCTCACAGAAAGATGTTTGGGGAAAGGCATCTACAATAGCTGATAACATCGATACAGAGGTGGACTCACTATTATGCGATGATGACATCACATATTCCACAAACCCTTCTGAAATGATAAGAAAGACACAAAATAATAATAATAATAAAGAAATTCTTAAATTATTATCATAGTCCCTCAAACTTATGAGATACAAGAGAGGGTGAAACAATTGACAAAGAGAGCACAAAACTTGCAAGTAAGCAATCATGAAATCTTTAATTATAACATAAGTTCATTCATGGTTTATATATTACTCTTTTATGTCATGAACTAAAATATGTACTTGTTATTTCTATAGGAATTTTTGCACCCTCATGAAGCTGGTGGCCATGATTAGGGTACTCTAGGTAGTTCAGGTGATGACCATGTTCTGTGCATACACCAACTCATATTTTTACATATTCCCGTCCTTTCGTTAATGTGCTATTGCTCTTATATTTAATGTATTGTATATTTGATGTATTAATCTTTAGGCGTTGTCCATGTTCCTGTGCATTTACCACCTCATCCGACCTCATCATCGACACCTATATTGCCGACTGCAATGTCGGCAACACACAACATGCAGTCATCGAGTACTGCATCGACGTGTGCAACATGACATGCACTTCGGGATGCAGAGGCCACTAGTGGTGATATTTTAGCAGCATTTCCTGGATCTTCCTGTATTACTAGTACAAAAACGTTGTCGGTCACATTTGTGGTGATCGATGATCTTGTTCCCATAAAGATAGAGAAGGTTCCAAGTACTTTAAAATAATTATTATATATAGTCCAATTGTAATTTACTTATTGATCAATCGTTTTGGACTAATGATCCCATATTTTTTTGTAGTCAAAGATGTTTCTTATAAACATCTAAATGATATTATATTGGAGATCTTCGGGCCCACCATGTGTACATGGTGGAGTGCCCAAAATCAACAATTAAAAGATGAACTTATAAACCATTTGGCTGTGTTGTTCGGAAATGACACATTCAACAAAACCAAGGTCCTTCAGAAAGTTGGCACATATCTAAAGTATGTGATGGACCAATATAGGACACATTTAGAGAATAATAGAAAGCAAGAGCATCCCCCCATGATTCTAGAGAGGGAGTGGAAGGACCTAGTTTCAGATGGAAAGGAGAAAGCTGAAAAGAGAAAAGGACATACACCACCGGGCAAAAGGAGGTATGTGATACTATTAACAATGTAATTATGTACTAATTACTCTTTATATTTACATAATCTAACATATTTCAAACTTTTCATAGGCTATCCGACACATCGAAGGCAACTAAGGCAAGACCAAAAAAGCACGAGCAACACAAACTTGGCTTTGGTGGTTATATGAAAGTTGTCGCACGAATTGTAAGTATCAATAAATGAAATATTGCATCGAAATAATAAATTTCAAACACTTTTTTTTTAATCAAACAAAAATTCATGATATTAAGCAAAAATGCAGGGCTCTGAATTCAATAGAGCACCTACAGAAGATGACATGAAAATTGCCTTCCAACAAGGCTATGTAGCCATGGTTGAATGCCTAAGAGAATTGAGTGGGTAAACACAAGATTCTGATGCATCTGTCACACAGGTAAAAAAACTAAATAAAAATTATTTAAAATTGAATACTTGAGCAATAATCTATTTGATGTTAATTTCCAACATAAAGTGACTATATTTGTTTTAAATAAGAAAGCAATGATAACAATGCACATGGCATTGGAATGTAGCCTGCTAAGGGTAAAACACAACTTGCACATGATGAAGGTTGTGGTGTGCATCCCAGTACTGGAGGTATTCATGTGCTATTCAATTTTTTTTATGTAATTATTAATACAATTAAACATCTTTAATTGAAATTGGTGTAGTAATTAATGTAACCTTTTTTGTTTTTATTTTAGAGCATGTAGAGCATGGTGAACAAGTGGATCATGATCAGGGTAGACAACATTAGGAACGTGATGTGCCCCCATCAGGTAAAGAGGACCATTTTTATTCCTTTAAATGAATTTAATTGCAATTGATGTATTGATTAATGTAACCTTTCGTGTCTGTTTCAACTCCAGACGATTTAGAGGGTGTTCAGCATGTTGAGGACGAGGCTAGACAAAATGATCAGGAAGATGATGTGGTCCCATCAGGTAAAGAAGACCCCTGTAATGTTCTTTTAATTAATGAAATACTTATAACAATAATAAAAAATATTACGAATTTAACCCATTTCTTTGTTATTGCAGTGGAGCCCCCTTTGCCTAGGCATCCTCGTTGTGACTACACGACTAGGCATACATTAAGATCACGAGTAGAGGGCACGACAACTAAAGAGGGGAAAAATGATGAAGAAAATGATGCTCCACTTAGTGTTTACTTAACTTAAAATAAAATAAAATAAATAAATGATTGTAATCATATTATTTGTTAATGAATGGATTTAATGTGTCAATGAATGTTAATGAATCTTACATGTTAATGAATGCTATGTGATAATGAATGAATGTTATATTTTTTTAATGGATGAAAGAATGAATGAATGTTATATGTTAACAGGGAATTTAGAGTGATGTTAGGGGGGAGGGGGGGAGGGTCAAATGAGCTTCCACCTTCATGTGGTTGGCCCTGTTAAGTAGAAAATATATAACTATTCTTGAAACAAAGAGAAGCTCAATAAGGTAACACACTTTTCAATATTTCATTATGCTCCACTGTTAATCTTATTGAATAATATGTATTGAATCTTAATTGCAGGGTCCAACAGAGCCAACTCGAACAACAACACAAGAAGTTACTTAGTGGAGACCATCAAAGGTAAGGTCCTTGATTAAGATTTTTTTATTTATATTCATATTATTGATTATAGAAAATAGTTTTTTTTGTTTATATTCATATTGCTTATTACATAGGCAAATATTCATTTAACTTTTTAAAAGGGCAGCCACCAAATGCACCAAATAGTTGTCTAAGTCTGAGATCAAAGATTAGAAATCAGGAGTCACCAAATACACCAAATAGTTATCTAAACAAGGGCTAGAACCCACAATGAAATATAGTTTACACTTGTCCTTGAACTAAGAACTTCAACATTTTAATGGACTACATAGGGAATTGCCTTAAAAAATGAGGAGTCTTCACATGAAATTGGTCTAAGGTAGAAATAATGGTAAAAGAAACATCTAAGCTTTTAAATTTAACTTTAACTTGAGGGTGATGGAACCAATGGTGGGACAAGTGAAACCATCATGCACCTTAATCAAGACTTCAGATTTATCATAATTGTCTCGATATAATGCATATGTGAAAAGATTTTCCTTTGTATTCATATTAACCATACATAGTGGATCTGATGAATACTAAGAGGGGGGGTGAATTAGTATGCCAAAAACCTCTGTACTAAAACACTTAAGTAGTCTGAAGATAAACCGGTAAAATAGTTTAACAAACAGACCGGTTATCACACATGCAAACCAAAGTGAAAATAAAGCATTCACCCACAAAAGAAATACAACCATAACACAAGATATTTGACGTGGAAACCCAAATGGGAAAAACCATAGTGAGATGGAACTCACAAGTCACTATCTGCAGAATAGAAACCAGACCGGTTAAGGTCTTACAATGTTCTTCACCAGAACAGATCCTGTTAGGAATCTCAATCTCTGTTAGGAGATAAGTCTGATTAAAGACTACCTTGCTAGAGGATTTTAGATTCACAGAGGTGAACCACCTTGTTAGAGGATTTTACAAAAGGATTTTGGGCCTACCCGGTTAAGGGCTACAGACTTGTCAAAGATGTGAGTAATCAACAAGTATTTGATCTATCTAACAACACAAACTGCTTGGTTAGATCCAGTATAGCTCACCACTAATGCATTCCAGCATAGCTCACCACTAATGCATTCCAGCATTACTTCAGTCTTCTCTATCTCTCACTCAGTTACAACCTGATCTTCTAAGATAAGATCGCTCTTACAACAACTCATCAGCCACCTTAAACCCTAGCACAACATAAACCCTTTTAGCAACAACCTAAAACCCTAGACATGATGCCCTTTTAAAGGAATCTAATTTCATGTCGGTCCAATAAGATTACATTACAATTTCCTAGGTTCAATGAATCTAGACATACTCAGTAATACGACACAAAAAACACCGTCAATGTGTCAGCACCGTCAAACAATCAGTGGATTGGTAACTCATCACAAAATGTCGGTTGGTAACTCATCACAGAGTATTACCGGTTCATACAAAATACCAGTTGCCGGTTTGACAAAAATGAAGACTGGTAAGAATGTGTTATGTTGCTTTGCTCCCTCGTACCACTTAAGATCTACGAACCGCTTGGGGTCGACAGACCGCTTCAGACTGGGAAACACATTCTGCAAAATCACCAATAGTCTAATGACTAGAATACAACATACCAGTTGGAACAGATACCGGTTGAGCTCTAGCTCATACATATAAAGGGGATCTCAATGAAAGTGTGTGTCCATCAATGACAATCAAAACATAAACATAAAAATGCCAACAGGATCAATAAGAACCCTACATGTGGGTTTGTCATTAGTTATAACAGTAATGTATATTGGTCCATCAGGTGTATGCTTTGAGTTACCACTTTGGGTAAAGGTGATATTAGGTCCAATCTTAGGTTTCAATCTATCTTGTTTAGGATCCGGTTTCATCACGTTCACTAGATGTTCAACTCAATTGGTAACTCTAAGGGTCACCTTTTCATCATAGTGACTACTTTCAATCTTATGAATATCATTGTCCCTTGATAAGGCATTTTCTTCATTGATGTTGAATTTTGTGATGCTATACATTGTCTTGTGTTTTTTCTTTCCTAACTGCCATAGTTGTTCATCACCTCTTAATTACTTTAATTCTTATCTTGGTTCTATGTTGAGGCTTTAAACTATCAATGTAGCTTGATCTTTGACATTTTGTGACAATGGCTGCATTTTGTTGTGACCGATACTCTTGATAGTCTATATATCTGTGAATTGTCCTTTTGTTTAAATGATGTTACTATTTTGACTGTGTATTGTACGTCTATTAGACTTTGGGACTATCAAATATTTATTCATATTTCTGTTACAAATCATGTTCTCATTCATCTAAACCTTATACCCCTTTAACCCTAAATCATTGTAACTGCCTTTGGCCCTTTTGGCATTGGATCAAATCCTTACTTGGGTAAAGTTGTTAATTTCTTCTACTCTCTGTCATTAACTTGTTACAATTTTTTCTAATCCAATCCTTGTATATAAACATCTTTGCTTATGGACTATGAGAGGTCACTTTGTGGTTTGAGATCTTTATAATCTTAGTGTGTTGCTATGATTGTAATCTTTGCATCTCACTCTCATATCCATACTTTATCAAGGTCTTCATTACCCAAATAGTCCCTCTCAGTTGTGTTTGTATATTGTTAGAATATATGGGATTGTTGATTTTGTATATTGTTAGAATATATAGTTTACCATAGTTAGTTAGTCATTGAGGTAAGGAGTTATATAGGGGTAGTTCAATATTTGAGAAAGCTTATCAAATCATATTCCATATTTGCAATGCTTTATATTCCTTGAAGGCAAATGTTTTTTTTTTAAATATAGCTTATTCGTTAGAATTATAGCGAACATGCCCAACATAGGCCCTGACGAGAGTGTTGTATTTCGTCACAAGCACAAAACTCTCATCGGAGCTTCCTTGCATTTGTTGTAGGAATTATGACAAAAAAAGACACTATGTTTCGACAAGAATGTTGTACCTGCGACGAAACAGGCCCCGACGAGAGTGTTGTATTTCGTCATAGGCACAAAACTCTTGTCGGAGCTTCCTTGCATTTCTTGTAGGATTCCTGATTAAAAAAAACACTATGTTTCGACAAGAATGTTGTACTTGCGACGAAACATTTCGTTGCAGGTGCATCATTCCCATCAGAGCCTCCTTGCATTTTTTGTCGGAATTCTGACAACAAAGGGCACTATGCTCCGATGGGAATGTTGTACATGCGATGAAGAATTTCATTGCAGGTGCACCGTTATCGTCGGAGCAAAGTGCCCCTTTTTGTCAAAATTTTGATGAAAAACCCAGTGCGTGGTTCATTGGAAGATTAGCAACTTTGTCAGAATTCCAACGAAATAGACCGCCACATTATGTGTCAACTTCTGACAAAGAAGGCATCGGAATTCTGACGAACATCTGTCCGTCAAATAACGCGACGAAATTTGAGCGATGAAAATCTTTTCGCCGTTTAATCAGATCTATGACAATAATATGTCAGAATTATGATGACAGTTCGTTGGAAAGTGGCCCCAAATGTGTTAGTGTAACAATGTGGTTTTGTAGGATGTGGTTCCTAATATTGCATTGTAGATACTGCTAGGGGATTTGTTCGACACTTTATGGATATATCCTTTTTCATGAATGTTTACTTTTCTATACTTTAGCTTGCATATGCATGTAGTGTCATATGAACACAAAAGTGGGGGCTAAATGTAGCATCGTAAATTATACACCCTTAATTAGGTGGTACAATTTCATGCTTAGGTTAGCACTCGCCTTAGTGTGTTGCATTTTGTATTTTAAATTCTCTAAAAGCATTTAATTAATTTAATTAAATCTAAAGTCCTCTTTTATCACTCCACATATCATAAAATTGGGCCCTTAACCCTAGGTGTGCCCCTTTTTATTTTATCCTTTTAATTTATTAAAGCCCTAATTAGGTCCTATTTCGACCTTCAAGGCCTGATTTTGCATATATAAACACCTTGAATTGTCACACCGAGTTGGGATTTACTTTGTAATCACGATACCTTACATCCCTTAAACTTTGGAAAAAAACTGGCCGATCCCAATTTTTTCTCCTCGAATTTTGGGATCATGTTTTAGCAATATTATAATTTTTAAGTCCAACTTTGTGTGAAATTATATCAATTCTGGGTCGACCTATGATCAAAAAAAAATTTAGGGTTTCATATATATAACCTTTCCTTTCCTCATTAGAAGGATCCGACAACTCTATAAATTGAAGGATCCTTTTGTGAAGTGAAAGTGCAAGTTTATGTGAAGTCTTCAATGAACAAATCAAGCAATTCATCAAATCTTCATCAACCATTTTCATCATCAATTAAATCTTTGAAGATATTGAAGAATAATAGGGGATCACCAACTATTGATTAGCTTGTACCTCTCCCTTAGGGTTTGGTATGGTTTCATGTTATTCACATATCTTTATATGAGTTTCACAACACTTGTTTTTAGATTTTTATTATTACTTTAGATCCATTGTTGCAATTGTGGTTTTAAGAATTCTCATTTACATTATGATCATTTAGGGTTTTATACTCAA
Source organism: Cryptomeria japonica (assembly GCF_030272615.1). Taxonomy (NCBI): domain Eukaryota; kingdom Viridiplantae; phylum Streptophyta; class Pinopsida; order Cupressales; family Cupressaceae; genus Cryptomeria; species Cryptomeria japonica. The sequence continues at coordinate 250,131,513 of NC_081415.1, forward strand.
AACGTAGGGTAGAACAGTACAGGAGCGCCCAGTGCCCTAGTCCATGACCAAGGCACCCAATACCCTATTCCTCTATGTTTTGGGGCATCATTTGGCAATTCTGCATCTTTGGGTCTCAGTTTGCAAATTCTAGAGTTTCAAACCATACAATAATAAGGACCAAAGTGCTTAGTGCCCTAGTCTGGTTCAATCCAGCTCAATTTTTGGAGACAGGTGCAAATCTGAGTTTCATCTCCTATTTTTTAGTTTATATCTCAGTTTCAATTCTACATTTCTTTGTTATTTCCATTTATATCATCACTTTTGTCTGTTTCCCTATCTTAGTTTATCATTTGTTTACATTTAGCTCATCTCCTCTTCATATCAACAAAGGAATAGAAGCCCTAAAAATATTCCTTGACTCTCTTTCATAAGAGGAAGTCAAAGTGAATCATCTCCTTAGGCTCTTTCATATTCCAATGTGTGAATGAGAGTGGCTTTAGGTCTTAGTTTACCCAATTCCATTTCCATCATACACACTAACATAGCTCATAATTAATTTCTTAAAGCTAACATTTATATTTAAATTATCTAACACCAACAGTTATTAATTAATCTAAATTAATTTATGTTGTATAGAATTAATAATTAGTAATAAAGGCACTTCTTCATCAAAAATAAATATTTACAAAAGAATTAATGTGGCATGTGACATATAAATATTGTTTAAATAAGACAAGAAACTAAAACCATGAAAACAAAGTCCTAATAAGGAGAAAGAAAATTTCTAATAAGTGAGAGAAAAAAAAGAAAATGATTGCTAACTAGATATTGATAAATTATCAATTAAAAATAAAGAAAATAATGTAATGAGTGAATTTATAAATAGATTAAACCAACAAAACATTAAAATAACATTATTAAACTAATATTAGCAAGATTTGTTTATGCAAATTGCTACCATGGGGGTAGCATCCTTTCCATTAAAATGGAGAAAAATATACAAACATATCAGTAGAAGGAGAATATCATGACCCTAGTGGCCTCAATGACCTTCTGGGACCTCTCCAACTGTTTAGGGAGGAACATGCTCCTATTTACACTCATAATATATTCACATGTTTTCGAATTGTTCCTACTTTGGCCATTCCTCAAAGTCATAATGGTGTCAACCATGTCCTTTCTTTTTATTATCTCGTTAATCTCGAACATATTTACAACCAACCCTTGAAAAGAGTTGGTTTTGAGCCTTCTTAGTTCCTTCACAGTTAGCGCCCTTAGGTGTGGGTCAAAAATGTTATTGATTACCTTCTTTGTTGCATCATGGTCCCCAATAGTTCTTGGTATATTGTAAACAAAATTCTCTAGTAGAACATCACTATGAGTGTAGGAACCATCTAGCACCTTATCCCCAATAATCTTTTGGACAACATCCTCCACTGCACCACCCTCTATCACAAATACCTCTTTTAACTGCTTTAATACCAACTCCTAATCACAACTACACTTGCACTCAGGAATGGTGATAAATTCCTCAACCATCTAATCGTTTCTATTTCTTCTACTCTACTTTCTTCTGAAATATGCTTGAGATTTATAACTAGAGACCTAGACATTATGCATTTTACAAGTCTAATCAATCCCAACCAATTGAAAACTAATGTCGATGAGTTTGTCCTTATCAATTTGCCAATTTTCACAGATATCAGAGAAATCTTACAGTATATCTTTCTCCATATCCTATCGCTAAGTATAAACCATCCTAATCCCATGGGTCACAAGAGATGATTGTCACTTCACTCTAATCAATTACATGATTAGATAAAAAATCAACCTTTGTAATAGCCTCTCTATAGATATGTTTGATATTGTATTCACCCAAATCCTTTACAATCTTAGGGATGCCTTCAAGCCACATTCTTGATTTGTGACTCGGAGCACTCCTTGTGATGATGGCATGAATGACATTTAATGAGTCACCTTTGATGTCTATATTTACCATTCCTTTCTGTTTTCATAAATTTGGGCTAGAAATAAGGGTGACATACTCTACATTAGTATTTGTATCATCAAGAAACTTGATAGACCCGCCCCATACTAATTCCCTAGCATCATTCCTAATTAAGAATCTTACTCTGGAAAGGCCTATATTTCCCCACATAGTGCTGTCAAATTTCAAGTTGATCCAACCTCGTGGAGGAAGGTACCACTTGGTACCACTTGGAATCCCTTTGTTTAGTATTATTCGTGATTGTATCCCCCTTCGATGGAATCAAATGTAAGCATTATTTTATCTTTTGATCGTCCCATGAAGTATATTTGTGGTGATGCTTATCTGCTACCTTAGTATTGATGTGTTCATTGACTACCACTTCAATTTTATTTAAAAGTGAATTTAGACTATTAATTCTATCATTAAATATCTAGTAATTTCTTTCCTTCCAAAGAAGCCAAATCAATGTGACCAAAATAGCATACCATAGCCTACTCCATATCATGCCTTTATGTAGAATTGGCCAACATGTGAATATCTCCTTTAATATCATCAATAGAGGCCAATAGTAGTTTAATTTCCTCCAAAAGAAATGCCAACACTCTTGGGCTACCTCACACTATACAAACAAATGGTTTAAAGTTTCTTCATTTTTTAATCACATCAAACATTTGAATGGGTCCTTGAAACCTAGTTTCTAAAGATAGTCCTTGTTAGTATCCAATTTTGTATTTCCATCCATGTGAAGGCACCCACCTTTGGAAGGATGTGCAAGTCCCAACATAGTTTGGTTCACCATTCACATCGTTCTGAGTCCCATCTCATCACTTTGTAGGCAAAATTGGTGTTGTAGTTGCCTAACTTTTTCGTCCACTAAAAAATTTAATCATCTCCCCTAATGAGGACAACATGTCTTATTGCTAATTCATTTCTGAATGTTCTTGTGTAGTTGGCATCCAACATATCTAAAACTTTCCACTTGAAGTTGGTTGTACCATTTCTCCATGCAACCTCCATGTAACCACTAACTTTTTTCCCTATTGTTGGTCAGATGATCTCACTCACCCTTTCCATACAAGGAAGATCAATTAGGGGTTTATATCTATTCCATGAATCCTTCCAAAAAAATTCCTTCCTTCCATCTTTGATTCTCCAAGACATATGGTCAGTAACGATTTATTTGCCTCTACACATAGAGTTCCATATGGTAGAGCCGCATGGTGGGTTAACAATAGTCAATATTCATTTTGGAGTATCTTCATCCAGGTATTTCTTTTGTAGCACTTGACTCCATAAGGCCCCTAGCTTTTATATATTTCCTAGATCAACTTTCCCACTAGTACTTTGTTCTATATCATGATGTCTTTGATCCCTACTCAGTCGAGCTCATTGGGTTGTTTAATAATATCTTAGGAATCTAGATGAATCTATGCTTTTCATTTTGTCCATCCCAGATGAATCTTCTTAACTGATTGGTTATGTCCTACGTCGATATACTCATTATTTCCACTGTAGATAGCATAAATATTGACATGGATGCAAGCATGACGTTGATCATTGTTATTTGACCAGCCATGGTAAGCCACCTACTATTTCAACATTCTATTTTCTTTTCACATTTATCCACCATCTCATTTCACAATTTTTTTTCTTACTAATCCATAAAAAAGTGGTGTTCCCAAATATGTCACTAGGAGCTTTTCCACTACATATCCTAATAGCATTACAATTCTACTTTGTATTATATAGCCTATATTGAAAAAGAAAATACTCAATTTCTCTCTATTGATGAGTTGTTCCGATGTGATGTAGTAGTCTTCTAGAACATGCTTGATTTTTATGGCTTCATCCAGAGATGCATTACTGTATAATATTATGTCATCAACAAAGAGATTGTGTGAAAATAGAGGAAGCTAGGTAACCGCTTTAATTTGGAACCAAGAACCCAAACTAGTCATAATATTTATCTTGCTAGTCAGTGTGTCAGCCATAATTACAAATAGAAACAGGGATAATGGGTCTCCCTGTCAGAGCCCACATCCCCTTTGAAAAAATCAACACATGATACATTGATTAGGATATATTATCTTGGGGAAAAAATGTATTTATATATCCAATTTACCCATTTGTCATAGAACCCAAACTTCTTCAGGATTGGTATTAGAAATCTCCACTTCACATGGTCCTAGGCTTTTTTCACATCTGGTTTCAGAGTCATTCCTCTCATATTTTCTTTTTTGGTGGAATGAAGGATTTCATGTGCTAGAATTATGCCAACTACAATACTCTTATTGGGTACAAATACACTCTCTTTTGGTGATATTAGCTTCAGAAAAATTAGTTTTAACCTATTTATCATTCCCTTCGCAATAATCTTATATATTGTGTTGCATAATGAAATAGGTTGCAATTCTGAGAAATTTAACACCCCTTGTTTCTTGGGGATTAAGGCTATGTTTGTGATGTTCATCTCTTTTAGAATTAATCCAATTTTACTAGATTATTCAACAACCTCGTTGATGTCTTTTGCCATAAATTGCCAACAATTTTAAAAGATTAAGGTAGTAAAACCCTCAGGCGTTGGGGTCTTGTTCGAGTTCAACTAAAACACAACCTCTTTAACCTCCTCTTAGGACACTGGTGCCACTAGCATTTGATTATCCCTATTTGTGATCAGATTGGGAATTTCATTTATAAAATCATAATTTAAGGCTTTGGTCATCCCATTACCTCCTAACAGACTACTAAATCATTCTGTATATTATCTCATTTATCAGGATTCTGCAATCTCTGTGGTTGATTTGGGTAATGTTGTTCCCTCCTCTATTCATTTTTGTTGAATTGTGAAAAAAGTTGGTGTTGCGGTCACTTTCTTTCAGCTAGCTTTCTCTTGATTTTGATCTCTAGTAGGTTTCCTCTCTGGCCAAAACCGCTTCATATTCCTTCATCAATTTTTTGCTTGTAGAATTCTATTTGGGACATTCCATTCTAGATAACATATTCACTAAGATGTTCCATATCCTCTTCTATTCTTTGCTTCTATATTCAAAAATATTTTTTAAAATAATTTTGTTCCATATTTTTAATTTAGCTTTCAAAACCTGTAGACATTTGCAGAAAACAAACTTCCTAGTACCCTTGATGTGTTGTGATTCCATCCACCATTCTTTTATTATCTCTTTCAACCCTGGCCAATGGAACCACATTTTTTTTCAAATTTGAATTGGCATTTGATTAGTGTACATGTCTTCTATTATATTCAATTCCATAGGGAAATGACCCGAAAGGAATTAGTTTGATCAAAAAATTTAGTATTAGAGGGGTATCCAACCATATATTTGAGACAAAAAATGATATAGTCTTTCCACAATGTTAGAGAATCCATGTATTTGATTCGTCTGAGTATACTTGTCATTCATTGGAACAATGTCTGTCAACCCACAATTTCTAATGAATTGAAAAATCCATTTGTGTTTGCACAATTCTACCCAGCTCTCCAAATTTATCACTAGGGTGCAATATGGAATTAAAGTCGCTAGCCAGAATAGAATTCTCTTGAGTTCCCTACAATTTCAAACTCAATGTTCTCCATATATCTTTCTTATTATATATTTTAATCGGCTCATATATATTATACAATACAAATTGAAGATTGAAATTTATATTGTCCACTTCACATTTGATCCAATTTCAATTAGAAGATAAAATGGATAATGATACCTTGTTAGGCTTCCACATTATACATAAACCTCTTGAGGTGCCTTCCATGTTATGCATGAAACAAGACCACCCAAAGCAACATTTCACAAATGAGTCTACATTTTATTTTGATAGTTTTGTTTCCTATAATAGAACTATGTCGATCAATTGGTTTTTGATTTGGTGTTTGATCATACATCGCCTATTAGGGGCATTTAAGCCCCTAACATTCTAGGTGAGAATATTTATTTCCCTCAAGGGAGGATTTTCCTCCCCTGGATCTCAATGAATAGGATTTGATGGGATGATTGATTAGGTAACAATCCATCCTCTATGCACTTCTTTCTTTATGTCTTCCTTCCTATTCTTAGTTTGGAGAGGCCCGCCTTCAGGTGTTTTGCCATGGTTTGGCTTATCATTCTTGTGTCTACTATGTCCAATTCATCTTCAATTCCTTCATCTAGGGTTTCGATAATTGGGTAGATTGAGGCTTCCTCCATTGTTTACTTATATTCCACCGAAGCCATTTTATCGATTGTATTACTCCTCGAGTTAGGGATTGGAGTTTGAACATATGGTTCTAGAGGTTTTAGTTCCTTCCCCTTTGAGTTAGGATTTTTCGGGATGATCTTGTGGTTCTAAAGTATTTGTATTCATTCTTTCTATTTCAAATTCTTTATTTTGTTGATTTTGATTTTCTTATTTTGGTTTTCAAATCATGTTTGAAGGCATATGGCATTTATTCTCATTGTGATTTCTCTTTCTACATCGCATACAATATAATTTTTCTCTTTAATTTCTACTGATTGGGTCCATATTTCGGTAATAGTCTTCAAGTTCAACATTTGAGGGATCTTTATGATTGCAATTACTTGAATCCTGACATACAAAATCAAATCATTGTTGCCCCTATCAGTTTTTAGGGTTTTTCCTATGTTGTTTCCAATTGTTTAGAGGTTTTCTTCACACTGAAATTCAAATGGAAAGCTATATAATCAAATCCATAAGGGTTGGTTAACTAGATTCATTACACTGGGATCAAAATTAGGCACCCATATTTGGATTTATAAATATGAATCTTCATATTGCCATGACCCACTCCCAACACCTTATCGCTTTTAGACTCATTTTCAAATTCGACCATAAAGAATTGTTTTTGCATAAAATATACTTCCTTAAACACTAACCAATTGTTCTTTACCCATGATCTTATCTCCTTCCTCTGCTTGTTTTTCCCAAGAATTTGGCCAATTATCGTAGTGTAGTGAAAAGAAAAAAATATCTCTATCAAAATTGTCCCCCAAATCAATTTCTATGATCTCTTTTTGTTTTTCGCATAAATTAGGATTCATTTCTTCGTTTTCCCTACTTTTCGCATTTGCCTATTTTTTCCCTTGCTTTTTTGCCATTCCTCTAGCAAGGAAAAATTTAATTAATACTAAATTTAGACTATTAAAATTTGGAAATTTTAGTTAACACTAAATTTAGAAAGAAAAATTTATTTAACACTAAATTTAGACAATTAAAAGTAAATGCTTCAATGTTGATTATTCTAGGGTTGATTTGTGCACATTTCGAAAGTGTAGATTCAATCCAGAGTTTTGAGTCATTTATGCACATTTCCAAACTTTAGAGGATCATGCCCCAATGCCACTCAAAGTGGAGATTCATTGTCTATTATACCCTCCCTTAATAAAAAAATAATAATACTAATTTAAGATAAATATTTTAACAAAAAATGTTTTATTTAATTAATACAAATAGAATAAAAGAATTATCATTTTTTAAATTTTTTTTGCTAGTTTGCTATGAATCCACTCCACATTGACAATGTAGTTTCTTAATATGAGATACCTACACTCACCATTATTTATGTCAAGAAAGGAATGTGAGATTAAAACTAAAATTAAAATAATTGGACAATGTCACAAATCTACAAGATAGGCATCAAGAATTTAAAATGAAGCAGCTAACAATGATCAATCCATTTGTAATTTTTAAACCTCAAACACATTTCAAATAGATTTCTTGTTCTGTTTTCTTTTTTATTTTATTTGTCTCCCATTGTATGTTTTTGGCGTGGCCATGCCTATTTTTGAATTTTGCTTTCCTGAATTTTGGTTTCGATTCTTTTACAGTTTGTTGTTATTTCGTGTATCTTCTTTTTTCTGTGGTTCGTCATTTTTTCATTTCAAATAATTTATATGTTTGAAGTAGGTTTTCTTGTTAGTTTGTTTTGTGAGAAAAGGGTTTAGAAATTAAAAAAATGTTTGTTAATAACAACATTCAAGTTTTAGAGCAAATTTTTGTGCTTCTGAGAGTAGCAATTATAATATATTACCAGATTCGATGTAGTTCACTAATTTATGTGAAAATTTACTTCTGAAATTCCAGCTAAGATGTGTTTTATTTGAGTAATTGAAAAATGAATTCGATGGGCTCCTTAATGGAAGGGTTGAAGTGATTGCCGAACCTAGGTCTCAAATGTATACTATGTCTCATGTTCTGACTGTGTAGTCTCCCTGACCATCTGACTGTGTAGTCTCCAAAGGTAAGAAGAGTGGTAGGAAGCCCTACCATTGTTTCATCTAGTGACTAAGCCAGTGAGCTCTAGGGCAAGTTGAATTCAAGGTTCTTGATGTGGACCTCAATCAATTTTGCTAATTGTGCACATGTTTTGTCGAAGGTGTTAGTGATTTGCACGGTGCATTTCCACAACAACTTATTTTCTTTGTGCTTCTTCATCCACCATTTCTTTAATTGGATATTTGGACTTCTCGCTCATCTACTTTATGTGTAGGGGCTTCCTTTGTTTCTTGTTCAGTCAAATTTGTACCTCCGTATCTCTCGTGGTATCCATTTGATTTTCAGTCTTCCTTGTTTGTGCATCTTTCAAAGCTTCTCCAGGCCCTTCTTGGTGTGTCTGTCTAACTTTTTTTATTTTTGCCATGATGACACTAGGTTTTTTCTAGCAACCTTTCTATCCTATTTGATGGATGCATTGGATACATGATCATACTCTTCCCCTTTTGTTAATGAGGACTATTTTTGGTTTTGGTTGAGATTCTTGCGCCCTCTTTTGGTGATTTTGGATATTCAGTAAAAGAGGAATAGATGGTTTCTTTTGCATGATCATACTCTTCCCCTTTTGTTAATGAGGACTATTTGGTTTTTCTTGAGAATCTTGTGCCCTCTTTTGTTGATTTAGCTAGTTTTCCTCATTAGTACATGTATGCAAGGAATGCAGTGGAAAAAACTTTATTTTATAGGGGTTTTTTTAATGTGTTTCGTGGCCATGTTGTGGTGAAAATGAAATGGATAATAAATTGGGTCTGTGTAAACAATTTTCACCGATATAAAAAGTTTTCCTTCCATCAAATTTACACTCCATATACATTACATGTATTAATATTATAATGTATTTCCACTATTTTCTAAGATAAACATGTTGCCATTTCAAGATCTAACTACAAGGCCTCTTTTTCCTCTTTATCTGCATGTCGATGCTCATGCAAAGTAGCATTCTCTCATTTGATGTTGGCAATCTCATGATCTCTTTCTTTGACAAGATCTTCAGCTACCCTCCTAGCTTCCAACTCTTGACTCATGCAGATAGTTAGGGCTTCTAACTCTCTTCTTAGATTTAGCTTCTCACAATTCAGTTTTTCAACTTCTTCGGCTAATGCATCAATGTTAGCTTCATCTGAAGAACTATTATTAGATATTTCCAATAGTTGTTTAGTTATCTCTCTCCTTTTGACTTTTGATGCTTTGAATCTGACCCTTAAGGTTTCAAGCTCATCCTTGGTAGCTTCAAGCACTCTAGCCATCTCAAAGTAGCTCATATCCCCCATGGTGGCTTTAGGGTTTCCTTCCAAGTGATTAATCCTTAAAGAAGATAGGCTCTGATACCAATTGATAGACTTATAAAACACTGAGAGGGGGTGGTGAATCAGTGACACCAAAAATACTACTACTTTAAACACTAACTGGTAGATAAACTTAACAAGTTTGTTAAACATTATGCATGTAATCTAAAATGATATAATGCATCCACAATAAGTTAAGTATCCACCATAACACAAGTGTTTATACATGGAAAACCCAAATGGGAAAACCCACGATGAGATGGGACTCACAAGTTAAGTATCTGCAGTAATAGGTAACTGACCAGTTAAGGTCTACAAACATGCTCTGCTAGGAGCGAATCCTATTAAAGATCCCAAAGCTTTGTTAGGAGCTATACCCTATTAAAGGTAGTACCCTGTTAGGAGTAACCTCGGTAGAGGATATTTGAATCCAAACTAATGGATCACCTTGTTAAAGGATTTGTACAATGAATCTTGTTAGAGACTACCTAGTTAGGGGATTTGACTATTGTAGTGATTAGAAAACAATAGGTAATGTGATCTAGAAGTCGCACAACTTTCTTGAATAGATCGTATTCCGCACACTCAAAATGACATTACCAACATACTTTGTGACTTAACTCTTTTGTCTTCACATCAAATCATCTCACATCATATCTCATCATACATACAAAATAGTACATCATAATGTCATTATTAAGACATTTAGATTTCATGTCGACCTTAGTAATTATAACACAATTTCCTAGGTGTAGTGTATCTAGATAATCAAACATAACTCATCACAAAATACCGCCAAAATTTGTCAGTTAGGATAACTCATCACACAATCAACGAATACCGGTTGGAACACCGCTATCGGTTGGAGTTAACCTCTATCAATATATAAACCGATTGTCCTCCATTGCTTCTATGATAATCTCCACTGGCCCTTCAAGTTGGTGTCAGGACATTCCTGTATATACCAGTTGATGACATGTACTGGTTTGACACCATTATAAGCAAAACTTCTAATACTGGTAGCAAGATAGTACAAATAACTTTGAAGTAACACCAGTAGACAAACATATGTGTGTGTGCACATGTTCCATTAATGACAACATATGAAGTCATTCATTACAATCATCATCAAGCCAACAATTGATAATCCTCTCTTAGCTCTCACACATCAAATACAAACTCTCCAAATGCAAATCCATGATATACAAAGAGGAACCAATAAGAAGTATTCACTTCAAGAAATCTATCCTTACCCATTCGACATAAATCTAAACATGATACCATTTCCTACATGTTGTGAAACTCCTATATATGATAAATATAATAAAAGCATTGATCCCCAAGATCATATACAAGAATTTTGGACAATGAGTATGGAGTTTACAAATGAGGATACATACCTAATGAGATCATTTCTAAAGAGCTCAAGTGGACTAGCTATGGAAAGGTTCTCGAAACTTCCACCTGGAATTAAATACTTCGTAGAATTCATGGATAAGTTTGTTTCACAATACTCTTACAACACACAACATGAGGTCATCATTCTAGACCTATGTAATACTAAACAAAAGAGTGGAGAACCTTTCATGGCGTTTCTATAGAGTTGGAGACAGTTAGCTTCATGATATCCTCGTACGGTTCCAGAATACGATAAAATGGACATATTCATTGACAACCTAAACGAACAAATGAGTTATCATCTAAAAATGCAATGTCATCAAAATTTTGAAAAGATGATTGATAATGGAATCATAATGTAGGAAGCTATGGTAAAGAAGGGTGAGTTGAATCTATACAAAGAAGGAGTTCATTCTCCTAACAACAATGCTAACAAAAACAATAATAAGCCCAAATTTTGGAATAGAAATCAAAATGTCGTCAATGATGGGGTAGCAGATAACAACAATGTAAAACCAAACAAACCAGTTTTCAATTTATCTAATCAAACAACAATGGTTCAACAAGATAACAATAAACAAAAATCATCTTTAAATAATTTATTTCGCAGAAAATTTACTCACATTGGTGAACCATTGGGGTCAACATTAAAGACACTTCTTACAAACAAGTTGATTACCTTGCCAGAAGAAAGAAACTTTGAACCCAAGGTAAAACCTGCTTGGTGGAATGTCGACCATTATTGTGATTTCTATCAAAAACAAAGGACACCAAACAGATGATTGTCAATGGTTAAAACATGTCATCCAAGATTTGATTGATAATGGAATGATAACTATGGATGGACATACGACAAACAAATCTCACATAAATTTCAAAACTCTGCTTCCTAAATATGAGAAGGGTGAATCATCAACAGTGCATAACGGTCGAGGTAAAGCAAAGGTGAACTATGCTCATGCATATGACAATGCGGTAAATGCGATTGTGGTTAAAGATAAATAACATCAAGAACCCGCTCATGCTATCACAAGAAGAACAACCAAAGTTGTTGTGTCGGGTCTTACAACTAACACGTCATCCACTTCAAAACAATATAGTCTAGTGGATCAACTACATAAAACTCCCACGCAAATATCCATCTTAGAACTTTTAAGGCTTCCAGGTGCACACAAAGAAATTCTTGAAAGAGCACTAGTAGATACAACTGTGTCCAAAGATCTTGATATAGATAAATTCCAAACCATGGTGGGACACCTCACAACCCCTCACTGCTTATCATTCACCAAATAAGATGACATGTCCTTGCAACATCCCCATAATTTTCCCTTGCATATTGAAGTCCTCATTCATAAGATGCACGTTAAACATGTCCTAATAGATGGGGGAGCTGGCCTAAATATTTGCTCATTAAGTCTTGTTCATGCTCTAGGTTATTCTGAAGATGTAGTTGATCCCAGTAAAAAGATCACAATCAAATAATATGATGAAGAAGAGCGTTCCTCCAAAGGAATTGTGGTATTACCCATTAGAGTGGGACCTTTGAAAAAAGACACAACATGCCAAGTTCTAGACTTGGATTTATCATACAACATACTCTTGGGAAGACCACATGGATACATGACATACAAGCTATTCCATCAACATGTCATCAGTGCCTAAAATTTCCATACAATGGGAAGGAAATCACAATCTTAGTAGATTCAAATCCATTCCAGTACTTTAGTAATCTAAAACCGTCTCAAGAGGTCATTGTTCCTCATAATAGGGAGGCATCGTCTTCAAACACATAATCCAAGGAAAAATCATTTGCCTTAATTTTGTCAAGTATGGAAAAACAAATGTAGCTAAGAGATCAAGGGAATGGAGAATATTCACTATCACAGTTAACACTTTCTCCTAAATCCTATGGAAAACCATCAAACTCTAAACAACAACCAATTGTGAAACATCTTCCAATATTTGATGGAGCATTTGTTAGTGGTAGGACCTTATCACAGGAAATGAATGAAAAAGATGTGCTACAATGGCTATAAAAGGATGAAGAAGTCCAACAAAAGATCAATAATGTCAAAATATCTATAGAAAAATATGGAAAAGGATTTAACATCCTTTAGAAAATGGGATACACTAGAATGGGTCCTGTAGGAAAAAGAAAAGAAGCTATCTCAGAACCTATGCAACTCATACTCAGTAGGATACATACAAATCAGGCTTAGGGTGTGGACAAGTTACTCTATAAGAGGACGCCTCTTCTAGGCAACAACAAGATGAACATGATAACAAACAAGAGAAAATTGCAATTGAAAGGGAAGAAACATCTGCCAAACAACAAGAACAAATAAACATGAAATGGCAAAAGAAGAAAGCTTCTAATCAACAAGAAAAACAAACTAAAGGCACTTCCCAAGCAGAGTTAACTCCAAATCAAAATAGACAAGAAGCTAGTAAAAATCAAGGAGAGCTGATGGAAAGGTTGACAAAACTCAGTATCAGCCCAGAGGAAGATGGATATGAGAGAAGAAAAGTTATAACAAGAAAAACAGAAGAAACAAATCAAACACTATATGAACAAATTTGCAGATTGCAAGTTGCAAGTGAGACATATTCTAATGAATGGGAATGTGATTCATATCATTATGAACAATTAGGTGAAGAAACTTGCTTTGAAGAAGATGTAGGTGTTGATGTAATTCATGCATATGCAGGACAAACGTTAGGAACTAGCCCACTTGAATTAGAATCACATTCAGTTGACTTGGACTTAATCAAGGACGATCAGGAGCTACTTGCGAGAGGCCGTTTTGACGAGAGTATCGTTCTAGACATTGAAATACATATCAAAAAAATTTGATATCTCTATCATGAACCTTAATACCTCTGAAGCATCTCAACCTGAGGACCCCTTACCTCTAATCTATCCTAAACTTATTGAATGGGAAAATGAAAGACATACTGCCATTGATACCTTTCCTAATGACCATGCCATATCCTTATATATTTATGCAATCAAACCCACAACAACTTTCACTAGGGATTTCAACAATGCATCTTCCAGTCAAGTGGGTGCCAAATCTCTCAGTTGTAAAAGTGAAAATAAAGAAAACAATATCAGGTCTAATGTTGAAAACCATTTATTGACAAGATTAGACAAAGAAAAAATAAAAAGAAAGGACACATCTAATGGTGAAAACCTCTTCGAGGTGCCAGAAGATGGGAGATTTGACACCTTACTTGAATACTATTAAGAAAGGTCATCCATATTGAGAGAACCAACAGAGGTAGTTAACATTGGGACAAGAGAACAACCAAAGATTCTACATCCAGCAAATTCTCTATCAGAATAAGAAATACAACAATATATGAAATTCTTCAAAAGACAACAAATCAATTTTGCTTGGTTATATACAGATATGCCAGGGCTGGATCCAAATCTTATTATGCATCACTTAAATGTCAGTCCAAGAGCCAAACCAGTTTAACATAAATTAAGGAAGATGCATCCTCATATCACTCTTCTTGTCAAGGCAGAATTGAAGAATTTACTGAACGCGAGATTCATCAGAACTGTAGCATATCCTCCATGGGTATCAAACATAGTTCCTATTTCTAAACCGGATAAAAGTATCAGATTATGCATAGACTTCAGAGATCTCAATAATGCATATCTAAAGGATGACTTTCCTTTGCCTAATATTGACATTATTGTGGATTTAACTGTTGGACACTCCATGTTTTCTCTAATGGATGGTTTCTCAGGATACAACCAGATTAAAATAGCTCCTGAAGATCAAGAAAAGACAACTTTCACATGTCCATGGGGTACTTTTTGCTGGAATGTCATGCCATTTGGACTAAAGAATGCAGGTACCACATATCAGAGAGCCATGACAGCAATATTTCATGACATGATGCATACATTCATGGAAGACTATGTGGTGACATATTAGCAAAATCATACAACAGAGAAGAACATCTAAAAATACTGGAAATGATCTTTGACTGGTTAGAACAACACAAGCTAAGGCTCAATCGAAAGAAATGTGCCTTTGGTGTCACTTAAGGTAAGCTATTGGGATACATTGTTTCAGCTAGAGTTATCAAAGTTGATCCAACCAAGGCCAAAGAAATCATGGAAATGGCAACTCCCAAGAATATGAGTCAACTCAGATCACTCCAAGGAAGACTACAGTCAATCAAAAGATTTGTTGCTCAACTAGCAAATAGATGTCAACCATTTACTCATCTATTGCACAAGAATGTCCATTTCAAATGAGATAATCAATGTGAAGAAGCATTCAACAAAATCAAAGAATATCTCATGCAACCACTAGTCCTAATGTCACCAATTCAAGGAAAGTCATTTTTACTATATGTATCAGCCACCGAAGTATCATTAGGAGTTTTGCTTGTACAACATGATAATGAAGGAAATGAATGAGCTATTTACTACATCAGTAGAACATTAGTAGGATATGAGCTCAACTATTCACCGACAAAAAAAGCATGCTTGGCAGTAGTGTTTGCTTCTCAAAAATTGAGACACTATCTACTATCTCACTCCATCAAGCTGATTGTTAAAATCGACCCATTGAAGTATTTTCTTAGTAAGGTGACATTAACAGGAATATTAGAAAAATTCACCATGATCCCGAGCGAGTTTGATATTGTGTATGTGGACAAAAAATCTATCAAGGGGCAAGTCATTGCAGACCAACTAGCAGAGGCACCGCTTCAAGATGATCGTCCTTTACACATTGAATTTTCAGATGCTGATATCCTAATGGTCACCATAAAAAACATGGCAAGTGTACTTTGAAGGTTCATATACCTAGCATGGATCAAGAGCAGGCATTCTATTCATTACACCGCAAGGTCACACAATTCCAAAGGCATAAAAATTGAGTTTTCCATGCACCAACAATACAACAGAATATGAATCTTTGGTCACACGTATCAAGATGGCCATAGAATGGAACATCACATGATTATAGGGTTTTGGAGACTCTCATCTCATCATCAATCAAATCAATGATGATTACTAAACAAAGGATGACAAACTAATGCCTTATAAAAAGATGGTAGATGATTTCAAGAAGTATTTTGTAGAAATCAATTTTGAGCATATTCCGAGAAATGAAAACAAAGCAGCATATGCCATGACAAAACTTGCTTCTCTACTTTAGACACAAGAAAATCAAGACTATTACAAATTCCTGGTGGAAGAGTTGTTTTACCCTGCTCATAATTGTCCTGATTCCAAAACTATCTGTCACCTTGTTGGGAATGATTCCTCTCGCTATGGCCAAATTCATACATACCTAAAAGATAAAACCCTCCCTCCTGACTTGTCAAAAAACCAAAACAGAAATTTCATCTGCCAATCCTCCCATTATACTCTTGTTGCAGATACCCTTTTTAAATGAGGTCTAGACGGTACTCTTTTAAGATGTATTGAGCAAGAAGAATCTGAGAAGGCCTAAAATGAAGTCCATAATGACATTTGTGGCACGCATTCAAGTGGTCTTACCCTTTTGAAGAAACTCATATGCTTGGGCTATTATTGGCCAACTATGGAACGAGATTCTTTTCAAATAGCTAAAACATGCAAACAATGTCAGATCCATGAAAATTTAATTCATGAACCATCACAAGAACTTCATTCTTTGGTAACATCTTGGCCTTTCTGCCAATGGTGTCTTGATCTAGTAGGAAAGATCAATCCTCCTTCATCCAATGGTCACAAATTCATCCTTGTAGCTACATAATATTTTACAAAATGGATTGAAGCGGTCCCTCTCACAAATATCATAGGAAAGCAAATTGCTGCATTTATCTTGAATGACATCATATGTCGCTATGGTATACCCATGACCGTTATCACTGATAATGGGAAACTATTCAAGAACCAAGATGTACAAGAGCTATGTGAGAAATTCAAGATCCAACACAGATTATCCACACCCTACTATCCACAAGGGAATGGGCAAGAAAAAGCATCAAACAAAACTATTCTGAAAATCCTCAAAAAGACAGTGAACGATGCTAGCAGAGATTGACATATTTAATTGAACCCCGCTCTATGGGCCTACCATACCAGTATTTGCATAGCAATAGGCACCACACCTTTCTCTCTTTTCTATGGATCATAAACAATACTACCAATAGAAGTAGAGACACCTTCTCTATGAGTGTCCTTAAAAGGCCTTATCCCAGATGAAGAACATCGAGTATCTAGATTGCAAGAGTTAAAACTGATCCATGAACAAAGACAAAATACTTTTGATCATTTAAAGGTGTATCAAAAAAGAATGTGCCTAAGTTATAATCACAAGGTCAAACCATGAGCCTTTCAAGTTGGAGAACTAGCACTAAAGAAAAATCCACGAAACCAGTCAGATCGAGAAAAAAAGGGAAGTTTGAACCAAACTGGATAGGTCCATTTATGGTATCAATAATATTTGGGTCAGGAGCATATCAGCTATCAACACAACATGAGGATCAGGTCGAGGAACCCATCGATAACATGCATCTAAAGAATTTTTATGTCTAAAAAAGCAGAAAATACAAAACAACAAAAACAGTGAAAAATAAAAAATAAATATCAAGAAAAAGTGCAATAATAACAGATGATGAAAAACTGGCAACATGCATCATCTGTCAGCTAGCTCTTCCATCTATTGGTTCATGCATCCTTCTGCTTGCATTCATTTCCATCAGCGTTGTTTATATCCATAATTAAGCCTGTGTACATATGCATGCTTCATAGGTGATTTCTCACCATGGTTTGGATCATTGTATATATCATAATAAAGTTTGTTTCTAGATGGGGGGCAAAATCCAGAACCTAGCCGGGGGCAAAATTTCTCAGCATTTTGAGCTTAATGCAAGAGGTAGAACAACAGTTAGGCAACACTTGTCACACAAAAATTGAGAAACATCCAACGTTAAACAGAAGATTAATTTGTCAACCATCAAACTATCACATATCAGTCTAAACATGACAAACACATATCAATGGATGATATATTTTGACTAATGATTTTAACACTTTGACAATAATGGTTCAGTTATTTTATCTTTATTTTTTGCTATCATGATTTCTAAGTGACTCCAGGATGTCTTTGACTAGAGAAACTAGGAAGGAACATGATATTTTCTTGTCTACTATATGTAAATTAATCGTTAATATGTGCAAAGTTGTCTTAGGACATAATCATCGGAAAATCATCGAAGACATTTCGGATTTGCATATAGAAATAGTTAATACTGCCGATTTTATGCAAACAACACTCAGGTCATATTGGTTCAATTATACCTCGATGCTTGTACTAACTTACAATATCAAAACCCAAGAAAGTAGTGCTCAGGTCATCATAGTTCAATTATACAATCAATGTTTGCACTCACTTCCCACATTTTAAAGGCTCAATGATGACAAACAAAAAGCAATGACCAAAAGACCGGCCCGATCGCAACATTACATTTCATTTTTCATTTGCATTTTTAAAGTAGATTTGCATTTCATTTTGCATGGGATCACAACACTCATCTTTTCCAAGGCCCAAGGCTTCAACATAGTGTTATCTCTTTTATTACGTGATTGAGTGCATTGGACATTAACAAAAATAATCAATTCATTCATCCTACATGATAAGTTAGTTCATCTCATGTAACCATTGCATACTAAGACATCATTTATATAAAACATCCAATCATTCATTCATTTAATTAGATCATTGAATTGCATCCATCTCATCTAAATCATGTAAAGTAGCATCATTGCATTGCATTGCATCCATCTCATATTAACATGCATGGAAAAATCATAAAAACATCATAAAAATAGAAAGCATTGCATTGCACATACATCACATATTACTTATAAGCATCACCATACATATTCACATTTGCATAATATCATGTAATTACTGCATCATCATATAAGAAGCATACACCCATCATATAGAATCCATAAACATATAGACAATAAATCATACATCATGAAGGTAATTGCACAACATAATCATATAGAAAATAGAATGCATCCATAATCTCATAGGTCATGTAGAGCGAATAGGATCGACTGCATATCATATCATCAAAAAGATCAATGTCCAAGGTACAATGATATCACAAAAATATATGAGATACATCACAGATATACATTGTGAGAACCATAAATATCTCATCACAAAAGGTATGTACATGAATGAATCAATGTCCCATACCAATGTGACCACTAGGGCATGGAGCAGAACTCTGTCCTGATGCGGTAGGTCTGGTAACACTAGCCGATACCCCTGTACCCAGTTCCCCACCTGGGGGATCTCTCTGGAATGTTCCTATCACTCCTTGACTCACAGACTGGCTCTGTCACGATCTCCTACTCAGTTGTGAAAGGACTGGAGCTCTCTGATCAATAGGAACAACAATATAGTATAAGGTCCTATAATACTCAACCTCCTGGACCACTTGGCGCATCATCTTCGGGGAAACCTTCCCTGAACTAGACTCTCCTGACATTTGTACATGTGCCTCATCCCGTCGACACCTATCGCTAGCTACATCTCTCTCTGCCATGAGAGAGGCCATCTAGGCCTCTACCTATACAATCTGGGCATGTGCCTGTGTCTATACCTAGGACATTTGTTCCTATGCCTGCACTTGTAACTGTGTCATCTGGACCTCTAACTGGGCTATCTAAGAGTCCCTCTCTGTTATTCAAATATCTAGTTGTTGAACTTGACCCTACAAGTCAATGATATGAGCTTGTTGCTGATGAGATGACATCCTAATGAGGGTTCGTCGAGGTGCCTCTGCCTGTGGCTTCTCAACCTGTGATACTCCCGTAGGTGCTTGCTCAACCTGGGGAACCTCCTACTCTGGGACCTGCTGCCCCTGATTCACTGGAGCTGATCTCCTCTATCTGACCACTCGGGTCATCGAATCTATATATACCTCTCTATCAGATCTAGAACTGTTGGCTCCTAGAATGCATCTCGATACTGTAGACACCCAAAATTGTCCAGTCTAATTAAATAAATATTTTATTTATTTAATTATCTAAGCCTAATTCTTCTATTAATTAAATAAATCTTTATTTATTTAATTAATTCATTTATCCTCTTCTAGCCTTATTTCTCATTTAAATAAATACATTTATTTATTTAAATTATCCTTTTCCTAAATTAAATAAATATCTTATTTATTTAATTGATCTCACTTCTTCTATTAATTAAATAAATCTTTATTTATTTAATTAATTCATTAGCTTTTTCTACCCATGACACATGTCATTCATCTCTTAATTCATACACTACCTACCCCTTTCATTAATTTATTATTTCTTTTACCTACCCTCTAATCATAGCCGACCTCCTTTTACACCTCTCAATCTTATCCCTCCATTTCATATAGTGTCTTCTATATAAGGAGATGCCTCCTTCATTATCAAACCCTAATGAATCATCTTAAGGACTCGACTACACTACGATCCTACTTGCAACCACATTC
The DNA here is from genome assembly GCF_030272615.1 of Cryptomeria japonica. Lineage (NCBI taxonomy): Eukaryota > Viridiplantae > Streptophyta > Pinopsida > Cupressales > Cupressaceae > Cryptomeria > Cryptomeria japonica. The sequence goes on from NC_081415.1 coordinate 250,151,967, forward strand.
CGTTCTTTGTTGAGCTCTTGTACACATAAAATCTGAGAGCAAATATATCAAGCAAGATAATGGAGATAGGAAGAATGGAGATCAAAACCCTATTGGACATGTGATGGTATAATCTTTGTGATTTCGTTTGATTTGCATTGTCTTAGGTAATCTTCATATGTTATGGTGGATCTTTGTTGTTGTTAGGCTAGGGTTTTGTGGTTGAATTCATTTAGCCTTTCAATATCATTATTATTGTTATCCATTTTCACCATATATATTTTGGCACGCCCGATGGCACTCTTGTCCCTTTTGCATTTAACATCTTTGTTGCAGATTTTGTGTTTGAAGTTGCAGATCTGGCATTTTCGACATTCCCGCGTCTACGCACTTTCAGATCGCGTTTTTGTTTTTCTGGTGCGTCTACGACATCTGGAATCGTGTCTATTTTATTGGGAATATTTTATTTTGCAGGTTCCGAGAAAGCGCGTTTGTGTTATTTAGTCGCGTCTGCGGTGTTTTTAGCCGCGTCTGTGACCAAGGGTTGCGTCTGCGTTTTGTAGCCGCGTCTGTACATCACAGAACCGCGTCTGTATCATGAAGTCGTGTCTGTGATCATTTTAATTGTGTCTGTGCTTTGCAGGATTTTTTGTTTTGCATTTTTTTTGCAGAAACGCGTCTGTGAGGTGTTAAATCGCGTCTGTGTTGTGGAATCGCGTCTGTGTTGAGGGTGATCGCGTCTGTGTTCACCAGTTTCAAATTTTTGATTTTTATTAATTCAATTTTTGGATTTTGCATTTAGGGTTTCAGATCTGGTTTATTTTGACCTAACATTTTCAGATCTAGCTAACGAAATTGGTGCAGCTTGTCTTGAAAGCTAAATCGTTTGGTTGAAGGCCCCTATTTTCACAAAGTCTTTTGGGTTTAAAATTTACCTAACTTGTGTGCTTACAGGAAGGGGTGATTATTTCAAACAATCCAAACTACTAACAACTCTTTGTTGCAGGTCCTTAGCAAGGGTTTTTGGATTTTTTATTGTGTGCCTTGTTTTCATAGACTAGCAAACACTTCAATTGGTGCACTAAAATTGAATCATTGTCTTTTATGTCTTGAGCAATAGGCTCTTTTTGTTAAATCTTTAGAGGGCCTGTCTTCTCGTGTGTTCATTAGGACTACTAGTGAGAAGAGAATGACCCAAGTGGTAGTGAGGAAAACCCACCTCTTCCAAACCACTATAAACAAATGTATTCATGGTGAAAACTATGGATAACGTGTGCTGATTAGTTCATACCAACACTATGTCTCCCCATAAACCCGTTTGATCAAATTTATTTGATCAGTTGTAGGGCATAACCCCTACCGGCTGGAAGCCTTCTGTATTTATAGAGCTGAAAGTGTCGCATGTATGGCCACATGAGTGGATGCCCTTACTAGCACCTTTTTGTTATAGAAGCCCAAATCCTTCTAGTTGTTCGGGCAGGAGGTCGGACCTCTGGTAGCGGCCCACACGCATACGGTTCTTAGTAGAGATACAAAGTTCGCCACGGGGAGTTTTCATGGGGACTGATGCTTGGCTGACCTGAGAAGTGAGTGCCAAGGGTGGAGCCAGTGAGGTCAAGCATCTAAGTATCCTCTCTGAATAGCGTAGCCTCGAGGGTAAAACCCCATGTGGGATCAACAACTATTGTCTTGGCCAGCCATAAGAATTGTGCTTGACTTATGTTAAACATTCAAAACATTCAAGACCAAACAACAAAACATTGTGTCTTCAAGTGTATGCCAAACATTTTTCAATCAAACAACACACTTTTCTTGGAGTCATTTTGAGTCTAAACACTTGCAAACATTGAGTCCTCATCAACATTGTGTCCTCTTGTCATGAAAAATAGTCAAACAATCAGATTTGGTCACAACAAAACAACTTCACAGATTGGAAAAAAAATGCACAAATTTTGCAGAAACGTTTCTATGTCTGACATAATAGCGTCCGTGTTGTATAACCGCGTCTGTGAAGGGCAGAATCACGTCTGTGTCCCCAGAATAGATATTACACTACAAAAAAATCTCAGAAGCGCATCTGTGTTGAACAGAGCCACGTCTGTGTCGGGAAACTGCGTCTGTGAAGTATATAGGTGCATCTGTGTTCAGAATTGAAAAGTTGTTACAGTCTAGCAAACAAACACAGTCAGTTTCGAAATTCTTGAGCTTCCTAGGTTATTTCTCCAGGGTTTCATTTAGCAGTCAACCTATCCTTGGGTCTCACAAAGTCCATCATTGCTTCACATCTCACTCTACATTCACAATTGTCTAAAATTGAGTCAAAAGGTCACTTGCTTGTCCTCACTATACTTTGTCAACACACTACATACAACAACACTTTGCTAAGTGGTCCCTCATCAAGGTTTCTTACCTTTGGGTCTCATTTGGTCTTACTTAGAGTCAAGGTCAACTTACCTCATCAAGAGAAACTATCCTCTCTTTGGAAGTCACACCTACTCTACTACATACATACTTGGTCATACACTTTGGACATTGCAAGTACACCTCAGATTCATTTACATTCCATCCAACTCTTGGTCTTCCATACTTTTTCCATTTTCATCTAGTCTCACACATCTCGGTCAATACCTAGTTCATGGTTGAAACCCGTCTTCAAAAATCTAGGAGAGAAACTAAAGAGGCTCAAGAGTCCACAAACATGAGTTCTTATGAGTATGACAATGATATCTTTTTCAATTCTGATCATACTACATTACCTGACATGGATGCCTATAGAAACATTCCAAATGTTGAGAACATGGACACTACAAACAACAATGCTACACACAATGACAATATGGACAACTTTTTCGTACATTCAGCAGATGTGGAAGAATCCATTATGAATCCCCATTTCAATCGATTGGTTGAGGAAATAATGAGGAGGGATAGACAATACTTCATACAAATGATGGCACAAAGTGGAGCCAAGATACCTCATGATTTTGACATGTCTCAAATCATGGAAAATTGACCTTTGCAACAAACTCACTCCAACATGGATCAAGGAAGGCCTAATAGTGGAGGCAATAGAGGACCACATATGGTACATGAATCACCATCATCTCTATGTCAAAAACCAGAGGTCCCATACACACATGGTCAAGCATATGATACTCACCTTCGCAGACCATTATAGAGGTCTTATGCAGACAGATATGCTCAATCACATACCAATGCTAAGGATCAACCATCAAAGCAATTGGATATTCAAAGGCATGCTCAAAATTTGGACACAAGGAAACCCCGTGTCAAGTTTGGGGGCAACATTAGAACATGACATGCCTATAGAGTATGGTATACATGCACAAAATAGATATGGTGTTCCTCAACATGAATCTATACCAAGTGGTCCATATACGCAACATCACTATAGACCTCCTCCATATGAACATGTGTATGATCAATATCATCCATATATGCAACATGCTCCTCCTCCAATTGGTGCCTCAAACATGGGGTATGGTCCAAGAAGTCGATCTCCACCTAAGAGAAATTTGGAACAACAAATCAGGGACTTACAAAAGAAAATGGAGGACATAAATACACCGAAGCCAACATACACAATGAGAGACATATGTCCTTATCCATTTGACAAGAGCATTCCAATGCCTCCATTTCCTACACACTTTGTGACGCCTAAATTTGATAAGTATAGAGGAAAAGGGGATCCTAAGGCACACATAAGACAGTTTTTCACAACTTGCATTGAGGTAGCAGCAGAAGAGACATATTTGATGAGATTATTCCTACAAAGCCTAGGTGATCAGGCTATGGAATGGTTCTCCCAACTTCCACCTGGAATTAAGTCATGGGGTGACCTAGCAGAGGCATTTATTCAACATTTCTCCTACAATATAGAGACAGACATATCAGTCACTACTTTGTGCAATACTAAGCAAAAAGAGGGAGAGTCTTTTGCATCATTTTTACAAAGATGGAGAAATCTAGCCAACAGATGCTCTTGTGAAATTCCACAAAAACAAATGGTAGAGATGTTCACCCAAAATGTTAACAAAGAAATTGGTTATGACTTAAGGAAATCTTGTTTGTCCATGTTCAAGGACGTCATTGAAAAAGGCTTAGCAACAGAAAAGGTCCTAATTGAACAAGGAGTCATTAAGATATTCAAGGAAAACAAAGATGACTTTAAAGGAGAAGACAAGCCAAGATTTTGGAATAGAAACAAGAATATAGTCAATGATGGTGTTGTTGATGCCAACACAGTGCGACCCAAATTTATCTTTTTGGGATCAAGTTCTACAAACAATAAAGCGAATACTCAAACAACTTCCAGATCACGAAGGAAGTACACCCCCTTGGGAGAACCACTTGAGTCATTTTTCAAGAAGCTAGTGGCAAACAAGGTAATCACAATTCCAAATTTTCCTCCATATGAACCAAAGGTCAAGTGGAATTGGTGGAATGATGATGAGTATTGTGAATTTCATAAGAGTAAGGGTCATAAGATAGGAAATTGTCATCGACTAAAGAACATCATACAAGATCTCATTGATAGAGGTGATATTGAAAGTGAGGGACACTCATCCAATCAAGAACATGAAATGTTTAAGGAACCATTCCCAAAACATGACAAAGGAAAAGCTAAAGCCACAGATGACCAGACCAACTATACCAGAACATCCTACAACTATGATTCAACCATCAATCACATCTCGATGGACAATTATGTCTCTACCATTATCATCAAGGACAAAATGTCTGAGAATTCTACCCAGAGACCCAAGATTGTCCTAAAAGGTGTTGGATCTTCTTCCGAACCTACCTCTGAATGTCATGTTACAACCCACCAAGGTAAAATCACTTTGCAGGGTGCTCCAACTAAAAACACCGCTTCTTCATCAACCAAACTTGAGTATGACCTTGTAGAACAGTTAGGGAAGACACCCGCGCTAATCTCCATTCTTGAGCTTTTACGCATATCTCCCGCACATAAAGCCATTCTTGACAAAATCTTGAGAGAAACTGTCATTCCTACTGATCTAAATGTGGACCAGTTTCAAGCCATGGTGGGATACCTTTCCATTCCACACTCCCTTACATTCACAGAAGCCGATGATGCCTCCATAAGTCAGCCACATAATGCACCATTACACATTGAAGCCTTCATACACAAACATCGAATAAAAAGAGTCCTGATAGATGGAGGAGCAGGTCTAAACATTTGCACATTGAGCACTATTACACAATTGGGATATTCTGACAAAGCTATGAATTCTACAAATCAAATCACCATTAAGGCATATGATGACGAAGAGCGTTCATCCAAGGGCACAGTCACCTTACCTCTCAAAGTTGGGCCAGTTACGAAGGATGTGGTTTGTCAAGTCCTGGATCTAGATCTCACTTATAACATATTGCTAGGACGCCCTTGGATTCATGAAATGAGAGCAGTCCCATCCACATATCACCAATGCATTAAGTTTCCTCATAATGGAGTGGAAGTAATAGTTAACGGTGATCCTAATCCATTCATATACTGCAATAACCTGAAATCAAAGACTGAGACCATCATTCCCAGTAATTGTGAGGCTGGTCCTTCATCGGCATACATTGATCCTGAGTCATTAAAACCTTCGACATCAAAACACAGTGAGCTTAAAGGCAAGTTTCAAGACAAGGGCATGGGGGAATATACTTTAAATCAGACCATGTACTTACGACAAGTCATAGTTCCCCAAAAGAATATGGCAGACCACATCCTAACAAACAAGTATCCATCATGACACTAAAATGGGACCCTACTACCTTTCAGAGATGGGGTGAACTAGAAGAGGAAGATTTATACAAAATGCTTTACAAAGACATTGAAGATGACACACAAAATCACATCAGTCTACCATGTGAGAAATATGGCAAAGGCTTCAAAATTCTACAAAAATTCGGGTATGATGGAAAAAGCCCTCTTGGGTTACGAAAGGAAGGCATCATTGAACCTTTACAACCTGAATTGACTTTCAAAAAGGAACGCTCGAAAGGACTTGGTTTCTTAACTTCCAAGGTCCACACCCAAAGGACAAAAGAAGCCTTGCAAATCAAAGTCGCTAGAATTCAACAAGAGGATTACTATTCCATAGATTCCAATGAATGGGAATGGGGTTCAGACAAGTCCTCCAGTGACTACGCACTCACCAAGACATTCAGAGAGCCAGATGAACCAACAGAAGAAGAGGAATTTTATAACAAGTTCAGAGTTGGTCAAGAAACAACCCATGAGGATTCCACACAGTCCTTGTCTCAAGGTTCTAGGTTGAAATCACATAGGATGAGAACACCTGTCCTAGAATGCGCTACTAGTGATGATAATTTGGATTCGTTCACGATCGAGACTGATGAGGAGAGTGCCATCGATGACCTCGATAATTACCTTGACATACCCGAATATAACTGCATCTTCACTCTTATCCCCGTTAACTTTGAAGACATTAACGGCCTTCCCCTTGTTCACCACCAACTCATTGACTGGGATCATGAAGGACCTGCACAGTTTGACACATTCCAAAATGATGAAGCTTTTATTGACTATCTGGGCATACGAGATGATCTTCCTCTTGGGGACCATAAAGCGGGATACATTATAGAACTCAATAGCGTGGCATATTTTGGTGAGGGTGTCGGACCTTCGAGTCGCAAAAATGTGAAAATAAGAACAAATCAAGGGTCTTATGGTGAAAACCACATTGTGGCGCTGTCTGGCCCCAAAAAAGTAAAAAGAAAGGATGTATCTGAGGGCGAAAACCTCTCTGAGGCACCCGAAGATGGAAGGCTCGACATTCTCCCAACATCATATGAGGAAAAGTCATCCATGTTGGTAGAGGAGACTATCAAAACAAACATTGGTATAGAAGAGGTTCCACACAACATATTCCTAGCTCAATCGTTGACAGAGTCAGAAAGGTCAAAATTCATAAGTTTCTTCAAAGAACGACAAATCAACTTTGCCTGGTCATACGCTGATATGCCTAGATTGGATCCAGATTTGGTAATGCATCATTTGATAGTCAAACCGGGGGCAAAGCCAGTAAAACAGAAATTAAGAAAAATGCATCCACAAGTGGCATTACTAGTCAAAGCAGAACTTGAGAAATTATTGGATGTCAGATTCATACACCCAATCAATTATCCCGAATGGATCTCCAACTTAGTGCCTGTCAGTAAACCAGATCGCAGCATCAGAATTTGCACATATTTCAGAGACATCAACAAAGCTTGTCCAAAGGATGACTTCCCATTGCCAAATATTGACTTGATTGTTGATCTCACAGCAGGTCATGAAATGTTATCATTAATGGATGGATTCTCTGGTTATAATCAAATAAGGATCGTGCCCAAGGATCAACACAAAACATCATTTACTTATCCATGGGAAACTTTCTGTTGGAATGTCATGCCTTTTAGGCTAAAGAATGTAGGTGCTACATATCAAAGAGCCATGACTACTATCTTTCATGATCTCATGCACGTAACCGTGGAAGATTATGTTGACGACCTCTTGGGCAAATCAATAGATAGAAATACACATTTGGACATACTTTCAGTCATCTTTGATCGGTTGGAAAAATGCAAAGTAAGATTAAACCCCAAGAAATGTGTCTTTGGATTAACCTCCGGGAAGCTCCTAGGATTCATTGTATCCAAAAGAGGAATTGAAGCTGATCCAGCAAAAGTCAAGGCCATCTTGGAGATGCAACCACCAAGAAATATCAGTCAACTTTGATCCTTACAAGGCAGACTCCAGTCCATCCAAAGATTCATAGCACAACTTGCAGATAAGTGTAATCCTTTTCAACACCTGCTACATAAAAACATCAAATTCAAATGGGATGATAACTATCAACAGGCTTTCTAGACGCTCAAAGATTATCTTCTAAATCCGCTAGTTCTGATGCCACTAGTTCCAGATCAACCACTGTTACTATACATATCAGCTACTCCAACAGCACTGGGGGCACTCTTAGCACAACAATTTGCTGAGGGCAAAGAAAAAGCAGTATACTATATCAGTCGCACATTGGTGGGATATGAGCTAAACTACACACCAATTGAGCGTGCATGTCTCGCCATGGTCTTTGCTTCACAGAAATTATGACATTACATGCTCACTCATAAGACTAAGTTAGTTGCAAGGATAGACCCATTGAAATATCTTCTCAATAAAGCAACACTTACTGGGCGACTGGCCAAATGGGTAATGATTCTGAGTGAATTCAACATAGAGTATGTGGACAGAAAAGCAATAAAAGGACAAGCCATCGTAGATCAATTAGCAGATGCTCCCATGATAGATGATGTTCCTCTAAGTTCAGAATTTCCAGATGAATCCATTTTGACAATGTCACATGCAAAGCCATGGCAACTGTACTTCGACGACTCATACACATAGCATGGGGCAAGAGCTGGCATCCTCTTTATAACCCCTCAAGGGGAATCCATACCAAAATCATATCGCTTATCATTTCCTTGCACTAACAATATAGCAGAATATGAGGCATTAACAACAGGATTACGAATTGCAGTTCAATGGAAGATCTAGGAACTTTGTGTTTTTGGGGACTCCCAACTTGTCATCCATCAAGCAACTGATGATTACCAAACAAAAGATGAAAAATTAATGCCTGATAAACAAATGGTGGATGACCTGAAACAACACTTCACAAAGATAGACTTTGAGCAGATACCAAGAGAGCAGAATCGCGCCGCAGATGCCATGGCTACAATTGCTTCCCTGATCGATTTTACCTCCAAACGAGACCTGCTATGAGTTCTTGGTGGATAACCTTTTGGTTCCTTCATATGAGATCATGCCTACTGAGATGATATGTGTTGTCGGTCCCAAATCCCAGTTATATGGTTCCATTTTCACATACCTACGTGACAATACTCTACCTCCTGATCTATCAAATAATCAACGTCGCACTTTCATTCGCCAATCCTCTCGATATGTCATTTTAGCTGATATCCTATACCGGCGAGGTCTAGATGGCACTCTTCTTAGATGTTTAGAAAGCGATGAAGCTCAGATTGCGTTACGTGAAGTGCATGAAGGGATGTGGTCCACATGCTAGTGGTCCTACCTTGGCCAAGAAACTCATCAGGACTGGATATTATTGGCCCAATATGGAGAAAGACTCATATCAGTTTGTCAAGAAATGTAAGCAATGTCAAATTCATGGAGACCTCATACATGCACCAACACAAGAACTTCAACCACTTGCGTCTCCTTGGCCCTTTTGTCAGTGGGGACTCGATCTCATAGGCAAGATTCACCCTCCTTCTTCCAATGGTCATAAATTCTTTTTCACTACCACAGAGTATTTTACAAAATGGATTGAAGTTGTGCCTCTCATGCAAGTCACAGGAAAACAAATTGCTACATTCATCCTCAACTATATCATTTGCCGATGTGGTATTCCTGTTTCCATTATCACTGATAACGGGCATCCCTTCAAAAATCAGGATGTTCATGAACTCTGTGACCGCTTCCATATTTCTCATCATTTCTCCACGCCATATTATCCCCAAGGTAATGGTCAAGCTGAGGCGTCTAATAAAACAATCCTTAAAATCCTAAAGAAGACAATCGACGATGCTGGCCGTAATTGGCATATCCAACTTAATCCTGCACTTTGGGCCTACCGCATGAGTGTCCGCACACCTACAGGAGCTACACCCTATTCACTTGTCTATGGCGCTGAAGTTATCTTGCCTATTGAGGTCAAACTACCCTCTTTATGGGTTTCTTTGCAAAACATCATCAGTGATGAAGAATATAGGGTCTCTCGCTTACAAGAGCTGGAACTACTAGATGAATGAAGACAAACTACTTTTAATCATCTCAAAGCTTACCAACAACGAATGAGTCGCAGCTACAATCACAAGGTCAAGCCTCACACATTTGAGGTAGGTGATTTGGTTCTCAGAGAAAATCCCAAAAATTAGCAAGACAGAGAAAAGAAGGGCAAGTTTGAACCAAATTGGCTTGGTCCTTACATCATTACAACAGCATATGGATCTGGGGCATATCAGCTCTCAACTATAGAAGGTGAACCTTTGGAGGATCCTATCAATAGCATGCACCTTCGCAGGTTTTACACATAGCTCTTCAGAGTATCCTAATTCGAAAAATACAAAAAAATTCAAAAATTTCAAAAATAAAAAAAAAATCATAAAAATAAAAAATCGTTACTTGGTGAAAACCTGGCAAACAGGCACCTTGTGACACAAAAAAACATTGAAAAATTGAAAAAAGTAAAGAGAAATAATATCGTCCAATGGTGAAAACCACTTCGGTGGCGCCTTGGGCAAGTACCATGGTGAAAAATGGGTCACCAGCACCATGCATAGAGACATTGCTCCTCCCTCCTTCAGGATTCACTTTCATCCTTTCACTTTGCACACACTCACAACCTATTCGTTCGTAATAAACTTACCCATTCGCATCATGGCTTGTTATTGATCTACCCAAGATTGGTTAGCCATTCATAATAAACCTCCCTTTCCATCCATAATAAACCAGCTCCTATTTGTGGCTAAGGCAAATCCTACGTCTAGTGATGGGTGTGGAACTAAGAACATCACATGTTTCAAGGAGTACAGTTTCTTCTAGCTTCCTTCAGTCTATCCATGCACAATCTGCAATAAAGCAACATTTGCATCACAGATCCGCAATAAAGTTTCATCTTCTCCGCAATAAAGTATCAGTTTCATGGATTCAGTCAGTTTTAGATGAGACACAATAGCAACAATGGGCTTCAACAAATCAAATCTTTCAACAGACTTAGACAACATTATGGTTTAGTGCTATCTATTCTATCTGTGAAAGTAAAGATTGTGACCACAATCAAATAAGACTTATACAAGTGACAAGAGACACTAAACTTGAGGACTACAGTGGAGGTTGGTGTCGAGTCTTGGTTTTCTTTTGATTCTATCTTTTGGTGACATGTCTTTTAGCTTTTCCGGGATGTCTCTGACTAGAGATTCGATCTCCAGGATGTCTTTGACTAGAAAGGCGAGGATGGGGTATCATCACCTATTTGTACTTGTTGTCTGTGGATTGTCTCTTAGTAATGCTATGACTTGTCCAAAGATATGAGGACACCGTGAGTCTAGTGTGAACTGGGGCATTCCTTGTTTGTGACTGTCTTATCTCCATGCAAACAAGTACAATGACTTTCTGGGTCGAACATATGCCTCGATTGTCATAACCTACTTGCCATAATAAAGCTCAATGATGATAACGCACAAGAAACTCTTTCACTTTCATATCTTCTATCTTTCATCCCCCTTTCTTGATTGACGTCCATTGTCCTTTTCGAGTCCGTGTAGCCTGCTATCACATGACTGAGTATAATGACATGCCAAAAATATTTGCATTTCATGTAGTTGCACCTGCATTACCACATATAAGCATTTCATACATACATATAGATATCACAATTGCATCACGTCCTGCACACAACACCTGTTAGCACAATAATCATTTGCATTATCATATTCATCTATATTATATACATTCACATTTGCATTGGCATAACATATGAAGACATAAAAGAACAAAAAAATATATATTGCATTGCATCATATACACATTTGCATCCATAACATAAAACAAACATCACATAAGAATATCTCATCATATAGGTACACATGCATATAGCTACCGCAAAGATGAATCATCTCATTTATAGAATCATAAAGTGTCATGATACAATGATGTCAAAATCATATGGCTACAAAAGAACCCACAGGTGTCTACATCATCATACAAAAATGGTATAATACTGATACATAGGGAGCCCTCTATGGCTATGATGAACTCCCTCCCTCGGAGCCACCTAGCCTCGATGGAATCTGAGCCCCTGAAGGACCCACCCTAGGATCATCCCTCCTGTCTCCTCTATTTGGTGGTGGTGGAGGACCCATAACCCCACCACTCGATGCCTGTCTCCTCCAGCTCCCTCCCGTAGCTTTCGCTGTACGCGACGATCTATGGAAGCTCCTTGCCCGCTGATCTACTGGCACTGCACCATAATAGAGATCCCGCCAGTAGGCAATCTCCTCCCCTGCCCATAGGACATAAGCATATCCTGCCCCTGTATCCTCTGTTGCCTGTCTCCCAACCCTCAGCTCTATCAGCTCATCCTCCTCTGCGTCAGCCCCCTCCACCTTTGCCTATGGCTCCCCCTATACGGGTGCCTGCCCCTGTGCCTATGCCTGTACCTGTACTGGTGCCTATACTGGTACCTGTCCCTGTATTTTTCCCTATCCCTATACTTGTACCTGTCTGGGACCCTATGCTGCTGGCACCTGTAGTGGCAATCCACCGTGACCCCTCACCACCCGAGCCTGCCTCTCCTCTCCACCCTCCCTCCGAGGTGCCACCCTCCTCTCTCCAACTTCTCCCCTCCTCCTCCGTCGGCCTCTGCCCCCATCACCTCCACCATCATCATCATCCCCACCACCATCCCCATCTAATGGCTCTCCCGGATCCATCAAGCGTGGGAAGGGATGCTCCGCCCAGTATGTTGTGTACTCGGCATCCATACCGGCATCCTCAATCTCTGGCCACATGTCCCAGGGTAGGGGCATCATCTCTACCAGCTGCGTAGCTGCCTGATCATATGACAATAGGGGCCCAAACTATGCCTGATCTCTCATAGTTCGTGCATACATGCCTGAGCCTCGTGGCATCCTCTAGATCCTGCCAAACTGCCGGCCAACCCTGTCCACTAGCTGCCTCTCCAGCACATAGGGTGTGGTGTCCACCCAATCAGGTACCTACTCTGGAAGGTGTAAGGAAGCTCAACTGCATCATCCTCCCACTGCTCGCATCCCAGGTATGGCCTCCATATGACCACATCAATATCATCTATCACTCGCTGCCAATGCTCCAACTTGCCAATCCGTGGTTGTGACGTGATCATGTCATACAAGTGCACAAAACTATGTCCATGACCCCTACCTCTGAAGTGTATTGGCCTCATCACTGGCAGATGCTCATAATCCCACACCTGCAAGAATGTCACCCCGCAGCCCAATCCCACTTATCCGTGGTAGAAAAACTGATGCAGCTCATAGTACAGGTGTGCCAGCACACATGGTCCCCAAGCATATCTAGTGTGTTGTGTCACTAGTGTCTCCAATGCTCCTCCCCAGCCTACAGCCAACCCCTGTGTCGCCCTATCTGGACACAAGAACCCACTGATTGCTCCTCCTACCACTGCTGGTAGCGCTAGCCCTGTGGCTGTCATAGTGTCCCACGCCACATGTCCTGCCCTCATCTCCAGTCCTAGGTCCTGGAACACTCATCTCAGGGCCTCCCTATCTCCATCTCGATCGTATGGGATCAGCTCCCCATCGATCGGTATCCGCAGGATCCTGTATACATCCTCAAGGGTGACTGTCATCTCACCCATCAGCAAATGGAAAGTACATGTCTCGGAGTGCCATCTCTCCGCCAGTGCAGTCAACAGTCCCATGTTCGCACGAAACTCAGGCACATATAGAACATGTCTCAATCCCATCGCCTTGATAGCAACTCGCTCCTCGGCTCTCAGCTCAGGTCGCAATCTTTGAGTAGACGGAAATCTCTCCCGTGACTCCAGCATAGGCAAATACTCCTGCAATCAAGCAAATCACTCATGTCAGTTATAGTGGCATTCCCTGTTTATCACAAAATGCTACTTTTTATGTAAATGCATATGGCATTCTACCCTAGTGACACTCACTGTTCATCACAAAGTGTTGCTTCTATCCTAGTGGTACTCCCTATTCATCACAAAGTACTACATGTGTGACACTCCCTGTTCATCACAAAGTGTTACTCACATTTGCACTCACTGTTCATCACAAAGTGCTGCTCATATTCTAGTACTCCTTGTTCATCACAAAGTACTCTATCTTGGTACTCACTGTTCATCACAAAGTGCCTTGATCTATTCTAGTCTTCCCTAGAGGACCTGCTTGAGTGTATCCTCTCAGCAGCTTATCCAATCGACAGTGTATGTTCATCACAGAACTGCCGATTTGACCTAGAAGACAAAACTTCACACTTTTTAAACACAAACGCGCTTACCTGACATAAACGCACTCAAAGACTGCACAGACATGCCTGAAAAACATAGACGTGCCTGACAAACATAGACGTGCCTTCTTGGCATAGATGCACCTGACCATCATAAACGTGGCCGCATTTGACACAGACGTGGTTTCAAACGCAGACGCGCCTGGCACAAACACAGATGCGCCTCGTGAGCATAGACGCGCCTGGCACCAACGCAGACGCGCCTGAATATTTTTGACATTTTTTGGGACCCTATTCTAAGCGCATTTATTGCTCTACCTAGCATGCATTAATGACAATAATAAATGTGTCAAAGTACGAGGAGGTTTGGTGGTACTTACTGGCTCTCCTGCCTCTGCTAGCCTCTGGAATTGGCGAACGCGGTCGAATCTGTGAATGAAATCCATTGCTGCTGACTGTTGTTGCTCTTTTCTCTCTCTGCAATCTGCTCTCGTGGATGTGTAGATGACAATGAGGATGTATTTTCTCCCGTGGTCTATCTTATAGCCTAGCCTATCCCTAGCCCTCATTTCCTGAGTCAGTCTTCATTATCCCGTGACTCTGTCACTTTATTCGGTCAGTCCATTCTAGCCTTTCTTTCTTATCGAGAGATTGTCTGTAATCTTTTTAGACATTTTCATCCAATCTCTCAAGGGGGCATATCATTCCCATCTTGGGGCAACTCTGTATCAGTTCATATTATCTTCTTTGAAACAACGTGACAAGCCGCATTGTCTCAAAGAGGGGCAAAATGTAGACACCCAAAATTGTCTAGTCTAATTAAATAAATATTTTATTTATTTAATTATCTAAGCCTAATTCTTCTATTAATTAAATAAATCTTTATTTATTTAATTAATTCATTTATCCTCTTCTAGCCTTATTTCTCATTTAAATAAATACATTTATTTATTTAAATTATCCTTTTCCTAAATTAAATAAATATCTTATTTATTTAATTGATCTCACTTCTATTAATTAAATAAATCTTTATTTTATTTAATTAATTCATTAGCTTTTTCTACCCATGACACATGTCATTCATCTCTTAATTCATACACTACCTACCCCTTTCATTATTTTATTATTTCTTTTACCTACCCTCTACTCGTAGCCGACCTCCTTTTACACCTCTCAATCTTATCCCTCCATTTCATATTGTGTCTTCTATATAAGGAGATGCCTCCTTCATTATCAAACCCTAATGAATCATCTTAAGGAATCGACTACACTACGATCCTACTTGCAACCACATTCCGTTCTTTGTTGAGCTCTTGTACACATAAAATTTGAGAGCAAATATATCAAGCAAGATCAATGGAGATAGGAAGAATGGAGATCAAAACCCTATTGGACATGTGATGGTATAATCTTTGTGATTTCGTTTGATTTGCATTGTCTTAGGTAATCTTCATATGTTATGGTGGATCTTTTTTGTTGTTAGGCTAGGGTTTTGTGGTTGAATTCATTTAGCCTTTCAATATCGTTATTATTGTTATCCATTTTCACCATATACAGATACCAATGCCAATTCTCATCCATCTTTCCCATTATCATCTACTCCATCGCCATCTCTAGCACCATGATCTCCTATATATCCTCCATATCCATCTCTATCATCCCCTCCATCTCCACCATCATCTCGCCCCCACGTCCTCTCCCCCCACCATCCCTCAATTTTCTAGGAGCTCTGCATCATAGCCTATCGTCATCCTCATCTAGAACTGGCTCTGGCTCATCAGGACATGTCAACCTAGGAAACCTATGTGCAGTAAAGTATATGACATACTCAACTATCATCCTGCTACCTATCATACATGGTAGATAATCCCAATCCAGTGGCCCCAATGATAGGTACTCTACGCACACTTGCTCATATGAAATAGAGGGCCCCCAAGTAGCCACATCCAGTCTCCTGCAAGCATAATGAGTTGTACCCTGTGGTATTCCCTGTATCTTGCCATACTGTCTCAACACCCTCATACAAAGGAATCTCTCAATAAAATAGGGTGTAGACCCAATCATGTATCAAGTCAATAATACATACGATATCTCCACTGAATCCTCAGGCCAGATCTCACAATCTCTGTACGATCTCCATGTCACAGTATCTAGATCATCTAGTGCCCGTCACCAATACTCCAATTTGCTTAGCTTTTGCTGGACAATGATGCTTGGTTACCTGTAAGCATAGGGCCTTCCTACAGGTCTATCTCTGTCAGCCAATGGTCATGTGATAGGTAGGTGCTCCTAGGTCCATATCTAGAGAACTATCACCCCTGTTGATAATCTGACTGATCCCTAGTACACAAATTGGTACAAGTCATAATACAAGTGGGCCAACATACATGATCCCCAAGTGAATCAAGTCCCTTGTGTTACCAATTGCTCAAGGAGATGATCCCATCCAATGGATAATCCCTTTGACCTATGATCAGGATAAATGAAACCCCCGACGAATCTGACAAGCACAATAGGTAGTGTGGCATAACCTATATCTAGCATCTCCTGCCATAGAATTTCGTATCCACCTATCTCATCATCATCAAACACTCTGGGAAGTGCATCTATCCCACCCTACTCATTAAGATCATAATAGACCAGCTCACTCATCATGGGGATGCACAATATCTATTAAACATCCTCAGGTGTCACTGTCATCTCGCCAGTCAGTAGGTGGAAAGTATTATGCTCATTGTGCCAATGCTTCGCTAGTGTTGTCAATAACCCCTGGTTAATCAAAGGCTGGGGCATGTCAAGAAGAGAAGATAAACCACACCTATAGATGTGGTCTCACTCCACCTAGCTAAGGTGGGGTATCAACATCCATGTCTTTGAGAAGCGCTCCCAAGATTGGAGAACACTAAAGTACTCCTGCAATCAAATCAAATCATCATATCAGTTTCTATCTATCAAATCAATCTATCTATCAGTCTATCTTGCTCACTTGATATTTCTATCAAATCTCATTGATCCCCTATCAATGATGCTCATCTATCCAGGGAAAACTTTAAGAAACCCCCCCTTGGACAAGGTGTAAAAACCTGGCGAAAGCTGTATAATTCCCGAGGAAAATTTTAATTTTACTGGTGAATTTTTGCGGTTTACAGAGAAAAAATAATAATCTCCATTGGTGAATTAGCCGTGATCGCTCAAAGTTTGGGAAAAATCTTAGCGAATTGTAATGTTTTTAAAACCAAAAAAATATTTGCATGGGCGAATTATAATATTTTTAAAACCAGAAGAATACTTGCATTGGCGATTTCAACCTATTTTCAAACCATAAAAAATAAAATATTGTCGATTTCAAGCTATTTTCAAACCATAAATTTTTTTTTTGGTGATTTCAAGATATTAAGTCATTAAAACATGTGGCACACAATCATCAACTCTCTGCCTGAAATACTGACCATTAGAAAATCTCACAACCTAGCGACAAGCCCTTACGAGTCTATCTCCAACTCGCAAGATGAAAATGCTAAGCCTTCATAACCTCGAGATCTAGCGACTGAGGGAAACTGAACTGCACTTGCCAATTCTCGACCACAAAATGTTAAGTCATCGTCACCACGGTGACTTGGAGATAGTGGTAACTTTAACCCTTGTTGCATACTCGCCAACATAAAACTGTTTATCTCTTAACCGCTAGCACTTCACTCGCAAGCTCGTGGCTTGATCAGGTCTTCAGACATTTAATGTTGCGAGCTGACGATAACCATAAAACTTAACCACAAACTATCTAGTCGCTAGCTAGTGACCTAAAAATGCTGACATTAAACAAACATGAGAGCTAGCAACAACTGTATGAAATGAGTTACTCGCTAACTCTCGTGGCTATAATGTATGACATCAGACCAACTCAAAACCTCGTGACCAAAGCAATTTCAATAACAATCTCCAGCTCGGTAACATAAAATGCTAACACCCAAAAAGCAAGAGACCTCACAATGTAAACCCAAACCAACTTATCGCCAGCTCGCGGCTTGATCACGTCTTTAGACGTTTTACCTCGCAAGTTGGCGATAACCATAAAAATTAACCACAAACTATCTGGTCGCTAGCTCACAACCTAAAAATGTTAACATTAAACAAACATGAGAGCTAGCGACAACTGTGGTGGCAAGCTAATATGTATGAGGAATTTTGAAGGCTTGGATGCCGACTCATTCCTGAGGGACTAGTTTGAAGGTTTCTCCTAAGTCGAGGTTGATTAGACAAGCGAAAACGACAGTTTCAGAGGCATAAAAGGATTGGATAGCTTCTGAGTTAGAGATGGGATGAATTTCTCTGAGAAATCAGAGCTTAGGTTGCTTGTTGTCAGGGATTTTGAAGTAGAATTTGTCCTTTCAAGGAGGAAAAAAATCAGAACAAAATCATTCACAATAGATGAGCCTTAGCAGGATGTAGTGGATTTGATAAGCATGACTTCTAGAGTCTATAGTCATGTTGAAAAACACCAAAATGATGATTTTTCACGTGAATGAGCATCACCAAATGAAGTGTTAAAAGGTTATAAATACAATGGAGTGGTCACTTAATTGGTAGAAGAGAAAATAAACCTTTTTCATTTTCTGAGAGTGGTTTTTTCCTCAAAAAGGAAGATGATGTTTGAGCAGGATCATGCATGGAGTTGTTGTGTGCTCTGTGATACTGGATGGGTGTTTTTTTGTTTTCTCCTATGTGAGTTTTTTTATTGTCAAAGGGGTTGTGAAAGTGAGAAGGATTGCCAGAGGGGATGTGAAAGCCTTTTCTTATCAAGAAATACCAAGCATGGCACATACTCTACTTCTACTCTACCACAAGATGGCAGTGGGTTTGAAGAAGGATCCCGCAGAGGAATGAAAGAAGGATTTGTTTAGGTGGGGAGTGGCAGCCAGTCATCTTTGTGATGACATGGAAGCTGCAACCCCTCCCCAACATATTACATTTACCCTAAAGCTCCTCTTTCCACTTCCCCTGATCATGGGCATGAAGGCTCGAGCTCCTCTTTCCATTTTCTCTATTCCTGGGCATGAAGGCTTCCTCCTCTATTTGGAAATGACCTGTTGGACAGAACGTAACATCTCACATTCCATCTGAAGGCATCAGGGTGATAATGGCATGGCTCAAGTAATTTTGCAAGTTGTATAGTCATTGGGGTTACTTTTCTGGTTCCAGTAGTGATTCTAGACTCTAGGTGAAGGGAGCAAGTTGTATAGTCATTTACAGAGAAAATGAAAAGCATTATTGTCAAGCTTTGTGTAGGTTCTTTAAGGAGTTATATATAAATTTATTTTGTGATGGTCGACAGAAGTAGTAATCTTATTCAATAGAAATTAAATTCTGATCTATTTCTCTCCGGTGTATAATTCTATCTCTTTCAAATGATCAAAATCATGAGTTTTAACTTTTTTCATTTGTTACATTGTTATGGTGTATATAATTTTTCATTTAATGCTTCCTATTATGCTAGTCTAGAATCATATTAAGGATTCATCTCATTGTAATTGGTGGGTGGATTATAGGTATGAGTAAATACCAACTTTATGGAGGAGGGAAAACATGTACATGATAGTCATAGAACACCTTCATATATATTACATAAACATCCATAGCATATAAAAACATAAGAGTATTAAGAATGAAAGTATCAAACACCACAATAAATAGGAATACAACATAATTAGTAAAACATGCATGCAACTCAATTAAAGGGAATATCTTTTAAGGATCCAATTCCATGATAGATGTTATAGACAAATCACAATTTCATAATCAAAGGCAAACAAGAAAATATATTCACCCACAATGAATCAACTATTATAATTGGAAGGTCACTTCACCAAGTCAACATCAAGACAACAGACCAGTGCCTTATCCTATGGCATAGAGTCACTTACAATTCAAAGACAAACTAATAATAAACTTCAATAAGATTCATTTGCAAATAAATAGGAATGAATATGCCATTACATACACAACCCGGATTCATACGTAAACTAAAAAACCCTTGACCATTCAATTCATAGTGAAAACATAAATTCAACACAAAGACAATTATGTGAATATCTCAAACTGCAAATGATATTTATATTATATTCATAATGATATTAGAAAGTAAATTCAAAATGTGATTGAGCTGTGCACTTATCAAATTATTGAATAGTTGAACTATTATAACTATATCAGAGTTTTCAACATCAATAAAAGTGGCCAACTGGCCATCCCTCTCTATCGATCAAAAAGAAAAAGTGGCCATCCCTCTCAAATTAATTTAAAATCCTTTTATAAGATGAGGATTCAACAAGCTTAGAATTACTGTGAGGAATCTTGGGTAGCAACCTAACATTTCTTCCTTTGCTTTAGCATGGCTTGCCACCTGTCCACCTCTTTGTCTATTGGCCAATTGAATTCCTTTACCTCTTCCAAATTTGCAACTGAATCTATCCATCCGACATCTGTAACTGCCCTTGCCTCAACAATAAACTTTGCATGGTCAACCTCAACCTTGAATAGTGAATCAAGCATACCGTTAAGGAAATCAGCATCAACCTGTTCATCTATATGCTTGATTATTTATTCTTCCTCCAGAATCAAATCAAATTCACTAGTCCAATCAAAAACTGATTTCAAATCTCCATTATTACCATAAATTGAAGGCACCAATTTACTACAACCTTCTCCAAATGTTTACAAATTTTCATTTATAACCACATCCTTCCCTGTGAAAAATGTATAAGATGCATTCATTACCTCCACCATGTCTTTAGTGTCACTAATCTTGGGAGGGAACTCATCACTATACATCATTGCAATATCTAGCTTATCCATTAATCTGCTTCTTCCTGACCAAACATTGAACAAAGGTCCAAGAAAAACGACAACCTTAGAGGATGTTTTACTTGCCTCTTTCAAAGAAATGTGAAAATTATGCACTACCATCAATTTTCATTTCAATACATTAATCCCGTGTTTTAGAATTCCTGACACAATAGAGATAGCCTTGACATTTTGTTCCTTTTCAAGATTTTCAATTTTCTTTGTGTATTCCTCCATTTTTGTCGTCACATCAGTTGGTATTTCTTGTAATTGTTTTGTAATCTGTATTGGAGGGAGCTCATTTGTAATTTTTTCTTTCAACTCCACTAACTCTTCCTCCAGAGTGACCTTCTTCATCAATGTCTCTTCATATTTTTTAGATAATGCAACCAATTGGCTATATGTTTTTGTGTATCTTCTTGAAAAATCCTCCATTTTTGATAAATTCATGGAAGAAACTTGAGTAAAAAATGAGGCAATCTTTGTGTCAGTTGTGTTCTACAAATTCCAGATCATTATGTTAGTTTTCTTTTCTACTTGGATATTTAGAAGGTGGGGCTTTTGAGTGGAATGGGCCAAAGACCAAGCAACAAGTGTCTTTGACTTAGGATTAAATCCTAATCCTCTTAATACATCTCCAATTTCAAATTCAGTTTTAAACATTGGGTCCTCTTGCTTCCTAATTTGATGAATAATAAAAATAGATTGGATATCCCACTCAGGCATCATAATCATACCAGTACTCTTAATCAGTTGTCTTGCCTGTTCCACAGATATTTGCTCCCTATCAGGATCATATTCCTACAGTGCCTTGATGATCTCCTCTTTCTTTTCTACATTTCCTTCCTCTATGATCAGATTTTGTCTTAATTGATTTTGTTTCAACCTTGTCAAAAAAATTTAACTTCATCTGACTTAATAAAGTCATCATCTTTCATGAACTCATTTGACAACATAAAACGCTCATCAAAGCCTTGAGAAAGGGCTTTGTTTGTTTCTCCCTGTTCTTCATTATGCGCCGCTTCTCTGAGATGTGTCCTTATTTGATGAAAGTAGTGTCATTGTTCTATAACAATCTCTCTAGGAGAGTCTCTCCTCACAATTGCATCGACCTCTTTGGTTTTTTGTTTCTTTGTAGTTGGCACTCGGGTAGATTGAACTTCATTCCCACTCTCTACATCATCAGCATACACACTAAGTGGCTTCTTACCATGTGAAGAATGTCCATCTCTGGGGTCTTGCTGCTGAGCAGCCACTTCTGGAATTTGAGGCATTTGTTCCATCAGAGTTTCATATAAACTCAACATTCTATTAATCCTCTCCAGGTATGGGTTGTCAGGGAAAAAACCTGAGAAACTACGGTCAACAACCTTCAATTCTGCTTCAACTCTCATCAAATTTTTCCATTTTCTTCTCCTTTCTTGTACTTCCTCTTTTCTTAGCAAATTTCTAACCACATCTTCATCATCGAATGGTTCATGGTCCTTTATTGTGGCCCAAGGTGTCATTTTTGGCAATGCACATTTAATAAATTGTTCAGGATCACAAAATTTAGACACAGTATTAACCAACCTATATTGTTTAAGGAAACTGTTTACTTTATCAAAGGAACTCCTACCAATGGTAAAATCAGACACAACCCAAAGCCTAGGAAGAAGAGAACCCTTCCTGTGTTTGTCAAGGTATTGTTTTTCAACTAGGGTCAATTGTCAAATAAACTCCATAAAAACAATCCTAATTGGAACAAATTTTGGTAAAATATGGGGAGGCTGAGGACACCCATAGACTCTGATCACAGTAAAGTTATCAAAAAAGAAAAAGTCCCCCTAGTTATGTGAAATAGAATAGTTTGGAACATACTGGTAAGGTCTCAAAACTCTCCTAACACTAATTGGCAATCGTTCCCTATTTATTCCTAGCATTTCCATAATTGGCAAAACAATCCAATTTTCAAAGAAAAGGAAAGAAGAATGGGGAGAACTATTGTCCTAAATTTGGGTCCATCTTTGTATTGGCATTAAGACACCCAATTTTTCTTTGAAAAGCTCCAATTATTTATCCATGAACTCAACATTATAGAACAAGATTAAATGCATCAGCAATGAAAAATGCTTGAATGTAGGGTTGGATGCACCACTCTGAATTTCAACTAGAGCATTATGAATGTGTTCAACCACATAGTCCACATAATTATAATCTTTGTTAACATCTAGGTGTTGAATGTCCATAGCCATCATAAATAATTCAGCTGACACTATTGAATCTCCATCAAAACCCAACACTCTGCATAATCCATAGATTGTACAATGCATATAATGGTGGAAAGGTGTGATGTCAAATGTTGGTTTGATACTATCTGGAATTATAACCGGTTTCCTATTCACCCTAGGCATGTATCTGGGCATTGCATGATTCTTGATAAAACCTTTGTATTTGTCATAATCCTTGACAATCCGCTCCAAATCTATATCTGTACATTTCGCACCAGTAATCTGGAAAGCTTCAACAAAGCGAGCTCTATTAATTGAAACTAGGGCAGACTGGTTCTTTCTTCTAATTACCTTAGATACTGGGTAATAGAGTTTGACCAACTCTTTGATCAAATCCACATCAACATACACATTTGGCACACTTAACTTTTCCATATTTAAATCCCAAGGGTTTGATATCGAGACACCCTTAACCCTATTATTCCGAAAATAATAAAACAAAGTAGAACCATTCATATGAGGCATGGTCGGGTTTTTGCATTGGCTCCATAAATATTTCCATGCCAAATCATTTATATTCAAAGCAACGGAAGCCCCTAGCAACAAATCTACAAGTTCTTCTTTATATTTCTTATCCTTCTTTTCCTCAGTGGCCTTGGGCTTGGAACCTCTAGGTCATCCACTTGTCGTGGCCTTGGGCTTGGAGCCTCCAGTTCCACTCATCGCCTTGCTCATTTTAGCTGCATGAGAAAAACTTAACCAATTGTCTAAAATTTTCCCACACCCAACACTCTGAATTCTCCAATGTTGTTGCAGAGCTCAATTCACTAGATTTCCTCAAAGATAGAATGCATTAATGCAATTATACAAAATCTCGACTCGATCGTGCAATTTATGGTATTTGGGCACCACCACTTCTCTCGTCTCATTAATTGCCACACTTGCATGAACTAGCTACTATGGCATTAATTCAAAGATGAAGTATTTGAGTGAAATTTGAATTCATGCCCTTCTATTTGATTTGTGATTGCCATTCAAAAATTTTACAAAACCCAACAAACAAGTCCACGTCTCAACCCCCATCTTTAATCGTACACTCGCAACCGGTTATAACAATTTGGAAAGTAACCGATGAGTTAGCAACAATGCTACCAAATCCTCTTAATCGCAAGCTCACAACCCTTTTTATGAATCCTCATAGAATCTCGCGAGTGAGAGACAACCGTTGATCTTCATCAAGCCCTTCAGTCACAACCTTGCAACAACGTTTGTAATATTCTTTCTTTACCTGCGAGCTAGCGACCGCTGCAAATCTAACAAAACAACTTATTTCATCGCAAGCTTGCAACTTGAAACTTAACTTGACTTAAACCCTTGCGATCCCACACCAACAAGATAGTTAACTACCATCGCATGCTCACAACACTTTTTGACTTAATACTTACAAACCCACGAGCATGCAATGACCACAAAATTAGACCAAAACTTACCTGTCGCCAGATCACAACATAAATGCTAAACAAATTCAAAACTTGCAAGAAAGTGACGAAACCAACTAAGCTACGATACCAACCACATCGCATGATCGCAAATTAAAATGACTTAACCGCGAACACCTCGTGACCTTGCAATAACATAAAATCACACCTAGTCACAACCTCGCAACATAAAATGGTCAAGTGCAAAACATCTTGTGAGGTAGTGACAGCTAAAATATCCTAGTACTCGCAAGCTCGCGACTTAAACTGACTTGATGATAAAGGACCTACGAGCTAGCGATAACCATAAAATCTCAAAACTATTTATCTCTTGACCGCAGTGACCCAATGAGTACCAACAAAAGTCGATGTTTTATGTTAATTACCTTCATAAATAGGCACGAGCAGTGGCACAGAGACCATTAATGACTTACTCTCTAACTCTCGCGGCTATAATGCATGACATCAAACCAATTCAAGATCTCGCGACCAAAGCAATTTCATTAACAATATCTAGCTCACTAACATAAAATGCTAACACCCAAAAAACTAGAGACCTCACGATTTAAACCCAAACCAACACTCTCTAACTAGCCACTTAAATTGTTAAACATGAAATTTATCTATGAGTTAGAGATGAAACATTAAACATGTCTCATTGTCTGACCAACTGTTTGACCACTCTTGATGTTGACATGGACAATTAAAGAGAGGACAACTTAGATTTTCAACGCACGACAACTTCGGTTTACTAGCCAACTAGGACAAAAAACAAACACAAAACCCTAATCGCCATGAACATCATGTTAAGCATTTAATGTAGAATAGTAGAAAGGTTCAAATAGTTATACAATATGAATAATTTTATGGATCTTGTGACACAAATTGTTGCATTTCATGTTCAACATAATATGGAACCAATTTACTATTAATTCAATTGTTTATTAATAATTCAGATATTAAATTCTAATTGTTTACTAATAATTCAAATTCACAATTAAAAATATGAAATAAGTATCTGTTTTGATTGACAAATTCAAGGAATACAATATCAAAAATCATCAATGACAACTATAGTATTGCAAATTGAAATTGTAATATGACTCAAGAACTGTAGTATAATTATAAATACCTATAAAATGACTACTAATTCACTTCAGTGACTCAGTCTGAGGCTTCTATATCCCAAATGGACTCAAGATTCGGAAATTGACTAGTACTAACAGGTTCATCTTCATTCTGAGTCGGGTATTCAAAAATTTCTTTGTCTTCATGCTTACTTTGAGTCTGCGATCCATCATTTGTCTCAGCACTAGCACTAGTAGTAGCACCACCAACTTTTAAAGTGTTGCACAACCCTCGTCTTTCACGCATGGAATTCCAAATTGTCAATGCCCTATCATATGGAAAATATCTAACATTATACTAAGTTACAAACAACCTCAAGCAAGTTTCCAAATTTTTGTCTAATTTGTTTCTGATATTTGATTTTAAAAGCCCTAATGCACTGAAAACTCTCTCATCTTCCACCAAACCCAATATCATTGTCTGACATAAATCAACAAGTTTCAAATATTTTGGTATTGCAATACGCAATGCTTCACTTTGATCTATCCTTTTCCAAAGCCTTATGATTGATCTAGGTTCAAATGGATTCTCCAAGTCAACCAACTGTTGTTTCATAAACAATGCAAAGTGTTTACATTGTTTTTTAAGATGATCTGAATTTAAAATTCCTTCCATTGACTGTCCATTGCAATATGCATCTTTTGAAAATGTCAATATCAATTCCTCTAGTTTTTTATGAAACACCTTTGCGTCATTTGGATTATCTCCAATTGAATTCCAAAGTTGAGGATATACACAACCCATGGCTTCAAATATTTCTTCTCGAGGGAATCTTTCATGAATCTCAGTTGAAAGTTCATATGCAATAGACTTCAAATTATCACTAACAGATTTAACAATCCTGTCAAAATCTTCCTTTTTAACTGATAGTGCTCTACCTCGCTTGCCCATCTTAGATTGGTGCATTGGTATCTAAAATCCTTTTACAAAGACACATAACTCATTTTTTGTATTGAAATGTAAAAAAATTTCAGCATGATTCAAATCTGTAATTATCTGCCACCTACAAAAATTTGGGCTTCGCCTTGTTAGATCTGAATATAGACCATCCAGGCTCAAGTATGTCATTTTCCATAGAGTGCTATACTCATTGATATGTACATAGTTCTGTCTTGGGATTTCTTAACAAGTTTTTTCATTGAATCCAACATGGGGAGAAGACTAGCTAAAGTTAACAGACTCTCTATATCACTTAACTTATGTAAGAGATCAGGAGATTTGTCTACTGTGAGGCGTTGTTCATACATTAGTCTGATCAAGGATTGATATTCTGTTAGAACTCGTTCCACTAGTCCATGCAAGGAGATCCATCCAATCTCAACATCCCTGATAAGCTTGTTTCTTGCTGTTACTCCCTCAAAAAAAATTTGAAATTCTGCAAAATGTTTAGGACTGTTGGCATTATGTGAACCGCTATGAGGACATGATGATATTGTATGTTGTCATTGAAGTAAATATGCTGAAGAGGAGAGAACCGATATATGTGAGAATCAGTATATGTGAGAACCGGTATAACACTGTGAACCGACATTTGAGCCAAAATGAAGCGGTGTGTTTGTTTAAGGTGAACCGACATGTGGTTATGGGAACCGGCACATGGAAGCTTTGTATGACTACTGGTTGGTAGTCTCAACTTCAGGGTTTCCAGTTGAAGTGCCTCAAGCCTGTGTGACTCAATCGGTGATTTTGTGTGATGAGTTAGCATTGTAATGAAGAACAGATCATGTTGCCATGTCAGCTTTGTGCGCGTGAAGGATCCTCCATGAAGGAGATTGTTCCTATCTACCTCGGGAATGTGCAAAGTCTGTAAACAGTGATAACATGTGATGGGTTATCAGTAGCCATGAAATTGGTGGAAAACAAATGATGGAGAACGTCTTGAGATTGGTTCAAGACTGTTGCATTTAATGCAATGTGCTCAACGGTCAAGATTGGACCGTTTGAATTGCTTAACCTAATAGGTTTAGGGTTTAGGGTTTATGCTACCGACCTATCTGTTTCCTATAAGGTCAATGTTGTGTTTCTTTCTGAGGTTGTTGGCAAAAGTTTTGTGTGTGTATCCAAGAGAAGAGATACGTGATTCTTGCTAGACCAGAAGAGAGAAGTGATACCTGCAGAGTGTAAGTGCAGAAGGTGAAGAGGAGCTAAAGAAGATCTGCATTGGCATTGAGTGTTGTTACTAGATCATTGTAATACTTGTTGATCTCTAACCACTTCAACAGTTGGGAAATCCCTTAACAGGGTAACTTTAACCGGCTTACTGTAAATCCTTTAACAGGGTGACTCAAAACCATTGAGTTCTTGAAATCCTCTAACAAGGTAACCTTTAACAGGGTTTAACCCTCAACCGGGTATTCTAGCCATCCCTTAACCGGGTGATCCCTAATAGGATCGGTTCCTAACATAACCTATTGTATCAGTCTTTAACTGGAAAAGGCTCCTAACAAAGCAAACTTCTAAAGAGTTCAAAAATAGCTTGTGGGTATTCATCCCCACCGTGGTTTTTCACAGTTGGGTTTCCACGTGAAAAATGTGTGTGTCATGTGTGGTGTTATTCATGTGATGGTTTGAGTGATTTGTGTCTGAAGATAAACCATGTTGATCTAGCTATTTATATATCTTTGATGATAGATTACCTGTTCATGCACTAGGGTGAAATGGAAATGAAGTATTAGACTGTATGAAAAGATAAGTGTCAATCGATTTATGCTTGTCTTAGTTACTCTGGGTTTTACCGGTTGTAC
The DNA here is from genome assembly GCF_030272615.1 of Cryptomeria japonica. Classification (NCBI taxonomy): domain Eukaryota; kingdom Viridiplantae; phylum Streptophyta; class Pinopsida; order Cupressales; family Cupressaceae; genus Cryptomeria; species Cryptomeria japonica. Next base: position 250,180,429 of record NC_081415.1, read on the forward strand.
TCTGTTTAAGACCGGTGTTACTGCCTGTCTGCCAAAGCACAGTGTCTGTTGACAAACCGGTTTAGGATTGTGTTTTTGTCTATACTGATTCACCCCCCCCCCTCTGAGTACTAGTTTGTTACTATTCGTTCATCATTGAGTTATCAATTGGTATCAGAGCGTCCTCCAGGTCCTCCGTGTTATAAGCTTAACCACTTGAGGTAAAGATCCCAGTCTAGTGATGAAGAGGGAAGGTCCAAAGTTCAACAGAGAAAATTTCAGTATATGGAAAGACAAAATGAAGATATACATTAGAAGCATGGGTGCTCAACACTGGAGCTATGTTGAGAATGCCTATGTTGCCCCTACCGATACTCTCACCGATGACCAAAAGAGAGAGATGTAGGAGAATGGGCATGTCATGGAAGCCCTGATTAGTAGTTTATCTGACATTGAGTTTATTGATGTCTAAGATAAGGTAAATCCCAAAGAGGTATGGGATACTCTTGAAAATATCTATGGCAGTGATGAGCATGTAAAACAAGCCAAGGAAAAAAGCCTTAGAGGGAAGTTTGAAGACACGCGGATGGTTGAAGGAGAGACCATTCAACAGTATGGAATGAGAATCAAAACTGTTGTCAGAGATATCAAGAGTGCAGGTGGTAAAATGGAAGACTCCACCGTGGTAAGAAAAGTCCTGAGATCCTTATTATCGGTCTATGCAATAAGGGTTGTTGCTATTCAGGAGTTGAGATCAATAGACAAGACTAAGGTATCCCTAGACTCCATCATTGCAAAGTTGACAACCTATGAGCTAAATAGTTTTGATGGCAATGTTCAAAAGACTAAATCAACTTTTAAAGCTTCTGCTGTACCATCCAGAAAAGGAAAAGAAGCTAGCACTAGTGGTGAACCAAGACAGAGTAGAGAAATGGATGATGAGGAGATTCTGATGGCATTTGAAGCTCTTCTTGCTAGGAAACTTCCTAAAGGAACCGACAAATACAGAGGTAAGCTCCATTTGAAATGATTTTCTTGTAACTGGATAGGACATATTGCTGTAAACTGTCCTAATGGGGACAACAATGACAAACTGGAAAGGTTCAAGAAGTTCAAAGGAGGAAACCAGAGAAACTATTTTGTGGCAGTTGATGAAGGTGTCACAGATGAGGAATCAGAAGATGAAGAAAATGAAGATATTGTGTTTGTTGTTGTCAAGGAAGATGTGTCAGGCAAGAAGGCTCTTGTCTCCCGCTTTGATAATTCCAATAAATGGATTATTGACAGTGGTTGTTCTCACCATATGACTGGTGATTGGAGAAAGTTTCCATCCTTGGAAGATTATGATGGTGGTGTGGTTTGCTTTGGTAATGATGCACCATGCATGGTCAAAGGCAGAGGGTCCATCTCCCTGAATGGAAAGAGTAGTGCTAACAATGTGTATTGGGTTGATGGTCTAAGACACAACCTTCTAAGTGTTGCCCAGCTGAATGATAGTGGTCTCACTCTAGAATTCAAGAATGGAGTGTGCAGAATCAAAGGAAAGAATGGTGAATTGGTGGCCACCGGCATGCAGACCAAAGGTAACCTATTTCAGCTGAATGCAAATATAAGTACATGTCTTATGGCTAAATTTGATGATAGCTGGATATGGCATAGGAGACTCTGCCATGTAAACTTTGATAACATTGTGAAGGCTAGTAAGATCAAGGCAGTTAGAGGGTTGTCGGTGCTAAGCAAACTGGAAAATACCTTGTGTAGAGAGTGTCAACTAGGGAAAATATCTTCCTCAACCTTTAAAGGTAAACCTTTCACTGCTGACAATTTGCTTGATCTTGTGCATACTGATTTGTGTGGTCGTATGAAAACTAGGAGTGTGCAGGGTGATAGGTACTTCATGATTCTCACTGATGACTGCTCAAGAATGATGTGGGTCACATTCTTGAAAGATAAGTCTGAAGCTTTTATAAAGTTCAAATCTTTCAAAGCATTAGTGGAGAAGGAAAGCAACAAAAGGATCAAGTGTCTGAGATCTGATCAAGGAGGGGAATTCACTTCCGGTGAATTCAAAAAGTACTATGAAGAACATGGCATCAAGAGGCAACTATCTGCCCCCCAGACTCCATAGCAGAATGGCCTAGCAGAGAGGAATAACCGGATTGTGGTTGAAGCAGCTAGAATTATGTTGATTCAAGGAAAAGTTGCTCACACCTTTTGGAGAGAAGCGGTGAGCACTGCAGTCTACACAATGAACCGGGTACTCATCAAGAAAGGTAAGGATAAAACTCATTATGAGTATTGGATTGGTAAGACACCTGTGGTTAGCTACTTTAGAGTGTTTGGTAGCAAATGTTACATCAAGAGGAGCGAACACCAAAGCAAATTTGATGCGAAATGTGATGAGGGAATATTCCTAAGATATTCCACCAAGAGCAAAGCTCTCAAGTGTTTCAATAATAGGACTCCGAGAATTATGGAAAGCACCAATGTAAGAGTTGATGAAACCTCAGAGAAAACTAAGGAAACCGATAGTGAGCAAGTGGTAAATGAACCGGTTGTAACCTTCTGGGAATCAATTGTCAGTCAACCAAGTACCAGTAACAGTGTTCCTACACCGGTAGATGTAGATGCTGATATTGATGGAGATGAAGATGAAGAAGAAAAGCAAGAGGAATCTATCAAGACCATTCCTCAGTATGTCAAGCTGAATCATGATCCTAAGCAAATCATAGGAGATAAGGATGCAGGAATCCTTACAAGAAGAAAGGTCGAAGAAAACTCATGTATGATCTCTGAATTTGAGCCTAAATCATTCAAAGAGGCACATAAAGATGAAGACTGGTTCAAGGCAATGGAAGAGGAACTTGACCAGATAGAGAGAAATGGTACATGGTCTTTGGTACCTAGACCAGAGCATAAAAATGTCAATGGCACCAAATGGGTTTTCAGAAATAAGTTGAATGAGGATGGCACAGTGATTAGAAACAAAGCCAGACTGGTGTGCAAAGGATATGCTCAAGAAGAAGGAGAAGACTATGGAGAAACCTTTGCTCCTATAGCCAGATTGGAAGGAGTTCGTATGCTTCTTGCATATGCAGCTTTTAAAGGATTCAAAGTATATCAAATAGATGTCAAATCTACATTCCTAGATGGTGTGCTTGAAGAGGAGGTGTATATAGAACAACCAGATGGGTTCTCCCTATCTGAAGACAGTGACATGGTATGTAGGCTACATAAAGCCTTATATGGTCTAAAGTAGGCACCTAGAGCATGGTATGAACGCCTGCACTCCCATCTTGTGAAGATTGGATTTGAGAGAACAAGTGAATATAGCAATATCTACTTGAAGTCTGAAGGAGATCAGATCCTGATCTATGAGGTATTTGTTGATGACATTATCTTTGGTGGAGATGACAAGATGAGTCATGAGTTTGCAGATGAGATGAAGAAAGAGTTTGAGATGTCACTCATAGGGGAGATTAAGTTCTTCATTAGACTGTAGATCCAGTAGATGAAAGATGGAATCTTTATTACTTAGTCCAAGTATGTCAAAGAGGTGTTGAAGACCTTTGGCATGGAAAATAGCAAACCGGTTGGTACACCGATGGTGACCGATTGTAAACTATCCAAAGAGGATGACTTAGCATTGGTTGATGAGAAGGAATACCGATCAATGATTGGTAAGTTGCATTATGTAGTGCATAGAAGACTAGATATTGCACATGCAGTTGGCATTATTGCAAGGTTCTAGAAAAGTCCAAGAGAATCCCACTTGGTTGCAGTCAAGCAGATTCTTAGGTATCTGAAGGGAACTATTGATTATGGATTGTGGTATCCATATAGCAAGGATTTCAACTTGAAAGTATTCACAGATGCTTATTGGGCAGGTAATGTGGATGACCGGAAGAGCACAACCGGTGGTGCATTATTTCTCGGTGGTAGACTGGTCTCATGGATGAGTAAGAAGCAGAGTTGTATCTCTCAGTTTACAGCGGAAGCAGAGTATGTTGCAGCTTTCATGAACTGCATTCAGACAATTTGGATGAAGCATGTATTAAATGGCTTCAAAGTTCTTGTATTTGAACAGGTAAGTATATTTTGTGACAATACTAGTGCAATTAACATCTCCAAGAATCCGGTTTTACATTCTAGAGCCAAGCACTTTGAGCTTAAGTATCATTTCTTGAGGGAAAAAGTTCAGAACAAAGAGATTGCACTGGAACATGTTTCCAATAAGGAGCAGTTAGTTGACATATTCACCAAGCCTCTCCTAAAGGCTACATTTATGTACTTAAGAGGTGAATTAGGGGTGTTGCCCCTCCAGGAGGTGAACTAAAAGTATATGCTCCACATCAGTCAGGTATTGCATAGTCAAATTTTTTTGGATTGATGTGTTGAAGGATGCTACTCCTCAGGGGAAGCAACATAATGGAACAGGGAAGCTTGTGCCTCCACTTTGGCATTGTTGTCAAAGGGGGAGAAGAAGAGAAGTGAAGAATATATTTGCAGAAATTGGAGGAGAAGATGTGAAGCGGAGAGATATCTTTGTATATTTCCATCAATGCCAAAGGGGGAGATTGTTGGCATTATGTGAACCAGTATGAGGACATGATGACATTGTATGTTGTCATTGATGTTAATATGCAGAATAGGAGAGAACCAATATATGTGAGAATCGGTATGTTACCAAGAACTGGTATATGTGAGAACCGGTATGTTACCAAGAACTGGTATATGTGAGAACTGGTATAACACTGTGAACCGACATTTGTGCGAAAGTGAAGCGGTGTGTTTGTTTAAGGTGAACCGGTATGTTGTTATGGGAACTGACACATGGAAGCTTTGTATGACTACCAGTTGGTAGTCTCAACTTCAAGGTTTTCGGTTGAAGTGCCTCAAGCTTGTGTGACTCAATCGGTGACTTTGTGTGATGAGTTAGCATTGTAACGAACAACAGATCATGTTGCCATGTCAGCTTTGTGTGCGTGAAGGATCCTGCATGAAGGAGATTGTTCCTATCTACCTCAGGAATGTGTGAAGTCTGTAAACGGTGATAACGCATGATGGGTTATCAGCTGCTATGAAATCGGTGAAAAATGAATGATGGAGAACGTCTTGAGATTGGTTCAAGACTGTTGCATTTAATGCAATGTGCTCAACGGTCAGGATTGAACCGTTTGAATTGCTTAACCTAACAGGTTTAGGGTTTAGGGTTTATGCTACCGACCTATCTGTTTCCTATAAGGTTGATGTTGTGTTTCTTTCTAAGGTTGTTGGCAAAAGTTGTGTGTGTGTATCCAAGAGAAGAGATACGAGATTCTTGCTAGACCAGAAGAGAGAAGTGATACCTATAGAGTGTAAGTGCAGAAGGTGAAGAGGAGCTAAAGCAGATCTGCATTGGCATTGAGTGTTGTTACCAGATCATTGTAATACCTATTGATCTCTAACCACTTCAATAGTTGGGAAATCCCTTAACAGGGTAGCTTTAACTGGCTTACTGTAAATCCTTTAATAGGGTGACTCAAAACCATTGAGTTCTTGAAATCCTCTAACAAGGTAACCTTTAATAGGGTTTAACCCTTAACTAGGTATTCTAGCCATCCCTTAACCAGGTGATCCCTAACAAGATCGGTTCCTAACAGAACCTGTTGTATCAGTCTTTAACTGGACAAGGCTCCTAACAGAGAGGACTTCTAAAGAGTTCAAAGATAGGTTGTGGGTATTCATCCCCACTATGGTTTTTCCCAGTTGGGTTTCCATGTGAAAAATGTGTGTGTCATGTGTGGTGTTATTCATGTGATGGTTTGAGTGATTTGTGTCTGAAGATAAACCATGTTGATCTAGCTGTTTATATATATTTGATGATAGATTACCTATTCATGCACTAGGGTGAAATGGAAATGAAGTATTAGACTGTATGAAAAGATAAGTGTCAACCAATTTATGCTTGTCTTAGTTACTCTGGGTTTTGCTGGTTGTACTCTGTTTAAGATTGGTGTTACTGTCTGTCTACCAAAGCATAGTGTCTGTTGACAAACCGGTTTAGGATTGTGTGTTTGTTTGTACTGATTCACCCCCCCCTCTCAGTACTGGTTTGTTACTATCTGTTCATCATTGAGTTATCAAGGACTTTGGTAGAAGTATGAGTGGAGCTTGTGGACTAGATCTTCAACTTTTGACACTATAGGGAAATTTATTATAATTCTATATGCTAAATTCATTCGATGGGCTATGTAGTGAATGCCAACCATGTATGGTGCAATACTAGTTTGTAATCTTGCGCAAAGACCAATCTTTTGACCTTGCATTATTGCAACTCCGTCAGCTCCAACACACACCAACTTCTTGGCAATTGTCAAGTCATCCATACCAGCAATTTCATTCAAATCTTTCTTAACTTCCAAATATAATTTTTTGGCTGTTGAATTGCCCCTCATTTTACGAACACGGAGTAGATGAGCTCGACGGACGTGTTCTTTTATGATATACACATGCATACAAACCCAAGCAGTGCTATCTACCACAGTAACTTCATTTATGGATAATGAAATGAAATTTGACTCTTTTACACTCTCTTGTAAATTTTTCTTTTCCACCTCAGCGAGACAGTTTGCCATTTTCCATCCAGTGTTTATTGACCAATGTGACATAGGATAGTGAGGAACATTCAAAAAGGATAATAAATTACTAAATTCTGGGAAATCTTTCATAGGACTCCCTCTCGACAGAATATGAAAAATAACACTCATTTGAATAATCTTTGCCAGGTTTGCATCTTTCGCTGCATGTTCAAGCCCAACCTTGATTGTATTTCCAAATCCACTATTACCAATCAGTGTCATTTTGTGGTTATGCTCTTCATATTCTGTGACATACTTAACATGAAGACATTGTTCCTTTGATTTCCATCTTACTACTGGTGTTTCCTTTCCGTCTATGATATGTTTTTCATAAACCTTACCAATATGCTTTTCTATGGTGTCAAGCTTTAGCTGCATCTTCTTCTCTCTTTTAGTTTTCCAGCTACAAATCTTACACCCGCATTCTGTTGGTTGTTCATCATTTTTTGGGACTGGTTCAATGAATGGGTACTTTTCTACCCAATCAATCTTAAAACACCTTGTCATCTCCCACTCTCACCCCAGTTTTACTTTCCTTTTTCTTTTCTTCCTACCAACATCATCTTTAGTACTAGCATTTGCATGTGAGTGAATTATCTCATTGTGTGTATCCCTTAGAACATCTTCTATCGTGTTGGTATTGTCATCCTCATTTGATGCATTTAACTCAATGACAATCCCACCTTGTGGCGGTGGTGAGCTACTGTGAATGGCTTTTGCAATTGCAAAAGTTGATGGACCAGAAACTTTGCCAATCCCAAAGAAAGAATTTATGGTAGTATCTTTAAGTTTAAGTTTTGGGCGTTTTGATGGCCTCCCAATCCCTTTAGTTTCACCGCCCTGAGGAGTCTTACCCTTGTCTGACATCCCAATCCCTTCACCACCTTGAGAAGTCTCAATCTCACCCTTGTCTGACATCTCAATCCCTTCACCACCCTGAGGAGTCTCACCCATGTCTAATTGTGACATCTTGAGTCTTGACCTCTCACTACGAATTAAAAGTTAAAACTAATACTATCAAGTATGAAGAAATGATTACTCACCTTTATGCCTTCTCAATTCTCTGAATTAGGAATCAAGAATGCCTGGGCCTGTGATGAAGGATTGTAACTCTGGCCCTCCGCCCTACAATGAACTTTGATGTTCCAACTTAAATTGTTGAATGCGAATCGAGAGCTCCCGAATTTACTAATCAGACACGAACAAATTGTAAGAAAGAGTGTATTTATATCAATCCATGATTACATTTTTGGCAAATTGCGCAGGCGTTTCAAAATGCATCTTAATTTAAGCGAGGTGAAATGGGTCCTCGAATGCTTATAATGTTTTAATTGATATTGGCAAATTTGGTCGACGCGTGCAATGCACATTTAATTTACTGCTGGCAAATTAGGTCCAAGGTATGCGGTTGTTTTACTAAATTTTACTATTTCTCTAGCGAATAACGAAGGTGATCTAACACCCTCGTCTGAGTGATTCCAGGTGAATATTACAGGCATGCACGTCGAATAGTATGTGGTCAATGGCGAAGCCAGAATACAATGTACCGTTAACCCCGAAATCCCGGGTGATTTGACCACTATGTTGCCCCAGACTATTCGCCATTTCCTAAAAAAAAATGCAAAAATACACGGAATTCGCCACTAAAAAACTCTCTACATCTATCATTAGGTCATTATCAATCTTATCTCATCTCGTACGTAAATCGAGATAATTAAAATTGATCATCAAATTTCACCAATCAAGAGTATCTAATTTTATCAACTAGGTACCTAATCAAATCTATCTTACCCTATTGAAATAAAAAATCAAATCAATTCAACAACATTTCAACACCTTTATCGAAAATCGTGATGTTTGGGGTCAGAGGAGCAACAAATTTTTTATCGCAATCATCAAAATCAATCATCCGAAAATGAAATCAGATCACCAAAACTCATCAAAAATCCAATCAAAAACTCAAATAATTGAGTCATCAAAAGTCAAAATCAAAAGTCTCATGTCAACAATTGAAAAATCCAACATCGCGTTTAAAAATTAAAAAATTCGTCAAAAATCCAAAGTCGAAAGATCGTGTCATAAAATCATCAAAAACCATCAAATAATAAAAAAATCAATTCAAATAATCAGTCATCACAAAAATAAAAAATCAAATCAATAATCGGAAAATTGAGTCGGAAAAAATCTGAAATCAAAAAAGTCGTCGGAAAATCACATCAACAATCGAAACTAATCAAAAAATTGAAAAAATTAAAAAAAAAAACTTGCAGCATGCACACGATGGCCACAACGCCGATGACACTCGTCGAGGCGGCCACGACACTCGTAGTGGTGTCGTTGGGGTGCCACTCCCCCCAAAAACACATTTTTTTTTTAATGCAAAAATTTAAATTTTTTTAAAAAGTCAGACAATTTTTTAAAAAAGAAAAATTCAAAAATCCCATCGACCCATTTTAAAACACGAAAAACCCAGTAAGAAAATGCACAAATTTTTAAAACCTACATGGCGAAAATTGAGAAAAACAATTGACAAAGCTAGGTTTTCTCAGATTACGTACTGGTGGACCATAGGCCGGAGGACGCTCATGTCGCCGAACTCGCTTGAACCTGTATTGGTGGTACATGATCGCCATTCCTTCCTCCAGAGCAATTTTTCAAACAACTCAAGTGCACAAATGAAGTGTGGTAAAAGAAATTCACATTTTTAAACTCAAAAGGGGGGAATTTTGGTAGGATTTTTATTCCACTTATTTTCAATCATTTAATCAACTAATCAGCCTGACAAGGCAGTGTTTTCAAATTTCTTATTGGGAAATGAATTGGATCAGCTCCAAAAATATCTAAAAATCAGAAAATCATTAAAAATCTAAAAATCGTAAAAATTTCAAAATGATCAAAAAAATTTAAAAAAACACGAAAAATTCAAAAAAATTGAAAAATTATCTGATTCATCTCTCGAGGGGGCATCCTCGCATCGTAATCTAAAAATCAGCATCTGGGGCATCATATCAAAATTTATCATCTCAAAATCTATCAATCGCATCAAATCTACATCGTATCGAGATTTATCATCTCTAATCGAATTAGTATCATATCAAAACTGAATCCACATCGAAATCAAGACCGAATCCGCATCGAAATCAAGACCGAATCTACGTTCTATCTAGATCAATATCAACAACATCATCAGTCGAGTTTTCTTTGAATCAATGCGTCATCAGAGATTGCTTCAAAGAGAGGTAAAATGTATGCACCTAAAAATGGTCTGAAGAGAATTAATTAAATATGCAGTTATTTAATTAATCCCCCTTCCCATTTAATTGAATTCATAAGCAATTTGATTAATTTTCCTATTCATCTACTAGTAAATAAATCTAAGAATTTATTTATTAAGTTCATTTCATGATCCCCTTTTGATTAATTAATCTAAATTGATTAATCCTCCTCCCCATTTAAATTCATTCTTCTAATCTGATAATTAGTTAAAACAAATCAAATCATGATTTGTTGAGATTAATTATCTTTTTCAAATATTTGAATTTCTAAATTCAAATGAGCACATGGCTCCTAACTTTTAACCACCTAACCTAACCATCCCCTAACCTAACCCATTATATCTAATCCTAGGGTCTAACTAACCCTATCCTCTTGCACATCCTAACTTCTTTTATCCTAACCTCTTATGGGTTGGATATTCTCCCCTTGAGACACATGACACTTTTGCCACATGTCTCCTCCCTTGGACACTTGCCCTCTCACGAGAAAGGCTCCTTGACACTTGTCACCACAAAGATGACAAGTGTCCCTTCCTCCAACCTCTTCTCCAACTTCCTCAATCTTGACCCTTGATATCTTCAGATCAAATTTGGACCATCGATTCCTGCCACCTTAGCTTTGGCCTTGGAATTCCTTTAAATACCCCTCATTTTGGAGCAATAAGGATCCCTTGCATTCATAGTTTTAGCATCATTACTCTAGGCATTTTCATTTCAATCATCTAGTATAATTAGCATATTGGATTAATCATGCGTAATAATCATGTTTTTCATACCATTTGCATAATCATGAAGTAGCTACTCAACTATTGAGTTGCCACTTTGGAAGTTTTTGCTCCGCTAAGAGCCAACAATTCTTCAAACTTCAAAGTCCTCAAGAATAGAGGAAGATGGGACATCCCAAAGAAGTATTTGGTTTGCATTTGTTTAGCTTTCTATTTGCTTCGTAATTTCATTATGTTGTCTCATCTATGTGTGTGCTTGTTTCATTTAACCATATTTTTTAGCATCACAGGAGGTTTGTTATATTTGACTCAGACTATACCAGATATAATGAATGTAGTTTGTATTGTATCAAGATATTAGAGTGATCCTAGAGAGAATCATGAGAGTGTAGTGAAAAGGATTTTCAGATATTTATATGGAACAACTAAATATGGTTTATGGTATCCTAAAAATGATGACTTTACACTGTGTGCATATACAAATGCAGATTGGACTGGAGATATAGATGACTGGAAAAGCACATCTGGTGGAGATTTCTTTCTTGGAAAGAAACTTGTTTCATGGATCAACAAGAAACACTCATGTACTTATTTATCTACTGTTGAAGCTGAGTATGTTGTTGCTGCTACTAACTATACACAAGCTCTATGGATGAAACAAATTTTGAAGGATATTAGGGTAGATTGTAATGAACCGGTAGTTTCTCACTGTGATAACTCTACTGCTATTGACATTTCAAAGAATCTGGTATTTCACTCTAAGACAAAACTTATATCAATCAAGTATAACATTTTGAAGGAGAAGGTGGAAGCAAATGATGTCAGATTGGTTTATGTGAACACTAAAGAGAAGATTGTAGATATCTTCACTAAACCTTTACCCAAGGAATCATTTGAGTATTTTAGAGAAAGATTGGGGGTCTCTACCCCTCCGGTAAAGACTTGAGTGATGTTGATTGGCATAAGTCCGATATGCATTTATTAGAGTTATTATTCATTCCAGATTGATAAGATGGTGCTACTACTAAGGAGGAGTAGTCAGTTGTATGGTTCAGAGGTTTTATGGTTTTTCTTTGATGTTTATGTCAGATTTATGGCATTGATGTCAAAGGGGGGGAGATATGCATGTGAAAAGTAGAGCTTAACAACAATATCAGTCACAGGGGGAGTTTTGTCTTTGGTTTGGTTATTTGGTTCATAACTTCACTGATATATCATTTGTTGGATGTCTTCCATTGGGGGAGACTTGTTTGGAATTTTCTTGGCACTTGGATGTTTTTCACATCTAGTGTTGCCATCAATACCAAAGGGGGAGATTGTTGGCAATTTGGAGGAATTGATTATGTGTTGCATTGATATTTGTCATTGATGTCAACACTAGCTTATTTGGTTGTCTACCGGATTCCGATAGAGTGGTTGAACTTTGATGATGAATAGGAGATTTGTCTCTGGTATATTTCGATTGGTGGAATTGGTTTCGTTTAGTCATTCGTGTGGTTTAGATGCATGTCACATCAATTGGTTCGGGATTTAGTGATTCGGAAGCTATCATATGTTCTAGTAAGCCTTTTGGTTACCGGTAAGGGTTTTATCGGCAATGCTTCGTTGAAGATCTTTTGATGAATTCCATAAGTGGTGTTGGTGCAACTTCTAAAAGGTTTTTAGGATGATGATGGTTATCGTGTCCGTGTTTCGATTGATTGGTGGTATCTCATTTGGCTTATGGCAACCTATTTTAGGTTCGATGTTATTCTGCTAGGTTATGGACCAATTTATGTAATGTGTTGGTGGATGCTCATGACGCGTTACCGGTCAGATTTATTATTTGGTTAATATTATTTCGGTCTTATTCCAACTCGGTTTATCATTGGTTTGTGGGTTTATTGTATTATCTTTTAGGTGGCCGACTTAATTTTTTAGGTCTCGGGTTGGTATAAATATGATGTAAGATCTCTTTGTAGATCATAAGCGTGGCGTGGGATTATGGTTATGGGATTATCTGTGTTCGAATAAAGTTGTAATCATATGTAGAGGATTTGGTGGATCATAGGTGATCAAATTGGATTTGTGTAAGAGGTTTAAGACCTCTGGCATTGAGCTTAACCAGAACTGTACTCAGGCATAGGAGATGCTACTCTTGCAGTTCATTCTTATTTCCGGATTGTAGTCTAGATATCTTTTGTAGAAAGTGAGGCTCCTTTTGTGATGAGTAGTACGCTCTAGGATGTTGGCCTTCCTGCATGTGTGGGCCCCTTATTGTAATCACATACTTACTGCAGAAGTATTATCTGACTGTGGGTAAGCTTCCCACCGTGGTTTTTCCCTTTACCGGGTTTTCCACGTACAAATCTTTGTGTTATGTGTTGTGGATGCATGGTGTTTGGTTTATAGTTTATGTTGGTGCTTAATTGATATATTTTTTATTCCAATATTTGGTTTATGCATTCCGGTAAAAGGTTTTGTGTGCTTAAAGTTTCATAATCTAATAACAACTGATTCACACCCCCCCCCCCCCCCTCCCCTAGTTGTTCACTAGTTATCCTAACACAAGGTCTATCCATATAGCCACCTTGTAATTTCTAGCACCCTAACTCTTCATCCAGTCACAGGATGTGACTTTTGAAATTGGAGGCTAGTTACTGATGATCATGAGAGAATATTACATGGTATCTAAGAGTGGGCTGAACCACTTGACTTGAACTAGACGTAATGTATATGTTTGCAACTTCTGTAAAGGTTGAACAATTTGACATTTGTAAATGCCTTAAGGGGATGTAGTTAGGACATGGCTCAAGGGAATGCTTTAAACTCTTATGTTGCATGTATGTGTTATTGTTTAAAGTTTTATGAAATTTTCATTGTTGTTATTTAATGGTCCTTGAATAAGGGGATTTCATTACCTATAAATGATTTATAAATGTCTTAAGGGAATGTTTAATTAGGAAATGGCTTAAGGGGATGATTTAAATTCCTATGCATGATATTGTTAAAAATGAAGTTTTATGAAATTAATAGGTGGTTCATCTGTTTCAAAATTATAATCAAGTACATCTTGGGGATGTCATTACCTAGACATGATTTTTAAATGGCTTAAGGGGATGATTTAAATTCTTAAGCATGACATTGTTAAAAATGAAGTTTTATGAAATTTTCATTGTGCAATTTAATTTAATATATTGTTCATCTATTTCAAAATTGTATCAAATATAGCTCTTAACTATTTAAAGCATTAAAATTTCAAATGGAACTTAAGGGGATATAATTAGGACATGTCTTAAGGGGATAATTTAAGATCATCATTTAATATTTTATCAAATGTATGCATGTATGTATAATCTATTAATGCATGCATGTACATACATGCATATATGTATAAATGTACATATTCAATTATCAATGTATGTATTTAACATCAAACAATATGTCAAATCTATATAAATTAGATCATCAAATGTATACAGATCATCAAACATGTAAAACATATAAAGTAGATCATCAAATGTACATGTATAACATCAAACAACATGTCAAACATATAAATCAAAGATCATGAAATGTATATCTAGATCATCAAATATGTCAAATGTATATAAACTAGATCATCAAATGTATGTAATGAACCAAACAACATGTCAAACATATAAAATCAAGATCATCAAATGTATCTATATATGATATCAAACAAAATGTCAAAAATGTGTATAAAATAGATCACCAAATGCCTAGCTAGATGACCTGGCACCATGTTCATCATGATGAATCTTAATGGTGCGATCCTCTGAATGACTATCCTGCTCTTAAGGATGAATCAATCCTTGCAGATAAAGCAATAATATACACACATGTTAAATAAAATATACATTAAATGTATAAATTATAATCATTTAAAGGAATGTATGCACATGTGTCTAAATTTAAAACTCACATGTCCACTGGTGGTCACATCATCAATTGAGTCTCGCTGACGTACATGATCAGACCTCAAGGCAGGAGTAACAAGAGGCATCTCCACCTACAAAAATATATATATTTACATGATTCAAATTTGAATGTAGTTAAAACTTATTTAAATTATAAATTGGAAATTCGTAGCTCATGAGCATGATGCTAAATAAAATTTACTTATGTAGAAGGTGGCACATGATAGTACTCAAACTCTCTAGCCATGATCGTGTCCACTAAAATATCAATATGTTGCTTAGTCTCATCCAGGCTCAAATCTACATCTGCATCATGTGTGGCCATCATGTGTCCCAATAATGATAAATACAAGGGACTATGCAACTGAGATGGCATCGACAACGATTCTGAACGTGTATATAACTTGTCGTCATCATGTTGAAGTCAACATCCTCCAAGCTAAGATCAGACGTACGATGTGTTGCACTCTCTAAAGGATTTGTACCTTGTGCCTCTCCCTTTGTGTCAATAGAAAAATAGACTATAGGTGGATCCTGATGTGCACTAATGTTGGGGCCACCTGGCTGACAAGACCGATGAGACCTTGAATGTGGCTCATTATAGATGGAACCCACGGGACCTCTGACCTCTGCTATAGGGATATAATGCTATGATGCAATGAATGCATATGCATTGAAAATATCCTCAACTAAACTAATCAAAGTAACACGTGTCATGTCTCCTATAAGACCATCCAGGTTAGCAAGCAAAGGGATACCCACTCCATCATAAGGATCATCTGAGCTACTGCTAGGGTGTGCTGCACATGAAGATCTATAGCACATGATAGTACTCAAACTCTCTAGCCATGATCGTGTCCACTAAAATATCAATATGTTGCTTAGTCTCATCCAGGCTCAAATCTACATCTGCATCATGTGTGGCCATCACATGTCCCAATAATGATAAAAAGAAGGGACTATGCAACTGAGATGGTATCGACAACGATTCTGAATGTGTCAACAAATCCATATAACCTATCGTCATCATGTTGAAGTCAACATCCTCCAAGCTAAGATCAGACGTACGATGTGTTGTACTCTTTAAAGGATTTCTACCTTGTGCCTCTCCCTTTGTGTCAACAGAAAAATAATCTATAGGTGGATCCTAATGTGCATTAATGTTGGGGCTACCTCAGGGCTGATAAGACTGATGAGACCTTGAATGTGGCTCATGATAGATGGAACCCACACGAAGTCTAACCTTTGCTATAGGGATATGATGCTATGATGCTCTGATGCAATGAATGCATATGCATTGAAAATATCCTCAACTAAACTAATCAGCTAACACATGTCATGTCTCCTGTAAGACCATCCAAGTTAGCAAGCAAAGGGATACCCGCTCCATCATAAGGATCATTTGAGCTACTGCTAGGGTGTGCTGCACATGAAGATCTATAGCATCGACGACTCATCAAATACTGGTCGACTCGATCACTGGATATTGAAGTGGTCATAGCTACAATGTCATCAACTCTATCAATGGCCTCTCAGAGTTGGGTACTAACAAAGGTGCAATAGTGGGTGCCCTCTGACCAACAACAACCTTATGTGTTGGAATCTATTGACTAACTTGATGATAAGGGTCCCTGTCAGCAAGCCTACCACGACCCTAACCTAGATATGATGTCAAATCATTGTACTTAACATTATGTTGCAATGCACCTCATCAAACAACTGCTGTGCAAAATAGAGTGGAATTTGGTCGTTATTTGGATAACGACAATGTCCAGCAAAGAAGCATGGGTATATTTTGGCAGCGATCGCAACATCCTTGCATTTAGTGACCTGATATCCCTTCACCACATTTTTTCCCCAATATGATAGAAAACAACAGTCTTTCAGAGTTTTTTTAGACACTAAACTCTGAACTTGAAAAAGGGACAAACCCCTACAAACCTCTTGTCACTTCTTGATAAGAATAGCCTGTATAGCATCTATAGAATAGGCACTAGTGCCCTAAATGTCATCCCTAATTTTCACAAGGCCGTCAAGAATACTCTGAAAAGTGTTCTTATAAATACTTGTGTTACTACTACTATTTATCGAGGCTCTCAATTTCTCTATCTCAATGTTTGTTCATGAAAACAGTTCCTCTGGTGGAATTGCCTTATCTAGCATGATATCTAGATAATATAGATAGGTACACCTAAAGGATAATTTAATGTCAAGCCCTAGACAATTACTTGATACACTCAAACTAATTCTAAGATAATATTTAAATGTACATGTACTAAAATTCAATTTAATAAATTCCAAATGTACTTACTCTTACAAATTTCTAGCTCGATCTCACATAAAATATAAAATTAGCTTTCACAAGAGCATAAACGTTGCAATCGATTTCATATTATCTAGTAGTAGATCTTAAAAAATTGAATACGTCGTGCACATGAGAATATAACATGCATGCATCGATATGTAATGTATGCATCAATTTCATAAATTTGAATGTGTGTGTGTGTGTGTGTGTGTGTGAGAGAGAGAGAGAGAGAGAGAGAGAGAGAGAGAGAGAGAGAGAGTGTGTGTGTGTGTGTGTGTGTGTGAGAGAGAGAGAGAGAGAGAGAGAGAGAGAGAGAGAGAGTGTGTGTGTGTGAGAGAGAGAGAGAGAGAGAGTCTTAAGTGGATCTAGAGCTCGAACAATTTGGTGGTGGGCATTGAATCTACAACTTTAAATTTGGATATTAGTTTGAAAGGTAGTTGTTTGTCATTAGTTTCTTAGAGGATTCGAGGTGGAACAACTCTAAAATAGCCTTATGAAATACCGCTCACTTGTAAATATACCAAGAAAAGATGTGAGTCGAGAAATAAGGAAAAGGACCAAGGTCAAAACATAAGTTTTTTAGGAGATCTTTAATATGATGAGAATATGCAAATAAAGAGGTCACATTTTAACAAAGATGTGTTTGGTTAATTTGTAGTTCTTTCATTGGTAAACTATATTTCATGTTTTGATAATTAGAAAAAAACATTGAATTTTTTTGTTAATTTAAAGAGTTTAAATCTCTTAAATATATTTATATATATAATATAAATATAAATTTAAGAAACTTTATTTTTTTAAAAGTTTACTAAAATCCTCAATTTTTTTCTTCTAGAATGCAGCAAATGCCTCCATCTTTTAAAAAGTCACATGCATGGTAAAATGCATAGCATCATACATACCAGGTGCTATTTTTTCGGCTGGATGGCTGGCTGGCTCCTGTCCAGTGGGAATATATGGAGAGATGTTTATATTTAGAGATGAATATTTTCATGCAACTTCAGAAGATGAAGGATGTTGTGCAGATTCCATTTTGAGTCTATTTTGAGTAGATTTAATTCAAAACGTGCCTAGTGGGAATGGAATTTGTATTCAAAATGCAGATTCAATCCATTTTGAATCGATTTGAACACTTTTCCAAACGTTAAAGGAGCGTGTGTAGATTTAATTCCAAACGTGCCCCAACGGTACCCAAAGGAGCGTGTCCAGATTCAATTCAGAACGTGCCCTAACGACACTCAAAGGAGCGTGTCCAGATTCAATTCAGAACATTCCCTCACGGCGCCCAATTTATAGTGCAATGGCCGTTGTAAAAAACAGTGACCGTTGAAAAAAAGCAGGATTAAATTTCTTATAAATGGGCGGTATACTTGAGAAGCAGGACAGATTTCCCGTTCTGTTTTCTTTTTGGTTTGATATATTTTCCATTGTATGTTTTTGGCGTGGCCATGCCTATTTTTGAATATTGCTTTCCTGAATTTTGGTTTTGAATTTTTATAGTTTTTTCGTATTTCGTGTATTTTCTTTTTTCTGTGGGTTGTCAGTTTTTAATGGGCAAGGAGTAGTCAGCAGCAAGAAATCTACATTCTGGAGTGGCTGATGGGAGATGTGGCCAGAAAAATAGTGAGTATGTTTTCTTTCATTTCGAAGAATTTATACGTTTTAAGTATGTTTTCTTGTTAGTTTGCTTTGTGATAAAAGGGTTCATAAATTAAAAAACGCTTGTTAAGACTTCAGTTACCCTTTAGAATAACACCATTGAGATTTTAGAGCAAATTTTTGTGCTTCTGAGAGTAGTAATTATAATAATATTACCAGTTTCGATGTCGTTCACTAATTTATGTGAAATTTTACTTCTAAATTTCGAGCTAAGATGGGTTTCATTTGAATAATTGAAAAACGAATTTGATGGGTTCCCTAATGGAAGGGTTGAAGGGATTGCAGAACCTAGGACTCAAATGTATACTAATGTCTCGTTTTCTGACTGTGTAGTCTCCCTGACCATCTATATCGAGGCTACAGTTGTTATGTTTTCTAAAGGCAATCAGAGTAGTAGGAAGCCATTGTTTCGTCTAGTGACTAAGCCAATGAGCTCTAGGGCAAGTTGAATTCGAGGTTCTCGATGTGGACCTGAATCAATTCTGCTAATTGTTCGCATGTTTTGTCGAAGGTGTCAGTGATTTGCACGGTGCATTATGCGTAGGGGTTTCCTCTGTTTCTTGTTCAGTCCAAGTTGTATCTTCCTCGCTCTCCATTCGGTCCTTAGTCTTCCTTGTTTGGATATTTTGAGTTCTCGCTCATCTACTTTATGAGTAGGGGCTTCTCTGTTTCTTTTTCAGTTCAAGGTTTATCTCCCCCGATCTCTATTTTTCCTGTCTTCTTGTTTGTGTCTGTCTGACTTGTTCTATTTCTGCAATGACGACACTAGGTTTTCTGCGGCTCTTGCTGAGTTTATTTTGCAGGGGCTTGGCAACCTTGCTATTCTATTTGATGGATGCACTGGATGTATGATCAAAGTCTTCCTCTCTTGTTAATGAAGACTGTTTTTTTTTGTTTTGGTTGAGATTCTTTTGTTCTATTTTCCTGATTTTGGGTATTGAACAAAAGAGGAATAGCTGCATTTCCTTAATAGCACTTGTATGCAAGGAATTCAGTGGAAAAAATTGTGGTCAGAATGCTTATTTTTAGACTGTTACATGCTTAAAATTTTAAATACGTTTCATGGCCATGTTTGTGGCGAAAGCAAAATGGATAATAAATTGGGTCTTTGTAAAAAAAATTCACCAACACAAAAAATTTCTCTGCAAATACATTACATGTATTAATACTAGCACTTGCACCAAGGGTTATATCAATAGGAAAGTATATTTAAGTAAGTATATTTAAGTTATTAAGGAGACATCTTATTTATTATTTGTTTGATTAGGCAATCTTGACACAACATTTTTAATGATATAATATTTCCACAATTCATGATGTTATCTTCTTGTTTTAGACTTGTCCAAGTTTTTTTATCATGTATTGACTCTCTTAGCATTGTTTTATCGTGATGATGGATCATCGAGTGTGATCCAAAACATTGATATAAAAACTTGACCTCCTCATCCTATTGCCGTATCTATAGAAGGGTGCCTATATCTCCTACCCACCCCAATTAATTGGCTTGAATATGACAATCAAGTGGCCCTATGAATGGATCAGTGCCAGAGTCAATTCAAGCTTCTTCAACGAACACTATAGAACCACCATTGCTCGCTGGTTATATATATAGATTTAAGTATATCTAGGTCTAGACTTAGGTATAACTTCTTGATATTTTGTTCTCTGTATGAGACAACCTTCCTAAGATGCATGTTAATAACAAAATTGTTTTAGAAAGAACTAAGTCAAAAAAATGATTCAGATATATACAGATTTGGAAAAATAAAATTCATTGAGACCATGGCAAGTGACTTATATCAAGATTCTACACAAATTGTGCGCTACTTTCAACAATGTCGATGATAAAATAAAAAATTTACAAAGAATTTAAGAAACCCTACCACAACATTTTTAAAAAAAAATGAGATGAACCGTGTGGATGATAAAATAAAAAGTTTACAAAGAATTTAAGAAACCCTACCACAACATTTTTTAAAAAAAAAATTTGATGAACCAAAATCAATCTTTGTAAAACTGCTGCTTCACACAGGATCATTTGGGGAAATTTTTTCCCATTTTTCTTTGGATGAAGATGAAACGCCATAGAACAGTGCTTTTTGTTGTAATATAGCTAAAAAAACCAAATGAGATTTGCATTTAAAGAGATATATAGGAGGCTTAGCAAAATCAAATTAGATTTGGCAATTAAAATAAAATCAAAATAGATATTACAATCTGTCATTTCTGTCCTGTGGAATACTTAAAGAAATGTCAGCGAATGACGAAACTGGCGATTGGAAAAGTAAAATCAATTGAGACAATCAGATACCGAACACTTTTAATTCTGCACTGGAAATTCCTGAGGGCGCACTGTGGAGCCATGTATCCTTGTGTTCCAGCTACAGTTGAGGTTTGAAAGCATTTATTATGCTTCACCAGGTGTGCCCATCCAAAATCTTCCAACTTCGCATTGAACTGGGAATAGAAGAAAATCAAATATGCAACAAATCAAATCAAATATCGCAAATAAAATAAAGTATTACCTCAAATTATATCTCCCGCAGCTAACGATGGACTTCTTCCTTGAATTTCATGGGTTTATTGATCTTTTTGGTCTATTATAGAATCAACTGTCTTCCAGCAATTTGAAAAAAAACGGAAACACGCAGTTTTATAGTAGTCAAATAAGGCAAAGAATACCCTCTCAGAACATGAGAGAAAATGCTCACCAGTCAACCTCATGAAATTTTGAAGTATTTCATTAGTACAGGTATAAGCGAAATATTCTCTTACGCTCACTTCTGTTCGCTTAATATATGTATCTTTAATCACAGGTATGTATAAGGAGATTCAAATAGATGCTTATTCTGTTTAAAGAACATAAATGAAACATCAGCAATTTAAATTTATTAATTTGAACCTGCATATCTGAAAATCCTTATAAGTATGTATGCTTTCAACTGCTATGTTGACAACGTATCCTCTCATAAAACTAAGAGTTGAGATTAGAGGCCTAATAATTAAATGAAGATATAGCTATGTGTAGCCCTGAGATTTAAATAAAGTAAAATGAAAACAATTATATAAATACCATTAGCTATGTGTATCTTTTCATTGACTGCCGCCCCTGTCTATCTGAGCACCTGTAGCATGCGGCCATTAAAGCAACATTGGTGTCTGCTCTACATAGAATCTGGTCTGTGCAGTGAGGTAGATCCCGTATTCTGGCATAACCATCAATGTAAGCATAAAAGTTATTCCTCAAAAACAGATGGATAGAAACCCTATCAATGAATCCACATTAGTATGAGCTTTAGGGCAAAAAGGGTAGGGCATTGCCCTAGATCTAAGCACACGGGATTGTTAATTCCTATGAATAAAAATTGATAATACCACCCTTGTTTATCGTAGATGAATAAGCAAGCCAGAGGCTTAGCATAAATATTATCGCACCCTATGAATAATGAAGTATAGAGAACACAAGGTAAGGCATTATGGTAAGTATAGCTTGGCAGCAATCTAAAATATATTTATATATGATATAAAGTTTAGCATATCAGAGACTTGAATGAACATGCAGCGCAGAGGCACATAATCGAATATGGAAAAATTCAAATCAAATCGCTTAAATAAAGTTGAGTTTCCCTTCAAATCATATCTCCAGCGGCTAGAATGAAAAAAATAAAATCAAAATCTCTCACAGATAAAATCAAATCAAAATCTCTCACAAATAAAACCAAATCTAATCTCAAATCACATCTCCGGCAGCTAGACTTGTTTACATGGACCAGAAACTGTTTACAGACAAATAAGTCTGGTTTCCCGGTGTGAGATAGGTTTTGGCAGTAAGTCTGGTTTCCCGGTGTGAGATAGGTTTAGGCTGAAACAATTGTGAGATTTCTACATAATTGAAGCGAGAATGCAAAGGTAGAGTCTGTTATCCTGCATTGTAGTACCTGGAGTTATCTGCTTCCAAATCCTCATTCTAAAAGCTTTTGCAGCCAAAACATTTGAAATTTTCAACAATATGTTGGGATTTTTGGAAGCTAGATACCCTTAACAAATGCAGCATCACTATATGTAGAACAAATGTTTCTTTTCCTGGTTTTTTCTCTTTTATTAATGCATTTAGTTTTTACTATTAATACATTTAGTTTTTACAGAGTCCAGGATTTTGTATTGTTATAACTCTGCTTAGATCTATTGAAAAATACTAATTTTCCCTTTACTATTTTGATCATATTTCTAATAGATTTAACTGTAATACGATTTGTTCTCATATTAAATCTGGTTAGCTTGGAATTCTTAATCAGTCAACTAGATTTGATGTGTCATGCTATTTAATCTGGTATAACAGTATCTAAATATAAATTTGAGTTGGATATAACTTTTATACCAGATTAATTAGTATCCCTATGGATGGCAGAATGCTGACTGTTTGATTTAATTTGGATCTATAGATTGAATTTCTTTTATTATTTAAACTTATTAATGATAATTTCTTTAATTTTGAAACTATAGAAATGCTTTCTCTTGAAAATCTTTACAGCTATCAAATCCACCCAACAGTAATTACTAATTCTATTTTTCTGCTTGATCTGCACATCTTAATTTTATTTTATTACTGAAGGTTTATTCCATTTGACCAAAAAATTAAAAAATAGATTCCCTAGAAAGTGTAAATCTCAAGATTCGTAGCACACAAGTAACCCTGAGATCTCAATGAAAATATCTTAGATGCATTTCATATTTCTGAGTTTGGAGGCGGATGTTGAATATATAGCTGCCAATTTAGATCTAAAGTTATTCGTACTTTAAACATTGGAATTTCCAGACAACCTCACATTATAGACTTTTGAAGTTTCAACTAGCCAAAGCTCTTTTATACATTTTAATAGGATTCAAATGACTTAATTGTTTATCTAAGGTCAATTTGAATGTTTATCGAAGATCAATTTAAATTTTTAGCAGAGGCATTAATGGATAGAAGAGTAGATGGCACTGTTAATTAGCTAGACAAATTACAAACAAAGATCTGAAATGCAGGAAGACAGAAATAAATGTATAGATAATGATTGTTTGTTTGAGGATGGCTTTTTTAGGTAGACCTGAAATAACTATTTAAACTAAAGTATCTGAATTGAGTTAGTAGTTCTAGTTAGATATGGTGGCATCCTCTACATCACTTTCCGTTTGAAGCATGAAATTTGGTATCCTCTTCTTAGTATCTAACAATCAATTTGTTTAACACTCAAAGGCATATATCAACTATATAATATTTTTCTCTGAGCAGGACAGAGCCAGAGGTGATTGACTCTGCTTGACTATCTTGGTCACCCTGTTGTCGAGGTTCTATCATCCATGTACGGTGAGAATTCATGTTTCTTGTATATGGGCTTTCATGGGCTTTAATGTTTCTTGTATATGGGTTTTTATATTGGTCTCTGTATTTTCTTAAATCTATTGGGTTTTCTATTTTGCAATGCTCTTTTTACATGACTTGAGGTAGTTTTTTATTCTTCTGTGTTTTCAATGTTGCTCGGTGCTTAAATCATTGGCATGTCATCGTCATTCTAATTGATTCTTATAAATTCTCAAAACCCTCAACATAATTCATGCTTCAAAATTCAAAGATTGGGTATCTTTGTGTGCATTTGGGTCGATGTTGCATTCCCAACATAGCCTTTTCGCCAAATACATTTTGTGTATACACTGAAATTATTTTACTCTATTTCTTTTATTTTGAAGCATTATGAGTTGTACCTTGACTATACTTCCATTTTGTGCATACACTGAAATTGTGTATGTGGACTTTGTTATCTCTGTGTAAGAGAGGGCTTGTGTGCACCAATGGCGTGTTACCCTTTTTATTTTATTTTTACAGTTTGCATGTATACAACTTCTGATGGATTTCTCTGTCCCTTGCGTTTTGCACCTATCTCTTTTTAAACAAATAGTTTGCATAACTTATATATGCATTTTACATACATGGTTACCAACAGTCAAGATTAGTAGAAACAATATCATAGAAAATGATCCAGAAAATGATTGTCTATTTGAGGATGGCTTTTTGCAGGTAGACTTCAAATGACTACCTAGCTTATTTATGCATTTGGCATGGATGAAACATTTGTAATTTTAACATCTGAAAAATTGATTCTGTTTGAGGATGGCTTTTTTAAAGTAGACTTCAAATGACTAACATTTGTAATTTTAACATCTGAAAAACTGATTCTGTTTGAGGATGGCTTTTTTTTTTAAAATAGACTTCAAATGACTAACTTATTCATGCATTTGGCATGCATGAAACATTTGTAATTTTAACATCTGAAATGATTACGATAGATTTAATATTATTGGTATTTCCAAAGTTTTTCTTCTCTTGCTTACATAATATTTTTAAATCAATTACTATGTAAATCAATTATTGAAATCTATGTAAATTGATATGTACATAGATTTGTTGTTTAATGCCAATTTTTTATTTGGAAGGGGTTGAATTGGCCCCCTTCCCAAGGCTGTGAAGAATGGTCACTGGCCATGGACATTCTTTTTAGTCTAGTGTCATGTGTTAATTTTTATATTATTTTTTATTGCATAAAATTCAACATCTTTTTAAAACTTGTTATTTCATCACATTTAATGAAATGACATTTTCAGTATAGCTTAATTATTTAAGTATTACAATATCTTTAAATTATAATGTAATCTAATAACAAATTGTAAGAATTGTAGTGTCTATTGAATTTTGGCTTTCACTTTGATTACATTTATTGTTAATATGAAGTGTGTATCTGAGCTTTGGCATCATTATGTTTGTTTAAAGTGACTTTCAAATTTGTATGTTTAGTGTGATTCACTTTGGAATCCACTACTTGTGAAGTGTGTGTTTGTATTTAACATTTGATTTACTTATTATTTATTGAAGCATGTGTTTGAACATTGAACAAAATTTGTGTGAAGCATGTTTTAACTTTTCACATTCACAGTGTGTGTTTATTGTGTATACTTCATTTATGGTAGAACTAATTTTTTGTAATGTCTATTTTTGAAACTTTGGCATTTACTTTGTGTATGTCCAACCATAAGTTTACCTAATGTGTAGTTGAACTAGCTTTTTGTGGTGTGTTTCTATTTGAATTTACAGATTCACTTTGTGTAAATTTTTTACTAACTTTAGAATTTGCTTATGTGTTAAGTGCGTATTTGAACAAAATACATGTAAAGAAAACTAACTTTGCATGAAGTTTTTTGAAATTTTTACATTCACTTTCTGTAAAGAGTATAGTAAAGTTTAACATTTACTCATCCCAATGTTCAAACTTTATCATTTACTTTGTATATGTTTTAAGTTTGTGTATGAACAAACTATGCTTTTCTGTTCACTTTTACTTTGTATGAAGATAGTATCAAGTTTGACATTCACTTAAGTTGCATGTTTAAAATTTAGTGTTAAAGGTTGTTTGAAGTTTGACACTCTATGTGTGTGTTAATACATGTTTAAACTGAAGTGTTTGCTTTGTATGTGGTTGAAGTGACTTTTTGTGAAAGGTCTTTACAACCACTTAGTTTTAAGTTTATACTTTGCAATGTGCATTTGTGTTTGAAATATTAATTTCATTTCACTGTGTGAAGAGTGTACTAACTTTACTTGGCATTCACAATGTGTGTTTGTACTTTAACATGTTTAAACCAAGTGTTTACTTTGTGTGTAGTTGAAGTAACTTTTTTGTGAAACATGTTTACAACCACTTTGTTTATATTTGTACTTTAGCATGTGCATGTGTGTTTTAACTTTCACTCACTTTACATGAAGAGTTTATTAACTTTGATTTACATGAAGAGTGTATTAACTTTGAGATTCACATATGTTGCATGTTTGAACTTCTTTATTCATATTCTATTGTTTTGTACCTTGCTATGTTTGAACTTTACTTGGCATTCACAATGTGTGTGTTTGTACTTTAACATGTTTAAACTCAAATGTTTACTTCGTGTGTGGTTGAAGTAACTTTTTGTGAAACATGTTTACAACCACTTTGTTTATATTTGTACTTTGGCATGTGCATGTGTGGTTTAACTTTCACTCTACAGGAAGAGTGTTTAAATTTTGAGATTCACATATGTTACATGTTTGAACTTTTTTATTCATATTCTATGTGTTTTGTACCTTTGTATGTTTGAACTAAGTGTTTACTTTACATATCCTTAAAGCAACTTTTGTGAAACATGTTTAACTTAGGCGTGTGAACACCTTTGTGTATTTATACTTTGGTATGTTTAAACAAACTCCATGTGTGAAGTGAACTAGCTTTGTGGATGTTTAAACTTTAGTAGTTATTTTGTATATGTGTGAAAGTGTGTGTTTGAACAAGCTATGTGTGAAATGAACATTGTGTAAAATATGTTTTAACTTTGGTAACCACTTTATTTGTGTTTGTACTTTGGCATGTGAGTATGTTTGAAATTTTACTTTGACACATAATTATGTTGCATGTTTGAACGTTAGCATGAAGTGTCTTTGAACTTAGCATTATTCACTTTTGTGTGATTGTACTTTGATGTGTTTAAACTTAATTTTAGTTTGTGTGTGGTTCATGTTTGAACTTTAATGAGGTGTTTTTGAACTTTAGCAACCACTTTGTGTGTTTGTACCTTGACATGTTTAAAATTAAGTGTTTAGCTTGTGTGTGGTTCAAGTATTTTTTTAAATAAAATATGTTTAAATTTTAAATGTTTGAACAAACTCCATGTGTTTAAAGAAATTTGAGGTCAAACTCTAGCATGTGTTAATTTTCTATTTTTGATAATGTGTGTTTTTGTATCTTAGCATGTTTAAACTAGTCTTTATTGTGTATGCGGCTATACTTTGTTTGAAGTATATTTATCATTATGTGTGTACTTAGCATCAACATTCAATTGGTGTATATGCATTTGTGTTTGAATAAACTTTAACAAGGACACTTCATGTGTGTATGTTTAAATAAAATTTGAAATTCAATTTATGTTGTGTGTGTTTAAATTTTGTAACTCACTCTAGCTATGTGTGTGTGAATTTGTGGGTGCACACAATCACTTTTATGTGTTTAAACTAATTTTGCATTAGCTCGTGTGAATTGTGTTAAATAAAATTGGCATTTCCCTTTGTGTGGTGTTTGTGTATTCAATCAAGATGCAGCATTTTTTTTGCGGTATGTGTCTAAATAAATAAAATGGGTTGGTATTTTTCAAAGAGATAATAAAGTGTGTTATAATGTACTCAAATTGATGTGTGTGTAGAAAATAAATAACTATATTAAAATCCGTGAATTTATTTACATCTACATGCTCTACTTTTTTCTAAAAAAAAATTTGACATACAAAACATAAGTTTTTTTAGTTTTGAGGAATTGTAATAATTGTTTGACTTATTTATCCCATTTTATCCTTGTATTGATGTAAAAGATTGAAATTACATATATTAAAATGAATATAGTATAAATAATTATTTTCATATTTCAAAGAATTTGAATGCCCATTTTTATACAAGTGAACATCCATAAGTAGCAATATTTTTTTTATAAACAACCACATATTGCAACATTACTAAAAGATTAGGATCATATGCATTGCAACATAATGAATTTTGATTAAAGCAATACTTAAATAACAAACCTGTCACTCATACCTAAGATTTTTCTTCTCAGTACAGTACATGACTCAACCCGCCCCACGTTCCTGCGAACAAGTCTACACCGCTAGATGCATACATTAGAACCTTCAACTACAAATCACAAACAACCTCGCCTACATGAATGGAACAAACAACCTCGCCTACATGAATGCATAGACTCATCGCAAACAACCTTGCCTACATGAATGCATAGACTCATCGCAAACAACCTTGCCTACATGAATGCATAGACTTCGTAGTTTGAACCGAAATCTAAAATTATAACTTTATGCATCACCTTTATACTCCTCACATATAAATTTCCTTTTAGGATTAAATACTTTCATAAAACATACAATTATAATCAATTATTACAATCTATTATAATTCTTAAAGTTATATATCATAATTAAGTACTTAAGCACATGGTTACTTAATCTCATGAAACAACATGCATAGTAATCTAAAACTCGACCATTTTCAACCTCTGCAAGGGATAAACTATCTAGAGGTAATCCGATCAACAAACGAGTCAACTCAACTAAACTAAACCTCATCAAAGAGGAAATTACCAAGAATGACAACACCAAGACATAACGTATGATACAAGTTTATTTCCTAACATCATAAGCTTATTTAATCAAACATTTAGAACATAAAGTATGCACATTCCCTTTTAACATAATTCCAATAAGTCTTCCCTAACAAATATTTAAACCAAATAATCAAACACCCCCTCAGATATAGAATACACCAAATCAATCCTCCAAGAACTAAAACCCTTTTATACAAATTACATTTACAATACTGTTTAAACTAAATACATTTATTTTAACCTAATATGTCTTATTACCCAAAGTGCATCAATGGTTAGCCAAGATATAATTATATTAACTAAGATATGACTATTTCCATAATATAGTTGCATTAATCAACATATACTACATTTATCAACATAAAACTATATATGTCAAATGGGTCACTTTTTCAGATTATAACTAAATAATATATTTATTTTATCGAAACATTCAACCAACATAACCATGCCAAAAACCTGAAATTACACTTATTTAAATATATATATATATATATATATATATATATATATATATATATATATATATATATATATATATATATATATTACATTTTAATTTTTTTTTAATTTTATAAATAAATAAATAATTGTTTTCAAAGTGAATGGCGGACTGCAATGGCGGACTGTCCCCTCCGGCGGTTACAATAACTGCTGTCCCTGTACGCCTCCGTAATCCTTCGAATATTTTTCGAAGACTGTGCCATTATTGCTACATGCAACATTAATATGTTTTTTTAACATTTGGAATAATTTTAATATAATGCAACATTAATAAATTTTAACATTTGACACAAACTTTATATATATATATATATAGTTTACTTTTTCAATTATTTAATGACATCCATATACACAGAGAGATTTTTACAGTAAACAGAAGGTTAACATTTACACAGAGAGAGCTTGTTCCACAGAGGTTCAACCAATATTCAGAGAGAGATTTTATTCAACTCATTTCACAGGTTCAAGAGCTTGTTCCACAGAGGTTCAACCAATATTCAGAGACAGATTTTATTCAACTCATTTCACAGGTTCAACCAATATTCACAGAGAGATATTTTAATTAATATTCACAGAGGGGTTTGTTTAACAAATAATCACAAAAAAGAATTATTTAACTAATAATCTCAGAGAGATTAAAGAATGATATTCGAAGAACCAGAGAATTGAAAAAGATTTAAATCACACAGGAAAGAATTTTAAATCTCAGAAAAAGAGATTTTAAACAAATAAAAGAACATGATTTTCTTTTTGCTAAAATCTTTGGTAAAAAAAAAAAAAAAAGATCATGTGCACATCTTCTTAAGGAAAATAAAATAAATAGATAGCTATCCTTTGCATGCACTATATGAAAGCATTATCATTATTATTTATCTCTAAATAAAAGACTTGAAATCTAATAAAGATTCTTTATATAAAGGAAGATCTATAACTATTTTTGATATTACGAATTCCTCATAAGTAAATGTAAAGATAAACAACAAGGAGAGAACCTGGTTCAATGAGCTTGATGTTGAATCCACTAGCTACCCTTATGATCCTTCCTTGCAACTTGAGAGAAATCCTTCAAACCACAACTTAAAATTCCTTCAACGAAAATGAGACTACCAAAAAGATCTACCTCTAAAGCTTGGGAAATTTCCTTCAAAACATAATCAACTCCCTTCTTTGAAACTTGCATATAATTTTATAAGAAAATTCCCTCCATTCCACTATCTAGAAAATTTAATTAAAAAGGAGATTCTTTCCCAATTTTGGATTTCATGCAAATTGATTAGACTTAGTGGAGGAGTTACATGCAAGGTGGTGGAGAATCCTCTAGAAGCTTCTTATTCTTCCTACAGCATGTGTCATAATTGGATGTGGAAAATAAATAAATAAAAATAATGTATATTTTCCATGTGTGTGTGTGTGTATTATTATTTATCCTTTTATAATATTCATTCAATCATTTAAATAGCTTATCCAAAAATATAATAGAGTTGTATTTTAAATCCAAAAGTGATAAAGGAGGGTTGTGACAGATTTGGTCATGCATCACCTAACCGTGGCAGAAGCAGCTAAACTAGTAAAACAAAAGCTCAAAAAGATGCACACACAAATTGTTGTTATTGTCAAAGCGGAACTCAAAAAGCTCTTCGATGTTGGTTTTATCAGAACAATCGGTTATGCAAATTGGATCTCCAATATTGTACCTGTCGGTAAACCTAATGGGGGCATTCGTATCTATATAGACTTCAAAGATTTGAACAAAGCATGCCCTAAAGATGACTTCCCCTTACCAAACATCGACATGATTGTCGATCTCACAGCGGGTCATGCAATGCTTTTTCTTATGGATGACTTTTTAGGGTACAACCAGATCAAGATTGCTCTAGAGGATCAACATAAAATTGCTTTCACATGCCAATGGGGAACCTAGTGTTGGAATATGATGTCATTTGGTTTGAAGAATGTAGGGGCAACCTATCAAAGAGCTATGACTACCATCTTCTAGGATATGATGCACACCATAATGGAAGCTTAGGTCGATGATTTATGAGCCAAATCATTAACAAGAGAGGGTCATCTGACAATACTGGGTCAAATCATTGACAAATTAGAGCAATAGCATGTCCATCTTAATCCAAAGAAATGTGTCTTTGAAGTAACCTCAAGGAAGCTCCTAGGATACATTGTCTCAAGAAAAGACATTGAAGTAGATCTGACGAAAGTCAAAGCAATCATGGATATGCTACCTCCCAAGAACATTGAAGTAAGCTAAGGACACTACAAGGGTGACTGCAATCAATTCGAAGATTCCTTGCACAAATGGTTGTTAAGTGTCATCCCTTCACGCATCTATTACACAAAAATATCCGTTTTCAATGGGATACAAAGTGCCAGCAAGCATTCCAAATGCTTAAAGACTACTTAATGCATACACCATTGTTGATCCCACCAGATCCAAGTAGACCTCTATTGCTATATATTTTAGCTACAAATACGTCATTAGGAGTACTGCTAGCACAACACAATGCAAAAGGAAAAGAATGTGTTGTATAATATATCTCTCGCACATTGGTAGGCTATGAACTCAATTACACACCTATTGAGCGAGCTTGCCTAGGAGTTATCTTGGCAGCCACCAAATTGAGGCACTACATGTTAACGCACAAGGTACAACTCATTGCCAAAATAGATCCACTCAAATACCTACTCAGCAAGGCAACATTAACAGGCCACTTGGCCAAATGGGTTGTGGTCTTGAGTGAGTTTGATATAGAGTATGTAGGCTACAAGTCTATCAAAGGGGAAGTTATTATAGATCAATTGGCTGATGCACCCCTCGCAGGTGATCATCCTCTTGTTTCCAACTTTCCAGATGAAGAGATATTCATGATCACAACTACACAACCTTGGAAGCTATATTTTGATGGCTCATATACTAGACATGGCTTGGGGGCAGGTATTCTTTTTATCAAACCTCAAGGTGACAACATCCCGAAATCATACATGCTCGCTTTTCCATGCACCAATAACATAGAAAATATGAGGCCTTGATCACAGGGCTCAGATTGGCTATACAATGGCATCTAAAAGAGCTACAGGTATATGGAGATTCTCATCTTGTCATCCGACAAGTCACCAATGAGTACCAAACTAAGGATGATAAGCTCATGCCATATAAAAGGATGGTGGATAGTTACAAAGAATCATTTACAACTATGACATTTGAGCAAGTGCCTAGAGATCATAATCGAGCTACCGACGCAATGGCTACAATTGCATCTCTTCTGGATCTTCCATAAAATTCAACACGCTACGAGATCTTGGCATAACAACTTTGGATCCCCGCGTATGATATCCTCAAAACTGAAATGATATGTCGCCTAGTCAGTTCCGAATCCCCTTGTTATGGTGACTTATTCACTTACCTCCGTGATCACACACTTCCTCCCAACCAATCCAATAACCAACAAAAAACCTTTATCCGCCAAACCACTTGATACACCATCATTGCCGACACCCTATACAGGCGAAGTCTTGATGGTACTCTCGTTCGATGTTTGGAACAAGATGAGATAACAAAGGCCTTGGAAGAGGTACATGAAGGAATTTGTGGGACTCACTCAAGCGGTCCTTCGCTAGCCAAGAAAATCATGCGTGCTGGATACTATTGGCCCTCCATGGAAAAAGACTCCTACTATTTTGTCAGAAAATCCAAGAAGTGCCAAGTTCACGGAAACCTGATACATGCACCAGAACGTGAATTATAACCAATCACAACACCATGGCCCTTTTGTGAATGGGGACTTGACCTTGTGGGTAAAATCCATCCATCTTCATCCAACAACCATAAATTTATCATTACTGCCACCAAATACTTCACAAAGTGTATCGAAGCCATTCCACTTACCCAAGTCACCGGCAAGCAGATTGCCTCATTCATTATTAATTACATCATCTGCCGGTATGGTGTACCCATGTCCATCATCACAAATAATAGACTTCCTTTCAAAAATCGGGATGTCTGTGAACTCTGTGAGAAGTTTCATATCCAACAACTTTTTTCCACCCCCTATTACCCACAAGGCAATGGTCAAGCCGAAGCATCAAACAAGAACATATGAAGGATACTCAAAAAGATAGTCAATGATGTTGGTCGTGATTGGCACATTCGATTAAATCCAACACTATGGGCATATAACACTAGCATTCGAACTCCTACAGGCGCAACTCCCTACTCACTAGTTTATGGAGCAGAAGCCATTTTGCCTATTGAGGTTGAAATACCATCTCTACAGGTTTCCTTGCACAATTTGATAGATGATGAAGCATACCGAGTCTTCCGTCTCCAGGACTTGGA
Source organism: Cryptomeria japonica (assembly GCF_030272615.1). Lineage (NCBI taxonomy): Eukaryota > Viridiplantae > Streptophyta > Pinopsida > Cupressales > Cupressaceae > Cryptomeria > Cryptomeria japonica. Next base: position 250,213,993 of record NC_081415.1, read on the forward strand.
ACTGCTTGATGAAAGATGACAAGTTGCATACAACCACTTAAAAGCCTATCAACGGTGAATGAGAAGAAGCTACAATCATCGGGTTAAACCTCATACATTTGAGGTAGGTGATCTTGTTCTAAGGGAGAATCCTTGTAAACAACCAAACAAAGAACATCAGGGCAAGTTTGAATCCAACCGGCAAGGTCCATATGTTATAACTGTTGTATTTGGGTTTGGGGCATATCAATTGGCAACTTCAGAAGGGGAACCGCTAGAAGATCTGATCAATAACATGTACCTCAAATGGTTTCATACTTAAGTTGTGCAGAGCATCAGGCTCCTCCTATATATCAAAAAATATAAAAAACATTCAGTCCTAAAGAAAATACAAAAAAAATCAAGAAAATCGTAAAGAAAAATCATACATCCAAACGGTGAAAACCACTACAGTGGCACTTTGGGTAAGTGCGATGGTGAAAAATGGCAAACAGGCGCCACTCGTAAAAGCTATGGATCAATTTTCTTTCAAACTTGTTGTGATCACATCCATTGCATCCATTCATTTATCATTCAAACCATGGCATGTCATTGATCTGCCATCAAGGTTAGTACTTCATGTGTCCTCCATCCTGCTTTCATAGCAACATCTAAACTAGGGGCAATGCTCTTAACCTATTGATGGAAGTGGATTCTACATTAGTTGTGATTCATTGAGTTCCTTATTCAAAATTGGCTGGAAATAATACCAAAAACATTCATAAAAACTTAGAAAATACCAAAAACATTCAAAAACACTCACAAAATCCAAAAACATGTCAAAAAGCTAAAAAAATCAATAAAAAACATTGCAACGCATATAATATTCTTTATACATACACATCAAACAGACACCCAACAAACATTTTGAGCTACTCAAACAAAGACCACTTATCAAATCAACCAACCCATCAAAACATCTATACACAACTGTCTTCACAAGGCCGCATCCTTCCTGACAGACAAGATATGGTACCATTTTCTTTGACAAGAAAATTTTGTTTAAGCTGATAAGTACTTTGTCGGTTTGTTATTTATTTATTTATTCATATCAAGTTCCTACACTACTCCAAGATATCCACAAGTGATTAGAGTAGCCGGGATGGTTCCTAATATCTTTTTTGTTTGTTGTCTGCAGATTGATCCAATGAAGTTCTAGGGCATGTACTAATGGTGTCTATGTGGGAAGTTCACTAAGCTACATGATCATATGCACAAATACAGTCATGGATCACTATGGCTTATTGACTATAGCGTATACCTCGACCATTTGGGCATGAACCAGAATGGAGGGTAACTTTTCCTTGTCTATGATGCTTGCTTACAGGTGAAATGTTCAAACTTGGTTCCTGCTACCCCAACCAAGAATGATACTACCATACTTGATGAGGAAAATAAAGCACTATGAATACTCTATAGATTGTCATTTCATCTCATCTGTTTATAATGCATTCCATTTCATCTCACCCATCCATTTGCTCGTTCATTATTCATATCTATTGTTTGCATGCAAGTAATTCAAGCTTCTATGAGAAAGAACCTAATATAAGTTTTGTATTGGGTACAAATCATGACAGAGTTCTCTGATACATCATCTCACATTTTTCATTCCACATCTGCAAATTCTCACCAACTTGCATTCATATATCATAAAACAATGAATTATCATTTAGTTGCATAAAATGCATCCGGTTCATTATCATTTACTTGCATAAAATGCATTAAGTTCATTATCATTTACTTGCATTTAGATTCATTTAGATATTCATTTAAGTGCATTAATCTATTCATTACATTAGTGCATTTAAAAAAATCAAGTGTATTCATTATCATTTACTTGCATTTCGTCATTTCATTTAGTTGCATTAAGTGCATTTAACTTCATTTAAATACCTTTCAAATCATTTCATTCATCTATCTTCATTCTAGATTACATATTAGTCATTAATGTACATTTACTTAGTCATTAACGGTACATTTGCTATCATCTAGTTGCATCTCAATCATTAAGTTGCATTCAACTAAATCATACACAAATCATTCATCATCATTTAGTTGTTTAATTCATTTATCATCATTTACTTACATTTTATCAAGGACATTTCATCTACCCGTTTAGTGCATTCCTTTAATCATTAAATATACATTCATTTCATTATTATTGAAGTTTCATTTAGTTCATTTATTAGGTGCATTCAAACCCATTTAGTTTCATCTAGATTTATTAAGATGCATTCATTATTCTTTGATTGCATTAAGGTGCAGTTATTCATTATCATTTGAGGGCATTCATTTAATCATTAAAGTAAATTTATTCATTAAGTGCATTCATTTAAGAAACATACATAACATTTGTATAAACATTTGTTTATCCAGTTAAATGCATTCATCTAGTTGCATACATAAACATTTGCATAAACATTTGATTCACTTAGATTCATCTTACAAATACGCATCCTTTACTCACATCATCAAAATCATATCGTCAACATAAGAAAGTATTATCTATCACAATATCATTATCACATTATTCATCTCATCATTTAGCATGCATCATCATTGCATCACATTAATATCATTACAAAAGCATCATCTATCCTCTACCTGCATCCACATGTTAGCCAATCATCCATAGCATGCATACAGGAATCATATCATCACCATGTACATATAGAAAGAAAATCATCCATAGCATATATCTAAGCATAACTCATAAAAATCATCCTGCATAAAAACATACATGTCATCACAAACATACATATGATATCATCACAAAACATGCGATCTCCTCATATATCGCATCATATATCGCATAACAAAGAATACATGTATTAGAGTACAATGATGTCAAAATATACCGGCTACCAAGAGCCATCCAAGTAATAGTCTAAATAACAAAGTAACAAATGCATAGAATCTCTCAAATAACACTCTAGCCAAATGCTGCTCCACCACAACCTCCTGCTCCTCCCCCACCCTCACCATCTCGCCGAGGAGAAACCATAACAGTACCACTTCTCTGAACCCTCTAAGACCACTCTGATCTCGGCCACTGCATCTGGGAATAGCTCAGTGCTCGCTGACTAACTAGCACAACATGCTCATATAATCCCCACCAATAGTCAATCTCTCCACCTGCCTGTCGTATCTCCCTCAACACCGCATCAGTCGGACCCTATGTTTGTGCTCCCTCCAACACTCGGACCCTATCCTGCACCTCCCTCAATCTATCCACCAGATCATGTCTCTCTCGCACCACTACCCTCAATTCAGCCTCCCGTGCAAAAAGCTGGACAGACCTAGCTGCGATCTCTGCCTCCCTGTCCTCTAATCGATTTTACAACTGTATAATCATAAACTTCCGTAGATCTCCCTCTCCTCCACCTGTGGCTCCCTCTCCCATCTCCATAGGATCCTCTCCTCCACCTGTAGCTCTCCCTCCCATCTCCATAGGCTCTGTTCCCCCACCAACATCCCTACCTCCTGCTCTAGCTGCTCCTTGTATAAGTGGACCCTGTGATAGTCGTAATGGTTGCCCACCTCTACCTCTCCTATGTCCTCCACCACCTCCACGTCCAAATCCACCTCCACCCCCAAATCCCCCGCACCCACCACCTCCACCTCCTCCTGCTCCACCAAAACCTCCTCCACCACCTCCCTCTCCCCCATCTCCTCTCCCACCATCACCATCACCATCTCCTCCTCCTCCACCCTTGCCTCCTCCCCTCCTCCATCGTCATCTCCTATCATCCTCAAAAGGTGGTATAGGCTTGGTAAGATCTGAAATCCATAGAATCAGATGCGCGATACGATACTGCGTGTACTCCTCTGTCACCCCTGCATCCATAATCTCTGGCCTCATCTGCCATGGTCTCACCTATAAGGTCCAGAACTCTTCCACGGCCTGATCATAATGTAACACTAGTCCCCACTACTTGCACTACCTGTGCATACTCCCCTGAACCCCTCAACAAACCATGCCTTCGTCCAAGCTACCTCATCACTCTCCCTAGCAGCTGTCTCTCCACAACGTATGATGTACAACCAATCAAAAAATGTGTTCCAAATATATATGGTAGCGCCTCTACATCATCCTCCTAGGCCTTGCACTCAAGGTATGGCCTCCATATGATTGTATCTAAATCTTCTAAAGCCCACCGCCAAAACTCCAACTTCCCTAGATGGGGCTGACTCATCATACCTCCATACATATTCACATACGACTGATCTATTGCTCTAAACCTCAAGCCGACCGACCGTGTGACTGGCAGGTGCTCCCAAGCCTAGACATGCAACAATGTGATCCCTACCCCTAGTGATCTAGCCTCTCGGTACATTGCCTCATGTAAATCCCTGTATAAGTTTGCTAACACACATGGCCCCCATGCATAGCGGGTCCCCTCAGTCATCATCTTCTCTAGCACCTAGCCCCAACCAACGACCAATCGTCGATCAGGGCAAAGCAAACCCCCAACCATCCCTGATAACACTGATGGTAGTGGATCATACAGTGCTGCTGAATCCTCCCATGCTATAGAGCCATCCTCAATGTACACATCATCGACAAATATCCTCTGCACAACTGTCGACCCCAGGTACTAATCATATGTAATGAGCTCCCCCTAGATCGGGATGTGCAGAATCCTCCATACATCCTCCAACGTCACCGTCATCTCTCCCATCGCGAAGTGAAACATACATGTCTCACTGTGCCATCACTCCGCCAAGGCCATCAGTAGACCGTGATTTGTTCGAATCACAAGTAGGTACATCATGTCATATAATCTAGCCACACAGACGTAATGTATCTCTGCCTCTATGAATTGCTCCCGCAGTTGCTATGTGGTGGGATGCCTCTCCCCCATCTGTAAAACGGGAAGATCCTCCTACACATATTGACACACATATCAGTTGTTTTGCTACAAACTTTCTTAAGTTTGAACCTAGACTATCAACAAATACTTTCATCAAGTATCTTTGGGTCTCAACAGGTAATCGATCATGGCAAACCTAGACTACAACAGGCATTTATCACAAATGACCTCATCTGAACAGGGCTGCTATGATTCATCAACACAACTCATCAATCAATCAAACACAGGCATCAGGAGATATTTTCTCTTACACTGGGGCATTTTTTACTACAATCGCGCTACTCTGCTAACAATAATGCTACAACTTATGCACAAAAGTGCTACAAAGAACAACCATGCTAAAACAACTATACCATAGCGCTACAACATCTACTCGACAATGCTAACATTGCAAAAGTGCTATTACTGTGACACAATTGCGCTAAACTGACAATCGCGCTACAACTAATATGCAATAGCGCCACTGTGGCACAATAGCACTATTTTAGGCGACAAAAGCGCAAAAACACAGTTTTAGCACTATTGTCTTACTTGGACTTTGACACTTGAAAAAACATGACAAAAATGCATAAAACAAAAAATTCAAAATTTGCGTACCACTAGTTCGTAGTCCTTTGGCCGTTGTAATCAACGGATCTGCTCTAATCGGTGATCTGCTATTGGCACGACCATGATGACTGTTGCTCACTACTTCGCTAAAAGTCACTATTAGAGCTCCAAACTGTTAGGGAGATAGGTGCAAATGAACCTGTTTTTACCCCCTCCCCTCCATATATACCCCTCAACCCTAACCCTAATTCACCCCGCTCACCACCGTGGTCCCCGCGAACTTCAGATGTCAAAATCTCACTACATTCTAAAGGGAGCTTCACATGATACTAATACCCATTACAAATGATCATCCATATTATAATCAAATATTGCCAATGACTCACTACACATTGCAACAACATGAGCGTAGAAGTGAAATATTGAAATAAAGAAGGTAGAACACATTATGTAAATGCATTAGTCTCACCTTGAAAGTGATACCAAATTATACATGACATCATGAACATCATTATGTTGGAGTAATAGTTTTGACTATTTACATCTACTTAAGCACAACTTAGATAACCAACTATATTTATCATTTCCTAAGTATCTTGGTAGTTGTATTTGGGTTCCTAAGTTGTTGCACCTACCCTCTGCCTACTCTAACACTTGATTAATTCTCTAATCTTTCCTTTGCCTTTATAAGAAAGGCTCTTATACATTTGTACTTACCTCAATACACTTTATTCATTGGTGAAATAGTATTCTCTTGTGTTCCTTCTCTCTTGTGTGTGAAGATGGTGTGCAAATTGGGTTCATGGGTTGGGTGGAAACACCAACATGGTATCATAACCATCTTTGTTCCAACTCCTTCCAATTGTTTGAGATTTTTCATCATTTTTAAGTTGAAGTCTAGGCTAGTGGAGGAGGATGTGATCTATTGATCCTTGTGTGTAGCTTGCAACCTGTGGTTTTAGTGCAAATTGGTGGTTTCTAAAAGTTCTGTCCATCTCTGTAGATTTGGCAACCTTGGCTAACTGCATTTCTCTTAGTCATTGTTTTTTGACCAATGTTGATCCTTGGAGGTCTTATTGCTCTGATCCAATGCAACCCTCATTTTCCTACTCGTTGGTTTGAGACTACTAATTTTCTTGATGAGGTGCTTATTGTTTCTACTAGCTTTGAAGAATGTTGTGGGTTTCTTAACCCTAAGATGACTATGCTTTCATCCGCTAGCAGTATTTGTTTCATTGCCATGAAATTATTTGTGTAGACACCTAAAATTATCTCACGCTGCAAACACCAATTTTACTAATTATTCCTCTATAAAAATTAATTATTTAATTAATCTAATTTTATTCTTTAGAATTTATATTCCCCTTTCATTTTATATTAATTAATCAATTCCCTCTTAAAATGAATTAAATAATTTAATTATTTAATTAATCTCCATTATTTACTTTAATTAAATGATCTTTATTGGTCCAATACCAAAAACATCAGCAAGTCAAGTGTTCACACTTACACCAACTCCTCAATCTTCAAAGATTCAAGAGCTTAGATCATAAATCAAAACAATGATGCAAGGATTTGGGAATAAACTAGTTTCAATCAAAAGACAGATGCCATAGGCTAACAGAGGTCCCTACCACCCATCAAATCAGAATTATCACCATAGGTCTAACTTTCAAGGGCAAAATCAATGGAGTAATGCTAGATCCTTGAATAGTTTAAATCATGTTTCATGGTTGTATATATATGCATATGTGGTTCGTTGAGGCAGGGAATTGCAGGTACAAGTATCGTGTAGGTACGGGGTATCATCTCCACCTAGCTTCACAGGTCTGAACGTACCTTATTGATCCGATGGAAGTGGAGGAGATAGTTGTAAGGCCATACTTTTTAACCCTAGTCTTGCTCAAAGTGAGCATCATCAATCGTCCGTCAGTTCCCTATGTCTAGTATGCAGGTCATGTGTTTATTTGGTTTACTTGATTTGCGTGTTATGCATTGTGAAATTAACTATTAAATCTTAAAGCATTTAATTAGTTAATGTATTTTATTTGCATATTTAAATAAAGGGATAAAAAAGTTAATCAGACCCCTTAGTATTATAAATTGTCAAATCAGTTGGTTCAATTGATTAAATTAGGGAATTTGATTAATGGTTATTTTAGAATGTGAAATTAAATGTGTATGCATTTTCAAAAGATTAAATAGAAATTGGAAAAAAAAAATCTTCCTCATTAACTTCTGAAATGAAAATTTTAGTTTTAATTTAATTGGAAAATGGAATTTTGAGGAGAAAGGCATTTTTCGAAATGCACTTTATGAAAAAAGTTTTGATTGGTTAGAAATAATTTTAACCTAGAATAGACTTTTAGGTTGAAATTTTTCTATTTATCTGTGTTTTGCAGACTCATTTTAGTTTTGTTAAAAAGGGAAAGGTAGCATTTAAATTTGGAATTTAAACCCCTTTAGTTATTTTCTATTTCCCAATCATTTCTAAATTTGTTGAAAAAAATTAGTTTCAAGTTGAAATTTGTGAATGGTTGTTCATTGTGTGTTTGGAAAAACATTTCATTTGTGAAGTTTTCCATTTGTTTATAAAATAAAAAATTAGTTTATATTTTATGTTTTAATTTGGAGAAAGTTTGAAATTGATTGAATTTCACCCCTGTATGGGGTTAGGATGGCAAAATTTCCCCAGATTTGGTTGACTAGAAGTGAAATTGTTTTCAAAAAAATTATTCATCCTCTATTATTAACTCATAAAATTTCTAAGTTTACTTTATTTTGGGGGTTTGATTTTAAAAGTATTATTTAAAATAAAATTAAATTTGTTGTTACTATTTTGACTCAACAAATTTCCGAGTGTATATTTTCTGAGTTTGTGTTTTTGGAAATTGTGTTTGTTAAAAGAAATTTTAAAAATAATATAAAAAAATTTAATTAAAAATTAAATTTGTTGTGAGTTCGGGGAGCCAGGCTCGACCCTATCTTCATGATTGGGGGCTGCCCATGTGGGGTGCGCTACTCACATATGTGAGACACTGATGCCTCACATGTGTGAGGGTAGCACTGCCTCACATATGTGAGAGCAACGCTGCTTAGCGCTACCCCTTTTTAAGGGGTCCACATGGCTGTGAAAAGCCACATGGGGATAGTTAATAAGTTTAATTTTAGTTTTTAAAAATTATTTTATTTAATATTCATATATATATATATATATATATATATATATATATATATATATATTCATTTTAGTTTTATTTTTTTTTAAAGTGATAAAATCTATATTTTTGGGAAATTCAAATCGATATGTTATTTTGGAAAAAAATCAAAAAAATGATTGTTTTATTTTGGGAAAAATATAAATAATAGTTCAATAAGTAAATAAGTTAATTTATTATTTTATATGTATAGCAACTATGTATAATTATATAAATGAAATTTAGATTTAGTTTTTAATTTGTAGTGAGATGGTGATTTTATTTATATGATGTAATTTAAATTATAGGTGAATTAGAGAACCTTGGTCGACTTGTATTTTAAATGAAATGGAAAAATTATTGTCAATTTAGATAAGTGAAGATGCGTGTTTAATTACTGTATTCCCATTTATTTTTGAAACTATAAGTCCTTTGTCGAATGTATCAGATATTGTCATGCGGTTGTCTTCATGGCTATGATTATTTCTTATCAAGGATTTGTCTGTTAGTTAACCTTGTGTGAGGGTTGATTTGGCCAAGTGGTTTTCTATTGTTTTGTACTCCGTGTACTACTTCATGTTATACCTTGGTTTTGGGAATTCATATGATTTTTTGGTTAAGTGTCATATGGGAGAGTGGCTTTCAATTGGAAGCCACGCCCAAAGTCATTAGCAGGTTAACCCATCAAAAATTTACTTAAGTGATAACTTAATAATATGTAGGGGGCTTGGTAGATGAAACACTAAGATCATTATGCCTCGCTCATGGTTGAGAGCTAGTACTAACTCAAGGTGTAGTGAGAAGGCTTGGAATGAGAAACCAACAACCTTGTCATCACAAAAGGATTGTTTGGGTCCACATGAGACTTGGATGGTGCCGAAGGTTTGGGAGAGGTTACCAGGGTAACCCAAGATGGGGGTCGGGACCTATTGAGGCCTGCCACGGTAACCATACCAAGCTATGTGATGACACTCTTCCATTATGGTCACTAGTATGTAGTCTTGTTGATTTCACCTGATTTTGATGTGCAATCATGTTCTACGAGTGTTACTTCATGTGTGTCTATCTGATGTTGTGAGTTCAACCGTGTGTGAGTGCATACCTTGAGGTTGCTAGTGGGTCTTATTCCTATCTCCTAGCATGGTCGGGTGGTAGTGCCACTTTTCATCGGGTGTGTTCATCCCTTCTTGCGGGAGTGGGCTTCACAGGTGTTCCAGTTGTGCTTGGATTCGAGCATTTCGTTATCCTCTTGGATCCCTTTTGTCATGGATCATTCTTTGTATATCATGGACCTTTTATGGTCGGTTGTAATTATTAAATTTTATGTCTTCATGGCAAGATGTAAATTGTGATGCAAACATATCTGATTTTATAACTGAGTGATTATTGGAATGCAATGTAATTTCTACCTTATGATGCAAACGATGTATGAATGAAAATTTAATGTAATGCATATGTTTCGTTTGAATATTAGATGTAATGTAATGGTTAGTTTCCTAATGAATGAACTTAATCATGTTTTCTATATTTAAGACTATTGGATGAATTAACCATTGATTAAGTGTAATTGTATTTTTAAGTTTAATCAAATTAATTGGAATAATTCTTCTTGGCAACGTTACTGGTAAACCTAGTTAACCAAGTTGGGAAATCCTTTAGGTGTTAAGTCTTCCGTTGTACAATCTAAACTTATGTTAACTCAATGTATCATTAAACTTATTAAGTCAATAAAAAAAAATTATTTGCATTCTTATCTAGTGTTTTAGTTTTATCCTTTCGGGGTTTCCTTGCGGGGCATTACAATTGGTATTAGAGCCCAAGTTTCAACACTGGGTACTCTAGTTTTAAATTGAGCCCATTAAATTGAGCTATCATATGTTCTAGTAAGCCTTTTGGTTACAGGTAAGGGTTTTATCGGCAGTGCCTCGTTGAAAATCTTTTGATGAATTCCATAAGTGGTGGTGGTGCGACTTCTAAAAGTTTTTTAGGATGCTGATGGTTATCATGTTCGTGTTCCAATTGATTGGTGGTATCTCATTTGGCTTATGGCAACCTATTTTAGGTTCGATCTTATTCTGCTAGGTTATGGACCGGTTTATGTAACGTGTTGGTGGTTGCTCACGATGCGTTACCGGTCGGATTTATTATTTGGTTAATATTGTTTTGGTCTTATTCCAACTTGGTTTATCATTGGTTTGTGGGTTTATTGTATTATCTTTTAGGTGGCCGACTTAATTTTTTAGGTCCCAGGTTGGTATAAATATGATTTAAGATCTCTTTGTAGATCATATGCGTGGCATGGGATTATGATTATGGAATTATCTGTGTTCGAATAAAGTTGTAATCATATGCAGAGGATTTGGTGGATCATAGGTGATCAAATTGGATTTGTGTAAGAGGTTTAAGACCTCTGGCATTGAGCTTGACCAGAACCGTACTCAGGCATAGGAGATGCTACTCTTGCAGTTCATTCTTATTTCCGGATTGTAGTCTAGATATCTTTTGTAGAAAGTGAGGCTCCTTTTGTGATGAGTAGTACGCTCTAGGATGTTGGCCTTCATGCATGTGTAGGCCCCTTATTGTAATCACATACTTACTGCAGAAGTATTATCTGACTATGGTAGGCTTCCCACCGTGGTTTATCCCATTACCAGGTTTTCCACGTACAAATCTTTGTGTTATGTGTTGTGGATGCATGGTGTTTGGTTTATAGTTTCTGTTGGTGCTTAATTGATATATTTTTTATTCCAGTATTTGGTTTATGCATTCCAGTAAAAGGTTTTGTGTTCTTAATGTTTCATAATCTATTAACAACTGATTCACCCCCCCCTCTCAGTTGTTCACAAGTTATCCTAACACAAGGTCTATCCATATAGCCACCTTGTAATTTCTAGCACCCTAACTCTTCATCCAGTCATAGGACGTGACTTTTGAAAGTGGAGGCTAGTTACTGATGATCATGAGAGAATATTACATGGTATCTAAGAGCGGGCTGAACCACTTGACTTGAACTAGACGTAATGTATATGTTTGCAACTTCTATAAAGTTTGAACAATTTGACATTTGTAAATGCCTTAAGGGGATGTAGTTAGGACATGGCTCAAGGGAATGCTTTAAACTCTTATGTTGCATGTATGTGTTATTGTTTAAAGTTTTATGAAATTTTCATTGTTGTTATTTAATGGTCCTTGAATAAGGGGATGTCATTACCTATAAATGATTTATAAATGTCTTAAGGGGATGTTTAATTAGGAAATGGCTTAAGGGGATGATTTAAATTCTTATGCATGATATTGTTAAAAATGAAGTTTTATGAAATTAATAGGTGGTTCATCTGTTTCAAAATTATAATCAAGTACATCTTGGGGATGTCATTACCTAGACATGATTTTTAAATAGCTTAAGGGGATGATTTAAATTCTTAAGCATGACATTGTTAAAAATGAAGTTTTATGAAATTTTCATTGTGCAATTTAATTTAATATATTGTTCATCTATTTCAAAATTGTATCAAATATAGCTCTTAACTATTTAAAGCATTAAAATTTCAAATGGAACTTAAGGGGATATAATTAGGACATGTCTTAAGGGGATAATTTAAGATCATCATTTAATATTTCATCAAATGTATGCATGTATGTATAATCTATTAATGCATGCATGTACATACATGCATATATGTATAAATGTACATATTCAATCATCAATGTATGTATTTAACATCAAACAATATGTCAAATCTATATAAATTAGATCATCAAATGTATATAGATCATCAAACATGTAAAACATATAAAGTAGATCATCAAATGTACATGTATAACATCAAACAACATGTCAAACATATAAATCAAAGATCATCAAATGTATATCTATATCATCAAACCTGTCAAATGTATATAAACTAGATCATCAAATGTATGTAATGTACCAAACAACATGTCAAACATATACAATCAAGATCATCAAATGTATCTATATATGATATCAAACAAAATGTCAATGTGTATAAAATAGATCACCAAATGCCTAGCTAGACGACCTGGCACCATGTTCATCATGATGAATCTTAATGGTGCTATCCTCTGAATGACTATCTTGCTCTTAAGGATGAATCGATCCTTGCAAATAAAGCAATAATATACACACATGTTAAATAAAATATACATTAAATGTATAAATTATAATCATTTAAAAGAATGTATGTACATGTGTCTAAATTTAAAACTCACATGTCCACTGGTGGTCACATCATCAATTGAGTCTCGCTGACGTACATGATCAGACCTCAAGGCAGGAGTAACAAGAGGCATCTCCACCTACAAAAATATATATATTTACATGATTCAAATTTGAATGTAGTTAAAACTTATTTAAATTATCAATTAGAAATTTGCAGCTCATGAGCATGATGTTAAATAAAATTTACTTGTATAGAAGGTGGCAGATGATAGTACTCGAACTCTTTAGCCATGATCGTGTTCACTAAAATATCATGATGTTGTGTAGTCTCATCCAGGCTCAAATCTACATCTGCATCATGTGTGGCCATCATGTGTCCCAATAATGATAAATACAAGGGACTGTGCAACTGAGATGGCATCGACAATGATTCTGAACGTGTCAACAAATCCATATAACCTGTCGTCATCATGTTGAAGTCAACATCCTCCAAGCTAAGATCAGACGTACGATGTGTTGCACTCTCTAAAGGATTTGTACCTTGTGCCTCTCCCTTTGTGTCAATAGAAAAATAGTCTATAGGTGGATCCTGATGTGCACTAATGTTGGGGCCACCTGGCTGACAAGACCGATGAGACCCTGAATGTGGCTCATTATAGATGGAACCCACATGACCTCTGACCATTGCTATAGGGATATAATGCTATGATGCAATGAATGCATATGCATTGAAAATATCCTCAACTAAACTAATCCGAGTAACACGTGTCATGTCTCCTGTAACACCATCCAGGTTAGCAAGCAAAGGGATACCCACTCCATCATAAGGACCAACTGAGCTACTGCTAGGGTGTGCTGCACATGAAGGTCTATAGCATATGATAGTACTCAAAGTCTCTAGCCATGATCGTGTCCACTAAAATATCAATATGTTGCTTAGTCTCATCCAGGCTCAAATATACATCTGCATCATGTGTGGCCATCACATGTCCCAATAATGATAAAAAGAAGGGACTATGCAACTGAGATGGTATCGACAATGATTCTGAATGTGTCAACAAATCCATATAACCTATCGTCATCATGCTGAAGTCAACATCCTCCAAGCTAAGATCAGACGTACGATGTGTTGCACTCTTTAAAGGATTTGTACATTGTGCCTCTCCCTTTGTGTCAACAAAAAAATAATCTATAGGTGGATCCTAATGTGCATTAATGTTTGGGCCACCTCAGGGCTGATAAGACTGATGAGACCCTGAATGTGGCTCATGATAGATGGAACCCACACGAAGTCTAACCTTTGCTATAGGGATATGATGCTCTGATGCAATGAATGCATATGCATTGAAAATATCCTCAACTAAACTAATTAGAGTAACACGTGTCATGTCTCCTGTAAGACCATCCAGGTTAGCAAGCAAAGGGATACCCGCTCCATCATAAGGATCATCTGAGCTACTGCTAGGGTGTGCTGCACATGAAGATCTATAGCATCGATGACTCATCAAATACTGTTCGACTCGATCACTGGATATTGAAGTGGTCATAGCTACAATGTCATCAACTCTATCAATGGCCTCTCGGAGTTGGGTACTAACAAAGGTGAAATAGCGAGTGCCCTCTGACCAACAACAACCTTATGTGTTGGAATCTATCGACCAACTTGATGATAAGGGTCCCTATCAGCAAGCCTACCACGACCCTAACCCAGATATGATGTCAAATCATTGTACTTAACATTATGTTGCAATGCATCTCATCAAACAACTGCTGTGCAAAATAGAGTGGAATTTGGTCGTTATTTGGATAACGACAATGTCCAGCAAAGAAGCATGGGTATATTTTGGCAGCCATCGCAACATCCTTGCATCTAGTGACCTGATATCCCTTCACCACATTTTTTCCCCAATATGATAGAAAACAACAGTCTTTCAGAGTTTTTTTAGACACTAAACTCTGAACTTGAAAAAGGGACAAACCCCTACAAACCTCTTGTCACTTCTTGATAAGAATAGCCTGTATAGCATCTATAGAATAGGCACTAGTGCCCTAAATTTCATCCCTAATTTTCACAAGGCCGTCAAGAATACTCTGAAAAGTGTTCTTATAAATACTTGTGTTACTACTACTATTTATCGAGGCTCTCAATTTCTCTATCTCAATGTTTGTTCATGAAAATAGTTCCTGTGGTGGAATTGCCTTATCTAGCATGATATCTAGATAATATAGATAGGTACACCTAAAGGATAATTTAATGTCAAGCCCTAGACAATTACTTGATACACTCAAACTAATTCTAAGATAATATTTAAATGTACATGTACTAAAATTCAATTTAATAAATTCCAAATGTACTTACTCTTACAAATTTCTAGCTCAATCTCACATAAAATATAAAATTAGCTTTCACAAGATCATAAACGTTGCAATCGATTTCATATTATCTAGTAGTAGATCTTAAAAAATTGAATACGTCGTGCACATGAGAATATAACATGCATGCATCGATATGTAATGTATGCATCAATTTCATAAATTTGAATGTGTGTGTGTGTGTGTGAGAGAGAGAGAGAGAGAGAGAGAGAGAGAGAGAGAGAGAGAGAGAGAGAGAGAGAGAGAGAGAGAGAGAGAGAGAGAGAGAGTCTTAAGTGGATCTAGAGCTCGAACAATTTGGTGGTGGGCATTGAATCTATAACTTTAAATTTGGATATTAGTTTGAAAGGTAGTTGTTTGTCATTAGTTTCTTAGAGGATTCGAGGTGGAACAACTCTAAAATAGCCTTATGAAATACCGCTCACTTGTAAATATACCAAGAAAAGATGTGAGTCGAGAAATAAGGAAAAGGACCAAGGTCAAAACATAAGTTTTTTAGGAGATCTTTAATATGATGAGAATATGCAAATAAAGAGGTCACATTTTAACAAAGATGTGTTTGGTTAATTTGTAGTTCTTTCATTGGTAAACTATATTTCATGTTTTGATAATTAGAAAAAAAAATTGAATTTTTTTGTTAATTTAAAGAGTTTAAATCTCTTAAATATATTTATATATATAATATAAATATAAATTTAAGAAACTTTATTTTTTTTAAAGTTTACTAAAATCCTCAATTTTTTTCTTCTAGAATGCAGCAAATGCCTCCATCTTTTAAAAAGTCACATGCCTGGTAAAATGCATAGCATCATACATAGCGGGTGCTATTTTTTCGGCTGGATGGCTGGCTGGCTGCTGTCCAGTGGGAATATATGGAGAGACGTTAATATTTAGAGATGAATATTTTCATGCAACTTCAGAAGATGAAGGATGTTGTGCAGATTCCATTTTGAGTCTATTTTGAGTAGATTTAATTCAAAACGTGCCTAGTGGGAATGGAATTTGTATTCAAAGTGCAGATTCAATCCATTTTGAATCGATTTGAACACTTTTCCAAACGTTAAAGGAGCGTGTGTAGATTTAATTCAAAACGTTCCCCAAGGGCACCCAAAGGAGCGTGTCCAGATGCAATTCAGAACGTGCCCTAACGGCACTCAAAGGAGCGTGTCCAGATTCAATTCAGAACATTCCCTAACGGCGCCCAAATTATAGTGCAATGGCCGTTGTAAAAAACAGTGACCGTTGAAAAAAATCAGGATTAAATTTCTTATAAATGGGCGGTATACTTGAGAAGCAGGACAGATTTCCCGTTCTGTTTTCTTTTTGGTTTGATATATTTTCCATTGTATGTTTTTGGCGTGGCCATGCCTATTTTTGAATTTTGCTTTCCTGAATTTTGGTTTTGAATTTTTATAGTTTTTTGGTATTTCGTGTATCTTCTTTTTTCTGTGGGTTGTCAGTTTTTAATGGGCATGGAGTAGTCAGCAGCAAGAAATCTACGTTCTGGAGTGGCTGATTGGAGATGTGGCCAGAAAATAGTGAGTATATCTTATACTCTGCTCTCGTTTTTTCTTTCATTTCGAAGAATTTATACGTTTTAAGTATGTTTTCTTGTTAGTTTGCTTTGTGAGAAAAGGGTTCATAAATTTAAAAACGCTTGTTAAGACTTCAGTTACCCTTTAGAATAACACCATTGAGATTTTAGAGCAAATTTTTGTGCTTCTGAGAGTAGTAATTATAATAATATTACCAGATTCGATGTCGTTCACTAATTTATGTGAAATTTTACTTCTAAATTTCCAGCTAAGATGGGTTTCATTTGAATAATTGAAAAATGAATTTGATGGGTTCCCTAATGGAAGGGTTGAAGGGATTGCAGAACCTAGGACTCAAATGTATACTAATGTCTCGTGTTCTGACTGTGTAGTCTCCCTGACCATCTATATCGAGGCTACAGTTGTTACGTTTTCTAAAGGCAATCAGAGTAGTAGGAAGCCATTGTTTCGTCTAGTGACTAAGCCAATGAGCTCTAGGGCAAGTTGAATTCGAGGTTCTCGATGTGGACCTCAATCAATTCTGCTAATTGTTCGCATGTTTTGTCGAAGGTGTCAGTGATTTGCAGGGTGCATTATGCAGGGTGCATTATGCGTAGGGGTTTCCTCTGTTTCTTGTTCAGTCCAAGTTGTATCTCCCTCGCTCTCCATTTGGTCCTTAGTCTTCCTTGTTTGGATATTTTGAGTTCTCGCTCATCTACTTTATGAGCAGGGGCTTCTCTGTTTCTTTTTCAGTTCAAGGTTTATCTCCCCCGATCTCTATTTTTCCTCTGTCTTCTTGTTTGTGTGTCTGACTTGTTCTATTTCTGCAATGACGACACTAGGTTTTCTGTGGCTCTTGCTGAGTTTATTTTGCAGGGGCTTGGCAACCTTGCTATTCTATTTGATGGATGCACTGGATGTATGATCAAACTCTTCCTCTCTTGTTAATGAAGACTGTTTTTTTGTTTTCGTTGAGATTCTTGTGCTCTATTTTCCTGATTTTGGGTATTGAACAAAAGAGGAATAGCTGCATTTCCTTAATAGCACTTGTATGCAAGGAATTCAGTGGAAAAAATTGTGGTCAGAATGCTTATTTTTAGACTGTTACATGCTTAAAATTTTAAATACGTTTCATGGCCATGTTTGTGGCGAAAGCAAAATGGATAATAAATTGGGTCTTTGTAAAAAAAATTCACCAACACAAAAAATTTCTCTGCAAATAAATTACATGTACTAATACTAGCACTTGTACCAAGGGTTATATCAATAGGAAAGTATATTTAAGTAAGTATATTTAAGTTTTTATGTTAAGGAGACATCTTATTTATTATTTGTTTGATTAGGTAATCTTGACACAACATTTTTAATGATATAATATTTCCACAATTCATGATGTTATCTTCTTGTTTTAGACTTGTTCAAGTTTTTTTATCATGTATTGACTCTCTTAGCATTGTTTTATCGTGATGATGGATCATCGAGTGTGATCCAAAACATTGATATAAAAACTTGACCTTCTCGTCCTATTGCCGTATCTATACAAGGGTGCCTATATCTCGTACCCACCCCAATTAATTGGCTTGAATATGATAATCAAGTGGCCCTATGAATGGATCAGTGCCAGAGTCAATTCAAGCTTCTCCAATGAACACTATAGAACCACCATTGCTCGCTGGTTATATATATAGATATTGGTATATCTAGATCTAGACCTAGGTATAACTTCTTGATATTTTGTTCTCTGTATGAGACAACCTTCCTAAGATGCATGTTAATAACAAAATTTTTTTAGAAAGAACTAAGTCAAAAAAATGATTCAGCTATATACAGATTTGGAAAAATAAAATTCATTGAGACCATAGCAAAGGACTTATATCAAGATTCTACACAAATTGTGCGCTACTTTCAACAATGTCGATGAGAAAATAAAAAATTTACCACAACATTTTAAAAAAAAGAGATGAACCATGAAGATGATAAAATAAAAAGTTCCACAACATTAAAAAAAAAAAATTTGATGAACCAAAATCAATCTTTGTAAAACTGCTGCTTCACACAGGATCATTTGGGGAAATTTTTTCCCATTTTTCTTTGGATGAAGATGAAACGCCATAGAACAGTGCTTTCTGTTGTAATATAGCTAAAAAAACCAAATCAGATTTGCATTTAAAGAGATATATAGGAGACTTAGCAAAATCAAATTAGATTTGGCAATTAAAATAAAATCTAAATAGATATTACAATCTGTCATTTCTGTCCTGTGGAATACTTAAAGAAATGTCAGCGAATGACGAAACTGGCGAATGGAAAAGTAAAATAAGGCAAAGAATACCCTCTCATGTTTATGCATACGTAAAAAATATATTATACATGTTCTCAGAACATGAGAGAAAATGCTCACCAGTCAACCTCATGAAATTTTAAAGTATTTCATTAGTACAGGTATAAGCGAAATATTCTCTTACGCTCACTTCTGTTCGCTAAATATATGTATCTTTAATCACAGGTATGTATAAGGAGATTCAAATATATGCTTATCCTGTTTAAAGAACATAAATGAAACATCAGCAATTTAAATTTATTAATTTGAACCTGCATATCTTAAAATCCTTATAAGTATGTATGCTTTCAACTGCTATGTTGACAACGTATCCTCTCATAAAACTAAGAGTTGAGATTAGAGGCCTAAATAATTAAATGAAGATATAGTTATGTGTAGCCCTGAGATTTAAATAAAGTAAAATGAAAACAATTATATAAATACCATTAGCTATGTGTATCTTTTCATTGACTGCCGCCCCTGTCTATCTGAGCACCTGTAGCATGCGGCCATTAAAGCAACATTGGTGTCTGCTCTACATAGAATCTGGTCTGTGCAGTGAGGTAGATCCCGTATTCTGGCATAACCATCAATGTAAGCATAAAAGTTATTCCTCAGAACCAGATGGATAGAAACCCTATAAATGAATCCACATTAGTATGAGCTTTAGGGCAAAAAGGGTAGGGCATTGCCCTAGATCTAAGCACACGGGATTGTTAATTCCTATGAATAAAAATTGATAATCCCACCCTTGTTTATCGTGGATGAATAAGCAAGCCAGAGGCTTAGCATAAATATTATCGCACCCTATGGATAATGAAGTATAGAGAACACAAGGTAAGGCATTATGGTAAGTATAGCTTGGCAGCAATCTAAAATATATTTATATATGATATAAAGTTTACCATGTCAAAGACTTGAATGAACATGTAGCGCAGAGGCACATAATCGAATATGGAAAAATTCAAATCAAATCGCTTAAATAAAGTAAAGTTTCCCTTCAAATCATATCTCCAGCGGCTAGAATGAAAAATATCAAATCAAAATCTCTCACAGATAAAATCAAATCAAAATCTCTCACAAATAAAAGCAAATCTAATCTCAAATCACATCTCCGGCAGCTAGACTAGTTTACATGGACCAGAAACTGTTTACAGACAAATAAGTCTGGTTTCCTGGTGTGAGATAGGTTTTGGCAATAAGTCTGGTTTTCCGGTGTGAGATAGGTTTAGGCTGAAACCTCCCACTATATAGCTTATTGGCTAATTATAATATATTTCCTCTGTTTTCTAAGATAGACATCCTTACCCAAAAGCCGGTACAGAACAACTCCTGTTTACCTGTCACCCTGAAAGAGCTTTCTCTTTCCTTCTCATCAGTCACAATTGTGAGATTTCTACATAATTGAAGTGAGAATGCAAAGGTAGAGTCTGTTATTCTGCATTGTAGTACCTTGAGTTATCTGCTTCCAAATCCTCATTCTAAAAGGTTTTGCAGCCAAAACATTTGAAATTTTCAACAATATGTTGGGATTTTTGGAAGGTAGATACCCTTAACAAATGCAGCATCACCATATGCAGAACAAATGTTTCTTTTCCTGGTTTTTTCTCTTTTATTAATGCATTTAGTTTTTACTATTAATACATTTAGTTTTTACAGAGTCCAGGATTTTGTATTGTTATAACTCTGCTTAGATCTATTGAAAAGTACTAATTTTCCCTTTACTATTTTGATCATATTTCCAATAGATTTAACTGTAATACAATTTGTTCTCATTTTAAATCTGGTTAGCTTGGAATTCTCAATCAGTCAACTAGATTTGATGTGTCATGCTATTTAATCTGGTATAACAGTATCTAAATATAAATTTGAGTTGAATATAACTTTTATATCAGATTAATTAGTATCCCTATGGATGGCAGAATGCCGACTGTTTGATTTAATTTGGATCTATAGATTGAATTTCTTTTATTATTTAAACTTATTAATGATAATTTCATTAATTTTGAAATTATAGAAATGTTTTCTCTACCCAACAGTAATTACTAATTCTATTTTTTTTGCTTGATCTGCACATCTTAATTTTATTTTATTACTGAAGGTTTATTCCATTTGACCAAAAAAAATAAAAAATAGATTCCCTAGAAAGTGTCAATCTCAAGATTCCTAGCACACAAGTAACCCTGAGATCTTAATGAAAATATCTTAGATGCATTTCATATTTCTGAGTTTGGAGGCGGATGTTGAATATATAACTGCCAATTTAGATCTAAATTTCTTAAGTAGATGATCCAGAAAGAGTAGTTGAGGTCTAAAGTTATTCGTCCTTTAAACATTGGAATTTCCAGACAACCTCACATTATAGACTTTTGAAGTTTCAACTAGCCAAAGCTCTTTTTATACATTTTAATAGGATTCAAATGACTTTAATGTTTATCTAAGATCAATTTGAATTTTTAGCGGAGGCATTAATGGATAAAAGAGTAGATGGCACTGTTAATTAACTAGACAAATTACAAAGGTAGACCTGAAATAACCATTTAAACTAAAGTATCTAAATTGAGTTAGTATCTAACAATCAATTTGTTTAACACTCAAAGGCATATATCAACTATTTAATATTTTTCTCTGAACAGGACAGAGCCAGAGGTGATTGACTTTGCTTGACTATCTTGGTCACCTTGTTGTCGAGGTTCTATCATCCATGCACGGTCAGAATTCATGTTTCTTGTATATGGGCTTTCATGTTCTTATAAATGTATTGGGTTTTTATATTGGTCTCTCTATTTTCTTAAATCTATTGGGATTTCTATTTTGCAATGCTCTTTTTACATGACTTGAGGTAGTTTTTTATTCTTTTGTGTTTTCAATATTGCTCGGTGCTTAAATCATTGGTATGTCATCATCATTTTAATTGATTCTTATACATTCTCAAAACCCTCAACATAATTATATTACTCTATTTCTTTTGTTTTGAAGCAATATGAGTTGTACCTTGACTATACTTCCATTTTGTGTGTATGTGGACTTTGTTATCTCTGTGTAATAGAGGGCTTGTGTGCACCAATGGCGTGTCACCCTTTTTATTTTATTTTTACAGTTTGCATGTATACAACTTCTGATGGATTTCTTGTCCCTTGCGTTTTGCACCTATCTCTTTTTAAACAAATAGTTTGCATAACTTATGTATGCATTTTACATACATGGTTACCAACAGACAAGATCTGTAGAAACAATATCATAGAAAATGATTGTCTATTTGAGGATGGCTTTTTGCAGGTAGACTTCAAATGACTACCTATCTTATTTATGCATTTGGCATGGATGAAACATTTGTAATTTTAACATCTGAAAAACTGATTCTGTTTGAGGATGGCTTTTTTTAAGTAGACTTCAAATGACTAACATTTGTAATTTTAACATCTGAAAAACTGATTCTGTTTGAGGATGGCTTTTTTTTTTTAAATAGACTTCAAATGACTAACTTATTCATGCATTTGGCATGCGTGAAACATTTGTAATTTTAACATCTGAAATGATTGCGATAGATTTAATAGCCACCAAAATAGAAATCTGGACAAGTATGGCAGCAACCAACAGGCAAGATGCTAAAACAATACCATAGAATATCATCCAGAAACTGATATTATTGGTATTTCCAAAGTTTTTCTTCTCTTGCTTACATAATATTTTTAAATCAATTACTATGTAAATCAATTATTGAAATCTATGTAAATTGATATGTACATAGATTTGTTGTTTAATGTCAATTTTTTATTTGGAAGGGGTTGAATTGGCCCCCTTCCCAAGGCTGTGAAGAATGGTCACTGGCCATGGACATTCTTTTTAGTCTAGTGTTATGTGTTAATTTTTATATTATTTTTTATTGCATAAAATTCAACATCTTTTTAAAATTGTTATTTCATCACATTTAATGAAATGACATTTTCAGTATAGCTTAATTATTTAAGTATTACAATATCTTTCAATTATAATGTAATCTAGTAACAAATTATAAGAATTGTAGTGTCTATTGAATTTTGGCTTTCACTTTGATTACATTTATTGTTAATATGAAGTGTGTATTTGAGCTTTGGCATCATTATGTTTGTTTAAAGTGACTTTCAAATTTGTATGTTTAGTGTGATTCACTTTGGAATTCACTACTTGTGAAGTGCGTGTTTGTATTTAACATTTGATTTACTTATTATTTATTGAAGCATGTGTTTGAACATTGAACAAAATTTGTGTGAAGCATGTTTTAACTTTTCAGATTCACAGTGTGTGTTTATTGTGTATACTTCATTTATGGTAGAACTAATTTTTTGTAATGTCTATTTTTGAAACTTTGGCATTTACTTTGTGT
The DNA here is from genome assembly GCF_030272615.1 of Cryptomeria japonica. NCBI lineage: Eukaryota > Viridiplantae > Streptophyta > Pinopsida > Cupressales > Cupressaceae > Cryptomeria > Cryptomeria japonica. The sequence continues at coordinate 250,237,408 of NC_081415.1, forward strand.
ATGTCCAACCATAAGTTTACCTAATGTGTAGTTGAATTAGCTTTTCGTGGTGTGTTTGTATTTGAATTTATAGATTCACTTTGTGTAAAATTTTCACTAACTTTAGAATTTGCTTATGTGTTAAGTGCGTATTTGAACAAACTACATGTAAAGAGAACTAACTTTGCATGAAGTTTTTTGAAATTTTTACATTGACTTTGTGTAAAGAGTATAGTAAAATTTAACATTTACTCATCCCAATATTCAAACTTTAACATTTACTTTGTATATGTTTTAAGTGTGTGTATGAACAAACTATGCTTTTGTGTTCACTTTTACTTTGTATGAAGATAGTATCAAGTTTGACATTCACTTAAGTTGCATGTTTAAAATTTAGTGTTAAAGGTTGTTTGAAGTTTGACACTCTATGTGTGTGTTAATACATGTTTAAACTGAAGTGTTTGCTTTGTATGTGGATGAAGTGACATTTTGTGAAAGGTCTTTACAACCACTTAGTTTTAAGTTTATACTTTGCAATGTTTTGGTGTGTTTGAAATTTTAATTTCATTTCACTGTGTGAAGAGTGTACTAATTTTACTTGGCATTCACAATGTGTGTTTGTACTTTAACATGTTTAAACCAAGTGTTTACTTTGTGTGTAGTTGAAGTAACTTTTTTGTGAAACATGTTTACAACCACTTTGTTTATATTTGTACTTTAGCGTGTGCATGTGTGGTTTAACTTTCACTCTACACGAAGAGTGTTTAAATTTTGAGATTCACATATGTTACATGTTTGAACTTTGTTATTCATATTCTATGCGTTTTGTACCTTTGTATGTTTGAACTAAGTGTTTACTTTACATATTGTTAAAGCAACTTTTGTGAAACATGTTTAACTTAGGCGTGTGAACACCTTTGTGTATTTATACTTTGGTATGTTTAAACAAACTCCATGTGTGAAGTGAACTAGCTGTGTGTATGTTTAAACTTTAGTAGTTATTTTGTATATGTGTGAAAGTGTGTGTTTGAACAAGCTATGTGTGAAATGAACATTGTGTAAAATATGTTTTAACTTTGGTAACCACTTTATTTGTGTTTGTACTTTGGCATGTGAGTATGTTTGAAATTTTACTTTGACACATAATTATGCTGCATGTTTGAATATTAGCATGAAGTGTCTTTGAACTTAGCATTATTCACTTTGTGTGTGATTGTACTTTGATGTGTTTAAACTTAATTTTAGTTTGTGTGTGGTTCATGTTTGAACTTTAATGAGGTGTTTTTGAACTTTAGCAACCACTTTGTGTGTTTGTACCTTGACATGTTTAAAATTAAGTGTTTAGTTTGTGTGTGGTTCAAGTATTTTTTTAAATAAAATATGTTTAAATTTTAAATGTTTGAACAAACTCCATGTGTTTAAAGAAATTTGATGTCAAACTCTAGCATGTCTTAATTTTCTATTTTTGATAATGTGTGTTTTTGTATCTTTGCATGTTTAAAGTAGTCTTTATTGTGTATGTGGTTATACTTTGTTTGAAGTATATTTATCATTATGTGTGTACTTAGCATCAACATTCAATTGGTGTATATGCATTTGTGTTTGAATAAACTTTAACAAGGACACTTCATGTGTGTATGTTTAAATAAAATTTGAAATTCAATTTATGTTGAGTGTGTTTAAATTTTGTAACTCACTCTAGCTATGTGTGTGTGAATTTGTGGGTGCACACAATCACTTTTATGTGTTTAAACTAATTTTGCATTAGCTCGTGTGAATTGTGTTAAATAAAATTGGCATTTCCCTTTGTGTTGTGTTTGTGTATTCAATCAAAATGCGGCATTTTTTTTTGCGGTATGTGTTTAAATAAATAAAACGTGTTGGTATTTTTCAAAGAGATAATAAAGTGTGTTATAATGTACTCAAATTGATGTGTGTGTAGAAAATAAATAGCTATATTAAAACACGTGAATTTATTTACATCTACATGCTCTACGTTTTTCTAAAAAAAAATTTGACATACAAAACATAAGTTTTTTTAGTTTTGAGGAATTGTAATAATTGTTTGACTTATTTATCCCATTTTATCCTTGTATTGATGTAAAAGATTGAAATTACATATATTAAAATGAATCTAGTATAAATAATTATTTTCATATTTCAAAGAATTTGAATGCCCATTTTTATACAAGCGAACATCCATAAGTAGCAATACTTTTTTAATAAACAACCACATATTGCAACATTACTAAAAGATTAGGATCATATGCATTGCAATATAATGAATTTTGATTAAAGCAACACTTAAATAACAAACCTGTCACTCATACCTAAGATTTTTCTTCTCTGTACAGTACATGACTCGACCTGCCCCACGTTCCTGCACACAAGTCTACATCGCTAGATGCGCACATTAGAACCATCAACTGTTAGATGTATGTTTAATGGAAATAAATGGAACAAACATTTCTATAGAACTGACAAGGGTTAACATATAACCTATGAGGAGAGACATGAGCAGAAAAATCAGAAGAGCTTAGGGCTAGATATACAGTCTCGGGGGCTCATCGCAAACAACCTCGCCTACATGAATGCATAGACTTCATAGTTCGACTAAAAAAATCACATCAAAGGTGGGTACACAACCCTTTCTAGAGCCTCCTATCCTAGACAGTTCTCTCGTCCGTTGCCAGGTGAAACAGAGACGAAGTCCTAGATACTTGACATAAAGGTTATCCGATAAAAGTTTTCCCTACGAAACTACACCAAGGGTCCCAAAACACTGACTCCAACATTAAAGAAATCCAATATGATACCTTGGAGCATTAAAAATAAATAAAGAGCTAGTTATAACTTACATCTCACATTTCAAACTAGATTACTACCAAGGAAATGCATTACTAAAACACTCACACCTAAATCTATAAAAGAATCTTAATTTCAAAATTATATATTCAAACAAGAATATATTTGGAGTAGCTATTGCTTAAAGGGATATAATTAGAAGCTTTACACACTCAACTAACTATTTCTACCAATCAGAATCACCTACAAATACAAAATACACTTCACTCGATACTAAGGAACCGAAATCTAAAATTATAACTTTATGCATCACCTTTATACTCCTCAAATATAAATTTCCTTTTAGGATTAAATACTTTCATAAAACATACTATTATAATCAATTATTAGAATCTATTATAATTCTTAAAGTTATATATCATAATGAAGTACTTAAGCACATGGTTACTTAATCTCATGAAACAACATGCATAGTAATCTAAAACTCGACCATTTTCAACCTCTGCAATGGATAAACTATCTAGAGGTAAACTGGTCAACAAACGAGTCAACTCAACTATACTAAACGTCATCAAAAGAGGAAATTACCAAGAATGACAACACCAAGACATAACGTATGATACAAGTTTATTTCGTAACATCATAAGCTTATTTAATCAAACATTTAGAACATAAAGTATGCACATTCCCTTTTAACATAATGCCAATAAGTCTTCCCTAACAAATATTTAAACCAAATAATCGAACACCCCCTCAAATATAGAATACACCAAATCAATCCTTCAAGAACTAAAACCCTTTTATACAAATTACACTTACAATACTGTTTAAACTAAATACATTTATTTTAACCTAATATGTCTTTTTACCCAAAGTGCATCAATGGTTAGCCAAGATATAATTATATTAACTAAGATATGACTATTTCCATAATATAGTTGCATTAATCAACATATACTACATTCAACCAACATAACCATGCCAAAAAATTGAAATTACACTTATTTAAATATATATATATTTATTTGAATATGAATATATATATATATATATATATTACATTTTAATTTTTTTTAATTTTATAAATAAATAAATAATTGTTTTCAAAGTGAATGGTGGACTGCAATGGTGGATTGTCCCCTCCGGCGGTTACAATAACCACCGCCCCTGTATGCCTCCGTAATCCTTCGAATATTTTTCGAAGACTGTGCCATTACTATTACATGCAACATTAATATGTTTTTTTTAACATTTGGAATATTTTTAATATAATGCAACATTAATAAATTTTAACATTTGACACAAAATATATATATATATATATATATAGTTTACTTTTTCAATTATTTAGTGACATCCATATATATAAACAAAGAGGGTATTCATTTATGAAATTAAGAACATGAATAAAACAGAATTTAAACAATTGTTTTAGATTTGATTTTTACAGTAAACAGGAGGTTAACATTTACACAGAGAGAGAGAGACCTTGTTCCAGCATTCACATGGAGGAGGTTTATTTCCAGATTTCACAGGGGAATTGTTTATTGCCAGAATTCGTTTCCAGTATTAACAGGAGGATTTTATTCAATTGATAATCACAGAGGTTCAACAAATATTCACAGAGAGATTTTATTCAACTCATTTCACAGAGATTTTATTCAACTCATTTCACATAGAGATTTTATTTAAATTAATATTCACAGAGGGGTTTGTTTAACTAATAATCACATAAAAGAATTATTTAACTAATAATCTCAGAGAGATTAAAAAATGATATTCGAAGAACCAGAGAATTGAAAAAGATTTAAATCACACAGGAAAGAATTTTAAATCTTAGAAAAAGAGATTTTAAACAAATAAAAGAACATGATTTTCTTTTTGCTAAAATCTTTGGTAAAAAAAAACAAAAAAAAGAAGATCATGTGCACATCTTCTTAAGGAAAATATAATAAATAAATAACTATCCTTTGCGTGCACTATATGAAAGCATTATCATTATTATGTATCTCCAAATAAAAGACTTGAAATCTAATAAAAGAATTTAATTATATAAAGGAAGATCTATAACTATTTTTGATATTACGAATTCCTCATAAGTAAATGTAAAGATAAACCACAAGGAGAGAACCTGGTTCAGCGAGCTTGATGTTGAATCCACTAGCTACCCTTATGATCCTTCCTTGCAACTTGAGAGAAATCCTTCAAACCACAACTTAAAATTCCTGCAACGAAAATGAGACTACCAAAAAGATCTACCTCTAAAGCTTGGGAAATTTCCTTCAAAACATAATCAACTCCCTTCTTTGAAACTTGCATATAATTTTATAAGAAAATTCCCTCCATTCCACTATCTAGAAAATTTAATTAAAAAGGAGATTCTTTCCCAATTTTGGACTTCATACAAATTGATTAGACTTAGTGGAGGAGTTAAATGCAACATGGTGGAAAATCATCTAGAAGCTTCTTATTCTTCCTACAACATGTGCCATAATTGGATGTGGAAAATAAATAAATAAAAATAATGTATATTTTCCATGTGTGTGTGTGTGTGTGTATTATTATTTTATCCTTTTATAATATTCATTCAATCATTTAAATAGCTTATCCAAAAAATAATAGAGTTGTATTTTAAATCCAAAAGTGATAAAGGAGGGTTGTGACAGATTTGGTCATGCATCACCTAACCGTGGCAGAAGCAGCTAAACTAGTAAAACAAAAGCTCAAAAAGATGCACACACAAATTGTTGTTCTTGTCAAAGCGGAACTCAAAAAGCTCTTCGATGTTGGTTTCATCAAGACAATCGATTATGCAAATTGGATCTCCAATATTGTACCTATCGGTAAACCTAATGGGGGCATCCATATCTGTATAGACTTCAAAGATTTGAACAAAGCATGCCCTAAAGATGACTTCCCCTTACAAAACATCGACATGATTGTCGATCTCACAACGGGTCATGCAATGCTTTTTCTTATGGATGGCTTTTCAGGGTACAAGCAGATCAAGATTGCTCCAGAGGATCAACATAAAATTGCTTTCACATGCCAATGGGGAACCTACTATTGGAATATGATGTCATTTGGTTTGAAGAATGCAGGGTCAACCTATCAAAGAGCTATGACTAACATCTTTTAGGATATGATGCACACCATAATGAAAGATTATGTTGATGATTTACTAGCTAAATCATTAACAAGAGAGGGTCATCTGGAAATACTGGGTCAAATCTTTGACAAATTAGAGCAATAGCATGTCCATCTTAATCCAAAGAAATGTGTCTTTGAAGTAACCTCAGGGAAGCCCCTAGGATACATTGTCTCAAGAAAAGACATTGAAGTAGATCCGACGAAAGTCAAAGCAATCATGGACATGCTACCTCCCAAGAACATCAGTCAGTTAAGGACACTATAAGGGCGACTACAATCAATTCAAAGATTTATTGCACATTGGGATGTTAAGTGTCATCCCTTCACGCATCTGTTACACAAAAATATTCATTTTCAATGGGATACAAAGTGCCAGCAAGCATTCGAAATGCTTAAAGACTACCTAATGCATACACCATTGTTGATCCCACCAGATCCAAGTAGATCTCTATTGCTATATATTTCAGCTACAAATATGGCATTAAGAGTACTGCGAGCACAACACAATGCAGAAGGAAAAGAATGTGCTGTACAATATATCTCTCGCACATTGGTAGGCTATGAACTCAATTACACACCTATTGAGCGAGCTTGCTTAGGAGTTATGTTGGCAACCACCAAATTGAGGCACTACATGTTAACGCACAAGGTACAACTCATTGCCAAAATAGATCCACTCAAATACCTACTCAGCAAGGCAACATCAACAGGCCACTTGGCCAAATGGGTTGTGGTCTTGAGTGAGTTTGATATAGAGTATGTAGACCACAAGTCTATCAAAGGGCAAGTTATTGCAGATCAATTGGTTGATGTCGCCCTCGCAGGTGATCATCCTCTTGTTTCCAACTTTCCAGATGAAGAGATATTCATGATCACAACTACACAACCTTGGAAGCTATATTTTGATGGCTCATATACTAGACATGGCTTGGGGGTAGGTATTCTCTTTATCAAACCTCAAGGTGACAGCATCCCGAAATCATATAGGCTCACTTTTCCATGCACCAATAATATAGCAAAATATGGGGCCTTGATTATAGGGCTCAGATTGGCTATACAATGGCATCTAAAAGAGCTATAGGTATATGGAGATTCTCATCTAATCATCCGACAACTCACCGATGAGTACCAAACTAATGATGATAAGCTCATGCCATATAAAAGGATGGTGGATAGTTATAAAGAATCACTTACAACTATCACATTTGAGCAAGTGCCTAGAGATCCTAATCGAGCTACTGATGCAATGGCTACAATTACATCTCTTCTAGATCTTCCACAAAATTCAACACGCTATGAGTTCTTGGTAGAACAACTTTGGATCCCCGCGTATGATACCCCCAAAACTGAAATGATATGTCACCTAGTCGGTTCAAAATCCCCTTGTTATGGTGAGTTATTCACTTACCTCCGCGATCACACACTTCCTCCCAACCAATCCAATAACCAACAAAAAACCTTTATCCGCCAAACCACTCAATACACCATCATTGCCGACACCCTATACAGGCGAAGTCTTGATGGTACTCTCATTCGATGTCTAGAACAAGATGAGATAACAAAGGCCTTGGAAGAGGTACATGAAGGAATTTGTGGGACTCACTCAAGCGGTCCTTCGCTAGCGAAGAAAATCATGCGCGCTGGATACCATTGGCCGTCCATGGAAAAAGACTCCTACTATTTTGTCAGAAAATACAAGAAGTGCCAAGTTCATGGAGACCTGATACATGCACCAGCACATGAATTGCAACCAATCACAACACCATGGCCCTTTTGTGAATGGGGACTTGACCTTGTGGGTAAAATCCATCCATCTTCATCCAACAACCATAAATTTATCATTATCACCACTGAATACTTCACAAAGTGGATCGAAGTCGTTCCACTTACCCAAGTCGCTGAGAAGCAGATCACCTCATTCATCCTTAATTACATCATCTACCGGTATGGTGTACCCATGTCCATAATCACATATAACAGACTTCCTTTCAAAAATCAGGATGTCCGTGAACTCTGTGAGAAGTTTCACATCCAATAACGTTTTTCCACCCCCTATTACCCACAAGGCAATGGTCAAGCCAAAGCATCAAACAAGAACATATTAAGGATACTAAAAAAGACAGTCAATGATGCTGGTCGTGATTGGCACATTCGATTAAATCCAGCACTATGGGCCTATCACACTAGCATTCGAACTCCTACAGGCGCAACTCCCTACTCACTAGTTTATGGAGCAAAAACCATTTTGCCTACTGAGGTTGAAATACCATCTCTACAGGTTTCCTTGCACAATATGATAGATGATGAAGGATACCGAGTCTCCCGTCTCCAGGACTTGGAACTGCTTGATGAAAGACGACAAGTTGCATACAACCACTTAAAAGCCTATAACAGTGAATGAGCGGAAGCTACAATCATCGGGTTAAACGTCATACATTTGAGGTAGGTGATCTTGTTCTAAGGGAGAATGCTCGTAAATAACCAAACAAAGAACATCAGGGCAAGTTTGAATCCAACTGGCTGGGTCCATATGTTATCACTGTTGTATTTGGGTTTGGGGCATATCAGTTGGCATATTTAGAAGGAGAACCACTAGCAGATCCGATCAATAACATGTACCTCAAATGGTTCATACATAAGTTGTGCAGAGCATTAGGCTCCTCCTATATATCAGAATATATATAAAACATTCAGTCCTAAAGAAAATACAAAAAAAATCAAGAAAATCGTAAAGAAAAATCATACATCCAAACGGTGAAAACCACTACAGTGGCACTTTGGGTAAGTGTGATGGTGAAAATCTGGCAAACAAGCGCCACTCGTAAAGGATATGGCTCAATTTTCTTTCAGACTTGTTACGATCACATCCATTGCATCCATTCATCTATCATTCAAACCATGGCATGTCATTGATCTACCATCAAGGTTAGTACTTCATGTGTCCTGCATCCTGCTTTCATAGCAACATCTAATCTAGGGGCAATGCTCTTAATCTATTGATGGAAGTGGATTCTACATTAGTTGTGATTCATTGAGTTCCTTATTCAAAATTGGTTGGAAATAATACCCAAAAACATTCATAAAAACTTAGAAAATACCAAAAACATTCAAAAACACTCACAAAATCCAACCTAGTTAGAAAACTTTAGTATCGAGTGAAGTGTATTTTGTATTTGTAGGTGATTCTTGTACTTGATTTCTGATTGGTAGAAATAGTTAGTTGAGTGTGTAAACCTTCTATGAAGCATACCGAGTCTCCTGTCTCGAGGAATTGGAACTGGTTAATTAAAGACGACAAGCTGCATACAACCACTTAAAGGCCTATCAATAGTGAATGAGCGGAAGCTACAATCATCAAGTTATCTCTGTGTAATAGAGGGCTTGTGTGCACCAATGGTGTGTTACCCTTTTTATTTTATTTTTATAGTTTGCATGTATACAACTTCTAATGGATTTCTCTGTCCCTTGCGTTTTGCACCTATCTCTTTTTAAACAAATAGTTTGCATAACTTATATATGCATTTTACATACATGGTTACCAACAGAAAATGATCCAGAAAATGATTATCTATTTGAGGAGTGTTTTTTGCAGGTAGACTTCAAATAACTACCTAGCTTATTTATACATTTGGAATGGATGAAACATTTGTAATTTTAACATCTAAAAAACTGATTTTGTTTGAGGATGGCTTTTTTTAAGTAGACTTCAAATGACTAACATTTGTAATTTTAACATCTGAAAAACTGATTCTGTTTGAGGATGGCTTTTTTTAATTTTAAATAGACTTCAAATGACTAACTTATTCATGCATTTGGCATGCATGAAACATTTGTAATTTTAACATCTGAAATGATTACGATAGATTTAATAGCCACCAAAATAGAAATCTGGACAAGTACGACAACAACCAATAGACAAGATACTAAAACAATACCATAGAATATCATCCAGAAACTGATATTATTGGTATTTCCAAAGTTTTTCTTCTCTTATATAATATTTTTAAATCAATTACTATGTAAATCCATTATTGAATCTATGTAAATTGATATGTAAATAGATTTGTTGTTTAATGTCAATTTTTTATTTGGAAGGGGTTGAATTGGCCCCCTTCCCAAGGCTGTGAAGAACGGTCACTAGCCATGGACATTCTTTTTAGTCTAGTGTCATGTTTTAATTTTTATATTATTTTTTATTGCATAAAATTCAACATCTTTTTAAAATTGTTATTTCATCACATTTAATGAAATGGCATTTTCAGTATAGCTTAATTATTTAAGTATTACAATATCTTTCAATTATAATGTAATCTAGTAACAAATTGTAAGAATTGTAGTGTCTATTGAATTTTGGCTTTCACTTTGATTACATTTATTGTTAATATGAAGTGTGTATTTGAGCTTTGGCATCATTGTGTTTGTTTAAAGTGACTTTCAAATTTGTATGTTTAGTGTGATTCACTTTGGAATCCACTACTTGTGAAGTGTGTGTTTGTATTTAACATTTGATTTACTTATTATTTATTGAAGCATGTGTTTGAACATTGAACAAAATTTGTGTGAAGCATATTTTAACTTTTCACATTCACAGTGTGTGTTTATTGTGTATACTTCATTTATGGTAGAACTAATTTTTTGTAATGTCTATTTTTGAAACTTTGGCATTTACTTTGTGTATGTCCAACCATAAGTTTACCTAATGTGTAGCTGAACTAGCTTTTTGTGGTGTGTTTGTATTTGAATTTACAGATTCACTTTGTGTAAAATTTTTACTAACTTTAGAATTTGCTTGTGTTAAGTGCGTATTTGAACAAACTACATGTAAAGAGAGCTAACTTTGCATGAATTTTTTTGAAATTTTTACATTCACTTTGTGTGAAGAGTATAGTAAACTTTAAAATTTACTCATCCCAATGTTCAAACTTTAACATTTACTTTGTATATGTTTTAAGTGTGTGTATGAACAAACTATGCTTTTGTGTTCACTTTTACTTTGTATGAAGATAGTATCAAGTTTGACATTCACTTAAGTTGCATGTTTAAAATTTAGTGTTAAAGGATGTTTTAAGTTTGACACTCTATGTGTGTGTTAATACATGTTTAAACTTAAGTGTTTTCTTTGTATGTGGTTGAAGTGACGTTTTCTGAAAGGTCTTTACAGCCACTTAGTTTTAAGTTTATACTTTGCAATGTGCATTTGTGTTTGAAATTTTAATTTCATTTCACTGTGTGAAGAGTGTACTAACTTTACTTGGCATTCACAATGTGTGTTTGTACTTTAACATGTTTAAACCAAGTGTTTACTTTGTGTGTAGTTGAAGTAACTTTTTTGTGAAACATGTTTACAAACACTTTGTTTATATTTGTACTTTAGCATGTGCATGTGTGTTTTAACTTTCACTCACTTTACATGAAGAGTGTATTAACTTTGAGATTCACATATGTTGCATGTTTGAACTTTACCTGGCATTCACAATGTGTGTGTTTGTACTTTAACATGTTTAAACTCAAGTGTTTACTTTGTGTGTGGTTGAAGTAACTTTTTGTGAAACATGTTTACAACCACTTTGTTTATATTTGTACTTTGGCATGTGCATGTGTGGTTTAACTTTCAATCTACACGAAGAGTGTTTAAATTTTGAGATTCACATATGTTGCATGTTTGAACTTTGTTATTAATATTCTATGCGTTTTGTACCTTTGTATTTTTGAACTAAGTGTTTACTTTACATATCGTTAAAGAAACTTTTATGAAACATGTTTAACTTAGGTGTGTGAATACCTTTGTGTATTTATACTTTGGTATGTTTAAACAAACTCCATGTGTGAAGTGAACTAGCTTTTTGTATGTTTAAACTTTAGTAGTTATTTTGTATATGTGTGAAAGTGTGCATTTGAACAAGCTATGTGTGAAATGACCATTGTGTAAAATATTTTTTAACTTTGGTAACCACTTTATTTGTGTTTGTACTTTGGCATGTGAGTATGTTTGAGATTTTACTTTGACACATAATTATGCTGCATGTTTGAACATTAGCATGAAGTGTCTTTGAACTTAGCATTATTCACTTTGTGTGTGATTCTACTTTGATGTGTTTAAACTTAATTTTAGTTTGTGTGTGGTTCATGTTTGAACTTTAATGAGGTGTTTTTGAACTTTAGCAACCACTTTGTGTGTTTGTACCTTGACATGTTTAAAATTAAGTGTTTGGTTTATGTGTGGTTCAAGTATTTTGTTAAATAAAATATGTTTAAATTTTAAATGTTTGAATGAACTCCATGTGTTTAAAGAAATTTGAGGTCAAAATCTAGCATGTATTGATTTTCTATTTTTGATAATGTGTGTTTTTGTATCTTAGCATGTTTAAACTAGTCTTTATTGTGTATGTGGTTATACTTTGTTTGAAGAATATTTATCATTATGTGTGTACTTAACATCAATATTCAATTGGTGTATATGCATTTGTGTTTGAATAAACTTTAACAAGGACACTTCATGTGTGTATGTTTAAATAAAATTTGAAATTCAATTTATGTTGAGTGTGTTTAAATTTTGTAACTCACTCTAGCTATGTGTGTGTGAATTTGTGGGTGCACACAATCACTTTTATGTGTTTAAACTAATTTTGCATTTGCTTGTGTGAATTGTGTTAAATAAAATTGGCATTTCCCTTTGTGTGGTGTTTGTGTATTCAATCAAAATGTGGCATTTTATTTTGCGGTATGTGTCTAAATAAACAAAACGGGTTGGTATTTTTCAAAGAGATAATAAAGTGTGTTATAATGTACTCAAATTGATGTGTGTGTAGAAAATAAATAACTATCTTAAAACACGTGAATTTATTTACATCTACATGCTCTACTTTTTTCTAAAAAAATATTTGACATACAAAACATAAGTTTTTTTAGTTTTGAGGAATTGTAATAATTGTTTGACTTATTTATCCCATTTTATCCTTGTATTGATGTAAAAAAGATTGAAATTACATATATTAAAATGAATATAGTATAAATAATTATTTTCATATTTCAAAGAATTTGAATGCCCATTTTTATAAAAGTGAACATCTGTAAGTAGCAACATTTTTTTAATAAACAACCACAAATTGCGACATTACTAAAAGATTAGGATCATATGCACTGCAACATAATGAATTTTGATTAAAGCAATACTTACATAGCAAACATGTCACTCATACCTAAGATTTTTCTTTTCAGTACAATACATGACTCGACCCGCCCCACGTTCTTGCACACAAGCCTACACCGCTAGATGCACACATTAGAACCATCATCTATTAGATATATGTTTAATGGCAATAAATGGAACAAACATTTCTATAGAACTGACAAGGGTTAACATATAACCTAGGAGGAGAGACATGACCAGAAAAATCAGAAGAGCCAGACCTAAGGGCTAGATATACAGTCTCGGGGGCTCATCGCAAATGGCCTCGCCTACATGAATGCATAGACTTCGTAGTTCGACTAAAAAAATCACATCAAAAGTGGGTACACAACCCTTTCTAGAGCCTCCTATCCTAGACAGTTCTCTCATCCGTTGCCACCCACTTAGGTGAAACAGAGACGAAGTCCTAGATAACTTGACATAAAGGTTATCCGATAAAAGTTTTCCCTACGAAACTACACCAAGGGTCCCAAAACACCAACTCCAACATTAAAGAAATCCAATATGATACCTTGGAGCATTAAGAATAAATAAAGAGCTAGTTATAACTTACATCTCATGTTTCAAACTAGATTACTACCAAGGAAATGCATTACTAAAACACTCACACCTAAATCTACAAAAGAATCTTAATTTCAAAATTATATATTCAAACAAGAATATATTTGGAGTAGCTATTGCTTAAAGGGATATAATTAGAAGCTTTACACACTCAACTAACTATTTCTACCAATCAGAAATCAAGTACAAGAATCACCTACAAATACAAAATATATATTTATTTGAATATATATATATATATATATACATATATATATATACATATATATATATATACATATATATATATATATATACATATATATATATATATACATACATATATATATATATACATATATATATATATACATATATATATATATATACATATATATATATATATATACATATATATATATATATATACATATATATATATATATATACATATATATATATATATACATATATATATATATATACATATATATATATACATATATATATATATATATATATATATATATATATATATATATTACATTTTAATTTTTTTTAATTTTATAAATAAATAAATAATTGTTTTCAAAGTGAATGGCGGACTGCAATGGCATGTGTAGGTTCTCCTCAATCAAAATTTTATTTTATAAATACAATATAATTTAAACCTCCCAATACAAAAAATTTCTAGTGATAAAATAGAAATAATTAAATTAATAATTCTATCAAAATCTCATGATTAAGATCATGTATCAAAATTAACGAGACACAGACATCCTCAAATAAATAGGAAAAATCCCTTTTTTTTAACCCGATTAAAATTTTAGATTAAAAATCTGGAGGGTAGTTTTTAACTCCAATCAATATGATAGATATATAGATTAAACATAATCTACATTTAGCACAAAAGATATCAAATTAAAAACAACTTTCTAGAAAATTCACAATAACAAGATTTATTTATATTATTCAAAGGAAAATTTCCAACACAAACCAAATACAATATTCCTTTCAAAGATTCACAAAGCAAAAGGAATTTTAAGCCCCTACCTTATCTCGCACTCCTGGCAATGAATCTGCTAAGAACCCCTTTTTTCCCCAAATCCAAAAATGAAATCTCCTCGACGAATGGAAACTTCCCCAAGAATTCACGCTCGCACCAAAAAGATCCAAAAGAATCCCATTTAGAAACTTTATTAATTTTAATTAAAAATTCCAATAAATTCAATAAACAATTTAATTTATTTCAACATGAAAATACAACTCATTTAACTACTAAAATCAAGCTTTTATTAGTATTTATATAAACCAAGCTTTAATATTAATTAATTCATTAATAACCAAAATATTAACTTATTAATAAATCAACAAGGTATTTTTACTACTTTAATACCTTAATACTTATATATATAAATCAATTATTTATTATTCATAAGTAATAATAATTAATTAAATAAATCACCAAAACCATTCAAGGCTTATAATGATTAATAATTAAATTCTACCCACATATCATGCTTGGCTTAGATCCTGATTTGGTCATGCATCACCTAATCGTGGCAGAAGGAGCTAAACTGGTAAAATAAAAGCTCAAAAAGATGCACACACAAATTGTTGTTCTTGTCAAAGCGGAACTCAAAAAGCTCTTCGATGTTGGTTTCATCAAGACAATCGATTATGCAAATTGGATCTCCAATATTGTACCTATCGGTAAACCTAATGGGGGCATCCATATCTGTATAGACTTCAAAGATTTGAACAAAGCATGCCCTAAAGATGACTTCCCCTTACAAAACATCGACATGATTGTCGATCTCACAACGGGTCATGCAATGCTTTTTCTTATGGATGGCTTTTCAGGGTACAAGCAGATCAAGATTGCTCCAGAGGATCAACATAAAATTGCTTTCACATGCCAATGGGGAACCTACTATTGGAATGTGATGTCATTTGGTTTGAAGAATGTAGGGGCAACCTACCAAAGAGCTATGACTACCATCTTCTAGGATATGATGCACACCATAATGGAAGATTATGTCGATGATTTAGGAGCTAACTCATTAACAAGAGAGGGTCATCTGACAATACTGTGTCAAATCTTTGACAAATTAGAGTAATAGCATGTCTATCTTAATCCAAAGAAATGTGTCTTTGAAGTAACCATAGTCAAGCTCCTAGGATACATTGTCTCAAGAAAAGACATTGAAGTAGATCCGATGAAAGTAAAAGCAATCATGGACATGCTACCTCCCAAGAACATTGAAGTCAGTTAAGGACACTACAAGGGCGACTACAATCAATTCGAAGAATCATTGCACAATTGGCTGTTAAGTGTCATCCCTTCACGCATCTATTACACAAAAATATCCATTTTCAATGGGATACAAAGTGCCAACAAGCGTTCCAAATGCTTAAAGACTACCTAATGCATACACCATTGTTGATCCCACCAGATCCAAGTAGACCTCTATTGCTATATATTTTAGCTACAAATACGACATTAGGAGTACTGCTAGCACAACACAATGCAAAAGGAAAAGAATGTGCTGTATAATATATCTCTCGCACATTGGTAGGCTATGAACTCAATTACACACCTATTGAGCGAGCTTGCCTAGGAGTTATCTTGGCAGCCACCAAATTGAGGCACTACATGTTAACGCACAAGGTACAACTCATTGCCAAAATAGATCCACTCAAATACCTACTCAGAAAGGCAGCATTAATAGGCCGCTTGGCCAAATGGGTTTTGTTATGCCTAGCATATCTGTTTCCCCATTTAGTTTCCTTGAGTCAAAATGTGGCCCCCTCTTTTTTTCTTTCTTTCTGGTTTTACCTCGGAACTCCGGAGTCCCGGAGTCCTGAGGTCGTTTTTTGTTTTACCTCGGTACTCCGGAGTTCCGGAGTCCCGAGGTTCTTTGTCGTTCTGACCTCGGAACCCCGGAGTTCTGGAGTCCTGATGTCTTGGGTCTTTTTACCTCTGAACTCCAGTATCTCGGAGTCCCGAGGTCCTCTTTGTCTTTTGACCTCGGAACTCCTGAGTCCCAAGGTCCTCTTGTCGTTCCGACCTCAGAACTCCAGAGTCCCGGAGTCCTAAGGTCGTTTTGTTCTCCTCTTGTCGTCCTGACCTCGGAACCCCGGAGTCCTGGAGTCCTGAGGTCATGTTTATGGTTCTCGTATGGATGGGTTTTCGGGAGGCTATATATACGAGTTAATGAACTTTTAAGTTCATTTGTGCAATCGAACTTCTCCTCCCTAGCTCCAAGTTGCGAACCTCCGGTCTCCTGAGTCTCTCTCTCTCGGTGTTTGTTGGTTTTTCGATTCACCAGGTTGGTGAATCTTCCCTCCTTGCGTGTTTTCTCTTGTTCGCTTGTCCTTTTGTTTTTCTTTTCATTCTTCTTTTCCTTTCTTGTTTTGTTTTTCGGCGTGCCATAGTTTCCACCTCGGAACCCCGGGTCCTCGGAGTTCCGAGTTTCATCTTCATTTCCACCTCAGAACCCCGAGTCCCCAGAGTTTCAAGTTTCATTCTTCATTTCCACCTCGGAACCCCGGGGTTCCGAGTTTCATCTTCATTTCCACCTCGAAACCCCGGGTCCCTGGAGTTCCGAGTTTCATCTTCATTTCCACCTCAAAACCCCGGGTCCCCAGAGTTCCGGGTTTCATAGCTTTCTACTTTGGAACCCCGGGTCCCCAGAGTTCCGGGTTTTCACTTCCATGCCACCCTGGAACCCTGGGTCCCCGGAGTTCTGGGTTTTCACTTCCATGCCACCCCAGAACCCCAGATCCTCGGAGTTCCAGGTTATCTTCCTGCATTCCTACCTCAGGACTTTGGGACCTCGAAGTCTTGAAGTAGATTAATATTTATGTTTAGCATTGTGGAGTAAGACTTGGATTTTGCCTACAGGTTCCAGGGGTTAGATGGACGCATCCGCTAAAAGGAGGGGCAAGGAAATTGATAGACTGCTAGCCACCATGAAGTACCAATATCAAGGACAGGTTCATGTATCGAAGCTGAATGATCAAATTAGATGGGTCACAGACACTGAGGTGGGACATATAGAGATTGGGGATATTGCAACCCAATTAGATAAACCTAGCCTAGATGCTCTCCATCGAAGAATTAAGAGACACCAGGAAGTGCATGGATGCAAATGGAAAAACTGTTATCGACTTATCTCCATATATGTTGGGATTCGTCTTTGGAATCCCAAATAGGGAAGAAGCATTCTTACTCACTGAAGAAGAGGCCTTGAAGGCATGGAATGATAAGGTATCCGCTAGCAAAAGACACATGAATACCAAATAGCTGGAAGAGGAGAGGAAAATAGGGCTCAAGGCTACAGAGATCCTAAGGGCCGACTTCAAAGAGCCTCAAAGAGACTTGATTATCATGCTCAGCAGGGCCTTCGGCAAGCCAGACTGCAAACACTTCCATCCCTGGATGTTCCAATTTATGACCACCACTCTGATAGGGAAACAATACTTTGACTGGCCACAGATCCTCTCTGACATCTGTAGGCAAATGAAAGAAGTGCAGAAAACACAAAAATTCTTCTTCACATCATATGTCATCTGGGTAGCTGCCAGAGCTGGAAAATTCCCAGGCCTACAAGTGGATGGGCAATTAGGGGAGAAAGAGGGATAGAAGAAGATATGGGAATATTATTCCCAACTTACTTTGACAAATGTAAAGACACACTTTAAGAGGGTTAACGATGCTTTTATCTTCCCTATAATTATTAAGTTGACTGGAGACACCGGATACCGGATTAGCCCTAAGGTTATGGCTATCATACGGGAGTGGGCGTGTTGGTTCATCCAGAACCCACGTTCCACCTACATCAAAGTTAGTGGATTCACAGGGAATCCAATGCTGATGCCTTGTTATTGCAATGATAGGATGATCCTGTTGGAATATGTGAGACAGCTTGTAGGCCTCCAATCACTCTTATCATCGAAGCATAAAACAGGAATTGATTTCTCAGTGTCCATTGGGTACTTTGCCTGCTCTAAAATATAAGTGGTGAAATCGGCCGAGCAAGAGCTTCAAGATTTGAACCTGAAAGAATATAATCATACTAGGGAGTTTTATGATCCCTATGGGAAGCTTAAGCAAACTATGCCTAAGGCATATGAGGGGCATAGGCCTAGCTTGGAAGACTTCTGGGCCAATTTGCAGGACAACTTTGAAGTCAGAGAGAAGAATTATAACAGGTTGTCCATACCGTAGATTAGAGACTTTGGCATCGAGACCAACCTCCCTAAAGACCTAAGGGATGATGGAGAGTTACTCAATCCAATTTATAAAGAATCAGGGATAGACAAGAGGCCCCTCTCCCCAGTAAAATGGTCTGCAAGCGAGGAGATAGATATGGAAAATATTTCCCAGGTGGTCATCAACATGACTAAGAAATGGTTGAGCCAGAGGGTAAGGCCGAGCATATCAAAGGTGAAACAGAATAAATCCACATCAGGGGTACCTTAGTCAAGAGGACACAAGGAGTACGCCAGAAAGACAAGGTCAGCCTCAAGGTAGAATACATCCACCGACCCAGGTGAAGAAAAGGAGCCACAAGAGAGTACTGAAGACTTGTTAAGTCCAAATTGTTGAAAAAGGTTGCAGACTTAGGGGTGACTGATGGGCTAGGCACGATTCAACTTGCTAAAGTTCTCCCACCAAGAACCGCTATAGGCCACATCGAAGAAGAGGGTGCCCAAGGACAAGAAGAGAACTTAGATGCCACCAAGGAGGTGCCTGCTCAGCCACCCTCCACAGGTACAATAGGTCCTTCAGACACCACTGCTCCCACACTATTAGTTGTTAATGTATCTACGGGGCACCCTGGAGTGCAAGGTTTTACACCTACTACCGAGAAAGTGAATATTAGAAATGTCGAGTCTGGCTCTGACCAAGAGGAAGAGGACCTCGACCAACAACAACTTCTGGGTAGTGAGCAAGAAGGAGGTGATGCAGAAGATATCCTGAATAAAAGGTTGATCCTGACTCCTCAAGACCAAGAGGATTTGATTAAGGATATAGAATTTGGCCAAACAGAGATGGACCTAGGGAATGAGGAAATAGCATTCAATGAAGAAGTTAGTGGTAAGCTAGGAGAGTTACACAAACAACAAACTCTTCAAGCTAACTTAGCCCGCCAAATTTCATCATTCCAGGTTCCTGGCCAAATGGGAGCTGAAGCAGAAGAGCAGCTAGAGGAGCAGGCAGAGGTGCATGTTGTAACTGTTGAGATCATGTCACATCAAGGTGACAAAACTGAAGATATACCAGAATGGTTAGAGTTTACCTTTGGAAAGAAAAAGAGAAAAGCAGAGCTTCCAAAGGTCACTCTACAACAAGCATTCACCGAGGAAAAAGTTAAAGATGGTTCACCACCTGTCAAAAACTAGTTCCGGTGAAGTGATTGCAGATGTGGCGGTTCCATCACAGGCCGAAGGACAAGCTTCTCCCAAGTACCAAGTATCACAGGTAAACTTAGGTAAGCAAACCAAGTGGGGAGAGTTGGACACCTTGGAGCTGGCCACGAGTGTTGTCAGAGGGCGCATAGAAAAAGAGCATAGTTCAAATGTAGAACTTAAAGTGCAGCTTGGACAATATAAACATCTCCTGGTAGAAATGTGCAAGCCTTTGGACTCATGTAAGACGGATGACCTGCCTTCAACCTTATCCTTTCCAAAACGAGAAGTAAAGGCACTATTAGAGGTGAGATGAGTAGCTGCAGCCACCAAATCTTGGGCTCAAACAAATGCAGCCAAGATTAGATTATTTTTACAAAACACGATGGCAATATACTGCAAGGCGGTATAGGCGGGAGGAGCTTTGGCAACCTGTTCCACACAATGGGAGCGGAAAGAGAACACCTTTAATAAGAAACTCCGAATTTTGAAAAGGATACTTCGCTTAGGAGAAGAGCTGATAATACAAGAGGACCTCTTAGGAGGGGATAGTTGTGAGAATCTACAATCCTATGTGTACATCCTGGAGTTGAAAGTAGAGATGTATCAGCAGTATGCCAAGGAGATTGCTGATATTCGGGACCCTCTCCTCAGAGAGATTTTGTCGTATGAAAATTTTGTAACAAATGTATTGGGGCCTTTTGGCATCAGAATAGCTGATACTGGAATAATGGACCAACAACAAGTTTTGAATCAATGGGATGCATATGAAGCACAAAACCTAGGACCTGCTGCCCAGTTCAATGCTGCCCTAATGGATAGATACACACATTTGATTACTCAGTGTCAAGAGGTGGCGGACATCGTGAAGAAATACAACTTTAGAATTAAGCATGTGGCCAATCCACCAGCCCAAGCAGTTGCATGTATAATTGAAAATTATAAGGCTTTTACCAAGAAATAAAGGATATTGTCAGAATTGCTAAAGATAGCAAAGCTTTTTTTTCTTAACTTCTCTTCTCACTCAAGTCCCAATTTTGAAAGAAATTCTGCATGATTACGAAAATGTTGCTCACCAAGCACGGTCTTCGTAATGCTCATGTAGTGTTAGTTTCGTACTTGTTAGGTGGAGTGTCCAAGTAGAAACTTGCAAGTTAACTGTGACTCCTTTTTCTTAGTTCTTAATTTAGGGTAGAGTTATTTCCTAAATAATAGGGTGAAAGAACTTCTATAAATTGAGAAGTTGAATTCATTTGTAGGGGTCCACAAATTGATGATTTGAGGTCCAATTAGAGATTTTAGAGTATTTTTCAGATTGTTAAGAAGTTTGACTTATTTCTGTTATACATTCATGGAGATTAGTATGAAAAGAAGCTCGTAGATTGCCTGATCTACTTTATATTCTACCAAATTGTTCTATGTAATCTGGCAACGTCTATTATTTAGAGTTAGCAATGTGGTTTAATCTTTTTGTCTATCACTTTATGAATCATATTGCGCATGACAGTGGTGTATGAGAATTATTGCGATAGGCCATATTGATGATGATTTTTATTTCCATAGGCTTGTAAAATTGATGATTTTGTAGGTTTGTTGGAGGTTCGTTGTTGAATGCTAACTTGGATAATATTTGATAATTGCTTGGATTGCAGGGAATTAATTGGATAATTCATTAAGCTGTCATTATATTGGTCCTTATTGTTACTTTCTTGTTTCCCTTACGCTTCGCATTTTATTTCCCTAGAGAGTCTTAAATCATAAAATACAAAAAAAAGGAAGTACAACTGTTTGTAACGAGATTTAGTTCTAACCAACAGGCCCCTTTATAGGTATAACCATATTAGCCATTGAGTTATCCATCACCATCGAGACCCGACTACAAAGAACTTGGGGTAATGAGTTCTTCCGAACCCGTTACTTTTCAGGAGAGGTGGTGAGTGTTTGCATAAACTACCTGACTATTGGTGGGTGTGTCAAAGTGCTTGTCAACAGAAATTGGTGCTAGAAGGAGGGCCCAGACTAAACCCTCGTAGGTAAATCACATTTGGTATTTCCAGGTAATTGAGGTACTAAGATAGATCATAT
Organism: Cryptomeria japonica; assembly: GCF_030272615.1. NCBI lineage: Eukaryota > Viridiplantae > Streptophyta > Pinopsida > Cupressales > Cupressaceae > Cryptomeria > Cryptomeria japonica. The sequence continues at coordinate 250,259,573 of NC_081415.1, forward strand.
ATCGTCTTTTTCTCCTGAGAGATTCCACCAAATCTTGAGGAGTGGTTCTTCACCGTCTGACTTAGTTGAATTAGGACCTGCCACTAGGAGGAAGAAAGACAAAGCTAAGAAACAACCCTCAACATCCTCACTAGTACAGTCATCCATACCCAATGTAAGAGACCAACTGATCCCCAGTCCTCAGCCTATTGCTGCACCTTTCATAACTCAACGTTCATAATTGTTACCTTTGATGGCTTACATCAACCAAGACACTACACCGCTAGGAACCATACCAGGGGGTATACATGACCTACCTAGAAACCCTAACAAATTTTGCAGAAAATTTTACTATCTAGGTGGATGAACAGCTGATGAACATATTAAAGCTTTCAAAGATGCGGTTGTTCGTAATCATATTGAACATCAGGATGTAGTATGTAGACTCTTCCCATATTCACTTGGGGAGAATGAATACAATTGGTACTTAACCTTACCTGCAAACTCCATCACAGGTTGGGATCTTTTGGAGAAGTCCTTCATTGATCAATTCCGAGTGTATGTAGACCCTGGGTCTTTATACCATCAGTTTGCTTCTCTTAAGAAATTGCCAAATGAGCCATTAATGACCTTTAATACTAACTTCCAAAGGGCATTCAAGAGGCTTCAAGCTGTTAGGCCCAATATGGAAAGCTAATGTACTGAGAGGGGAGGGGTGAATCAGTACTCCAAAACTTTTCTCCTTCTTGTGTAGTAGAGAGATAATTGGCTCGGTTTAGCTATTCTTGAACAGATGAAAGATGAGGAAGGAATAATGTTTGAAGTGTCATTATGTCCATCCTGATCTTGTGTTCTTCATTCCTCAGTTCCAATTGTTGAGCCATGAGTTGTTGTAGCTTAGTATAAAAGTTCTGAACTGAATTGGGCTTCGGGGTCAACTTATTTGAGAGATCGGTGATCTCTTTCTCAATTGCTTCTGTTTTATTCTTAATATCCTTAAGAAATAAAGAAAATGTGCAGAGTTTCTGAAATAATGAAAGAATGTGAAGTTTTACCTTGCCAATAGCAATTGATTTATGTACTTCCTCTATCATTTTAGCAGTTAGTTCCTTGTCTTTTAGTTTGCTCAAGTATTCGGATGCATCTACTCCAGATGTCTCAATCTAATTTAGGAGTTCATCCAATTGAATATGGATGGCTGCATTGGTTGATACTGTAGCTGAAGGTAGCATATCTGATAGTAAGGTCTTTACCTTTTGAAGTACTTTATTCTTCTTTTATATGGCCAGTTGCTTCTCCTGTTCGGCCTTTGCTTTGCACAGTTCACCGAATTCATTGAGTGCTTGCCCTTGCAATTTGGAGATGTCTACATTAAGAAACACTATCGGTTTTGATAAATCAATTTTGAAACTATGCTTTTTCAACTTCTTTTCTTTACCTTTCACCGGGTGAACCACTACAATAGCTTGAGAGGCGTGAGAACCCTTGGTAGGTTGCTTGGTAGAGACAACACTTTTGTCAGTTTTAGCCTTGGTAGTGTCCTTCAGTGTCTCCTTCAATGTCTCGGTTCTTGGTGTCTCAGCTGTAACATTTTCCGTGCTAGAAGGTGCTTGAGAGGTTTGTTCTTGTGAAGTACCTTCTGCTGTAGACTTTTGACCTTCGGTGCCTTCACTTGTAGCCTGAGGAGCTTCGGTTGTAGCAGGTTGATTGATCAGTGGGTAAGGTTGAACTTGTTCCAAAATAGATTCACTAGAGAAAAGTTTTGCATAAACATTGCCTTCTATCATTTCTTGTTCAGGTGCCTCTGCATCCATGGTATCTTCATCTATTTGAATGGTGTCTGTAGGGTCTTGCTCGGTGACATTAGGCTCTTGGTCCGTGACATCGACTATTTCTACTGTAGATTGTTCACCAGCATTCTTTCTTCGCAAGATGGTCTTCCATTGCTCTTTTGTTTCCTTTTCCACCTCTATATACAGGCCATTCATCATTTTCAAGGCCTTTTGTTTTACTGTAAATTGAGTTTGGTTGTTTGTCAGATGTTCTTTTATTTCATCAACTGACATATCAGGAAAGAGATGCACCAAACTTCTTTCTCTGATTTGTTTCTCCGAGTCTAGGGCATATTGCCATCTGGTTTCAATATGTGCATATAATTCCTTAGGAATAGAATTACATACTTCTAATGGTACCACTCAGAATTTGAGAAGTGTGCAAATGACAGCTTCTTCAATTTGCCTCTTTTCATTAGCAGATCTGGATTCATATTTGACAAATCTGAATCCACCAAATCCACCATATTCCTTTAGATTATTACAAAAAATTTCTACACTATGTACATCTACCTTCTTGCTTTTCGCAATCTGAAATTTATTTGCATCTTCAGATTCGGTATCACTCGACTCTTTTGGCAAAATGAGTCTTTGAGTAGATTTCTTGTAAGTTCTAGTTACCTTAGTAACGACAACAGTCTTTTGTTTCTTACTCGGTGATGCAGCAGATGCCCTTGTGTTAGGTCTCTTTGTTGGAGGGGTCGGTAGGACCATTGAAGTGTCCTGTTTCTTTCTCTTCAACACTTTTCCTTTAGGCAATTCGGTGCTAAGTGTTATGGCTGCTTCTTGGGCTTCTGTCTCCTCTTTGGTGATGGCTAGAACTCCTTTGACAGGTGTGGAGGAAGACTCTCCTCCAAATTTCTCAGTTAATGCCTTAATCATCTTTGTAGCTTTTCTTGTAGCCTTAGGTACTACAATGCTCATTTTTACTTTTTCTTTCCTTTCTTCATAGGTTCCATACCTCAGTTCAGTAGTATGCCTTGGCAATGATAGATAGGCATCAATTTGTTGTTGTGTCATATCAAAATCAATCTCGTAACCCATAGGTGACAAAAATTGAGTCCTCGGTTCCACAACATTCACATAACAGTAATCGGTGTCGACCTCAAAACATATTTCATCTTTGTATTTTTCTACTAGCTGTGGTGGAATCCGGTACCTGTTATGCATTTTTTCTTGGAACTTACTGAAGTAATCATCCATTATATCATTAATGTTATCACCTAACTTTTTGATGAAGTCATTGACCTGATGGGTGATTAGTCGGTGTAGTTCCCAAACAAGTTTACCGATTGTTGGAAAAAACTTCTCAAAGTAGAAAAACATACATACAAGTAGTGATCCAAATTTTAGAGTGTTTGCCGAGTTGTTCTTCTTTGGCTTCCTGATTGTGATCAGATTTTCAAACAAGTTCTTCAGCAATACTTCACACAAGTCAACTTTCATGCCTTTCTTAACAATTTTGTATGCTAAGTCCACTGCTGCATAGGGTACACTGTTTTCCCTTGCCGATTGGAAGAAATAGTAACCAATTACTCTAATGGAAAATTTGAGTTCAGGATCAGTAACATTGTTCAACTTCAGACCTCTATAATCTGATTCAACTCCAGTCAAACTGATCAATTCCTTCTGTGATATAATTTTCTGTGCTCGGGCATGATCATAGATAGGGTAACCGGTGATCAGATGAATGATTTCTTTAGTGATCTTAAACGGTTTCTCTTGTAGCCACATGAAACCATCATGCACTCGGCTTAGTACAAACTTGACCCACTGGGGTTTGAACACACGGGGATAGGTTAGGGCTTCAGTCAATCCCTTGATTTTGATATGTTCAAACTTGCTATCCATTTTACCATTTGTGCACAATTCATCGTATGCATCCTTGATCTCAACATGACCGAGTTCTTCAACGCGACATTTTGTGAAGAATCTCATATCCTCGACTAACAAGACTTGATCCGGGATGAGTGAAAGAGCAGTTTTATCATCTGGTTCTGAGGCTACTTTGGGAGTCAAAGAGTATTTTAGTGAGGGCTTTTCTACATTTGTGACAACAATGGGGTCTTGGATCTTAGATGCCATTTTGATTTCAGATAAAAATTGACATAGGAACCTTAGGGTTTGAGAACTTAACAAACAGCAGATGCTTCATACTCAGCAGATAATAACAACTTAATGAGTTCGGTAAACCAGCTTAGCAATGCGATGAGATTCGATGTAAATACCTTAGATTTTTCTTTGAAGATGGTTTGATCGCCTTGATTCGCTCTGCTCTGCTTCTCAAAAACTTAGTGAATGAAAATGATCGCGAAAAATCTTTTAAGTACTCAAAAACACCTTATCGGGCTCCGTGCAAGTTAGGTCAAAGACATTAAATGCACTCAGTTCACTTAACTTTCTTTCTCCTTTTTTTGCTTTAACCGAGTAACCAGATTTCCTTCATATACCGACTTGATAGGCTTCCTGAATTCACCGACTTAACAGTTTTCCTGTAAAGTGCTCCAAAAGACTTTGATAGAATTTCAAACTTACTACTACATCTTACTATGCAGATTTTGAATTCAGTACATACTTAAAATAGGAATTGTTTAAGATTTAACCTTGTGAGAATGGAGTCCCTCCATACCTTTACCGATTAATTTGGAGTGGGAGCACCTAACTCGGTAGGTAAGGTGCTTTCTTCATCAGACATAATTTCTTTCTTTTTCCAAATCATCTTGAATTTTTCTTTTATCTCCTCATTGTCTCTTCTCGGTTGATCTCTGCAATCTCCAGCTAAATGTCCAGCTTTGTGACAATGAAAACATGCCATACCAGGATTTCTCCATGATCTTCGGTTATTCATTCCAAACCTTATAAAATAGTTGGCACTTATATGTCCATATCTTCCACAACATTCACACCATATCCTTGTATTGTAATCCCATGGTACTGTAGAATATTGTCGGTAAGGATCTGTGTGAGTTCGGTAACCTCTAGTATTTGTTCGGTGTGCAGACCATATGTGGTTCTTTTGCTTAAACCAACACTTCTCGGTACTATGTCCATATCTATTGCAATTTTTGCAAAACCCTTTGAATTTTGCCTTCTGATAATTGTTAACAGACTTTGTCCTACATTGATTAGATGTGTGACCATATTTATTGCAATTGTAACAATAACCATTGGTCTTAGTGGTATTCGGTTGCTTACCTTTTCTAATTTGATACATATTGGCAGTATGACCTTGATTTCCACAGTAGTAGCAAATAGGCTTCTTCCTTTTGATGTTATTCCTTTTTCCAGCATGTTTTGATGATTCTCCTCTCTCAGTAGTGCAGATTCCCTTCTTGGTAGAGTCTTTTCCTTTGTAACCGAGTCCTCCTTCTTTGTAGGGTCGTCTTGTGTTCAGCTGCTCATCCAACATCTTTGATGCTTCATAACTCTTCTTCAGTGTTTCCTTGGATTTCTTCTCTATTTCAAGTTCATTGCTCAACCTTGATACTTCAAGTTTCAATGCTTGATTCTCATCATTTTTCAGAATTGCTTCATGATGTGCATAACCTAGTTGATCTGTCATATTTTGTTGAATCCTAGTCAATCTTGTGATTTCATCATTTTTATCAGATACCAAGACTTCAAGTTGTTGTTTCTCTCTTTGTAGATCTCTTGCTTTATCCTCGACTATCCTTAATGCATCTAGATTTTCAGTCATCTGTGTACTGAAATATTCATGTTCTCTTTTCATTGCTTTTAGTTGATTAGCCAATGCTTTGTTCTTTTCTTTCAACATTCCAATCATTTCTTCAGTCTCTTCAGATATACTATTGTCAGATGATGTCTCGATTTGTTCCACTAACTCTTGAGAATCCTGCAAGTCATCAGATAATCTTCTCCTTACTTTTAGAGATTTTTGCATTTGCCTTTGCATGTCTGCAATCACTTGATTTGCATTATCCGGCTCTTCTTGTAGATACACAATCCTCCGAGATTGTTTATAGCCTTCCATTGATAAGATCTTTCTCTTTAGGTAGTTAAACCCTTTTCCAAGATTCAAGCTCTGATACCAATTGTTAGGCCCAATATGGAAAGCTAATGTACTGAGAGGGGAGGGGTGAATTAGTACTCCAAAAATTTTCTTTTGTAATAACCTTATTGTTATACATAAACAAAATATTGCAGTAACATAAAACAGAACTATAATCAACAGATAACATTCATACATGATTCACTCCATAACACTTATATTTTGGTCATGCAAAAACTCTTGGTTAGAGAGAAAAACTGTGGTGGGGATGGCACCCACAACTTCACTACTGCAATAATAAAGAGTGCTCAGTTAGAGCTACATTTAGCTATTTCTGATAGCTTACCCTGTTAGGAGTATTAAGATCAGTTAGATCTACCTTGCTAAAGGATTTTACAACACTATATAAGTGTAGCACCTGGTTAAAGGATTTACAATTTATAGACTTGGTTAGAGTCTTTTACCCTGTTAAAGGTTTCTCTTACAACTTCAAAATATTACAATACAATCATTACAAATATCTGCAACTTTACATCTGAAATGCTGCAATAGATTCTATGTGCTCAAAATAAGATTACCTTGCCTATAGCATACCTCGATAACTCATAAAGTAACTCGGTAAACCCTTCTGTTTACTCTGTTCCTCGACTGTTCTTTGATAACCTTCTCGGTGACCTCTGTGTCTCTGTAACAGTCATAATACTCTGTGATTTCTCATGTATCACATAAGTCTTGCTTCATACACATATGCACACACATTTCTCACATTCACATATTATCATCTCATGTTTCCAACCCTAGAATCATGTTGTATATAAAGATCTCTTACAGCGGTGATCTGATTCATTGCCTTGATCTTACAAAAATATTCCTCGAATAAATAACCATGCAAAATATTTCATTAGTTAGATGACCTCAAAATTATACAAAATCTGTATGTGCAATTTCCAATGTGATAACGGTTCTGTGTGCCTCGATCTTGTAACACGTTTTCATATGTGTGTCCAGGTTCAATGAATTTGGTAACATGTTTAACTCGGTGTATTATCTTTACCGCTCGGTAGACATGAAACTTTACTCGGTAAACAGCTCGGTAAATACTAGGCTTTGTGACTATTTTCCATCTGTAACCGACTATATCGTTCATACCGACTTCTCTGTGTGTACCGACTGCATGATTCAATAATACTAACCGACTAGAATATAGAATGACTTTGTATATAAAACTAATGGCAATTTGATAAGTTGTAACACAAGCCCCTTACCAGGTAGCACCTAATGTAGCCATTGACTCATATCTAAGAGCTATTGACCCTTGGACTGCTATGTTCATTAAAAAGAGTGTTCCTCAAGATCAAAAGGATACCTTAGCGAAGGTCTTCACATTAGCAATTAGCATGAACCAAGAGTTGAATCAAACCCCAGGAGGGATTGGGTATAACCTACCCATAGGGGTTAATCAAGGAAATTACAATCAACTCCCAGGTATACCATCGTCTCTACCTGTAGGTGCCCCAACAATGAACCCCGTGCCAATTTATGCACCCCAACCACAAGCAAGTCAACAATTCACAGCTCAAGCATCGACTTGGCAAAATGATACCAATAACATTCCCACTCAAACGCAGTACGCTGGTCAGCCGCAAACTTGAAATCAACAATTTGACAATATGCATCCAACAAACCAAGTTCCAACTACAGCATCCGAGAATCAAGGATTCCATATATCTGCTGAAGTAGAGGCTTTAAAGAAAATGATCTCACAAGTTACTTCAGACTTGAGCCAGCTAAAGATGAATCCTCCAGGAGGATATAATCAATCCCAACCCTACAACAATTAGCGAAACTACAATAACCAGAACCAAAACCAAAGGTACAATAATAAACCTTATAATAGGCAATGGAATACGGGTCTGAATAACAGTGGGGTGAACCATGACCACCCGGATGCACGGGATAACCCAAATCATACACAAAGTGTTAACCTTGCTGATATGAATCTACTAACAAATTGGTGCAGGTTGCATGACACGACTTCCCATTCTGAGGTTAATTGTGCTTAGTTCGAGAAAATCATAAGAATTGCTCAAGCTGACTCTCAGCCCAAAGATTGTTCCAATGATGAACCGGATAAGGTTAATACTACCATGCTGGTTGATACTTTCCTATGTAAAGAGTTCCAAGCTGAAGTTGAAGGTGAACCATGTGTATACGACGCTCAGGCCTTTCAGACCAGGAACAACTATAATCTTAGAAGTCAAGGCAAGGCTTCGTTAACAGAGCCACCTCCTCCGACAGGCGGGTTTGTACCTCCGGACACTAATGCAAGCAACAATCCTCGTCCACCTCAAGCTTTCCAAGGAACACACCCTAAACAAGTTTAGGGGCAAGATTATGTTTTGAAAGGATCATTTGATGTTACTAAAGAGATGGGAAGGACTGCCACTACTATGTCCTTAATGGAAGTATTGAGATATTGCCCCAAATAGAAGAAGGCTCTCCTTAGGAAGTTGGAGATGTTAGAGTCACAGAGTAATGAGGTTAAGATGGCGGATTTTAATAAAGTTAATGCTAATGTTAGTAATGATGTAATAGAAAATCCACCATTTTTACTAAGTTTGAAGATATGTGGGAAGAATTTACATAACTGTTTGGTGGACTCAGGAGCTTCAAGAAATGTAATGCCTTACTCTATATGCCAACAACTTGGACTTCAACCAGTACGGGCGAATAGTAAGGTAGTACAATTAGACAAAATAGAGGTTAATGTCATTGGAGAATTGAAAGATGTATACATATAGTTGGGCACTGATCCTCGAATATCTCGCTATATTGACATTCAAGTGGTAGATATTCCAGAAGTATATGGGATGTTCCTCAGTAGAGATTGGTCCAAGACATTGGGAGGATATTTCTCAACTTGTTTTACCTACTTATGGCTTCCTTGGAAGGGGGTGAGCAACAAGATCCAAATTGATAGTGAGCCTAAATTGAAGAAATTGGTTATCGACTATGGTTCTCTCAATGAAGTGGCATTTGTTGAGGTAAGCCCAGGGGTTTATAGAGTCAATGAGATTCTTACTTTCTCTGCACCGACTCCTCCCCAATTATCTCAAACAGACAAGACCACATATGGAAGACAAGTCAAAGAGTTTACTACATCAATACAAAAAGGAATTTAATATTGGGAGACGCTATGAAAATACAAGATTTATTGCTTCCGAAATGGTGTCGGATACATCATGAAGAGCACTCGGAAGTCTCATGTATCCCATGTCAGAATGAGATTATAAAATTAATGAGTCTGGTTCCATGCGAAGAAGATAAGCACACCATTAATATGGGGGAAGTTCAAGGTCTAACTTGCAAAGGAATAGAGCCCCAGACAATGGGCCCTATAAGTAAGGTTCCCTTACCTAAAGAATCCAAACGGGAGATTATTGTAGTTGAGATCGTCATAGATGAGAAGGGAGGTATCCCTCCTGAGAAAGAGAGAGAACAAACACTATCTCAGCTCCAACCTCAATCAAAACCAGTTGTTCCTAAAGCTACCGAAGTGTTTATACAACCAAAAGTTGAACAAATTTAGCTATCACAAGACCTCGAGATTAAAGAGCAACAATTCCTGCCGGAAGATAGCCTAATCATTGACCCAAAGGTGAAAAATACGAAGAAACCAAAAGATGAAATATGGTTTTTAAAGTTTGATGGGTCAAGATCCAAACAAGGCAGCAGAGCAGGCGTAGAATTAACCAACCCAAAATGCAAAACTCTTTTAGCTTCTTACCGAATTCAATTCCCTTGTACCAATAACGTAACAGAGTATGAAGCTTTAATTAGAGGATTACTTTTCGCTCATAAGAAAGGAGCAAAGTGTTTAAAAGTGCAAGGAGATTTAGAGTTGGTGGTTAAACAAGTGTGAAGCCAGTACGCGTGCCATGACAAGAGGTTAGCAGCATATCGGAATAGAGTGTGGGATCTAATTGAAGATTTTGAAGCTTTTGACATTCAATTGGTACCTAGGAAAGTAAACGGGATACCCAATGCGCTAGCTGTAGCTGCTAGTACATTAGAACCAGTAAGCCAATCCCCTTTAAAGAATTTTTCGGTGGAATTAATCTCTGCACCTGCGGTGCCTGATAATATCAAACATTTCCAAGTTTTCTTGGATGATGCCCATATCTTAGCCTTTCTCGCCAATTCGGGGGCTTTTGAAGATCAAATAATTGATGAGGAAGATAGATCTGATGATTTCAATAATGAAGGTAACATGGATATTTTGAATTTGCCAACCAATGTTATTCCTAAAGGGATGGTCACCTTGGAGAGACTTTTCAATTCGGATCCGAGAGTAAAAGAGAGATTAACAACCAACTCGGATGCCAGAAAATAAGAGCCTCATAATATTGGTCCTGAAGGGCAAGAGAAAATTGTTTATATTGGGAAGATTTGCACTCAAAGCGAAAGAGAAAAGCTGATACAAATCTTGAAAGAATTCATCGATGTAATAGCATGGGGGTATGAAGATTTAAAGACATTTGCTACAACGATTATCACCCATGTGATTCCCCTAAAGCCAAACATAAAACCCTTCAGGCAAAAACACCGTCCGGTCAATGCACTGATAGAACCTTTGATCTTCAAGGAAGTGCAAAAGTTGCTTTCCGCTAAGATAATTTTTCTAGTACGACATTCTACTTGGGTTTCTAATCTAGTACCGGTACGGAAAAAGAATGGAGAAATACAGCTTTGCGTAGATTTTTTGTAATCTCAACAAAGCTTCTGAAAAAGATAATTACCCACTCCCCTCTTTGGATGAAGTGTTACAAATTGTGAATGGTTCACAAATGATGTCTTTTTTAGACAATTATTCAGGATATAACCAGGTGTTGGTAAATTATGAAGATTGTATGAAGATGACATTTACAACAAAGTGGGGAACGTATGCGTATAAAAGAATGCCATTTGGATTAATTAATGTTGGGGCAACCTTCCAGCGAGCAATGGACACAACATTCAAAGAACTGATTGGAAAATGCATTATTATTTATATGGATGATTTGACGATATTTTCTAAAATCAAGGAAGATCACCCAGACCATCTCATAAAGGTGTTAGAAAGGTGTAGGAGATATGGGATTTCCCTTAATCCCAAGAAATGTGTGTTTGGAGTGGCTGAAGGAAAGTTACTGGGCCACGTAATTTCTGAGAGGGGGATCTCTATAGACCCAGATCGGGTAGAAGCATTATTAAAAATACAAATGCCTGGTAGTAAAAAAGAGATGAGATCTTTCTTCGAAAAGATCAATTTTGTGAGAAAATTCATTACTGGATTGCAGAAATAGTCAAGCCTTTGAATGAAATGATGAAGAAGGATGCTAAGGTCGAGTGGACAACTAAAGCAAAAGAGGCTTTCGCCCAGATCAAGAAATCCATCGTTGAAGCCCCTATACTAACTAGCCCAGATTATACATTGCCATTCTACATATATTCTTTTGCTTCACTACACTCAGGAGCAGCTATTTTGACGCAAAGGCAAGCAGGAGACGAAAAGCCTATTGCATTTATGAGTTCTCCCTTTAAGAGTGTTGAGGTTAGATACTCTGCTCTTGAAAAACAAGCCTTTGCATTGGTAAGAGCAGTCAAGAAGTTTAGACATTACATCGTGAGGAGTAAAATTTATGCGATTGTCCCTGACCAAGCAGTAAAGTCACTACTCATGCAGTCTGAACTTGGAGAACAACGAGGGAAATGGATGTGATATTGCAAGAGTTTGATTTAGAGATGCATCCAATGAAATTGGTTCGAGGCCAAGGATTGTCTCAGGCCATGGCGACTGACATCCCTCAAATCTAGCGCCAACAGTATACATTGGAGTCATTCACTCAAGACCCCTGGTACACCGATTTAGTGTTTATATTGCTGAATAATAGATGTCCTGAGAGGTTGACAGCCATGCAAAGATGAGCATTAAGGCTCAAATGTGCCAATTATATGATCAAAGATTTGACACTTTATAGGAAGAATTATGAAGGTATCTACCTTTGGTGTTTGGATCATCAAGAAGCTCGTAAAATGATTGAGGAATTTCATGGCAAGTATGGCACAAGTCATGGGTCAGTGGATGCTACTGCACATCAAATCTTGAAGGCTGGGTATTATTGGCCTAGCATATTTAAGGATATGCATGAACATGTTCGTCATTGTCATACGTGCCAAACTGCGGCCTCCTGAGAAAGAAATCCTGCCATGCCTCTCCAACCAGTGTTCGAGGTAAGGCCTTTTGCTCAATGGGTGTTGGATTTTGTAGGTGTTATTAACCCTAACTCATCTGCAGGACATAAGTTTATTCTTACAGCAACAGATTATTGTACCCGATGGACAGAAGCCATTGCATGCCGAAATGCTATTGCCGAGGTAGTCCTGAAATTTATTGAAGAACACATCGTCACCAGGTTTGGTATGCCGTTTGCTTTGGTATGTGACAATGGCCCTGCTTTTACTTCCGCACAATTGATGCAATGGTCATATGAATATAAAGTGATTTAAAAAATTTCATCCAATTATTACCCACAAGGTAATGGGGTAGCTGAATCCACGAACAAGAACATCCTAGATGTCATCAAGAAGCTCCTTGAGAAGAACCCTAGAGATTGGCATAATCAATTGAGATACGCCTTATGGGTTGATCGAACCAAAGTAAAAGCTGCCTTGGGAACTTCCCCATATTATCTTATTAATGGCTAGACCCCTGTTTTCCCAATTAACTTGCAAACACCGGTCCTCCAATTAATGAAAGAGCTTGACATTAAGGATCAGGTAGAGGTTCGCCTCTTAAATTTACTAAGACTTGATGAAAAAAGGATTAATACGCTACAACACTTTGCCAAGCACTAGGCCATTGTTAAGCGATGGTTTGATAAAAAGGCCAAGGTGAAAGCTTTTTGGATCTCTGACCTAGTCCTATTGTGGGACAAGGCCAAAGAAAAGAAAGGTGATCATTACAAATTTGAAAGATTGTGGCTAGGTCCTTACCAAATAGCTGAAATCTTAGGTGAAAACACTTTTAGATTGAGCTCGTTGACTGGAGAACTGGTACCATTGCCCATTAATGGCCAATTCCTTAAACACTACTTTGATTAAATCCTCAATCAGGTTGGACCTGTTGTATATAGTAGTTAGTTGTTTCTCTGTTTGGTTGTGTTTCGTTGGGCCGTGTTGTGTGTTCTTCCTTTTGTTTTCATTTTCTTTTCTTTTTGTTCTTTTGTTTGTTGAGTCGGGGGATATGTTTTGTCTTAAAGATTCTGAGAGGAACTAGGTATCCTTTGTATAACATCTTGCCAAATTCTGAGAGACTTCAACTCTCTGTTATTTAAAGTTTCATTGTCATTTGGTTGAGTTTGAAACCTTTGTCTATACTCGTTCAAAGTGGTATATAATCATTCCAATATGACACGAGTTTTCGACTTTCAATTTGGAAAAGGTTAGCTTGATAAACTCAACACTAACTTCACATTAAGATACATCAGAAAAGTTTTGTGAGATAGTAGATAAACTGGTATCAAGTGAAAAATCCAAAGTCAAGGTGTTTCACATTATCCACCGTGGCTCCCAACCCAGGTATTGAACTTCAATGTTTGAAAGTTGCTTAAGAGATTATTTAAGAAAGAAGTCATTCTCTATATCCTAATATTCTACATAATCCTAAAGAAAAAAAAAGAAAGAGAAAGAAATGATCCTCTTAAAACAACTCAAATGGGTGTTTCAAGTAACCTCCACCGGGGCTATGGATGCCTGGTTGGCAGTGGAGCACTGCTTGACGGGAGCCAGAGGTATCTCTGTCAGGGCTATAGATGCATGACTGGCAGCAGAGCTATGCCCAGGATAACCTTGCACGAAACACGGTTAATGACTTTACTTATGTAGCTTGCACCTAGTTTCCTCTGATTATCTACATTATTGAAATGGTGGGGTAACAAATCATACGCACACACTTAAGGGTTGATCATGTCTATTTCTCATCTTGGTTGTTTGTTCACTACTTACTCATCTTGAATTTTTATACATCTTTTTGAATGATAATAGCCTTACGTGTCGGGTTAACCAAAGATTCTGAAATTCTAAATTGCCTAAAGTCATTTTTCCCAGATAGTCGCCATTTGTTATGCCTAGCATATCTGTTTCCTCAATTAGTCTCCTTGAGTCAAAATGTGGCCCCCTCTTTTTTTCTTTCTTTCTGGTTTTACCTCAGAACTCCCGAGTCCCAGAGTCCTGAGGTCCTTTTTTGTTTTACCTCGGTACTCTAGAGTTCCGGAGTCCTGAGGTCCTTTGTCGTTCCGACCTCGAAACCCCGAAGTCCCGGAGTTTTGAGGTCTTGGGTCTTTTGACCTCGGAACTCCGGAATCCCAGAGTCCTGAGGTCCTCTTTGTCTTTTGACCTTGGAACTCCGGAGTCTCGGAGTCCTGAGGTCCTCTTGTCGTTCCAACCTCGAAACTCCGGAGTCCCGAGGTCATTTTGTTCTCCTCTTGTCGTCCTGACCTCGGAACCTCGGTGTCCCGGAGTCTTGAGGTCGTGTTTATGGTTCTCGTACAGATGGGTTTTCGGGAGGCTATATACGAGTTAATGAACTTTTAAGTTCATTTGTACAATCGAACTTCTCCTCCCTAGCTCCAAGTCGCGAACCTCTTGTCTTTCGAGTCTCTCTCTCTCTCGACGTTTGTTGGTTTTTTGATTCACCAGGTTGGTGAATCTTCCCTCCTTGCGTGTTTTTTCTTGTTTGCTTGTCCTTTTTTTTTTTTTTCGTTGTTCTTTTCCTTTCTTGTTTTGTTTTTGGGCATGCCCTAGTTTCCACCTCGGAACCCCGGGTCCCCGGAGTTCCGAGTTTCATCTTCATTTCCACCTTGGAACCCCGGGTCCCCGGAGTTCCGAGTTTCATTCTTCATTTCCACCTCGGAACCCCTAGTCCCTGGAGTTCCGAGTTTCTTCTTCATTTCCACCTCGGAACCCTAGGTCCCTGGAGTTCCAAGTTTCATCTTCATTTCCACCTCAGAACCTTGGGTCCTTGGAGTTCTGAGTTTCATCTTCATTTCCACCTCGGAACCCTGGGTCCCCGGAGTTCCGGGTTTCATAGCTTTCTACCTCAGAACCCTGGGTCCCCGGAGTTCCGGGTTTTCACTTCCATGCCACCCCAGACCCCCGGAGTTCCGGGTTATTTTCCTGCATTCCTACCTCGGGACCCTGGGACCCCGAAGTCCTAAAGTAGATTAATATTTATGTTTAGCATTGTGGACTAAGACTTGGATTTTGCCTGCAGGTTCCAGGGGTTAGATGGAGGCATCCGCTAACAAGAGGGGCAAGGAAATTGATAGACTGCTAGCTACCATGAAGTACCAATATCAAGGACAGGTTCATGTATCGAAGCTGGATGATCAAATTAGATGGGTCATAGACACTGAGGTGGGACATATAGAGATTGGGGATATTGCAACCCAATTAGATAATCCTAGCCTAGATGCTCTCCACCGAAGAATTAAGAGACACCAGGAAGTGCACGGGTGCAAATGGAAAAACTATTATCGACTTATCTCTAGATATGCTGGGATTCGTCATTGGAATCCCAAATAGGGAAGAAGCATTCTTACTCACTGAAGAAGAGGCCTTGAAGGCATGGAACGACAAGGTATCCGCCAGCAAAAGACACATGTATACCAACTGGCTGGAAGAGGAGAGGAAAACAGGGCTCAAGGCTACAGAGATCCTAAGGGTTGACTTCAAAGAGCCTCAGAGAGACTTGATTATCATGCTCAACAGGGCCTTCGACAAGCAAAACTGCAAACACTTCCATCCCTGGATGTTCCAGTTTATGACCACCATTCTAATAGGGAAACAATACTTTGACTGGCCACAGATCCTCTCTGACAACATCTGTAGGCAAATGAAAGAAGTGCAGCAAACACAAAAATTCTTCTTCACATCATATGTCATCTGGGTAGCTGCCAGAGCTGGAAAATTCCCAGGCCTACAAGTGGATGGGCAATTAAGGGAGAAAGAGGGACAAAAAAAGATATGGGAATATTATTCCCAGCTTACTCTGAAAAATGCAAAGACACACTTTAATAGGGTTAACGATGCTTTTATCTTCCCTATAATTATTAAGTTGACTGGAGACACCGGATACCGAATTAGCCCTAAGGCTATGGCTATCATACGGGAGTGGGCGTGTTGGTTCATCCAAAACCCACATTCCACCTACATCAGAGTTAGTGGATTCACAGGGAATCCAATGCTGATGCCTCGTTATTGCAATGATAGGGTGATCCTGTTGGAATATCTGAGACAACTTGTAGGCCTCCAATCACTCTTATCATCGAAGCATAAAATAGGAATTGATTTCTTGGTGTCCATTGGGTACTTCGCCTACTCTAAAATACAAGTGGTGAAATCGGTCGAGCAAGAGCTTCAGGATTTGAATCTGAAATAATATAATCATACTAGGGAGTTTTATGATCCCTACGGGAAGCTTGAGTAAACTATGCCTAAGGCATATGAGGGGCATAGGCCTAGCTTGGAAGACTTCTAGGCCAATTTGCAGGACAACTTTGAAGTCAGAGAGAAGAATTATAACAGGTTGTCCGTACCATAGATTAGAGACTTTGGTATCGAGACCAACCTCCCTAAAGACCTGAGAGATGATGGAGAGTTACTCGATCCAATTTATAAAGAATCAGGGATAGACAAGAGGCCCCTCTCCCTAGTAAAATGGTTTGCAAGCGAGGAGACAGATATGGAAAAGATTTCCCAGGTGGTCATCAACATGACTAAGCAATGGTTGAGCCAGAGGGTAAGGCCGAGCATATAAAAGGTGAAAAAGAAGGAATCCAGATTAGGGGTACCTCAGTCAAGAGGCCACAAGGAGTATGCCAGAAAGACAAGGTCAACCTCAAGGCAGAATACCTCCATCGACCCAGGTGAGGAAAAGGAACCACCTTTTAAGTAGACCAAGACTGGGAAATAATATTGTCATGAGGACACAACACCTAGAAATGAAAGCTTACAATAAAAGCCAATATTATTTTTAGGTCCATAATAGATTCACATCCATAAACAAGTGTAGGCTCTTGGGTCTTTCTATTGAAATCGTCATCAAAGAGTAACCATCTCAAAACATGATCCTAAAAAACTTGAGATTGCATAGCCTCATCCAAGTCTCTCTAGTCTCCATGAACATCCACCAATCAATTCATGCTAACTTGAAATACAACCTTATAAAATCATAAAGATCCAAGCAAATGATTAAAACTCAAAAACAAACAAAACCAACAAAACCATTGTCATAGTTAGAACAATAAGATTAGGAATGCATTATGACATCATTATCTAACATCTCCTTAAAAGAAGATCATATTCTCCAAAGAACATATTATAAATTGACAACACACCAAAGACTCAAAAGTCTTCCATGGCAAAACAAGATGTCACCTCCAAACCACATGAAGATAATCATCCATCATCAAATGATGAATCCACATCACTGCCAAAGCGCCCATTGAACTGTGTAACCAACCTCTCTAGGAATTGTGGTAACCATCTCCTAACTGAAGATCCTTCGTGGTCTCAACATGATCAAAGAACTCAACAGGATGAGATCTCAAAGGGAAGAGTCTAACCACAATCTCAAAACCAAGAAGGTGTAATATATCACATCCTTTGTCTATAGAACCAAAGATGTCAAAATATCACTACATTCTAAAGGGAGCTTCACATGATACTAATACCCATTAAAAATGATCATCCATATTATAATCAAATATTGCCAATGACTCACTACACATTTCAACAACATGAGCGTAGAAGTGAAATATTGAAATAAAGCAGTTAGAACACATTATGTAAATGCATTAGTCTCCCCTTGAAAGTGATACCAAATTATACATGACATCATGAACATCATTATGTTGGAGTAATAGTTTTGACTATTTACATCTACTTAAGCACAACTTAGATAACCAACTATATTTATCATTTCCTAAGTATCTTGGTAGTTGTATTTGGGTTCCTAAGTTGTTGCACCTACCCTTTGCCTACTCTAACACTTGATTAATTCTCTAATCTTTCCTTTGCCTTTATAAGAAAGGCTCTTATACATTTGTACTCACCTCAATACACTTTATTCATTGGTGAAATAGTATTCTCTTGTGTTGCTTCTCTCTTGTGTGTGAAGATGGTGTGCAAATTGGGTTCCTGGGTTGGGTGGAAACACCAACATGGTATCATAACCATCTTTGTTCCAACTCCTTCCAATTGTTTGAGAGTTTTCATCATTTTTAAGTTGAAGTCTAGGCTAGTGGAGGAGGATGTGATCTATTGATCCTTGTGTGTAGCTTGCAACCTGTGGTTCTAGTGCAAATTGGTGGTTTCTAAAAGTTCTGTAGATTTGGCAACCTTGGCTAACTGGATATCTCTTAGTAATTGTTTTTTGACCAATGTTGATCCTAGGAGGTCTTATTGCTCTGATCCAATGCAACCCTCATTTTCCTACTCGTTGGTTTGAGACTACTAATTTTCTTGATGAGGCGCTTATTGTTTCTACTAGCTTTGAAGAATGTTGTGGGTTTCTTAACCCTAAGATGACTATGCTTTCATCCGCTAGCAGTATTTGTTTCATTGCCCTGAAATTATTTGTGTAGACACCTAAAATTGTCTCATGCTGCAAACACCAATTTTACTAATTATTCCTCTATAAAAATTAATTATTTAATTAATCTAATTTTATTCTTTAGAATTTATATTCCCCTTTCATTTTAAATTAATTAATCAACTCCCTCTTAAAATGAATTAAATAATTAAATAGTTTAATTAATCTCCATTATTTACTTTAATTAAATGATCTTTATTGTTCCAATACCAAAAACATCAGCAAGTCAAGTGTTCACACTTGTACCAACTCCTCAATCTTCAAAGGTTCAAGAGCTTAGATCATAAATCAAAACAATGATGCAAGGATTTGGGAATAAACTAGTTTCAATCAAAAGACAGATGCCATAGGCTAACAAAGGTCCCTACCACCCATCAAATCAGAATTATCACCAGAGGTCTAACTTTCAAGGGCAAAATCAATGGAGTAATGCTAGATCCTTGAATAGTTTAAATCATGTTTCATGGTTGTATACATATGCATATGTGGTTTGTTGAGGTAGGGAATTGCAGGTACAAGTACCGTGTAGGTACGGGGCATCATCTCCACCTGGCTTCACAGGTCTAAACGTACCTTATTGATCCAATGGAAGTGGAGGAGATAGTTGTAAGGCGATACTTTTTAACCCTAATCTTGCTCAAAGTGAGCATCATCAATCGTTCGTCAATTCCCTATGTCTAGTATGCAGGTCATGTGTTTATTTGGTTTACTTGATTTGCGTGTTATGCATTGTGAAATTAACTATTAAATCTTAAAGCGTTTAATTAGTTAATGTATTTTATTTGCATATTTAAATAAAGAGATAAAAAAGTTAATTAGACCCCTTAGTATTATAAATTGTTAAATCAATTGGTTCAATTGATTAAATTAGGGAATTTGATTAATGGTTATTTTAAAATGTGAAATTAAATGTGTATGCATTTTCAAAAGATTAAATAGAAATTGGAAAAAAAAAATCTTCCTCATTAACTTTTGAAATGAAAATTTTATCTTTAATTTAAATTAGAAATGGAATTTTGAGGAGAAAGGTATTTTTCGAAATACACTTTATGAAAAAAGTTTTGATTGGTTAGAAATAATTTTAACCTAGAATAGACTTTAGGTTGAAATTTTTCTATTTATCTATGTTTTTCACAGGGAGAAGGAAGAAAGAGTTTTTGGAAATCTCCATGTGTTTGAAGTCAGTTGCAGACTCATTTTAGTTTTGTTAAAAATGGAAAGGTAGCATTTAAATTTGGAATTTAAACCCCTTTAGTTATTTTCTATTTCCCAATCATTTCTAAATTTTTTGAAAAAAATTAGTTTCAAGTTGAAATTTGTGAATGGTTGTTCACTGTGTGTTTGGAAAAACATTTCATTTGTGAAGTTTTCCATTTGTTTATAAAATAAAAAATTAGTTTATATTTTGTGTTTTAATTTGGAGAAAGTTTGAAATTGATTGAATTTCAGCCTTGTATGGGGTTAGGATGGCAAAATTTGCGCAGATTTGGTTGACTGGAAGTGAAATTGTTTTCAAAAAAATTATTCATCCTCTGTTATTAACTCATAAAATTTCTAAGTTTACTTTATTTTGGGGGTTTGATTTTAAAAGTATTATTTAAAATAAAATAAAATTTGCTATTACTATTTTGACTCAAAAAATTTCCGAGTGTATATTTTCTGAGTTTATGTGTTTTTGGAAATTGTGTTTGTTAAAAGAAATTTTAAAAATAATATAAAAAAATTTAATTAAAAATTAAATTTGATGTGAGTTCGGGGAGCCAGGCTCGACCCTATCTTCATGATTGGGGGCTGCCCATGTGGGGTGCGCTACTCACATATGTGAGACACCGATGCCTCACATGTGTATGTATATATATATATATACATACATATATATACATACATACATATATATATATATACATATATATGTATATATATGTATACATATATATGTATATATACATATATATGTATATATATATACATATATATGTATATATATATACATATATATGTATATATATATACATATATATATATATATACATATATATATATGTATATATATATATATGTATGTATGTATATATATGTATGTATATATATATATATGTGTGTGTGTGTATATATATATATATATTCATTTTAGTTTTAATTTTTTTTAAAGTGATAAAATCTATATTTTTGGGAAATTTAAATCGATATGTTATTTTGGAAAAAAATTAAAAAAATGATTGTTTTATTTTGGGAAAAATATAAATAATAGATGAATAAGTAAATAAGTTAATTTATTATTTTATATGTATAGCAACTATGTATAATTATATAAATGAGATTTAGTTTTTAATTTGTAGTGAGATGGTGATTTTATTTATATGATGTAATTTGAATTATAGGTGAATTAGAGAACCTTGGTCGACTTGTATTTTAAATGAAATGGAAAAATTATTGTCAATTTAGATAAGAGAAGATACGTGTTTAATTACTGTATTCCCATTTGTTTTTGAAACTGTAAGTCCTTTGTCGAATGTATCAGATATTGTCATGCGGTTGTCTTCATGGCTGTGATTATTTCTTATCAAGGATTTGTCTATTAGTTAACCTTGTGTGAGGGTTGATTTGGCCAAGTGGTTTTCTATTGTTTTGTACTCCGTGTACTACTTCATGTTATACCTTGGTTTTGGGAATTCATATGATTTTTTGGTTAAGTGTCATATGGGAGAGTGGCTTTCGATTGGAAGCCATGCCCAAAGTCATTAGCAAGGTAAACCATCAAAAATTTGCTTAAGTGATAACTTAATAATATGTAGGGGGCTTGGTAGATGAAACACTAAGTAAGATAATTATGCCTCACTCATGGTTGAGTGCTAGTACTGACTCAAGGTGCAGTGAGAAGGCCTGGAATGAGAAACCAACAACCTTGTCATCACAAAAGGATTGTTTGGGTCCACATGAGACTTGGATGGTGCCGAAGGTTTGGGAGAGGTTACCAGGGTAACCCAAGATGGGGGTCGGGACCTATTGAGGCCTGCCATGGTAACCATACCAAGCTATGTGATGACACTCTTCCCTTATGGTCACTAGTATGTAGTCTTGTTGATTTCACCTGATTTTGATGTGCAATCATGTTCTGCGAGTGTTACTTCATCTGTGTCTATCTGATGGTGTGTGTTCGACCGTGTGTGAGTGCATACCATGAGGTTGCTAGTGGGTCTTATTCCTATCTCCTAGCATGGTCAGGTGGTAGTGCCACGTTTCATCGGGTGTGTTCGTCCCTTCTTGCGGGAGTGGGCTTCACAGGTGTTCCAGTTGTGCTTAGATTCGAGTATTTCGTTATCCTCTTGGATCCCTTTTGTCATGGATCATTCTTTGTATATCATGGACCTTTTATGGTCAGTTGTAATTATTAAATTGTATGTCTTCATGGCAAGATGTAAATTGTGATGTAAACATATCTGATTTAATAATTGAGTGATTATTGGAATGCAATGTAATTTCTACCTTATGATGCAAATGATGTATGAATGAAAATTTAATGTAATGCATATGTTTCGTTTGAATATTAGATGTAATGTAATGGTTAGTTTCCTAATGAATGAACTTAATCACGTTTTCTATATTTAAGACTATTGGATGAATTAACCATAGATTATGTGTAATTCTGTTTTTAAGTTTAATCAAATTAATTGGAATAATTCTTCTTGGCAACGTTAGTGGTAAACCTAGTTAACCAAGTTGGGAAATCCTTTACGTGTTAAGTCTTCCGTTGTACAAACTAAACTTATGTTAACTCAATGTATCATTAAACTTATTAAGTCAATAAAAAAAAATTATTTGCACTCTTATCTAGTGATTTAGTTTTATCCTTTCAGGCTTTCCTTGCGGGGCGTTACAATTGGTATCAGAGCCCAAGTTTCAACACTAGGTACTCTAGTTTTAAATTGAGCCCATTAAATTGAGCTATCATATGTTCTAGTAAGCCTTTTGGTTACCAGTAAGGGTTTTATCGGCAGTGCTTCGTTGAAGATCTTTTGATGAATTCCATAAGTGGTGTTGGTGCGACTTCTAAATTTTTTTTAGGATGCTGATGGTTATTGTGTCTGTGTTCCAATTGATTGGTGGTATCTCATTTGGCTTATGGCAACCTATTTTAGGTTTGATCTTATTCTACTAGGTTATGGACTGGTTTATGTAACGTGTTGGTGGATGCTTACGATGTGTTACCGGTCGGATTTATTATTTGTTTAATATTGTTTCGATCTTTTTCCAACTTGGTTTATCATTGGTTTGTGGGTTTATTGTATTATCTTTTAGGTGGCTAACTTAATTGTTTAGGTCCCAGGTTGGTATAAATATGATGTAAGATCTCTTTGTAGATCATATGCATGGCGTGGGATTATGGTTATGGGATTATCTGTGTTCGAATAAAGTTGTAATCATATGCAGAGGATTTGGTGGATCATAGGTGATCGAATTGGATTTGTGTAAGAGGTTTAAGACCTCTGGCATTGAGCTTAACCAGAACTGTACTCAAGCATAGGAGATGCTACTCTTGCAGTTCATTCTTATTTCCAGATTGTAGTCTAGATATCTTTTGTAGAAAGTGAGGCTCCTTTTGTGATGAGTAGTATGCTCTAGGATGTTGGCCTTCCTGCATGTGTAGGCTCCTTATTGTAATCACATACTTACTGCAGAAGTATTATCTGACTGTGGGTAGGCTTCCCACCATGGTTTATCCCTTTACCGAGTTTTCCATGTACAATTCAATGTGTTATGTGTTGTGGATGCATGGTGTTTGGTTTATAGTTTATGTTGGTGCTTAATTGATATATTTTTTATTCCAGTATTTGGTTTATGCATTCCGATAAAAGGTTTTGTGTGCTTAAAGTTTCATAATCTATTAACAACTGATTCACCCCCCCTCTCAGTTGTTCACCAGTTATCCTAACATAAGGTCTATCCATATAGCCACCTTGTAATTTCTAGCATCCTAACTCTTCATCCAGTCATAGGACGTGACTTTTGAAAGTGGAGGCTAGTTACTGATGATCATGAGAGAATATTACATGGTATCTAAGAGCGGGCTGAACCACTTGACTTGAACTAGACGTAATGTATATGTTTGCAACTTTTGTAAAGGTTGAACAATTTGACATTTATAAATGCCTTAAGGGGATGTGGTTAAGACATGGCTCAAGGGAATGCTTTAAATTCTTATGTTGCATGTATGTGTTATTGTTTAAAGTTTTATGAAATTTTCATTGTTGTTATTTAATGGACCTTGAATAAGGGGATGCCATTATCTATAAATGATTTATAAATGTCTTAAGGGGATGTTTAATTAGGAAATGGCTTAAGGGGGTGATTTAAATTCTTATGCATGATATTGTTAAAAATGAAGTTTTATGAAATTAATAGGTGGTTCATCTTTTTCAAAATTATAATCAAGTACATCTTGGGGATGTCATTACCTATACATGATTTTTAAATGGCTTAAGGGGATGATTTAAATTCTTAAGCATGACATTGTTAAAAATGAAGTTTTATGAAATTTTCATTGTGCAATTTAATTTAATATATTGTTCATCTATTTCAAAATTGTATCAAATATAGCTCTTAACTATTTAAAGCATTAAAATTTCAAATGGAACTTAAGGGGATATAATTAGGACATGTCTTAAGAGGATAATTTAAGATCATCATTTAATATTTCATCAAATGTATGCATGTATGTATAATCTATTAATGCATGCATGTACATACATGCATATATGTATAAATGTACATATTCAATCATCAATGTATGTATTTAACATCAAACAATATGTCAAATCTATATAAATTAGATCATCAAATGTATATAGATCATCAAACATGTAAAACATATAAAGTAGATCATCAAATGTACATGTATAACATCAAACAACATGTCAAACATATAAATCAAAGATCATCAAATGTATATCTAGATCATCAAACATGTCAAATGTATATAAACTAGATCATCAAATGTATGTAATGTATCAAACAACATGTCAAACATATACAATCAAGATCATCAAATGTATCTATATATGATATCAAACAAAATGTCAAAAATGTGTATAAAATAGATCACCAAATGCCTAGCTAGATGACCTGGCACCATGTTCATCATGACAACCCTTAATGGTGCGATCCTCTGAATGACTATCCTGCTCTTAAGGATGAACCGATCCTTGCAGATAAAGCGATAAATATAGACACATGTTAAATAAAATATACATTAAATGTATAAATTATAATCATTTAAAAGAATGTATGTACATGTGTCTAAATTTAAAACTCACATGTCCATTGGTGGTCACATCATCAATTGAGTCTCGCTGACGTACACGATTAGACCTCAAGGCAGGAGTAACAAGAGGCATCTCCACCTACAAAAATATATATATTTACATGATTCGAATTTGAATGTAGTTAAAACTTATTTAAATTATAAATTGGAAATTCGTAGCTCATGAGCATGATGCTAAATAAAATTTACTTGTGTAGAAGGTGGCACATGATAGTACTCAAACTCTCTAGCCATGATCGTGTCCACTAAAATATCAATATGTTGCTTAGTCTCATGCAGGCTCAAATCTACATCTGCATCATGTGTGGCCATCACCTGTCCCAATAATGATAAATACAAGGGACTATGCAACTAAGATGGCATCAACAACAATTCTGAACGTGTCAACAAATCCGTATAACCTGTCGTCATCATGTTGAAGTCAACATCCTCCAAGCTAAGATCAGACGTACGATGTGTTGCACTCTCTAAAGGATTTGTACCTTGTGCCTCTCCCTTTGTGTCAACAGAAAAATAGTCTATAGGTGGATCCTGATGTGCACTAATGTTGGGGCCACCTGGCTGATAAGACCGATGAGACCTTGAATGTGGCTCATGATAGATGGAACCCACACGACCTCTGACCTCTGCTATAGGGATATGATGCTCTGATGCAATGAATGCATATGCATTGAAAATATCCTCAACTAGACTAATCAGAGTAACACGTGTCATGTCTCTTGTAAGACCATCTAGGTTAGCAAGCAAAGGGATACCCACTCCATCATAAGGATCATCTGAGCTACTGCTAGGGTGTGTTGCACATGAAGATCTATAGCACATGATAGTACTCAAACTCTCTAGCCATGATCGTGTCCACTAAAATATCAAAATGTTGCTTAGTCTCATCCAGGCTCAAATCTACAATCTGCATCATGTGTGGCCATCACGTGTCCCAATAATGATAAATACAAGGGACTATGCAACTAAGATGGCATCAACAACGATTCTGAACGTGTCAACAAATCCGTATAACCTGTCGTCATCATGTTGAAGTCAACATCCTCCAAGCTAAGATCAGACGTACGATGTGTTGCACTCTCTAAAGGATTTGTACCTTGTGCCTCTCCCTTTGTGTCAACAGAAAAATAGTCTACAGGTGGATCCTGATGTGCACTAATGTTGGGGCCACCTGGCTGATAAGACCGATGAGACCTTGAATGTGGCTCATGATAGATGGAACTCACACGACCTCTGACCTCTGCTATAGGGATATGATGCTCTGATGCAATGAATGCATATGCATTGAAAATATCCTCAACTAAACTAATCAGAGTAACACGTGTCATGTCTCTTGTAAGACCATCTAGGTTAGCAAGCAAAGGGATACCCACTCCATCATAAGGATCATCTGAGCTACTGCTAGGGTGTGTTGCACATGAAGATCTATAGCACATGATAGTACTCAAACTCTCTAGCCATGATCGTGTCCACTAAAATATCAATATGTTGCTTAGTCTCATCCAGGCTCAAATCTACATCTGCATCATGTGTGGCTATCACGTGTCCCAATAATGATAAATACAAGGGACTATGCAACTAAGATGGTATTGACAACGATTCTGAATGTGTCAACAAATCCATATAACCTGTCGTCATCATGCTGAAGTCAACATCCTCCAAGCTAAGATCAGACGTACGATGTGTTGCACTCTTTAAAGGATTTGTACCTTGTGCCTCTCCCTTTGTGTCAACCGAAAAATAGTCTATAGGTGGATCTTGATGTGCATTAATGTTGGGGCCACCTTAGGGCTGATAAGACTGATGAGACCCTGAATGTGGCTCATGATAGATGGAACCCACACGACCTCTGACCTCTGCTATAGGGATATGATGCTCTGATGCAATGAATGCATATGCATTGAAAATATCCTCAACTAAACTAATCAGAGTAACATGTGTCATGTCTCCTGTAAGACCATCCAGGTTAGCAAGCAAAGGGATACCCGCTCCATCATAAGGATCATCTGAGCTACTGCTAGGGTGTGCTGCACATGAAGATCTATAGCATCGATGACTCATCAAATACTGGTCGACTCAATCACTGGATATTGAAGTGGTCATAGCTACAATGTCATCAACTCTATCAATGGCCTCTCGGAGTTGGGTACTAACCAAGGTACAATAGCGGGTGCCCTCTGACCAACAACAACCTTATGTGTTGGAATCTATCAACCAACTTGATGAGAAGGGTCCCTGTCAGCAAGCCTACCACGACCCTAACCTAGATATGATGTCAAATCATTGTACTTAACATTATGTTGCAATGCACCTCATCAAACAATTGCTGTGCAAAATAGAGTTGGAATTTGGTCGTTATTTGGATAACAACAATGTCTAGCAAAGAAGCATGGGTATATTTTGGCAGCCATCGCAACATCCTTGCATCTAGTGACTTGATATCCCTTCACCACATTTTTTCCCCAATATGATAGAAAACAACATTCTTTCAGAGTTTTTTTAGACACTAAACTCTGAACTTGAAAAAGGGACAAACCCCTACAAACCTCTTGTCACTTCTTGACAAGAATAGCCTGTATAGCATCTATAGAATAGGCACTAGTGCCCTAAATGTCATCCCCAATTTTCACAAGGCCGTCAAGAATACTCTGAAAAGTGTTCTTATAAATACTTGTGTTACTACTACTATTTATCAAGGCTCTCAATTTCTCTATCTCAATGTTTGTTCGTGAAAACAGTTCCTGTGGTGGAATTGCCTTATCTACCATGATATCTAGATAATATAGATAGGTACACCTAAAGGATAATTTAATGTCAAGCCCTAGACAATTACTTGATACACTCAAACTCATTCTAAGATAATATTTAAATGTACATGTACTAAAATTCAATTTAATAAATTCTAAATGTACTTTTACAAATTTCTAGCTCAATCTCAAATAAAATATGCAATCAATTTCATATTATCTAGTAGTAGATCTAAAAAAATTGAATACGTTGTGCACATGAGAACATAACATGCATGCATTGATATGTAATGTATGCATCGATTTCATAAATTTGAATGTGTGAATGTGTGTGTGTGTGTGTGTGTGTGAGAGAGAGAGAGAGAGAGAGAGAGAGAGAGAGAGAGAGAGAGAGAGAGAGAGAGAGAGAGAGAGAGAGAGAGAGAGAGAGAGAGAGAGAGAGAGAGAGAGGGGATCTAGATCTCGAACAATTTGGTGGTGGGCATTGAATCTACAACTTTAAATATGGATATTAGTTTGAAAGGTAGTTGTTTGTCATTATTTTCTTAGAGGATTCGAGGTGGAACAACTCTAAAATAGCCTTATGAAATACCGCTCACTTGTAAATATACCAAGGTCAAAACATAAGTTTTTTAGGAGATCTTTAATATGATGAGAATATGCAAATAAAGAGGTCACATTTTAACAAAGATGTGTTTGGTTAATTTGTAGTTCTTTCATTGGTAAACTATATTTCATGTTTTGATAATTAGAAAAAGACATTGAATTTTTTTGTTAATTTAAAGAGTTTAAATCTCTTAAATATATTTATATATATAATATAAATATAAATTTAAGAAACTTTATTTTTTTTAAAGTTTACTAAAATCCTCAATTTTTTTCTTCTAGAATGCAGCAAATGCCTCCATCTTTTAAAAAGTCACGTGCATGGTAAAATGCATAGCATCATACATACCAGGTGCTATTTTTTCTGCTGGATGGCTGGCTGGCTCCTGTCCAGTGGGAATATATGGAGAGATGTTAATATTTAGAGATGAATATTTTCATGCAACTTCCATTTTGAGTCGAGTTTGAGTAGATTTAATTCAAAATGTGCCTAGTGGGAATGGAATTTGTATTCAAAGTGCAGATTCTATCCATTTTGAATCGATTTGAACACTTTTCCAAACGTTAAAGGAGCGTGTGTAGATTTAATTCAAAACGTGCCCCAACGGCACCCAAAGGAGCGTGTCCAGATTCAATTCAGAACGTGCCCTAACGGCCCTCAAAGGAGCGTGTCCAGATTCAATTCAGAACGTGCCCTAACGGCCCTCAAAGGAGCGTGTCCAGATTCAATTCAGAACATTCCCTAACGGCGCCCAAATTATAGTGCAATGGCCGTTGTAAAAAACAGTGACCGTTGAAAAAAATCAGGATTAAATTTCTTATAAATGGGCGGTATACTTGAGAAGCAGGACAGATTTCCCGTTCTGTTTTCTTTTTGGTTTGATATATTTTCCATTGTATGTTTTTGGCGTGGCCATGCCTATTTTTGAATTTTGCTTTCCTGAATTTTGGTTTTGAATTTTTATAGTTTTTTGGTATTTCGTGTCTTCTTTTTTCTGTGGATTGTCAGTCTTTAATGGGCATGGAGTAGTCAGCAGCAAGAAATCTACGTTCTGGAGTGGCTGATTGGAGATGTGGCCAGAAAATAGTGAGTATATCTTATACTCTGCTCTCGTTTTTTCTTTCATTTCGAAGAATTTATACGTTTTAAGTATGTTTTCTTGTTAGTTTGCTTTGTGAGAAAAGGGTTCATAAATTAAAAAACGCTTGTTAAGACTTCAGTTACCCTTTAGAATAACACCATTGAGATTTTAGAGCAATTTTTTGTGCTTCTGAGAGTAGTAATTATAATAATATTACCAGATTCGATGTCGTTCACTAATTTATGTGAAATTTTACTTCTAAATTTCCAGCTAAGATAGGTTTCATTTGAATAATTGAAAAACGAATTTGATGGGTTCCCTAATGGAAGGGTTGAAGGGATTGCAGAACCTAGGACTCAAATGTATACTAATGTCTCGTGTTCTGACTGTGTAGTCTCCCTGACCATCTATATCGAGGCTACAGTTGTTATGTTTTCTAAAGGCAATCAGAGTAGTAGGAAGCCATTGTTTCGTCTAGTGACTAAGCCAATGAGCTCTAGGGCAAGTTGAATTCGAGGCTCTCGATGTGGACCTCAATCAATTCTGCTAATTGTTGGCATGTTTTGTCGAAGGTGTCAGTGATTTGCACGGTGCATTATGCGTAGGGGTTTCCTCTGTTTCTTGTTCAGAAGTTGTATCTCCCTCGGTCTCCATTTGGTCCTTAGTCTTCCTTGTTTGGATATTTTGAGTTCTCGCTCATCTACTTTATGAGAAGGGGCTTCTCTGTTTCTTTTTCAGTTCAAGGTTTATCTCCCCTGATCTCTATTTTTCCTCTCCCTTCTTGTTTGTGTGTGTCTGACTTGTTCTATTTCTGCAATTACGACACTAGGTTTTCTGTGGCTCTTGCTGAGTTTATTTTGCAGGGGCTTGGCAAC
Source organism: Cryptomeria japonica (assembly GCF_030272615.1). Classification (NCBI taxonomy): domain Eukaryota; kingdom Viridiplantae; phylum Streptophyta; class Pinopsida; order Cupressales; family Cupressaceae; genus Cryptomeria; species Cryptomeria japonica. The sequence goes on from NC_081415.1 coordinate 250,289,719, forward strand.
CTTGCTATTCTATTTGATGGATGCACTGGATGTATGATCAAACTCTTCCTCTCTTGTTAATGAAGACTGTTTTTTTGTTTTGGTTGAGATTCTTGTGCTCTATTTTCCTGATTTTGGGTATTGAACAAAAGAGGAATAGCTGCATTTCCTTAATAGCACTTGTATGCAAGGAATTCAGTGGAAAAAATTGTGGTCAGAATGGTTATTTTTAGACTGTTGCATGCTTAAAATTTTAAATACGTTTCATGGCCATGTTTGTGGCGAAAGCAAAATGGATAATAAATTGGGTCTTTGTAAAAAAAATTCACCAACACAAAAAATTTCTCTGCAAATACATAACATGTATTAATACTAGCAATTGTACCAAGGGTTATATCAATAGGAAAGTATATTTAAGTTATTATGTTAAGGAGACATCTTATTTATTATTTGTTTGATTAGGCAATCTTGAGACAACATTTTTAATGATATAATATTTCCACAATTCATGATGTTATCTTCTTGTTTTAGACTTGTTCAAATTTTTTTATCTTGTATTGACTCTCTTAGCATTGTTTTATCGTGATGATGGATCATCGAGTGTGATCCAAAACATTGATATAAAAACTTGACCTCCTCGTCCTATTGCCGTATCTATAGAAGGGTGCCTATATCTCGTACCCACCCCAATTAATTGGCTTGAATATGATAATCAAGTGGCCCTATGAATGGATCAGTACCAGAGTCAATTCAAGCTTCTCCAACGAACACTATAGAACCACCATTGCTCGCTGGTTATATATATAGATATAGGTATATCTAGATCTAGACCTAGGTATAACTTCTTGATATTTTGTTCTCTGTATGAGACAACCTTCGTAAGATGCATGTTAATAACAAAATTGTTTTAGAAAGAACTAAGTCAAAAAAATGATTCAGCTATATACAGATTTGGAAAAATAAAATTCATTGAGACCATGGCAAGTGACTTGTATCAAGATTCTACACAAATTGTGCGCTACTTTCAACAATGTCGATGATAAAATAAAAAACTTACCACAACATTTAAAAAAAAAAAGAGATGAACCATGTGGATGATAAAAAGTTCACAAAGAATTTAAGAAACCCTACCACAACATTTTAAAAAAAAAATTTGATGAACCAAAATCAATCTTTGTAAAACTGCTGCTTCACACAGGATAATTTGGGGAAATTTTTTCCCATTTTTCTTTGGATGAAGATGAAACACCATAGAACAGTGCTTTCTGTTGTAATATAGCTAAAAAAACCAAATCAGATTTGCATTTAAAGAGATATATAGGAGGCTTAGCAAAATCAAATTAGATTTGGCAATTAAAATAAAATGTAAATAGATATTACAATCTGTCATTTCTGTCCTGTGTAATAGTTAAAGAAATGTCAGCGAATGAAGAAACTGGCGAATGGAAAAGTAAAATCAATTGAGACAATCAGATACCGAACACATTTAATTCTGCACTGGAAATTCCTGAGAGGGCGCACTGTGGAGCCATGTATCCTTGTGTTCCTGCTATAGTTGAGGTTTGAAAGCATTTATTATGCTTCACCAAGTGTGCCCATCCAAAATCTTCCAACGTCGCATTGAACTGGGAATAGAAGAAAATCAAATATGCAACAAATCAAATCAAATCTCGCAAATAAAATAAAGTATTACCTCAAATTATATCTCCCGCAGCTAACGATGGACTTCTTCCTTGAATTTCATGGGTTTATTAATCTTTTTGGTCTATTATAGAATCAACTGTCTTTCAGCAATTTGAAAAAAACCGGAAACATGCAGTTTTATAGTAGTCAAATAAGGCAAAGAATACCCTCTCATGTTTATGCATACGTAAAAAATATATTATACATGTTCTCAGAACATGAGAGAAAATGCTCACCAGTCAACCTCATGAAATTTTAAAGTATTTCATTAGTACAGGTATAAGCGAAATATTCTCTTACGCTCACTTCTGTTCGCTAAATATATGTATCTTTAATCACAGGTATGTATAAGGAGATTCAAATATATGCTTATTCTGTTTAAAGAACATAAATGAAACATCAGCAATTTAAATTTATTAATTTGAACCTGAATATCTGAAAGTCCTTATAAGTATGTATGCTTTCAACCTCAGTTACCGGTTCTTGCCTAAACTGGCTGGGTCCTGGTCCTGGTCCCTGCCCGGTCCTGGTCCCAGTCTGGTTCGCCCTGGGTCCCACCCGGGTCCTGCCCAGGTGGCTGGGTTCTCTGTGGGTCCTGCGTGACAGGACCCACGGGACCCAGGGCGAACCCAGGAGGACCCGGGTGAACCCAAGAGGACCCGGGTGAACCCAAGCCTGTGGGTTCCCAAAAACGGGGCCCACGGGTTAGAAAGCAATTAAAAACAATTAAAAAACAATTTTTTTAATCTTATTTTTACATCTAAACCCTAATCCGCCCCTCTATGATGCATTTCATGCATCAAAACATGCATTCAACCTATTCTACTTGCATTTATCTGTTATCATTTATGTATCATTGTATGGGAAAGTTACATTGTATGTTTCATATTTGTATGTTTGAACTGTGAACATATATAATTTTGATGTTTGAGGTTTGAACATATATATATATTAAAAAAAAATTAGAAATATATATATATGTACGGACGAACCCGTACCCGTACCCAAATTTTTTTCTTTTTGGCCGAATCCCCGAATCCGAACCCGAATCCGAACCGGAACCGGTAACTTAGCTTAACTGCTACGTTGACAACGTATCCTCTCATAAAACTAAGAGTTGAGATTAGAGGCCTAAATAATTAAATGAAGATATAGCTATGTGTAGCCCTGAGATTTAAATAAAGTAAAATGAAAACAATTATATAAATACCATTAGCTATGTGTATCTTTTCATTGACTGCCGCCCCTGTCTATCTGAGCACCTGTAGCATGCGGCCATTAAAGAAACATTGGTGTCTGCTCTACATAGAATCTGGTCTGTGCAGTGAGGTAGATCCCGTATTCTGGCATAACCATCAATGTAAGCATAAAAGTTATTCCTCAGAGCCAGATGGATAGAAACCCTATCAATGAATCCACATTAGTATGAGCTTTAGGCCAAAAAGGGTAGGGCATTTCCCTAGATCTAAGCACACGGGATTGTTAATTCCTATGAATAAAAATTGTTAATCCCACCCTTGTTTATCGTGGATGAATAAGCAAGCCAGAGGCTTAGCATAAATATTATCGCACCCTATGAATAATGAAGTATAGAGAACACAAGGTAAGGCATTATGGTAAGTATAGCTTGGCAGCAATCTAAAATATATTTATATATGATATAAAGTTTACCATGTGAGAGACTTGAATGAACATGCAGCGCAGAGGCACATAATCGAATATGGAAAAATTCAAATCAAATCGCTTAAATAAAGTAAAGTTTCCCTTCAAATCATATCTCCAGCGGCTAGAATGAAAAAAATCAAATCAAATCAAAATCTCTCACAAATAAAAGGAAATCTAATCTCAAATCACATCTCCGGAAGCTAGACTTGTTTACATGGACCAGAAACTGTTTACAGACAAATAAGTCTGGTTTCCCGGTGTGAGATAGGTTTTGGCAATAAGTCTGGTTTTCCGGTGTGAGATAGGTTTAGGCTGAAACCTCCCACTATATAGCCTATTGGCTAATTATAATATATTTCCTCTGTTTTTTAAGATAGACATCCTTACCCAAAAGCCGGTACAGAACAACTCCTGTTTCCCTGTCACCTGAAAGAGCTTTCACTTTCCTTCTCATCAGTCACAATTGTGAGATTTCTACATAATTGAAGTGAGAATGCAAAGGTAGAGTCTGTCATCCTGCATTGTAGTACCTGGAGTTATCTGCTTCCAAATCCTCATTCTAAAAGCTTTTGCAGCCAAAACATTTGAAATTTTCAACAATATGTTGGGATTTTTGGAAGGTAGATACCCTTAACAAATGCAGCATCACTATATGCAGAACAAATGTTTCTTTTCCTGGTTTTTCCTCTTTTATTAATGCATTTAGTTTTTACTATTATTACATTTAGTTTTTACAGAGTCTAGGATTTTGTATTGTTATAACTCTGCTTAGATCTATTGAAAAGTACTAATTTTCCCTTTACTATTTTGATCATATTTCCAATAGATTTAACTGTAATACAATTTGTTCTCATATTAAATCTGGTTAGCTTGGAATTCTCAATCAGTCAACTCTCTGGTTAGCTTGGAATTCTCAATCAGTCAACTAGATTTGATGTGTCATGCTATTTAATCTGGTATAACAGTATCTAAATATAAATTTGAGTTGGAGATAACTTTTATATCAGATTAGTTAGTATCCCTATGGATGGCAGAATGCCGACTGTTTGATTTAATTTGGATCTATAGATTGAATTTTTTTTATTATTTAAACTTATTAATGATAATTTCATTAATTTTGAAATTATAGAAATGCTTTCTCTTGAAAATCCTTACAGCTATCAAATCCACCCAACAGTAATTACTAATTCTATTTTTCTGCTTGATCTGTACATCTTAATTTTATTTTATTACTGAAGGTTTATTCCATTTGACCAAAAAAAATTAAAAAATAGATTCCCTAGAAAGTGTCAATCTCAAGATTCGTAGTACACAAGTAACCCTGAGATCTTAATTAAAATATCTTAGATGCATTTCATATTTCTGTGTTTGGAGGCGGATGTTGAATATATAGCTGCCAATTTAGATCTAAATTTCTTAAGTAGATGATCCAGAAAGAGTAGTTGAGGTCTAAAGTTATTCGTACTTTAAACATTGGAATTTCCAGACAACCTCACATTATAGATTTTTGAAGTTTCAACTAGCCAAAGCTCTTGTATACATTTTAGTAGGATTCAAATGACTTTAATGTTTATCTAAGATCAATTTGAATTTTTAGCTGAGGCATTAATGGATAGAAGAGTAGATGGCACTGTTAATTAACTAGACATCTGAAGTGCAGGAAGACAGAAATAAATGTGTAGATAATGATTGTCTGTTTGAGGATGCTTTTTTAGGTAGACCTGAAATAACCATTTAAACTAAAGTATCTATATTGAGTTAGTAATTCTAGTTAGATATGGTGGCATCCTCTACATCACTTTCCGTTTGAAGCATGAAATTTGGTATCCTCTTCTTAGTATCTAACAATCAATTTGTTTAACACTCAAAGGCATATATCAACTATTTAATATTTTTCTCTGAACAGGACAGAGCCAGAGGTGATTGACTCTGCTTGACCATCTTGGTCACCTTGTTGTCAAGGTTCTATCATCTATGCACGGTCAGAATTCATGTTTCTTGTATATGGGCTTTCATGTTCTTATAAATGTATTGGGTTTTTATATTGGTCTCTGTATTTTCTTAAATCTATTGGGTTTTCTATTTTGCAATGCTCTTTTTACATGACTTGAGGTAGTTTTTAATTCTTTTGTGTTTTCAATGTTGCTCGGTGCTTAAATCATTGGCATGTCATCATCATTCTAATTGATTCTTATACATTCTCAAAACCCTCAACATAATTCATGCTTCAAAATTCAAAGATTAGGGTATCTTTGTGTGCATTTGGGTCGACTGCTGCATTCCCAACATGGCCTTTTCGCCAAATACATTTTGTGTATACAGTGAAATTATTTTACTCTTTTTCTTTTGTTTTGAAGCATTATGAGTTGTACCTTGACTATACTTCCATTTTGTGCATACACTGAAATTATTTTATTCTATTCTTTTATTAGCATTATGAGCTGTACCTTGACTATGCTTCCACATTTTGTGTGTATGTGGACTTTGTTATCTCTGTGTAATAGAGGGCTTGTGTGCACCAATGGCGTGTTACCCTTTTTATTTTATTTTTACAGTTTGCATGTATACAACTTCTGATGGATTTCTCTGTCCCTTGCGTTTTGCACCTATCTCTTTTTAAACAAATAGTTTGCATAACCTATATATGCATTTTACATACATGGTTACCAACAGACACGATCAGTAGAAACAATCTCATAGAAAATGATCCAGAAAATGATTGTCTATTTGAGGATGGCTTTTTGCAGGTAGACTTCAAATGACTACCTAGCTTATTTATGCATTTGGCATGGATGAAATATTTGTAATTTTAACATCTGAAAAACTGATTCTGTTTGAGGATGGCTTTTTTTAAGAAGACTTAAAAATGACTAACATTTGTAATTTTAACATCTGAAAAACTGATTCTGTTTGAGGATGGCTTTTTTTCTTTTAAATAGACTTCAAATGACTAACTTATTCATGCATTTGGCATGCATGAAACATTTGTAATTTTAACATCTGAAATGATTACGATAGATTTAATAGCCACCAAAATAGAAATCTGGACAAGTACGGCAGCAACCAACAGGCAAGATACTAAAACAATACCATAGAATATCATCCAGAAACTGATATTATTGGTATTTCCAAAGTCTTTCCTCTCTTGCTTACATAATATTTTTAAATCAATTACTATGTAAATCAATTATTGAAATCTATGTAAATTGATATGTACATAGATTTGTTGTTTAATGTCAATTTTTTATTTGGAAGGGGTTGAATTGGCCCCCTTCCCAAGCCTGTGAAGAATGGTCACTGGCCATGGACATTCTTTTTAGTCTAGTGTCGTGTTAATTTTTATATTATTTTTTATTGCATAAAATTCAACATCTTTTTAAAATTGTTATTTCATCACATTTAATGAAATGACATTTTCAGTATAGCTTAATTATTTAAGTATTACAATATCTTTCAATTATAATGTAATCTGGTAACAAATTGTAAGAATTGTAGTGTCTATTGAATTTTGGCTTTCACTTTGATTACATTTATTGTTAATATGAAGTGTGTATTTGAGCTTTGGCATCATTATGTTTGTTTAAAGTGACTTTCAAATTTGTATGTTTAGTGTGATTCACTTTGGAATCCACTACTTGTGAAGTGTGTGTTTGTATTTAACATTTGATTTACTTATTATTTATTGAAGCATGTGTTCGAACATTGAACAAAATTTGTGTGAAGCATGTTTTAACTTTTCACATTCACAGTGTGTGTTTATTGTGTATACTTCATTTATGGTAGAACTAGTTTTTTGTAATGTCTATTTTTGAAACTTTGGCATTTACTTTGTGTATGTCCAACCATAAGTTTACCTAATGTGTAGTTGAACTAGCTTTTTGTGGTGTGTTTGAATTTGAATTTACAGATTCACTGTGTGTAAAATTTTTACTAACTTTAGAATTTGCTTGTGTGTTAAGTGCGTATTTGAACAAACTACATGTAAAGAGAACTAACTTTGCATGAAGTTTTTTGAAATTTTTACATTCACTTTGTGTAGAGAGTTTAGTAAACTTTAACATTTACTCATCCCAATGTTCAAACTTTAACTTTGTATATGTTTTAAGTGTGTGTATGAACAAACTATGCTTTTGTGTTCACTTTTACTTTGTATGAAGATAGTATCAAGTTTGACATTCACTTAAGTTGCATGTTTAAAATTTAGTGTTAAAGGTTGTTTGAAGTTTGACACTCTATGTGTGTGTTAATACATGTTTAAACTGAAGTGTTTGCTTTGTATGTGGTTGAAGTGACGTTTTGTGAAAGGTCTTTACAACCACTTAATTTTAAGTTTATACTTTGCAATGTGCATTTGTGTTTGAAATTTTAATTTCATTTCACTGTGTGAAGATTGTACTAACTTTACTTGGCATTCACAATGTGTGTTTGTACTTTAACATGTTTAAACCAAGTGTTTACTTTGTGTGTAGTTGAAGTAACTTTTTTGTGAAACATGTTTACAACCACTTTGTTTATATTTGTACTTTAGCATGTGCATGTGTGTTTTAACTTTCACTCACTTTACATGAAGAGTGTATTAACTTTGAGATTCACATATGTTGCATGTTTGAACTTTGTTATTCATATTCTATTGTTTTGTACCTTGCTATGTTTGAACTTTACTTGGCATTCACAATTTGTGTGTTTGTACTTTAACATGTTTAAACTCAAGTGTTTACTTTGTGTGTGGTTGAAGTAACTTTTTGTGAAACATGTTTACAACCACTTTGTTTATATTTGTACTTTGGCATGTGCATGTGTGGTTTAACTTTCACTCTGCACGAAGAGTGTTTAAATTTTGAGATTCACATATGTTGCATGTTTGAACTTTGTTATTCATATTCTCTGCGTTTTGTACCTTTGTATGTCTGAACTAAGTGTTTACTTTACATATCGTTAAAGCAACTTTTGTGAAACATGTTTAACTTAGGCGTGTGAACACCTTTGTGTATTTATACTTTGGTATGTTTAAGAAAACTCCATGTGTGAAGTGAACTAGCTTTTTGTATGTTTAAACTTTAGTAGTTATTTTGTATATGTGTGAAAGTGTGTGTTTGAACAAGCTATGTGTGAAATATGTTTTAACTTTGGTAACCACTTTAGTTGTGTTTGTACTTTGGCATGTGAGTATGTTTGAAATTTTACTTTGACACATAAGTATGCTGCATGTTTGAACATTAGCATGAAGTGTCTTTGACCTTAGCATTATTCACTTTGTGTGTTATTGTACTTTGATGTGTTTAAACTTAATTTTAGTTTGTGTGTGGTTCATGTTTGAACTTTAATGAGGTGTTTTTGAACTTTAGCAACCACTTTGTGTGTTTGTACCTTGACATGTTTAAAATTAAGTGTTTAGTTTGTGTGTGGTTCAAGTATTTTTTAAAATAAAATATGTTTAAATTTTAAATGTTTGAATGAACTCCATGTGTTTAAAGAAATTTGAGGTCAAACTCTAGCATGTGTTAATTTTCTATTTTTGATAATGTGTGTTTTTGTATCTTAGCATGTTTAAACTAGTCTTTATTGTGTATGTGGTTATACTTTGTTTGAAAAATATTTATCATTATGTGTGTACTTAACATCAATATTCAATTGGTGTATATGCATTTGTGTTTGAATAAACTTTAACAAGGACACTTCATGTGTGTATGTTTAAATAAAATTTGAAATTCAATTTATGTGGAGTGTGTTTAAATTTTGTAACTCACTCTAGCTATGTGTGTGTGAATTTGTGGGTGCACACAATCACTTTTATGTGTTTAAACTAATTTTGCATTCGCTCGTGTGAATTGTGTTAAATAAAATTGGTATTTCCCTTTGTGTGGTGTTTGTGTATTCAATCAAAATGTGGCATTTTATTTTGCGGTATGTGTTTAAATAAACAAAATGGGTTGGTATTTTTTAAAGAGATAATAAAGTGTGTTATAATGTACTCAAATTGATGTGTGTGTAGAAAATAAATAACTATATTAAAACATGTGAATTTATTTACATCTACATGCCCTACTTTTTTCTAAAAAAAAATTTGACATACAAAACATAAGTTTTTTTAGTTTTGAGGAATTGTAATAATTGTTTGACTTATTTATCCCATTTTATCCTTGTATTGATGTAAAAAGGATTGAAATTACATATATTAAAATGAATATAGTATAAATAATTATTTTCATATTTCAAAGAATTTGAATGCCCATTTTTATACAAGCGAACATCTATAAGTAGCAACATTTTTTTAATAAACAACCACATATTGCAACATTACTAAAAGATTAGGATTATATGCACTGCAACATAATGAATTTTGATTAAAGCATTACTTAAATAGCAAACATGTCACTCATACCTAAGATTTTTCTTCTCAGTACAGTACATGACTCGACCCGCCCCACGTTCTTGCACACAAGCCTACACCGCTAGATGCGCACATTAGAACCATCAACTGCTAGATATATGTTTAATGGCAATAAATGGAACAAACATTTCTATAGAATTGACAAGGGTTAACATATAACCTAGGAGGAGAGACATGACCAAAAAAATCAGAAGAGCCAGACCTAAGGGCTAGATATACAGTCTCGGGGGCTCATCGCAAATGGCCTCGCCTACATGAATGCATAGACTTCGTAGTTTGACTAAAAAAATCACATCAAGAGCGGGTACACAACCCTTTCTAGAGCCTCCTATCCTAGACAATTCTATCGTCTATTGCCACCCACTTAGGTGAAACAGAGACGAAGTCCTAGATAACTTGACATAAAGGTTATCCGACAAAAGTTTTCCCTACGAAACTACACCAAGGGTCCCAAAACACCAACTCCAACATTAAAGAAATCCAATATGATACATTGGAGCATTAAGAATAAATAAAGAGCTAGCTATAACTTACAGCTCATGTTTCAAACTAGATTACTACCAAGGAAATGCATTACTAAAACACTCACACCTTAATCTACAAAAGAATTTTAATTTCAAAATTATATACAAGAATATATTTGGAGTAGCTATTGCTTAAAGGGATATAATTAGAAGGTTTACACACTCAACTAACTATTTCTACCAATCAGAAATCAAGTACAAGAATTACTTACAAATACAATATATATATTAATATTACTGTATGCGGGAAAAGTGGGCTGATAAAACTTAATATGTGAAAATATTGTAAAATGACTAGTTCACACACACACACACAAGACTTCTTGATGCAAGCTATGGAGTAATAACGTATTACTCAGCTTTCCAAGGAGGGTCCCATGGTTCTCTATCTCACAATGTCCCTCAAACCAATGTTTTGCTCTCAGATCACTGAGCAAAATGGTTCAGAGATGGCAAATGCAAGAACGAGGGATGCTTTGATTGATTTTAGTATGAGATGTGTTATAGGCTATATATGATTCTAGAAATGCAACAAACTAAATGATAAGATGACGAGATTAGTATGAATACTATCTAACATGATATATTTAATCTATGATTGAGCTAAAATGATAAATAAATTATTCTAAACATGCATATTTAGTCTATTTCCTGATTTAAAGAGAGGCTAAATGATGAGCATATATGAAATGAAAGCTTGAATATATTTGAGCATAAGTGTGATGCTACAAATTTGAAGGATGATTGTTGAAAATGGAGGAATGAGAGCTCTCTTTATAGCACAAACAGAGCAATGGATGGTCAAGATTGAAAGGTTTAATCAGGGGTCAAGTTTGAAAGTTGGGGATCCATGTGCACAATTTGCATCAATGAAATGGTGATAAGTGTCAACATAGGGTTGGGTTGAGAAAAGGGGTTGGAGGCATTAAAGGCCTGAGAAGACCTCATGGTTATCTAGAGGCTAAGGGTCAAGTCTAAATTAAGATTACCCACTGGATTAAGAGTTAATCCAAGGATAAACCTTTGTGCAAATGATTAAGAGATAATCATGGTCAAATCATTAAAGGCATGATGAGACCCTTGGCTTGGGTGAAGGTTGAGTCAAAACAAATGTTTTAACCATGTAGGAGGGTTTGAGTTAACCATTAATGGTTATTGGAGACTTTGGGGATTAAATGGTTGAAGGTTGAAAGCCTTCAATGGTTATCAAAGACTTTGAGCCATTTAGTGGTTGAAGGTTGAAAGCCTTTAATGGTTATCAAAGACTTTGAGGGTTTGAGAAGTGACTTCCTTTTGCTTAGGGATGTGACAAAGTTTAGAGGAGGGGTTAGGTTAATTAGAAGTGATTAGAAGATTCTAGAAATGGATTAGGAAGGGGTTTGAGATTTTGCAAGTGGATGGAGGGATAATAGGATTTAATTGAAATAAAGTATTTCATTCAATTTGGTTGCAATTAAATAAATTTGATTTATTCAATTTAGGATAACTATTTAATTAAATTTGAATTTAATTAAAAGTGGATAGGGGATTTAATTGAATAAAATGATTTATTCATTAAATGGATATAGTGAATTTAATTTAAATAAATTGAGTAATTTATTTAATTAAATAGAGGAAGGTGGATAATTTAATTAAATTGGATTTAATCAAAATAGAGAAATGAACATAAAATATTCATTTAGGCATATGGTCATTTTTATACGTCTACAATTACATTTTTTAATTTTTTAATTTTATAAATAAATAAATAATTGTTTTCAAAGTGAATGGCGGATTGCAATGGCATGTGTAGATTCTCCTCAATCAAAATTTTATTTTATAAATACAGTATAATTTAAACCTCCCAATAAAAAAAAATTCTAGTGACAAAATAGAAATAATTATATTAATAATTCTAACAAAATCTCACGATTAAGATCATGTATCAAAATCAACGAGACACAGGCATCCTCAAATAAATAGAAAAAATCCCTTTTTTTTAACCCGATTAAAATTTTAGATTAAAAATCAGGAGGGTAGTTCTTAATTCCAACCAATATGATAGATATATAGATTAAAACCCCCCATTCACATAATCTACATTTAGCACAAAAGATATCAAATTAAAAACAACTTTATAGAAAACTCACAATAACAAGATTTATTTATATTATTCAAAGGAAAATTTCCAACACAAACCAAATACAATATTCCCTTCAAAGATTCACAAAGCAAAAGGAATTTTAAGCCCCTACCTTATCTCGCACTCCTGGCAATGAATTTGCTAAGAACCCCTTTTTTTCCCCAAAATCCAAAAATGAAATCTCCTTGAGGAATGGAAACTTCCCCAAGAATTCACGCTCGCACCAAAAACATCCAAAAGAATCCCATTTAGAAACTTTATTAATTTTAATTAAAAATTACAATAAATTCAATAAACAATTTAATTTATTTCAACATGAAAATACAACTCATTTAACTACTAAAATTAAGCTTTTATTAGTATTTATATAAACCAAGCTTTAATATTAATTAATTCATTAATAACCAAAATATTAATTTATTAATAAATCAACAAGGTATTTTTACTACATTAATACCTTAATACTTATATATATAAATCAATTATTTATTATTCATAAGTAATAATAATTAATTAAATAAATCACCAAAACCATTCAAGGCTTATAATGATTAATAAGTAAATTCTACCCACATATCATGCCTGGCTTAGCTCCTGATTTGGTCATGCATCACCTAACCATGGCAGAAGGAGCTAAACTGGTAAAAGAAAAGCTCAAAAAGATGCACACACAAATTGTTGTTCTTGTCAAAGTGGAACTCAAAAAGCTCTTGGATGTTGGTTTCATCAGAACAATCGATTATGTAGATTGGATCTCCAATATTGTACCTGTTGGTAAACCTAATGGGGGCATCCGTATTTGTATAGACTTCAAAGATTTGAACAAAGCATGCCCTAAAGATGACTTCCCCTTACCAAACATCGACACGATTGTCGATCTCACAACGAGTCATGCAATGCTTTTTCTTATGGATGACTTTTCAGGGTACAACCAGATCAAGATTGCTCCAGAGGATCAACATAAAATTACTTTCACATGCCAATGGGGAACCTACTATTGGAATGTGATGTCATTTGGTTTGAAGAATGCAGGGGCATCCTATCAAACAACTATGACTACCATCTTCTAGGATATGATGCACACCATAATGGAAGATTATGTCGATGATTTACGAGCTAAATCATTAACAAGAGAGGGTCATCTGACAATACTGGGTCAAATCTTTGACAAATTAGAGCAATAGCATGTCCATCTTAATCCAAAGAAATGTGTCTTTGAAGTAACCTCAAGGAAGCTCCTAGGATATATTGTCTCAAAAAAAGACATTGAAGTAGATTCGACAAAAGTAAAAGCAATCATGGACATGCTACCTCCCAAGAACATTGAAGTCAGTTAAGGACACTACAAGGGCGACTGCAATCAATTTGGAGATTCATTGCACAATTGGCTGTTAAGTGTCATCCCTTTACGCATCTGTTACACAAAAATATCCGTTTTCAATGGGATACAAAGTGCCAGCAAGCATTCCAAATGCTTAAAGACTACCTCATGCATAAACCATTGTTGATCCCACCAGATCCAAGTAGACCTCTATTGCTATATATTTTAGCTACAAATACACCATTAGGAGTACTGCTAGCACAACACAATGCAAAAGGAAAAGAATGTGTTGTATAATATATCTCTCGCACATTGGCAGGCTATGAACTCAATTACACACCTATTGAGCGAGCTTGCATAGGAGTTATCTTGGTAGCCACCAAATTGAGGCACTACATGTTAACGCACGAGGTACAACTCATTGCCAAAATAGATCCACTCAAATACCTAATCAGCAAGGCAACATTAACAGGCTGCTTGGCCAAATGGGTTGTGGTCTTGAGTGAGTTTGATATAGAGTATGTAGGCCACAAGTCTATCAAAGGGCAAGTTATTGTAGATCAATTGGCTGATGCACCCCTCACAGGTGATCATCCTCTTGTTTCCAACTTTCCAGATGAAGAGATATTCATGATCACAACTACACAACCTTGGAAGCTATATTTTGATGGCTCATATACTAGACATGGCTTGGGGGTAGGTATTCTTTTTATCAAACCTCAAGGTGACAGCGTCCCGAAATCATACAGGCTCACTTTTCCATGCACCAATAACATAGAAAATATGAGGCCTTGATCACAGGGCTTAGATTGGCTATACAATGGCATCTAAAAGAGCTACAGGTATACAGAGATTCTCATCTAGTCATCCGACAAGTCACCGATGAGTACCAAACTAAGGATGATAAGCTCATGCCATATAAAAGGATGGTGGATAGTTACAAAGAATCACTTACAACTATCACATTTGAGCAAGTGCTTAGAGATCATAATCGAGCTGCCGACAAAATGGCTACAATTGCACCTCTTCTGGATCTTCCATAAAATTCAACATGCTACGAGTTCTTGGTAGAACAACTTTGGATCCGCGTGTATGATATCCTCAAAATTGAAATTCTTATGTCGCCTAGTCGGTTCCGAATCCCCTTGTTATGGTGAGTTATTCACTTACCTCCGCGATCACACACTTCCTCCCAACCAATCGAATAACCAACAAAAAACCTTTATCCGCCAAACCGCTCGATACACCATCATTGCCGACACCCTATACAGGCGAAGTCTTGATGGTACTCTCCTTCGATGTCTGGAACAAGATGAGATAACAAAGGCCTTGGAAGAGGTACATGAAGGAATTTGTGGGACTCAGTCAAGCGGTCCTTTGCTAGCCAAGAAAATCATGCGCGCTAGATACTATTGGCCCTCCATGGAAAAAGACTCCCACTATTTTGTCAGAAAATACAAGAAGTGCCAAGTTCACGGAAACCTGATACATGCACCAGCACATGAATTATAACCAATCACAACACCATGGCCCTTTTGTCAATGGGGACTTGACCTTGTGGGTAAAATTCATCCATCTACATCCAACAACCATAAATTTATCATTACCGCCACCGAATACTTCACAAAGTGGATCAAAGCCGTTCCACTTACCCAAGTCACCGGCAAGCAGATCGCCTCATTCATCCTTAATTACATCATCTGCCGGTATGGTGTACCCATGTCCATCATCACAAATAACAGACTTCCTTTCAAAAATCAGGATGTCCGTGAACTCTGTGAGAAGTTTCATATCCAATAACGTTTTTCCACCCCCTATTACCCACAAGGCAATGGTCAAGCCGAAGCATCAAACAAGAACATATTAAGGATACTCAAAAAGACAATCAATGATGCTGGTCGTGATTGGCACATTCGATTAAATCCAACACTATGGGCGTATCACACTAGCATTTGAACTCCTATAGGCGCAACTCGCTACTCACTAGTTTGTGGAGCAGAAGCCATTTTGCCTATTGAGATTGAAATTCCATCTCTACAGGTTTCCTTGCACAATTTGATAGATGATGAAGCATATCGAGTCTCCCGTCTCCAGGACTTGGAACTGCTTGATGAAAGAATGAAAAGCTGCATACAACCACTTAAAAGCCTATCAAAACTGAATGAGAAGAAGCTACAATCATCAGGTTAAACCTCATACATTTGAGATAGGTGATCTTGTTCTAAGGGAGAATCGTTGTAAACAACCAAACAAAGTACATCAGGGCAAGTTTGAATCCAACTGGCTGGGTCCATATGTTATCACTGTTGTATTTGGGTTTGGGGCATATCAATTGGCAACTTCAGAAGGAGAACCACTAGTAGATCCGATCAATAACATGTACCTCAAACGGTTTCATACATAAGTTTTGCAGAGCATCAGGCTCCTCCTATATATCAGAAAACATAAAAAACATTCAGTCGTAAAGAAAATACAAAAAAATCAAGAAAATCGTAAAGAAAAATCATACATCCAAACGGTGAAAACCAATACAGTGGCACTTTGGGTAAGTGCAATGGTGAAAATTTGGCAAACAGGCGCCAGTCGTAAAGGCTATGGCTCAATTTTATTTCAGACTTGTTGCAATCACATCCATTGCATCCATTCATTTATCATTCAAACCATGGCATGTCATTGATCTGCCATCAAGGTTAGTACTTCATGTGTTCTGCATCCTGCTTTCATAGCAACATCTAAACTAGGGGCAATGCTCTTAACCTATTGATGGAAGTGGATTCTACATTAGTTGTGATTCATTGATTTCCTTATTCAAAATTGGCTGGAAATAATAGCAAAAACATTCATAAAAACTTAGAAAATACCAAAAACATTCAAAAACACTCACAAAATCCAAAAACATGTCAAAAACATAAAAAAATCAATAAAAAACATTGCAACGCATATAATATTCTTTGTACATACACATCAAACAGACACCCAACAAACGTTTTGAACTACTCAAACAAAGACCACTTATCAAATCAACCAACCCATTAGAACATCTATACACAACTGTCTTCACAAGGATGCATCCTTCCTCATAGACAAGATATGGTACCATTTTCTTTGACAAGAAAATTCTGTTTAAGCTGATAAGTACTTTGTCGGTTATTTATTTATTTATTTATTCATATCAGGTTCCTACGCTACTCTAGGATATCCACAAGTGATTAGAGTAGCTGGGATGGTTCCTAATATCTTTTTGTTTGTTGTCTGCAGATTGATCCAATGAAGTTCTAGGGCATGTACTAATGGTGTCTATGTGGGAAGTTCACTAAGCTACATGATCATATGCACAAATACAGTCATGGATCACTATGGCTTATTGACTACAGCGTATACCTCGACCATTTGCGCATGAACCAGAATGGAGTGTAACTTTTCCTTGTCTATGATGCTTTCTTACAGGTGAAATGTTCAAACTTGGTTCTTGCTACCCTAGCCAAGAATGATACTACCATACTCGATGAGGAAAATAAAGCACTATGAAAACTCTATGGATCGTCATTTCATCTCATCTATTTACAATGCATTCCGTTTCATCTCAGCCATCCATTTGCTCATTCATTAACCATATCTATTGTTTGCATGCAAGTAATTGAAGCTTCTATGAGAAAGCACCTAATATAAGTTTTGTATTGGGTACAAATCATGACAGAGTTCTCTGATACATCATCTCACATTTTTCATTCCACATCTGCAAATTCTCACCAACTTGCATTCATATATCATAAAAGCATGAAATATCATTTAGTTGCATAAAATGCATCCGTTTCATTATCATTTACTTGCATAAAATGCATTCGGTTCATTATCATTTACTTGCATTTAGATTCATTTAGATATTCATTTAAGTGCATTAATCTATTCATCACATTAGTACATTTAAAAAAATCAAGTGTATTCATTATCATTTACTTGCATTTTGTCATTTCATTTAGTTGCATTAAGTGCATATAACTTCATTTAAATACCTTTCAAATCATTTCATTCATCTATCTTCATTCTAGATTACATATTAGTCATTAATGTACATTTACTTAGTCATTAACGGTACATTTGCTATCATCTAGTTGCATCTCAATCATTAAGTTGCGTTCAACTAAATCATACACAAATCATTCATCATCATTTAGTTGTTTAATTCATTTATCATCATTTACTTACATTTTATCAAGGACATTTCATCTACCCATTTAGTGCACTCCTTTAATCATTAAATATACATTCATTTCATTATTATTGAAGTTTCATTTAGTTCATTTATTAGGTGCATTTAAACCCATTTAGTTTCATCTAGATTTATTAAGATGCATTCATTATTCTTTGATTGCATTAAGGTGCAGTTATTCATTATCATTTGAGGGCATTCATTTAATCATTAAAGTACATTTATTCATTAAGTGCATTCATTTAAGAAACATACATAAAATTTGTATAAACATTTGTTCATCCAGTTAAATGCATTCATCTAGTTGCATACATAAACATTTGCATAAACATTTGATTGACTTAGATTCATCTTACAAATACGCATCCTTTACTCACATCATCAAAATCATATCATCAGCATAAGAAAGTATTATCTATCACAATATCATTATCACATTATTCATCTCATCATTTAGCATGCATCATCATTGCATCACATTAATATCATTAAAAAAGCATCATCTATCCTCTACCTGCATCCACATGTTAGCCAATCATCCATAGCATGCATATAGGAATCATATCATCACCATGTACATAGAGAAAGAAAATCATCCATAGCATATAGCTAAGCATAACTCATAAACATCATCCTGCATAAAAACATACATGTCATCACAAACATACATATGATATCATCACAAAACATGCGATCTCCTCATCTATCGCATCATATATTGCATAACAAAGAATACATGTATTAGAGTACAATGATGTCAAAATATACCGGCTACCAAGAGCCATCCAGGTTATAGTCTAAATAACAAAGTAACAAATGCATAGAATCTCTCAAATAACACTCTGGCCAAATGCTGCTCCACCACAACCTCCTGCTCCTCCCCCACCCTCACCATCTCGCCGAGGAGAAACCATAACATTACCACTTCTCTGAACCCTCTGAGACCACTCTGATCTCACCCACCGCATCTGGGAATAGCTCAGTGCTCATTGGCTAACTAGCACAACCTGCTCATATAATCCTAACCAATAGTCAATCTCTACACCTGCCCGCCGCATCTCCCTCAACACCGCCTCAATTGGACCCTGTGTCTATGCTCCCTCCAACACTCGGACTCTATTCTGCACCTCCCTCAATCTATCCACTAGACCATCTCTCTCTCACACACCACTACCCTCAACTTAGCCTCTCGTGCAAAAAGCTGGACAGACATGGTTGCGATCTCTGCCTCCCTGTCCTCTAACTGATTTTACAACCATATAATCATAAACTTCCGCAGATTTCCCTCTCCTCCACCTATGGCTCCCTCTCCCATCTCCATAGGATCCTCTCCTCCACCTGTAGCTCCCCCTCCCATCTCCATAGGCTCTGTTCCCCTACCAACATCCCTACCTCCTGCTCTAGCTGCTCCTTGTATAAGTGGATCCTGTGATAGTCGTAATGGCTACCCACCTCTACCTCTCCTATGTAATCGTCCTCCTCCACCTCCTCCTACTCAATTAAAACCTCCTCCATCACCTCCCTCTCCCCCATCTCCTCTCCCACCATCACCATCACCATCTCCTCCTCCTCCACCCCTGCCTCCTCTCCTCCTCCATCGTCATCTCCTATCATCCTCAAAAGGTGGTATAGGCTTGGCAGGATCTGAAATCCGTAGAATCAGATGCGCGATACGATACTACATGTACTCCTCTGTCACCCCTGCATCCACAATCTCTGGCCTCATCTGCCATGGTCTCACCTATAACGTCCAAAACTCTTCCACGACCTGATCATATGGTAACACTGGTCCCCAGTACCCGCAATACCTGTGCATACTCCCCTGAACCCCTCAACAAACCCTACCTCCGTCCAAGCTACCTCATCACTCTCCCTGGCAACTATCTCTCCACAACGTATGATGTACGACCAATCAAAAAACGTGTCGCAAATATATATGGTAGCGCCTCTACATCATCCTCCCAGGGCTCGCACTCAAGGTATGGCCTCCATATGACTGTATCTAAATCTTCTAAAGCCCACCGCCAAAACTCCAACTTCCCCAGATGGGGCTGACTCATCATACCTCCATACATCTTCACATATGGCTGATCTATCGCTCTAAACCTCAAGTTGACTGACTGTGTGACTGGCAAGTGCTCCCAAGCCTAGACATGCAACAATGTGATCCCTACCCCTAGTGATCTAACCTCTTGGTATACTGCCTCATGTAAATCCCTGTATAAGTTTGCTAACACACATGGCCCCCATGCATAGCGGGTCCCCTCAGTCATCATCTTCTCTAGCACCTGGCCCCAACCAACGTCCAATCTGTGTGAATGTCGATTAGGGCAAAGAAAACCCCCAACCATCCCTGATAACACTAATGGTAGTGGATCATATAGTCCTGCTATATCCTCGCATGCTATAAAGCCATCCTCAATGTACACATCATCGACAAATATCCTCTGCACAACTGTTGACCCCAGGTACTAATCATATGTAACGAGCTCCCCCTAGATCGGGATGTGCAGAATCCTCCATACATCCTCCAACGTCACCGTCATCTCTCCCATCGCGAAGTGAAATATGCATGTCTCACTGTGCCATCACTCCGCCAAGGCCATCAGTAGACCGTGATTTGTATGAATCATGGGTAGGTACATCATGTCATATAAGCCAGCCACACAGACGCAATGTATCTCTGCCTCTATGAACTGCTCCCGCAGCTGTTGTGTGGTGGGATGCCTCTCCCCCATCTGTAAAACGGGAACATCCTCCTACACATATCGACACACATATCAATTGTTTTGCTACAAACTTTCTTAAGTTTGAACATAGACTATCAAAAGATACTTTCATCAAGTATCTTTGGGTCTCAACAGGTAATCGATCATGGCAAACCTAGACTACAACAGGCATTTATCACTGTAGACACCTAAATTTGTCATGTCTAATTAAATAAATATTTTATTTATTTAATTATCTAAGCCTAATTCTTCTATTAATTAAATAAATTTTTATTTATTTAATTAATTCATTTATCCTCTTCTAGCCTTATTTCTCATTTAAATAAATACATTTATTTATTTAAATTATCTCTTTCCTAAATTAAATAAATATCTTATTTATTTAATTATCCTACTTCTTCTATTAATTAAATAAATCTTTATTTATTTAATTAATTCATTTATCTTTTTCCACACATGACACATGTCATTCATCTCTTAATTCATACACTACCTACCTCTTTCATTATTTTGGTATTTCTTATACCTACCCTCTAATCCTAGCCGACCTCTCTTTTTACACCTCTCAATCTTAACCCTCCATTTCTTATTGTGTCTTCTATTTAAGGAGATACTTTCTTCATTGTCAAACCCTAATGACTAATGACTGATTTTGGAGTACTTGGCTACACTACAATTCCACTTGCAACCACATTCCGTTCTTTGTTGAGCTCTTGTGCATACAAAAATCTGAGAGCAAGTATATCAAGCAAGATCAATGGAGATAGGAAGAATGGAGATCAAAACCCTATTGGACATGTGATGGTATAATCTTTGTGATTTTTGAGTTATTTGCATTGTCTTAGGTTATCTTCATATGTTATGGTGGATCTTTGTTCATTGTTAGGCTAGGGTTTGGTGGTTGAATCCATTTTAGTCTTTCAATATTGTTGTTTATTGCTATCCATTTTCACCATATACAATCACAAATGACCTAGTCTGAATGGGGCTGCTATGATTCATCAACACAACTCATCAATCAATCAAACACAGGCATCAGGAGATATTTTCTCTTACACTGGGGCATTTTTTACTACAATCGCGCTACTCTACTGACAATAATGCTACAACTTATGCACAAAAGTGCTACAAAGAACAACCATGCTAAAACAACTATACCATAGCGCTATTACATGACAATAGCCCTACAACATCTTCTCGACAATGCTAACATTGCAAAAGTGCTATTATTGTGACACAATTGCGCTAAACTGACAATCGCGCTACAACTACTATGCAATAGCGCCACTATGGCACAATAGCACTATTTTAGGTGACAAAAGCACTAAAACACAGTTTTAGCGCTATTGTATTACTTGGACTTTGACGCTTGAAAAAACATGACAAAAATGCATAAAACAAGAAATTCAAAATTTGCGTACCACTGGTTCGTAGTCCTCTGGCCGCTGTAATCGACGGATCCGCTCTAATCGGTGATCTGCTATAGGCACGACCATGATGACTGTTGCTCACTCCTTCGCTAAAAGTCACTATCAGAGCTCCAAACTGCCAGGGAGATAGGTGCAAATGAACCTGTTTTTACCCCTTCCCCTCCATATATACCCCCCAACCCTAACCCTAATTCACCCCGCTCACCGCCATGGTCCCCGCGAACTTCAGATGCCTCTAATTTCTCTGTCTTAACTCCATTTTCTCTCGTTCTTTCACCATTATTTCTAAATTCTTCTATTCTACCTATCCCCAACTTCTTTCTCTTTTTTCGAGAGATCACCCGATTTTTCAAAAAATTTCGACCCATCTCTCGAGGGGGTATACCAACCACTAAATTAATATTTATGGGGCATATTTCTTCACACCTATCTTTTTTTCTTTGAAACGACGCGATAAACTGCACCGTATCAAAGAGGGGCAAATGTAGTCACATAAATCTGTCCACTTAATTAAATGAATATTTACTATTTATTTGATTATTTAATCATCAATAATTAGTTAATTAAATTAATATTTAATTAATTTCATCCTCAACCTCTTCTCCTATTAACTAAATAAAAATATTCAATTTATTTAAATTAATTCATTAAGCCACACTCTAAATCAATTAAATAAATAAAGCACATTTATTTAATTTAAACCCATTTTCTCCTTTAAATAAATAATAAAATATTTATTTAAATCCCTAAAATCCCCCCCACTTGCATTCTCCTACAAATGCAAGTTGCACCTATTTAGTTGAAGTAATGAATTTTATTTTAATTAAAATCCTATTTTCTCTCACCCACCAAACCATTCTAGACTCTTCTAACCCATTCTAGATTCTTCTAATCCATTCTAAATTAGCCTAATCACATCCCCTAATTATTGTCACATTCATAAGCAACTTGAAGTCACTTCTCAAAGCCTCAAAGTCTTTGAAAAGCATTAAAAGTTTTATGTCTTCAACAAGTTAACCCCTAAATTCTGCCAAACCATTAATAGCTCTTACATAACCATTTATGGCTCTTACATGACCATTAATGGTTAAACTCAGCTCACCCACATGGTTAGAGAATTTACCTCTAACTCAACCCCCATTTAACTCATGGGTCTCTTAAATAATTTATTGCTTTGACCATGGTTATCCCCACTAACTCTTGCACAAGAGTTTGTCCATTTGATAAAGGTATTATTCATTGAATAAAGGCTTTATTCATTCAAATCAAGCCTAGCCTTACCTTCTAATGTAACCTTCAAGTCATTTCAAGAATTTAATGATTCTTCCCTCTCCTCTCAAGCCATCTCATGTTGACATTTGTCATCCTGGGATTGGGTTGAAAACCCCTCACATGGATCACAAACCCATCAATCCTGACCCTTGTTGAGATTACTCAATCTCAACCATCCATTTCTCCATTTTCCCTATAAATAGAGCCCATTCCTTCTTCAAAACAAGCTTGAAATCCATAAATCTTTATGCATCAAACTTATACCAATTTTAAGAGAGAATTCTAGGAGTACTTTTCTTTGTTATTTTGGATAAAATTAATTAGATACTTTCTCATATTTAGCTTAGATTTGCATAAATTAGTCATTTTTCATAATTTTGAATCTATATAGGACATCCATAGTAGTGCAAAAAGATGAGGGCTACACTCATGTGGAACTTGGAGAGGAGAGGAACAAGGGAGGAGCAACTATGAGCATGTTGGAGAGCATTTGGGAGGGTCTAGTGTCTTTCTTCCGTTTTTGTGTGCTTTCTATAATATGTTTGATATCTCTCTTGATATGCATGCTTAGGATTATAGTTTCATTCTTCTTTCGTTTCTGATTGATACTAACAACACTACTGTTTGAATCTTGTGTTCCTAACATCCTTTTTGCAGTGCATCAACTAGTATTCATCAAACTAAGATATCATAGAGCATAGTTAACCAAAAATATATCCAAAAAATCCAACTGCACAAGAAATGTCATATCTGAAAATAGATCAAAGCATATCAATTCTATATGTAGTTCTTTATTTAGAGGATGTTCCTAATTCCTGTATCACATAGTGTGTCAAGGAAACATACATTGATCTACAAATATTGCAACCAAGTATGCTACAATGCCTCCCTTATCACTAGTCTCCATAGCTCTTTCAAGTTCTTCATACTCAACCATGTAAATACAAACATCTAGGAAGAGAACCAAAGAGAGAACCTACAAATCAAACATATCGACATTCCACACTAACATGCACCAAGCTATGTAATGTAAGATCTCCTTCACTATTCCCAAATTGAAGGGATATCAACACCTAATATTGAAATCAAATGAAACATGATAATAATAGATGTAAACCTCACATATCAAAGTAAGACCAAACAAATCAATCATTCCCACAACAAAGACAACATTCCTAAAGCCACAAACCATTTCTTACACCTCACCAAATAAGTCCTCTGAACTAGATCCATATCTTTAAGATCAACAACAAGGAGAACAATTAAAATCCATAAAGCCATGCATTACATTCTCAACAAGTCCTTGGAACTATTATATTCAAGACTAACTCAAATGGGAAAACAAGATACAATATATAGAAAGCATTTGATAACCAAGTGTAGAATACCTCTTGAATCATTCACCTTTTAAGTAGACCAAGACTGGGAAATAATATTGTCATGAGGACACAACACCTAGAAATGAAAGCTTACAATAAAGGCCAATATTGTTTTTAGGTCCATAATAGATTCACATCCATAAACAAGTGTAGGCTCTTGGGTCTTTCTATTGAAATCGTCATCAAAGAGTAACCATCTCAAAACATGATCCTAAAAAATTTGAGATTGCATAGCCTCATCCAAGTCTCTCTAGTCTCCATGAACATCCACCAATCAATTCATGCTAACTTGAAATGCAACCCTATAAAATCATAAAGATCCAAGAAAATGATTAATACTTAAAACCAAACAAAACCAACAAAACCATTGTCATAGTTAGAACAATAAGATTAGGAACGTATTATTACATTATTATCTAACATCTCCTTAAAAGAAGATCATATGCTCCAAAGAACATATTATAAATTGACAACACACCAAAGACTCAAAAAGTCTTCCATGGCAAAACAGGATGTCACCACCTCCAAACCACATGAAGATAATCATCCATCATCAAATGATGAATCCACATCACTGCCAAAGCGCCCATTGAACTGTGTAACCAACCTCTCTAGGAATTGTGGTAACCATCTCCTAACTGAAGATCCTTCGTGGTCTCAACATGATAAAAGAACTCAATAGGATGAGATCTCAAAGGGAAGAGTCTAACCACAATCTCAAAACCAAGAAGGTGTAATATATCACATCCTTTGTCTATAGAACCAAAGATGCCAAAATCTCACTACATTCTAAAGGGAGCTTCACATGATACTAATACCCATTACGAATGATCATCCATATTATAATCAAATATTGCCAATGACTCACTACACATTGCAACAACATGAGCGTAGAAGTGAAATATTGAAATAAAGAAGTTAGAACACATTATGTAAATGCATTAGTCTCCCCTTGAAAGTGATACCAAATTATACATGACATCATGAACATCATTATGTTGGAGTAATAGTTTTGACTATTTACATCTACTTAAGCACAACTTAGATAACCAACTATATTTATCATTTCCTAAGTATCTTGGTAGTTGTATTTGGGTTCCTAAGTTGTTGCACCTACCCTCTGCCTACTCTAACACTTGATTAATTCTCTAATCTTTCCTTTGCCTTTATAAGAAAGGCTCTTATACGTTTGTACTCACCTCAATACACTTTATTCATTGGTGAAATAGTATTCTCTTGTGTTGCTTCTCTCTTGTGTGTGAAGATGGTGTGCAAATTGGTTTCCTGGGTTGGGTGGAAACACCAACATGGTATCATAACCATCTTTGTTCCAACTCCTTCCAATTGTTTGAGAGTTTTCATCATTTTTAAGTTGAAGTCTAGGCTAGTGGAGGAGGATGTGATCTATTGATCCTTGTGTGTAGCTTGCAGCCTGTGGTTCTAGTGCAAATTGGTGGTTTCAAAAAGTTATGTCCATCTCTACAGATTTGGCAACCTTGGCTAACTGCATTTCTCTTAGTCATTGTTTTTTGACCAATGTTGATCCTTGGAGGTCTTATTGCTCTGATCCAATGCAACCCTCATTTTCCTACTCGTTGGTTTGAGACTACTAATTTTCTTGATGAGGTGCTTATTGTTTCTACTAGCTTTGAAGAATGTTGTGGGTTTCTTAACCCTAAGATGACTATGCTTTCATCCGCTAGCAGTATTTGTTTCATTGTCATGAAATTATTTGTGTAGACACCTAAAATTGTCTCACACTGCAAACACCAATTTTACTAATTATTCCTCTATAAAAATTAATTATTTAATTAATCTAATTTTATTCTTTAGAATTTATATTCCCCTTTCATTTTAAATTAATTAATCAATTCCCTCTTTAAATGAATTAAATAATTTAATTATTTAATTAATCTCCATTATTTACTTTAATTAAATGATCTTTATTGTTCCAATACCAAAAACATCAGCAAGTCAAGTGTTCACACTTGCACCAACTCCTCAATCTTCAAAGATTCAAGAGCTTAGATCATAAATCAAAATAATGATGCAAGGATTTGGGAATAAACTAGTTTCAATCAAAAGACAGATGCCATAGGCTAACAGAGGTCCCTACCACCCATCAAATCAGAATTATCACCAGAGGTCTAACTTTCAAGGGCAAAATCAATGGAGTAATGCTAGATCCTTGAATAGTTTAAATCATGTTTCATGGTTGTATATATATGCATATGTGGTTCGTTGAGGTAGGGAATTGCAGGTACAAGTACCATGTAAGTACGGGGTATCATCTCCACCTGGCTTCACAGGTCTGAACGTACCTTATTGATCTGACAGAAGTGGAGGAGATAGTTGTAAGGCCATACTTTTTAACCCTAGTCTTGCTCAAAGTGTGTATCATCAATCGTCCGTCAGTTCCCTATGTCTAGTATGCAGGTCATGTGTTTATTTGGTTTACTTGATTTGCGTGTTATGCATTGTGAAATTAACTATTAAATCTTAAAGCGTTTAATTAGTTAATGTATTTTATTTGCATATTTAAATAAAGGGATAAAAAAGTTAATTGGACCCCTTAGTATTATAAATTGTTAAATCAATTGGTTCAATTGATTAAATTAGGGAATTTGATTAATGGTTATTTTAAAATGTGAAATTAAATGTGTATGCATTTTCAAAAGATTAAATAGAAATTGGAAAAAAAAAATCTTCCTCATTAACTTCTGAAATGAAAATTTTAGTTTTAATTTAAATTGGAAAATGGAATTTTGAGGAGAAAGGCATTTTTCGAAATGCAGTTTATGAAATTTTTTTGATTGTTTAGAAATAATTTTAACCTAGAATAGACTTTTAGGTTGAAATTTTTCTATTTATCTGTGTTTTTCACGGGAAGAAGGAAGAAAGAGTTTTTGGTTGGAAATTTGGTCTTCATCTCTGGTGATTATCTTCCAGGACTGCTTATTAAGGTTGGTGTTTGTAAAACCTCTGTTTTCCAAGTTTATTGATTTGAAGAAAATCTCCGTGTGTTTGAAGTCAGTTGCAGACTCATTTTAGTTTTGTTAAAAAGGTTAAGGTAGCATTTAAATTTGGAATTTAAACCCCTTTAGTTATTTTCTATTTCCCAATCATTTCTAAATTTGTTGAAAAAAATTAGTTTCAAGTTGAAATTTGTGAATGGTTGTTCACTGTGTGTTTGGAAAAACATTCCATTTGTGAAGTTTTCCATTTGTTTATAAAATAAAAAATTAGTTTATATTTTGTGTTTTAATTTGGAGAAAGTTTGAAATTGATTGAATTTCACCCCTGTATGGGGTTAGGATGGCAAAATTTGCCCAGATTTGGTTGACTGGAAGTGAAATTGTTTTCAAAAAAATTATTCATCCTTTGTTATTAACTCATAAAATTTCTAAGTTTACTTTATTTTGGGGGTTTGATTTTAAAAGTATTATTTAAAATAAAATAAAATTTGCTGTTACTATTTTGACTCAAAAAATTTCCGAGTGTATATTTTCTGAGTTTATGTGTTTTTGGAAATTGTGTTTGTTAAAAGAAATTTTAAAAATAATATAAAAAAATTTAATTAAAAATTAAATTTGATGTGAGTTCGGGGAGCCAGGCTCGACCCTATCTTCATGATTGGGGGCTGCCAATGTGGGGTGCGCTACTCACATATGTGAGACACCGATGCCTCACATGTGTGAGGGTAGCACTGCCTCACATATGTGAGAGCAACACTGCTTAGCGCTACCCCTTTTTAAGGGGCCCACGTGGCTGTGAAAAGCTACATGGGGATAGTTAATAAGTTTAATTTTATTTTTAAAAAATTATTTTATTTAATATTCATTATATATATATATATATATTCATTTTAGTTCTAATTTTTTTTAAAGTGATAAAATCTATATTTTTGGGAAATTTAAATCGATATGTTATTTTGGAAAAAAATTAAAAAAATGATTGTTTTATTTTGGGAAAAATATAAATAATAGATCAATAAGTTAATAAGTTAATTTATTATTTTATATGTATAGGAACTATGTATAATTATATAAATGAGATTTAGTTTTTAATTTGTAGTGAGATGGTGATTTTATTTATATGATGTAATTTGAATTATAGGTGAATTAGAGAACCTTGGTCGACTTGTATTTTAAACGAAATGGAAAAATTATTGTCAATTTAGATAAGTGAAGATGCATGTTTAATTACTATATTCCCATTTATTTTTTAAACTGTAAGTCCTTTGTCGAAAGTATCAGATATTGTCATGCGGTTGTCTTCATGGCTGTGATTATTTCTTATCAAGGATTTGTCTGTTAGTTAACCTTGTGTGAGGGTTGATTTGGCCAAGTGGTTTTCTATTGTTTTGTACTCCATGTACTACTTCATGTTATACCTTGGTTTTGGGAATTCATATGATTTTTTGGTTAAGTGTCATATGGGAGAGTGGCTTTCGATTGGAAGCCACACCCAAAGTCATTAGCAGGGTAACCCATCGAAAATTTGCTTAAGTGATAACTTAATAATATGTAGGGGGCTTGGTAGATGAAACACTAAGTAAGATAATTATGCCTCGTTCATGGTTGAGTGCTAGTACTAACTCAAGGTGCAGTGAGAAGGCCTGGAATGAGAAACCAACAACCTTGTCATCACAAAAGGATTGTTTGGGTCCACATGACTTGGATGGTGCCGAAGGTTTGGGAGAGGTTACCAGGGTAACCCAAGATGGGGGTCGGGACCTATTGAGGCCTGCCACGGTAACCATACCAAGCTATGTGATGACACTCTTCCCTTATGGTCACTAGTATGTAGTCTTGTTGATTTCACCTGATTTTGATGTGCAATCATGTTCTACGAGTGTTACTTCATGTGTGTCTATCTGATGTTGTGAGTTCGACCGTGTGTGAGTGCATACCTTGAGGTTGCTAGTGGGTCTTATTCCTATCTCCTAGCATGGTCGGGTGGTAGTGCCACTTTTCATCGGGTATGTTTGTCCCTTCTTGCGGGAGTGGGCTTCACAGGTGTTCCAGTTGCGCTTGGATTCGAGCATTTCGTTATCCTCTTGGATCCCTTTTGTCATGGATCATTCTTTGTATATCATGGACCTTTTATGGTCGGTTGTAATTATTAAATTTTATGTCTTCATGGCAAGATGTAAATTGTGATGTAAACATATCTGATTTTATAACTGAGTGATTATTGGAATGCAATGTAATTTCTACCTTATGATGCAAACGATGTATGAATGAAAATTTAATGTAATGCATATGTTTCGTTTAAATATTAGATGTAATGTAATGGTTAGTTTCCTAATGAATGAACTTAATCATGTTTTCTATATTTAAGACTATTGGATGAATTAACCATTGATTAAGTGTAATTGTATTTTTAAGTTTAATCAAATTAATTGGAATAATTCTTCTTGGCAATGTTACTGGTAAACCTAGTTAACCAAGTTGGGAAATCCTTTAGGTGTTAAGTCTTCCGTTGTACAATCTAAACTTATGTTAACTCAATGTATCATTAAACTTATTAAGTCAATAAAAAAAAATTATTTGCATTCTTATCTAGTGTTTTAGTTTTATCCTTTCGGGGTTTCCTTGTGGGGCATTACAATTGGTATTAGAGCCCAAGTTTCAACACTGGGTACTCTAGTTTTAAATTGAGCCCATTAAATTGAGCTATCATATGTTCTAGTAAGCCTTTTGGTTACAGGTAAGGGTTTTATCAGCAGTGCTTCGTTGAAAATCTTTTGATGAATTCCATAAGTGGTGGTGATGCGACTTCTAAAAGTTTTTTAGGATGCTGATGGTTATCATGTTCGTGTTCCGATTGATTGGTGGTATCTCATTTGGCTTATGGCAACCTATTTTAGGTTCAATCTTATTCTGCTAGGTTATGGACCGGTTTATGTAACGTGTTGGTGGTTGCTCACGATGCATTACTGGCCGGATTTATTATTTGGTTAATATTGTTTCGGTCTTATTCCAACTTGGTTTATCATTGGTTTGTGGGTTTATTGTATTATCTTTTAGGTGGCCGACTTAATTTTTTAGGTCCCAGGTTGGTATAAATATGATTTAAGATCTCTTTGTAGATCATATGCGTGGCATGGGATTATGATTATGGAATTATCTGTGTTCGAATAAAGTTGTAATCATATGTAGAGGATTTGGTGGATCATAGGTGATCAAATTGGATTTGTGTAAGAGGTTTAAGACCTCTGGCATTGAGCTTGACCAGAACCGTACTCAGGCATAGGAGATGCTACTCTTGCAGTTCATTCTTATTTCCAGATTGTAGTCTAGATATCTTTTGTAGAAAGTGAGGCTCCTTTTGTGATGAGTAGTACGCTCTAGGATGTTGGCCTTCCTGCATGTGTAGGCCCCTTATTGTAATCACATACTTACTGCAGAAGTATTATCTGATTGTGGGTAGGCTTCCCCCCGTGGTTTATCCCTTTATCGGGTTTTCCACGTACAAATCTTTGTGTTATGTGTTGTGGATGCATGGTGTTTGATTTATAGTTTATGTTGGTGCTTAATTGATATATTTTTTATTCCAGTATTTGGTTTATGCATTCCGTTTAAAGGTTTTGTGTGCTTAAAGTTTCATAATCTATTAACAACTGATTCACCTTCCCCCCTCAGTTGTTCACCAGTTATCCTAACACAAGGTCTATCCATATAGCCACCTTGTAATTTCTAGCACCCTAACTCTTCATCTAGTCACAGGACGTGACTTTTGAAAGTGGAGGATAGTTACTGATGATCATGAGAGAATATGTTTGCAACTTCTGTAAAGGTTGAACAATTTGACATTTATAAATGCCTTAAGGGGATGTAGTTAGGACATGGCTCAAGGGAGTGCTTTAAACTCTTATGTTGCATGTATGTGTTATTGTTTAAAGTTTTATGAAATTTTCATTGTTGTTATTTAATGGACCTTGAATAAGGGGATGTCATTACCTATAAATGATTAATGTCTTAAGGGAATGTTTATTTAGGAAATGGCTTAAGGGGATGATTTAAATTCTTATGCATGATATTGTTAAAAATGAAGTTTTATGAAATTAATAGGTGGTTCATCTTTTTCAAAATTATAATCAAGTACATCTTGGGGATGTCATTACCTAGACATGATTTTTAAATGGCTTAAGGGGATGATTTAAATTCTTAAGCATGACATTGTTAAAAATGAAGTTTTATGAAATTTTCATTGTGCAATTTAATTTAATATATTGTTCATCTATTTCAAAATTGTATCAAATATAGCTCTTAACTATTTAAAGCATTAAAATTTCAAATGGAACTTAAGGGGATATAATTAGGACATGTCTTAAGGGGATAATTTAAGATCATCATTTAATATTTCATCAAATGTATGCATGTATGTATAATCTATTAATGCATGCATGTACATACATGCATATATGTATAAATGTACATATTCAATCATCAATGTATGTATTTAACATCAAACAATATGTCAAAGCTGTATAAATTAGATCATCAAACATGTAAAACATATAAAGTAGATCATCAAATGTACATGTATAACATCAAACAACATTTCAAACATAAAAATCAAAGATCATCAAATGTATATCTAGATCATCAAACATGTCAAATGTATATAAACTAGATCATCAAATGTATGTAATGTATCAAACAACATGTCAAACATATACAATCAAGATCATCAAATGTATCTATATATGATATCAAACAAAATGTCAAAAATGTGTATAAAATAGATCACCAAATGCGTAGCTAGACGACTTGGCACCATGTTCATCATGACGACTCTTAATGGTGCGATCCTCTAAATGACTATCCTACTCTTAAGGATGAACCGATCCTTGCAGATAAAGCAATAAATATACACACATGTTAAATAAAATATACATTAAATGTATAAATTATAATCATTTAAAAGAATGTATGTACATGTGTCTAAATTTAAAACTCACATGTCCACTGGTGGTCACATCATCGATTGAGTCTCGCTGACGTACACGATCAGACCTCAAGGCAGGAGTAACAAGAGGCATCTCCACCTACAAAAATATATATATTTACATGATTCAAATTTGAATGTAGTTAAAACTTATTTAAATTATAAATTGGAAATTTGTAGCTCATGAGCATGATCCTAAATAAAATTTACTTGTGTAGAAGGTGGCACATGATAGTACTCAAACTCTCTAGCCATGATCATGTCCACTAAAATGTCAATATGTTGCTTAGTCTCATGCAGGCTCAAATCTACATCTGCATCATGTGTGGCCATCACGTGTCCCAATAATGATAAATACAAGGGACTATGCAACTGAGATGGCATCGACAACGATTCTGAATGTGTCAACAAATCCATATAACTTGTCATCATCATGTTGAAGTCAACATCCTCCAAGCTAAGATCAGATGTACGATGTGTTGCACTCTCTAAAGGATTTGTACCTTGTGCCTCTCCCTTTGTGTCAACAGAAAAATAGTCTATAGGTGGATCCTAATGTGCACTAATGTTGGGGCCACCTGGCTGATAAGACCGATGAGTCCCTGAATGTGGCTTATGATAGATGGAACCCACACGACCTCTGACCTCTGCTATAGGGATATGATGCTTTGATGCAATGAATGCATATGCATTGAAAATATCCTCAACTAAACTAATCAGAGTAACACGTGTCATGTCTCCTGTAAGACCATCCAGGTTAGCAAGCAAAGGGATACCCACTCCATGATAAGGATCATCTGAGCTACTACTAGGGTGTGCCGCACATGAAGATCTATAGCACATGATAGTACTCAAACTCTCTAGCCATGATTGTGTCCACTAAAATATCAATATGTTGCTTAGTCTCATCTAGGCTCAAATCTACATCTGCATCGTGTGTGGCCATCACGTGTCCCAATAATGATAAATACAAGGGAGTATGCAACTGAGATGGTATCGACAACAATTCTGAATGTGTCAACAAATCCATATAACCTGTAGTCATCATGTTGAAGTCAACATGCTAAAAGATAAGATCAGACGTACGATGTGTTGCACTCTTTAAAGGATTTGTACCTTGTGCCTCTCCCTTTGTGTCAATAGAAAAATAGTCTATAGGTGGATCCTGATGTGCATTAATGTTGGGGCCACCTCAGGGCTGATAAGACTGATGAGACCCTGAATGTGGCTCATGATAGATGGAACCCACATGACCTCTGACCTCTGCTATAGGGATATGATGCTCTGATGCAATGAATGCATATGCATTGAAAATATCCTCAATTAAACTAATCAGAGTAACATGTGTCATGTCTCCTGTAAGACCATCTAGGTTAGCAAGCAAAGGGATACCCGCTCCATCGTAAGGATCATCTGAGCTACTGCTAGGGTGTGCTGCACATGAAGATCTATAGCATCGATGACTCATCAAATACTGGTCGACTTCATCACTTGATATTGAAGTGGTCATAGCTACAATGTCATCAACTCTATCAATGGCCTCTCGGAGTTGGGTACTAACAAAGGTGCAATAGCGGGTGCCCTCTAACCAACAACAACCTTATGTGTTGGAATCTATCGACCAACTTGATGATAAGGGTCCCTGTTAGCAAGCCTACCACGACCCTAACCCAAATATGATGTCAAATCATTGTACTTAACATTATGTTGCAATGCACCTCATCAAACAACTGCTGTGCAAAATAGAATGGAATTTGGTCGTTATTTGGATAACGACAATGTCCAACAAAGAAGCATGGGTATATTTTGGCAGCCATCGCAACATCCTTGCATCTAGTGACCTGATATCCCTTCACCACATTTTTTCCCCAATATGATAGAAAACAACATTCTTTCAGAGTTTTTTTAGACACTAAACTCTGAACTTGAAAAAGGGACAAACCCCTACAAACCTCTTGTCACTTCTTGACAAGAATTACCTATATAGCATCTATAGAATAGGCACTAGTGCCCTAAATGTCATCCCTAATTTTCACAAGGCCGTCAAGAATACTCTGAAAAGTGTTCTTATAAATACTTGTGTTGCTACTACTATTTATTGAGGCTCTCAATTTCTCTATCTCAATGTTTGTTCATGAAAACATTTCCTGTGGTGGAATTGCCTTATCTACCATGATATCTAGATAATATAGATAGGTACACCTAAAGGATAATTTAATGTCAAGCCCTAGACAATTACTTGATACACTCAAACTAATTCTAAGATAATATTTAAATGTACATGTACTAAAATTCAATTTAATAAATTCTAAATGTACTTAGTCTTACAAATTTCTAGCTCGATCTCAAATAAAATATAAAATTAACTTTCACAAGATCATAAACGTTGCAATCAATTTTATATTATCTAGTAGTAGATCTAAAAAAATTGAATATGTTGTGCACATGAGAACATAACATGCATGCATCGATATGTAATGTATGCATCAATTTAATAAATTTGAATGTGTGTATGTGTGTGTGTGTGTGTGTGAGAGAGAGAGAGAGAGAGAGAGAGAGAGAGAGAGAGAGAGAGAGAGAGAGAGAGCAATTTGGTGGTGGGCATTGAATCTAAAACTTTAGAGAGAGAGAGAGAGAGAGCTCGAACAATTTGGTGGTGGGCATTGAATCTACAACTTTAAATTTGGATATTAGTTTGAAAGGTAGTTGTTTGTGTGAGGTAGGAAATTAGGAATCATCACAAACAATATAAAATTAGTTCATTAGCTCAATCACAAAAGCAAATTGCAATGATCTATCCTAAACACATTCAATAGAGACATAAAGATAAAACATTCAAAAAGATTATGCAAACCAGATGTAAATCCAAATGTTTCCTTCATGCGGCTCCATTGTTCTTCTTTCTTCTCCAAATAGTTTTATTGTAGATCTCACCTTCAAGTGCATAAACCTAATTGTCAAAGCAAGATTGACATTGACACAAGAATACTCGAAGCGTGATTTGACAAAGTGATTTAGAAATTCGATAGTCTGATTAGGGGATTTGATTGAAGAAATTCATCCAATTTATAGACAAATTGGAGAGATGAAAAAATTAGCGTGATACTGATTCGAATGGAAATTCAAATCAAGAATAGCAAAATTATGACATGTCTATGACAAATTGCTATGCAAGGATTTATGACAATTTATGACAAATTTCTATGTCAAGAATTTATGACAATTTATGACAAATTTCTATGTCAAGAATTGATTGATTGTCAATTATGACAAATTATGAAAAATTTCTATGTCATTCCCATGAATTTAGGAGAGAAATAGGAGAGAAATTGAAATTAGAAATTTAGAAAATTAGAAAAATAGGAAAAAGAGGAATTAAGAAATTAGGAATTAGAAAAATGATGAAATTAGGAATTTAGTGAATTAATCAATAATTATTTATTTATTAATTAATTCACAAAGAGGAATAATTAGCCAATTAAATGAACATTTAATTGTGACAAGAAGACTTAGGATAAATAAATAAATTATTTAATCCTAGAGGAAGAAATGACACGCAAGGTTAAATGATTAAATCACCAAACCCTAGAAGATAAATTAGCAATGCGATAATGACAATTAGGTCTTGATTGAAGATAATTGATATCAATCATGATTCTGATTAAATGATTTGATTGATAAATACGCCAATTGACGAGGAACAATGACAAATTGATCCAAATTGACATAATTGAGACAGACTACGATCGATAGCGAAATGATCGCAAAATGACAAAATTGACAAGAGGACAAGGATTGATGACAAAATAAATTGCAAGACGACAGGATTGAAAATGACCACGATCAATGACAAATCAATCGCAAAATGACAAGATCGAACATGACAACGACCGATGACAAATCGATTGCAAAACGACAAGATTGAAAACGATAAGGATTGATGACAAATCGATAAGATTGATAAGAGGACAAAACCCTAATTAGGATTGACGATGTCCAAAATGATGACAAATGAGCACGCACATTGATGCGATAGGCTAAAATCGATCAAAATCATGATTGGATAGTGTTGTCGACAAGACCAAATTTGAGAGCGAGACAAATGAAGAATGTAGAAGAATGACTCGATGCTCGCAAATGATAAAGACCAAATGCGTGACATAGGAGAAATGTTAATACGACGCAAAAACCTAAAATGAGGCAATGCGCAAATGTTAAAGTATGACTCCGCAAGCATTGACCATTTTTAGGTGTCTACAGTTTGTCATTAGTTTCTTAGAGGATTCGAGGTGGAACAACTCTAAAATAGCCTTATGAAATACCGCTCACTTGTAAATATACCAAGAAAAGATGTGAGTCGAGAAATAAGGAAAAGGACCAAGGTCAAAACATAAGTTTTTTAGGAGATCTTTGATATGATGAGAATATGCAAATAAAGAGGTCACATTTTAACAAAGATGTGTTTGGTTAATTTGTAGTTCTTTCATTGGTAAACTATATTTCATGTTTTGATAATTAGAAAAAAACATTGAATTTTTTTGTTAATTTAAAGAGTTTAAATCTCTTAAATATATTTATATATATAATATAAATATAAATTTAAGAAACTAAAATCCACAATTTTTTTCTTCTAGATGCAGCAAATGCCTCCATCTTTTAAAAAGTCACATGCATGGTAAAATGCATAGCATCATACATACCAGGTGCTATCTTTTCGGCTGGATGGCTGGCTGGCTCCTGTCCAGTGGGAATATATGGAGAGATGTTAATATTTAGAGATGAATATTTTCATGCAACTTCAGAACATGAAGGATGTTGTGCAGATTCCATTTTGAGTCGATTTTGAGTAGATTTAATTCAAAACGTGCCTAGTGGGAATGGAATTTGTATTCAAAGTGCAGATTCAATCCATTTTGAATCGATTTGAACACTTTTCCAAACGTTAAAGGAGCGTGTGTAGATTTAATTCAAAACGTGCCCCTACGGCACCCAAAGGAGCGTGTCCAGATTCAATTCAGAACGTGCCCTAACGGCACTCAAAGGAGCGTGTCCAGATTCAATTCAGAACATTCCCTAACGGCGCCCAAATTATAGTGCAATGGCCGTTGTAAAAAAAAGTGACCGATGAAAAAAAGCAGGATTAAATTTCTTATAAATGGGCGGTATACTTGAGAAGCAGGACATATTTCCCGTTCTGTTTTCTTTTTGGTTTGATATATCTTCCATTGTATGTTTTTGGCGTGGCCATGCCTATTTTTGAATTTTGCTTTCCTGAATTTTGGTTTTGAATTTTTATAGTTTTTTGGTATTTCGTGTATCTTCTTTTTTCTGTGGGTTGTCAGTTTTTAATGGGCATGGAGTAGTCAGCAGCAAGAAATCTACGTTCTGGAGTGGCTGTTTGGAGATGTGGCCAGAAAATAGTGAGTATATCTTATACTCTGCTCTCGTTTTTTCTTTCATTTCGAAGAATTTATACGTTTTAAGTTTGTTTTCTTGTTAGTTTGCTTTGTGAGAAAAGGGTTCATAAATTAAAAAACGCTTGTTAAGACTTCAGTTACCCTTTAGAATAACACCATTGAGATTTTAGAGCAATTTTTTGTGCTTCTGAGAGTAGTAATTATAATAATATTACCAGATTCGATGTCGTTCACTAATTTATGTGAAATTTTACTTCTAAATTTCCAGCTAAGATGGGTTTCATTTGAATAATTGAAAAACGAATTTGATGGGTTCCCTAATGGAAGGGTTGAAGGGATTGCAGAACCTAGGACTCAAATGTATACTAATGTCTCGTGTTCTGACTGTGTAGTCTCCCTGACCATCTATA
The DNA here is from genome assembly GCF_030272615.1 of Cryptomeria japonica. Taxonomy (NCBI): domain Eukaryota; kingdom Viridiplantae; phylum Streptophyta; class Pinopsida; order Cupressales; family Cupressaceae; genus Cryptomeria; species Cryptomeria japonica. Next base: position 250,328,207 of record NC_081415.1, read on the forward strand.
TCGAGGCTACAGTTGTTATGTTTTCTAAAGGCAATCAGAGTAGTAGGAAGCCATTGTTTCGTCTAGTGACTAAGCCAATGAGCTCTAGGGCAAGTTGAATTTGAGGCTCTCGATGTGGACCTCAATTAATTCTGCTAATTGTTGGCATGTTTTGTCGAAGGTGTCAGTGATTTGCACGGTGCATTATGCGTAGGGGTTTCCTCTGTTTCTTGTTCAGTCCAAGTTGTATCTCCCTCGGTCTCCATTTGGTCCTTAGTCTTCCTTGTTTGGATATTTTGAGTTCTCGCTCATCTACTTTATGAGTAGGGGCTTCTCTGTTTCTTTTTCAGTTCAAGGTTTATCTCCCCTGATCTCTATTTTTCCTCTGTCTTCTTGTTTGTGTGTGTCTGACTTGTTCTATTTCTGCAATGACGACACTAGGTTTTCTGTGGCTCTTGCTGAGTTTATTTTGCAGGGGCTTGGCAACCTTGCTATTCTATTTGATGGATGCACTGGATGTATGATCAAACTCTTCCTCTCTTGTTAATGAAGACTGTTTTTTTGTTTTGGTTGAGATTCTTGTGCTCTATTTTCCTGATTTTGGGTATTGAACAAAAGAGGAATAGCTGCATTTCCTTAATAGCACTTGTATGCAAGGAATTCAGTGGAAAAAATTGTGGTCAGAATGCTTATTTTTAGACTGTTACATGCTTAAAATTTTAAAAACGTTTCTTGGCCATGTTTGTGGCGAAAGCAAAATGGATAATAAATTGGGTCTTTGTAAAAAAAATTCACCAACACAAAAATTTTCTCTGCAAATACATTACATGTATTAATACTAGCACTTGTACCAAGGGTTATATCAATAGGAAAGTATATTTAAGTAAGTATATTTAAGTTATTATGTTAAGGAGACATCTTATTTATTATTTGTTTGATTAGGCAATCTTGAGACAACATTTTTAATGATATAATCTTTCCACAATTCATGATGTTATCTTCTTGTTTTAGACTTGTTCAAGTTTTTTTATCATGTATTGACTCTCTTAGCATTGTTTTATCGTGATGATGGATCATCGAGTGTGATCCAAAACATTGATATAAAAACTTGACCTCCTCGTCCTATTGCCGTATCTATAGAAGGGTGCCTATATCTCGTACCCACCCCAATTAATTGGCTTGAATATGATAATCAAGTGGCCCTATGAATGGATCAGTGCCAGCGTCAATTCAAGCTTCTCCAATGAACACTATAGAACCAGCATTGCTCGCTGGTTATATATATAGATATAGGTATATCTAGATCTAGACCTAGGTATAACTTCTTGATATTTTGTTCTCTGTATGAGACAACCTTTGTAAGATGCATGTTAATATCAAAATTGTTTTAGAAAGAACTAAGTCAAAAAATGATTCAGCTATATACAGATTTGGAAAAATAAAATTCATTGAGACCATGGCAAATGACTTATATCAAGATTCTACACAAATTGTGCGCTACTTTCAACAATGTCGATGATAAAATAAAAAATTTACCACAACATTTAAAAAAAAATAAGAGATGAATCATGTGGATGATAAAATAAAAAGTTTACAAAGAATTTAAGAAACCCTACCACAACATTTAAAAAAAAAATTTGATGAACCAAAATCAATCTTTGTAAAGCTGCTGCTTCACACAGGATCATTTGGGGAAATTTTTTCCCATTTTTCTTTGGATGAAGATGAAACGCCATAGAACAGTGCTTTTTGTTGTAATATAGCTAAAAAAACCAAATCAGATTTGTATTTAAAGAGATATATAGGAGGCTTAGCAAAATCAAATTAGATTTGGCAATTAAAATAAAATCTAAATAGATATTACAATCTGTCATTTCTGTCCTGTGGAATACTTAAAGAAATGTCAGCGAATGACGAAACTGGCGAATGGAAAAGTAAAATCAATTGAGACAATCAGATACCGAACACATTTAATTCTGCACTGGAAATTCCTGAGAGGGCGCACTGTGGAGCCATGTATCCTTGTGTTCCTGCTATAGTTGAGCTTTGAAAGCATTTATTATGCTTCACCAGGTGTGCCCATCCAAAATCTTCCAACTTCGCATTGAACTGGGAATAGAAGAAAATCAAATATGCAACAAATCAAATCAAATCTCGCAAATAAAATAAAGTATTACCTCAAACTATATCTCCCGCAGCTAACGATGGACTTCTTCCTTGAATTTCATGGATTTATTGATCTTTTTGGTCTATTATAGAATCAATTGTCTTCCAGCAATTTGAAAAAAAAACGGAAACATGCAGTTTTATAGTAGTCAAATAAGGCAAAGAATACCCTCTCATGTTTATGCATACGTAAAAAATATATTATACATGTTCTCAGAACATGAGAGAAAATGCTTACCAGTCAACCTCATGAAATTTTAAAGTATTTCATTAGTACAGGTATAAGCGAAATATTCTCTTACGCTCACTTCTGTTCGCTAAATATATGTATCTTTAATCACAGGTATGTATAAGGAGATTCAAATATATGCTTATTCTGTTTAAAGAACATAAATGAAACATCAGCAATTTAAATTTATTAATTTGAACCTGCATATCTGAAAATCCTTATAAGTATGTATGCTTTCAACTGCTATGTTGACAACGTATCCTCTCATAAAACTAAGAGTTGAGATTAGAGGCCTAAATAATTAAATGAAGATATAGCTATGTGTAGCCCTGAGATTTAAATAAAGTAAAATGAAAACAATTATATAAATACCATTAGCTATGTGTATTTTTTCGTTGACTGCCGCCCCTGTCTATCTGAGCACCTGTAGCATGCGGCCATTAAAGCAACATTGGTTTCTGCTCTACATAGAATCTGGTTATTCTGGCATAACCATCTATGTAAGCATAAAAGTTATTCCTCAGAACCAGATGGATAGAAACCCTATCAATGAATCCACATTAGTATGAGCTTTAGGGCAAAAAGGGTAGGGCATTGCCCTAGATCTAAGCACACGGGATTTTTAATTCCTATGAATAACAATTGGTAATCCCACCCTTGTTTATCGTGGATGAATAAGCAAGCCAGAGGCTTAGCATAAATATTATCGCACCCTATGAATAATGAAGTATAGAGAACACAAGGTAAGGCATTATGGTAAGTATAGCTTGGCAGCAATCTAAAATATATTTATATATGATATAAAGTTTACCATGTGAGAGACTTGAATGAACATGCAGCGCAGAGGCACATAATCGAATATGGAAAAATTCAAATCAAATCGCTTAAATAAAGTAAAGTTTCCCTTCAAATCATATCTCCAGCGGCTAGAATGAAAAAAATCAAATCAAAATCTCTCACAGATAAAATCAAATCAAAATCTTTCACAAATAAAAGCAAATCTAATCTCAAATCACATCTGCAAATAAGTCTGGTTTCCCGGTGTGAGATAGGTTTAGGCTGAAACCTCCCACTATATAGCCTATTGGCTAATTATAATATATTTCCTCTGTTTTCTAAGATAGACATCCTTCCTCTGTTTTCTAAGATAGACATCCTTACCCAAAAGCCGGTACAGAACAACTCCTGGTGACAGGACTCCTGTTTCCCTGTCACCTGAAAGAGCTTTCTCTTTCCTTCTCATCAGTCACAATTGTGAGATTTCTACATAATTGAAGTGAGAATGCAAAGGTAGAGTCTGTTATCCTGCATTGTAGTACCTGGAGTTATCTGCTTCCAAATCCTCATTCTAAAAGCTTTTGCAGCCAAAACATTTGAAATTTTCAACAATATGTTGGGATTTTTGGAAGGTAGATACCCTTAACAAATGCAGCATCACTATATGCAGAACAAATGTTTCTTTTGCTGGTTTTTTCTCTTTTATTAATGCATTTAGTTTTTACTATTAATACATTTAGTTTTTACAGAGTCCAGGATTTTGTATTGTTATAACTCTGCTTAGATCTATTGAAAAGTACTAATTTTCCCTTTACTATTTTGATCATATTTCCAATAGATTTAACTGTAATACAATTTGTTCTCATATTAAATCTGGTTAGCTTGGAATTCTCAATCAGTCAACTAGATTTGATGTGTCATGCTATTTAATCTGGTATAACAGTATCTAAATATAAATTTGAGTTGGATATGACTTTTATATCAGATTAATTAGTATCCCTATGGATGGCAGAATGCCGACTGTTTGATTTTATTTGGATCTATAGATTGAATTTTTTTTATTATTTAAACTTATTAATGATAATTTCATTAATTTTGAAACTATAGAAATGCTTTCTCTTGAAAATCCTTACAGCTATCAAATCCACCCAGCAGTAATTACTAATTCTATTTTTCTGCTTGATCTGCACATCTTAATTTTATTTTATTACTGAAGGTGTATTCCATTTGACCAAAAAAATTAAAAAATAGATTCCCTAGAAAGTGTCAATCTCAAGATTCGTAGCACACAAGTAACCCTGAGATCTTAATGAAAATATCTTAGATGCACTTCATATTTCTGAGTTTGGAGGCGGATGTTGAATATATAGCTGCCAATTTAGATCTAAATTTCTTAAGTAGATGATCCAGAAAGAATAGTTGAGGTCTAAAGTTATTCGTACTTTAAACATTGGAATTTCCAGACAACCTCACATTATAGACTTTTGAAGTTTCAACTAGCCAAAGCTCTTTTATACATTTTAATAGGATTCAAATGACTTTAATGTTTATCTATGATCAATTTGAATTTTTAGCGGAGGCATTAATGGATAGAAGATTAGATGGCACTGTTAATTAACTAGACAAATTACAAACAAAGATCTGAAATGCAGGAAGACAGAAATAAATGTGTAGATAATGATTATCTGTTTGAGGATGCCTTTTTTAGGTAGACCTGAAATAACCATTTAAACTAAAGTATCTAAATTGAGTTAGTAATTCTAGTTAGATATGGTGGCATCCTCTACATCACTTTCCGTTTGAAGCATGAAATTTGGTATCCTCTTCTTAGTATCTAAGAATTAATTTGTTTAACACTCAAAGGCATATATCAACTATTTAATTTGTTTAACACTCAAAGGCATATATCAACTATTTAATATTTTTCTCTGAACATGACAGAGCAATTATACAAATTCCTCCACAATAGATCTTCACATATCTGCACAAACAAAAACAAACAAAATCAGAACAGATGTGATATGGACAGACTATATATTGGATCTTATTGCAATCTATCGCATTCAGACAAAACAAGACTTAATGCAACACCGAATGTAATGTATGAGTAAAGTGGTCCAATACTGAAAATTGGATGCACAATGCTGTCAAACTTTGTGGGTGCGGTAGAAACTAACATAGCACCAAATTGATATTTTCCACAACTTAAAAAATGGCATTAATACTATATGTTTGACTGGAACAGGGTATGGACATCCATCAAAGCATAATATAAAGGGATTTCTGTCAGATAGTAGAGCTGGAAATGCTGGGGTACACATGAATGAAAAATATGGATTAAACCGTTTAACAGAATGCGTCAAGGGGATAATGCAATTATTACAGAAAATGGAGAAAACAGATTTATCAAATATGCGCTCAAAATATTTGAACTGCTTGATGAAGTAGTCTAGAACACATCCTAATATCATAAGCTAATTTTCTCGCGTTCTATGTGCATGAAAACATGTGGATGACTTTTCTGGGTGCCTGGAGATCACATTCGAACGTAGGCTTTGGAGTCTTTACACCAACAGTTCCTTGATTTGGATCCTAAAAATGCTGCAACATCTTATGTTTTTATATAAAACATCTATGCCGAAGTGGGCAGGTGGGTAGAGGTTCAAATGGCAAGCAGATTGATGAAATGATTTAAAAGAACATCGTATATTCAGATTATATTGCTTTAACTAAATGATAGAAACGATTTAAACAGAATCCAAACATATGGTAAGGTGAAACTTCAAAGAACCTAGACAATAGAGGAGAAGCTAAAATCTATGCACGTCTTAGAATCTTTTAATTGAAATGGTTGAATATGACGTAGGTCAAAGAAACACATAAATATTTTAAATCAAATGAATTATACACAATTTAATGTTGGAGATGGCATAAAAATGAGGGGTACCTATATCCTGCAAGTGCAAACTGTGGTTTGTTTAGTACAAGTCAGAAAAGTTCACCTGTAGGACTGGAAGCGGTTGTCCAAATGTTGCAGCTGAAAGAAAACCCTTGTTTAATTTAAAAAGACAGAGAGAAGATGAAACGACTAGTCTGTAATGTCCTACGATTCACCGATTCAAATGTAATTTACATAAACACTATTTTCCAAATGCTCTGATTGTGCAGAGCAATCAAAATCTGAAAAACCTTTTAATCAGAGGCAACAAAGAATCGAAAAACCTTTTGTGTAGAGCGAAATGTGCTAGTTTGCAAACGGATATCCCAAAATGTTCAATACTCTGATTGCAGAATCAAAATCAATATAATTGAAGAGAGAGGGGAGTGCGACAGAATAAAATGGGTATAGTGGAAGCGAGTCAGTTACGTTCTTTATTCGAATTGCTTCAACTTCAGAGCATGCAGATTGTGCGATTGTAACTACTACAGAAGCAAGTCATTTACATTTTCCATTTGAATCGTTTCAAGAAATGAGAACAACAGTCGCTTCATCTCTAGATGATGCGAGCTATAACTGACGGGAATACATTTACATTCTCCATTTGAATCGTTTCAAGAAATGAGAACAACAGTCGCTTCATCTCTAGATGATGTGAGCTATAACTGACGGGAATACATTTCTTTTTTGTTATACCGACAGGTCTGGTGACCTTTATTTCGTGTCATTATAGGTTACTTCGCGTAAAAATATTTTACAGAAAGTTTCACAATAGAAACCTTTCGATTATTAGTTCTTGTAATATTTTACAGAAAGGTACAGAACAACTCCTGTTTCCCTGTCACCTGAAAGAGCTTTCTCTTTCCTTCTCATCAGTCACAATTGTGAGATTTCTACATAATTGAAGTGAGAATGCAAAGGTAGAGTCTGTTATCTTGCATTGTAGTACCTGGAGTTATCTGCTTCCAAATCCTCATTCTAAAAGATTTTGCAGCCAAAACATTTGAAATTTTCAACAATATGTTGGGATTTTTGGAAGGTAGATACCCTTAACAAATGCAGCATCACTATATGCAGAACAAATGTTTCTTTTCCTGGTTTTTTCTTTTTTATTAATGCATTTAGTTTTTACTATTAATACATTTAGTTTTTACAGAGTTCAGGATTTTGTATTGTTATAACTCTGCTTAGATCTATTGAAAAGTACTAATTTTCCCTTTACTATTTTAATCATATTTCCAATAGATTTAACTGTAATACAATTTGTTCTCATATTAAATCTGGTTAGCTTGGAATTCTCAATCAGTCAACTAGATTTGATGTGTCATGCTATTTAATGTGGTATAACAGTATCTAAATATAAATTTGAGTTGGATATAACTTTTATACCAGATTAATTAGTATCCCTATGGATGGCAGAATGCCGACTGTTTGATTTAATTTGGATCTATAGATTGAATTTCTTTTATTATTTAAACTTATTAATGATAATTTCATTAATTTTGAAACCATAGAAATGCTTTCTCTTGAAAATCCTTACAGCTATCAAATCCACCCAACAGTAATTACTAATTCTATTTTTCTGCTTGATCTGCACGTCTTAATTTTATTTTATTACTGAAGATTTATTCCATTTGACCAAAAAAATTAAAAAATAGATTCCCTAGAAAGTGTCAATCTCAAGATTCGTAGCACACAAGTAACCCTGAGATCTTAATGAAAATATCTTAGATGCATTTCATATTTCTGAGTTTGGAGGCGGATGTTGAATGTATAGCTGCCAATTTAGATCTAAATTTTTTAAGTAGATGATCCAGAAAGAGTAGTTGAGGTCTAAAGTTATTCGTACTTTAAATATTGGAATTTCCAGACAACCTCACATTATAGACTTTTGAAGTTTCAACTAGCCAAAGCTCTTTTATACATTTTAATAGGATTCAAATGACTTTAATGTTTGTCTATGATCAATTTGAATTTTTAGCGGAGGCATTAATGGATAGAAGAGTAGATGGCACTGTTAATTAACTAGACAAATTACAAACAAAGATCTGAAATGCAGGAAGACAAAAATAAATGTGTAGATAATGATTGTCTGTTTGAGGATGCCTTTTTTAGGTAGACCTGAAATAACCATTTAAACTAAAGTATCTAAATTGAGTTAGTAATTCTAGTTAGATATGGTGGCATCCTCTACATCACTTTCCGTTTGAAGCATGAAATTTGGTATCCTCTTCTTAGTATCTAACAATCAATTTGTTTAACACTCAAAGGCATATATCAACTATTTAATATTTTTCTCTGAACAGGACAGAGCCAGAGGTGATTCTTGGTCACCTTGTTGTCGAGGTTCTATCATCCATGCACGGTCAGAATTCATGTTTCTTGTATATGGGCTTTCATGTTCTTATAAATGTATTGGGTTTTTATATTGGTCTTTGTATTTTCTTAAATCTATTGGGTTTTCTATTTTGCAATGCTCTTTTTATGTGACTTGAGGTAGTTTTTTAATCTTTTGTGTTTTCAATGTTGCTCGGTGCTTAAATCATTGGCATGTCATCATCATTCTAATTGATTCTTATACATTCTCAAAACCCCCAACATAATTCATGCTTCAAAATTCAAAGATTAGGGTATCTTTGTGTGCATTTAGGTCGACTGCTGCATTCCCAACATAGCCTTTTCGCCAAATACATTTTGTGTATACAATGAAATTATTTTACTCTATTTCTTTTGTTTTGAAGCATTATGAGTTGTACCTTGACTATACTTCCATTTTGTGCATACACTGAAATTATTTTATTCTATTCTTTTATTAGCATTATGAGCTGTACCTTGACTATGCTTCCATATTTTGTGTGTATGTGGACTTTGTTATCTTTGTGTAATAGAGGGCTTGTGCACACCAATGGCGTGTTACCCTTTTTATTTTATTTTTACAGTTTGCATGTATACAACTTCTGATGGATTTCTCTGTCCCTTGCGTTTTGCACCTATCTCTTTTTAAACAAATAGTTTGCATAACTTATATATGCATTTTACATACATGGTTACCAACAGACAAGATCAGTAGAAACAATGATTGTCTATTTGAGGATGGCTTTTTGTAGGTACACTTCAAATGACTACCTAGCTTATTTATGCATTTGGCATGGATGAAACATTTGTAATTTTAACATCTGAAAAACTGATTCTCTTTGAGGATGGCTTTTTTTAAGTAGACTTCAAATGACTAACATTTGTAATTTTAACATCTGAAAAACTGATTCTGTTTGAGGATGGGATTTTTTTTTTAAAATAGACTTCAAATGACTAAGTTATTCATGCATTTGGCATGCATGAAACATTTGTAATTTTAACATCTGAAATGATTACAATAGATTTAATAGCCACCAAAATAGAAATCTGGACAAGTACGGCAGCAACCAATAGGCAAGATGCTAAAACAATACCATAGAATATCATCCAGAAACTGATATTATTGGTATTTCCAAAGTTTTTCTTCTCTTGCTTACGTAATATTTTTAAATCAATTACTATGTAAATCAATTATTGAAATCTATATAATATTTTTAAATCAATTACTATTTAAATCAATTATTGAAATCTATGTAAATTGATATGTACATAGATTTGTTGTTTAATGCCAATTTTTTATTTGGAAGGGGTTGAATTGGCCCCCTTCCCAAGGTCGTGAAGAATGGTCACTGGCCATGGACATTCTTTTTAGTCAAGTGTCGTGTTAATTTTTATATTATTTTTTATTGCATAAAATTCAACATCTTTTTAAAATTGTTATTTCATCACATTTAATGAAATGACATTTTCAGTATAGCTTAATTATTTAAGTATTACAATATCTTTCAATTATAATGTAATCTAGTAACAAATTTTAAGAATTGTAGTGTCTATTGAATTTTGGCTTTCACTTTGATTACATTTATTGTTAATATGAAGTGTGTATTTGAGCTTTGGCATCATTATGTTTGTTTAAAGTGACTTTCAAATTTGTATGTTTAGTGTGATTCACTTTGGAATCCACTACTTGTGAAGTGTGTGTTTGTATTTAACATTTGATTTGCTTATTATTTATTGAAGCATGTGTTTGAACATTGAACAAAATTTGTGTGAAGCATGTTTTAACTTTTCACATTCACAGTGTGTGTTTATTGTGTATACTTCATTTATTGTAGAACTAATTTTTTGTAATGTCTATTTTTGAAACTTTGGCATTTACTTTGTGTATGTCAAACCATAAGTTTACCTAATGTGTAGTTGAACTAGCTTTTTGTGGTGTGTTTGTATTTGAATTTACAGATTCACTTTGTGTAAAAGTTTTACTAACTTCAGAATTTGCTTATGTGTTGCGTATTTGAACAAACTACATGTAAAGAGAACTAACTTTGCATGAAGTTTTTTGAAATTTTTACATTCACTTTGTGTAAAGAGTATAGTAAACTTTAACATTTACTCATCCCAATGTTCAAACTTTAACATTTACTTTGTATATGTTTTAAGTGTGTGTATGAACAAACTATGCTTTTGTGTTCACTTTTACTTTGTATGAAGATAGTATCAAGTTTGACATTCACTTAAGTTGCATGTTTAAAATTTAGTGTTAAAGGTTGTTTGAAGTTTGACACTCTATGTGTGTGTTAATACATGTTTAAACTGAAGTGTTTGCTTTGTATGTGGTTGAAGTGACGTTTTGTGAAAGGTCTTTACAACCACTTAGTTTTAAGTTTATACTTTGCAATGTGCATTTGTGTTTGAAATTTTAATTTTATTTCACTGTGTGAAGAGTGTACTAACTTTACTTGGCATTCACAATGTGTGTTTGTACTTTAACATGTTTAAACCAAGTGTTTACTTTGTGTGTATTTGAAGTAACTTTTTTGTGAACATGTTTACAACCACTTTGTTTATATTTGTACTTTAGCATGTGCATGTGTGTTTTAACTTTCACTCACTTTACATGAAGAGTGTATTAACTTTGAGATTCACATGTGTTGCATGTTTGAACTTTGTTATTCATATTCTATTGTTTTGTACCTCGCTATGTTTGAACTTTACTTGGCATTCACAATGTGTGTTTGTACTTTAACATGTTTAAACTCAAGTGTTTACTTTGTGTGTGGTTGAAGTAACTTTTTGTGAAACATGTTTACAACCACTTTGTTTATATTTGTACTTTGGCATGTGCATGTGTGGTTTAACTTTCACTCTACACGAAGAGTTCTTAAATTTTGAGATTCACATATGTTGCATGTTTGAACTTTGTTATTCATATTTTATGCGTTTTGTACCTTTGTATGTTTGAACTTAGTGTTTACTTTACATATCGTTAAAGCAACTTTTGTGAAACATGTTTAATTTAGGCGTGTGGACACCTTTGTGTATTTATACTTTGGTATGTTTAAACAAACTCCATGTATGAAGTGAACTAGCTTTGTGTATGTTTAAACTTTAGTAGTTATTTTGTATATGTGTGAAAGTGTGTGTTTGAACAAGCTATGTGTGAAATGAACATTGTGTAAAATATGTTTTAACTTTGGTAACCACTTTAGTTGTGTTTGTACTTTGGCGTGTGAGTATGTTTGAAATTTTACTTTGACACATAATTATGCTGCATGTTTGAACATTAGCATGAAGTGTCTTTGAACTCAACATTATTCACTTTGTGTGTGATTGTACTTTGATGTGTTTAAACTTAATTTTAGTTTGTGTGTGGTTCATGTTTGAACTTTAATGAGGTGTTTTTGAACTTTAGCAACCACTTTGTGTGTTTGTACCTTGACATGTTTAAAATTAAGTGTTTAGTTTGTGTGTAGTTCAAGTATTTTTTTAAATAAAACATGTTTAAATTTTAAATGTTTGAACAAACTCCATGTGTTTAAAGAAATTTGAGGTCAAACTCTAGCATGTGTTAATTTTCTATTTTTGATAATGTGTGTTTTTGTATCTTAGCATGTTTAAACTAGTCTTTATTGTGTATGTGGTTATACTTTGTTTGAAGTATATTTATCATTATGTGTGTACTTAGCATCAACATTAAGTTGGTGTATATGCACTTGTGTTTGAATAAACTTTAACAAAGACACTTCATGTGTGTATGTTTAAATAAAATTTGAAATTCAATTTATGTTGAGTGTGTTTAAATTTTGTAACTCACTCTAGCTATGTGTGTGTGAATTTGTGGGTGTACACAATCACTTTTATGTGTTTAAACTAACTTTTCATTAGCTCATGTGAATTGTGTTAAATAAAATTGGCATTTCCCTTTGTGTGGTGTTTGTGTATTCAATCAAAATGCGGCATTTTTTTTGCGGTATGTGTCTAAATAAACAAAACGGGTTGGTATTTTTCAAAGAGATAATAAAGTGTGTTATAATGTACTCAAATTGATGTGTGTGTAGAAAATAAATAACTATATTAAAACACGTGAATTTATTTACATCTACATGCCCTACTTTTTTCTAAAAAAAAATTTGACATATAAAACATAAGTTTTTTTAGTTTTGAGGAATTGTAATAATTGTTTGACTTATTTATCCCATTTTATCCTTGTATTGATGTAAAAGATTGAAATTGCATATATTAAAATGAAAATAGTATAAATAATTATTTTCATATTTCAAAGAATTTGAATGCCCATTTTTATACAAGTGAACATCCGTAAGTAGCAACATTTTTTTAATAAACAACCACATATTGCAACATTACTAAAAGATTAGGATCATATGCACTACAACATAATGAATTTTGATAACAAACCTAAATAACAAACTTGTCACTCATACTTAAGATTTTTCTTCTTAGTACAGTACATGACTCGACCTACCCCACGTTCCTGCACACAAGCCTACATCGCTAGATGCGCACATTATAACCATCAACTGTTAGATATATGTTTAATGGCAATAAATGGAACAAGCATTTCTATAGAACTGACAAGGTTTAACATATAACCTAGGAGGAGAGACATGACCAAAAAACTCAGAAGAGCCAGACCTAAGGGCTAGATATAACAAACATATGCAACTTAAATAACAAACCTAAGGGCTAGATATAACAAACATAGTAATCTAAAACTCGACCATTTTCAACCTCTGCAAGGGATAAACTATCTGGAGGTAATTCGGTCAACAAACGAGTCAACTCAACTATACTAAGGGCTAGATATAACAAACATATGTTTGTTATATCTAGCCAGACCTAAGGGCTAGATATAACAAACATATACAACTTAAATAACAAAGTTGTCACTCATACCTAAGATTTTTCTTCTCAGTACAGTACATGACTTGACCTGCCCCACGTTCCTGCACACAAGCCTACACCGCTAGATGCACACATTAGAACCATCAACTGTTAGATATATGTTTAATGGCAATAAATGGAACAAACATTTCTATAGAACTGACAAGGGTAACATATAACCTAGGAGGAGAGACATGACCAGAAAACTCAGAAGAGCCAGACCTAAAGGCTAGATATACAGTCCTAGGGGCTCATCGGAAATGGCCTCGCCTACGTGAATGCATAGACTTTGTAGTTCGACTAAAAAAATCACATCAAAAGCGGGTACACAACCCTTTCTAGAGCCTCCTATCCTAGACAGTTCTCTCGTTCGTTGCCACCCACTTAGGTGAAACAGAGACAAAGTCCTAGATAACTTGACATAAAGGTTATCCGACAAAACTTTTCCCTACTAAACTACACCAAGGGTCCCAAAACACCGACTCCAACATTAAAGAAATCCAATATGATACCTTGGAGCATTAAGAATAAATAAAGAGCTAGGTATAACTTACATCTCACGTTTCAAACTAGATTACTACCAAGGAAATGCATTACTAAAACACTCACACCTAAATCTACAAAAGAATCTTAATTTCAAAATTATATATTCAAACAAGAATATATTTGGAGTAGCTATTGCTTAAAGGGATATAATTAGAATGTTTACACACTCAACTAACTATTTCTACCAATCAGAAATCAAGTACAAGAATCACCTACAAATACAAAATACACTTCACTCGATACTAAGGAACCAAAATCTAAAATTATAACTTTATGCATCATCTTTATACTCCTCAAATATAAATTTCCCTTTAGGATTAAATACTTTCATAAAACATACGATTATAATCAATTATTAGAATCTATTATAATTCTTAAAGTTATATATCATAATTAAGTACTTAAGCACATGGTTACTTATATCATAATTAATTACTTAAGCACATGGTTACTTAATCTCATGAAACAACATGCATAGTAATCTAAAACTCGACCATTTTCAACCTTTGCAAGGGATAAACTATCTAGAGGTAACTCGGTCAACAAACGAGTCAACTCAACTATACTAAACCTCATCAAAGAGGAAATTACCAAGAATGACAACAAGACATAACACATGATACAAGTTTATTTCTTAACATCATAAGTTTATTTAATCAAATATTTAGAATATAATGTATGCACATTCCCTTTTAACATAATTCCAATAAGTCTTCCCTAACAAATATTTAAACCAAATAATCAAACACCCTATTTTTACCTAATATGTCTTATTACCCAAAGTGCATCAATGGTTAGCCAAGATATAATTATATTAACTAAGATATGACTATTTCCATAATATAGTTGCATTAATCAACATATACTACATTTATCAACATAAAACTATATGTCAAATGGGTTGATTTTTTAGATTATAACTAAATAATATATTTATTTTATCGAAACATTCAACCAACATAACCATGCCAAAAAATTGAAATTACAATTATATATATATATATATATATTATTACATTTTAATTTTTTTAATTTAATAAATAAATAAATAATTGTTTTCAAAGTGAATGACGGACTGCAATGGCATGTGTAGGTTCTCCTCAATCAAAATTTTATTTTATAAATACAATATGATTTAAACCTCCCAATACAAAAAAATTCCAGTGACAAAATAGAAATAATAAAATTAATAATTCTAACAAAATCTCATGATTAAGATCATGTATCAAAATTAACGAGACATGGGCATCCTCAAATAAATAGGAAAAATCCCTTTTTTTTACCCGATTAAAATTTTAGATTAAAAATCTGGAGGGTAGTTTTTAACTCCAACAGATATGATAGATTTATAAATTAAAACCCCTCATTCACATAATCTTCATTTAGCACAAAAGATATCAAATTAAAAACAACTTTCTAGAAAACTCACAATAACAAGATTTATTTATATTATTCAAAGGAAAATTTCCAACACAAACCAAATACAATATTCCTTTCAAAGATTCACAAAGAAAAAGGAATTTTAAGCCCCTACCTTATCTCGCACTCCTGGTAATGAATCTGCCAAGAACCCCTTTTTGCCCCAAAATCCAAAAATGAAATCTCCTCGAGGAATGGAAACTTCCCCAAGAACTCACGCTTGCACCAAAAAGATCCAAAAGCATCCCATTTAGAAACTATTAATTTTAATTAAAAATTCCAATAAATTCAATAAACAATTTAATTTATTTCAACATGAAAATACAACTCATTTAACTACTAAAATAAAGCTTTTATAAGTATTTATATAAACCAAGCTTTAATTTTAATTAATTCAGTAATAACCAAAATATTAATTTATTAATAAATCAACAAGTTATTTTTACTACTTTAATACCTTAATACTTATATATATATAAATCAATTATTTATTATTCATAAGTAATAATAATTAATTAAATAAATCACCAAAACCATTCAAGGCTTATAGTGATTAATAATTAAATTCTACCCACATATCATGCCTGGCTTAGATCCTGATTTGGTCATGCATCACCTAACCGTGGTAGAAGGAGCTAAACTGGTAAAACAAAAGCTCAAAAAGATGCACCCTCAAATTGTTGTTCTTGTCAAAGCGGAACTCAAAAAGCTCTTGGATGTTGGTTTCATCAGAACAATCGATTATGTAGATTGTATCTCCAATATTGTCCCTATTGGTAAACCTAATGGGGGCATCCGTATCTATACAGACTTCAAAGATTTGAACAAAGCATGCCCTAAAGATGACTTCCCCTTACCAAACATCAACATGATTGTCGATCTCACAGTGGGTCATGTAATGCTTTTTCTTATGGATGGCTTTTCAAGGTACAACCAGATCAAGATTGCTCCAGAAGATCAACATAAAATTGCTTTCACATGCCAATGGGGAACCTACTATTGGAATGTGATGTCATTTGGTTTGAAGAATGCAGGGGCAACCTATCAAAGAGCTATGACTACCATCTTTTAGGATATGATGCACACCATAATGGAAGATTATGTCGATGATTTACTAGCTAAATCATTAACAAGAGAGGGTCATCTGGCAATACTAGGTCAAATCTTTGACAAATTAGAGGAATAGCATGTCCATCTTAATCCAAAGAAATGTGTCTTTGAAGTAACCTCAAGGAAGCTCTTAGGATACATTGTCTCAAGAAAAGACATTGAAGTAGATCCAACGAAAGTCAAAGCAATCATGGACATGCTACCTCCTAAGAACATCAGTCAGTTAAGGACACTACAAGGGTAGCTACAATCAATTTGGAGATTCATTACACAATTGGCTGTTAAGTGTCATCCCTTCACGCATCTGTTACACAAAAATATCCGTTTTCAATGGGATACAAAGTGCCTGCAAGCATTCCAAATGCTTAAAGACTACCTAATGCATACACCATTGTTGGTCCCACCAGATCCAAGTAGACCTCTATTGCTATATATCTCAGCTACAAATACGACATTAGGAGTACTGCTGGCACAACACAATGCAAAAGGAAAAGAATGTGCTGTATAATATATCTCTCACACATTGGTAGGCTATGAACTCAATTACACACCTATTGAGCGAGCTTTCCTAGGAGTTATCTTGGCAGCCACCAAATTGAGGCACTACATGTTAACGCACAAGGTACAACTCATTGCCAAAATAGATCCACTCAAATACCTACTCAGCGAGGCAGCATTAACAGGTCACTTGGCCAAATGGGTTGTGGTCTTTAGTGAGTTTGATATAGAGTATGTAGACCACAAGTCTATCAAAGGGCAAGTTATTGCAGATCAATTGGCTGATGCACCCGTCGCAAGTGATCATCCTCTTGTTTCCAACTTTCTAGATGAAGAGATATTCATGATCACAACTACTCTACCTTGGAAGCTATATTTTGATGGCTCATATACTAGACATGGCTCGAGGGTAGGTATTCTTTTTATCAAACCTCAAGGTGACAGCATCCCGAAATCATACAGGCTCACTTTTCCATGCACCAATAATATAGCAAACTATGAGGCCTTGATCACAGGGCTCAAATTGGCTATACAATGGCATCTAAAAGAGCTACAGGTATATGGAGATTCTCATCTAGTCATCTAGTAAGTCACCGATGAGTACCAAACTAAGGATGATAAGCTCATGCCATATAAAAGGATGGTGGATAGTTACAAAGAATCATTTACAACTATCACATTTGAGAAAGTGCCAAGAGATCATAATCAAGCTGCCGACGCAATGGCTACACTTGCATCTCTTCTGGATCTTCCACAAAATTCAACACACTACGAGTTCTTGGTAGGACAACTTTGGATCCCCGCGTATGATATCCCCAAACCTAAAATGATATGTCACCTAATCGGTTCCGAATCCCCATGTTATGGTGAGTTATTCACTTACCTCCACGATCACACACTTCCTCCCAACCAATCCAATAACCAACGAAAAACCTTTATTCGCCAAACCGCTCCATACACCATCATTGCCGACACCCTATACAGGCCTTGGAAGAGGTACATGAAGGAATTTGTGGGACTCACTTAAGCGGTCCTTCGCTAGCCAAGAAAATCATGTGCGCTGGATATTATTGGGCCTCCATGGAAGAAGATTCCTAATATTTTGTCAGAAAAAACAAGAAGTGCCAAGTTCATGGAGACTTGATACATGCACCAACATAGGAATTGCAACCAATCACAACACCATGGCCCTTTTGTCAATGGGGACTTGACCTTGTGGGTAAAATCCATCCATCTTCATCCAACAACCACAAATTTATCATTACCGCCATCAAATACTTGACAAAGTGGATCGAAGACGTTCCACTTACCCAAGTCACCAGCAAGTAGATCGCCACATTCATCCTTAATTACATCATCCGTCGGTATGGCGTACCCATGTCCATCATCACAGATAACGAGCTTCCTTTCGAAAATTAGGATGTTCGTGAACTCTGTGAGAAGTTTCACATCCAATAATGTTTTTCCACCCCCTATTACCCACAAGGCAATGGTCAAGCCGAAGCATCAAACAAGAACATATTAAGGATACTCAAAAAGACAGTCAATGATGCTGGTCATGATTGGCACATTCGATTAAATCCAGCACTATGGGTGTATCACACTAGCATTTGAACTCCTATAGGCGCAACTCCCTACTCACTAGTTTATGGAGCAGAAGCCATTTTGCCTATTGAGGTTGAAATACCATCTCTACAGGTTTCCTTGCACAATCTGATAGATGATGAAGCATACCGAGTCTCCTGTCTCTAGGACTTATAACTGCTTCATGAAAGATGACAAGCTGCATACAACCACTTAAAAGCCTATCAACAGTGAATGAGCAGAAGCTACAATCATCGGGTTAAACCTCATACATCTGAGGTAGGTGATCTTGTTTTAAGGGAGAATCCTCGTAAACAACCAAACAAAGAACATTAGGGCAAGTATGAATGCAACTGGCTGGGTCCATATGTTATCACTGCTGTATTTGGGTTTGGGGCATATTAGTTGGCAACTTCAGAAGGAGAACCACTAGTAGATCCGATCAATAACATGTACCTCAAATAGTTTCATACATAAGTTGTGCAGAGCATCAGGCTCCTCCTATATATTAGAAAATATAAAAAACGTTCAGTCCTAAAGAAAATACAAAAAAAATCAAGAAAATCGTAAAGAAAAATCATACATCCAAACGGTGAAAACCACTACATTGGCACCTTGGGTAAGTGCGATGGTGAAAAACTAGCAAACAGGTGCCACTCGTAAAGGCTATGGATCAATTTTCTTTCAGACTTGTTGCGATCAGATCCATTGCATCCATTCATCTATCATTCAAACCATGGCATGTCATTGATTTGCCATCAAGGTTAGTACTTCATGTGTCCTACATCTTGCTTTCATAGCAACATCTAAACTAGGGGCAATGCTCTTAACCTATTGATGGAAGTGGATTCTACATTAGTTGTGATTCATTGAGTTCCTTATTCAAAATTGGCTGGAAATAATAGCAAAAACATTCATAAAAACTTAGAAAATACCAAAAACATTCAAAAACACTCACAAAATCCAAAAACATGTCAAAAACATAAAAAAATCAATCAAAAACATTGCAATGCATATAATATTCTTTGTAAATACACATCAAACAGACACCCAACAAACATTTTGAGCTACTCAAACAAAGACCACTTATCAAATCAACCAACCCATCAAAACATCTACACACAACTGTCTTCACAAGGATGCATCCTTCCTCAAAGACAAGATATGGTACCATTTTCTTTGACAAGAAAATTTTGTTTAAGCTGATAAGTACTTTGTCGGTTTGTTATTTATTCATATCAGGTTCCTACGCCACTCTAGGATATCCACAAGTGATTAGAGTAGCCGGGATGGTTCCTAATATCTTTTTTGTTTGTTTTCTACAGATTGATCCGATGAAGTTCTGGGGCATGTACTAATGGTGTCTATGTGGGAAGCTCACTAAGCTACATGATCATATGCACAAATACAGTCAAGGTTCACTATGGCTTATTGACTACATTGTATACCTCGACCATTTGCGCATGAACCAGAATGGAGGGTAACTTTTCCTTGTCTATGATGCTTGCTTACAGGTGAAATGCTCAAACTTGGTTCCTGCTACCCCGACCAAGAATGAAACTACCATACTCGATGAGGAAAATAAAGTACTACGAATACTCTGTGGATCGTCATTTCATCTCATCTATTTATAATGCATTCCATTGCATCTCACCCATCCATTTGCTCATTCATTATTCGCATCTATTGTTTGCATGCAATTAATTCAAGCTTCTATGAGAAAGAACCTAATATAAGTTTTGTCTTGGGTACAAAGCATGACAGAGTTCTCTGATACATCATCTCACATTTTTCATTCCACATTTGCAAATTCTCACCAAGTTGCATTCATATATCATAAAAGCATGAATTATCATTTAGTTGCATAAAATGCATTCGGTTCATTATCATTTACTTGCATTTAGATTCATTTAAATATTCATTTAAGTGCATTAATCTATTCATCACATTAGTGCATTTAAAAAAATCAAGTGTATTCATTATCATTTACTTGCATTTTGTCATTTCATTTAGTTGCATTAAGTGCATTTAACTTCATTTAAATACCTTTCAAATCATTTCATTCATCTATCTTCATTCTCGATTACATATTAGTCATTAATGTACATTTACTTAGTTATTAACGGTACATTTGCTATCATCTAGTTGCATCTCAATCATTAAGTTGCGTTCAACTAAATCATACACAAATCATTCATCATCATTTAGTTGTTTAATTCATTTATCATCATTTACTTACATTTTATCAAGGACATTTCATCTACCCATTTAGTGCATTCCTTTAATCATTAAATATACATTCATTTCATTATCATTGAAGTTTCATTTAGTTCATTTAGTAGGTGCATTTAAACCCATTTAGTTTCATCTAGATTTATTAAGATGCATTCATTATTCTTTGATTGCATTAAGGTGCAGTTATTCATTATCATTTGAGGGCATTCATTTAATCATTAAAGTAAATTTATTCATTAAGTGCATTCATTTAAGAAACATACATTTGTATAAACATTTGTTCATCTAGTTAAATGCATTCACCTAGTTGCATACATAAACATTTGCATAAACATTTGATTGACTTAGATTCATCTTACAAATATGTATCCTTTACTCACATCATCAAAATCATATCATCAACATAAGCAAGTATTATCTATCACAATATCATTATCACATTATTCATCTCATCATTTAGCATGCATCATCATTGCATTACATTAATAGCATTATAAAAGCATCATCTATCCTCTACCTGCATCCACATGTTAGCCAATCATCCATAGCATGCATATAGGAATTATATCATCACCATGTACATATAGAAAGAAAATCATCCATAGCATATATCTAAGCATAACTCATAAACACCATCCTGCATAAAAACATACATGTCATCACAAACATACATATGATATCATCACAAAGGATGCGATCTCCTCATCTATCGCATCATATATCAAATAAAAAAGAATACATGTATCTGAGTACAATGATGTCAAAATATACTGGCTACCAAGAGCCATCCAAGTAATAGTCTAAATAAGAAAGTAACAAATGCATAGAATCTCTCAAATAACACTTTGGCCAAATGCTGCTCCACCACAACCTCCTGCTCCTCCCCCACCCTCACCATCTCACCAAGGAGAAAGCATAACAGTACTACTGCTATGAACCCTCTGAGACCGCTCTGATCTCGCTTACCGCATCTGGAAATAGCTCAGTGCTCACTGACTAACTAGCACAACCTGCTCATATAATCCTTGCCAATAGTCAATCTCTCCACCTGCTCACCGCATCTCCCTCAACACCGCCTCAGTCAGACCTTGTGTCTGTGCTCCCTGCAACACTTAGACTCTATCCTGCACCTCCCTCAATCTGTCCACCAATTCATCTCTCTCTCGCACCACTACCCTGAACTCAGCCTCCCGTGCAAAAAGTTGGACATCCCTAGCTGCGATCTCTGCCTCCCTGTCCTCTAACCGATTTTTCAACCGTATAATCGTAAACTCTTGCAAATCTCCCTCTGCTCCACCTGTGGCTCCCTCTCCCATCTCCATAGGATCCTCTCCTCCACCTGTAGCTCCCCCTCCCATCTCCATAGGCTCTGTTCTCCCACCAACATCCCTACCTCCCGCTCTAGCTGCTCCTTGTATAAGTGGACCCTATGATAGTCGTAATGGCTACCCACCTCTACCTCTCCTATGTAATCATCCTCCTCCACCACCTCCACCTCCAAATCCCCCACCCCCACCACCTCCACCTCCTCCTGCTCAACAAAAACCTCCTCCACAACCTCCCTCTCCCTCATCTCCTCTCCCACCATCACCATCACCATCACCATCTCCTCCTCCTCCACCCCTACCTCCTCTCCTCCTCCGTCGTCATCTCCTATCATCCTCAAAAGGCGGTATAGGCTTGGCAGGATCTGAAATCCGTAGAATCAGATGCACGGTACGAAACTGCATGTACTCCTCTATAACCCTTGCATCCACAATCTCTGGCCTCATCTTCCATGGTCTCACCTATAAGGTCTGGAACTCTTCCAGGGCCTGATCATAAGGTAACACTGGTCCCCACTACTCGCACTACCTGTGCATACTGCCCTGAACCCCTCAACAAACCCTACCTCCATCCAAGATGCCTCATAACTATCCCTGGCAACTGTCTCTCCACAACGTATGATGTACGACCAATCAAAAAACATGTCACAAATATATATGGTAGCGCCTCTACTTCATCCTCCCAGGGCTCGCACTCAAGGTATGGCCTCCATATGACAGTATCTAAATCTTCTAAAGCCCATAGCCAAAAATTCAACTTCCCCAAATGGGTCTGGCTCATCATACCTCCATACATCTTCACATACAGCTAATCTATCACTCTAAACCTCAAGTTGACCGACTGTGTGACTTGCAGGTGCTCCCAAGCCCAGACATGCAACAATGTGATCCCTACCCCTAGTGATCTAGCCTCTCGGTAAAATGCCTCGTGTAAATCCCTGTATAGGTGTGCTAACACACATGGCCCCCATGCATAGCGGGTCCCCTTAGTCATCATCTTCTTTATCACCTGGCCCCAACCAATGACCAATCCATGTGAATGTCGATCGGGGCAAAGAAAACCCCCAACCATCCCTGATAACACTGATGGTAGTGGCTCATATAGTGTTGCTATATCCTCCCATGCTATAGAGCCATCCTCAATGCACACATCATTGACAAATATCCTCTGCACAACTGTCATCCCCAGGTACTAATCATATGTAACGAGCTCCCCCTAGATCGGGATGTGCATAATCCTCCATACATCCTCCAACGTCACTGTCATCTCTCCCATCGCCAAGTGAAACGTGCATGTCTCACTGTGCCATCACTCCACCAGGGCCGTCAATAGACCGCGATTCGTCCGAATCATGGGTAGGTACATCATGTCATATAAGCCAGCCGCACAGACACAATCTATCTCTGCCTCTATCAACTGCTCCCACAGTTGCTATGTGGTGGGATGCCTCTCCCCCATCTGTAAAACGGGAAGATCCTCCTACACATATCGAAAGACATATCAATTATTTTGCTACAAACTTTCATAAGTTTCAACCTAGACTATCAACAGATACTTTCATCAAGTATCTTTGGGTCTCAACAGGTAATCGATCATGGCAAAGCTAGACTACAATATGCATTTATCACAAATGACCTAGTCTAAATGGGGTTGCTATGATTCATCAAAACAACCGATCAATCAATCAAACACAGGCATCAGGGGATATTTTCTCTTACATTGGGGCATTTTTTACTACAATCATGCTACTTTGCTGACAATAATGCTACAACTTATGCACAAAAGTGCTACAAAGAACAACCGCGCTAAAACAACTATACCATAGTGCTATTACATGACAATAGCGCTACAACATCTGCTCGACAATGCTAACATTGCAAAAGTGCTATTACTGTGACACAATTGCGCTAAACTGACAATCGCTCTACAACTACTATGCAATAGCACCATTGTGGCACAATAGCACTATTTTAGGCGACAAATGTTTTAGCGCTATTGTCTTACTTGAACTTTGACGCTTGAAAAAACATGACAAAAATGCATAAAACAAGAAATTCAAAATTTGCGTACCACTGGTTCGTAGTCCTCTGGTCGCTGTAATCGACGGATCCGCTCTAATTGGTGATCTGCTATCGGCACAACCATGATGACTATTGCTCACTCCTTTGCTAAAAGTCACTATTAGAGCTCCAAACTACTAGGGAGATAGGTACAAATTAACCCGTTTTTACCCCTTCCCCTCCATATATACCCCCCAACCCTAACCCTAATTCACCCCGCTCACCGCCGTGGTCCCTGCGAACTTTGGATGCCTCTGATTTCTCCATCTTAACTCCATTTTCTCTCATTCTTTCACCATTATTTCTAAATTCTTTTATTCTATCTATCCCCAACTTCTTTCTCTTTTTTCGAGAGATTGCTTGATTTTTCAAAAATTTTCGACCCATCTCTCGAGGGGGTATACCAACCACTAAATTAATATTTATGGGGCATATTTCTTCACACCTATCTTTCTTTCTTTGAAATGACGCGATAAACCACACCGTCTCAAAGAGGGGCAAATGTAGTCACATAAATCTGTCCACTTAATTAAATGAATATTTACTATTTATTTGATTATTTAATCATTGATAATCAGTTAATTAAATTAATATTTAATTAATTTCATCCTCAACCTCTTCTCCTATTAACTAAATAAATTATTCAATTTATTTAAATTAATTCATTAAGCCACACTCTAAATCAATTAAATGAATAAAGCACATTTATTTAATTTAAACCCATTTTCTCCTTTAAATAAATAATAAAATATTTATTTAAATCCCTAAAATCCCCCCCACTTGCATTCTCCTACAAATGCAAGTTGCACCTATTTAGCTGAAGTAATTAATTTTATTTTAATTAAAATCCTATTTTCTCTCACCCACCAAACCATTCTAGACTCTTCTAACCCATTCTAGATTCTTCTAATCCATTCTAAATTAGCCTAATCCCATCCCCTAATTATTGTCACATTCCTAAGCAACTTGAAGTCACTTCTCAAAGCCTCAAAGTCTTTGAAAAGCATTAAAAGTTTTATGTCTTCAACAAGTTAACCCCTAAGTTCTGCCAAACCATTAATAGCTCTTACATAACCATTTATGGCTCTTACATGACCATTAATGGTTAAACTCAACTCACCCACATGGTTAGAGAATTTACCTCTAACTCAACCCCCATTTAACTCATGGGTCTCTTCAAGAATTTATTGCTTTGACCATGGTTATCCCCACTAACTCTTGCACAAGAGTTTGTTCATTGGATAAAGGTATTATTCATTGAATAAAGGCTTTATTCATTCAAATCAAGCCTAGCCTTACCTTCTCCGGTAACCTTCAAGTCATTTCAAGCATTTAATGATTCTTCCCTCTCCTCTCAAGCCATCTCATGTTGACATTTGTCATCCTGGGATTGGGTTGAAAACCCCTCACATGGATCACAAACCCATCAATCCTGACCCTTGTTGAGATTACTCAATCTCAACCATCCATTTCTCCATTTTTCCTATAAATAGAGCCCATTCCTTCTTCAAAACAAGCTTGAAATCCATAAATCTTTATGCATCAAACTTATACCAATTTTAAGAGAGAATTCTAGGAGCACTTTTCTTTGTTATTTTGGATAAAATTAACATAGATTAATTAGATACTTTCTCATATTTAGCTTAGATTTGCATAAATTAGTCATTTTTTATAATCTTGAATCTCCATAAGACATCCATAGTAGTGCAAAAATATGAGGGCTACACTCATGTGGAACTTGGGGAGGAAAGGAACAAGGTAGGAGAAACTATGAGCATATTGGAGAGCATTTGGGAGGGTCTAGTATATTTCTTCCATTTTTGTGTGCTTTCTATAATATGTTTGATATCTCTCTTGATATGCATGCTTAGGAAATTATAATTTCATTCTTCTTTTGTTTCTGATTGATACCAACAACACTAACATTTGAATCTTGTGTTCCTAACATCCTTTTTGCAGTGCATCAACTAGTATTCATCAAACTAAGATATCATAGAGGATAACCAAAAATATATCCAAAAAATCCAACTGCACAAGTAATGTCATATCTGAAAATAGATCAAAGCATATCAATTCTATATGTAGTTCTTTATTTAGAGGATGTTCCTAATTCCTCTATCACATAGTGTGTCAAGGAAACATGCATTGATCTGCAAATATTGCAACCAAGTATGTTACAATGCCTCCCTTATCATTAGTCTCCATAGCTCTTTCAAGTTCTTCATACTCAACCATGTAAATACAAACATCTAGGAAGAGAACCAAAGAGAGAACCTACAAATCAAACCATATCGACATTCCACACTAACATGCACCAAGCTACGTAATGTAAGATCTCCTTCACTATTCCCAAATTGAAAGGATATCAACACCTAATATTCAAATCAAATGAAACATGATAATAATAGATGTAAACCTCGCATATCAAAGTAAGACCAAACAAATCAATCATTCCCACAACAAAGACAATATTCCTAAAGCCACAAACCATCTCCTACACCTCACCAAATAAGTCCTCTGAACTAGATCCATATCTATAAGATCAACAACAAGGAGAACAATTAAAATCCATAAAGCCATGCATCACATTCTCAACAAGTTCTTGGAACTATTATATTCAAGACTAACTCAAATGGGAAAACAAGATACAATATACAAAATGCATTTGATAACCAAGTGTAGAATACCTCTCAAATACCTTTTAAGTAGACCAAGATTGGGAAATAATATTGTCACGAGGACACAACACCTAGAAATGAAAGCTTACAATAAAGGGCAATCTTGTTTCTAGGTCCATAAATGATTCACATCCATAAACAAGTGTAGGCTCTTGAGTCTTTCTATTCAAATTGTCATCAAAGAGTAACCATCTCAAAACATGATCCTAAAAACCTTGAGATTGCATAGCCTCACCCAATTCTCTCTAGTCTCCATGAACATCCACCAATCAATTCATGCTAACTTGAAATGCAACCCTATAAAATCATAAAGATCCAAGCAAATGATTAATACTCAAAACCAAACAAAACCAACAAAACCATTGACATAGTTAGAACAATAAGATTAGGAGCATATTATGACATCATTATCTGACATCTCCTTAAAAGAAGATCATATGCTCCAAAGAACATATTATAAATTGACAACACACCAAAGACTCAAAAGTCTTCCATGGCAAAACAAGATGTCACCACCTCCAAACCACATGAAGATAATCATCCATCATCAAATGATGAATCCACATCACTACCAAAACGCCCATTGAACTGTGTAACCAACCTCTCTAGGAATTGTGGTAACCATCTCCTAACTGAAGATCCTTCGTGGTCTCAACATGATCAAAGAACTCAACAGGATGAGATCTCAAAGGGAAGTGTCCAACCACAATCTCAAAACCAAGAAGGTGTAATATATCACATCCTTTGTCTATAGAATCAAAGATGTCAAAATCTCATTACATTATAAAGGGAGCTTCACTTGATACTAACACCCATTACAAATGATCATCCATATTATAATCAAATATTGCCAATGACTCACTACACATTGCAACAACATGAGCGTAGAAGTGAAATATTGAAATAAAGAAGGTAGAACACATTATGTAAATGCATTAGTCTCCCCTTGAAAGTGATACCAAATTATACATGACATCATGAACATCATTATGTTGGAGTAATAGTTTTGACTATTTACATCTACTTAAGCACAACTTAGATAGCCAACTATATTTATCATTTCCTAAGTATCTTGGTAGTTGTATTTGGGTTGCTAAGTTGTTGCACCTACCCTCTGCCTACTCTAACACTTGATTAATTCTCTAATCTTTCCTTTGCCTTTATAAGAAAGGCTCTTATACATTTGTACTCACCTCAATACATTTTATTCATTGGTGAAATAGTATTCTCTTGTGTTGCTTCTCTCGTGTGTGAAGATGGTGTGCAAATTGGGTTCCTGGGTTGGGTGGAAACACCAACATGGTATCATAACCATCTTTGTTCCAACTCCTTCCAATTGTTTGAGAGTTTTCATCATTTTTAAGTTTACGTCTAGGCTAGTGGAGGAGGATGTGATCTATTGATCCTTGTGTGTAGCTTGCAACCTGTGGTTCTAGTGCAAATTGGTGGTTTCTAAAAGTTTTGGACATATCTATAGATTTGGCAACCTTGGCTAATTGCATTTCTCTTAGTCATTGTTTTTTGACCAATGTTGATCCTTGGAGGTCTTATTGCTCTGATCTAATGCAACCCTCATTTTCCTACTCGTTGGTTTGAGACTACTAATTTTCTTGATGAGGCGCTTATTGTTTCTATTAGCTTTGAAGAATGTTGTGGGTCTCTTAACCCCGAGATGACTATGCTTTCATCCGCTAGCAGTATTTGTTTCATTGCCACGAAATTATTTGTGTAGACACCTAAAATTGTCTTACACTGCAAACACCAATTTTACTAATTATTCCTCTATAAAAATTAATTATTTAATTAATCTTATTTTATTCTTTGAATTTATATTCCCCTTTCATTTTAAATTAATTAATCAATTCCCTCTTAAAATGAATTAAATAATTTAATTATTTAATTAATCTCCATTATTTACTTTAATTAAATGATCTTTATTGTTCCAATACCAAAAACATCAGCAAGTCAAGTGTTCAAACTTGCACCAACTCCTCAATCTTCAAAGATTCAAGAGCTTAGATCATAAATCAAAACAATGATGCAAGGATTTGGGAATAAACTAGTTTCAATCAAAAGACCGATGCCATAGGCTAACAGAGGTCCCTACCACCCATCAAATCAGAATTAACACCCGAGGTCTAACTTTCAAGGGCAAAATCAATGGAGTAATGCTAGATCCTTGAATAGTTTAGATCATGTTTCATGGTTGTATATATATGCATATGTGGTTCGTTGAGGTAGGGAATTGCAGGTACAAGTACTGTGTAGGTACGGGGTATCATCTCCACCTGGCTTCACATGTTTGAACGTACCTGATTGATCCTATGGAAGTGAAGGAGATAGTTGTAAGGCCCTACTTTTTAACCCTAGTCTTGCTCAAAGTGAGCATCATCAATCGTCCGTCAGTTCCCTATGTCTAGTATGCAGGTCATGTGTTTATTTGGTTTACTTGATTTGCGTGTTATGTATTGTGAAATTAACTATTAAATCTTAAAGCGTTTAATTAGTTAATGTATTTTATTTGCATATTTAAATAAAGGGATAAAAAAGGTAATTAGACCCCTTAGTATTATAAATTGTTAAATCAATTGGTTCAATTGATTAAATTAGGGAATTTGATTAATGGTTATTTTAAAATGTGAAATAAAATTTGTATGCATTTTCAAAAGATTAAATAGAAATTGGAAAAAAAAAAATCTTCCTCATTAACTTCTGAAATGAAAATTTTAGTTTTAATTTAAATTGGAAAATGGAATTTTGAGGAGAAAGGCATTTTTTGAAATGCACTTTATGAAAAACGTTTTGATTGGTTAGAAATAATTTTAACCTAGAATAGACTTTTAGGTTGAAATTTTTCTATTTATCTGTGTTTTTCATGGGAAGAAGGAAGAAAGAGTTTTTGGTTGGAAATTTGGTCTTCATCTCTGGTGATTATCTTCCAGGATTGCTTATTAAAGTTGGTGTTTGTAAAACCTCTGTTTTCCAAGTTTATTGATTTGAAGAAAATCTCCATGTGTTTGAAGTCATCTGGTTGCAGACTCATTTTAGTTTTGTTAAAAAGGGAAAGGTAGCATTTAAATTTGGAATTTAAACCCCTTTAGTTATTTTCTATTTCCCAATCATTTCTAAATTTGTTGAAAAAAATTAGTTTCAAGTTGAAATTTGTGAATGGCTATTCACTGTGTGTTTGGAAAAAGATTTTGTGTTTTAATTTGGAGAAAGTTTGAAATTGATTCAATTTCACCCCTGTATGGGGTTAGGATGGCAAAATTTCTAAGTTTACTTTATTTTGGGGGTTTGATTTTAAAAGTATTATTTAAAAAAAAATAAAAAATTCTATTACTATTTTGACTCAAAAAATTTCTGAGTGTATATTTTCTAAGTTTATGTGTTTTTGGAAATTGTGTTTATTAAAAGAAATTTTAAAAATAATATAAAAAAATTTAATTAAAAATTAAATTTGATGTGAGTTGAGGGAGCCAGGCTCGACCCTATCCTCACAATTGGGGGCTGCCCATGTGGGGTGCGCTGCTCACATATGTGAGACACCGATGCCTCACATTTGTGAGGTTAGCACTGCCTCACATATGCGAGAGCAATGCTGCTTAGCGCTACCCCTTTTTAAGGGGCCCACGTGGGGATAGTTAATAAGTTTAATTTTATTTGATATTCATTATTATTAAATAAATAAATAAATAAATAAATAAATAAA
Organism: Cryptomeria japonica; assembly: GCF_030272615.1. Lineage (NCBI taxonomy): Eukaryota > Viridiplantae > Streptophyta > Pinopsida > Cupressales > Cupressaceae > Cryptomeria > Cryptomeria japonica. The sequence continues at coordinate 250,358,721 of NC_081415.1, forward strand.
TAAATAAATAAATAAATAAATAAATAAATAAATATATATAAATATATATTCATTTTAGTTTTACTTTTTTTTTAAAGTGATAAAATCTATATTTTTGGGAAATTTAAATCGATATGTTATTTTGGAATAAAATTAAAAAAATGATTGTTTTATTTTGGGAAAAATATAAATAATAGATCAATAAGTAAATATGTTAATTTATTATTTTATATGTATAGCGATTATGTATAATTATATAAATGATATTTAGTTTTTAATTTGTAGTGAGATGGTGATTTTATTTATATGATGTAATTTGAATTATAGGTGAATTAGAGAACCTTGGTCGACTTGTATTTTAAACGAAATGGAAAAATTATTGTCAATTTAGATAAGTGAAGATGCGTGTTTAATTACTGTATTCGCATTTATTTTTGAAATTGTAAGTCCTTTGTCGAATGTATCAGATATTGTCATGCGGTTGTCTTCATGGCTGTGATTATTTCTTATCAAGGATTTGTCTGTTAGTTAACCTTGTGTGAGGGTTGATTTTGCCAAGTGGTTTTCTATTGTTTTGTACTCCGTGTACTACTTCATGTTATACCTTGGTTTTGGGAATTCATATGATTTTTTGGTTAAGTGTCATATGGGAGAGTGGCTTTCGATTGGAAGCCACACCCAAAGTCATTAGCAGGGTAACCCATCAAAAATTTGCTTAAGTGATAATAATATGTAGGGGGCTTGGTAGATGAAACACTAAGTAAGATAATAATGCCTTGCTCATGGTTGAGTGCTAGTACTGCCTCAAGGTGCAGTGAGAAGGCCTAGAATGAGAAACCAACAACCTTGTCGTCACGAAAGGATTGTTTGGGTCCACATGAGACTTGGATGGTGCCGAAGGTTCGGGACAGGTTACTAGGGTAACCCAAGATGGGGGTTGGGACCTATTGAGGCCTGCCACGGTAACCATACCAAGCTATGTGATGACACTCTTCCCTTATGGTCACTATTATGTAGTCTTGTTGATTTCACCTGATTTTGATGTGCAATCATGTTCTGCGAGTGTTACTTCATGTGTGTCTATCCGATGTTGAGTTCGGCCGTGTGTGAGTGCATACCTTGAGGTTTCTAGTGGGTACTATTCCTATCTCCTAGCATGGTTGGGTGGTAGTGCCACTTTCCATCGGGTGTGTTCATCCCTTATTGCGGGGGTGGGCTTCATAGGTGTTCTAGTTGCACTTGGATTCGAGCATTTCGTTATCCTCTTGGATCCCTTTTGTCATGGATCATTCTTTGTATATCATGGATCTTTTATGGTCAGTTGTAATTATTATATTGTATGTCTTCATGGCAATATGTAAATTGTGATGTAAACATATCTGATTTTATAACTGAGTGATTATTGGAATGCAATGTAATTTCTACCTCATGATGCAAACGATGTATGAATAAAAATTTAATGTAATGCATATGTTTCATTTGAATATTAGATGTAATGTAATGGTTAGTTTCCTAATGAATGAACTTAATCATGTTTTCTATATTTAAGACTATTGGATGAATTAACCATTGATTAAGTGTAATTATGTTTTTAAGTTTAATCAAATTAATTAGAATAATTCTTGTTGGCAACGTTAGTGGTAAACCTAGTTAACCAAGTTGGGAAATCCTTTAGGTGTTAAATATTCCGTTGTACAATCTAAACTTATGTTAACTCAATGTATCATTAAACTTATTAAGTTAATAAAAAAAATTTATTTGCACTCTTATCTAGTGTTTTAGTTTTATCTTTTCGGGGTTTCCTTGCGGGGCGTTACAATTGGTATCAGAGCCCAAGTTTCAACACTAGGTACTCTAGTTTTAAATTGAGCCCATTCAACTTGACCTTTTGCTAAGTCTTAGGGTTTGTGTTCCTCTTGTTAGTGTCCTTGCTGTAGATCTAAACTTTTTCTCTTGTCTTGTGTTAGGATTATGGCTAGGAAAGCCAAAGGTAGAGGTTGTGGAGGTGCCCACGATCGAGGTAGAGGTAGGGGAGATGGCCGTAGTGAAAGCTGTCAAAGTCCTTCACCACAACCCACTCATGAGAGTGTAGAGTAGGTTTAGTCCGTGCATCAAAATGATCATAGGGAGGATGGTCAATGCATTGAGAAACACATTATATAGTAGGTTCCCAAAAGGGAGGAGATTAGACAGATGTTTCAGGAAGTGTTAGCTAGACTTGGCCCTAGACCAGAGGCTGAATAGTAGGGTAATGTGCAATTTGGAGAGTCTCACAATCAGGATCTTGAGAAGAGAGAGAGAGAGAGAGAGAGAGAGAGAGAGAGAGAGAGAGAGAGAGAGAGAGAGAGAGAGAGAGAGAGAGAGGTTTCCTAGGAGGAGAGAGGTTCCAGTGGACCAGGATTCAGTCACTATGGGGCATATGAGGGATCTATTGAGATCTCTTCCTCCTTTTGATGGTTCAGGTACCGGAATTGAGGCCAAGACTTGGTTGATTGACTTGGATAGGTGTTTTTTCCATGCATCCGCATGGTAGCAACACCAAGGTGAGGTGCGCTATCATGCATCTCAAGAAATTTGCTTCTATTTGGTGGAAGCTGGAGGAGGAGAGGATCAATGTAGACATTATCACAGTGTCTTGGGAGATTTTCCTGGAGAGGTTCAGAGCATGTTTTCTCTCAGTTTAGTGGAGACAGTGTTGAGTCGATGAGTTTCATGCGTTGCATCAGTTTGGCATGACTGTTGATCAATATGAGCATAGATTCTATGAGCTCAAACAATATGCCGATATTGGGAATGACAAGGCTATGTTGGTCTAGCACTTCTTGAGAGTTCTTAATGACCACTTTAGTGGAGGTGTGAGAATTTTTTAGCCTACATCAGTTGAGTTAGTCATGGCAAAAGCTAGACTAGTGGAGAAAAACCTCGCCTAAGCTCATGGTGGTCAGTCTGGAGTTTAGATTGGGAGTGTGTCTTCCAGTGGTTCTAGATCTAGAGGGAATCAGTCCCTGGCTGTTGTACATTTCAGGAGTTTTCAGACACTTGGTAAGGGTGGGTAGCAACAACAATAGAGTTTTCAGTTGAGGCTGAAATAGTTTCAGGGCTAGCAGGGGGGCAACTCTCAGTCTAGGAAAAATAGGAATTGGCAGAGGAATAGGCAGAGTTTCCCAGGACAGTCCTCTCAAAGTGCTTCATAGGCCCCTAGTAGGAGAAGTTTCTAGTAGTCCAGTGGGTCGTCTGGAGGTAGAGGACCTGGTAGAGGAGCTTGTTTCTCTTGTGGTCAGTATGGCCATACAGGTGCACAATGTCCATAGTGTACACAATAGACTGGTAGTCAGAGACCGACACCATCAGAGCCTATAGTTGGGGATGCAGGTAGATCTCACAGAGTTTTCACGATAGTTGATGACTGCCAAGCCGAGCACCAGGGCACATTGATCGAGACTACAAGTGTGTTGGGTGGTATTTCTATCTTAGTACTATTTGATTTCAGTGCTTTAGATTCTTTTATATCTTCCTCCATTATGGAGTGGTGTGGGCTCGCGTCTGCTAGACAGGCAGATAAGTGGCAAGTAGAGTTGGCTACTGGTTTTGTGTGGCCCTAGATTCCTTCGTTGCCAGTTGTGAGTTGGATCTAGGACCCTTTTCTACCTTAGTTGATCTTCGAGTTATTCCTTTGGGGTCTTATGGAGTTGTGTTGGGGATGGATTGGTTAGCATCTCATAGTGCTAGAGTAGACCATTGTTAGAAGACAGTGAAGTGTCTAGATGATGATGCTAGGAAAGTTGGGATAGTTGGTGTTCCTAGACCTATTTCCCTTCGTATGATCTCTGCTATGCAAATTAAGAGGTATATGCATCAGGGATGTCATATTTTTGCAGTTTCTCTTAAGAACATAGATGAGGAGAGAAATAGGGAAGTTGCTCTTGATAGTCACCCTCTTCTTTAGGAGTATGTCAATGTGTTTCCTATTGACATTCCTGGTATGCCTCTGAAGAGATATAAATTTTCGTATTGATTTAGTTCCTGGAGCAAAACCTATTTCGAGAGCACCATATCAGATGACCACACAAGAGTTGAGTGAGTTGAAGTTGTAGATGGAGGAATTGTTGGCCAAGGGGTTCATTCATCCTTGTGTTTCTCCTTGGGATGCACCCGTTATCTTCGTTAATAAGAAGGATGGGTCTCTTCAATTATGCATTGATTACCGACAGTTGAATACGTTAACCATCGAGAATTGATATCCATTTCCTCGTATAGATGATCTATTTGATTAGGTAAAGGAAGCCAAGGTGTTCTCTAAGATTGATCAGAAATCTGGGTATCACCAGTTGCATATTCATGACATAGATATTCATAGGATGACTTTTCGTACCCGTTATGGTCACTATGAGGTCACAGTGGTGGCATTTAGGTTGACAAACACGCCTTCAGTTTTCATGAGCCTCATGAATGGGGCCCTTTTTTCACCTACCTTGATCATTTCATCCTTGTGCTCTTTGATGATATTTTGATTTATTCTAGATCTATGGAAGAGCATGAGGGCCACATGCGACAGGTATTGCAATGCTTGAGAGAGAATCAACTTTATGCCAACTTGGCGAAGTGTGATTTCTTCCAATCAAAGGTTAACTATCTTGGTCATGTAGTTTTAGGGGAATGTGTATCTATGGATCCTTCTAAGATCCAGGCCATTGTAGATTGGCCAACATTGACTAATGTTTTTGAGGTTTGGAGTTTTATGGGTTTGGCCAAATATTACCGTCATTTTGTTCAGAGTTTTTTGCGGATAGGTCACCCAATCACTTCTCTTTAGAGGAAAGGGAAGAAGTTTGTTTGGTTAGAGCAGTGTGAATCAACTTTTCTTACTTTGAAGGAACTTGTTAGTACTATGATTTTAGCAGTTCCTAATCCATCTAGAGATTTTATGGTTTTCATAGATGCCTCTTCAGAAGGCATAGGAGCAGTTCTTATGCAGGATGGTCCTGTGGTAACCTATGAGTCTCGCAAAATCAAGGACCACAAGCTGAACCATCTAGTTAATGACTTAGAGTTGGCAACTAAATTTCATATTTTAGTTAGGTGGCGACATTTTTTGTTAGGGAGTCAATTTGAGTTGCATAGTGATTAGCGTAGTTTGCAGTACATTTTCTCACAACCGAAATTGAATGCTTGACAACAAATATGGATGGAATTCCTTTACGAGTATGAATTTGAGGTTTGATATATTCAGGGGAAAGAGAATGTAGTGGCAGATGCTTTGAGTCGTAGGTGACATGAGGTTGCAACATTGTCCCTTGGGGTGGATTTGAGAGAGAATCCTTGGGATTCTTCCTCAGGACACTTGGTATCGGGAGGTTAGAGCCGTGACTGATACTGGAAGGCCATTAAAGGGTAGATATTCTGGATATAACCTTGAGGCAGATGGTCTTCTTTGACATCTTGGGCCGATCTATGTACCTCCTTTGGATGGACTTCATATTTTTCTCATGACTGAGGCCCATCATGCACCTTATTCGACACATCCTGCTGTCAAGAAGATGCACACAGATCTTAGACAAATATATCATTGGGTTGGTATGAAATGTGACATTGCTGATTTTGTGTTGAAGTGTTTAAAATGTTAGTGGGTAAAGGTGGAGCATCAACACTCTATAGGGCTTTTACAACCTAATTTGGTACCAGATTGGAAATGGGACATCATTTCCATGGATTTCATAGTCGGGTTGCCTGTCTCTTCACGTCATCATGATGCCATCATGGTTAGCATTGACAGATTGACCAAAGTTGCTCATTTTGCTCCTATTCGATCTTCCTATACAACAGTAGTGGTGGCACGAGTTTTCATGGAAGATGTGGTGAGGCTTCATGGGATTCCTAGGCAGATCATTTTTGATAGAGATCCTATCTTTACTTCAGCATTGTGGACCTCACTTCAACATTCTTTAGGGACCTAGTTGAACTTTAGTTCATCTTATCACCCAAAGACCGATGGTCAGACCGAGCGTGTGAATTAGGTTTTGGAGGACATGCTTCACATGTATGTTATGGACCAATAGTCGCGTTGGGAGGAATATCTATATCTTGTGGAGTTTTCTTATAACAATGGATATCATTGCTCCATATGTATCTCACCCTTCCAGGCATTGTATGGTCATCCTTGTCATACTCCTTTGAGTTGGGATCGGTTAGAGGACAGGGTGCGTATGTGACCAGATATGCTTCGACAGATGGAGCAACAGGTTGACTAGATTCATGGGCATTTGGTAGCTGCACATGATAGGCAGAAGAAGTATGTCGTTTCTCATAGAGTGGATCGTCAGTTTTCTATTGGTGACCATGTATTCTTGAGAGTGTGTCTGTGAAAGAGTGATCTGTTATGAAAAGGATTCTAAGTTGGTGCCTCGTTTTGTTGGCCCTTTTGAGATCCTTGAGAGGATAGGACCTGTTGCCTACTATCTTTCCTTTCCACTGAGCCTATCTCGCATCCACGATGTTTTTCATTTTTATGTTCTTAGACCTTATCATCTTGATACGACCCATGTTCTTGATTGGAACGCATTACAAGTCGAGGATGAGAAAATTTATATGGAGCCCATGCACATTCTACAGCGTGGGGGTTTGAACCTCAGGGGTCGTACCATCAAGCAGGTAAGGGTCCTATCGGACCCAAATGATGAGACCTCGACTACATGGGAGGCTGCAATGAAGATGAGAGAGATTTATTCTTATCTGTTTCAGGCTTCTAGGAGTAAGCCTAGTTTTGAGGGGAGGATGTAGCACCCCTCTCTTGATCAGACTTTTTAGATATATGTTTTGACTTTAGTTGACTTTTTAGTGGATATTAGTGGAAACATTATATTGTGATATTTTACTCAAAAATTATGTTATGATGTTTTATGCTTTAATTTGAGTTGCAATGTATGTTGTGCATGCAATATTTCCTTATTAATGGTTAAATGTTATTTTATTGGATTACTGAAATGGAATGACACATTTATTTTATACGTGCAATGCGTTATATACATATTTCATGTTCGTACGTGTATGGAGTCGGAGGAGATGATTTTTATTCACTCACTTTGGTGAGACAGGGAACGTCACAATTCTCCTTCACCGGTGTGTTTAATGTGGTTATATATATATGCATATGTGGCTCGTTGATGCAGGGAATTGTAGGTACAAGTACCATGTAGGTATGTGGTATCGTCTCCACTTGGCTTCACAGGTCTGAGCGTATCTTATTGACCCGATGTAAGTGGAGGAGATAGTTGTAAGACCCTAATTTTTAACCCTAGTCTTGCTCAAAGTGAGCATCATCAGTCGTCCGTCAGTTCCTTATGTCTAATATGCAAGTCATGTGTTTATTTGATTTACTTGAGTTGCGTGTTATGCGTTGTGAAATTAACTATTGAATCTTAAAGTATTTAATTAGTTAATGTATTTTATTTGCATATTTAAATAAAGGGATAAAAAATTAATTAGACCCCTTAGTATTATAAATTGTTAAATCAATTGGTTCAATTCATTAAATTAGGGAATTTGATTAATGGTTATTTTAAATTGTGAAATTAAATATGTATATGCATTTTGAAAAGATTAAATAGAAATTGGAAAAAGAAAATATCTTCCTCGTTGACTTTTTGAAATGAAAATTTTAGTTTTAATTTAAATTGGAAAATGGAATTTTGAGGAGAAAGGCATTTTTGGAAATGCACTTTATGAGAAAAGCTTTGATTGGTTAGAAATAATTTTAACCAAGAATAGACGTTTAGGTTGAAATTTTTCTATTTATGGTGAAGGAATTTGTTCAGTTGCTGGATATAGAAAAATCTTTGTGTGTTTGAATTCATCTGGTTGCAGACTCATTTTAGGTTTTGTAAAAATCGAAAGGTAGCATGAATTCATCTGGTTGCAGAATCATTTTAGGATTTTTAAAAATGGAAAGGTAGCATTTAAATTTGGAATTTAAATCCCTTTAGTTCTTTTATTTTTCCCAATCATTTCTAAATTTGTTGAAAAAAAATAGTTTAAGTTGAAATTTGTGAATCGTTGTTCACTGTGTTTTTGGAAAAATATTTCATTTGTTTATAAAATACAAAATTAGTTTATATTTTGTGTTTTAATTTGGAGAAAGTTTGAAATTGATTGAATTTCACCCGTATGGGGTTATGTTGGTAAAATTTGCCCAGATTTGGTTGTCTGAAAGTGACATTGTTTTCAAAAAAAATTATTCATCCTCCAGAAAATTTCTGAGTGTATATTTTTTGATTTTATGTGTTTTTGAAAATTGTGTTTGTTAAAAGAAATTTTAAAAATATTATAAAAAAAAATTAAATTTCACTAGAGTTGGGGGAGCCAAGCTCCACCCCATCCTCACGATTGGGGGCTGCCCATGTGGGGTGCGCTGCTCACATATGTGAGACAGCGCTGCCTCACACATGTGAGAGCATCACTGCTTAGCGCTACCCCTCTTTAAGGGGGACCACGTTGCTGTGAAAAGCCACGTGGGGATAGTTAATAAGTTTTATTTTTTATTTTATTTTTAAATTATTTAATTTAATTTTAATTATATATATATATATATGTTAGTTTTAATTTTTTTAAAAGTGATATATATATATATATATATATATATATATATATATATATATATATATATATATATATATATATATATATATATATATATATATATATATATATATATATATATATATATATATATATATATATTTGGAAAATTTAAATTGATATGTTATTTTGGAAAAAAATAAAAATGAAATTGATTATTTTATTTTAGGAAAAATATAAAAAATAGATTAATAAATTAATAAGTTAATTTATATTTTTATATGTATAGAAAATATGTATAATTATATAAATGAGATTTGGTTTTTAATTTGTAGTGAGATGGTGATTTTATTTATATGATGTAATTTGAATTATAGGTGAATTAGAGAACCTTGATTGACTTGTATTTTTAACGAAATGGAAAAATTATTGTCAATTTAGATAAGTGAAGATGCATGTTTAATTACTGTATTCGAATTTATTTTCGAAACTTCAAGTCCTTTGTTGAATGTATGAGGTAGTGTCATGTGGTTGTCTTCATGGTTGTGATTGTTTCTTGTCAAAGATTTGCCAGTTAGTTAACTTTGTGTGAGGGTTGATTTGGCCAAGTGGTTTTCTATTGTTTTGAACTTCGTGTACTGTTTCATGTTATACCTAGATTTTGGGAATTCATATGATTTTTTGGTTAAATGTCAAATGGGAGAGTGGCTTTCGATTGGGGGTCATGTCAAAAGTGGTTAGCAGGGTAACCCATCGAAAGTTTTCTTATGTAAGTGATAACATAATAATATTTAGGGGGCTTGGTAGATGAAACATTAAGTAAGATAATTATGCCTCACTCATGGTTGAGTGCTAGAATAGACTCAGGATGCAATGAGAAGGCCTGGAATGAACCAACAACCTTGTCCTCAAGAAAGGATTGTTTGAGTCCACATGAGACTTGGATGAGGCCGGAGGTTTGGGAGAGGTTACCAGGGTGACCCAAGATAGGGGGCGGGACCTATGGAGGCTTGCTAGGGTAGCCATACCAAGCTATGTGATGAGACTCTTCCCTTATGGTCACTAGTATGTAGTCTTGTTGATTTGACCTGATTTTGATGTGGAGTCATGTTCTGCGAGCGTTACTTCATGTGTGTGTAACCGATGTTATGAGTTAGACCATGTGTGAGTGCATACCTTGAGTTTTCTAGTGGGTCTTATTCCTATCTCCTAGCACGACGGGGTGGTTCTTTTTGAGCCACATGGTCGGGTGGTAGTGCCACTTTCCATCGGGTGTGTTCGTCCCTTCTTGCGAGAGTTGGCTTCGTAGGTGTTCCAGTTGCACTTGGATTTGAGCATTTTGTTATCCTATTGGATCGCTTTTGTCATGGACCTTTTATAACCTGTTGTAATTATTAAATTGTATGCCTTCATGGCAAGATGTAAATTGTGATCTAAACATTATTTGATTTTGTAACTTAGTGATTATTGGAATGCAATGCAATTTCTACCTTATGATGAAAACAATGTATGTATGGAAATTGAATGTAATGCATATATTTCATTTAAATATTAGATGTAATGTAATGGTTAGTTTCCTAATGAATGAACTTAATCATGTTTTGTATATTTAAGATTATTGGATGAATTAACCATTGATTAAGTATAATTGTGTTTTTAAGTTTAATCAACTTAATTGGAATAATTCTTGTTAGCAATGTTAGTGGTAATCCTCGATAACCAAGTTGAGAAACCCTTTAGGTGTTAAGTCTTTCGTTGTGCAATCTAAACTTATGTTAATTCAATGTATCAGTAAACTTATTAAGTTTAAAAAAAAAATTATTTGCACTCTTATCTAGTGTTTTAGTTTTATCCCTTGGGGTTTCCTGCAGGGCATTACAGTTAGGGTTTAATTTAGTTAGGTTGCTAGGTTTAGGGTTAAATTTCATTTAAGGTTAGGGTTCAAATTGGTCTAGTGTTCAATTTGGTTTATTCTTATGGTAAAGGTTCAATTTAGTTAATAATAAATCAAATAAAACAATATTATGCTAGGGTTTAGTTTTCTTTAGTGCTCAATTAAGTTTAGTTTAGAGTTAGAGTTATGTTTTTGTTCAATTTGACTTTTCTAGGATTATGATTTAATTTAGTTTAGTATTATAGTATTAGAAGTTTGAATTTATGTCTCAGGGTTTGATTTGGTTTATGCTTAGAGTTCAGTTTGGTTTGTTCTTATGATTAGGGTTCAATTAATATTCATAATGGTTATTTACCTTATCATGCATTTTATAATTATAGCATATATTTAGTTTCTCCTTCTTTTACCATGTGATGTATTATATAATGACAAAAAATTGCATTACCATATTAGTATGATTAACTTATATTTGCATCTATTTATGATTCAATTTAATATAATTACTCTTGAGGGGTTCTTGCATGATGATTATAGGCTATGAAAATAGTCAAGCAAACTATATCATCCATGAGTCACAACAAATGTTTTACAATGCATCTTTAAACTATTATCTATTATTTATGATTTTTTTATGATAATAATAATCTTACATTTTATTTTCCAACCATATCTTATTATCACTCGTTATTGTAATTGCATTGGCATGATGATGTTTTATGTTCAAAACATATTTCTTCTAATTTGGCTCATGTTGATGATACATGTTATATTATATTATTAATCAAATAGACCCATCTTTTACATTTTAATTCCTTATCTCTGATTGTTTAAGTTGAATGATGTAGCTCTATTACCACGTAATCTATTGTATAAAGACAACAACATGCATTATGATACTAGTACATTAATATTTGTATCTATTTATGTTCTTTAATCATAAAAATAGTAAAGTATTAAATTTAATGATCCCACTCCATTGCCTTCTAATATATTCTATAATGACAAGTGCATTACAATATTAGCATGTTTAACTTATATTTGTATCTATTTATGATTCAGTTTAATGTTAGATAGTCAAACAAGCTACATCATCCATGAGTCATGAATAATGTTTTGCAATGCATCAATAGTATATTATCTAGCTTTAAGCTATTATCTATTATTTATGATTTTTTTATGCACAAATTAAACCTTCACTTATTTGAACCATAAACCTAACTTTTATTAAACCTTAAACAAAATTTAATTTTACTTGAACCTTAACCATATGGTTCAACCATATATTATATGTGTTCTTCATTGTAGAATTTTTTTTTAGATTTAAACAAAATTTAATTGTACTTGAACCTTAACCATGGAAGTATGTACATTTAGAAAAACTGCAAATGGGGCAGAAATTTATTACTAAAATTGCCAGTACAGTTACTAAATTTTTTCTACTTCACAGCATCTATAGTATCATTGAAACCGGCCTTGAAAAAAAATATGTACTGTGTGATGTGTTGTGCTTTTATATGCATTGTTCAGAAAGTTTTCTGATACGTTGCGCTTTTATGTGCAATGTTCAGAAAGTTTTCTGGTACATGAAAGTAACATTAATCCAAACCGAATACATATGGTTTATATTGATATCAAATAAAGAGGTTCAAAGATAGTTGCTGGAATATAGTGACGATAAACCATTAAACATAATTTTTGTTATTTATTATAAATTCAACATATAAATTCATCTCCTAAAGTAAACAAACAACTAATTCAATTGGCATGGTTGATTAATTCAAACATTAAACTATATTGCACGCTATAGAAAATAGTGAGGTTAAAAGTTGTTCAGTTTGAAAAATCGCGGGCTTTAAAAGCGTGCATCACTTCCGTTTGCATAATAGCATAACGGAAGAATAGCAGTTTTCTTTAATGAAAATGATGTGCTTGTATAACAGTTAGGCTTAACAAAATTATGCAGATTATTTATATCCGTTCACCTTATTCTTAATGTTAAGTTGAAATATATTTAAATTATTTAAATTCAATGGCTATGATTTTAATTTTCTGAGCGGAAATCAAGGAGATGTTTTTGTTGACATGGATAAATTTAAAAAATAAAATTTAAACATAATAAAGATTATGCAAATGCATCTAAAATTGTCTAAAATTTATGATTCTAATTGATGGAAAAATAATTGAATAATAACTATTAACCAAATATACATATCTAAAACCTAAATACAATAAACACTTTAAACTGGAACCATCAATCTCAATTTCAATGTCATTGAAAATCTAAGTATTGAATCAAATATACATATGTAAAACTTGAACTCCATATAAACACCTCAAACTAGAACCATGAATCTATTTTTATTAAACACACAACCCAACTTCAATGTCATTGAAAATCTAAGTATCAAAACAAACATACATATGTAAAACCTAAACTCAATGAACACCTCAAACTGGAATTATCATAAACAAAGTAATTTCAATGTCATTAAAAATCTAAGTATTAAACAAAATATACATATGTAAAATCTAAACACAATAAATACCATCTTAAACTGGAACCATTAACCTATTTTTATTAAACACTCTAACACTTTTCTCAATAAACAACCCAATTTCAATTTATTGTAAATCTAAGTATTAAACCAAATATACATATGTAAAACCTGAACTCAAAAAACACTTCAAACTCGAACCATCAATCTATTTTTATTAAACACTAACACTTTTCTCAATAAACAACCCAACTTCAATGTCATTGAAAATCGAAGTATTAAATCAAATATACATATGTAAAACCTACTCAATAAACACCTCAAACTTTACCATCAACCTATTTTTATCAAACTAACACTTTTATTGATAAACAAAATAATATCAATATCATTGAAAATCTAAATATTAAACCAAATATACATATATAAAACCTAAACACAATAAACACCACCACCTTAAACTGAAACCATCAACCTATTTTAACTCTCCACCCCTGAAAAAAGGTAAACCGAATTTCAATGTGTGTTAAAGCTAGTAGTAATATAAATTCCATTTTCATTATGTATCTTCACCCTCAGGAATAATTTCTTAAAGCACTTCCAAAAAACTGGTCGAAGAACACTGGAGCTGGCGAAACATAACGATAATATGGCCGCTGGTATGAAACTATCTCATCTATTATTTTGTAAATTTGTTTTTGTCAATCATTGAATTACATCATGTGCATTTTTGTATTGGCTTAGCTTTAATAGATTATTTCTAGGACAATGGAAATGTAATATCTGAATTTTATTTAAAAAATGTTCTGTACTACAGAAGATTTTCCATTACCCTTCTGGATCAAGGCCATCAATGTATTCTCTTTATCATCTTTAGTTTTAGCTTTCAGATGTGTGTGATCCTATCAACAGAATCTCTTTAAGATATTTAACTTTTAGATGCTTTCAAGGCCATCAATGTAATCTCTTTAATATCTTTAATTTTAGCTTCCAGATGCGTGTGATCCTATCAAAAGAATCTCTATAGTTTATCCTATCTGTAAGAAGGTATTTTCTGAGTCTGCTAGTTTAAGTTTAGCTTAGTGGTTAATTTCCAGGAACCCAATGAACCATGTATCGGCTCATTTTAAGATCCCTTCATTCTTTTTTAGAAAGACCGGTAGATCTGAATTTTTTTGTCAACAATAAGAAGCATATTGGGCTTCTTACAAATAGCAAGAACCTTATTTTTAAAAAAGATTGTGTTCTTCTATACAATCTAAAGCTAGTTAAAAATCTGTTTAGTATATGTAAGAAAAAAAATCATTAAATCTTGGTGGAGTTTAATATAGTCTTTTGACGACCTTCAAGAATTGATAAAGTTGTTTGCCTTGGATAAAATAAATGTAATATAATGTATTTAATTTAAATCATAGAAGAGCTTCCAAATAAATCTCTGATTACTCCTAAGGACTCAGATGCTTCTTGCCTGATGGGAAAAGACAATGTTAAGAATGATAAAAGATTACACTCCAAAGAACACTGATTGATCAAAGAGAGGGCTCTGACATTGTGTCTCTTGGGGAAGGTTGGTCACAACTTTAAAATTCAATGAAGCTAAAAGTGGTAGAGACGTAGAGAACAACTGGACAGTGGTGTGAGTAAAAGGAAGAAAAATGAGGTTAATTTGATGTGTATTCGCTCCCAATCCAAATGTGGAGCAATGCCCTAGCAAGGCTGCAAGTGATGATACTGATATTTTCTCCTTTGCAATTTTTGTGTGGTTACAGTGCAATTTCATATACGAGATCTATAGGAGAGATGTCAAAGGTAGTAAAAATATAATATAATGTCAATATATAGATTTTTATTTAGTCTATTGGTGAAGTTGAATGTTTTCAAATGAGCCCACCAGAAATCAAGTCTTGTTGAGTGCAAAGATTTTAACATCATAAAGAATGAAGCTGAGATTATGCTTATAGATTTTGTACCTTTGATAGACTACCGTACTCTCAAATCTGAACTTCTATAAAAAAATAAAAAAGTCCAACATAATCTATTAAGATTTATTGTGCTCAACTGATTACACTCCAATTTTGAAGGGAAAATTCTCACTATAATATGTGCTATGTAATATGTCACAACAAGAGCACAACATCGTAACCATGCAAAATTTATTTTCTTTCCACATTGAACAAATCAGCAGTCAAACCCTCTACACGCTCTGATACCAGATTATGGGAGAAAAAATGCTTCAATATTGTTCATCAACATCGAAGAGATGAACTAATATAGTAATGCTAAGAATAACCGCTAACCCAAAAAATATCAAATTTTAATAATTTTTGTTTAAAGTCTTCTTTCATGATCATTAAAATGGGACATATAAAATGATAATTAATCATAACTATTTATTTATTTATTTTTATCAATGTAACTAATACATTTTTATTTCAAGAGTAATTCCGAGTTTTCTAAAACAATAAAACAACTCAACTGGGTGCTTAAATAAAAACAGAATATTTAAACATGCATTGTGACTCAGTAGCTTATTGATTGTAACATAGGTTTTAAAAGATTTTTTCTATGGTAGAAAGGATGGAAAAATAAAAACATTTGCTTCTATTTCACTAGAAGAATTATTAAAAACAAAGACACCTATACATTTGTTTTTATTTCACTAAAGGATTTATTAAAAACATTGACACTTATACATTTGCTTCTATTTCATTAAAGGATTTATTATAAACAAAGACAGCTATAAATAATGATTAGGCTCAATAAAGATGGCAGAAGGCTAATAATGTTTTCAAACATATTGGATGAGATATGTTTGAAATTAGATTACTTAATTACTTGCTATGTTATCCCATCTTATCTAGTTTTCAATGCTCATTTTTATTAGGCTCTAGTATCAAGATTTTAAAAAACAATTGCTTAAGATTTCTCATCAAATCTAGGAAATAGAAAGAGATATCATCTATATTCAATTTGGAATCAATCTCAACCAATCCATCATCTATACTATGTAGACTAGCTTATATTTCTTCAAGATTAAGAGTAACTTTACATCTTTGTAATGTAGGGTCATTTGATTCCCCCACCAATAAGTAGGTGGAATTATCAATTATGTTTCATTTGATTCCCCCACATTTGAGTAAGTGCACCAAAAATTAAATAAGATAATGAAGATTTGATATCATTGTTTTTCTCCTTCAACCTTAACAATGGAGGTATTCACCTTTTTTCAGGTAGTTTTAAACTTGACAAACTATGCTAAATCTTAGATCTTTTCTTTGCCTTCAATCCATCCATTGAGTATTCGCTATGTTCACACAATTTTTCAATGCAATCTATTTTTCTTGGAATATTTAATCCTCTTACCTTCTTTTTTTTTCAACTATGCCTTGAGCTAGATTTGATGATTTATTTAGTACTCTGATTGGTGCTTCAACTTGCATGATCTCTTTCTTTTGAAATATTTTGAACTTAGAAGGCTTTCTTGAACCTACTCCAATAGAAAATAAAAGAAAAAAAATATTGAAACACAAATAAGTTGTTCAAATGATTCAAGAGATTACAAGTGGGTATTGATCAAATGGTCAAGAATAAGATTAACCAATGATAAGTTAATTACAACTACTTCATTTTATATAGTGAAGAAATTATAATTCATTCATCATTAGTTAATCTAATTATTGATCATTTGATCAAGAATCTCTGTAGTCTCTTGAATCAATAGAACAATTTATTTGCATCTTAATTTTGTATTTATCTTGTTTGATATTAGAGCAGGTTAGAAAAAAAATTCTAGTTAAAGAATTTGCAAAAGTAAGAGATTATTAAAGGTTGAAGCACTAGTCAAAGAACTGAATATAAATCATTACATCTACCTCTAGATATAAATTAAGACAAAAGAAGGTAGCAAAAAAAGTGAAACCAACCCTCACCAGTGGAAATCAAAGATTCTAAGAGAAATAGATTACATCTACCTCTAGATGTAAATTAAGACAAAAGAAGGTAGCAAAAAAAGTGAAACCAACCCTCACAAGTGGAAATCAAAGATTCTAAAAGAAATAGATTACATTGAGCATATGTGTGAACATAGCCTACCCTCATTGGAGGAGATTGGAGTCAGAGAATATCTAGCATTTTTGTCAAGTTTAAAACCATCACCAAAAAAGGTGAAGCATTTCATTTGTAAGGTTGTTGAAGGAGAAAAAACAAATCTATCATTACAAAGTTTGAAATAGTAGGAAGAACAAAAACTAGTAAAAATATTTATTTGTATGAGGGATGTCAAAGATCTCTTAAAAGTCAAAGAACTTAGCAAATCCAACAACATGAACTTGTGTGAGGATGTTAGAACCCTCTATCCAAGTAGAGAAAGTGATGACACCTAAAAGAATAATAACCAGGTAAAATGTGAGTATTGTCATATATGCTTTATATTTTGATGCTAGCATTTCTTGATTCAGAAAGATAAAACAAATTTCAGCATAACATTACTATTATCATTATGAACATTAACTTCCACTCCTATAAGATAGCTTTATTGCTACTAAGTTGTTACCATTATCATTGGATTTAACCCTATCCATAAGATATTATTACCTATTCTTGTAAATAGAATTGTAAGAATATCATCAATACTATGATTAAAAATTCTATCAGTTATCTTTAGTAATGGCTTCATTAATGCCTATGCCAAGTATAGTTTTAATAATATTAATATATTGGTGACTATGCCAATAATATTAATATCAAGAATGAGACTCTATTAACAAGAGCTGCAAGCAGCGAAGTTCCTGCCGGGAGTGGCAGGAAGGAGGTGTGATCGGTTTGAATTGTTGTCGAGAAAGTCGGTGGAAGCGAAGTTTTATGAAGATCTAATAGTTCTTTATTTTGATTTAATTAAAGTTAAATTTCAGATAATTATAAATGCAGCTATCAGGATCATTGCGTAGGAAAGAACAAATGAACAATGGAATACATAGTTAATTCATATACACAATGTTGCAAACTTTGCTGTACATTTTTAATTGTTGCTTTTGAATCAATTTTCTTGTTGGCTTCCTAAGTATTTTGAGCTTCTTTGCGGGCTTCCTGTTTGTTTGAGCTTTGCATTCAGAAACCTGCAAAATTAACAATATGAAGACTGGTTAAAATAGAAATCAGTTATGCAATGCAAACGAAATTTTGAAAAGAATAACTAAATTGCACATAAAGATTGCCAGTAGGCACAAAGCAATTCTCTCATTTCAATCTCTGTATATTTAGCTATAGACGATGGCATATGAGGAGGGATCTATTATCACGTTATTACCGTGTTGGTGGTAGACTTGAAGGCAAAAAGTAGATATGGACTAAGATATTTTTGCCAGATTGATGTTAGTGATAAACAATTGCAACAGTCGAATTGCTAATAATACAGGAATTTGGTGGGAACCCATAAATTGAATTAGCACATTGAAGAGCAAGGCAACATCTTCAATGATATGATTATTGTAGCATATAGGAGAGATGGTAATTTGGAATGAACTTCTCAACAATGGATATGCAATATTGGAATGAACTTCTCGACAATGGATATGCAATATTGTAATGGGAATGAGTATTATTGTAGCATATAGGAGAGATGGTAATTTGGAATGAACTTCTCAACAATGGATATGCAATATTGTAATGGGAATGAGTGTATTGAAGTAGAGAAGAATTCTAAAGTAACAAAATCTCTATGCAGGGGAAAAAATCAAAAGTGTAAAGCCAAAACATGAGCTACCTGTGCCCTTTTATCATTATCACAAAATCACCCAGACAATTGGAGGTGTGAAGTATTAGGGGCTAAAGTGCGTGCAGAGATGTTTTTGCTAGAACTAACCATAATCTACTGAGATCTACTTTTTTGGAGTTAGAATGATTCATTTATCTATATGACATAAAAAATTGCTCCTTGCTTTTTGCTTAATTTCTCTCTTTTTAACAGCTTTCACCCCAGACTTACAATATATGAATCAATATCCAGAATCATCTCTTCAAACTTTCTATTCAACGTGGTAGCTTTGACATTATTATTGTGTTGGTGGTAGACATAAGGCAAAAAGGAGACGTGGACTATAAGACATGTTTGCCAGATTGATGTTTGCAGTGGATAAAGATGTTAAATGAGGAGCCCTCTACCACGTGCTCAACATTTGTCTTTATACAAGGCTAGGATGACAACCTGAGCTTAAACAAAACTTTTAATAATGAGCTTATTGATATTCACATGTATGTCAAGTGCAGGAGTTTGGTGGGAACCCATAAAGTGAATTAGCATATTGAAGAGAAAGACAACATCTTCAGGAAAATGATTATTGCAGCATATAGGAGAGTTGGTAATGTGGAATGAACTCCCCAACAATGGATATGCAAATGATAAGAGAATTAAGAATAGATATATCCAAGGAATGTTGGTGTTCAGTGCCAGTTAGGCAATAGATATGACTCTCCATTGCTAGCCAGATTTTCACTACTAATGTAACATTAAGTCCAGTTTTTATTCAATCCAATTTATTGCACATGTAGAAAAGCCATCAACAAAACCTACAGATGTTGTGCATAAAATTATGTGAGGTATATTTTCCAGGTCTTATTGTGAAATTGGTATAACATCCATGAGTCATCATCTCCCATGAACAGCGAGCTAAGTGTAATGTTGTGCTATTATGATAAGTATGCATCATGCAACACAGGGATTGTAATGGGAATGATGAGTGTAATGAAGCAGAGATATCAGAATGTCCTGTAGACAGCCTTGCAAATTTGCAAATGCTAAAAGCCTAAATTTTTAGCCCATGTATACACAAAAACTCAAAAGGTTTAGCCCCCCCTATTCAGTTGATTGTGCATTATAATAAAAAATTTCAAAGGGAAGTGATACAGGAGTATTTTCGAAATCGGACAATCAACATCAACTCTCCAAAAAAGGTACTATAAAATTTTAAGAGTAGACATTTTGCCAATCACCTAGCTTCCCTATGTCATAGTTTGAGTAATTCAAAAGCCATTTCCCATCTCTTAAGACACGTGGAATATATGTTTTAGTCAATAATCATGAATATATCCTTAGATTTGGGCAACCAATAGTCTTGTTTCTATGAATTTGTTCTAGAGGGTTGTTGGAGAAATTGAAAGAAGAAGAGAGTCTTCTAAATAAAAAGGCTAAATTTCTTGACTAATATTTGGAAGAATGAGTGCAATAGCCAAAGGAATTGGTTGAAAAAATGAGTGATTTCAGAAATGAGAGACATATTACAAAAAGGAAGACAAACATACTTAGCTAGATATATGGAAAAGATGCAGGAATGTACCTAGATGTGAAAAGAGGAGAAGAAACTGCCATACACAAGTGTTGGGCACTTAGTTTGGAAGCGTCTGAAACAAAACACAAAAGTTTGATATGAAAATTAAAATACAAAATGCATTATTATAGGGTTGAAAGAAGACCAGAGGAGTAGTCATGAAAAGTACATAGCACCACAATGCAAGAATAAATAAAATTATCTAAGTGGGCAATATTGTAGTAGGATTAAGACTGATTATACCTATACAGATGTATTACTATGAATTCAATGCATGCCGCACACAAGTGTTGGACACTTAGTTTGGAAGTGTCTGAAACAAAACAGGAAAGTTTGATACGAAAATCAAAATAAAAAATGCATTATTATAGAGCTCAAAGAAGACCAGAGGAGTAGTCATGAAGAGTACATATCACCACAACACAAGAATAAATAGAAATGATCCAAGCGGGGAAATAATGTAGTAAGGTTAAGACTCATTATACCTATGCAGATGTATTACTGTGAATTTCAATGCATGCCAAATTCACCACACCCAAGCTCCCTTCCCGCACTTTAGTTATGGCAATGAGAAGCACGCATGATAAAAGAATAACTTTAAACTTACATTCAACTAAAGATATAAGAATAATTAACACAAATGAAACTTTAGATCAATATTTGAGTTATCATTGAAAGAAAACAAAGATGTAGAATACACTTTTCACACCAATCTACGAGAGGATATATGCATAAAAACTAAATTGATTGCAGAGTGGAGCAGTTGTTGTATTTTACTAAGGTAAATTTAATGAACATATCACTAGTGTTTTACACCAATTTTCTCGTCTGGAAAATGACATTAATAACAATCCATCTTTCCACATTCTCCAGTGCTTTATTGAAGTTCTATTTTGACGATTTTATATAGGTCATTTCCAGTGATAGTAGCATAGAAGTGTTTGTTCTTCTGTGAGAATAGTTGAATTTTGTGCTCTCTTTAATTTTTTTCTAAAATAATTTCTCATTTCATAACAAATATCTAGTAAGTAGAAGAGGAATTCTGTACTACTTGAAGGTGAGCTATGAATGCCACGCCTTACTAATGTTTCATAATCTACATTACTTATTTTGTAAACAAATACCATTAGAGCATAGGTGTGACATAGACAATACAAGTAAAGCCCTAAGATATAATGATTTCAACATTAAGAACACAATGTTGTTATACTTGGGTATGCATCCAATATAGCGGAACTCAAGACCAAAGGTGAATAGAGCTCTAGCAGGCATATATTGGAATTTGTTAATTTTTGAAGTTTTGGGGATGCTTGTGGTTTTTCATTGGATGACAGGTTTAGCATTGCTAGAATTTAAGGCAACACTTAATGACACAAAGAATGTTTTGATAAACTAGAATGAATCGAACACAAACCAATGTGGTTGGAGTGGGGTGGTATGCAACCATTTCAGAAAAAGAGTTACTGCATTGTATGTGGAATAACCTTTTCTCTTCAAACACCCATATTTATTTACTGTCCTAAATTATTAAAACGAGAAGGCTTCAAACATTGTTACAAAATCACATACATTGACTGGAAAAAAAACTGGATTTGATTTTCTGTGAGATTTTTCGACCTTTATGATGTCCTCTATTCGATTGATAGAAACCTTCCTTTATCTACTCCTTGGTGGAGCCATTTCTCCCTACATTGGCAAATTGAAGAAGCTACACAGAAGAAGTTGCACAGATACTATGTCTGATGCATGCCTCTGCATGGGGATTTATGTTTTTGCAAGTTCAAAACTTCACTATATTTTCTGTATTTGTGATAGAGTACTATTGTGTTCTTCTAGAGCTCTTCATGAAAGCCAACTACTTGCAAAGAGTTGCGAGCATTGTAAGTGAATTATGTGTTGTCCATTCTCTTTTCCAAAAATTAAATCCACATATGCTCAAGCCACAACCTTTTCCAGCATCTTCCCTCCCTGTAAATGGGGATTTGAAAAAGGATATAGACATGCATCAAGACATAAAGGAAGGTGAGCTCTGTGAGATGTTATGGTTGTAACCGCCCAAGTATATACGTGCTAAATGGGGGAGATTATCCTTCTTGTAATTAGCTACAAAAAATAAAATGAATAAAATGACCCATGAATCCCAAGAGACTTAGAAGGCACAGTATGAAATTGAAGAGATACTTAACTTACACAAAAATTGTACAAAAACATCAACATACCTGGAGCTATTTTTGAAAAAGGTTCTTGTTACCTGTTGAAGGAAGAAACATAACAATATTATGATAATTGCAAACTAGGAGAACATTAAGCTAAATTACTACCGTGAATAAAAATGGTGTTGTGAAACATCTTTTTTTATTAATAAGGGGGGAATAATTATCCAGAAACCAATGAAAGGGAAATCAAAATAGGCACTTGAGTCAAATTAAGCTTGTGCAGTTTATCGGAAACCACTAAAGTTAGCCGTTGCTTCGATATATGAAAAAATGCCACATGATGAGACCCAATTCAAATGCTGGAAAGGGTCAAACAATTGTCTCAGAGACATACAAACAAAATTATAAATAATAATAATAACAACAAATTTGGGATTTGTGGTGGTACCTAACTTACACTGTAATGACCGGTATACATAGATAATACAACTAATTTGGGATTTTGTGGTTGCAAATGCAGTTGTCCTGTTTTAGAAGAATTGCTTAACTTACAGTGTAACGACCAGTCTATTGTTGTTTCATAAGAAAAGGGAAAAGAAAGTCTTTAAGTTGGGTAGGTCAAGTAGAAACAGAATGCTCTGTGTGTTAGTTTAAAAACGAGCAGACAAAACACATAATAATGAACAGAAAACAGCAGAAAGAATAATAGACACAACAAAGAACTCAAGACACAAGATTAACGTGGTTCACCACTAAGTGGCTACGTCCACCAGAAACGCAGGGAGAATTCTTATTAACCATTATCCAATTACACAGTACATCATGTATGGGCTGCACACAGCCATTTATATAAACATATCAAATATGAAATGAAGAGTCTTTTGGGGAAGACAAACAACCATGTGACTATTGGGCTTCATATACCCAACAATCTCCCCCGTGATATCCAACTGGCACAACCTATAACATTCCCTGCATCTCCATTCCAAGTCTCATACTACAACCAGCTCTCGAGAAGATTTTAATATCACCAAACTCTGTTCATGAACAGTGTGAATTAATCTTCTCTAAGTCAGATCAGAGTTAAAAACATATTCTCTAACTACTTCATCTGGTAATCTATAATCAGGAACACTACTATCTGTTGATGCATAACACACTCCTCCATCAAAGTCTCTTGCTCTTGTGCTCCCCCGTAATAGAATATCTAGATCACCATTATCAGATTTTAATACCCGAATATAAAACTCTCGTACAGGTGTGAATAGCCTACAAACGTCACTCCCAATTCTCACGATTGCCTCACTGAATGAATTTGTTGTATTTTGTGCAGAAACTTGTGCAGTACTTGCAATCAATGCATTCCACTCTGCCTCCACTGCTGCAATTTGTAACAATAAATCATCACTTTTGCAATCTGCTTGTTCTTCTTCAGGGTTATCCTCATTCACTAGATTCGAGACTACATCCTCCTCACCCCGGGAGACATCCTCCTCATCTTGGAAGGGAAACAAACTAGTCTCTTCTTCAAACAACGAATACAACAAACCCTCTTCTTCTTCAACCAAAGTCTCCTCCTTTTTCCAGCCATCCCACCAATGACATTTGGTTTCAACCTCCACTGGGACATCACTCTCTACCGAGTCTAGACTGCCAAGAAATTTTTCGATGACTGATTCGGCCTCATCATCTGAAACTTCAGCCTGTTTATTGATAACATAAAAGGACCCAACTCCAGGATCAACTATCCAATCGGATCCCATCTCTGCTCAAGCCAACCGTGGCTCTGATACCAATTGTTAGTTATAAACGAGCAAATAAATTAATACAAAACAACAGAAAAGAAAACACACAACACAAGGTTTAACGTGGTTCACCACTAAGTGACTATGTCCACCAGAAATGCAGGGAGAATTCTTATTAAGCAATATTCAATACTATAGTACATCATGTATGGGCTGCACACAACCATTTATATAAACATATCAAATATGAAATGAAGAGTCTTCTAGAGAAGACAAACAACCATGTGACTATTGGGCTTCATATACCCAACACTGTGTAGGTTCTGGCTCTTAACCAAAAATAGATATCTATAGTGGCCCTCTATTATTGTGGAGGGCGGGGCTTGATATAATTAAAGTAAATGTTAAAGATATGACAAATAGCTACCACTCAAGAAATACACTTATTTCTAATCATCTAAAGCTGATCTATTGAAAGGTTTGATGTTTAAGAACAGTCGTTACACAATTGAGAAAGACTAAACTCCAAAAAATTATCATCACAAACAAAGTCACAAAAACACCCGACCAGAAACTAGAATTTTACCATGGGAAGGAGGTTCTTGAAAGGGGTGTAAATTTCTTCGCCATTAAAAAATCAATTCTGCAAGTGGAGGCTTGGGTGAGAGATACAAAGTAATTTGTCTGTTGCACTTTATCCTTCATCAACCAAGGAATTCTCCTGCAAATCAAATCCAAAAATTTTAGTTATCATGGTGAAAGAATCATCATCATAACAAAATAAAAGCAAAACCCATATTTGACAAAGCAAAAGGGTGAAAATCCTTACTCTCTGTTGGCAATAACACCTGCGGTAAGAGTGGAGCCATTGTTTCTCTGCCTACATAATAGTAGAAATGAACGAAAAATGTGGAAACATAGATCATGATGTGGAATTTTTTGCAAAATGCCTCACTGAAATGTGGTCTCATGGCATCCTATGGAGGTTTGAAACAAGATATGGGCATTCAACAAAGAATATCAAATAATTTTGTCCGAATTCATAGTTACAAAATCTCTTCTTGAGCTCCCTGCATGTACGCAAAATGTATTGCTTTGTAAATGCCACCTACCACCCGCAACCTTCTGCAATGAAGCCTTGATCAGTGTTTAACTGTTCTTCCTGACAATCTGTCCTTGCCAGAGATCCCGGGAGGCGTGCGTTCTCTCTAGTTGGGAATCGAGTAGGCCTATGTAAGCTGCCTCGAACCCCAATAGGTAGGTGCCAAAAAATTGGGCATCAATATTTGTGGTAAAATATATGCAGGTTTCACGGGTGCATATAAGATGAAGGAGAAATATTGAAGAAAAGGTGATTTGTGATTGGCTGGTAACATTAAGTTTAATCACAAGTTAATGTTTGAAGCCTCCCCTATAGTTCCTGACAGGAACTAAAACTAATAATGTTGTTAACATCTACACTAATCATATTAGAAAATATCAATGTAAACTTAAATACATGGTGTACAATATTTTTAATATCATTGGTATTTGTGAAATTCATATAATAGTTGCTAATGATAATTTAATGAAAATTAATGATAGTATTAGTATAATTATAACATTAACGATTTTATTGATAATAACAGCATTATATTCTTGATCAAATGAATTAGAATAATTGTATAAAGAGTTTATATTCTTTATCAATGTTTAAAACCAGACGGATCTCAACGCAATTTTCAATCTGATAAGCAGACTGCATTCAATCTTCAAATCATCTTATTTAATTTTATATCTTTTATATTTGTCCTGCCAAGGTGAAGTAAATGTAGTGGATTTATCACAATTTACTGAGTTTGACATCGATAATTGATTTACCTGGACATATTTACATGAACATTAACAATTGAATGTTCCAAGGTAGAGCTGTGCGCAAATTCAGGTACATTTCTTGTGCGTATCAAAATATTCAATGTTCATGATAATATTATGTTAGATTTTTTAACAAAACGGTGGCTTTAAATCTCTACATTGCGGCCAGTATTCTTGTACATTGGCTCATTTTTTGTTATTGCTGTGTGGGTATGACTAAAGAATCCATGGATTAATATCTTTAAGATAATCATTTGAGTGAAGTAGTTGATCTTGAATGATTTAGTATTCTATTCACTAGAGATAAAAATTGTTATTCTCTAAGCTCTTTCATATAGACATTACTTAAGATTATATTTTCTTTTATCATTAGTGTTATTCCCAAACCAAGATGATTTTATCAAGGAATCAAATTAGGGTGGTAAATAACTAAGTAATTATTCACTTTTCACATTTTTTATTCAAACATTGTTTCACCTATTAGGGTGGCAGCTGACCGAGGAAAGTGTCTAGGGAAGTTGACCCTAGAAAGGGTTGCATAGCACTCTTATACCATCATATTATATGGATTTTAAATTGTTTTACAAACTACGAAGTCTTTGCACTTTCACGTAGGCCTGAGACATTAGGTTTGGCCCTTAGGTCTTTTCCTTTTGAAATTTAATTGAACTAACCATACCTTCCTATTAATATATAGTCTTTGATAATCTTTGCAAATTTGGTAGTTGACTATTGTATGATTGATCCAGCTAAAATAATGTTATGGTTTTTCATGATGATCATGTATCTATTATTCTCTAACCTTGTGTTGAACATCTCCACATGTAGACATCTTCTAGGTGTAGGCATGGGAGGAAAGACAAATACATCACGAAGGGATACATGAGCAACATGAGTAAGGAGGTACATAGTTTTAAATTGAACTAAGCAGTAAGTCATTGTTTTAACATTTAACCTTGGTTGAAATGGGTACCTGTTAATTGTTACTATTACTTTTAGTATTACAAGTGCATTATGTTGTGATTTAAATTTATTAAAAAATAATAGAGTTTGGTGTAGTTTATTTAATTTTTTATGTATCACTTAAGTGTGTACATATTAGGCATTGTATTTCTATTGAAATATAATATTAATTGTGTTTGAAGTTTGAAAAAAATTAATTAGTATTGTGTTATGTTCACTTGAATAAAAAGTGGGCAATACATAAAACATAGTTGAAAGGGATATTTCTACACCATGTTAGGACACAAGCCTGCACAAGTCAAAAGAAAAAATAAAAATAAACTACTATTATTGAAGAAGACATCAATATCTGATATCATTGTTTCTAATACTTTAACGACCTTACGAATGAATATAATTACCATTTTTAAACGTGGTTTTAAACTTGAAAAACTATTCTAGATATTCTCTTTGACTTTAATCACCTCTTTAAGGTTTGGCCACATTCGTGAAAAAATTCTCAATGCAGTCTGTATCTCTCAGAACCTATGATCTCCTCCAATGAGGAATAGCTTCATTTTTTTTATTTATACCTTCTTTTTCATTAGCTACATCTAGTTCTAATGGTTTCCTCATTGATTTGATTGGTGGTTCAACTTCCCATGATCCCTTGGTCTCCAAATTCTTGAACATAGAAAAATTTCTTAAACCAACTCTAATATAAAATAAAAGAAATACAAAATTGAAACACAAATAAATTGTTCTATTGATTCAAGAGATTACAAGAGCTTCTTGATTAAATGATCATGGAATAGAAAAACTCATGATGAATGAATTACAATTTGATCACCATTTAGAGGTCTTAGATACAGCCAAAGTCTTCTATGTTATGAGACAATTGTAATTCACTCATGATCAATTAATATTGTCCTTGATTATTTAATCAACAAGAACTTGCAATATATTAGATCAATAGAAAAATTTATCTGTGTTTAACATTTTTATTTCTTTTTTTTGGTACTAGAATTGGTTTTAGAAATTTTTCCAGGTTCAATAATTTTTAAAAGAGAGATTTTCAAAGGTTGAAGCACTACTGAGAGAATAGGAGAAATCATCGAATCTAGATCTAGCCATCATTGACAACAGATAAGGTAGCAATAAAAAGTGAAGCTAACACTCACAGGATGAGATCAAATAATCAAAGAGAAATAGATTACATTGAGCATTTTTGTGAATATAGCCTACTCTCATCAGAGGATACTAAAGTCAAAGAATATCTAGCATTGTCTATCAAGTTTTAAGCAACCACCCAAAAAGGTGAAGCACTTTGTTTGTAAGGTTGTTGAAGGAGAAAAAAAAATCTATCATTGCCAAGTTTAAAGTAGTAGGAAGATCAAAAATTACAAAAAATGTTGATTTGTATGAGAGAGGTCAAAGATCTCTTAAAAGCTATAGAACTTAGTAAATTCACCAACTTGAAGTTGTGTGAAGACATTACAGCCCTATGTAGAAATAGAAAATGCGAGGACACATAAAAGACTAATAGCCATGTAAAATATAGTTGAAATATATATTTATACACCATGGTAGGAGATGAGCCTAGACAAGTCAAAAGAAAAAATAAAATCAACTGCAACTATTATTGAAGACTATATGAATATCTGATATAATTGTTTCTTATACTTTAGAAACCTTACAAACGAATGTATTTACCTTTTTTAGAGTTGGTTTTAAACTTGAAAAACTATGCTAGATATTCTCTTTGACTTTAATCACCTTGTTTGAGGGTTGGCTACATTCGAGCACAAATTCTCAATGCAGTCTATTTCTCTTAAAATCTTTGATTGGGTCTTGTAAGGAATATGTTGTTTTTTTTTTCCTACCTTCTTTTTCATTAGCTACTACTAGAGATAGATCTAATGGTTTCCTCATTGATCTGATTGCTGCTTCAACCTCCCATGATCTCTTGGTTTTAAAATTCTTCAACATAGAAAATTTTCTTAAACCCACTCTAATATAAAATAAAAGAAATACAAAACTGAAACACAAATAAATTGTTCTATTGATTCAAGGGGTTATGAGAGCTTCTTGATTAAATGGCCATGGAATAGATAAACTCATGTTGAATGAATTACAATTTGATCACAATATAGAGGTCTTCGATACACGCAAAGACTTATATGGAATGAGAAAATTATAATTAACTCATGATCAATTAATATTGTCCTTTGATCATTTAACCAGTAAGCACTTGCAGTCTATTGGATCAATAGGAAAAGTTATTTGTGTTTCACCTTTTTATTTATTTTATTTGATAACAAACTTGGTTCAAGAAATTTTTCTAGGTTCAATAATTTTCAAAAGAGAGAATTGCAAAGGTTGAAGCACTACTGAGAGTGTTGGAGAAATCATCAAATCTACCTCTAGCCATCACTGAAGACAAAATAAGGTAGCAATAAAAAGAGAAGTTGACACTCGTACAATGAGATCCAAGATTCCATGAGAAATAGATTATATTGAGAATTTGTGTGAACATAGCCTACCCTCGTTGGAGGAAACTAAAGTCAAAGAATATATAGAATTGTCTATCAAGTTTAAAACCACCAGTAGAAAAGGTGAAGCACTTCATTAGTAAGGTTGTTGAAGGAGAAAAAAAAATCTATCATTGCAAAGTTTGAAGTAGTAGGAAGATCAGAAATTAGAAAAATATTGATTTGTATGTGGGAGGTCAAAGATCTCTTAAAAGCCATAGAACTTAGCAAATCCACCAACATGAAGCTGTGTGAAAACATCAGAGGCCTCTATATAAGTAGAGAAAGTGAGGTCACCGAAAAGAGTAATAGCCATGTAAAAGTGTGTATCTATTGCATTTATTATTTTTAAAAGAAAGGTTAATAAATAATATTTTGTTTCAATTATTTTGTTAGTTGACCAGAATTGGAATTGATTAGGTCATTGGCTCATTTTTTGTTATTGCTGTGTGGGTATGATTAAAGAATCCATGGATTAATATCTTTAAGCTAATCATGTGAGTCAAGTAGTTGATTTTGAATGATTTAGTATTCTATTCACTAGAGATAAAAATTGTTATTCTCTAAGCTCTTTCACATAGACATTGCTTAAGAGTATATTTTCTTTTATCATTAGTGTTATTCCCAAACCAAGATGATTTTATCAAGGAATCAAATTAGGGTGGTCAATAACTAAGTAATTATTCACTTTTCACATTTTTTATTCAAACATTGTTCCACCTATTAGGGTGGCAGTTGACCGAGGAAAGTTTCCAGGGATGTTGACCCTAGAAAGGGTTGCATATCACTCCTATACCATCATATTATATGGATTTTAAATTTCTTTACAAACTACGAAGTCTCTGCACTTTCACGTAGGCCTAAGACATTAGGTCTGGTACTTAGGCCTTTTCCTTTTCAGATTTACTTGAACTAACCATACCTTCCTATTAATATGTAGTCTTTGATAATCTTTGCAAATTTTGTAGTTGACTATTGTATGATTGATCCAGCTAAAATAATGTTATGTTTTTTCATGATGATCATGTATCTATTATTCTCTAACCTTGTGTTGAACATCTCCACATGTAGACATCTTCTAGGTGTAGGCATGGGAGGAAAGACAAATACATCACGAAGGGATACATGAGCAACATGAGTAAGGAGGCACATAGTTTTTTAAATTGAACTAAGCAGTAAGTCATTGTTTTAACATTTATCCTTGGTTGAAATGGGCACCTATTAAATGTTACTATTACTTTTAGTATTACAAGTGTATTATGTTGTGATTTAAATTTTTTACAAAATAGTAGAGGTTGGTGTTGTTTATTTAATTTTTTATGTATCACTTAAGTGTGTACATATTAGGCATTGTATTTCTATTGAAATATAATGTTAATTGTGTTTGAAATTTGAAAAAAAATTATTAGTATTGTGTAATGTTCACTTGGGTAAAAAGTGGGCAATACATAAAACATAGTTGAAAGGGATATTTCTACACCATGTTAGGACACAAGCTTGCACAAGTCAAAAGATAAAATAAAAATAAACTACTATTATTTAAGAAGACATGAATATCTGATATCATTGTTTCTAATACTTTAACGACCTTACGAATGACTATAATTACCTTTTTTAAACATGGTTTTAAACTTGAAAAACTATTCTAGATATTCTCTTTGACTTTAATCACCTCGTTTAAGGTTTGGCTACATTCGTGAAAAAATTCTCAATGTAGTCTATTTCTCTCAAAACCTATGATCTCCTCCAATGAGGAATAGCTTCATTTTTTTATTTATACCTTCTTTTTCATTAGCTACGTCTAGTTCTAATGGTTTCCTCATTGATTTGATTGGTGGTTCAACTTCCCATGATCCCTTGGTCTCCAAATTCTTGAACATAGAAAAATTTCTTAAACCAACTCTAATATAAAATAAAAGAAATACAAAATTGAAACACAAATAAATTGTTCTATTGATTCAAGAGATTACAAGAGCTTCTTGATTAAATGATCATGGAATAGAAAAACTCTTGATGAATGAATTACAATTTGATCACCATTTAGAGGTCTTAGATACAACCAAAGACTTCTATGCAATGAGACAATTGTAATTCACTCATGATCAATTAATATTGTCCTTGATTATTTAAACAACAAGAACTTGCAATATATTAGATCAATAGAAAAATTTATCTGTGTTTAACCTTTTTATTTCTTTTATTTGGTACTAGAATTGGTTTTATAAATTTTTCCAGGTTCAATAATTTTTATAAGAGAGATTTTCAAAGGTTGAAGCACTACTGAGAGAATAGGAGAAATCATCAAATCTAGATCTAGCCATCATTGAAGACAGATAAGGTAGCAATAAAAAGTGAACCTAACACTCGCAGGATGAGATCAAATAATTAAAGAGAAATAGATTACATTGAGCATTTATATGAATATAGCCTAGTCTCATTGGAGGATACTAAAGTCAAAGAATATCTAGCATTGTCTATCAAGTTTTAAGCAACCACCCAAAAAGGTGAAGCACTTTGTTTGTAAGGTTGTTGAAGGAGAAAAAACAAATCTATCATTGCCAAGTTTAAAGTAGTAGGAAGATCAAAAATTACAAAAAAAGTTGATTTGTATGAGAGAGGTCAAAGATCTCTTAAAAGCTATAGAACTTAGCAAATTCACCAACTTGAAGTTGTGTGAAGACTTTACAGCCCTATGTAGAAATAGAAAATGTGAGGACACGTAAAAGACTAATAGCCATGTAAAATATAGTTGAAAGAGATATTTATACACGATGGTAGGAGATGAGCCTAGACAAGTCAAAAGAAAAAATAAAATCAACTGAAACTATTATTAAAGATGATATGAATATCTGATATAATTGTTTCTTATACTTTAGAAACCTTACAAATGAATGTATTTACCTTTTTTAGAGGTGGTTTTAAACTTGGAAAACTATGCTAGATAATCTCTTTGACTTTAATCACCTTGTTTGAGGGTTGGCTACATTCGTGCACAAATTCTCAATGCAGTCTATTTCTCTTAAAATCTTTGATTGGGTCTTGTAAGGAATATGCTATTTGTTTTTCCTACCTTCTTTTTCATTAGCTACTACTAGAGATAGATCTAATGGTTTCCTCATTGATCTGATTGCTGCTTCAACCTCCCATGATCTCTTGGTTTTAAAATTCTTCAACATAGAAAAATTTCTTAAACCCACTCTAATATAAAATAAAAGAAATACAAAACTGAAACACAAATAAATTGTTCTATTGATTCAAGAGGTTACAAGAGCATCTTGATTAAATGGTCATGGAATAGATAAACTCATGCTGAATGAATTACAATTTGATCACAATCTAGAGGTCTTCGATACACCCAAAGACTTATATGGAATGAGAAAATTATAATTAACTCATGGTCAATTAATATTGTCCTTTGATAATTTAACCAGTAAGCACTTGCAGTCTATTGGATCAATAGAAAAAGTTATTTGTGTTTCACCTTTTTAATTCTTTTATTTGATATCAAACTTGGTTCAAGAAATTTTTCCAGGTTCAATAGTTTTCAAAAGAGAGATTTTGAAAGGTTGAAGCACTACTGAGAGCATTGGAGAAATCATCAAATCTAGCTCTAGCCATCACTAAAGACAAAATAAGGTAGCAATAAAAAGTGAAGTTGACACTCGTACGATGAGATCCAAGATTCCATGAGAAATAGATTACATTGAGAATTTGTGTGAACATAGCCTACCCTCATTGGAGGAAACTATAGTCAAAGAATATATAGAATTGTCTATCAAGTTTAAAACCACCACTAGAAAAGGTGAAGCACTTAATTTGTAAGGTTGTTGAAGGAGAAAAAAAAATCTATCATTGCAAAGTTTGAAGTAGTAGGAAGATCACAAATTAGAAAAATATTGATTTGTATGAGGGAGGTGAAAGATCTCTTAAAAGCCATAGAACTTAGCAAATCCACCAACATGAAGTTGTGTGAAAACATTAGAGGCCTCTATATAAGTAGAGAAAGTGAGGTCACCGAAAAGAGTAATAGCCATGTAAAAGTGTGTATCTATTGCATTTATTATTTTTATAAGAAAGGTTAATAAATAATATTTTGTTTCAATTATTTTGTTAGTTGACCAGAATTGGAACTGATTAGGTCATTGGCTCATTTTTTGTTATTGTTGTGTGGGTATGATTAAAGAATCCATGGATTAATATTTTTAAGCTAATCATTTGAGTCAAGTAGTTGATTTTGAATTATTTAGTATTCTATTCACTAGAGATAAAAATTGTTATTCTCTAAGCTCTTTCACATAGACATTACTTAAGATTATATTTTCTTTTATCATTAGTGTTATTCCCAAACCAAGATGATTTTATCAAGGAATCAAATTAGGGTGGTAAATGACTAAGTAATTATTCACTTTTCACTTTTTTTATTCAAACATTGTTCCACCTATTAGGGTGGCAGCTGACCGAGGAAAGTGTCTAGGGATGTTGACCCTAGAAATGGTTGCATAGCACTCTTATACCATCATATTATATGGATTTTAAATTGTTTTACAAACTACGAAGTCTCTGCACTTTGACGTAGGCCTAAGACATTAGGTCTGGCCCTAGGTCTTTTCCTTTTGAGATTTACTTGAACTAAACATACCTTCCTATTAATATGTAGTCTTTGATAATCCTTGCAAATTTGGTAGTTGACTATTATATGATTGATCCAGCTAAAATAATGTTATGGTTTTTCATGATGATCATGTATCTATTATTCTCTAAACTTGTCTTGAACATCTAGACATGTAGACATCTTCTAGGTGTAGGCATGGGAGGAAAGACAAATACATCACGAAGGGATACATGAGCAACATGAGTAAGGAGGTACATAGTTTTTTAAATTGAAATAAGCAGTAAGTCGTTGTTTAACATTTAACCTTGGTTGAAATGGGCATCTGCCAATTGTTACTATTACTTTTAGTATTACGAGTGCATTATGTTGTGATTTAAATTTATTACAAAATAGTAGAGTTTGGCGTAGTTTATTTAATTTTTTAGGTATCACTTAAGTGTGTACATATTAGGCATTGTATTTCTATTGAAATATAATGTTAATTGTGTTTGAAGTTTGAAAAAAAATTATTAGTATTGTGTTATGTTCACTTGGGTAAAAAGTGGGCAATACATAAAACATAGTTGAAAGGGATATTTCTACACCATGTTAGGACACAAACCTGTACAAGTCAAAAGAAAAAATAAAAAATAATCTACTATTATTGAAGAAGACATGAATATATGATATCATTAATTCTAATACTTTAATGACCTTATGAATGACTATAATTACCTTTTTTCAAACATTGTTTTAAACTTGAAAAACTATTCTAGATATTCTCTTTGACTTTAATCACCTCATTTAAGGTTTGGCTACATTCGTGCAAAAATTCTCAATGAAGTCTATTTCTCTCAAAACCTATGATCTCCTCCAATGAGGAATAGCTTCATTTTTTTATTTATACCTTCTTTTTCATTAGCTACATCTAGATCTAATGGTTTCCTCATTGATTTGATTGGTGGTTCAACTTCCCATGATCCCTTGGTCTCCAAATTCTTGAACATAGAAAAATTTCTTAAACCAACACTAATATAAAATAAAAGAAATACAAAATTGAAACACAAATAAATTGTTCTATTGATTCAAGAGATTACAAGAGCTTCTTGATTAAATGATCATGGAATAGAAAAACTCTTGATGAATGAATTACAATTTGATCACCATATAGAGGTCTTAGATATAACCAAAGAATTCTATGCAATGAAACAATTGTAATTCACTCATGATCAATTAATATTGTCCTTGATTATTTAATCAACAAGCACTTGCAATCTATTGGATCAATAGAAAAATTTATCTGTGTTCAACCTTTTTATTTCTTTTATTTGGTACTAGTATTTGTTTTAGAAATTTTTCCAGGTTCAATAATTTTCAAAAGAGAGATTTTCAAAGGTTGAAGCACTACTGAGAGAATAGGAGAAATCATCAAATCTAGATCTAGCCATCATTGACGATAGATAAGGTAGCAATAAAAAGTGAAGCTAACACTCACAGGATGAGATCAAATAATCAAAGAGAAATAGATTACATTGAGCATTTGTGTGAATATAGCCTACTCTCATTGGAGGATACTAAAGTCAAAGAATATCTAGCATTGTCTATCAAGTTTTAAGCAACCACCCAAAAAGGTGAATCACTTTGTTTGTAAGGTTGTTGAAGGAGAAAAAACAAATCTAGCATTGCCAAGTTTAAAGTAGTAGGAAGATCTAAAAATACAAAAAATGTTGATTTGTATGAGAGAGGTCAAAGACCTCCTAAAAGCTATAGAACTTAGCAAATTCACCAACTTGAAGTTGTGTGAAGACATTACAACCCTATGTAGAAATAGAAAATGTGAGGAAACATAAAAGACTAATAGCCATGTAAAATATAGTTGAAAGAGATATTTATACACCATGGTAGGAGATGAGCCTAGACAAGTCAAAAGAAAAAATAAAATCAACTGCAACTATTATTGAATATGATATGAATATCTAATATAATTGTTTCTTATACTTTAGAAACCTTACAAATGAATGTCTTTACCTTTTTTAGAGGTGGTTTTAAACTTGAAAAACTATGCTAGATATTCTCTTTGACTTTAATCACCTTCTTTAAGGGTTGGCTACATTCGTGCACAAATTCTCAATGCAGTCTATTTCTCTTAAAATCTTTGATTGGGTCTTGTAAGGAATATGCTATTTTTTTTTCCTACCTTCTTTTTCATTAGCTACTACTAGAGATAGATCTAATGGTTTCCTCATTGATTTGATTGCTGCTTCAAATTTCCATGATCTCTTGGTTTTCAAATTCTTCAATATAGAAAATTTTCTTAAACCCACTCTAATATAAAATAAAATAAATACAAAACTGAAACACAAATTAATTGTTCTATTGATTCAAGAGGTTACAAGAGCATCTTGATTAAATGGTCATGGAATAGATAAACTCATGCTGAATGAATTACAATTTGATCACAATCTAGAGGTCTTCGATACACCCAAAGACTTATATGGAATGAGAAAATTATAATTAACTCATGGTCAATTAATATTGTCCTTTGATAATTTAACCAGTAAGCACTTGCAGTCTATTGGATCAATAGAAAAAGTTATTTGTGTTTCACCTTTTTAATTCTTTTATTTGATATCAAACTTGGTTCAAGAAATTTTTCCAGGTTCAATAGTTTTCAAAAGAGAGATTTTGAAAGGTTGAAGCACTACTGAGAGCATTGGAGAAATCATCAAATCTAGCTCTAGCCATCACTAAAGACAAAATAAGGTAGCAATAAAAAGTGAAGTTGACACTCGTACGATGAGATCCAAGATTCCATGAGAAATAGATTACATTGAGAATTTGTGTGAACATAGCCTACCCTCATTGGAGTAAACTATAGTCAAAGAATATATAGAATTGTCTATCAAGTTTAAAACCACCACTAGAAAAGGTGAAGCACTTAATTTGTAAGGTTGTTGAAGGAGAAAAAAAAATCTATCATTGCAAAGTTTGAAGTAGTAGGAAGATCACAAATTAGAAAAATATTGATTTGTATGAGGGAGGTGAAAGATCTCTTAAAAGCCATAGAACTTAGCAAATCCACCAACATGAAGTTGTGTGAAAACATTAGAGGCCTCTATATAAGTAGAGAAAGTGAGGTCACCTAAAAGAGTAATAGCCATGTAAAACATAAATCAAAGGGATATTTGTACACCATGGTAGACGATATGCCTAGACAAGTTGTAATAAAAAATAAAATCAACAACAACTATTATTGAAGATGATATGAATATTTGATATCATAGTTTCTTATACTTCAACAACCTGAAAAATGAATTTCTTTACCTTTTTTTGAGGTAGTTTTAAACTTGAAAAACTATGATAGATATTATCTTTTACTTTAATCACCTCATTTGAGGTTTGACTACATTCGTGCACAAATTCTCAATGAAATCTATTTCTCTCAAAATATTTGATCTTCTCCTATGAAGAATAGCTTAATTTTTAATTCCTACCTTCTTTTTCATTAGCTACTACTAGAGATAAATCTAATTGTTTCCTCATTAATCTAATTGGTGCTTTAATCTCCCATGATCTCTTGGGTTTCAAATTCTTGAACATAGAAAAATTTCTTAAACACGCTCTAATATAAAATAAATGAAATAAAAAACTAAAACACAAATAAATTATTCTGTGGATTCAATAGGTTACAAGAGCTTCTTGATTAAATGATCATGTAACAAATAAACTCATGATGAATGAATTATAATTTGATCACCTTATAAAGGTCTTAGATACACCCAAAGACTTATATGAAAATAGACAATTGTAATTCAGTCATGATCAATTTAATATTTTCCTTTGATCATTTAATCAGCTAGCACTCGCAATCTATTGGGTCAATAGAAAAATTTCTTTGTGTTTTACCTTTCTATTTCTTTTATTTTCTACCAAAGTTGGTTAAAGAATTTTTTCGAGGTTCAATAATTTTCAAAAGAGAGATTTTGAAAGCTTGAAGCACCACTTAAAGCATTGGACAAATAATCAAATGTAGATCTAGCCATTGCTAAAGACAAATGAAGATAGTAATAAAAAGTGAAGTTGACACTCACAGGATGAGATCAAATGTTGTAGATTACATTGAGAATTTGTGTGAACATAGCCTACCCTAATTGGAGGAAATTGAAGTTAGAGAATATCTAGCACTGTCTATCAAGTTGAAAACCACCACCAAAAAAGGTGAAGCACTTTATTTATAAGGCTGTTGAAGATGAGAAAACAAATCTATCATTGCCAAGATTGTTCAGTAGTAGGAAGATCACAAATTAGAGAAATATTGATTTGTATGTGGGAGGTCAAAGATCTCTTAAATGACATAGAACTTAGAAAGTCCACCAACATGAAGTTGTGTGAGAATTTTTGAGACCAATAGAGAAGTAGAGAAAGTGAGGACAACTAAAGGAGTAATAGCCATGTAAAACATAGTTGAAAGTGATATTTGTACACCATGGTAGGAGAAAAGCCTACAAAAGTCAAAAGAAAAAAGAAAATCAACTACAAATATTATTGAAGATGATATGAATATCTGATATCATTATTTATTCTAATTCAATAACCTTACAAATGAATGTCTTTACCTTTTTTAGAGGTGGTTTTAAACTTGGAAAACTATGCTAGATATTCTCTTTGACTTTAATCACCTCATTTGAGGTTTGGCTACAATCATGCATAAATACTCAAAGCAGTTTATTTCTCTCAAAATATTTGATCTCCTCCCATGATGGATACATTCATTTTTAATTCATACCTTCTTTTTCATTAGCTACTACTAGAGATAGATCTAATGGTTTCTTCATTGATCTGATTGGTTCTTCAATCTCCCATGATCTTTTGGTTTTCAAATTCTTGAACCTAGAAAATTTTCTTAAACCTACTCTAATATAAAATAAAATAAATACAAAATTTAAACACAAATAAATTGTTCTATTGATTTAAGAGATTATATGAGCTCCTTAATCAAATGACCAAGGTTTAGATTAACTAACGAAGAATGAATTAGAGTTGCCTCATTATATGGATGCATTAGATTCATCCAAATACTTATAGAAACTTATATCTTGAAAAGATTTCATTATTAGAAATGGAGAAAAACTCTAAAACTATATAAGTAAGAGCATAAAACTATGTGAGTGAGAGGAATTACTAAATATTCAAATAGAATCCCCATTAACTCCAACCACTAAAAGCTTTAATTAAAAAAAGAATGATATCTAATCTTTATATCTTATTCAATATTAGTTTCATTTGACCTTATTTATTTTTCTAACTTATCTAGGATTGTTTCCTACCATGGAATGGCAATCTCACTTTCAACTAAGTTTTATCTAGTTGTTGATCCTTTAGGTATCTACACTTTCTCTCCTTATATAGAGGGCTCTAACATCCTCATGTGGATTCATGTTTGTGGCTTTGACTAAATTGTAGCTTCCTTTGTCTTTAGCTATGGATGGATCTGGATAAATAAATGTATTCAATTCATTGTAATGCTTCAACCTTCCACAATATCTTTCTTTTGCTAATTTTTGAATATTAAAAACTTTCTTGAACTTTCTGTAATACTAAATAAAATTAAAACAAAATTCAAACATAAATAAATTGTTTTATCACTGAAGAGATTACAAGAGCTTCTTGATCAAATTGTCAAGGATCAAATTAACGAATGCTGAATAAATTATAATTGCTTGATTATATAGAGATCTTAGATACATACAAAGATTCCTATATAATGAGGCAATAGTAATTAATTAATGATTCAGTAATCATATACTTAATCATTTGATGAAGAAGCTCTTCTAATCTCTTAAATCAATGGAAAATTTTATTTGTGTTTCAATTTTGTTTATTTATTTATTTGGTATTAGAGTAGGTTCAAGAAAGTAATCTGGGTTCAAGAATTTGAAAAAGCAAGAGGTTGTGGTTGGTTGAAGTAGCACTTAGAGAATTAAATGCATTTTTAGATGTAGCTCCAACCATAGTTGAAGGTGAAAGAGGGTAGCAATAAAAGGTGAATTTTATCCTAATAGGAGAAAATTGAAGATTCCAAGAGAAATAGATTGCATTGAGAATTTGTATGAACGTAACCTACCCTCAAAATAGGATATTGAAGTCAAAGGGAATATTTGTCATAGTCTTTCAAGTTGAAAACCACATCGAGAAACTATGAAACCCTTCACTTTAAGGTTGTTGGAGGAGAAAAAAGAACGCTAAGTTTGAAGTAGCAGGAAGAAAGTGTGCACACCTAAAGGATTAATAAATAGATAAGAATGAAATCACGCAAGGATGTTACAACCCTCTATACAAGGAGATAAAGTGTGCACACCTAAAGGATTAATAAATAGATAAAATGAAGTTGAAAGGGAGATTGCTAAAAATGGTAGGAGACAATACTACACAAGATATAAGAAGAAATAAGGTTAGTTGCGACTTATCCACTGTGGCAATTCCATTGGCAGAGATGTAATTTGTTGTAATATGGATTCATCCTAGATCACCTCGGGGTAGCAGATGTTGTGTGGCAACCCTATTACGACATGGTAACCTAGATGGTAAATTAGATGTAGCTCTCACATATGCAACATGATTGATTCCTCCTCGGGTGGCAAGACCACATTATTGGTTATTTTTGTTTATGCTAAATACTCATGGTACACCTATTAAAATTTTATTTTATTTTAATGAGAGCTCACACTAAATCATAACAATAATATACAAAATAACATATCCATTTCACATTTATCTCTTTATTAACATTCCATAATTTTATAAATTCAACAACTTATAAAGAAATTAATCATTTAACAACATGTTATGCTAATATTCATTAAATAAGAACACCTTTCCAAGGTCCAATTATGAGAAGGTACTAACATCATTGCTAAACATTTTTATTTGACCAAACACAACATTTATATCTCACCAAAGCATGAAGATAATTTACATAGTTAAAGACATACATTCTCTTAAAAAGAATGAAGATGTGTGAGCATACTTTAGACCATCTATTGTCGACATTATGAGATCGAGTAGATGAATTGACAGAGGTAGAGTGGGTGCAACTATTATGGGTAGGACTATGGTGGGTACACAACATTCATATCTCACCAAAGCATGAAGATAATTTACATAGTTAAAGACATACATTCTCTTAAAAAGAATGAAGATGTGTGAGCATACTTTAGACCATCTATTGTCGACATTATGAGATCGAGTAGATGAATTGACAGAGGTAGAGTGGGTGCAACTATTATGGGTAGGACTATGGTGGTTCTACCACATTCCAAAGTTCTAGCTCCACACCCCGATCCTGCGAGTATTGATAGAGAGGTGGAATGATGACATGATGTCATTCCAGTTCCCCACTAGGGAGATGACCATGATATTGTTAGATGTCTATTTCATTATGTGATTACATATCCGAGGATAGGTGGTGTCTCCCATAGTAGCATCCACACGTGAGCTAGCCGGATATCAGCCATGGGCCCTAGGGCGGACCATAGACTGTATCGACCATATCTACATACGAACACTCATGGAAGGTCACGTAGAAATTCATCTCATCCAGTATGTCATGATTTTCACTTTGGTATGGAGAGTCATCACTAATGGATGTGGGTCAAATCTCATCGCGGTATTCATGCCACTTATCAGGGATATGGAGGAGTAGGGCACCGTATATGCATAGGGCTGCAGCATGCTTGTGCATCTATACCACGACCTGAGTAAATATGTGTATCATGAGTACTAGAGCCTGACTATATACACATTTTTCTAGTTCTAGCTGTTCGAGCATAATACATGCACCAGGCTTGTCGAATTTCCCTACGCGATGCCACTAGATATTCTGTGGGCACATTCTTATCCACTACGGCGATTCCATTGGCAGACAGGTAATTTGTTGTAATATGGACTCATCCTAGATCGCCTTAGGGTAGGAGATTTTGTGTGGCAGCCCTATTGCGATATGGAAACCTAGGTGGTAAGTCAGGCCTATCTCTCACATATGCAGCGTGATTGATTCCTCCTCGGGTGGCAAGAACACACTATCATTCCCTACTAGTGACGTTGATGTATGCTCCAATTAGAACAGGTGCAAATTGTGCCCCCTGTTGTATTGACATACATACTGTCAGCAAGGAGTGCAGTGCAGCCACATGACCTCCCCCGACTGATGGTTGGAGATGTGAGAGATAATCTCGAGGGGAGTAACGATGACGACATCCCTCCCTAACTAGACATTGATCATGTGGGGGTCACAAAGGACTTCGTCGATTGGTGGAGTATGGATGGCCCTAGCTCTATCTTCTCCCTAGATGCCCCATAATGAGACATCAGAGCCTTGAGTGGAGAGGAGGAGAAGGAGGAGGGTGATAGGTCTAGGCGAGGTAGCACACAACAAACCTTAGTCTATCCAAGCCATCCTTTGGTTCGTAGGCCCCTTCATTATTGTCATCACCTATAGTCATAAGGTGGTTGCCACTAGTAGCTACAACCATTAGATCTCGACTGGTAGAGGAGCAATCTAGGTATATATGTGATCACTTTTTACATATGATAT
This sequence comes from Cryptomeria japonica, assembly GCF_030272615.1. Classification (NCBI taxonomy): domain Eukaryota; kingdom Viridiplantae; phylum Streptophyta; class Pinopsida; order Cupressales; family Cupressaceae; genus Cryptomeria; species Cryptomeria japonica. The sequence continues at coordinate 250,401,394 of NC_081415.1, forward strand.
AGATATAGAGATGTACTTTTGATAGATCTATGATGCATATTTTCATGGTATAAATACTAATCTTGGCATTTTGTTTATTGTTGTAGGGAGCATCACTGAGTGGTTGAGCTTTATCCACTAGGCACTTTTTGAGATCATGCCTACAGTAGAGATTTGGGTATCTATCCTAGATACATATCAACCCCTTAATTGGCAAAGAGGCATGTGGACTTATTCAAACCTATAGCACGATTGCAAAGAAGGTATAAGGAGGGCTAGGTGGAGCTAGTGTAGAGTGCTACACAACTAGCCACTATGATGGGGTAGAGGGATCAGGCCCTAGCTGAGATTCAAACCATTCTAATGGAGTAGACTCGATAGTGATAAGGGTAGAGAGTACTAAAATAGCATGTGATGCCCTAAGAAGTCAGGTTGATGACCTCCAAAGGTAGGTTGATGCTGCCCAACAAGGTGTAGCTGGTGACCTTGATCACCCTTGAGTGTGCTAATTGATGGAGGACCTAGAGATAGCAAGGAAGTGAGAGGATACCCTTAGTGAGGACCTCATGACCTAGAGGGAGATAGTAGTAGAGTTGCACTGAGAGCTAAGAGGCCTTTGATCATGGAGTACCACAATTTATAGGTCACACTTCACTTCAATCTACCACCCTTCACATCAAGAACAAGATCCTCCAATACTAGTGGGCTCAGGAACTCATGCCCCAAGAGGTTCTTGAGCACATGTTTTTGAGATTATACAGATTCATCATTTTTCGTGATAGTGATATACAACATTCTTTTCATATATACATCCACTGATGTAGTTTAAAAGAGACGTATATATGCATCATGTTATTTTTATAGTGATGTGACACATGTACATTGAGACTTGATTGGGGTCTCAAGATGCTCGAGATCCCACCTTTTAGTAGCTATCCTTCAAATTTTGTTTCATGTTAGCCACATGTTTCTCTTGCCACTTATTAATTTTGAGTGTGATTCATCTAGACACTAGCGCACCGTGTGGACATCTGTGCGCCATCCATTTGTATTGTGAAATCTTAATGTTCGAATGTCGATTCTAAACGTGCCTTTCCACTTGTCACTTGCACATGTTAGTGGAAATGACCCCGAATCTTTTAAACAACTCACCAACCCTCTTTTCCCCTCCTCTTCTCTCTCTTTTAAACCAATCTTTTTCTCTCCATTCAAGCTCTCTCTCTTGGTTCTTCAATAAATCTCTCTTAGACTCTCTTAAACTCTCTTGATCCCTCCTTGGCTCTTTAGCACTATCTCTCTGATTCTCTTGGCTCTTACAACTTTCTCTTACTCTCATGAACTTGCTACAACAATATTTCATTTGATACAGCACTCTAAAGCTCTCATAGTAATCTCTCTACATCTAACTTGGCTTTTGTCAAGCCTATTTGGTAATATCTATCTATTTATCCTATCTTCGAGAAACTTGAGATTCATCAAATCCCTTATCCATCAAATCATTTATCATTTATCATTTATCTTATCTTGCACTTATTTTATTTATCTATCTATCTATTTGGCTGCCTGTGGAGGTGGAAACACCAAAATAGGGATTTGCCCCATGCAACCCCAAATATTTTTTCTTTCTAGCTTGTATGTAGGTTGCATTAGAGAAAATTTATCTAGTTGGAGGCTTCATAGTGTGGACCTATTTTTCATCTATTTTCTTCCCTTTTCTCTTATTTAATTTTATTTCCTACTTTCTTGTATTTTTTATTTTATCACACTTCTTTCATTTATATGTATGACCATCAGTCCCTTCTCTGTACGGTTCTTTGTTTTAGTCGATACAGGATGGTAGCACACCGTGTTGGAGTCCTAGTTTCGTGCATTCGTCTGGTGACAAAGATCTACTAGAACTGTCTAGAAGGTCTATTTGTCTTGTATTAGGTTAGTTTATGCATTCTTTCTTAAGTTTAAGTTTATCAATATCAAAATGCATATGTTCTTTTATTGACTTAATTTCTAGCTTTATTCAAAGTGCCAATGATGTTCCTTTTCATGCTTGTGATGGTGACTTATCTCTACGTATGTCACTCTATGCCTTTGATCCCTCTTCTAATATATTTTCTGATTCAAAGGATATTTTGTTACAAGAGGATGAAATCATTGACACCTTTCTTAATGTTACTCTACCATCTCTTCATTCTAGTACACTCTCTTCTAGAGATGATGCATTAGTGAATGATGAGTCTCGACTCATATCTCATTTTCCAAAGGTCAATGTTGAGCAAATTCCTTAATCTAAATCTTCTACATAACATAATGAGTCTGTGAATGTCATTTATGTCTTTGTCGCCCCTAAAAGGCCTAAGAGACCAATCATTCCTATGACTGTGGCTAGTCATTTTCCAAAGAATGTAAAATCTATTCATGGTTTTCCTTTTGAAAATGACTCACCAGATCTTTTTATGTGATATACATAGTCTAAGGCTCCTTCTTATAGAATGGTAGCCCATGGTTATAATACTCATAGAAATAAGAAAAGTGTTGATTAGTCTAATACTTCTTTACCACCATCTTAGGCAAATCTTCCACAAGAACCTAAGCCTTATATTAAGAAACCTAGTGATTACGATCTTATTGAACAACTTCGTGTTACTTCCGCTAAGATCTCACGTTTGGATTTGCTTCAAACTGCTCTGGTTTATCAAGGTATGCTATAAGAATCTCTTTCGAAGATCTCATTGTCTTTGTCTACAAGGTCTTCAGATGTAAATGTGTTGATGGATCATATTCATGTAGATTCACCAAATATTACAATCTATCCACATGAACTCCGGCCTCTAGAAGTAAGAAATCAAGCACATCCATTAATGATAATCGTTTATGCTAACGGTGTTTGTATTAGATGGACTCTCATTGATATCGATTCAACACTCAATGTTTGTAGTCTAGATCTATTGCCAAAATCAAAGTGGGCTCCAAGTCTCTTATTGCATCATCTATGTTCATCTGTGGTTTTGATAATACTGGTAAAACTGCTTTGGGCGTCTATAAAGATTGGACTAATTACTATTCCAACCTTCGTGCATGTTATGCAAGGACCTTTATCATACAATCTTCTCTTAGATAGACCTTGGATTCATTCTTTAGGGGCGATCAGTTCTACCCTTCATGGTTCTATTAAGTTTGTTGCTAACAATCAGGTAGTTACAATCAAGGTTGATCCTAAAGCTATGCACTTATGTCAAATTGCAGTAGCTAGTCATGCCTCAGTCACACCTACCTTTCAAAATTGTATTCCATCTTTATCTTCTGATATGCAGACAATAATTCTGATGGACCCTCCTAGAGAGGAAAACCATGAGAAGGTCGTCGCTAAATAAAATCCTCCTAAAGTAGGAAGTCCTAAGTCTACTCCTCCATCAAGTGCATTTCTTGGTGATGATTGGGGTTCCTTAGACTTTACAAGCTCCTTCATTGGAAAATATAAAGTCAACCCTATCCACCTTAACTTTCGAAAAGTATCATTTATACCCTCTACCAAAGATGATTATTCTTTTGTATCACAGGATCATGTGAACACCTTGGCTATACCATTAAAGGTGAGCCTCCCCCTTTGGAGGAGTTACAATCATGTTATGGTCCAAGGTTCAATATTGCTTCCATGTATGGATACAAAGGTGATAAAGGGTTTATCTGATACAGTCGGTATTAAGATGGGTAGATTAGCCAGATATTTTTTAATAGAATCAAAATATTCTTGACAATTTTGACCCCATTCAAACTGCACACCTTTCTTCAACAAACATGTTAATGGAAGGGTATAATTGGCCAATTGAGAAACAACTCTATGGATGACCTGGATATTCCCTTGTAAACTACAAAGTTGAGAGATATTATTGGGTGGAGGCATGTTAACAATCGCATCTATTTTGTTTGTAACAATTTCAATTCTTTAATGAGATAACAATAAAGCCTAAAATCTTTCCAGCATCCATGCCAAAAAAAAATATTTAAGGGGGTCAAGTCTCATCTTATATAATTGAAGCCTCCTGAAGACTTGCTGAATATTTTTAGCGTGAGCCTGATGAGTCATTTATTTCACCTGAATATCATCAATGTAATCTTCTAAGATCTTATGAATGAAATCATGAAATATAAGGGTCATTACTTGTTGGTAGGTTACTCCTACATTCTTCAACCTAAAACACATGACCACATAGCCAAAGGTACCCGAATGGATCATAAAAGGTCTTGTATTGACCTTCAAGGTTAATACAAATTTGATTATAACCCAAAAACCCATCCATGAAGGATAGTATGGAATGGCCTATAGTCAAATCAACAATCATATCAATATTTAGGACTGGAAAGTCATCTTTAAGATAAGCTCTATTTAAATCACAAAAATCAATGCATATTCGGATTCATCCATCAGGCTTGCCTACAAAAACAATATTGGAGATCCAAAGAGTGTAGTCAATAGGATAGATAAAGCTAGCTTTTAGAAGCTTCTCTATCTCCATCATGACTAATAGATATACCATGGGATTCATATTCTGAATCTTTTGTTTTATAGGATTGGCATCAAGACTTGCCACAATATTGTGAATCACAAAAAATCCATCAATCCCTGGCATATCCTCATAAGACCAAGAAAAAAAATCAAGATATTGATGTAGGAGATCTAAATGTAGCTTACATTCCTTATACTTTTTCAATTTTGATAACCTTGGTAGAATCCTTAGTATCCATGAAAACATTAATAGTGTCTCCTTTAAGGAGCATACTACTATCTTCAAGATGAGACAAAGGTACATTTTACTCATCATGAGATAATGGATGCATTTCACCAACATTCATAATGGATTCCCCAAAGTATGCTTGATCATTCAAACAATAAGGGAATCAATGATTATGATGATTGTAATGGATGAAATTTTCCACCTTGGGAAAGAAAAATCCTTGAAGACAAATTATTCATTTGAGCACCTCTTCGAACAGGCGCAATACTGAGCCAGGGGATAAAAGGAATGCTCTAGGTTTGTCAGAAAACCAACATGAACCTCTGGTGAACTCTGCAAGGTTTTGTAGCTGAGACAATAGTGTGGACCCCAAACTGCAATGCAAAATTCAGACTGTAGCGTGGCACGCTCATGTCCTAGGTGAACAAAATACAGAGGTAGGCAAAGATATATGGTTCTTACAAATAGAACACAAAACAATGACATAAATAACTAAACTACCAACTATCTAATTACAAATAAAAAAAATATAGAATGTATAGGATATGAATAAGATAAACCGTGAACTTCTTAAATAGAAATATAAAACAAAAAAGATAGAGAAAATGAAGAACCTGGGTGACACTTGGATTCAAGATGCCAGTGTGGTGCGAAGACGCCAACGCGCTGCAGTGTCGTCTATGCGTCCAGAAAAAACAAAATCCCATAATCCATGCACTGGATGAAACCTGTACCTGTGTACACTAGAAAGGGGGAAATGTTGGGGATGTATAGGGGCCTACCTTAGTCAGACCCCGTTTAGGTGTTTCCACCGCCATAGACAGCCAAATTGGTTTAGATTGGAAAAATGGATAACTTGGAATAAATTGGTAAATAGATGCCAAAAGAAATCTAATTCCTATTGCATGCAAACAAATATTAGAATATTGGTAAATAAACTTATTAATGCAAATGAATCATTGCATAAAAGTTAAATAAAGAAAGTAATTATGGAAATCACACTCTCCTTGATATTTGGTACCGCGAGTGTGATGAAGCCCACTTGATAGATGAGTTGATAAGAAGCCACCATGAGGCCGGGAAGCTTGATGTTAGTATTGATATCTTTCCTTTGATGTTGATGTTTCTTGAGAGAGCTTGAGAGAGATTGAGGGAGCTTGAGAGAGCTTGAGTGAGCTTGAGAGAGAACAAAGATCAAGAGCCAAGAACCCAAAGTGGAAACCCCTCCAAATGAGTTGGAAATGGTTTTTAATTCGAAAGAATCATGGAGAGTCGTTACGACATGACGTGGGACAAAGAATCTGAGTCATCGAGACATTTGAAATCTGACCATTTTTTCAAGATGTTAGCATGGAGCGCGGACATCCCTGCATCACACTACTGTCTGTAGGGAATAGGCCCCAAAGGTTTGGTAGGGCTAAGCAATTATCCTTGGAATGAAGGCCTTATGATGACAAAATGTTACAATTTTGATCATAGGGTCATCATAAGTGCCTTAGGTGTGATGCACAAGTGTCATAAATGCACTAGGTACAATTTAGGACACTACATTTTGCCCCCACTTTAGTGGATTGATCAGCCTCAATGATCAGTCACACTAAAGTAGTTTATAAGACATATTCACCAAGCTCACGCCACATAATATAAGCAACAAGGGCAATAAATGCACTTCGTAGACACTATAGGAGTTGCAGAGATTAGATCCGTGATCACGAACAATGCCCCAAGTTTCTGTGAAGAAAATGTAGCATCTAAAAAGACAAAGAACATGTTGCAAAACAACCAAATATGTTAGCATGAAAAACGAAGGACACTACTTAGTAGAGAAGAATGATTAAGAAGTGTTAGTCTAGAAAGAAGTGAAAAATCAAATGTAGGCAAGTATATTTCCCCTCGTGTTTTGCCCCTAGTGAAGGTGGAGAAAATGAGAAGGAAAGCAAGCCAGAATTGACCCAAAGAAGGCAGAAGTTATTTTGGGTGAAAGTTTAACCTATATACTCAAAAGTGGGCCCATATAAGGGTCATTATTATTATTCACTACAGGCATTTGAGATCAGAATTGTATAGAGCTAGAGCGAAAAATACCTCACAGATGAGAGCTTAGGGTGAGTATGATCGAGGAGCTTTGAACCTCAGTGGATTAGGGTGGGGAGCCTGACCAGGTACGCTTTGAATCATACTTAGTTTGGTTATTTTATGCATTTTTTAATATCTTTTTGCAGGACTGTAGCGCAGGCATCTTGGGGACGCACTATCATCCTGGCAATGTACATTTATCCTAGATGGATGTTGGCATCTGGAGGATACACTCTCGTCCCTTTTGGACACTGCGATGTCATCTTCTGGGTGCGCTATCATTTTCCTAAAATGATGATGAAGGATACTGATGGAACATTTTCTATTGTTTGCATGTGCAAAGATTGTCCGAGATGCGGGAGAACACTACGGGGCATCTGTTGCAGATGCTAAGTGACAAAAAGGAGGATCTTACATAGGATGAGCATCAAATACTATGTAGGGTTGGCCTATGGTGGACCTACATTCTCCTTGAGTTCCAGTTTCCTGCCCCCATGTTGTGGGCACTAATGGAGCATTGGGATGCTGACACTATGTCATTTCACCTACCCATGGGGGAGATAATTGTTACATTAATGGACATCTAAAGGATCCTGTGGCTTCCCATCAGTTGGGAGCAATTCACCACGATGATCCTGTCATAGTGGGAGCTCATCGCTCAGCAGGAGTGGGCCTTAGGTCGACAAATTGACAATACAGGGCATGTATATCCACGAGCACTAGGCCAGGGCCGAGTCATCATTCCCCTTGTCTGGTGCATCATGATCATGACCGTAGCACTACGGCTCCTGATAGATGACTGAGGATCAGAGCTGGCAGCAGGGTTCGTGCCTCTTATCAGGGATTTGGAGGAGAGGCAGACTGTATATGCGTGGAGCCGCAACATGTTGGCTCATCTATACTACGAGATTTCATGGTACATGCACCATGAGTACCATAGTCTGACTTCATATACACTACTATAGGTATGGGCCTTTGAGCACATCATGTGCACTTGACCTATAGGATTTCCAACACCTATGCCCTTGGGCATGCCGCAAGCACACTCCTATCCTCTACGACATGGAGTGTGGCGCACATGAGACCTAACCTTCTGGCTCATCTTATTTGATCAGCATGGGATTGAAAACATCATTTGGTAGCTATACCAAAAGATGTGGATCTGGGTCGCAGATTGACTGCAGCTACCACATATGTAGAGAGACCAATTCCTACTCGGGTGGCAGGACTATGTGGTAATGCCCTACTACTGGTATCATTAAATGAGACAGTTTGGCGAGGTGCAGATAGTGCCACCCATCGCTCCTACCTATGAACAGTCGGCCAGGAGCACTCTAAGACCCTAGGACCTTCCTCATCCCACCATGGGGGATGTCTAGGATAGATTTGAGGATAGTGACGACAATGACATCGATCCATAGGTGGATATAGATGATGTTGAAGTTATTGTCGATTTCGCTTAGTGGTGGGAGAGAGTTGCTTAGGCACCAATCTTCCCACCAGATGCAATAGGAGGAGATGCGGGGGTGCTGGGAGAGGATGAGCCGAAGGGCTTGTTCAAGGAAGAGCAGGAGAGACTAGGCCAATGATAGAGAATGAGGAGTCTAGGTCCAGGTAGAGTGGGCACTCCCAGTAGCAACGACTGTACCAATAGTAGCTGTCACAGTTGGTGTAGAGGGGTCCAGTAGTAGGGCTCCTCTGCAAGATCCAGACTGGAAGGCATGTGATCCTAGTATGCATATACTATTTTCTATATATATAATTTCATTTCTTTTGATACGCATATGTATAGATAGATCATTTTTACATGATGAGGTACTGATGCCAAAACGTTTTGTGTTTGTAGAGGCATGGCGGAGTGGCTAAGGTTTGTCTATCAATCACTCCTAGAGATCATCCTTGATGTGCAACCTCAAGGTCTTGTGTTGGATGCCTATCAGCCCATCCAGGCAGTAGGACAACATGTGTATCTATTCGAACCTATAGCACAACTATGGATAGTGTACGAGGAGGATCGGGTGGAGCTGGTGTAGGGAGAAGCACATTTGTCCGTTATGACGGGGCAGTAGGATTAGGCCCTACAGGAGGTACGAACTGTCCTGAGAGAGAGAGACCAGGGAGTGACACGAGCTTAGAAAGTCGTGAGGGAACATGACACTTTTTAGAACCAGGTTGATTACCTCTAGCAACAGTTGGATGTCACCTAGCAAGGTGTTGCTGGTCATCTAGACCACCCCCAAGTGTGCTAGCTGATGACGGACCTAGATGTTGCACGCCAGTGTGGAATTGACCTGTCTGAGGAGCTGATGATGCACCGGGAGACTATTGCGGAGCTATGAGGGGAGCTAAGGGGTTTGTGCTCGCAGAGCACTACAACCGTGAGGTCTGAGTCCACCTCAATTTGGTAGCCTCTGAGGAGAGAGCAGGATCCACCAGTGCCAACCAGCTCAGGGACACGTCCCCCAGCTTGAGGTCCACCAGCACTAGGCTAGGACCCATGAGCACCAGCAAGGTGAGACATTTTTTATGTAGATAGATAATGTATAGTATTATTTTTTATATGTACACATATGTTTTATACACATATACGACAACATCACATGTTTTTGTAGTGATGCGATACATATACATGATACATTATACACACACACCCACACACATATATATGATGTGATTCAATATTTTGATCTTCTCTCTTGCATTATCATGGACAAATGTTTTCATTTTTATTACATGCTTATGTGATGTAGATGTAGATTAGATGGCTATCATGATTTCATTTACATGTTGTTATATTTATACATGCATGATGAAATACTATGATGATCTATGAGTTTTAGAATAGAGCATACGTACACATACACACATACATGGATATGGCTATGCATAGTCATTTCATAACACAATAACAGAGGTTTGTGTTAACAAAGGATATGCATTAAGATGTGATCGTTGTAGGGAACCAAGAATCATGTGCAAGACACATATTATGTATTTTTCTATGCATAGTATCGACACAGGTGCACAACATTGATAGGTTGTTTGAGTGGAGTTCCATCCATGGAAGATAAACCATAGGCTTTAGAACCATATAAAGAAGTGACAATGTAAGGACCTAGATAATTCAGACTAAAATTTCCTTTCCGCATTGGTCAGTGGTGCATTGACATTTCTTTGGTTCTCATAGAGGACCAGGTCACCAAATTGGAATGTTCTGGAAAGAACACTCTAGTTACACTGACGAGATTGAGATTTCTGATAAGCTTGGAGGTGTTGAAGGTGTTACTACTTATCAAATTTCCATTAGTTTAATATACAAAGTCATTCTATATACTCTAGTTGGTTACCACTACCGAAATATTTAGTCGGTATGAACAACCTAGTCAGTTACAGAAGGAAAACAGTCACAAAGCCCAGTATACACCGAGCTGTCTACCGAGTGTTATTTCATGTCTATTGAGCAGTAAAGATAATACACCGAGTTGATATACACCAAGTGAAACGTGTTACTAGATTCATTGAACCTGGACACACATATGAAAATGTGTTACAAGATCGAGGCACACAGAACCGTTATCACATTGGAAAATGCACATACAAATTTTGTATAATTTTGAGGTCATCTAACCAATGAAATATTTTGCATGGTTATTTATTCGAGAAATCATGTTTGTAAGATCAAAGCAATGAATCAGATCACCGACATAAGAAGTCTATTTATACAACATGAATTTAGGGTTAGATAGAGGTGTGAATGTGAGAAATGTGTGTGCATATGTGTATGAAGCAAGACTTATGTGATACATGAGAAATCACAGAGTATTATGACTGTTACAGAGACACAGAGGTCACCGAGAAGGTTATTAGAGAACAGTCGAGGAACAGAGTAAACAGAAGGGTTTACCAAGTTACTTTATGAGTTACCGAGGTATGCTATAGGCAAGGTAATCTTATTTTGAGCACATAGAATCTGCTATAGCATTTTAGATGTAAAGTTGCGGATATTTGTAAAGTCTTATTGTAATATTTTGAAGTTGTAAGAGAAACCTTTAACAAGGTAAAAGACTCTAACCAAGTCTATAAATTGTAAATCCTTTAACCAGGTGCTACACTTATATAGTGTTGTATAAATCCTTTAGCAAGGTAGATCTAATTGATCTTAATACTCCTAACAGGGTAAGCTATCAAAAATAGCTAAATGTAGCTCTAATCGAGCACTCTTTATTATTGCAGTAGTGAAGTTGTGGGTGCCACCCCCACCGCAGTTTTTCTCTCTAACCAAGAGTTACTGTGTAACCAAAATATATGTGTTATGGAGTGAATCATGTATGATTGTTACTCATTTGTTTTAGCTTTATGTTATGTTACAATAGTTTTTGGTTTATGCATAACAGTAAAGATATTGTTGAGAAAAGGATTTGAAGTACTGATTCACCCCTCCCCTCTCAGTACATTAGCTTTCCATATTGGGCCTAACAATTGGTATCAGAGCTTGAATCTTGGAAAAGGGTTTAACTACCTAAAGAGAAAGATCTTATCAATGGAAGGCTATAAATAATCTCAGAGGATTGTGTATCTACAAGAAGAGTTGGATAATGCAAATCAAGTGATTGCAGACATACAAAGGCAAATGCAAAAATCTCTGAAAGTAAGGAGAAGATTATCTGATGACTTGCAGGATTCTCAAGAGTTAGTGGAACAAATCGAGACATCATCTGAGAATAGTATATCTTAAGAAACTGAAGAAATGATTGGAATGTTAAAAGAAAAGAACAAAGCATTGGCTGATCAACTAAAAGCAATGAAAAGAGAAAATGAACATTTTAGTACACAGATGACTGAAAATCTAGATGCATTAAGGATAGCCGAGGATAAAGCAAGAGAGAAACAACAACTTGAAGTCTTAGTATCTGATAAGAATGATGAAATCATAAGGCTAACTGGTATTCAACAAAATTTGACAGATCAACTAGGTTATACACATCATGAAGCAAATCTGAAAAATGATGAGAATCAAGCATTGAAACTTGAAGTATCAAGGTTGAGAAATGAACTTGAAATAGAGAAGAAATCCAAGGAAACACTGAAGAAGAGTTATGAAGCATCAAAGATGTTGGATGAGCAACTGAACACAAGATGACTCTATAAAGAAGGAGGACTTGGTTACAAAGGAAAAGACTCTACCGAGAAGGGAATCTGCACTACCGAGAGAGGAGAATCATCAAAACAAGCTGGAAAAAGGAATAACATCAAAAGGAAGAAGCCTATTTTCTACTACTGTGGAAATCAAGGTCATACTGCCAACATGTGTCAAATCAGAAAAGGTAAGCAACCGAATACCACTAAGACCAATGGTTATTGTTACAATTGCAATAAATATGGTCACACATCTAATCAATGTAGGACAAAGTCTGCTAACAATTATCAGAAGGAAAAATTCAAATGGTTTTGTAAAAACTGCAATAGATATGGACATAGTACCGAGAAGTGTTGGTTTAAGCAAAAGAACCACATGTGGTCTGCACACTGAGCAAATACTAGAGGTTACTGAACTCACATAGATCCTTACCGACAATATTCTACAGTACCATGGGATTACAATACAAGGATATGGTGTGAATGTTGTGGAAGATATGGACATATAAGTGCCAACTTCTTTATAAGGTTTGGAATGAATAACCAAAGATCATGGAGAAATCCTGGTATGGCATGTTTTCATTGTCACAAAGTTGGACACTTGGCTAGAGATTGCAGAGATCAACCTAGAAAAGACATTGAGGAAATAAAAGAGAAGTTAAAGATGATTTGGAGAAAGAAGGAAATTGTGTCAAATAAAGAAAGCACCTTACCTACCGAGTTAGGTGCTCCCACTCCAAATTAATCGGTAAAGGTATGAAGGGACTGCATTCTCACAAGGTTAAATCTTAAACAGTTCCTATTTTAGTATGTACTGAATTAAAAATCTGCATAGTAAGATGTAGTAGTAAGTTTGAAATTCTATCAAAGTCTTTTGGAGCATTTTACAGGAAAACTATTAAGTCGGTGAATTCAAGAAGCCTGTCAAGTTGGTATATGAAGGAAATCTGGTTACTCGGTTAAAGCACAAAAAAAAGGGGGAAAGAAAGTTAAGTGAACCGAGTGCATTTAATGTCTTTGACCTAACTTGCACAAAGCTCGATAAGGTATTTTTGAGTACTTAAAAGGTTTTTCATGGTCATTTTCATTCAGTAAGTTTTCGAGAAGTAGAGCAGAGCGAATCAAGGCGATCAAACCATCTTCAAAGCAAAATCTAAGGTATTTACATTGAATCTCATCGCATTGCTAAGTTGGTTTACCGAACTCATTAAGTTGTTATTATCTGCTGAGTGTGAAGCATCTGCCATTTGTTTAGTTCTCAAACCCTAAGGTTCCTATGTCAATTTTTATCTGAAATCAAAATGGCATCTAAGATCCAAGACCCCATTGTTGTCACAAATGTAGAAAAGCCCTCACTAAAACACTCTTTGACTCCCAAAATTGCATCTGCACCGGATGACAAAACTGCTTTTTCACTCATCCTGGATCGAGTCTTGCTAGTCGAGGATGTGAGATTCTTCACAAAATGTCGTGTTGAAGAACTCGGTCATGTTGAGATCAAAGATGCATATGATGAATTGTGCACAGATGGTAAAATGGATAGCAAGTATGAGCATATCAAAATCAAGGGATTGACTGAAGCCCTAACCTATCCCCGTGTGTTCAAACCCTAGTGGGTCAAGTTTGTACTAAGCCGAGTGCATGATGATTTCATGTGGCTACAAGAGCAACCATTTAAGATCACTAAAGAAATCATTCATCTGATCACCGGTTATCCTATCTATGATCATGCCTAAGCACAAAAAATGATATCACAGAAGGAATTGATCAGTTTGACTGGAGTTGAATCGGATTATAGAGGTCTGAAGTTGAACAATGTCACTGATCTTGAACTCAAATTTTCCATTAGAGTAATTGGTTACTATTTCTTCCAATCGGCAAGGGAAAACATTGTACCCTATGCAGCAGTGGACTTAGCATACAAAATTGTTAAGAAAGGCATGAAAATTGACTTGTGTGAAGTATTGCTGAAGAACTTGTTTGAAAATCTGAACACAATCAGGAAGCTGAAGAAGAACAACTCGGCAAATACTCTAAAATTTGGATCACTACTTGTATGTATGTTTTTCTACTTTGAGAAGTTTTTTCCAACAATCGGTAAAGCTGTTTGGGAACTACACCGACCAATCACCCATCAGATCAATGACTTCATCAAGAAGTTAGGTGATAACTTTAATGATATAATGGATAATTACTTCAGCAAGTTCCAAGAGAAAATGCATAACAGGTACCGGATTCCACCACAGCTGGTAGAAAAATACAAAGATGAAATATGTTTTGAGGTCGACATCGATTACTGTTATGTAAATGTTGTGGAACCGAGGACTCAATCTTTGTCACCTATGGGTTACGAGATTGATTTTGATATCACACAACAACAAATTGATGCCTATCTATCATTACCAAGGCATACTACCGAGCTGAGGTATGGAACCTATGAAGAGATGAAGGAAAAAGTAAAAATGAGCATTGTAGTACCTAAGGCTACAAGAAAAGCTACAAAGATGATTAAGGCATTAACTGAGAAATTTGGAGAAGAGTCTTCCTCCACACCTGTCAAAGGAGTTCTAGCCATCACCGAAGAAGAGACAGAAGCCCAAGAAGTAGCCATAACACTTAGCACCGAATTGCCTAAGGGAAAAGTGTTGAAGAGAAAGAAACAGGACACTTCAATGGCCCTACTGACCCCTCCAACAAAGAGACCTAACACAAGGGCATCTGCTGCATCACCGAGTAAGAAACAAAAGACTATTGCCGTTCCTAAGGTAACTAGAACTTACAAGAAATCTACTCGGAGACTCATTTTGCCAAAAGAGTCGAGTGATACCGAATCAAAAGATGCAAATAAATTTCAGATTGTGAAAAGCAAGAAGGTAGATGTACATAGTGTAGAAATTTTTTGTAATAATCTAAAGGAATATGGTGGATTTGGTGGATTCAGATTTGTCAAATATGAATCCAGATCTACTGATGAAAAGAGGCAAATTGAAGAAGCTATCATTTGCACACTTCTCAAATTCCGAGTGGTCCCATTAGAAGTATGTAATTCTATTCCTATGGAATTATATGCACATATTGAAACCAGATGGCAATATGCCCTAGACTCGGAGAAACAAATCAGAGAAAGAAGTTTGGTGCATCTCTTTCCTAATATGTCGGTTGATGAAATAAAAGAACATCTGACAAACATCCAAACTCAATTTATAGTAAAACAAAAGGCCTTGAAATTGATGAATGGCCTATATATAGAAGTGGAGAAGGAAACAAAAGAGCAATGGAAGACCATCTTTCGAAGAAAGAATGCTAGTGAACAATCTACAGTGGAAATAGTCGATGTCACCGACCAAGAGCCTGATGTCACCAAGCAAGACCCTGTTGTCACCATTCAAATAGATGAAGATATCATGGATGCAGAGGCACCTGAACAAGAAATGATAGAAGGCAATGCTTATGCAAAACTTGTCTCCAGTGAATCTATTTTGGAACAAGTTCAGCCTTACCCACCGATCAGTCAACCTACTACAACCAAAGCTCCTCAGGCTACAGGTGAAGGCATCGAAGGTCAAAAGTCTACAGCAGAAGGTACTTCACAAGAACAAACCTCTCAAGCACCTTCTAGCACAAAAAATGTTACAGTTGAGACACCAAGCACTGAGACACCAAAGGACTCTACCAAGGCTAAAGAAACTGACAAAAGTGTTGTCTCTATCAAGCAACCTACTAAGGGTTCTCAAGCCTCTCAATCTATTGTAGTGGTTCACTCGGTGAAAGGTAAAGAAAAGAAGTTGAAGAAGCATAGTTTCAAAATTGATTTATCAAAACCAATAGTGTTGCCCAATGTAGACATCTCCATATTGAAAGGGAAAGCACTCAATGAATTCGGTGAACTATGCAAAGCAAAGGACAAATAGGAGAAGCAACTGGCCATACACAAGAAGAATAAAGTACTTCAGAAGGTCAAGACCTTACTATCAGATATGCTACCTTCAACTACAGTATCAACCGATGTAGCCATACATATTCAATTGGATGAACTCCTAAATCAAATTGAGACATCTGGAGTAGATGTATCTAAATACTTGAGCAAACTAAAAGACAAGGAGCTAACTGCTAAAATGATAGAGGAAGTACAAAGATCCATTGCTGTTGGCAAGGTAAAACTTGTCAAATTTATTACTGAGTTGTCCCCTCAACTCAAGCACATTCTTTCATTATTTCAGAAACTCTGCACATTTTCTTTATTTCTTAAAGACATTAAGAATAAAATAGAAGCAAATGAGAAAGAGATCACCGATCTCTCAAATAAGTTGACCCCCGAGCCCAATTCAGTTTAGAATTTTTATACTAAGCTACAACAGCTCATGGCTCAACAATTAGAACTAAGGAATGAAGAACACAAGATCAGGATACACTTCAAACATTACTCCTTCCTCATCTTTCATCCGTTCAAGAACAGCTAAACCAAGCCACTAATCTCTCTACTACACAAGAGGGAAGCACTTTAGATGGCTTAATTTCATTATTGGCTGATATTAATGCACATGATTCTTTAATGGATAGTGTAAAGGATGCACTCTCTGTCGCTCTCACCGAAGCCAAGACAAAGTACAAATCCATTTTTGATCAGTTGCCACCTCCCAATGGTAACTAAATTTTGATGTTTGTCAAAAAGGGGGAGTATATCAGAGTATATCATCAAGAGTGTATAGTATTCAAAGTATCAAACAACCAAAGTGTAGTATACAGGGGGAGTATACCGAGTAGAGAATGAGCAGAATAAGCAGAGTATCCAAGAGCAGTGAACAGAGGAAAGAACAATGATTATAGAGTATTGATCACCGAGCACACATTATAGAGTTTTGAACAGTATGTTGATAAGGGGAGTATATTTGATTATCCTATTTCAATGACTAATGTATATACTACATGTTTAGTCAAATTTTGTAAAGTATACAGATTTTTGAGTAATGACTTTGAAAGTAGTTTTGTCAAACATCTCAACTAATGTCAAATGGGGAGATTGTTACTACTTATCAAATTGCCATTAAGTTTATATACAAAGTCATTCTATATACTCTGGTCGGTTACTACTACCGAAATATTTAGTCAGTATGAACAGCCTAGTCGGTTACAGAAGGAAAACAGTCACAAAGCCCAGTATACACCGAGTTGTCTACCAAGTGTTATTTCATGTCTACCGAGCAGTAAAGATAATACACCGAGTTGATATACACCAAGTGAAACGTGTTACCAGATTCATTGAACCTGGACACACATATGAAAACGTGTTACAAGATCGAGGCACACAAAACCGTTATCACATCGAAAATTGCACATACAGATTTTGTATAATTTTGAGGTCATCTAACCAATGAAATATTTTGCATGGTTATTTATTCAAGAAATCATGTTTGTAAGATCGAAGCAATGAATCAGATCACTGACATAAGAAGTCTATTTATACAACATGAATTTAGGGTTAGATAGAGGTGTGAATGTGAGAAATGTGTGTGCATATGTGTATGAAGCAAGACTTATGTGATACATGAGAAATCATAGAGTATTATGACTGTTACAGAGACACAGAGGTCACCGAGAAGGTTATTAGAGAATAGTCGAGGAACAGAGTAAACAGAAGGGTCTACCAAGTTACTTTATGAGTTACCGAGGTATGCTATAGGCAAGGTAATCTTATTTTGAGCACATAGAATCTACTATAGCATTTCAGATGTAAAGTTGCAGATATTTGTAAAGTCTTATTGTAATATTTTGAAGTTGTAAGAGAAACCTTTAATAGGGTAAAAGACTCTAACCAAGTCTATAAATTGTAAATCCTTTAACCAGGTGCTACACTTATATAGTGTTGTATAAATCCTTTAGTAAGGTAGATCTAATTGATCTTAATACTCCTAACAGGGTAAGCTATCAAAAATAGCTAAATGTAGCTCTAATCGAGCACTCTTTATTATTGCAGTAGTGAAGTTGTGGGTGCCACCCCCACTGCAGTTTTTCTCTCTAACCAAGAGTTACTGTGTAACCAAAATATATGTGTTATGGAGTGAATCATGTATGATTGTTACTCATTTGTTTTAGCTTTATGTTACGTTACAGTAGTTTTTGGTTTATGCATAACAGTAAATATATTGTTGAGAAAAGGATTTGAAGTACTGATTCACCCCTCCCCTCTCAGTACATTAGCTTTCCATATTGGGCCTAACAGAAGGGCCTTCAAATGACACTCATCTAACAACTCCTGCTGATTCAGATGAAGAGTGCGATAAGTATCATCATCAATAACCCCTTTTAAGGAGATACGTAAAGAAGGAATCTCCATTTCAAGAGGCATGATGGTGCCAAGGCCATACACGAGGTTATAGGGCATTATTATTTTAACCATATGGACACTCGTGCAATAGGCCCATAACGCATAAATCAGATGTGAATGCTAATCCTTGCCATGCTTAGTGATAGTCTTGCACAAGATCAACTCAATAGTTTTGTTAGATGCTTCCACTTGACCATTGGAATATGGATAGTAAGGAGTGGAAAAGCAATGTTGAATGTAGAACTTCTAGAGGAACTGCTCGAATTCCTTTCTCTTAAACAGTGTACCATTACCAGAAATGAGGGTAGCAGGTAATACTAAATCAAGAGATGATATTATCCATGATAAACTACAAATCATGTTAGCGGTAGTCGAGCGTAGTGGCACCGCTTCAACCCACTTTGTGAAGTAATATGCGACAGTAATAATGAAAACATGACCTTTAGATGACAAAGAAGATGTCTTACCAATAATATCTAGTCCCCAAGTCTAAAAAGGCCATGGAGAGACTTGACTACAGTGCTCCTGTGCGGGGGCTCGAATCAAGTTGTCGTGTTGTTGAGATTAAGGGAATTTCTTGAGAAAAGCGAAGGAGTCTTGCTTCAACGTCTACCAATAGTACCCCATATGTATAAGTTTGTACACCAAAGATTTACCACCAAAATGACCACCTCCAGAACCCGAGTGGGCTTCTTGAAGGGCCACATGGATCTCAACTTTTGTTAAACATCACAAAATAAGGCCATTATATGATCTCCTATATAACACATCAGATAGGAGGATATCACAGGTAGCTAATTTTTGAATTCACACATGTGAACTTTTACTAGCATCTTGGGGAAAGTTGTTGGTTTTTAGATAATAAAATATATGTGCAAACCATTCACATGAGTAGAGAGGAGAACACATGATATTGTATTGATATGTGTTATTTGAAACAACCAGAGAGTGGAGGACATACACCATAAAGCGATACTCATCCTAGCAAGAATCAGGTCCTACAATGGAGGTCGTGCTTGCCATTGCATCTGCATGACGATTTTATCTTCGGGAGATGCTATCGATCGTGTAAGTAGCGAATTGATCTAGTATAGTCACAACTAAATCCTTATACTCAGACAATTATAGTTGTTTCACGCAATAAGCACCATTTACTTGATTTTCAGTGAGTTCAGAATCTCCATGGATGCGGATATGTTTCACACCCATGGCAATCGTAGCATGGAGCCTTGTAATCAGGGCCTTGTACTCAGTGATGTTATTGGTGCAATTAAATTCCAAGCAGAATGAAAGGGGGACTAGTTTTCCTTCAACTGACATAAAGACTACATGTACTATGGAACCAGTCTGACACCTTGAACCATCAAAATAAATATCCCATACAGGGTCTCGATCAATGATCAAGACATCCTCATTGGGGAAGAGGTCTAGGGTGGAAAAATAATTGCTCGATGGAGAGTTAGCCAATAGATCAGCAATAAGCTATCCCTTAATTGACTTCTGAGAGATGAAATTCCGGTCAAATTTAGAGAGAAACATTACCCATTTAGCCAACCATCCTGAAAGATCAGATTTAGCAAAAAGGTTCTTAAGAATGTCATTTTTTACAATGACTCATGTTTCTACATGGACAATGTAATGCCTTAGCTTTTGGGTCGCGAACACGAGAGCTAAACACTTTTTTTATATTGCAGAATATCGGGTTTCATAATCTATCAATGTATGACTAACTTAATAGACAACTCTCTCTCGGTCTTCATCATCATGTTGAGCTACCAATGCTGCTAGAGCATGAGATGTAGTAGAGATGTATAAAAAGAAAGGTATATCAGACATATCCGTCATCAAGATAGGAGGATTAGCCAAGTAATCCTTGATAGAATCAAAATCCTTTTGACAACCTTCATTCCATTTAAAGTGAACATCTTTCTTCAGCAATCATGTGAATGGGAGAGTCTGATCAGCCAGTTGCGCCACAAATCAATGAATGGATTGGATTTGCCCCTGTAGGCTACAAAGCTGAGAGATGTTTCTAGGTGGAGGCACGTTAATGATAGCATCGATCTTGTCTGTATCTATTTCAATTCATCTATTAGAGACGATAAACCCCAAGAGTTTCCCTACATCAATAGTGAATACACACTTAAGAGTGTTTAGTCTCATTTTATATAATTGAAGTCTTTCAAAGACCAGACATAGGTTTTCAACATGCCTTCCCCGTGCTATAGATTTTACCAAAATGTCATCGAAATAATCCTCTAAGATCTTATGGATGAAATCATGGAATATCAAATTTATGGCTCGTTGATAGGTTGCTCCTGCGTTCTTTAAACCAAATGACATGATGACATAGAAAAAGGTCTCCCATGGGGTCATGAAGGAGGTCTTATACTAATCTTTCAGGTTAATACGGATTTGATTATAACCCAAGAATCCATCCATGAATGAAAGCAAAGTATACCCTACGGTCAAATAGATGATCATAACAATATTTGGGAGGGGAAAGTCATCTTTGAGAGATGCCTTATTCACATCCTGAACGTTGATGCAAATGCAGATTCTCCCATCGGGTTTTCTCATTGGTAAAATGTTCAAGATCTAAGGCGAGTAGTCAATAGGCCGGATAAAGACAACTTTTAAGAGCTTCTCTATGTCAGTCTTGACCAATAAGGCCACCTTAGGATTCATGTTTCAAATCTTTTACTTCATTGAATTAGCATCAGGACTAAGCACAATGTTGTGTACCAAAATTGATTCATCAATGCCATACATCTATTCATAAGACCAAGAAAAGATGTTAGGGAATTGGTGTAACAACTCAGAATTTTGTTTTGAATCTTCATGGGACAAGCACTTCCCAATCTTTATAACTTTATTGGTAGCCTTATCACTCATGACAACATCTGTAGTCTCCTTGTGTAAGAGCACACTACTGTCATCCAAATGAGAAATAGATATTTGTTCTTCATTACGGGAAAGAGGTGCCCCCTAGGAAACAGATTCTCCAAAGTAGACTTAAGCATTCAAGCAATATGGGAATCAATGCTTAAGGTGATAAGAGGGCATATCATTGTAGACACCTAAGAATTTCTTCAAGGATTCTTCCGAAGGGAATAAGTCTAAGGGAATCTCAGTAGGTGCTGCATTAGTATCAATGAGTTTTGGATGGACAAGCTTCAAAGGCAAGGGACCAGCCAAAATCATGTTCACTCTCAACCATGGTTTCTCCTTTTGTCCTGTATGGAAGTACCCTAGTCCTGTGTTGTGGTGGTGAGGTTCGTCCTCTAAAGGGATCCGAATGCCTTTCTCATTGGGTCCACAACCCTTTCCATCATACCTAGGTTGAGAGACAAGCTTGTATCTAGGACCATAGATCTCTTGAAGCTCCTTCCCTGATGGCGGTTTGGTATAAAAACTATGACCCACATGATAAGCGTTATCTAGCTTTATGGATGCATAGGCATCCTTCATAGCCAAAGTGAATGCTATCTTTGGAAAACTCAAGTGGACGAGATCTACTTTAAATTCACAAACATGGGAATCAGTGAAGTCCAAAGTACCCCAGTCGTCACCTAAGCATGCATTGAATTTCAATGGAGAAGATGACTTTATCGAAGATTGTTGCTTAAGTGGCAACTCTAGTGTTTTAGTCTTAGGAGTTTCAAACATGAGAGACTGGAATGATGTCTCCTTTTTAGCAACTTCCTTAGGGATCTCTTCTTTCTTACACTCTTCCTTTTTAGGGGAGCTAGAAAAAGCAGAAGTTATCACCGAAGAGGATAATCTTGGAACCCAGTTATGAAATGAGGGTGTAGTAGAACCCTAACCTAGTGCAGTAATCTGGCATAATTGCATAGCCTCAAGGTCAGTTCTAACTGTAACAACCGAATTATCAGCTACAAACTTCACCACTCCATGAAGCATAGAGGAAACGATTCCCAAAGCATGAAGCCAATGTCTACCTAGAAGAAGGTTGTATAATAAAGGTCCTAGCATAATGTGCACAAGGGTTGGAATATTACTGGTCCAACCTTCAAGGATAGTATGACAATTCCTACAACGGTTTCTCCACAGTTGTCAAAACCTCGAATGTACAGAGAGGACGCTGCCAAATATTTTGGATCTACTTTGATCTTTGGTAGCAAGTCCAATCCACAAAGATTAAGTGTAGATCCAGTATCAATTAGAGTTTGTCTAATACCCACACCATTTACATGGACAGTAGTCATCAAAGGATCCTCTAGATTCCTAAACTCAGAAGGTGGAAGTTCATGGAGATAGAATGTAATATTTTGCGAATTCGATTGATTATGATCCATCAATGCATTCACATTAGCTGGTCTTGCAGAGGAAGGTAGCAAGATCTTTTGCAAAGATTCTTGCAGTATACCTTGGTGCACCAAGGTGGTTTGAAACAAATCCCATAGCGAGATCTTAGCTGGAGTAACTTTAAGCTTCTCGATGAGATTGTAATCACTCGGTTGCTTGTCCGCCGACACATGTGCCTTAGGAAGAGTCGGTTGAGAAGGTGGTATAGAAATTTGTTATTGTTGTTCAAAAAGTTGGTTGTTATTATAAGTGTTATACGTGTGTGCAATGGTGTTATAGGATGACTATCTAGATCACATAAATTTGGCATATAGATCAAAAGTTTCTCCTTTGAAAGGATTTCCATTGATGGACTTAATCTTCTTGGGAGAAGGACTAGTTGTTGTCACATGAATGAAAGATCTCTTAGGCCTTTGAAGGGCTGTAGAGATGACAATGAAATTCATGGATGCTTTTTCTTCACATGAGGATGCCAAGAAAGGTGACTCATCCTTTGCACTCCTTTTTGGAGGAGGTGCATCAAGGAAGTCATCTAAGACTTCATCCAACATATCTAAATCATCTTTCCAGAATGCCTTATCAAAGGTATTAAACTCTGAAAGAAAAAATTCTGACATCTAGATCATTCACGTCAGGTTCACCAAAATGTAATGGATGGAATTTTCCACCTTGGGAAAGACAAATCCCTAAGGACAAATTATCCGTCTGATTACCTCTTTGAACAGGTGCAATGTTGAGCCAGGGGATAAAAGGAATGCTCTGGGTCTGTCAGAGAACCGAGATGAACCTCTACCAAACTTTGCAAGGTTCTGTAACCATGACAATAGTGCAGATGCTAGACTACAGTGCGGAATGCAAACTGCAGCATGACCCACTAGTGTCCTAGGTGAACAAAATAGAGAGGTAGTCAAATATATCTCGTTCTTATGAACATAATAGAGAACAATGACAAAAAAAACTAAACTACCAAATATTTAACAAACTAACTAATTATAAATAAATAAATACAGAATGTACAGGATATGAATAAGATGAACTGTGAACTGCTTAAATGGAAATATAAAACCGAAAAGACAGAGCAAATGAAGAACCTGGGTGACACTCGGATTCAAGACAAATACTAAATCCCAGAATCCACGCACTGGAACAAACCCATACCTACGCATAGTGAAAAGGGGGGAAATGTTGGGGTTGTATAGGGGCTTGCCTCAGTCAGACCCCTATTTAGGTGTTTCCACCACCACAGATAGCCAAATTGGTATAGATTGGAAAAATGGATAACTTGGAATAAATTGGTAAATTCGTAAATAGATGCCAAAAGAAATATAATTACTATTGCATGCAAACCAATATTAGAATATTGGTAAATACACTTATTAATGCAAATGACTCATTGCATAAAAGTGAAATAGAGAGAGTAAGTTTGGAAATGAAACCCTCATTGATATGTGGTACCGCCAGCGTGACGAAGCCCACTTGATAGATGAATTTGTAAGAAGCTCTCACGAGGTCGGGAAGCTTGATGTTGGTATTGATAGCTTGCCTTTGATGTTGAGAGAGCTTGAGAGAGATTGAGAGAACTTGAGAGAGCTTGAGTGAGCTTGAGAGAGCACAAAGATCAAAAGCCAAGAACCCAAAGTGGGAACACCTCCAAATGAGTTGAAAAGGGTTTTTCATTCAAAACGAGAGTGGAGAGTTGTTACAACACGATGTGGGCCAAAGGAAACGCGTTGGCGTGCATCTAAGTCACCAAAACTTTTGGAATTTGACTATTTTTCCAGGATGCGCGGTGCGTGGATGTCCCCGTGTTGCACTGTCATTCATCAGGAATATTCCCCAAAGGGTTGGCAAGGCTAAGAAATGATCCTTGGAATGAAGGTCCTATGATGATAAAATATTACAATTTTAATCATAGGGTTGTCATAAGTACCTTAGGTGTCATGCATAAGTGTCATAAATGCATCGGGTACAATTTAGGACACTACAATGATAAGAAGGCAATCTAGAATACATGCTCAAGAATTCTTTCAAAGCCTCCTTGGAAGGAAAAAGGTCTAGAGGACTTCATCAAGTAATGCAATAGTATTGATGTGTTCGAGATGTACAAGCCTAAGAAGGAGAACGTTCATAGAAATCTTGTTAATGTTTAACCATGGTTTTTCCTTACAAGATGTAGGTTGATCTATCCAAGTCTAGTGTTATGATGATGGAACTTAGGTTCCGAAGAAATCCGAATACCTTGTCCATTAGGTCCACAACCTCTACTATCATAACCAAGTTTTGAGACAAGGTTATACCCTGGACCATAGATGCCATGAATTTCTTTAGAAGTTAGAGATATAGTGATGCATGAGCATCCCTGGTCGACGAGAAATCTTGCATCAACCAAAAATATATTTGCTTTCGGTTGTTTTAAGTTGTAGTTTTTGTGTTACTTTCAAAATTCCCTAGTAGTTGTTCATTTTACATTGTGGATTGGATTCTTGACTTTCAAACGTGTTCTTATTTCTTTATCTAGATTTACAGTTTAGTTAGGACTCTTTTCTGGCAAGTTATTACTTCCAGATTTCTTGGTTTTGGAGTAGTTTTGAGCTTAATGGCTAATTGGATATTTCTTCTATTATGGAGAAATTTCTCCACTTTCGGATCTAATTGGCGCCACTTATTATGTTCCTAGGCCCTTGGCTGGCCTTCATTGCTGGTCCACACTGTGTTATTGTCTTTGGTGTAGGTGATCTTCATGGTTTTGGTCAGACCTATCTTACACATTTCATTTTCCTATCTTTGGAGAATGCGATCTTTAGTGGCCGGCTTGGATGTGTTCGGAATGCTATTTATATTGTTGTAATTGATCCTTAGAGGGACAGTGCAAGATGGCATGATGATGGTTTCATGTTATGTAATTTAGATACCTCTTAGAGGTTTGAATGGATTGTAATCTAGAATGTAAATTGTTCTAGGCCTGTAAGCCTGCATGTATATCGAGTGTTACCGGATGGTTTATGATGAATCTATGATGTTGTGGATGTCTGAATTAACATTTTCTTCATGTGGTGTTATTTCTTCTATTGTGTTACTCTTGCTGCATGATCTAGATTGTTCTCTTTGGGGACCCTCTGGATTATGGTTGTGTCAGATGGTATCAAAGTTGGTTGCGAACCTTGAGGGATTCCTTTGGGTGAATAGATCATCGATTGGAGGCAGACTGCAAGTGTGTTCAATAGATCATTGATGTAGAGAAAATTGAAACTTGTAGTCAGATAATCAAGATGAGGAAGTTGCACTAGAGAAAGGGAGAAGATGCCACCGAGAAGGATGAATCCTTGAAGGGTAGAGTAAATGATGGAGGATTTCAAAAATGAGATGAGAAACGAGATCCAAAACATGTTGGCTGGTTTGCGGAGAAATCCAAAATCAAAGGACGAGTATGAAGAGGCTAAAGGACCAAAAGATGAAAGAGATGAAAGATTCCTTAGAGTAATGGCACAAGTGAGTAAGGCTCATAAAGTGGAGGTTTCTAACTTGTTAGGTACATTGAATTTGAAAGATTTGATCGAATGGATCAGACAATTGGAAGACTACTTTGAGTTTGAGGATATTAGAGATCCATAGAGGGTGAGGTTGGTACAAACTAAGTTGAAAGGACACGTTGCTCTAGGATGGAAATAGTTGCAAAGAGATAGAGTGCAGAATGGTGAGATGAAAATTACCCAATGGAGACATATGGTTGCAAGATTGAAGGCTAAATTCATTCTGAGAGACTATGAGTTGGAATTGTTTAAGAAGTTGCAGAACTTAAAGTAGAGGAACATGAGTGTGAAAGAGTATACTAAGTAATACTATAAGGTGATGATTAGATTTGGACATAGAGAGATGGATAGAGAGAAGGTGTCTAGATACGTAAATGGACTTGGATTTAACATTCAAGATGAGATGAGTATACTGAATATTTCTATAGTGGAGGAGGCTTACCAATATGCTTTAAAGGTTAAAGATAAAGTGAAAAGAAGATAGCAAAATAAACCCAAGGGAAGAGACAGATATGAAGTGAATAGAGGGAAAATGAGTGGAAGTATGGAGAAATAAATTACTGAAGATGAATCAAGATTTAAATAGAGTAAAGAACTAGATCAAAAGATACAAAGAAAAGGGAATGGTAGTAGCAGTAGGGAATTATTGGGTAAATGTTTCAAGTGTGGATAAACCAGACATGGATGTTATGAGTGCTCCTTAAGGACTGACAAGAGAATGGAAAGGAATTTCTTAGCATGTGAGGAACTGGATTTTGGAGCTGCAGATGAGAGAATGATAGCACTAGAGCAAGGAGAATCACTTGTGTTTAGAAGAGTCTTGGTGGAGCATAGCAAAGGGAAAACCAAACCTACACAAAGGAAGGATCTTTTCTCGACTGTATGCAAATCAAGAGGTGAGTGTCGTAAGGTTATTGTGGATACTCATAGTACTAAAAATTTGGTATCAGAGGATATGGTAGAAAAGATTGGTTTGAAGAGGCTTGATAATCCTTGTCCTTGATGAATTGGTTGAAATATGATCATGTGGTAGAGGTCAGAGAGAAATTCTTGGTGAATTTTAATATTGGACCTTTCAAAGATGAAGTCTTGTGTGATGTTGTGTCTATGAGTGATTGTCATGTTTTGTTGGGTAGACCTTAGTAATATGATAGAGGATATATCTATTATTGTAGAAGAAACTTGATCTCTATTGAGAAGGATGGTTGGAAGTTTACTTTGGCTTCTTTGAAGGAGAAAGAGAAGGAAGTGAAGAACTCGAGTCTTGTGAAGAGTTCTAGTGCTGAGAAGAAGGATGAAAACATTATACTGGGTGATGACATGGATTTGAAAAAGGATCTTGTGGGTGGGTCTGTTACCAAGATGGTACAAGATGTCAATGAAGTTAGAGTTGTGGTGGCAGAAAAGATGAGTTCCTATGGAAGGAGTAGATCAGATTTGCAGAGGGAAGAGAGTGGTAATAAGAGATAGTGTGCAAGAATGAAGCAAGGAAAAAGGAGTGAAGAAGAAAAAAAGTTTGGGAATTCAGTTGAGTTACCAGAAGAAGTAAGGAGGAAGAACTTTGTAGACCAACAAGATATTTCGATCAAAAATGAGAATGGGATCTATATTCTAAATTATTTTCAATGTTCATGAGTTGCCTCTCACTGAACATCTTTTTCTACCTAGGGAATCTGATGTAGGAGAATCCCCAGTTGATGAGCAATCTTGCATCAACCAAAAATATATTTGCTTTCAGTTGTTCTGAGTCGCAATTTCTGTGTTACTTTTGGAATTCTCCAATAGTTGTTCATTTTTCATTACGGATCAGATTCTTGGCTTTCACAAATGTTCTGATATCTTGTTCTAGATTTCTAGTTTAGCTGGGACTCTTTTTTGGCAAGTTATTGCTTCTAGATTGGTTGTTTCTTGGTTCAAGAGCAGTTTTAAGCTTAATGGCGAGTTCGAGATTTCTTCTCTTATGGAACGATTTTTTGAGTTGCGGATATAATTGGCATTGCATACAATGTTCCTAGGCCCTTGGATGACCTTCCTTAGTGTTGTATACTTCATTTTGTCTTTGGTGGAGGCGATATTCATGTTATGGGTCCGCCTTATCGTACACGTTTCATTTCTTGTTTTTGGAGAATGCAATCTTTTGTGGTTGACTTGGATGTGTTCCAGATGCTATTTATATTATTCTAATTGATCTTTAGAGGGATAGAGAGAGATGACATGATGATGGTTTCATGTTACGTAATTAGATACCTCTTGGAGTTTTGGATGGATTATAATATGGAATGTAAACTGTTCTAGGCCTGTAACCTTGCATGAAAATCAGGTGTTGCTAGATGGTTTATGATAAACCTATGATGTTGTGGATGTCTGAATTAACATTTTCTTCATGTGTTGTTGTTGCTTCTATTGTGTTACTCTTGTTGCATGATTTGGATTGTTCTCTTTGAGGAGCCTCAGGATTATGGCTGCATCATTTAGTGTAAAAACATTGATCAATGTGATAAGTATCACCTAGCTTTACAAATGCATAATCATCTTTTGTGGCCAAGATGAGTGGAATTTTAGGAAATCTTAGGTGGATGAGGTCAACCTTATATTCACTGACATGAGCATCTATGAATTCTAAGGAACCCAAGTTGTCACTCAAGCATACATTTACCTTAGGTAGAGAAGATGGTTTGGTAGATGGTGAGTTAACTGAGGTAGACTTAGAGCATTTTCCTTTCATAAGACCTACTTTGGGAAGAGGATCATGCTTCTTAGGTGACTTCCTCTTTAACTCTTCATCACTCTTTTTAATCTCATCATTTTTAGGAGATTCTAGAAAAGTAGAGGTTATCACTAGAGAAAATAATGTTGTGGTATTGTTTTGAAATGAAGGTGTAACCAAGGTCCGACATACTACTACCATTTGAAATAGGTACATAGCATCAGGGTCACCCTTGATTATTTGCAACAAACTTAACCCATGAAGGATAGAAGAAATAGCTCCCAAGTTATGAAGCCAAGGTCTACCCAAAAGATGGTTGTATGATAAATGCCCTTGCATCACATGTAGCAAGGTTGGGATAGTAATAGGTCCAACCTTCAAGGGAAAAATAATAGTGCCCATAATGGTCTTTCCAATATTATCAAAGCCACAAATAAACAAAGAAGATGCTAAAAGTCAATTTGAATATACTTTAATCTTTGGTAATAAGTCTAAGCTACAAAAATGAATTGTCAACCTTGAGTTAACAAGAGTTCATCTAATGCCAACACTGTTAACATGAACAATTATTGTCAATGGATCCACTAAGGTCCTTAATTGAAGAGGTAGATGTTCATGAGGATAAATGTAATATTTAACAAATTCTTGTGAATATGGTCCATTACTGCATTCGCATATGTTAGTCTCGCAGAAGAAGATAACAAAATATTTTGCAAAGCTTCCTATAGAATATATTGATACACCAGAGCAGTCTGAAGCAAGTCCCATAGTGAGATCTCTGGAGGAGTAAGCCTAAGTTTCTCAATAAGATTGTAATCACCAGGGTGCTTAGCTATGGGTTGAGGTGCTTAAGGAAGACTTGGTTGAGATGATGGTAAAGGTAAGATTGTCTATTTGGGATGTTGTTTATTCCTCCTTGTATTATATGCATGAGCAAAAACACTATGGAGAGGCTACTTAAACTACATAAACTTAGTATAAAAATTAGGAGCATCTCCCAAAAATAGTTTCCCACAAATGGATTAACTTTCAAGTAGGAGATGGACTAGTTGCAGTCACATACATCCATGGTCTCTTAGGATTTTGTGAAGCCACAGAGACAACAATGACATTTAGAGACTATTTGTTCCTAGAGGAAGAGAAGGTTGGGGTAAAAAATCTTTCAAATCTCCACAACTAGGAGGAGACATTTCTATAAAGTCATCCAAGGTATCATCTAGCATATCAAATTCATTCTTAAATAGTGCCTTATCAAATGCATCAAACTCTAAGAGAAAAATATCCAACATAAGGAATTCACATCAATTTTACCAAAATGTAGAGGAATGGATTTGCTACCTTCAAGATGATGAATCTGAAGGAGTAAATCTACCCTCATGCTACCTAGCTTAACTAGTGCTTAGGAGAGCAAAGGGATAAAAATGACATAAATCAAACAGAAACTAAAATAATATATCAATATTGATAAATATCATAAACATACAATAGAATAAAGAAATTCAAATCATGATAGAAGTGTATAAACAAAAATTAAATTTTACCACAAGGTTGATTTAGTTTCGAATTTTGAATGCTGACGCATTGTAAGTTTGTTTATGCACCGTGTTGTCTACATGGATAAAGAACTAAAAATGCATAGGAATACCCCAGAATATGCTCTCGACAATGCAAAGCCTATTCATCAACTACACACATTGAGATGAGGAGAAAATGTTGGGGTTATATAGGGGTTTGACTCAGTCAAATCCCCGCTTTGGTATTTCCACCACCATAGACAACTAGATTGATAGGAAGAATAAATATATTAATATAATAGAAACAAACCCTTCTTGATCGATAAAAACCCCTATTACATGAGATGCAAAGATAAATGATATTGCAGAAAAAAAAAAATCTCGCTTAACAGAGGAAAACCCCTACATGAGATATAAAGAAATGACTTAAATGTGCCTGGATAATAGATGCATTCAATGATTTGTTAGATATGACACACAATATTGAGAAAAAATAAGATAAGAGAGAAGACAAAGCATTTTAGCCAAACCCCTCTCTTAAGGTAAGAGACTGAGAAAGCTCAATGTAATCTTGCTACTCTGAGAGATCCAAGAGTACGATAACGATTTTAGAGAGCTCAAGATAAGAAAAGCACCAAGGGATATTTTTGAGAGCCAAGAGACCAGAGAGAGATAGCCAACTAGCCAAAGAGAGAGAAAGATAAATAAGGGGGCTCCAATGAGCCAAAGGATGGACTTTTAAAACTAAAAACATGTGGGAGTGACCGTTTTAGATGCACCCAATCCAAGGGACACATGTCATCGAAAGGCTAATGCGGAAAATGCTATCTATATTCGAGGAACTATCAGGACGTCAGTGTGCCATGTAGACGTCTACGTGTCACACTTCTATCCAACCAAAGATAATCCCTATTGGAGTCTTAGAGAGATTGACAACACTTTTTGTTTAGAGGCCATGATGTCAAAGTGATAAAATCTCGATCATGAACCCTATCATAAATGTACTGGGAACAATGCGTAAGTGTTATAAATTCATGGGGTATAATTTATGGCATAACACATATATATTACTACAAATAAACATATTATCAAACTTGGTTGCTACTTTCATCTATTTTATGGGTACTCACAGGTGAAAAACCAAAAAAAAAAAAAAACCATAAAATATTTAATCTCAAAGAAAGAATTACCTATGCTCCTACAAGGTTTGCTAATGTCGTCCAATTGGAGCAGACCAAGAAGTTTTTAATCTTAGAGGATCCGGTTAATACTGAGAGGGGGGGATGAAT
The DNA here is from genome assembly GCF_030272615.1 of Cryptomeria japonica. Lineage (NCBI taxonomy): Eukaryota > Viridiplantae > Streptophyta > Pinopsida > Cupressales > Cupressaceae > Cryptomeria > Cryptomeria japonica. Next base: position 250,433,009 of record NC_081415.1, read on the forward strand.
CAGTATTAACAATAATTTGAAATCAGAAACTTAGACTCATAAAAGTTTCACCAACTCAAACATAGACCAACATTATAGTCATTTACCAGTATCAGTATCTGGTGGTAAACATCTTCTAAATTGATATATCAATGCTACACATTAAGTGTGCATTAACCATGCATAAACTGAAAGTAAAGCATACCATCATATCAAAAACATTTACCATATGAACACAATAATTTTCACGTGGAAACCCAAATAGGTAAAAACCACGGTGGGAATTGGTACCCACAAATATTTTGCACTCTTTCGAAATGCGCCCTGTTAGGAGCCAAGCCTAGTTAGAAGATTACAATGATGCCTTGTTAGGAGAAAACCCTGTTAGGAGTCACCTAGTTAAGGGATTTACCTCAGCCCTATTAGGAGCTTTGATCTGTTAGGATCAACCTCGCAAGAGGATTTAGAACTCAAATATTGAATCACCCTGTTAGGGGATTTTACAATGTGAGGCTTGTTAGGACCTACCCGGTTAAGGGATTTTAGCTGTTGTAATTATTAGAGAACAACAGTTAATGATTTGTGTATAGCACTCGATTGCTTGCTTGATTAGATCCAATTAAGTTTTAAGTTTGCAACACTTCTGGCAGAACTTCTCACACCCTAGTTTGGCTTTGCTAGAGTTATCTTGTATTAGCTAATAATTATTTATTTAATTATTAGTCTATTATACTCTATGCTTAAGCTAAACTTAGGCATTTAATAATATTGTAGGTATTTAATAATTATTCTAATTATTAAATACTCTTTATCTCTTTAGGGTTGCACATCTTTAGGGTTTCTAATTCTCCTGTCATAAGGATTGTATTGTAACTTTATTTTTCATTCCCTTTCTGAATGATAATCTTTATTTTCAGAGCCTTTATTGTGTTTTTGTCTCCAATATTCTCTTGTGATGGGTATTTTGCTAACAGGTGTTCTTGGGGTCTCTGAAGTTGTATTTTCTCAACTTCTTCAGGCTTCACACACTTCTCAAAATAACCAACACAATAAACATCAACTATATCAACATAAATAACCTTTACAACATCAAAACCCTAAGAATTACAACATAGATCATCATGAATCTTTACAACTCATTACAAATTATCAAATAGATCATTACAATCAATTAAAAATCCATATCAATCGTTGAATGATCATGTCATCACAGCAAGTTGATCGGATACAAATTCAAACCCTTCGCTCATTCCGCTAAGCACTTTGCACATTCCTAAGAAATTCGCTCTCCAAATGTGCCAAAAAATATTTCAAACACTTCATGCGGTTTGTGCCTCATTATCATCAACTTCTAGACTTGATGTAGATCTCTGCGAAACCAAAAATCATTACCAGTCAAGAGAATTCTCTACCAGTCCTTAAACCCTTCTTAAACCTTAGCAAAAACTCAACCAAAATTATAAACATAACTTCCAGTTGTCACAACATGATGTGGTTCTAGTCGGACACTTTACAATGATAAAAACTGACATTCAAAACCATAAAGCCTCAATCATCACCAATTGCCAGATATAATCAAAATATTTTTTTGTTTACTGGTTAAGGTCCTAATTCCCATTTTCTTGATTCTTTACTAGTAAGCTCTCTCCGGTAGACCAAAAGATTTAGATGACATAATACAACGTAAGTAAATATTAGTAGACATGAATAAACATTAGTTTCCATCAATGACAACACAAATAACTGATCAGAGTGATCCATCATGCAATCTCAATCTCTTCATCACAAATATACTTCTATCCTTTACCGGTACAGTCATCCAACTTCAACTGCATCACCTGTATCTATATCATTTATGCCAAATGTCAACAATCTGCCCCTTTGGCATTGATGGCAACACCAGTCAAATATACAATTAGAGTATCATCATCATGCAAATGAATCAGATTTACAATTAGAGTAACATCATCATCTGCAACATGCTTGTTGATATCACATCTCTTCCAGTTCTCCTTCTTTTTCCATTTGCCCCTTAACCAATGCATCACTCAAGCTGATCTTCAATTTCTCACATGTCTGCCATATCCGATTTCTATTCTTCTCCCCCTTTGACAATAATGCCAAAGATGTAAATGCATCGTCGATCATCAAATATGTTCCTATTATCTTAAACATGTCTGCAAACTCACCTAAGATCCTCCCCCTATGGAGTAGTCTGCATCTCATCAATCCAAAGTGAATAATAGTCATTAAGACAACTAGATTAATGTGTCTCCTTCATCCTAGATCTTTTTGAGTAGGGGTCTGACCCCTAATTTATGTCTGACATATTCAAAGGTTGTCTTCGACAATGGTTTAGTGAAAATGTTTGCTAGCTACTTTTTGCTTGTCACATACTCCATTCTGACTTGTTACTCCTATACTCTTCCCCTTAGAAAATGATATTTTAATTCTATATGCTTGGTTCTTGCATGTAATAGTATTTTTTGAAATATTAGTTGCACTAGTATTATCACAGTAAATAGTGACCGGTTCAGACATATCAAATTTGAATCCTTCAAGAACATGCCTCATCCAGATTGTCTGTGTGCAATTCATTGATGTTGCAGCATACTTTTCCTCTATCGTTGACTAAGAAACAAATGTTTTCTTCTTACTTATCCAAGCAACCAATCTACGTCCCAGAAGAAAAGCTCCACCGATAGTGCTTTTTCGGTCATCAACATTGCCTGCCCAATAAACATCAGTAAGCACATTCAAAGAAAAATTTCCTTTATAAGGATACCATAAACCATAATCTACTGTGCCTTTTAGGTACTAGAATACCCTTTTCATTGCTACCAAGTGAGTCTCCTTGGGATCTTGTTGAAATCTAGCAGCCAATCCAACAATATGTGCAATATTAGGTCTGCTATGAATGACATAATGCAATTTACCAATCATAGACCTGTATTCTTTCTTATCAACATATGGTAAATCATCTTGTTTAGATAACTTGAAGCCTATCACCATAAGAGTACCAACCGGTTTACAATCCTCCATGCCAAATATTTTCAACACCTCTTTAACATACTTACTTTGATAGATAAATATTCCACCATCTAGTTGATGGACCTGCAACCCAATGAAAAATTTAATTTAACCAATAAGAGACATCTCAAATTCCTTTTTCATCTCCTCAGTAAAATCCATGCACAAATCATCATTACCACCAAAAATTATGCCATCTATAAATACTTGAATAGCTATCAATACTTTGTCTCCATCAGTCTTAAGATATATGTTATTGTCCTCACTATTACGTTCGAATCCTATCTTGATTAGGTGTGCATGCAGTCTTTCAAACCATGCTCTCAGTGTCTACTTAAATCCATACAATGCCTTATGTAGTTTGCAAACCATATCTTTGTCTTCAGACAAAGAAAATCCATCTCATTATTCTATGTACACTTCTTCTTCAAGGATGCCATTAAGAAAAGCTAATTTAACATCCATCTGATAGACTTTTAATCCTTTAAATGTAGAATAAGAAACTAGCATTCTAACTCCTTCCAATCTCGCCATAGGTTCAAAGTTTTTACCATAATCTTCTCCTTCTTCTTGCGCATAGCCTTTGCAAACCAATCTTTCTTTATTTCCCACAACCTTACCTTCTTAATTTAACGTGTTTCTAAAGAACCATTTAATACCAATCACATTCTTGTCTTCCAGTCTGGGAAGAAGTGTCCATGTTTTGTTCTTCTCTATTTGATCCAACTCCTCATTCATTGCATTAATCCAGTCATCATCCTTTAATGCCTCTCTTACTGTTTTTGGCTCAGTAGTAGAAATCAGACAAGAATTTTCTTTGATTTTTCTCTTTGTTTGTACTCTAGCATTTTTATCTCCAATTATTTGTTCTTTAGAGTGATTTATCCCAACATACCTTGGTATTACCAGTTCCGGTGTTTTGCTTCCTGCTTCATGTTCTTCATCGCTCTCTACTTTTACCGATTGAGCACCTATTTCTGTAACATTTTGCTCATCAGTCTTCTGCAATTTCAGTTCTATAAACACAAGTCTTTCTTCATCCTTCTCAAACTTAGATCTGTTGGTCTTATCATATCTCTTAGAGAGTTCATCTATCTTCACATTAGCACTCTTAATGATCTTCTTAGTTCTCTTGTTATAACATTTAAATTCCTTACTCTTTGTAGAGCAACTGAGAAAATACCTTCATCACACTTAACATCAAACTTTTTAGTGTAATCATCTCTCTTAATAAAACATTTACTCCCAAATTTTTTGAAATAATTTAAACTAGGAGTCTTTCCATGCCATACTTCATAAGGTTTTTTGTTAATACATTTCTTGACAAGTACCTGGTTCAAAGTATAAATAGAAGTACTAACTGCTTCGCTCCAAAACATCTTCAGTACTTCACCTTGAATTGTCATGGTTCTAGAAACTTCAACAACTGTTCTATTCATTCTCTCTGTTATCCCATTCTGTTGTGGAGTTCTAGGAGCTAACATTTGCCTCTTAATTCCCTGTTCATCATAGAACTTCACAAACTCATCAGAATTAAATTCACCTCCCCGATTAGATCTCAAACATTTTAGATTCTTCTCGATATCTTTCTCAACAAGATCTTTAAATGCTTTAAATTTATTGAATGCCTCAGAATTTTCTCTCATAAAAGTTACCCACATCATTTTGGAAAAATCATCAGTAAAGATCATAAAATACTTATCACCAAAATAGCTCTTAGTCCTCATAGGACCACAAAGATTAGTATGAACCAAATCAAGAATATTGTTTGCAGAGAAAGGCTAACTCTTAGAAGATAAAGAGGTCATCTTACCCATCTGATAGTCCTTGCATAACACATTGTCTAGTTTCACAAGCTGGGGAAAACCTCTCACAATACTTGCCTTACTAACTTTAATCAAATTGTCAAAATTGACATGAAAAAATCTCTTGTTCCACAACCATCTGTCTTCAATATTCACCACCAAACAATCATTTACAATAGTATTCCGATGAAATAGATTACCTCTAGTCTTCTTTCTAGTAGCAATCAATTCTTGATTGTTTCCAAGAATCCTACACACTCCACTTTTGAATTCAAGTAGATATCCATTATCATTAAGTTGTCCAACACTCAAGAGGTTATATTTTAGTCCATCAACCCAAAAGACATCATTTGCATTACTCTTTCCATTTAATGAAATTGATCCTTGGCCTTTAACCATGTAGGGAGAGTTATTACCAAACCTTGCAACACCTCTATCAAACTCTTTAAGGGATAAGAACTTACTTTTGTCACCGGTCATGTGGAGGGAGAAACCACTATCTATTATCCATTCATCATTGTTATCCATGTGAGACACCAATTCCTTCTCATCAGTCAGATCCTCCTTCACAACAACAAATACTATCTCCTCATTATCATCTTCTTCCAATTCATCATCGGTCACACCATCATCCACTGCAACATAACAATGTTTCTTGCCTTTTCTTTTGAATTTCCTAAACTTCTCTTTCTTATTAGTGTTAGGGTAGCTAGCAGCTATGTGTCCAATGTTAATACAAGAGAAAAACTTCAAGGATAATTTACCTGTTCCTCTAGGGAATCTTTTAGCCAGTAATGCCTCAAGTCCCATCAGATGATTTTCATCATCACCATCACCTCTGCTACCACCATGACTAGACCTACAGTCATGATTATGACAAATATATTTTCCTTTCCTTGTTGTTATACCGATTATAGAAGCCTCAAAAGAAGATTGAGAAGGCTTAGAAAGACTATTATCAAAACTGTTTAGTTCAAATGCAGTCAACTTTCCAATTAGAGAATCAACAATGACTTTATCTTTAGAAATGGATCTAAGTTCTTGAATAGCAGAAACTCTGATAGAATATTGTGGTAAAAGAGTTTTAAGCATTTTACTAACAACAGTATCATCATCTATCTTACCTCCGACACTATTTATACCACCTACATCTTCCTTAATCCTTTGACCATATTGAGCTATGTTCTCACCATCAATAATTTTCATATCATTAAATTTTCCTCTCAAACTATCTTCCTTGGCTCTTTGTACATTTTCATCTTCTCCATAAATTAATTTTAATTTATCCCATACCTCCTTTCCAGTCTCTAATCCATGAACATCTATATATTCAAAGTTAGATACAAGTACTTAAAATTGCTTCAAGTGACTGAATGTTTTCTTATTGTTCTTTAAAGTTCATCCGGTGTCAAGGGACTGGTAATCAGAGCAACATTCTTGGTTACCACATGATTCCAATACTGTGAACCCATTCCTTTAATGTAGATCCTCATCCGATCACTCCATATCTAGTAGTTGTGCTTGGTAAACATGGGACACTCCTTCTTCATCATCTTTAAGAAGATCTTTCCCTCAAGCTATTAGGCTCTACATAGAGAGGACCAATTCATTGATACCAATTGTTAATCTTAGAGGATCCATTTAATACTAAGAGAGGGGGTGAATCAATATTAACAATAATTTAATATCAGAAAATTAAACTCATAAAACTTTCACCAAATCAAACATAGACCAACATTAGAGCCATTTACTAGTACCGGTATCTACTGGTAAACATCTGCTAAACTGATATATCAGTGCTACACATTAAATGTTCATTAACCATACATAAATTGAAAGTAAAGCATACCATCATATCAAAAACATTTACCATATGAACACCATGATTTTCATGTGGAAACCCAAATAGAGAAAAACCACGGTGGGAATTGGTACCCACAAATATTTTTCACTCTTTTAGAATGCACCCTATTAGGAACCAAGCCTAGTTAGAAGCTTACAATGATGTCTTGTTTGGAGTAGACCCTGTTAGGAGTCACTCAGTTAAAGGATTTACCTCAACCCTGTTAGGAGCTTTGATCTGTTAGGATCAACCTCGTAAGAGGATTTATAACTTTGATATTGAGTCACCCTATAAGGAGATTTTACAATGTGAGGCTTGTTAGGACCTACTCGGTTAAGGGATTTTAGTTGTTGTATTTGTTAGAAAACAACAGTGAATGATCTATGTATAGCACTCAATTGCTTGCTTGATTAGATCCAATTAAGTTCTAAGTCTGTAACACTTCTCACACACTTCTCAAAATCATTGACACAATAAACATCAACTGTACCAACATAAATAACGTTTGCAATTAGGTTGGCATCAAAACCCTAAGACTTACAACATAGATCATCACATATCTTTACAACTCATTACAGATCATCAAATGGATCATTACAATCAATTACAAATGAATATCAACCATTGAATGATCATAAGTCGTCACAACAAGTTGATCTGATACAAAGTCAAACCCTTAGCTCATTTCGCTAAGCACTTTACACATTCCCAAGAAATTCGCTCTCCAAATATGCCAAACCATCTTTCAAACACTTCACACAGTTTGTGCCTCATTATCATCAACACGTGAACTTGATGTAGATCACCGCCAAACCAAAAATCATTACCAGTCAAGAGAATTCTCTACCGGTCCTTAAACCCTTCTTAAACCTTGGCAAAAACTCAACAAAAATTATAAACATAACTTCCAGTTGTCACAATATGATGCGGTTCCGGTCAGATACATATTACAATGATAAAAGTGACATTAACAAATATAAAGCCTCAATCATCACCAATCACCAGATATAATCAGAATATTTCCTCATTACCGGTTAAGGATAAAGATTATATGCCATCAATGACAACACAAATAATTGATCAGAGTCATCCATCATGCAATCCCAATCTCTTCATCTCAAATAGACTTCTATCCTTTACCGGCGCAGTTATCCAACTTCAACTGCATCACCTGCATCTATATCAGTTATGCCAAATGCCAACAAAAGCCAGGATATAAATGAAAATAGAAAACAAATTCGATAACTTGTTTCCAATCAAACTAAAATACTCTATTATTTCCATATAATATTTAATGGGGACACACAATGTAATGATTAGTTGAGGAAACCCACAGTAAAATATGAAAGCCATGAAAACTTAATAAAAATCCTAAAACATGATGAAAACCGATTAACCTCAAAACAAAATTTAAAAAAAAAACCAAGATGCCAAAATGCAGATTAAAATAGCAACCAACAAGATAAACAAAACCCTAAAAAAATTAATCTAGAAGGGTCAATTAGTTGTGCTTCAACCAGGTTTGAGAATATTGTCCATTTTGTGGAGTGGAAGCAGAAGAATATAGATTTAAATAGAAAACAAATTTAATAACTTATTTCCTTATACACCATAATTGCACACAATTTAATACTTAGTTGGCATGATTATTAAAAAAACCATATTTAAATATGAAAACTAGTTAATTTGAAAGTGGAAATTACCTGTCCATCCCCGATGTATGATGACGTCCCTTTCGAATAGGCAAAGCAACTCGAATACAAAGGAAAATAGCAAGCAGATGAGAGGAATATAAAAACCCTTAGTAAACCATAAAATCTATAGATAGCAACCACACAATAGGAATATTAAAAAAACTCCCAGTAGAATATGAAAACCATGAAACCTTAAAACCTATAGATTAAAATAGCAACCAACAAGATAAACAAAACCCTAAAACATTTAATCTAGAAGCAACAATTAGTTGTACTTTGACAAGGTTTGAGAATGGTGTCTTCTTGCATCGTTATTTTTGATTCCGTATTTAGGAGGAATCAAAATTTGTTATTATTGATAAGGATTAAAATAAACTGCCACCGTGTGGGCTCAAATTGGCTCTTTAAGCCCGCCTGCTCGCCATCAATATATCAGCTCGTTTAACCTCTTGCAAATTTAATTTGGTATATATTCAAAACTTGTTTTCAGCCGGCTCGCTCATCATCAATGACTCAGCTCGTTTAACCTCTTGCAATATAGAATTTGGTAGATATTGGATTGAAATGCTGAGAAAAAAAAATATATACCTTATTTTAATCATCCACTAATAAATATCTAAATTATTCCCAACAAAAAAATTATATTGTGAATTTGAGATTCCTATGAGAATATGTTATCAACTCATGGCTTCTCATACTTTTAACTATCAATAATATTTAGCCTAAGTTGCATGTCTGAATTATTACCAAAAAAAAATTAAAGAGAGAAATCTTCTCTCAATCCAACACACATGTCGCCAAATGGACCTAAAAATCATTTCCCTCATGCATCTCATAATGAGGGCAACCCTTCAACTCAATTTTCTAGTGAACAATTGAAGAAACTTGACAATTAACTTAAATGCTTGTAATAATTTATGTCCTATCTTGTAACAATCTATGAGGATAGCACACTTGGATGGAGAGGTAGTTCCCTTGATTAAGAGTCTAACTGAGAAAATGATGGTGAATTTCTTTGATCATTTTCAATTACCACTGAAAGATGCTCCACTTGCTCAAGGGTTAGCTTCTCATTCTCCTCTTCATCAGAGAAATCTAGAACTATAAAACCATCCAAGCATTCTTCATTCTTATCTTTCCACACCCACCCCTCATCTTCGTTTACATCATCTCTTATAACTCTCTCAACCCATCCCTTAGCTGAAAAACCCATGACTCTCTTATTAAACACCAGGCCCCTCTTGATTTTAAATTCTCTTGCCTCGAAGCTCTTCTAATTCCAAATGGTAGGAATAGGAATCCTTGGCACCTCTCCTATCCCAGTTTTAACTACAAAGTATTATCTTGGATGCAAGATTGTGAGCTTGTCATCCACCTCTAGTATTTACTTAATCCAATTCTCCAAGAAACCTTCCTTTGAAAATACGGTGACACAACATTTTTGCATCAACTTTTCTTTCTCCCATGCAAAGAAATGTAGCCAAAAACATTGTCAGAATGTTTAAATTGACATGATATCTATGATCAATGAGGATGAACTCTGGGCCCAAATAACTTTAATTTCATACAAAATCGGCCTATGTGAGAAGATAATTACCTCACGTAAGAATTTTTGAGAAATATTGCCTAAGAAAGTCATCTATTTTTTATCGAACATAAGTCTAATTGAAGACTCCATAACAATAAAGATGATAAATAACAAAAATGCCAAGTATAGACCTTTGCTCAGGTGGAGAAATAAATGACATACTCTAGATAGGTTACTTGTATATGTCTCAAATTCATCCACCTTCTCAAGAAATCTACCACAACTTTATCATAAAAACCACCACTCCAATGTCCTTTCACAATCTATAGAAAATCTGTCATATCTAGTCATCTCATTATTACAAGACTTGATCCAAACACCACCACCAAATGGTGAGAAAGGATATTCTCCAACTACCCCGAATTAATGAAAAGGTGAAAGATGTTGAAAATCGTGAACTTTGATCATCTTAAAGCAATAGAATTTATGATCTATTTCTATTACTTAATAACTATTCACCTAAACTAAATCTCTTTCAAAGAATATAGGACCAAACATCCAAGTAAGGATCCAGATGGATATAAATAGATAAACTAACACTAACACTCCACTTCATTAATTCCTTCCGACCATATCCAACATAGGATATAGAAGACACCTGTATTTACGTCACACCAAGGTAAATGATATTTCCTCGGGAGACTTGCTGCCAAGTTCAAATTCACCTACTAATAGCTTACTATCTGTTGGTCATCTTCTCCCTAAAAGATTTGATGCATTTAGGTCATCTCACAATAATGGTTTCCACTTTCAACCATGAAGGAAAAACATGGATGGGGGAAAAAAAATTCCGAGGGTGTTCGTTCATACTATGGGTGTTCAACTAAACGACCTTTTGGGATTCAAACAAACCCCTTACTTCAATCATACATGTTAAATCACTGGGGTTCACTCGAACCACCTTTTTTTTAATATTTTATAGTGTTCTCTCTAACGGTCCCCTTCGAGCGAACCCCTTTTTAACCAGATTTTAACTGTTACAAAATGAACCTAAGGGGGTTCATTCGAGCCCATTTTCTAGGCATCTCTCCCATAATCTTTTCAAATTTCTACAAAAATTTGGCCTTCAAACCTCTAGTTCAAGGCTCAAATGGAAGAATCATGACAACCCAAAATATAGGATGGTATTCCTCGAAGAAAGCTTTCCAATGACTATAATTTTATCACGTATTGAGTTTACTGTGATCTTGTTTTTAAAATTTTACCAAACATAGGTTTTTCACCAAACATGAACTTCTCTATTCAACACATTGGAAAAAATAGTAAACTAATTGAAAAAAATTCTGAAAAATATCTATGCCCTAGGTATTGATGTCTTCTTTCTAAAAAAAAAAATAAAATTGAATTTCGATATATGTAGAACAAGTTATGTGTTCAAATATACACCTATGTCTAAATTATAATTAGTCAGAATTCAAAACTTAATAAAAAGAAAAATATTCAACATATCACTATCAAACCAACTCCATGCCCTGGATATTGAAGTTACAAACCAAAATTCGAAAGAATTGAGTTTTTATCATTTATAGATAAAAAGTTATGCATTTTGGGAGGCACATCACTCTTAAAAAATGTTGTTTGCTATAAAAAACTACTTTTCAAGGGAGATCGAAAAATCAATACAATTTTCTTCAAAAAAAAATTAAAAAATATATTTAGAATCTGCGGACAAGATGTTTTCAAATAACTAGTTTACATCATCTTCAAATTCTTAACTTTTTAAAAGTTATAGGTGTTAGAAAGTGAAGGTTATTTTAAAAATGTTCATCTAAGTGTCAAAGTTGGCCAAAAAGTGGGAACCAGTATTGTGAGTTCATACTTCTTTCAATCCGGCAACCATTCTAAATACTAGTGTGCCCACTTGCTTATTTCCCTTCTTAATAAATATGGCTAATTGTTTAGAGATGACACCTGCAGTCACATCACACGAGATATAATTCAACTACTTCTAAGCCTACTAGCTATTGGCCATCCTTTCCTTGAAAGCTCTTGAACATTTACCATCCATAATTAATACTTTTATCAATCCATCAACCTCTCTATTGGAAAAGATATTCTCTCCCTTACTTCCCTCTTAGTAAATGTGGTTAACTGTATACTCCTCAAACTGATTTAGCATAGCAAAAATAATATCTAACAAAGATTTCAATTTCCAATTGAAAATAGAACCTGTCATCACAACATTGACCACTAAGGATGAATCTTGTTCAATTTTCACTTTCTTGATATCCATTTCTCTGCATTAAAAAAACCCAAAGCTTTAAAGATTTGAATTTTTCTATGTTATTAGTATTCTCCTTCAGAGGATTAGACATCCATCCTATAGTTTCTCCATTTGAGTCTCTAATAATGCAACCTGCTCTTGATGGACCTAGATTTTCTCGAGAGGCCTCATCAAAATTGAGTTTATATTAACCTTCTTTTGGAGGTTTCCATTTAAACTTTAGTCTACTAAGGAATGATCCTTCTTCTTTAATTCCAATGTGAGGAGGAATCCTTATGCTTGGGAATGGAAATCTCATTTTGCCATCCCATTTAGTAAATTTTCCTTGAGAAGCTAGAACCATCCTGCTATTTACTATGGAAACCTGCCAACGACTTGACTGGTTATATTTTTATATTCTCTTTGTGATTCTTACATAAAATGCATGTTGAAGGACCCTCATAGTTGAACCTTCTAAAGTTTTCTACTGTAAGGATTCTTTTTTGAATTGCAATCCATGCGAAAACCCCTTCTTTGGGCACACATTGCCTACCCAACATTATTGGACATGGAAATTAGATCTTTCCATTTCTTGCAAATTAGCAATGATTTTATGTCCCTCTTTTACATTGTATTGCCCATGTTAATTTATCCCCCATCTCTAAAAGAGATGGAAATTAGATCTTTCCATTTCTTGCAAATTAGCAATGATTTAATATCACTCTTTTATATTGTATTGCCCATGTTAATTTATCCCCCCATCTCTAAAAGAGATCTCTCACTGCTTGATAACTTCTGATAAGAGAGAGACTTTTGCCAAAGGTAAAGAACGTTGGGTTAAATATTTCCATTTTCATCCCAAAGATGGATCACCAAAAGGAAATATTACATAATCTCTCACTTTATCTCCCTAATGATGCTTTAGAAATTTTTTAACATTTACTACTGAAATCAAACTATCTAATCTTGGATGACCTCCGTAGGAGTTTTCCCAAGACAAGCACGACACACCATTATAAAAATCCTAATAGATAAAGTCTGCTATCACTGTCTTGCATCTTAAAATAAAATCCCAGACCCTGAATCCTTTTGGAGGATTCTTTACCTTAACTATTTCTATCGAATCTGAATGATTCAAGTATTTGGATTGTAGAATTCTAACCCATTTTAAATTTGGTTCTTTTATCATCTTCCACACCATTTTGGCTCCAAGAGCAATGTTCTGCCAATTATGATTTCTCAACCTCACTCCCCCACATTCTTTCAGTTTGAGAAATTAGTCCCAAGAAATAAGGGCTATCTTATGTTTTTCCACCAATCCTTGCTAGAAGAACTTTCTCTTTTTCTGGAATCTGAATTAAGCATTTATTAACTCAAGTTGTCAGACAAAGATAAGAAAGAAAATAAATTGGAAGTGAAGAAATCACTAACCTACCCACCCATGAAATAAAAGAGAGCTTACATATGAAATGTCAGATTGTTTGCCATTTTTAGATCTAATTTACATGTGGAATGTCAGATTGCTTGCCATTTTTAAATCTAACTTACATGTGAAATGTCAGATTGCTTGCCATTTTTAAATCTAACTTACATGTGAAATGTCAGATATCCTTGCATGTAAAATGTCAGATTATTTGAGTGCCATTTTTAAATCTAACTTACATGTCTGAGCATCAAAAGATAAATTTATGGAGAGTTTTATCTTGGGAAGAAGTCTAACTAATTACGGTCTTGAAGGAATTCAGGCATTGCATGATTAGCACAAAAGCTTTATTTACAAAATAAGCTGTCTGCTCATAATGTTCTGAATATATAGTAAATGGCTATGAGATTCACCTTTAAATGTTTAAATCTGATATTATCAAAGTTCTTAGAACATTATGGGCACTAAAGAGCATAGCCTATTCTTCTAAGAAAGAGAAAATAGTAACATAACCTGTATTTCTTCAATCAAGGGAAGATAGGTAGCAGATCGAATGAGCTCATTACTTACATGCTTTGTTTATATCAAAAGTAAATTTCTATGGTTTACAAATTGTTTGATCTTAAGAATACACTCTTATTGAATGCACCAGTTCAGGTATTTTTTTATTATACTCATTAAAAATGTGTCACAGTACACCCTGAATTATTGCTTCCACCGCTTCAGCTATTCTTTATTATACTCTATATAAAAAAAGTGTCAGCAATACCTTCTCCTAGAGGATCCTCACAGAAAACTTTATTGCCCTCAGACATATATCATAAGAAAAAAAATGAAAATCGAATAGACAAATGGATTTGAACTGAGCTCATAATAAAAAGAATTCTCTCATGCAAAGCAATAACTCCTAAAATTAACACGATAGAATCATTTGCCAATATGAGAAGCCCTCTCATTCTCTACAGGCATTAACAAGAAGAATAATAACCATTTACCGGCATTAAAAGACCTTTCATTTTTGTCTCTTCAAAAATTAACGTGAAGAATAAGGAGACAAATGAGAGGGTTTCTAATTACTCTCTTTCCCATTCAAATCGAATGTTAGACAAAGTTAAAATTTCAAAAAACATTCCAGACAACTGTACACCAAGATTTCAATATAAAACTTGTACATATCCACAAATGAAAACATGGAAAAAAATTCAAATTAATTCTAAATATTATTGCTTTTAAACATATCCAACTTTAATCCCCAGATTTCCTAACAGTTTTCCGAACTACGTAAGACAAAAACACAATTAGAATCAGTCAACACATACAGCCCAATCATCAATCTGAACAGCTTATAAAACGAAACGCATTGAGAATGATCAGTTGTGATTTTCATTATAATTGATTTTCTGAAGATCAAATCTATTAACGGAGTTACGGAACTTAGATGTTAACCGAAACATGTGAGAGTTTTAATACATCGAAAGTGCTGAAACCCTATAACAAAAATGAAGACCAAAGCACTGAAGGAGAGCTTTTGTATTTCAGCGGAATACAAAGGTTTTAGCAGGTGAAAAAAAGCAAACAGTATGAGAGAAGAAAAGAAGGCAAGAATCCACCAAATCTGAATGAGTTGGGAAACGTAGCCTACATATGAAGTCTAATCCCAATATCAAGCATTCAAGTTTCCAACGTTTAATGACAGAAGCCTCCTCCTCTCTCTCATTCTCCTTGGCTGCACTACGAATTCATAGCATCAAATAATAATTGAATTCAAACGGCATAAAAAAGTTTAAACTCAATTTCAATCATGATAGGCACAAAATTTTCTAGATGAAGAAAATTTTTTGAAAGGAATTTTTTTTCGTAAATGCTAAAACCCTCACGAATCAACTTATCAAGCTCATTTACTCATGCTTGTAAAACCAAGGCTCGGATCCGTCTAAGGCAAAGCAGGTTGGAAAAACAAGATCTGGGTCAAAAGTGAAACTAACAAAATCAATCACACAAATCTTATCTTAATTTATCCTAAAACAATCCAACAACTGACGCGAAAAAAGAACAGATGAAGAGACGCGAAGCCTTTACCTGACGGGAAAACAGGAAAATAGGTTTTCCCCTCAAGTTGAACAGAGTATATTTCCTTTGGAGGCTAATCTGTAGGTTCACGGAGCAAATCTACATCAGTTATCAAAATAGAGGTGTAGCTAAGACACTCCCTCCTTTTTAACTCTCTCTTACACTCTTTGCTCTTCTTTACCAGCTGTATTTCACTGGAATACAAAAGCTTCTCTGATTCAGTTACTTTCGGAATAAGTTCCTTTGGTAAAGAAGAGCGAAGAGTGTGAGAGAGGAAAAGAAGGCTAATTTTTAGGTTCAAGGAGCAGACCTACATCAATTAACAGAACAGAGGCACAGGCAAGGAGAATAAGAAGAATAAGAGGAGGAGGAGAATGTTTGGCATGGAAACTTGCGTGCGTGATATTGGGATTAGACGCCATGTTGCAAGGTGCACTTCACGTATTCTTTTCTCTCGGTGAAAACAGAAACAAGTGTCAGGTTTGGTAGATTCCATCCACACTCTCTGCCTTTTCTTCTCTCTCACGTTCTTTGCTCTTCTTTATCATTTAAGCATGAAACACATCTAACCACTATCACACAAGTGGTGTGATTTCCTGTGTTTAATATGACTTTGGTTTTATACATGTTTTGTTTTATATTGTATTTTAAAATTTAGAAGTAAATTTTTTTTTGGTATGTAGATTTCATTAGAGTTTGAATTTTGATCACAAGAATCACTCTTTTATTCTCAACACATTGTTGTTATCATTAATCTTTTTATTTCCAATCATAAATATTTAAATTAATTTGATTTATTAATCAATTATAGTTGTATTACACATGAAATTTCCACATATTATAAAATCAAATACCAAGCTATCATCCAAGAGATCATGATCCCAATTTTTTTTGTAAGTCATTTGACTGCAATTTATTAAAACACTTGGACCCTACTTGAATTCCTCCCCTTTTTCTCAAACGGGGCATGCGAGTGAAAAAATGTTATAGGACTTTCTTCTCATAAAAGAATGCAAATGAATTCCTCCCCTTTTTCTCAAACGGGGCATGCGAGTGAACAAAAATGAATTCCTCCCCTTTTTCTCAAAGGGGACATGCGAGTGAAAAAAATGTTATAGGACTTTCTTCTCATAAAAGAATGCAAATAAATAGATAAATATTTATGTAATAAGAGACATCTTGGTGATTTGCATTTGTTTTGGTGATGCAGGAAGAAAGGTTAGGTAGACTAAGAGTAGACAGTCTAAGATGAAGATTGATAGATTGATAGACTGATATCCTCGTCCTCAAAGAATATTGAAGATAAATACTGATATCAAATGCTTTTTTTTTTTTGGATTCCTTCAAATGCTTATTTTTTTTTTGATTCCTCCAAAAAAAAATTATGACAATTTCAATAACAATGACAATGATATACTGCATTCTGATTTTAATGTCAAAATAGAATGATACACATTGATAGGTCTGACAACCCAGATTGATCTGAAGAACATTACAAAACATTACAAGTCATATTATTATTTATAAAGGTGAGGATGTGGATTCACTTGACCTTACTGGGCATGAAAGGTTGAGCTGGTGTACGTCGACCATGGAGGCATTCTTCCATTTTTATTCTGTTACCATTCATATAACTTGGAAACATTGAATTAGACATAGGAAATAGCATTCCATACATGAATCCTGATACATACAAATTAAACATGCTTTAAATATAAGGTAGGACATACTAGATATGTTATATGGTACTTTATGTTTGGTCTGATAAATGAGGTTAATAAAGGACATAAACAACCGTCCACCAAATCATGAATATTTCAGTCATTCTGAGTTGCCATTTGAAATGAATAGCATTAACGATCCACCAGGCCAAAATATTCAGAATATGTTCTAGCGGTAATTTCTAATCGTCAAAATAACATATAACGACACTTAATAAAACTTGCAACACAAAATGGTTATTAAGAATTCGTTCATGCATCGGGGAATTCGGCACAAAATATTTAGCACGCACTTGTGCACGTCTGTGTGCTCAGTTTGTTGTTATGAAAAATTGGAAGCCCAGAGTTAGACGTCAGCTTGGCCCACTTAAGGCACCTACCGTTTTGATCATTATATGAAATATGCACAATGGATGACAGATTTGTCTTATCATTCTTCGATCTAACTTGATATCTGAGAATCAAAGTATTTACGAGATCAGATTTCGGAAAGTAGTGAAATTTTGTCCATGGTTTTTGCCTTGTCATATTATTAATGTTATTACCCTTCAAAGTTTATATAACATAGAAATCTTCAGATTTAATTTTATAATCAAAACAAAAGAGAGCTTACATGTGAAATGTCATATTTTCCTGCCACTTTCAGATCTAACTTGCATGTGAAATGTCCCATTTGCTTGCCATTTTTAGATCTAACTTGCATTTCTGAGCATTAAATTATTTTGTGAGATCAGATTTTGCTGCATTTCTGAGCATTAAAGTATTTTGTGAAATCAGATTTTGTAAAGTAGTGAAATTTTGTTCATCTTTGTTGCCCTGTCAAACTCCGAATGTACTACCATTTTGATAGCTTACATGTGAAATGTTAGATTATTTGCCATTTTTTAGATCTAACTTACATGCGAAATGTCAGATTGCTTGCCATTTTTAAATCTAACTTACATGTGAAATGTTCATATTTGCTTGCCATTTTTAAATCTAACTTACATGTCTGAGCATCAAAAGATAAATTTATCAAGAGTTTTATCTTGGGAAGAAGTCTCATTCAGACATTTCATGATTAGCACAAAAGCTTTATTTACAAAATAAGTTGTCTGCTCATAATGTTGTGGATATATAGTCAATGGCCATGAGATTCACCATTAAATGTTTAAATCTGATATTACAGCAAAGTTTTTATGGGCACTAGCATAGCTTATTCTTCTAAGAAAGAGAAAATAGGTAACATAACCTGTATTTCTTTGATCAAGGGAAGATAGGTAGCAGATCAAATGAGTTCACTGCTTACATGCTTATATGGAAAGAAGCAATAAAAATAATAAGTTAGTTATATCAATTATAAATTTCTATGCAAATTGATCGTAGGTTTATAAAATGTTTCTTATGATTGAGAATACACCCTTATTGAATACACTGCTTGTCACAATACATCTGGAATCGATCCCAAAAAAATACACTCTGTATTTATTTTATCCCTTATCATAATATCTTTTACCAAAACTAAAATGAATACACAATTCCAATAAATATTCCACACAACTGTACACCATGATTTCAATATTAAACTTATACATATCCACAAATCAAACACATGGAAAAGATTCAGATTAAACGTAAATATTGTTCCTTTAAACATATCCAACTTTAATCCCCAGATTTCTTAACAGTTTTCTGAACTTCATACAACAAAAACATAATTAGAATCAGTCAACACATACAGCCCAAACATCAAACTGAACATCTTATAAAACCAAACGCATTGAGATTGATCAGTTGTGATTTTTATAATAAATGATATTCGGAAAACTACATCTATTAACAGTTACGGAACTTAGATGTTACCGGAAACATGTGAGAGTATTAACAGACCGAAAGTGTACAAACCCTATAACAGGGCTTTTGTATATCAGTGGATGAAGACCAAAGCACTGAAGCAGGGCTTTTGTATATCAGTGGAATACAAACGTTTTAGCAGGTGAAGAACAGCGAAGGATGAGAGAGAGAAAAAGAAGGCAGGAATCCACCAAATCTGAATGACAGGAGCCTCATCCTGTCTCTCATTCTCCTTGGCTACATCGCCAATTCATACCATCAAATAATAATTGAATTCGAATGGCATAAAAAAAGGTTAAACGAAACTTCACTCACAAAACTCTCTGAATGAACAAAATTTCTGAAAGGAAAACAATTTCTAAATGCTAAAACCCTAACGAATCAACTTATCAAGCTCATTTCTAGTGTTTGTAGAACTAAGGCTCAGATCCATCTAGAGACAGATCTGGGCAAAAAGAGAAGCTAACACAAGCAATCTTATCTTGATTTACCCGAAAACAATCCAACAACTGATGCGAAGATAGAACAAATAAAGAGACGCGAAGCCTTTACCTGACGCGAAAACAGGAAGATAGGTTTTCCCCTCAAGTTGAACAGAGTATTTTTCCTTTGGAGGCTGATCTGTAGGTTCAAGGAGCAGATCTACATCACTTATCAGAACAGAGGTGTAGGTAAAACACTCCCTGCTTCTTTTTATTCTGTCACACTCTTTGCTCTTCTTTACCATCTGTATTTCACTGGAATACAAAAGCTTCTCCGCGTCAGGTACAATGGTCTTTTCACTTTCGGAATATGTTCCTTTGGTAAAGAAGAGCGAAGAGTGTGAGAGAGGAAAAGAAGGCTAATCTGTAGGTTCATGCAGCAGATCTACATTAGTTAACAGATTTTCAGGCAGGAAGATTAAGAGGAGGAAGAGACGTCTGCCATGAGATGCAGGAAACTTGCATGCGTGATATTGGGATTAGACGCCATGTTGCAAGGTGCGCTTCTCAACTTATTCCTTTCTCGCTGTGAAAACAGAAGCACGTGTCAGGTTTGGCGGATTCCGTCCACGCTCTCAGCCTTTTTTCTCTCTCTCACGTTCTTGGCTCTTCTTTACTATTTAAGCATGAAACACAACTAAACCACTATCACACAAGTGGTGTGATTGCTTGTGTTTAATATACGTTTGGTTTTATACATGTTTTGTTTTCTATTCTATTTTTAAAAAATTTAGAAGTAAATCTTTTTTATTGGAGTTATGAATTGGTATTTAAGATTTTTTTTTTGAACAATAACATTTCATTAGAGTTTGAATGAGTTTGAATCTTGATCACAAGAATCATTGTTTTTATTTCCAATCAAAAATATTTAAATTAATTTAATTTATCAATCAATTATAATTGCGTTACAAAAATGAAATTTTCGCATATCATAAAATCAGCTTACCAAACTATCATCCAAGAGATCAAGATCCCAACTTTTTGTAAGTCATTGGACTGCAAATAATAAAAACACTTGGACCCTCCTTGGGGCATGAGCATTAAGTCATCCAAGTGAAAAGATGTTGTAGGACTTTATTCTCATAAAAGAAGGCAAATAAATAGATAAATATTTATGTAATAAGAGACATGTTGGTGATGTAGGTATTCTTCAAAGGTTGCATTTGTTTTTGTCGTGTGGGAAGAAAGTAGGTTAGGTAGACCAAGGGTAGCTAGTCTAAGACGAAGATTGATAGGGTAGGCTAACGGATCCCTCATCTTCAAGGAGTTCTGAAGATAAATACTGACGACCCCCCTAAGGGAATCCTAGTCATGCAAGTATAGGTGGTATTGGTAGAGATACCTATGGTGATGTTCAGTTTCTCTTTTCTATTTATAGAGGGTTTCCTACAAATAGTTTCATGGAAGCCCTTGCCATCTTATATGCACTAGAGAGAGGTTGTGCTCTTTGTTGGAAACAGATTATTTGTGAATCCGATTCACAAGTGGTAGTGTTGATAACTAGGAGTTGGATGGTGTTAATTGGCATTTAGTTGTGGTTATTCAACAGATTCTATGGTTAAGTGGGTCTTTAGACTTTGTTACTTTTTTGTCACATTCCTAGAAAAAGGAATAGAGTAGTTGATTGCTAGTGAAATGTGCATATGATAGATTGTATGGTTGAAATATTGTCAAATGGGGACATTTGTGGACATTTGTAGGTGGATTTATCTTATTTTCTAGAGCAATTAGTTGGGGATGATAGGAATAGTTAATTCTTTGTTCTCTAATGGCTTATAGGTCATTCTTGATTTGTATTGTTCATTTGTGATTAATTTAATGTAATAATTTTTAAAGAAGGGTGTGATAGTTGGAACCACCCTTTTGTGTTGTATAAAGCCCATGAAAACTATTATGTAAGGGCATGGGATAGGAGAAAAAAAGGAATTATATTTTAGAGAGATTTGAGTGTGCACTTGGGACCATCCTAGCCAAGGCTTAGGTAGTGCCACTTCTATTGAGCATTGCTCCTAATGGAATCATCACTTGTGTAGAGTAGTGTACAAATAGAAGAGGTTGAACTAGGGATCCGCTCAAGGCAATCTATAAAATACGCATTACTAATTGAGTAATTTATTGTGAAGTTTATTTATATATTTGTGACGCTTGTTCACTAATTATTTTCTTCAATTAAATGAATGAAATCAATGTACTTTTTATTTCCGGCATTTTAATTTGAAGTAATATATTGCATTGCAACATTTAATTTTGGGAACAATTTAGTATAAGAGCCACCTTAAGATCAAAACATTTAATTTTATTTATTTATTTTTTCTATGATAAACTTAAAAAAATAAAATTATTGTTATTCTTTCTCTTAAAGTTTATATTTTAATAATTAAAACTAATTTCATCATCAATTTATCAATCTACTTATTTATTTTTTTTAATATTATTTTTCCATTTAGACTGTGGACATATTTTTTTACAATTGATATTAATACTAATAATATTGAGTAATTAATATTGAGTTCATACTGTGGTAAAAGAAAAATTGACATAATTATTTTGTGGAAAGAAAGCAAATGATGTCGTGCCCAGTTACCTCTCTGATGGCATTTTCTGAAACTAGTGAGATTTTCTGAATCGTGCTTACCAGACTGGGCAGCCATGACAGTAGGAAATATAACTAATGGTGTAAAGCAAAAGTAGAAATATCTCTCTATAAATGAGATTAATAAATATACCTTCAACATTGAAAGAAAGGAAATATACAACCGTCCACCAAATCATGAATATTTCAGTCATTCTGAGTTGACATTTGAAATGAATAGCATTAACGATCGACCAGGCCAAAATATTCAGAAGATGTTCTGATGGTGATTAGAGTTGATTTCTAATCGTCAAAATACCATATGACGACACAGAATAAAACTTGCAACACACTATGGTTATTAAAAATGTGTTCATGAATCAGGGAATTGGGCACAAAATATTTAGCACGTATTTGTATTTGTATTTGTGCTTGTAATTGTGTTTCTTGGGCACAAAATATGTATAGAAGGGATAATGACAGTTTGTGTTCTAAATATTAAGTTGAAAGGTTTCTTAGAATGGCAGCAAAAGTATTGGTTAATATTTATCTTTTTGAATAAATTTTATTTGAATCGAGTTGGTAATATAGTAGAAAATAGTGGTGTTATGAATTCACAATAATTGATGAATTTGAGAGGCCATAAAATGAAAAATCACATTCACCTGTTCGATCTTATGTTCACACTTAAATTTTGAGACGTTACAAATAAGCGATGGTGGTGTTATAATTTCCTGATATACATGACTTACCTCTAAACCAACCATACGACAGCCAAGACATTCAACTACATTCAGTAGAAATAAAAAAATCCATACACTGAATTATAAAAAATAGAGTATCTTGTTCCCTTTAGAAACTAAATAACAAAAACACTTTTTTATTGCAGCTTATTTCGTAGAAAAAAGAAAAGTTTACTTTCTAA
The DNA here is from genome assembly GCF_030272615.1 of Cryptomeria japonica. Lineage (NCBI taxonomy): Eukaryota > Viridiplantae > Streptophyta > Pinopsida > Cupressales > Cupressaceae > Cryptomeria > Cryptomeria japonica. The sequence continues at coordinate 250,456,177 of NC_081415.1, forward strand.
AATCATTAACTAGAGCTACAACCAAAAAGAAAACTATACCACAAACTTGCAAACTAAACATAGGCTGACTAAATTCTATGCATGTAGATGACATGCTATTTTCTAATGCATACAACTAAAGCTAGATTTAAGCAAACTACAACTACAATCTAAAAAGATAACTGAAGATAATTTTCATGCTTACCAGACTAGACTAATGGTAGGAAATATAACTAATTGTGTAAAGAAAGAGTAGAAATATCTCTATAGAGAGAACAAGTTGTTTGTGCAATCTTCAGTGAAGATGATTGTGATGAAGATAAGGGTCTTGTTATTAGTAGTGTTGATGCCTTGCATGCGATGTTCATCTACATGTCATGCAGATGAAAGGAATTTCCTTTTAGATTTGAAAGAGGATCTCAACTTAATGTAATGTGAAGGGTTGCGTCTGAATACAGAATACAAAATGAGCTTCACTTGCTCTGCTGCAAGAATAAAGGGTGTTCAGTGCTACCATCATACAAGCCTTATTTAAGGACAACATATATATTTGTTCTTTGTGTATGTGATTCCTTTTTAAACAAAATGTAATTAATAAAATTGGGAGGAATACAAGACAAAAAGTTTTTTGATGTACAGGAGAATGACAGGAATAATGGCGAGGAGCTCTCAATGTCCACCCCAGTCGCGATTCCCCTATGTTCATGGTTTTCATTCAAATGTCGGGTCTATATTTTTTCCTTCTGATCGAAACAAACTGAAAAATTCTAGTCGGTTCCTTGGAGAAGATATCTTTGGCCCTGAAAAACAACCATCCTCAAAACTATTTCTTCAAACCTTAGATAAGCCTGAAGATCCCCTCAAAAGGTCAAAGGAGCATGAATGATTTCTCTTCTTGGGAAAAAAGGGTGGCTACTGTGGCAAACAAAATTCCCGTTTAGACCCGAGACAATTCCTAGTATAACAGATTTCCAATGGAGCAAACAGGGGCCTCCCCTTAGGGGTGAAGGATTCTTACAGTATTCAATGAGCAAATGCGAAAGACTCTTACACTGTTCACCAACCTAATGCTTTGGCAAAACCGGGCTCCTCTAGCCTCACTGGAGCAAAAGGCCTCAATAATAACTTCCAGAACACTTCCTATAGAAAACAAGTCCTGGAAAGCTTTATAAAGAATGGAAAAAATGTGGGTTGGAAAGGCCTTCCGTCTTTGAAAGCCATAGAACCTGGTTCAAAACCAGCGAATGCGGATTCGAAGAGGAAAGGTCCTGGTAGTAAACTTTTTGTTTTGCCAATGAATGCAATGAATGCAATGAATCCTAAGATTGGACACTTAAAAGAAAATGCTCTCTTTGCTAAATGGTGTGGTATAGGGGATGAGAGCCAAGAAATCATGGATTGGTGGCTTCTCTCCTTCTCTCGTATGATTTTTATTTGTCCTTTGCAAAATAATTATTTCCTCATAGAATGCATAGATTCTACTCTGAAGAAAGTAGTATCCATGGTAGCTCTTTATTTTATCATGGTTCAACCTTTCATTTCATTGAATGGAAGCCCGGTTTTGACCCTATTAATCATAGGATTAAAAATTCCTCGGTTTGGCTTAGTCTAGTAGGACTCCCTTCTAAATTCTGGTGTGCGGAGGCTCTTTTGAAGATTGGAGATGCCCTTGGTTATTTGGAGGCATAGAAGAGGATTTCTTGAATGGGAAAAAAGGGGATGTTGCCAATGCATATGTTGAAATAGACCTTGATCTAGGTTTGTATGGATAACTAGAAATAGTCTCTAAGGTTGGTAGATGGAAGCAAAAAGTCAAAAGGCTATCTAACGGAGTTCCTGGTAAATGTATCCTTAGAAATCAGATAGTCTATGGGAACTCTAAGAAAGGTTCAAGGGGCTCGGTTCCTCAACTAGTGGAGCATCTTTACAACACTGCCTCACATAGTAATCTTCAACAGGCTCCCTTTTCAAAAACCCAAGATCAGCATGAGAAAACAGTTTCAGATGGTTCTCCCCATCAAGAGCCTAAATTGGGGAAAACTAGAATGCAAATTGGACAAGATCTTTTGACCCCTTCTGATGAACATGCGCACTCGGCTAAATCACATCTCATTCCTGCTCCAAGGTTAAAGTTGAATGGAAAAAAAGTCTTCAGGACACATTATGGCCCAAGCAAGAAACCCATCTTAAATCGGGGTGTGTTTAATGTCTTCATTCCCAAACCTAGAAAAGCTTCAAAAAAAAGGAACCGAGTTAGAAAGGAGCAAGCTGGGGGGAACTCTTCTCTTGCAATTTCATATAAGGGAAAATATATTTCATTATCCAATCTTCTTTCAGAGGCAGAGATCCTTAAGGAAGATATTATCCAAGAGTTGAATGCTGCTAAAGATACTTCTCTCCAAGGAATGGATGTTCTTAAGGCACCTTCCAAATCAATCTCTCAGATATCCCAGAGCAAGGATTCTGAAGTTCCCCATGTCTCCCCCCTCAAAGATTCTACTTCGAATCATTATTTATTTAACCTCTCTTTGGAATCTCCAGTTCCTTTCATGGATTCCCCTAATTTGCAGGCTCCCTTTTTTGATATGAACCTAGATTCCAATACCCAAAACCTTCTTGAAGACTACTTAGATGAAGAAGGTGATCCAGAGTAGGTCATGGAGACTCCTCTTGTAGGCCTGTATTCCAAAAGTAAAGAAAGGAGGAAGTTGGGTCTCAAGCAATTGATTGATGGTAAAGTAGCACCTAAGTTTGGTCTTCTTTTGCCTAAGAGAGGTAGGAAGTCCATTAATGAGCAATTATCTTGGGATGGTGAAAATGAGGGCCAAGACAAAATTACCGATCCTTGGAAAGTAGGGAAGGGATCCCCCCTTCCTGAACAAAAATGAAAATACTATCATGGAATATTAGGGGCCTAGACGCTCCTAACAAGTGGTGCTTAGTAAAAAAAAGAATTCTTCTGATCAACAAAAAAATCATAATTCTTCAGGAAACACAAGTAGACTACCAACAAGTGGAATCCTTTGGTGTAGGGTTTGGACATCAATATTTTCCTAGCAAGCAAGTGGCAATGTCTGCAGACGGTGCGTTCGGGGGACTGCAAATAGTTTGGAAACCATCCAGTGTCCATATTGAGGGAGTAGCTTCCAATAGTTTATTGGTTTCTTGTGAAGGCTTTGCACCTTAAACAAATGTTTCCTTTCTACTGCTTAATGTTTATGGGCCACCATCTCCTGTTTTCATATGTGCTCTTTGGTTGGACCTTGATAGAGTGATTTCCCCATTTTAGGACCAATATCTTCTCATTGGAGGGGATTTCAATCCCATTAGAAGCTTCAAGGATAAAATAGGTGGCATCACTAGAATTAATAGATCCCAACAGGACTTTAATGATTGGATTTACATAATGGATTCTTTGAGATAGAATCAGGTGACAGTGCCTTGGAATAATCAGAGGCAAGGTTTTAGCAACATAGTAGAGAAAATTGATAGATTTTTTTGGTTGGGTGATTTCTCTTCCTTCCCTTCACAATGGAGTGCTCTATCCTTCCCTGTTCTAGCTCTGATCATTTTTCACTCATTCTTTCCCTACATGGTGTCTCAAATTTCTCAAAACCGCCTTTTAGATTTGAAAACATGTGGATGAAGGATGCTGGCTTCCTATAATTGATGGCCAATGGTGGAAAGAAGTAAGCTCTGAGAGTTCTAGGCTCTTTTGTTTTGTGTCGAACCTAAAATATGTCAAAAACAATTGTTAAATTGGAATGCTTCACAATTTAAGAATATCTTCGCTGTCAAAAAGAATCTAGAAACCCAAATTGAAGATTTGAATGAAAAGGTCATTAAAGAGAGAATGACGCAAAATCTATTTCTAGAGTAAAAGCATTTGTTGGCGGAGTATGAGGATATTCTATCAAAAGAAGAAATTTTCTAGAAGCAAAAATCTAGAGAAGGTTGGCTTCAAGCTAGAGACAGGAACACAAAATATTTCCATAATGTCACGAGGATCCAAAGAAACATAAACAAAATTACTAGGTTGGAGATCCAAGGTAACTGCACTATTGATGATCCTGTGGCCATAAGAAATGAAATTGTCATCTTTTTCTCTAAATTGCTTAACAATGAAGAAAGTTCTTATCTAAATGAGCAAAGGAAGTTGTTTTCTTTGATTCCAAAAGTGATCTCAGATGATCAAAACAAAAATCTAAATGAAAGCTTATCACTTGACGAAGTATCAGTCACAACTAAACCAACTTCCCTCTGACAAAGCCCCAGGACCAGATGGCTTCCAGACTAGTTTCTTTAAGAAGTGTTGGGAGATTCTTGGGAATGATCTAGAGGAGGCATTGGAATTTGCTAGAAGATAAAGCAATCTTCTAAAGGAAATTAATAATACTTTCATAGCTCTTATCCCGAAGAAGGAATAAGCTACTCGATTAGAGGATTTTAGACCAATTTCTCTCTGCAACACTATCTACAAAATCCTTTCAAAGGTGATGACGAATAAGCTGAAACCTCTTATGGATAAAATCATTTCAGAAGAGCAAACTAAATTTGTCCCAAGGCATTCGATTTTAGATGGGTTTATTGTGGCACAGGAGGCAATCCATACTCTTCAAAGTATGAAAAGACTAGGGATGATAGTGAATTAGACATATCTAAATCCTATACTAATGTGGATTAGCACTTTCTATGCAAAATCATGCAAGCTTTTGGTTTCAACAAGCAATGGATTAATTGGGTCTTTGACTGCATATCCACACCTAGATTCTCTATTTGGTTTAATGGTAAATCAAAGGGCTTATTTTCATCCTCTAAGGGCATACGTCAAGGTGAGCCAATCTCCCTTTTTCTTTTTATCATAATGGCATAAGCCCTGGGAAGAGCTATAAAATCTAAGAACTCTAGTAAGGAATTGGAAGGAATTAAGATTACTACAAACTTTGTTGCCACACACCAGTAGTTTGTTGATGACAACCTTTTGCTCAGATCAGCAAAGCCCAAGGAAGCACCCCAATTTCAGGAGCTTTTGGTTTCTTATGACAAGGCTTCAGGTTAGGTGATCAATAAGGAAAATATAGAAATCTATTTTTTCTCCTCATTAGTGCCCATGAAAAATAGGATCCTAAGAATCTTTAACTGTAAAAAGGGTACTTTTCCTTGAATTTATTTGGGAATCCCCATAGATAGGGGTTTGAGGTATTCATATTTGTGGATCCTTTGAAGATAAAAATGGATCAGAAAGTCAATTCATGGAAAGGGAAGTGGCTTTCCTGGGTGGGTAGATTGATTATGCTTCAAGCAGTTATCTTAGCTCTCTCTATTTATCTCATGTCTTTTTTAGCTCTTTTGGTAGGTATGAACTCCTTTATTTTTCAAAAAATGAGGAACTTTTTCTAGTAGAAGATGGAAGAAAAGCACAAAATTTCCCTAATTGCCTAGGAAATAATTTGCAAACCCAAATCCTCAAGAGGTTTGGGAGTTTGCAACCTTCAGATTCAAAATAAGGCTCTGGGAGCTAAATTAGTTTGAAAAATTCTTATGGATCCCAAAGCAAGATGGGTAAGAATGATGCATACCAAATATGTAGCAGCAGAGGAAGCAATCAATATTTTGTGGACCACTATAACCATCTTAAAGGATCTTGAATCTGGAATTTTATTCTCAAATGCAGGAATCTCATAGCAGACTTTGTCTCTTGGGATGTCCATGATGGCTCTTCATGTCTCTTTTGGGAAGACTCATGGAGAAGGTTTCTGAGTATGGATAGCCTAATTTCTATTCCAACAACTATGCAATGGCTAAGACATCATTTGGGGATTTATATTAGGGATTATGTTGTATTTTCTTTCCTTGGCTGGAGTTGGAATAAATTGGAGTGCCTCCCTCCCCCCCCCCCCCCCACAATGAATTAAACCAATTTTTTTGCAATAATTAAGGGCAAATATTTGGTCTTCAGAGAGGGGGTAGATGCCCTAATTTGGACCCCATCCAAGTTAGGCTAATATAGTGCTAAGGAAGGATACTTGATGTTCTTGAAAATAAAGGGGCCTCAGATAATCTGGGAATGCCCCAAGAGCTCTTTTGGAATAGCAAAATTATTCCCAAGGCTAGCATCTTTGCATGGTTGGCAGCTAAAAAGAATTCTTACAATGGAGAGATTCAGGAAGATGGGATTTGAGGGTCCATTCAGATGCATTCTTTGTAAATCCCATGAGGAAACCATAGATCATCTTCTCTTAAATTTCCCTTTCTTAGCAAAATGCTAGAGGTGGCTATGTGCAAAACTCGGTTGGTTAACAACCCTCCCAAATGACATTGTTTTTCTTTTCCAAAGTCGACCAATCAGACCAAAACATGGAGTCTTGGTTTCCCTATGGTAAATAACTCCCTCTTGCCTTGTTTGGGAGATCTGGAAAGAGCGTAATAGGAAACTTTTTTATGGCAAAGCTAGAAATCTGGAGTTAGTCATATTTTCCTTGGAAGCTACTTTTGTAGAGAATATAAATAGAAGACTATCTCTCTCTCCAAATTTGAATAAAGCCTTCACAACTTGGGATGGTATAATTAGGTTAAGATGGAATGGCAAAAAAAATCCCTCTTTTCTAGGGAAGAAGAGCAGTGATAGAGGTAGTGCAGTTTGGACCTTGTCCCAGATCAGCTGGCTAAAACTGAAGTTTGATGGGGCATCAAAAGGTAACTCAAGTGCTTCTGGAGTTGGTTGTATGGTAAGAGACCATAGAGGAATAGTCAAAGGCAATATGGCAATGCCCACCTCTTTGGATACAAATAACATTGTAGAATTCAAGGCCCTTTTACTAGGCCTTGCAGTGTGCTCCAAAAGAGGTATAAAGAACTTAACAATTGAAGGGGATTAGGAATCGCTGTATCAATGCAATCAAAACCATAAATTCCCCTAGTTGGAGGCTACAAGCATTGTTGGATAAAATATTAGTGATCCTATCCATGTATGGAAACTTCTCATGTAAGCACATCTAGATAGAGAAGCAAACACGAAAGCGGATGCTCTTTCCAAGATTGCATCTGATGGAACTAGTCTAAGTTGGTGGATAGATGAATTCGGTAATTAATTGATCCATTGATAAAAAAAAGCGATGCTCACAAACGACTATAGAATAAAATATAATCTCCAATTGTCTTTTGACTAGATCCCGAGGTCTTCCTTTGTTTGATTCTTTCATTTTGTTTGAATTTGAATGTAGTAACCCATTAAGTTTTCTAATGGCGTTTATTCTTTTTTGAATCAAATATTTTTCCCGCCAAAGAAAGGATTGCATTGGAGTTTCTTAGTTGGAAGCTACGGTACCTTTTATCTTATTCATCGCCTACTTAGTTATGACTTTAGCGGATCTCAAAGGAGTTGCTGAGCTAGAAGCTTTGACGTACCTTTGCATAGTCATGGCCTACTCAGACATTACTTTTGCTAGAAGATGGAGAAGCACTTGAGATTTGATGTATGACATTTAAAATATTAGCGATCAATTATTTGACATTATTAATGAACCAAAATAGGCGTGTCTAAGGATGGATTGATGAGGTCATCAAAACCTTTCAAAAATTCCTGGAAAGGAGTAAAGGACTTCGCCATCAGTATGTGGAGTGTTGCGCTGTCCTATGGGCATTTCTCCAAGGACCGATTAATTAATTTTCATATTTTGGAAGAAGATGTTTTTGCCACCTTTCCATTTGGTCTTATTTACTCAAGGAATTTTGCATTAATGAGTGTTGGAAGTAGTAGGAATGTTGGGTAGTTATCTTTATTTTTTCCCGAGGCGTTTAGCTATTTCTTTGTCCATTCATGAAGTTTCCTTTGACTTCTGGTTATCAAAAGTTGTAGAGAGATCCTTTTTCTGGTTTCTTAGTTTAAAATGGAAGAAGATCCCTTTGTCTTTATAGTGAGAAATTTCCCAGAGCCAATTTCTTGCTTTGGGGCGGTCACTCCTATGTCTCTCTCTTGCATGAGTCGTCAAGTATCCTTCAGAGAAATCACGGATTTGAGACTCAAAAGACTCCTTAGAATTTGGGAGTCGTCAATAATCCTAGGGGTCAAGCTAATTCTTGGTAATGGTCATTTGAGAAGGAAGGAATATCTGAGGGGTAACTCCCATATTTCTTCAAGGTTCGTAGTGTATCTTCTCAACAACCAAGTTTCTAAAGCGAAGGTGATGGAATTGACATCTCAATTGTTTGAGTAGGATGTGTTGCAGGGCTTGGATATAGTCCTCAACCATGCTATCCTTGGCACTAGAATGCCACGACCAAGAGATATGATTCTATTTTCAATTCTAGGAGAAACTATCAACTATTACCCATTTCACCTGGATCTTAAAGACCCTTCCTTAAGGTGACATAGGGATTTTGTAGCAATGGTGGTCAGGTTCCTCGATTGGAAGCTACTGGGTGATGAGCTCGAAAATGAAGACAGGGAGGATGAATTTATTGACTTCGCCAAACTTAATGGTTTCCTTCTGCCAAAGCTAGAACATGAAGAGTAGGATGCTGCTGGTGAAGGAAACAGGGGAGGAAATAGACACAAAGCAGAACACAAAAACAGAGTAAGGAGAAAGGAGAAAATAGAGCAGCAGACAAGGAAGACAAAATTTTATCTATCAAACCATATTTTCATTCTTCCTTCCATATCCAAAATGATTACAAAATGCCTCTTTTAATGGAGGTCTTAGATGTTTCTAGAATGGGCAGAGGTAGTTGGAAACTTCCAAAATTTTGCATATAAAATAATATTTTAACACTATAGAAGGTATAGTGGACAGGTTGGAGTAGATGTAAGTCCTGCTAATTTTGTAAACATTTGTGCATACGGAGCATGTGGATGGGGTAGGTGAGATTAGACTCCAACACTCCCCCTTAATCTCAACTACCAATATTCTATCCATTCTTTTGTTCTTTCCAGCTTTCTTCAACTATCTTCCCTTTTTGTCTGTAATCTCTTCTTTGGTTTTCTTGCTAACTTGCTCTTGCTACAGCTACTGCAATTTTCAACATTCACAATATCTTCTCTTTAACTGATATCCTCCTCTGATTTTCTGATTTCTTTTATCAACTGCTCTTTCTTTCTTGAGCTCCAGTTTTCTTCAACTGTTGTTGTAGTCTCTCAATCTTTTTGGTTTGAAGTCTTCAAAACATCATACAATCAGTAGTTGCCTTGCTAGACAATGATTTCTTTTGGCTGAAAACATTTGTAATCCCTTTTGGATATTCAAACCTTTCATTACTTCTATTGTTCTTCACATATGAACATTTGTACAATCTTTTGAACATGCCTGTGAGATTTTGCCAACTAGGTCCATAGGTCCATCCACAATCCATTTTTATACAACCTGGTATTGATTCTTTCTTCCAACACATTTTTTCAGAATGATTTCTCAAACCACAAATTTTACATTGATGCAAGTCCCAACACATTTCTTTTGTGTGTCCTTCTCTATTGCAATGAAAACACTTAATACAATGCCTTTTATGGGCTGTTTTGTTTGAACTAGTAGCATCATTTTCTTTTCTTGTGACATATCCAAGACCTTCATACTTTGGCCTCATTATAGGCTCAATAGGCTCTTTAATTCTTTGTTCTTGTTTTCCCAATCCTTGACCTTTATAACCCATTTTCTTCATGATTTTTAAACCAATATTCTTATCATCACAACTCACATAATTTGCAAACACATTCTCATTTTCTTTCTTGCATTCTTTATCACAAACAGTTTCAACTAAATCACTTTCACCAAATGATGAACACAAATCTTCTGTGTCACATGAAACATTACTAACTAGTGGTTTTAACTTCAAACAATCATTCTCTTGTTTCAGATTTAAAATTTCCCTTTTCTGTAAACTGTTTTCTTCTTCTAACCTTTTTGACATTTCTTCCAGATCATCAAACTTCCTTTTGACATCATCAAATAACTGTAATTTCTCTTCTAATTCCTTATTTTTATCTTTAACTTCATTCAATTATTTTTCAAGATTATAATTTTCATCTAACAGTTCACATTTTTCCATTTACTTCTCTTTTAAAAGACATATCATTTCTGAAATTTTCTTCTTACATTCCTTCAATTCTTCTTTTAAATCATTTGTTTTCTCTTTCTTTACTCTATCCATTTTACCCATTGAAACAAAAAATAAGAATAAACTTACCTTACCCTGACACTTGACTGTATTTCTGCTGCTGCAAATTGTCTCCTTCTAAAGAGGCAATTTTTATTTCTGCAATCTCCTTCAGGAACAACCTTTCATTCACCAGCTATGTATTAACAACAATCTTCCTGAACACTTCTCTCAGTGACTTAGCCTTGACTTCTATTCTTCCAAACTGTGGCTATTATGTGCCTTCAAATGACCTCTAAAACACCTTAGCAACTTTCCTTATTCTTCAATCTCTTTCACTTCAGCTTACACACGAATGATTCTACCATTTTGCAAATATAACTTCAGCTAACCAAAATCTCTGACTTCAACATCAAGACTCCCTTTACTCAGGCTTCATTTAGTAACTTTCCTTCCCTTTGTTGAGGGAAGATTCTCTGGAAGGCTTCTGCAACTTCAACTGTATGGTAGACTCTACAAAGCTCCTTCAACCTTAATACTGTTAGCCATCATTTGTGCCTTTAATGTTGGTTTCCTGCAACATCCCTTTTGGCTACGGCTCCATCTCTCCGTTCAAGGTGCGACTTCTTCCTTCTACTGCAATCTTACTTTTCACTTAATCCTTGACAATGGTGGCTGGAGAAAAATTCTCTGCGGTGGTTTCTCCCATTGATTCCTCTTAATCATTAATGGAAGCAATTTTATTAAGAAGGCAGCTACAACAGCTTGTCTTTCTTGCTTAGCTTCTTAGACTAATGCTTAGTTTTTACAATATAGAAGACATAATATGGTCGCCTCAATCTGATTGGAGGCTTTTATGCAGAAAACTACAAAGAGACTTCAACAGTCAATAGCCTTACCGTTCGTAGACTATACAGCTGATACAACACATACCATCTGGCTCTCCAGACTAATAAACATTCGGCTCTGATACCACTTGAAGGAAACAGGGGAGGAAATAGACACAGAGCAGGACACAAAAACAGAGTAAGGAGAAAGGAGAAAACAGAGCAGCAGACAAGGAAGACAAAATTTTATCTATTAAACCATATTTTCATTCTTCCTTCCATATCCAAAATGATTACAAAATGCCTCTTTTAATGGACGTCTTAGATGTTTCTAGAATGGGTAGAGGTAGTTGGAAACTTCCAGAATTTTGCATATAAAATAATATTTTAACACTATAGAAGGTACAATGGACAGGTTGGAGTAGATGTAAGTCTTGCTAATTCTGTAAACATTTGTGCATACGAAGCATGTGGATGGGGTAGGTGAGATTATACTCCAACACTCCCCCTTAATCTCAACTACCAATATTCTATCCATTCTTTTGTTCTTTCCAGCTTTCTTCAACTATCTTCCCTTTTTGTCTGTAATCTCTTCTTAACATTTGCAACTTAGCTATTTTTACCTTTTCCATTCCTTGATAGGCTGTTTGAAGAATGTCCCATGCTTGTTTGGACTTTGTTGCTGCTTGAATCCTTGGAAAAATGTTTTCATTCACTCCTTAAAAGATGAGGAAGAGGGCTTTTGAGTCTTTCTTTTTATTTTCCTTCAATAAGTCTTTCTCTGCTTGAGTTAATGCATTATATGTTGTTGCATCTACTGGTTCTTGGTAGCCATTTTCAACAAAGTCCCATAAATCCTGTGCACAAAATAATGTCTCTTGAAGGAAATAGGGGAGGAAATAGACACAAAGCAGAACACAAAAACAGAGTAAGGAGAAAGGAGAAAACAGAGCAGCAGACAAGGAAGACAAAATTTTATCTATCAAACCATATTTTCATTCTTCCTTCCATATCCAAAATGATTACAAAATGCCTCTTTTAATGGAGCTCTTAGATGTTTCTAGAATGGGTAGAGGTAGTTGGAAACTTCGAGAATTTTGCATATAAAATAATATTTTAACACTATAGAAGGTATAGTGGACAAGTTGGAGTAGATGTAAGTCCTGCTAATTCTGTAAACATTTGTGCATACGAAGCATGTGGATGGGGTAGGTGAGATTAGACTCCAATAGCTGGTAGAAGGGATGATCTGCACGGGGGTCAGGGTCACGAGAATTTGGGCATGTCAGACAGAGGTAAAGGTCATCTGAGAGGCAGGGGACATGTGCAAGTTGGAGTTTCAGCCTAGGGCTAAATGATAAATTTAAAATACAGATATGGTCTTTTTTTTTTTACGTGAAGTTTCAAATCTTCTTGATATCGAAGATCAATGTTTATAGATATTTTCAATTTCGCAGTTAGAAAGGATTTGGTTTAGATCTTTAGACATTTGAGGCTGTTGGGTTGCCTCTTTTTTATGAATTTGAAGATTACTCTTGTTCGCTCTTCTTCTGCGGAAGAATTTTGTTTATTTGGGGAGTTTACCCCTAATTTTTTGTGTAATCCAAAGTTTTTATGACTTTGCTATTAACTGTTCTAATTTTAATATAATTTTCTTTGGGTCTGTTGTTTATCAATAAAAAGAGAGAGTAGAAATATCTCTCTATAAATGAGATCAATAAATATACCTTCAACATTGAAAGAAATGACATAAACAACTGTCCATGAAATCATTAATAGTTCAATCATTCTAAGTTGACGTTTGAAATGAATAGCATTAACAATCCACCAAGTCAAAATATTCAAAAAATCTTCTAGAGGTAATTTCTAATCATCAAAATATCATATAACGACAACTAATAAAACTTGCAACACAAATGCTAAGTCTAATAGGAGATAAAATGGAAAAAAAATATTACAAATTCTTTAACTATTATAGATTAGATAACATATACAAAATCACATTTGATAAAATAAAACCATAACACTAAATTTACATGGGAAAATATTTTTAGAAACAAAATTCAAACTCTAAAAGTTAAATTCAATTGTATTCTCAGTAAAAAAATAACAATTAAAATACAATGCATAGATTCAATGCTCTTCAAGAGTAGCTATGACAACAAAGAATTCTAGAGAAATTCCAACAATGTAACAATGTCTAACAAAATAGTCAACCTATCTCATAAAACCAAGGAATCAACAAGTATATTGCCTAACATAAAGATATAGGAACTCATGGTTTTTAAAACCATCTTCAATACCTAAGAGGTAAATTGTGTCATCAAGAACATCTTGCTAATTTCATGATACATTGTACATAGAAACTTCCAACGCAACAACACCTATCTCATCCATAACAGTCATCCTGTCAAATATAAGGTAAGTACATCATACAAATTACTGTGACCAAGAATAGACCACATCACTTGTAAAAAGTAAACTCCACCATAAATACTAGCTAGCAAAAGGTAATTGTCCACGACTCTTCCACGAAAATAGTAACCATCATAGTCATAATGAAAATTTGTTATAGTCCCAACAGAGTAAACTATGACACTAGTTGCCTAAACTTTAGACTTCTAAAGTGGGTGCAAAAAAAAGTAAAATAATTACGTAACATGTTTGGACTTCAAAGTTGAGACACCTTAAACCAAACAACACTAACCCTAACCCTAACTAAAGTCTAACTAGTTAAGTATTAATCATATTTAAACCCTAACTATAATTTTAACTATACTCTAACCTTGCACTTATTTGGTCTTAATTACTAACCCTAACCCTAAACCTAACTATACCCTAAGTCTAATTTTTATTTTTATTTTGCCACAAGGTATCCCCATGACCTAACCCAATTCTCATTTGGGGTGAGTTGCCTACCATGTACCAAGCAGCCTGCCTGTTAGGTACATTGGGTGATTTCTAGGCCTCAAAGTCGAAGTTAAGATTAATGGGGAGAAAACCCACATCCCAAGAAAAATTTGCCACCCATGTAGGCTATCCAAACTGTAATTCTTATTCTAACCTATTTATAACTATAAACCTAATCCCAACTCTAGCCTTCATTGAACTATAAGCCTAATGATAGATTGAATTGAATCAAAACCCTAACTAGGGCCTAACCTTGATCAAATACTAATCCAAAATTTTCCTGAACTATAGTTAAATGTTAACTATATTTCAATGCTAAGGATAATTTAATCCTAACTTGAAATTTTTCTTATAACGTTAAGGTTTTTATTAATGTTGAGAGATATTCTACAATGGTAGCAATAGGTGGAGGGTAATGGTGTGTGTATGTTAATGTTAATAAAAACTCTTAGTTTTTAGCTAAAATTTGATAATCATTTATATGCCAAAAATATTAATATTAATTATAAAAATAATATTATAAAATTAAGCACCACATAAAACAAACCCTCATCAAAATTATAAGTTCTGTATACATAAGAAATAAAAATAAAAATATTTTAAAGTAATGATTTTCCATTTCATAGTTACAATGTATAGCAAATATTTTTCTAGTTATTAGTAGATATTAAGAATAATTAGTTCAATAATATGTTTTTGGATGTGTAGTGTCACGGTTAAAATACTGAGTTGGTGAAGTGGCTACCAAGGTTCAAATCCTTGCTATGCCAATGAGCTTGCATTCCTTGTGCTATTGTTGAGTCAGGGCCAAAAGTTTACCATGCATAGTTTTAAAAAAAAAGATTATTGAATATTATTTATACACATTTTATATTTAATAGATGGTATACAATTGTATGTAACATTTATTATAATAATTGTGTATATATTTTAGTCTTAGTAAAAAAATTAAATATAAAAAACATTTTGTTTTCTTTTGAATAAACTAAAAGTGGCATTAAATGGTATTGTGAAATGGCAGAGCGGGGTAGAGATTCATTGGTGAAACCATGCTTTCAAGACTTTAGGTAGCATGGAAGAATATTTCAGTGTCAACTACATCTAGAAGGATATCAAAGACAATTGCTTGATAGAGGAGACTTTAGGTAGCATGGAAGAGTCATTAGCTAACACCTTGTAGTTTATGCCAAATTAAAACAGTCTAAACAAACACAGAGCCCATAGAGAAGCTGATCTAGAAAAATCAAATGCCATACCAAGCATAAGCAAATCCACTATATTAGTTTTACCACTAAAATGTACAACATAGTTAATTGACAAAAAAATGTTGAAAACAAATACTCTCATTATAAATTCTATGTAAATGAGTTAACAATATGGTTGGATAAGAATGGAGGCAGAGAAATTTAACAAATATATGTCAATATACATAATTTTCTTTATTGCAGCACTGTGTATATGTGTTAAGTAGATATTGCATATGTTCATACGTGCCTTCGTTCCCAATGATTATGATATTTGCCTGCCTAATTTAAAATGTATTGATTAGATGTTTATTCTGTGTTTTGTTTTGTTATCCATGACGAAATTGGTTGTTCTTTTTTTATATGAAATGTCTAAAGTTGTATGTTGGATTTACAATTAACTGAAATTTGATTTTTGTTTAATCAAAATAAAAAACAATGGGTTATTAATAGTGCTTCACTTCTACCAAACCTGTCAACAACAACACGTCCATTCGACAGAAACTTCACTGCTTTGCAGATCTTGCTTTTGATAGGGAAAATTTGAAGTCTTAGATCATGATGCACTAAAAAAAAAGATGCAGCTATTCTGGTTCTAAAATGTTATATTCGGTACTATAACATTTTAGAACCAAAATAGTTATAACCCTAAAAAAAATGACAACCTCATGAATCATCCCAAGAAATCAGTGGAAAGTACAGAGGGGTTGGAGAATTTTTGACCTTTAATTCCACAATTTCCTTATGGTGTTCTTTATAAACAAACCTAGATTCATTCCCAATCTATTTACATCTTATTCGGAGAAGAAGCTATATCACTTTTGAGTTTTAAGAAAAAAATCTAAGAGAATTTTGACAACAATGGAATTTGGCATCCATATTCAACCTCAATAATTAGCCATGAAAAGATCATTTTACATTTTATTCAAAATAGTTGCACAAGTCTTTGTAAACACTGAATCTCTTTTGATAACCATACTTACATTATTTAAACCTAGTGCGCTGTAACATAATTCAGGCCGGGTTCGACTCCCCTTGCAATTCCTTCATTCTTCATCTCCTCGCCGTCTTCATCTAATATTTTATTCCTTGGCTCCTCCATGAAAAAAAAAATCTATCAATCTGTTGAAACTATAAGAGCTAAATGTATTTGCAAAGTTCAAATTGATCAAGGGGTTTCTTAGTTTCTGAGAAACTGAGCTGAAGTAGGAGAGCCGACATAAATCTTAACTATTGAGATATTTTCATTGACGTTGACAAACAATCAAGCAAAGGAAACAAAACTGAATGGAAGTGTCTAGAATATTGTGGGATTTCAGAATTATCACATTTGTTTCTAATGTTTAAGAGTACACAAACCTTTAATGATGATAAATGGAAAATATTATATTTTATTAATATTTAATTGTAAAAATTAAAATTAATATTTTAATAAGAAACTAAAAATTCAACTATTATTTTCTTAAAAAAAGTTGTAATATCATTTTTTTTTATAGAAATATCTAATATTTGAAATTGATTGATTTGTAATATCAAACTAATTAAAATATATGGGTGTTAAAATATTTGTTTATTACAATTTATGAAGACGATAGTATGCATTTCTATTTCATAATATATGTAGGTTCAAAACCTTCTTCAGAGGTATAATAAATAAAGGATGAAATTAGGATTGTGTTGTAGGTAACTTTGGTAGACTATTTACTCCCAAGTTCTTTAGTTATCATCCTTTGTCTATAGAACCAAAGATGTCAAAATCTCACTACATTCTAAAGGGAGCTTCACATGATACTAATACCCATTACAAATGATCATCCATATTATAATCAAATATTGCCAATGACTCACTACACATTGCAACAACATGAGCGTAGAAGTGAAATATTGAAATAAAGAAGGTAGAACACATTATGTAAATGCATTAGTCTCCCCTTGAAAGTGATACCAAATTATACATGACATCATGAACATCATTATGTTGGAGTAAAAGTTTTGACTATTTACATCTACTTAAGCACAACTTAGATAACCAACTATATTTATCATTTCCTAAGTATCTTGGTAGTTGTATTTGGGTTCCTAAGTTGTTGCACCCACCCTTTGCCTACTCTAACACTTGCTTAATTCTCTAATCTTTCCTTTGCCTTTATAAGAAAGGCTCTTATACATTTGTACTCACCTCAATACACTTTATTCAGTGGTGAAATAGTATTCTCTTGTGTTGCTTCTCTCTTGTGTGTGAAGATGGTGTGCAAATTGGGTTCCTGGGTTGGGTGGAAACACCAACATGGTATCATAACCATCTTTGTTCCAACTCCTTCCAATTGTTTGAGAGTTTTCATCATTTTTAAGTTGAAGTCTAGGCTAGTGGAGGAGGATGTGATCTATTGATCCTTGTGTGTAGCTTGCAACCTGTGGTTCTAGTGCAAATTGGTGGTTTCTAAAAGTTATGTCCATCTCTGTAGATTTGAAAACCTTGGCTAACTGCATTTCTCTTAATCATTGTTTTTTGACCAATGTTGATCCTTGGAGGTCTTATTACTTTGATCCAATGCAACCCTCATTTTCCTACTCATTGGTTTGAGACTACTAATTTTCTTGATGAGGCGCTTATTGTTTCTACTAGCTTCGAAGAATGTTGTGGGTTTCTTAACCCTAAGATGACTATGCTTTCATCCGCTAGCAGTATTTGTTTCATTGGCATGAAATTATTTGTGTAGACACCTAAAATTGTCTCACGCTGCAAACACCAATTTTACTAATTATTCCTCTATAAAAATTAATAATTTAATTAATCGAATTTTATTCTTTAGAATTTATATTCCCTTTTCATTTTAAATTAATTAATTAATTCCCTCTTAAAATGAATTAAATAATTTAATTATTTAATTAATCTCCATTATTTACTTTAATTAAACGATCTTTATTGTTCCAGTACCAAAAACATCAGCAAGTCAAGTGTTCACACTTGCACCAACTCCTCAATCTTCACAGATTCAAGAGCTTAGATCATAAATCAAAACAATGATGCAAGGATTTGGGAATAAACTAGTTTTAATCAAAAGACAGATGCCATAGGCTAATAGAGGTCCCTACCACCCATCAAATCAGAATTATCACCAGAGGTCTAACTTTCAAGGGCAAAATCAATGGAGTAATGCTAGATCCTTGAATAGTTTAAATCATGTTTCATGGTTGTATATATATGCATATGTGGTTCGTTGAAGTAGGGAATTGTAGGTACAAGTACCGTGTAGGTACAGTGTATCATCTCCACGTGGCTTCATAGGTCTGAACGTACCTTATTGATCCGATGGAAGTGGAGGAAATAGTTGTAAGGCCCTACTTTTTAACCCTAGTCTTGCTCAAAGTGAGCATCATCAATCGTCCATTAGTTCCCTATGTCTAGTATGCAGGTCATATGTTTATCTGGTTTACTTGATTTGCGTGTTATGCATTGTGAAATTAACTAGTAAATCTTAAAGCATTTAATTAGTTAATGTATTTTATTTGCATATTTAAATAAAGGGATAAAAAAGTTAATTAGACCCCTTAGTATTATAAATTGTTAAATCAATTGGTTCAATTGATTAAATTAGGGAATTTGATTAATGGTTATTTTAAAATGTGAAATTAAATGTGTATGCATTTTCAAAAGATTAAATAGAAATTGGTAAAAATAAAACTTCCTCATTAACTTCTGAAATGAAAATTTTAGTTTTAATTTAAATTAGAAAATGGAATTTTGAGGAGAAAGGCATTTTTCGAAATGCACTTTATGAAAAAAGTTTTGATTGGTTAGAAATCATTTTAACCTAGAATAAACTTTTAGGTTGAAAATTTTCTATTTATCTGTGTTTTTCACGGGAAGAAGGAAGAAAGAGTTTTTGGTTGGAAATTTGGTCTTCATCTCTGGTGATTATCTTCCAGGACTGCTTATTAAGGTTGGTGTTTGTAAAACCTATGTTTTCCAAGTTTATTGATTTGAAGAAAATCTCCGTGTGTTTGAAGTCATCTGGTTGCAAACTCATTTTAGTTTTGTTAAAAAGGGAAAGGTATCATTTAAATTTGGAATTTAAACCCCTTTAGTTATTTCTATTTCCCAATCATTTCTAAATTTGTTGAAAAAAATTAGTTTCAAGTTGAAATTTGTGAATGGTTGTTCACTGTGTGTTTGGAAAAACATTTCATTTGTGAAGTTTTCCATTTGTTTATAAAATAAAAAATGAGTTTATATTTTGTGTTTTAATTTGGAGAAAGTTTGAAATTGATTGAATTTCACCCTTTTATGGGGTTAGGATGGCAAAATTTGCCTAGATTTTGTTGGCTGGAAGTAAAATTGTTTTCAAAAAAATTATTCATCCTCTGTTATTAACTCATAAAATTTCTAAGTTTACTTTATTTTGGGGGTTTGATTTAAAAAGTATTATTTAAAATAAAATAAAATTTGCTGTTACTATTTTGACTCAAAAAATTTCAGAGTGTATATTTTCTGAGTTTATGTGTTTTTGGAATTTGTGTTTGTTAAAAGAAATTTTAAAAATAATATAAAAAAATTTAATTAAAAATTAAATTTGATGTGAGTTCAGGGAGCCAGGCTTGACCCTATCTTCATGATTGGGGGCTGCCCATGTGGGGTGCGTTGCTCACATATGTGAGACATCGATGCCTCACATGTGTGATGGTAGCACTGCCTCACATATGTGAGAGCAACGCTGCTTAGTGCTACCCCTTTTCAAGGGGCCCACGTGGCTGTGATAAGCCATGTGGGGATAGTTAATAAGTTTAATTTTATTTTTTAAAAATTATTTTATTTAATATTCATTATTATTAAATATATATATATTCATTTTAGTTTTAATTTTTTTTAAAGTGATAAAATCTATATTTTTGGGAAATTTAAATCGATATGTTATTTTGGAAAAAAATTAAAAAAATGATTGTTTTATTTTGGGAAAAATATAAATAATAGATCAATAAATAAATAAGTTAATTTATTATTTAATATGTAGAGCAACTATGTATAATTATATAAATGAGATTTAGTTTTTAATTTGTAGTGAGATGGTGATTTTATTTATATGATGTAATTTGAATTATAGGTGAATTAGAGAACCTTGGCCGACTTGTATTTTAAACAAAATGAAAAAATTATTGTCAATTTAGATAAGTGAAGATGCGTGTTTAATTATTGTATTCCCATTTATTTTTGAAACTGTAAGTCCTTTGTCGAATGTATCAGATATTGTCATGCGGTTGTCTTCATGGCTGTGATTATTTCTTATCAAGGATTTGTCTATTAGTTAACCTTGTGTGAGGGTTGATTTGGCCAAGCGGTTTTCTATTGTTTTGTACTTCGTGTACTACTTCATGTTATACCTTCGTTTTGGGAATTCATATGATTTTTTAGTTAAGTGTCATATGGGAGAGTGGCTTTCGATTGGAAGCCACGCCCAAAGTCGTTAGCAGGGTAACCCATCAAAAATTTGCTTAAGTGATAACTTAATAATATGTAGGGGGCTTGGTAGATGAAACACTAAGTAAGATAATTATGCCTCGCTCATGGTTGAGTGCTAGTACTGACTTAAGGTACAGTGAGAAGGCCTGGAATGAGAAACCAACAACCTTGTCCTCACGAAAGGATTGTTTGGGTCCACATGAGACTTGGATGGTGTCGAAGGTTTGAGAGAGGTTACCAGGGTAACCCAAGATGGGGGTCGGGACCTATTGAGGCCTGCCACGGTAACCATACCAAACTATGTGATGACACTTTTCCCTTATGGTCACTAGTATGTAGTCTTGTTGATTTCACCTAATTTTGATGTGCAATCATGTTTCACGAGTGTTACTTCATGTGTGTCTATCCGATGTTGTGAGTTCAACCATGTGTGAGTGCATACCTTGAGGTTGCTAGTGGGTCTTATTCCTATCTCCTAGCATGGTCGGGTGGTAGTGCCACTTTTCATTGGGTGTGTTCGTCCCTTCTTGCAGGAGTGGGCTTCACAGGTGTTCTAGTTGCACTTGGATTCAAGCATTTTGTTATCCTCTTGGATCCCTTTTGTCGTGGATCATTCTTTGTATATCATGGACCTTTCATGGCCGGTTGTAATTATTAAATTGTATGTCTTCATGGCAAGATGTAAATTGTGATATAAACATATCTGGTTTTATAACTAAGTGATTTTTGGAATGCAATGTAATTTCTACCTTATGATGCAAACGATGTATGAATGAAAATTTAATGTAATGCATATGTTTCATTTGAATATTAGATATAATGTAATGGTTAGTTTCCTAATGAATGAACGTAATCATATTTTCTATATTTAAGACTATTGGATGAATTAACCATTGATTAAGTGTAATTCTATTTTTAAGTTTAATCAAATTAATTGGAATAATTCTTCTTGGCAACGTTAGTGGTAAACCTAGTTAACCAAGTTGGGAAATCCTTTAGGTGTTAAGTCTTCCGTTGTACAATCTAAACTTATGTTAACTCAATGTATCATTAAACTTATTAAGTCAATAAAAAAAATTATTTGCACTCTTATCTAGTGTTTTTTTTTTATCCTTCCGGGGTTTCCTTGCGGGGCGTTACAATTGGTATTAGAGCCCAAGTTTTAACACTGGGTACTCTAGTTTTAAATTGAGCCCATTCAACTTGACCTTTTGCTAAGTCTTAGGGTTTGTGTTCCTCTTGTTAGTGTCCTTGCTGTATATCTAAACTTTTTTTCTTGTCTTGTGTTAGGATTATGGCTAGGAAATCCAAGGGTAGAGGTCATGGAGGTGGCCACGATCGAGGTAGAGGTAGGGGAGATGGCCATAGTGAAAGCTGTCATAGTCCTTCACCACAACCCACTCATGAGAGTGTAGAGTAAGTTCAGTCCGTGCATAAAAGTGATCATAGGGAGGATTGTCAATGCATTGAGTAACACACTATACAATAGGTTCCCGAAAGGGAGGAGATGAGACATGTTTTAGGAAGTGTTAGCTAGACTTGGCCCTAGACCAAAGACTGAATAGTAGGGTAATGTGGAATTTGGAGAGTCTCACCATTAGGATCTTGAGGAGAGAGAGAGAGGTTTCCTAGGAGGAGAGAGGTTCTAGTGGACCAGGATTTAGTCACTATGGGGCATATGAGGGATCTGTTGAGATCTCTTCCTCCTTCTTTTGATGGTTCAGGTACTGGAATCAAGGTGAAGACTTGGTTGATTGACTTGGATAGGTGTTTTTCCATGCATCCGCATGGTAGCAACAAAAAGGCAAGGTGCGCTATCATGCATCTCAAGAAATTTGCTTCTATTTGGTGGAGGCTGGAGGAGGAAAGGATCAATGTAGACATTAGCACAGTGTCTTGGGAGATTTTCCTGGAGAGGTTCAGAGCACACTTTCTCTCAGTTTAGTGGAGATAGTGTCGAGACGATAAGTTTCATGCGTTGCATCAGTTTGGCATGACTGTTGATCAATATGAGCATAGATTCTATGAGCTCAAATAGTATGCCGATATTGGGAATGAAAAGGCTATGTTGGTCCAACACTTCTTGAGAGTTCTTCATGACTGCTTTAGTGGAGGTATGAGAGTTTTTGAGCCTACATTAGTTGAGTTAGTTGTGGCGAAAGCTAGGCTAGTGGAGAAAAACCTCGCCCAAGCTCATGGTGGTCAGTCTGGAGTTCAGATTAGGAGTGTGTCTTTTAGTGGTTCTAGATCTAGAGGGAATTAGTCCCTGGCTGTTGTACATTTTAGGAGTTTTCAGACACCTGCTAAGGGTGGGTAGCAACAATAGTAGAGTTTTCAGTTGAGGCCGAAATAGTTTCAGGGCTAGCAGGGGGGAAACTCTCAGTCTAGGAAAAACAGGAATTGGCAGAGGAATAGGTAGAGTTTCCCGGGGCAGTCCTCTCAGAGCACTTCATAGGCCCCTAGTAGGGGAAGTTTCTAGTAGTCCAGTGGGTCGTCTGGAGGCAGAGGACTTGGTAGAGGAGCTTGTTTCTCTTGTGGTCAGTATGGCCATATAGGTGCATAATGTCCACAGTGTACACAAAAGAATGGTAGTCAGAGACCAGCACCATCAGAGCCTATAGTTGGGGATGCAGGTATATCTCATAGAGTTTTTGCAATAGTTGATGATCGCCAAGCCGAACACCAGGGCACACCGATTGAGACTACATGTGTGTTGGGTGGTATTTCTATCTTAGTACTATTTGATTTTGGTGCTTCTGATTTTTTTATATCATCCTCCATTATGGAGTGGTGTGGGCTCGCGTCTACTAGATAGGCAGATAAGTGGAAAGTAGAGTTGGCTACTAGTTTTTGTGTGGCCGTAGATTTCTTCGTTGCCAGTTGTGAGTTAGATCTAGGACCCTTTTCTACCTTAGTTGATCTTTGAGTTATTCCTTTGGGGTCTTATGGAGTTGTGTTGGGGATGGATTGGTTAGCATCTCACAGTGCTAGAGTAGACCATCGTCAGAAGACAGTGAATTGTCTAGATGATCATGGCAGGAAAGTTGGGATAGTTGGTGTTCCTAGACCTATTTCCCTTCATATAATCTTTTATATGCAACTTAAGAGGTATATGCGTCAGGGATGTCATCTTTTTGCAGTTGCTCTTAAGGACATAGATGAGGAGAGAAATAGGGAAGTTGCTCTTGATAGTCACCCTCTTCTTTAGGAGTATGCCAATGTGTTTCCTATTGACATTCCTGGTATGCCTCTGAAGAGAGATATAAATTCTCATATTGATTGAGTTCCTGGAGCAAAACCTATTTTGAGAGCACCATATCGGATGACCACACAGGAGTTGAGTGAGTTGAAGTTAGATGGAAGGATTGTTGGCCTAGGGGTTCATTCATTCTTGTGTTTCTCCTTGGGATGCGCTAGTTATCATCGTTAATAAGAAGGATGATTCTTTTCAATTATGCATTGATTACTGACAGTTGAATATGCTAACCATCAAGAATCGATATCCATTTCCTTGTATAGATGATCTATTTGATCAAGTAAAGGGAGCCAAGGTGTGCTCTAAGATTGATCAGAAATCTAGGTATCATCAGTTGCATATTCATGACACAGATATTCATATGATAACTTTTTGTACTTGTTAAGGTCATTATGAGGTCACAGTGGTGGCATTTGGGTTGACGAACACACCTTTAGTTTTCATGAGCCTCATGAATGGGGTTTTTTGCACCTACCTTGATCATTTTGTCCTTGTGTTCTTTGATGATACTTTGATTTATTCTAGATCTATGGAAGAGCATGATGGCCACTTGTGACATGTATTGCAATGCTTGAGGGAGAATCAACTTTATGCCAACTTGGCGAAGTGTGATTTCTTCCAATCAAAGGTGAACTATCT
Organism: Cryptomeria japonica; assembly: GCF_030272615.1. NCBI lineage: Eukaryota > Viridiplantae > Streptophyta > Pinopsida > Cupressales > Cupressaceae > Cryptomeria > Cryptomeria japonica. Next base: position 250,480,576 of record NC_081415.1, read on the forward strand.
GGGTCATGTAGTTTTAGGGGAATGTGTATCTATTGATCCTTCTAAGATTCAGACCATTGTAGATTGGCTAGTGCTAACTAATGTTTTTGAGGTTTGGAGTTTTATGGGTTTGGCCAAATATTACCATCGTTTTGTTCAGAGTTTTTCCCGGATAGGTCACCCAATCACTTCTCTTCAGAGGAAAGGGAAGAAGTTTGTTTGGTTAGAGCAGTGTGAATCAAGTTTTCTTACTTTGAAGGAACTCGGTAGTACTATGATTTTAGCAGTTCCTGATCCATCTAGAGATTTTATGGTTTGCATAGATGCCTCTTTAGAAGGCATAGGAGTAGTCCTTATGCAAGATGGTTGTGTGGTAGCCTATGGCTCTCACAAACTCAAGGACCACAAGCTGAACCATCTAGTTAATGACTTAGAGTTGGCAACTATATTTCATGCTTTAGTCAGGTGGCAACATTTTCTATTAGGGCGTCAATTTGAGTTTCATAGTGATTAGCATGGTTTGTAGTACATTTTCTCACAATGGAAATTGAATGCTTGACAATGAAGATGGATGGAATTCCTTTACGAGTATGAATTTGAGGTTTGATATATTCAAGGGAAAGAGAATGTAGTGGCAGATGCTTTGAGTCGTAGGCGACATGAGGTTGTAGCATTGTCCCTTAGGGTGGATTTGAGAGAGAGAATCCTTGGGATTCTTCCTTAGGACACTTGGTATCAGGAGGTTAGAGCCATGATTGACACTGGAAGGCCATTAAAGGGTAGATATTCTGGATATAACCTTGAGGAAGATGGTCTTCTTTGACATCTTGGGCGGATCTATGTACCTCCTTTGGATGGAGTTCGTATTTTGCTCATGACTGAGGCCCATCATGCACCTTATTCGACACATCCTAGTGTCAAGAAGATGCATGCAGATCTTAGACAAATATATCATTGGGTTGGTATGAAATGTGACATTGCTGATTTTGTGTCGAAGTGTTTAAAATGTTAGTGGGTAAAGGTGGAGCATCAACACCCTGTAGGGCTTTTACAACCTAATTTGGTACCAGATTGGAAATGGGACATCATTTCCATGGATTTCATAGTTGGGTTGCCTATCTCTTCACATTGTCATGATGCCATCATGGTTAGCATTGACAGATTGACCAAAGTTGCTCATTTTTCTCCTATTTTATCTTCCTATACAACAGTAGTGGTGGCACGAGTTTTCATGGAAGATGTGGTGAGGCTTCATGGGATTCCTAGGCGGATCATTTCTGATAGAGATCCTATCTTTACTTCAGCATTGTGGACCTCACTTCAACATGCTTTAGGGACCTAGTTGAACTTTAGTTCATCTTATCACCCAAAGACCGATGGTCAGACCGAGCGTGTGAATCAGGTTTTGGAGGACATGCTTCACATGTATGTTATGGACCAGTAGTCGTGTTGGGAGGAATATCTATATCTTGTGGAGTTTTCTTATAACAATGGATATCATAGCTCCATATGTATCTCACCCTTCTAGGCATTATATGGTCGTCCTTGTCGTACTGCTTTGAGTTGGGATCGGTTAGAGGACAGGGTGCGTATGTGACCAGATATGCTTCGAGAGATGGACCAACAGGTTGACTAGATTCATGGGCATTTGGTAGCTGCACGTGATAGGCAGAAGAAGTATGTCATTGCTCACAGAGTTGATCATCAGTTTTTTGTTGGTGACCATGTATTCTTGAGAGTGTGTCGGTGAAAGAGTCTGATCCGTTATGGAAAGGATTCTAAGTTGGTGCCTCATTTTGTTGGCCCTTTTGAGATCTTTGAGAGGATATGACATGTTGCCTACTATCTTTCCTTGCCACCGAGCCTATCCCGCATCCACAATGTTTTTCATTTTTATGTTCTTAGACCTTATCATCCTGATGTGACCCATGTTCTTGATTGGAATACATTGCAAGTCGAGGATGAGCAACTTTCTATGGAGGCCGTGCACAGTCTACAGCATGGGGGTTTGAACCATAGGGGTCATACCCTCGAGCAAGTAAGGGTCCTATCGGACCCAAATGATGAGACCTCGACTACATGGGAGGATGCAATGAAGATGAGAGAGATTTATTCGTATCTGTTTCAAGCTTCTAGGAGTAAGCCTAGTTTTGGGGGGAGGATGTAGTACCCCTCCATTGATTAGACTTTTTAGATATATGTTTTGACTTCAGTTGACTTTTTAGTGGATATTAGTGGAAACATTATATTGTGATATTTTACTCAGAAATTATGCTATGATGTTTTATGCTTTAATTTGAGTTGCAATGTATGTTGTGTATGCAATATTTCCTTATTAATGGTTAAATGTTATTTTATTGGATTATTGAAATGGACTGACACATTTATTTTATACATGCAATGCGATATATACATATTTCATGTTCATACGTGTATGGGGTGGGAGGAGATGATTTTCATTCGCTCACTTCGGTGAGACAGGGAACGTCACAATTCTCCTTCACCGGTGTGTTTAATATGGTTATATATATATGCATATGTGGCTCGTTGATGCAGGGAATTGTAGGTACAAGTACCATGTAGGTATGTGGTATTGTCTCCACCTGGCTTCACAAGTCTGAGCATACCTTATTAACCCAATGTAAGTGGAGGAGATAGTTGTAAGGCCCTAATATTTAACCCTAGTCTTGCTCAAAGTGAGCATCACCAGTCATCTGTCAGTTCTTTATGTCTAGTATGCAGGTCATGTGTTTATTTGGTTTACCTGAGTTGCGTGTTATGCATTGTGAAATTAACTATTAAATCTTAAAGTATTTAACTAGTTAATTTATTTTATTTGCATATTTAAATAAAGGGATAAAAAGTTAATTAGACCCCTTAGTATTATAAATTGTTAAATCAATTGGTTCAATTCATTAAATTAGGGAATTTGATTAATGGTTATTTTAAATTGTGAAATTAAATATATATATATATATATATGCATTTTGAAAAGATTAAATAGAAATTGGAAAAAGAAAATATCTTCCTCCTTGACTTTTTGAAATGAAAATTTTAGTTTTAATTTAAATTGGAAAATGGAATTTTGAGGAGAAAGGCATTTTTGAAAATGCACTTTATGAGAAAAGCTTTGATTGGTTAGAAATAATTTTAACCTAGGATAGACGTTTAGTTTGAAATTTTTCTATTTATCTGTGTTTTCCATGGGAAGAAGGAAGAAAGATTTTTTGGTTGGAAATTTGGTCTTCATCTATGGTGAAGGAATTTGTTCAGTTGCCGGATATAGCAAAATCTTTGTGTGTTTGAATTCATCTGGTTGTAGACTCATTTAAAAAAAATTTAAAATGGAAAGGGAGAATTTAATTTTGGAATTTGAACCCCTTTAGTTCTTTTCTATTTCCCAATCATTTCTAAATTTGTTGAAAAAAAATAGTTTCAAGTTGAAATTTGTGAATCGCTGTTCACTATGTTTTTGGAAAAATATTTGGAGAAAGTTTGAAATTGATTGAATTTCACCCCTGTATGGGGTTTTGTTGGTAAAATTTTCCAAGATTTGGTTGCCTGAAAGTGAAATTGTTTTCAAAATTTAAAAATTAATTAAAAATTAAATTTCATGTGAGTTGGGGGAGCCAGGCTCCACCCCATTCTCACGATTGGGGGTATCAGATATTGTCATGTGGTTGTCTTCATAGTTGTGATTGTTTCTTGTCAAGGATTTGCCAGTTAGTTAACCTTGTGTGAGGGTTGATTTGGCCAAGTAGTTTTCTATTGTTTTGAATTTCATGTACTATTTCATGTTATACCTAGATTTTGCGAATTTGTATGATTTTTTGGTTAAGTGTCATATTGGAGAGTGGCTTTCGATTGGGGGTTGCACCAAAAGTGGTTAGTAGGGTAACCCATTGAAAGTTTTCTTATGTAAGTGATAACATAATAATATTTAGGGGGCTTGGTAGATGAAGCATTAAGTAAGATAATTATGCTTCGCTCATGGTTGAGTGCTAGTACAGACTCAGGACGCAATGGGAAGGTCTGGAATGGCAAACCAACAACCTTGTCCTCACGAAAGGATTGTTTGGGTCCACATGAGACTTGGATGGGGCCAGAGGTTCATGCGAGGTTACCAGGGTAACCCAAAATTGGGGGCGGGACCTATGGAGGCTTGCTAGGGTAACCATACCAAGCTATGTGATGAGACTCTTCCCTTATGGTCACTAGTATGTAGTCTTGTTGATTTCACTTGATTTTGATGTGGAGTCATGTTCTGCGAGCGTTACTTCATGTGTGTGTAACTGATGTTGTGAGTTAGACCGTGTGTGAGTGCATACTTTGAGGTTGTTAGTGGGTCTTATTCCTATCTCCTAGTATGGTGGGGTGGTTCTTTTTGAGCCACATAGTCGGGTGGTAGTGCCACTTTCCATCGGGTGTGTTCGTCCATTCTTGCGAGAGTTAGCTTCATAGGTGTTCCAGTTGCACTTGGATTTGATCATTTTGTTATCCTATTGGATCCCTTTTGTCATGGACCTTTTATTGCCAGTTGTAATTATTAAATTGTATGCTTTCATGGTAAGATGTAAATTGTGATCTAAACATTATCTGATTTTGTAACTTAGTGATTATTGGAATGCAATGCAATTTCTACCTTATGATGAAAACAATGTATGTATGGAAATTGAATGTAATGCATATATTTCATTTGAATATTAGATGTAATGTAATGGTTAGTTTCCTAATGAATGAACTTAATCATGTTTTCTATATTTAAGATTATTGGATGAATCAACCATTGATTAAGTGTAATTGTTTTTTTAAGTTTAATCAACTTATTGGAATAATTCTTGTTAGCAATGTTAGTGGTAATCCTCGATAACCAAGTTGAGAAACCCTTTAGGTGTTAAGTCTTTCGTTGTGCAATATAAACTTATGTTAATTCAATGTATTAGTAAACTTATTAAGTTTTAAAAAAAAATTATTTGCACTCTTATCTAGTGTTTTAGTTTTATCCCTTGGGGGTTTCCTGGGGGGCGTTACAGTTAGGGTTCAATTTAGTTAGGTTGCTAGGTTTAGGGTTAAATTTGATTTAAGGTTAGGGTTAAAATTGGTCTAGTGTTCAATTTGGTTTATTCTTATGATAAAGGTTCAATTTAGTTAATAATAAATCAAATAAAACAATATTATGCTAGGGTTTAGTTTTCTTTAGTGCTCAATTAAGTTTAGTTTAGAGTTAGAGTTATGTTTTGGTTCAATTTGACTTGTTCTAGGATTATGATTTAATTTAGTTTAGTATTATAGTATTAGAAGTTTGAATTTATGTCTTAGGGTTTGATTTGGTTTATGCTTAGAGTTCAGTTTGGTTTGTTCTTATGATTAGGGTTCAATTAGTATTCATAATGGTTATTTACCTTATCATGCATTTTATAATTATAGCATATATTTAGTTTCTCCTTCTTTTACCATGTGATGTATTATATAATGACAAAAAATTGCATTACCATATTAGCATGATTAACTTATATTTGCATCTATTTATGATTAAATTTAATATAATTAGTCTTGAGGGGTTCTTGCATGATGATTATAGGCTACGGAAATAGTCAAGCAAACTATATCATCCATGAGTCACAACTAATGTTTTACAATGCATCTTTAAACTATTATCTATTATTTATGATTTTTTTATGATAATAATAGTCTTACATTTTATTTTCCAACCATATCTTATTATCACTCATTATTTTAATTGCATTGGCATGATGATGTTTTATGTTCAAAACATATTTCTTCTAATTTGGCTCATGTTGATGATACATGCTATATTATATTATTAATCAAATTGACCCATCTTTTACATTTTAATTCCTTCATCTCTCATTGTTTTTAAGTTGAATGATGTGACTATATTACCACGTGATGTATTGTATAAAGACAACAACATGCATTATGATATTAGTACATTAATATTTGTATCTATTTATGTTCTTTAATCAAAAAAATAGTAAAGTATTAAATTTAATGATCGACTCCATTGCCTTCTAATATATTCTATAATGACAAGTGCATTACAATATTAGCATGTTTAACTTATATTTGTATCTATTTATGATTCAGTTTAATGCTAGATAGTCAAACAGGCTACATCATCCATGAGTCATGAATAATGTTTTGCAATGCATCAATAGTATATTATCTAGCTTTAAGCTATTATCTATTATTTATGATTTTTTTATGCACAAATTAAACCTTCACTTATTTGAACCATAAACCTAACTTTTATTAAACCTTAAACAAAATTTAATTTTACTTGAACCTTAACCATATATGACATGAGTTCTTCATTGTAGAATTTTTTTTGTAGATTTAAACAAAATTTAATTGTACTTGAACCTTAACCACGGAAGTATGTACATTTAGAAAAACTGCAAATGGGGCAGAAATTCATTACTAAAATTACCAGTACAGTTACTAAATTTTTTCTACTTGACAGCATCTATAGTATCATTGAAACCGGCCTTGAAAAAAAATATGTACTGTGTGATGTGTTGTGCTTTTATGTGCAATGTTCAGAAAGTTTTCTGATACGTTGCGCTTTTATGTGCAATGGTCAGAAAGTTTTCTGGTACATGAAAGTAACATTAATCCAAACCGAATACATATGGTTTATATTGATATCAAATAAAGAGGTTCAAAGATAGTTGCTGGAATATAGTGACGATATACCATTAAACATAATTTTTGGTTATTAATTATAAATTCAACATATAAATTCATCTCCTAAAGTAAACAAACAACTAATTCAATTGGCATGGTTGATTAATTCAAACATTAAAATATATTGCACGCTATAGAAAATCGTGAGGTTAAAAGTTGTTCAGTTTGAAAAATCGTGGGCTTTAAAAGCGGGCATCACTTCCGTTTGCATAATAGCATAACGGTAGAATAGCAGTTTTCTTTAATGAAAATGATGTGCTTGTATGACAGTTAGGCTTAACAAAATTATGCAGATTATTTTGCTAATTATATCCGTTCACCTTATTCTTAATGTTAAGTTGAAATATATTTAAATTATTTAAATTCAATGGCTACGATTTTAATTTTCTGAGCGGAAATCAAGGAGATGTTTTTGTTGACACGGATAAATTTAAAAATAAAATTTAAACATAATAAAGATTATGCTAATGTATCTAAAATTTTGTCTAAAATTTATAATTCTAATTGATGGAAAAACGATTGAATAATAACTATTAACCAAATATACATATGTAGAACCTAAATACAATAAACACCTTAAACTGGAACCATCAACCCCAATTTCAATGTCATTGAAAATCTAAGTATTGAACCAAATATACATATGTAAAATTTGAACTCGATATAAACACCTCAAACTAGAACCATGAATCTATTTTTATTAAACACTCTAACACTTTTCTCAATAAACAACCCAACTTCAATGTCATTGAAAATCTAAGTATTAAAACAAACATACATATGTAAAACCTAAACTCAATAAACACCCCAAACTCGAATTATTGTTAAACAAAGTAATTTCAATGCCATTAAAAATCTAAGTATTAAACAAAATATACATATGTAAAACCTAAACACAATAAATACCATCTTAAACTCGAACCATCAACCTATTTTTATTAAACATTCTTAACACTTTTCTCAATAAACAACCCAATTTCAATTTATTGTAAATCTAAGTATTAAACCAAATATACATATGTAAAACCTGAACTCAATAAACACTTCAAACTAGAACCATCAATCTATTTTTATTAAACACTAACACTTTATAATATACATATGTAAAACCTAAACTCAACCTATTTTTATTAAACTAACACTTTTATCGATAAAAATAATAATTTCAATATCATTGAAAATCTAAATATTAAACCAAATATACATATGTGAAACACCACCTTAAACTGGAACCATCAACCTATTTTAAGTCTCCACCCCTGAAAAAAAGGCAAACCGAATTTCAATGTCTGTTAAAGCTAGTAGTAATATAAATTCCATTTTCATTATGTATCTTCACCCTCACGATGTATCGGCTCATTTTAAGATCCCTTCATTCTTTTTTAGAAAGACCGGTAGATCTGAATTTTTTTGTCAATAATTTTTTTGTGAATAATAAGAAACATATTGGGCTTCTTACAAATAGCAAGAACCTTATTTTTTAAAAAGATTGTGTTCTTCTATACAATCTAAAGCTAGTTAAAAATCTGTTTAGTATATGTAAGAAAAAAATCATTAAATCTTGGTCGAGTTTAATATAGTCTTTTGACGACTTTCAAGAATTGATAAAGTTGTTGTAATATAATGTATTTAGTTTAAATCTTTCATATGTTTGAAGTGAAAATATGTAGAATACAAAAAAAATCTATTTAGGGTTTATAGTTTTTGATTAAGGGTCAAATAGGTTTTGAGGGGATCTGAAATTTTTTATAACGGATTTGAAAAGGACCTAAAACCTTATGAAATTAACCTAGATCTAGAACCAAAATTAGAATTCTACAAGAAAATAGGAAAAAGATATACAAGAGCTAGCTAACATCTTGATAGGAGCAACTAGGCATCAACTATCAGACTATGACATCCAAAAAGCCTACTAAGTCAATTTAGATAGTCATGAAAGAAAGGTTTTTCTAAACTCCCTTAACCTTACAAATGGGTTTTGGAAAGGCTGCCATAACCTTTATATGAAGAAGCAAGAAAATGTACCTTCAACCATGCAAAAACACAAGCCTGTTAGACACCAAGCAACATTTAACCTCTCCCACCCAAATTCTCTACACCTCAATAGGAGAGCCATCCACCTGGATAGGATAGGTAATAGAGGAAACAATAGGTTTTAGCTCCCATAACGGTAACCTTGAGAATAAAAAACACTAGTTATAGAGGGTTCATAAATCAATTGCTTAAAGATGTGTTTAAACATTAGAATGCTATTCTTAGACATCATATATTTTAATAATAAAATTACAAAACAAAAAACACTCATAGATAATTTTCATTTAAAAATAAGATGAAAAAGAAAAAAAATACACACCAATTATTTTGTAATGTCTCCCAAATCAAATAAACTTTAAAGAAAAATTATTTACATCTATATTTTGTAACTATCTTGTAAATGTTGGCGTTTCTAGGCTGAAAATTGTGTTTCAATCAGAGGTCAATGTGAGGGCTTCTTAGCCAAGAGGTCAATGTATGAATCTCCTCTCTTTGTTGCTGCTAGGATTTTTTTGATTAATTTATTCTCAAAGCTACATTTATTTCTTCTTCTTTGTGGTTTCTTGTTGTTCCCTTTTTAGGTTCTTTTCAAAACCTTTTGAATCTGGTTTTTATTTGAGTTGAGATCCTTATATCTCATGGGAATCATTTTTCTTGTTTGTTTATCTTGATGGCTGACCTATAAAAGGGTTCAAGTCTTCTCCTACATTTATTTAATCGAAACTATTTTTACAAATGTTCCCATTATTTAACAAATTAGGTAGTGACAAAACTTGTTTACATGCATGAAAAATTGTAAGAAATAATAAATTTTATTTACTTGTATGTATAATAATAACATAAGTTCTTCATTTTTTATTGTTAGTATATGTTATTTAACATAAGTATTAATTACTTATTTGAATATGTAATTAATGAGTAATTATGTTTGAATGTTCAATATAATCCTTCTATATGTTTGATCTAGGACTGACTTATATGAATGTTTGTGATTAGTGAATGTTGACTGAGTTTATTGCAAATGGCTTGGAAATGAACTGTAACATTTCATCATGGATAAAAGTTTCAAATTTAAGGTATTTCTCTACTTATAAATATTGTGTGAAAAGTAAAAACTAAAGCCCAATTTTTCATGAAAGAGAATTTTTTTTGTAATATATTAAAGTTATTTATTATTAGTGTATTTGATAACATTTTTTTTCAAGTATTTTTTTTTGGTAATTTTATTATTGACATTGTTCAAAGTGAAGTCTAAATTACATTAACTTGCTGATTTAATGTATAATTTTTGTACAACATTTAAAGTTATTATTGCTATGATGAGTACCAATAATTGAATGAAATATAATATTTGTTGTAAAAAGCAACCAATCATGTGATGTCACATCACCTACACAAGTATTGGAGCTCTTTTGCACACTTATTGGTCTCACTTTTTTTTAGGCTGTTTTGGACACCTTGAAAAAAAACCAGGCTGATGTGGCATCATATTTGATGATGTGGCCTTAAAACCCTATTTATAAGCAGGGGACTTGCCAAGTAGGTTGTTAAAAATTGGGAGTGATTTGAAATTTTTCTACTTAAGATTTTTAGAAGCCCCAAGTTAGGGTGCACAACTATTAGGTCCTCTCCCCTATTTTGTATTATGATTTTATACTCCTCAAACATCTTCTCTTTGATAGAACTCTATTCATATCCTTTATTCATATACTTTACTAAACAAACCCTATAAATTAAGAACTTAAATAATCTACTTCAACAATAACTTTTTTTTATTATTGATTCCCATATTTCTGAATTGTTGATTATTTTTAGATATATCAAAAACCACATTTTTTTACACAAATGTATATAAAAATAAATAATTTATTTTTTACTCCACTTTGTCATTGAATCCTCTTTGTATTTCGATTGCTCCAAGTGTCTTGCAATAATTGTATTGATGTCACTTTGATCGTATTACGTTCACTGTGGCCTGCAATTTTTTTCCTTCCACGTTGAACAAAATCAGCCGACGAACCAAATTATCGGTTTAAAAATTCTTCATTATTTGTTGATCAACATCGAATGGATCAACTGATCCATATAAAAGAGAAATGCAGTTGATGAGGCTACTCAAAGAATACCCACTAAACGCCTGTAACTACATAACAGTGGACAATGTAATATACACTAGCCAAAAAACAAATATCAAATATAAACAGTGTAACTGGATGCTTGAAATAAAAGCAAAGAATATTAAAACATGTATACTGTCCTGCTAACATATTCTTTCAAAGATCAAGTGATATTGAAGAATCTAATTCAATTATAAGAATGATTTTGAGGTCACATTTAGTCAATGAAATTCATGTATAAATGTTATAGAAATATTAAAGATAAAGTAGATAAATTTTGTCTATATATAATAAAATTATTTTTCAATTAAATGTACTGACAAATATGAGATCAATAGTCCTCTAGAATTGTAATGTAAAAATGCCATAGGTTGATGTGAAGATATGAAGATATACACACAAAGAAAAAGATTTTTAAAATAGTAAATAATAATGATTTTAAAACTACAAAACTTTAAATATTTTGCATAATTAAAAAATAATATTACCATTTCTAAGTATATTTTAGAAATTAATTTTAAGTAAAAATTAAGAATGATTAACAGTTTGACCTATTAATATTGATGATCATTAACAGTTCTACTCCAAAGAACACTGATTGATCAAAGAGAGGGCTCTGACATTGTGTCTCTTGGGGAAGGTTGGTCACAACTTTAAAATTCAATGAAGCTAAAAGTGGTAGAGACGTAGAGAACAACTGGACAGTGGTGTGAGTAAAAGGAAGAAAAATGAGGTTAATTTGATGTGTATTCACTCCCAATCCAAATGTGGAGCAATGCCCTAGCAAGGCTGCAAGTGATGTTACTGATATTTTCTTGTTGCAATTTTAGTATGGTTACAATGCAATTCCATATACGAGATTTATAGGAGAGATGCGAATGGTAGTAAAAATATAATATAATGTCAATAGATTTTTATTTAGTCTATTGGTGAAGTTGAATGTTTTCAAATGAGCCTACCAGAAATCAAGTCTTGTTGAGTGCAAAGACTTTAACATCATAAAGAATGAAGCTGGAATTATGCTTATAGATTTTGTACGCTTGATAGACTACCGTACTCTCAAATCTGAACTTCTATAAAAAAATAAAAAAATCCAACATAATCTATTAAGAAGATTTATTGTGCTCAACTGATTACACTCCAATTTTGAAGGGAAAATTCTCACTATAATATGTGCTATGTAATATGTCACAAGAGCACAACATCGTAACCATGCAAAATTTGTTTTCTTTCCACATTGAACAAATCAGCGGTCAAACCCTCTACACGCTCTGATACCAGATTATGGGAGAAAAAATGCTTCAATATTGTTCATCAACATCGAAGAGATGAACTAATATAGTAATGCTAAGAATAACCGCTAACCCAAAAAATATCAAATTTTAATAATTTATGTTTAAACTCTTCTTTCATGATCATTAAAATGGGACATATAAAATGATAATTAATCGACTGGGTGCTTAAATAAAAAACAGAATATTTAAACATGCATTGTGACTCAGTAGCTTATTGATTGTAACATAGGTTTTAAAAGATTTTTTCTATGGTGGAAAGGATGGAAAAACAAAAACATTTGCTTCTATTTCACTAAAGGAATTATTAAAAACAAAGACACCTATATATTTGTTTCTATTTCACTAAAGGATTTATTAAAAACAAAGACACTTATACATTTGCTTCTATTTCATTAAAGGATTTATTATAAACAAATACTGCTATGAATAATGATTAGGAGATAGAGATGGCAGAAGGCTAATAATGTTTTAAAAACAAAGACACTTATACATTTGCTTCTATTTCATTAAAGGATTTATTATAAACAAAGACTGCTATAAATAATGATTAGGAGATAGAGATGGCAGAAGGCTAATAATGTTTTCAAACATATTGTATGGGATAAATTTGAAATTAGATTACTTAATTACTTACTATGTTATCCCATTTTGTCTAGTTTTCAATGCTCATTTTTATTAGGCTCTAGTATCAAGATTTAAAAAAACAATTGCTTAAAATTTCTATTGATTATTGATAGGTCATCAAATCTAGGAAATAGAAAGAGATATCATCTATATTCAATTTGGAATCAATCTCAACCAATCCATCATCTATACTATGTAGACTAGCTTATATTTCTTCAAGATTAAGAGTAACTTTACATCTTTGTAATGTAGGGTCATTTGATTCCCCCACCAACAAGTAGGTGGAATTCTCAATTATGTTTCATTTGATTCCCCCACATTTGAGTAAGCGCACCAATTATTAAAGAAGACAATGAAGATTTGATATCATTGTTTTTCTCCTTCAACCTTAACAAATAAGTTGTTCAAATGATTCAAGAGATTACAAGTGGGTGTTGATCAAATGGTCAAATGGTCAAGAATAAGATTAACTAATGATAAGTTAATTACAACTACTTTATTTTATATAGTGAGGAAATTATAATTAATTCATCATTAGTTAATCTAATCATTCATCATTTGATCAAGAAGCTCTCGTAGTTTCTTGAATCAATAGAACAATTTATTTGCACCTTAATTTTCTATTTATCTTGTTTGATATTAGAGCAGGTTAAAAAAAAAAATCTAGTTTAAGAATTTGCAAAAGTAAGAGATTATTAAAGGTTGAAGCAATAGTCAAAGAACTAAATATATATCATTAGCTCTACCTCTAGATATAAATTAAGACAAAAGAAGGTAGCAAAAAAAGTGAAACCAACCCTCACAGGTGGAAATCAAAGATTCCAAGAGAAATAGAATACATTAAGAATTTCTGTAAATGTAATTGGCCCTCAAAAGAAGAGATTGAAGGTCGAACATAAGATCTAGCATAGTTTGCCATGTTTTAAAATCACCTCAAAAAAAGGTGATGCCATTCATTTTTAAAGTTGTCAAAGGAGAAAAAATAATGATATTTGATCTTCATGTCTTTTTCAATAATATCTTCTTCAATAATAGTTTTGGCTTCACTTTTTATTGATACCTTCATTTGTCTTCAGTTACTTGGGGAATTTAATCTAATGCTTTCTTGGTGTTTTAATAGGCGCTTCAACTTCCCACAATCTCTTGCTTTTGCAAACTCTTTAACCTAGAAAACTTTCTTGAGCATTCTTTGATACAAAATAAAAGAAATACAAAATTGAAATGTAATTAAATTGTTCTATTTATTTAAGAGATTACAAGATCTTGAAAAATGATCAAGGATCAAATTAACTAATGATGAATGAATTATAATTTTCTCATTATATAGAGGTCTTAGATACATAAAAGAGTAAAAGCATAAAACTATAAAAGTGGGAGGAATTACTACATATTTTAACAACCTCACTACATTATCTTCATCTCTTTTTCAATAATAGTTGCAAGCAACTTTATTTCTTTTCATAACTTAAGAAGAATTGTCTCCTACCATGGTGTGGCGATCTCCCTTTCAACAATGTTTTACTTGGCTATTATTCCTTCAGGTGTCCACACTTTCTCTCCTTCTATAGATGGCTCTAGCCTCTTCATGCAAGTTCATGTTGGTAGATTTTACTAAATTTTATGGATTTTACAAGATCTATGATCTTCTTCATACAAATTAACATTTTTATAATTTGTAATTTTTTTACTACATCAAACATGGAAGTGATAGCTTTTTTTTTTTTCTCCTTCAACAACCTTACAAATATAAGGTTTCATGTTTTTTGCAGGTGAATTTAAACTTGATACAATATGTAAGATCTTCTCTTTGACTTCAATCTCCTATGTTTTTATTCTCCTTCAACAACCTTACAAATATAAGGTTTCATGTTTTTTGCAGGTGAATTTAAACTTGATACAATATGCAAGATCTTCTCTTTGACTTCAATCTCCTACTTTTAGGGTTAGTTACAGTCACACAAATTATCAATGCAATCTATTTTTCTTGGAATCTTCGATCTCCTTATGTGAGAGTCATCTTCATTTTTAATGCTACCTTACTTTTTCTTAAGTTATGGGTGGAACTCAATCTAATGATATATTTAGTTCTCTTATTGATGCTTCAACCTTCGATGATCTTTTTCTTTTCTAAAATCTTGAATCCAATTTTTTTTTTGAACCTTTTCTAATACCAAATAAAAGAAATACAAAATTGAAAAGAAAATAAATTGTTCTATTGATTCAAGAGATTACAAGAGCTTCTTGATTAAATGATCATGGGAAAGGTAAACTCATGATGAATGAATTACAATTTGATCAACATATAGAGGTCTTAGATACACCCAAAGGCTTGTATGCAATGAGACAATTGTAATCCACTCATGATAAATTAATATTGTCCTTGATCATTTAATCAACAAGCACTTGCAATCTACTGGATCAATAGAAAAATTTGTCTGTCTTGCACCTTTTTATTTCTTTTATTTGGTACCAGAGTTGATTTGAGAAAATTTTCCAGGTTTGATAATTTTCAAAAGAGAGATTTTCAAAGGTTGAAGCACCATTGAGAGCAATGGAGAAAACATCAAATCCGACTCTAGTCATCGATGAAAAGAAAAGAAGGTAGCAATAAAAAGTGAAGTTGACACTAGCGGGATGAGATCAAAGATTCCAAGAGAAATAGATTACATTGAGCATATGTGTGAACATAACCTACCCTCATTGGAGGAGACTAAAATCAGAGAATATCTAGCATTTTCTATCAAGTTTAAAACCATCATCAAAAAAGGTGAAGCACTTCATTTGTAAGGTTGTTGAAGGAGAGAAAATAAATCTATCATTACATAGTTTGAAATAGTAGGAAGAACACAAGTTAGAAAAAATATTGATTTGTATGAGCGAGGTCAAAGATCTCTTAAAAGCCAAAGAACTTAGCAAATGCAACAACATGAAGTTGTGTGAGGATGTTAGAACCCTCTATACAAGTAGAGAAAGTGATGACACCTAAAAGAGTAATAGCCATGTAAAATGTGAGGCCCCACATATTGATTGTCATATATGCTTTTTATTTTGATGCTAGCATTTCTTAATTCAGAAGATAGAATAAATTTCAGCATAGGATTTTATTTATTTATTTATAGTAACCCAGAGTATCCCCGCAACTCAGCTGAGCGACACTGGTTTCCCATTATGGCTGAGGTGAGACTAGTCCCTGGAGATGAGCTAAGCAGCCCGTCAGCCAAGCCTATCGATTGAATCCAAGCCTCAGAGTAAAACCCGAGACCAATGGGGAGCAAACCCACAGTCCAAGCCAACTCTGCTACCTGTCCGGGCTAAATTTCAGCATAAGATTACTATTATCATTATGAACATTAACTTCCACTCCTATAAGGTAGCTTAACCCAATATTACTCTATGAGACATTATTTCGATTAAGTTGTTACCATTATCATTGGATTTAACCCTATCCATAAGATATTATTATTCTTGAGTAAATAGGATTGTAAGAATATCATCAATGATATGATTAAAAATTCTATAAAGTTATCTTTAGTAGTGGCTTCATTAATGCCTATGCTTCATTAATGGCTTCTCTACATTGCGGCCAGCTTTCTTGTATGTTCAGATTTATTGCAATTCTTTTTTTTCCCATAAAATGACAATTATTTCTGAGAAAATAGTTCCCTCAATGTCTGGAAAACAATGAATAGAATCTGCCTAAGGCATGATTTTATTTGTTTAAGGGAGTTTGATAAGTATTTTTACTCTTCTCTTGTATCCCGAGCTGAAAGAGTTCGATTTGATAGAATTAAATCTTCAGCATAATATAATTTTATATGGTCCAGCATCGCGAATTCACAAAGGAAAGGAAAGATCCTGTTTCACGAGTCCTTACCATATGGAAAGAAGGCATGAGGGATTTGATTAACTACAGATGCTAAAACAAATTATGGCATTCAATAATGTCACTTAGGAAGCAATGTATTGACATTCCTTAAAATGTACATAAACTATTATCATGCTATACGGAGTTATAATATGCTGAAAAGTTATGCTAATAAAATAAAAAACCGAATAAAAATAAAATAATATCTTTTTAAATAAGAATAATAATAATATTTCCGTCCTTGGAATAAAAATAATAACATTTTCATTCTAGAAAACCATCTTCAGAAAATGGATGCAAGTATAAAGTAAGATTTATGCATGTACCAATGAGTTAATGTTTTCATGGAAGTTTTTATAAGGAGAAATTAAGATATGAAAAATAAATCAATTAGATAAATTTGATTATTAATATCAATGTTTCTTTTATGACCTTCAGTATATTAAATGTATGCACTTAAATAAGTGTACAGTGAGAAGAAAAGTAGCAAAACGACATACTACTATTCATGTTTATGCCTTTTAAGGAAATGGAGAAATTATTTATTTCAATGTAAACTTGGTATGGAGGAAACATTTTATAGATAAATCAATTCTTTAGTTTCAAAATATTATTAGTTTTTTTTAATTTTAGATATTTGAATTAAGTAAAGAAAATGGTTCATATGTATGAGTAAATTGAAGATTCTTTAAGGAATATAATATGTATCAAGAATGTTTCGTTGGCTAAATATGTATCTTTGTGTCTTTAGGCATGCTTGCTTTACAAAGAGTAGAAAATAAAAAATTATGAGAGGCTCAAAACAAAGTAAAGGTTTTAGTATAATCGTTAATGGAATTACATAGTAGATATTTAGGTGAACATTGAATTATATTAGGGATGGCCTTATGAGATATGAGTCCTCACTAATATTGAACTGTTATCTAGTAACCTTTAAGATAAGCATCATGACTAAGGGTTTGAAGTATATAATTTAGTCAATGAATTAAAACTATAAATTAAAAAATGCCTCTACTCTTTCAATAAACATTGTATTACATTTTATCATTTGATCATGAATAATCTTGAGCGATATATGATTGGTTAAGTTATATATCTCAGATAGAATTCTCATCACAACAAAACCTTTGATATAATTTTATTATTGTTTAAAAAAAATAGTCATGTATATCTTTTATTTATTAAGAGGATGCAATATTTATCATAAGAATATGAGTTAACTAAGGCCATATAAAATCTCGAGATGGGAACCATAGATAGTGGTATTAATTTAATTTGGTGTACGATACAAGCCTTTGTAGTGTGTATCTATTGCATTGATTATTTTTACAAGAAAGGTTATTAAATAATATTTTGTTTCAATTATTTTGTTAGTTGACCAGAATTGGAACCAATTAGGTCATTGGCTCATTTTTTGTTATTGTTGTGTGGGTATCATTAAAGAACCCATGGATTAATATCCTTAAGCTAATCATTTGGGTCAAGTAGTTAATTTTGAATGATTTAGTATTTTATTCACTAGAGATAAAAATTGTTATTCTCTAAGCTCTTTCACATAGACATTACTTAAGATTATATTTTCTTTTATCATTAGTGTTATTCCCAAACCAAGATGATTTTATCAAGGAATCAAATTAGGGTGGTAAATAACTAAGTAATTATTCACTTTTCACATTTTTTATTCAAACATTGTCTCACCTATCAGGGTAGCAGTCGACCGAGGAAAGTGTCTAGGGAAGTTGACCCTAGAAGGATTGCATACCCACTCTTATACCATCATATTATATGGATTTTAAATTGTTTTACAAACTATGAAGTCTCTGCACTTTCACGTAGGCTTGAGACATTAGGTATATCCCTTAGGTATTTTCCTTTTGAGATTTACTTGAACTAACCATACCTTCCTATTAATATGTAGTCTTTGATAATCTTTGCCAATTTGGTAGTTGACTATTGTATGATTGATCCAGCTAAAATAATGTTATGGTTTGTTATGATGATCATGTATCTATGATTCTCTAACTTTATGTTGAACATCTAGACATGTAGACATCTTCTAGGTGTAAGCATGGGAGGAAAGACAAATACATCATGAAGGGATACAAGAGAAACATGAGTAAGGAGGTACACAATGTTTTAAATTGAACTAAGTAGTAAGTCATTATTTTAACATTTAACCTTCATTTAACCTTGGTTGAAATGGGTACCTGTTAATTGTTACTATTAATTTTAGTAGTACAAATGCATTATGTTGTGATTTAAATTTATTACAAAATAGTAGAGTTTGGTGTAGTTTATTTAATTTTTGATGTATCACTTAAGTGTGTACATATTAGGCATTGCATTTCTATTGAAATATAAAGTTAATTATGTTTGAAGTTTGAAAAAAATTTATTAGTATTGTGTTATGTCCACTTGGGTAAAAAGTGGGCATTACATAAAACATAGTTGAAAGGGATATTTATACACCATGTTAGGACACAAGCCTGCACAAGTCAAAAGAAAAATAAAAAATAAACTACTATTATTGAAGAAGACATGAATATCTGATATGAGTATTTCTAATACTTTAACAACCTTACGAATGACTATATTTACCTTTTTTAAATGTGATTTTAAACTTGAAAAACTATTCTAGATATTCTCTTTGACTTTAATAACCTCTTTTAAGGTTTGGCTACATTAAAAAATTCTCAATGCAGTCCATTTCTCTCAAAACCTATGATCTCCTCCTATGAGGAATAGCTTCATTTTTTATTTATACCTTCTTTTTCATTAGCTACTACTAGATATAGATCTAATGGTTTCCTCATTGATTTGATTGGTGCTTCAACCTCCCATGATCCCTTGGTCTCCAAATTCTTGAACATAGAAAAATTTCTTAAACCAACTCTAATATAAAATAAAATAAATACAAATAAATTTTTCTACTGATTCAAGAGATTACAGGTCTTGATTAAATGATCATGGAATAGATAAACTCATGATGAATGAATTACAATTTGATCATCATATAGAGGTCTTAGATACAACCAAAGACTTCTATGCAATGAGACAATTGTAATTCACTCACAATCAATTAATATTGTCCTTGATCATTTAATCAACAAGCACTGCCAATCTATTGGATCAATAGAAAAAGTTATCTATGTTTAACCTTTTTATTTCTTTTATTTGGTACTAGAATTGGTTTTAGAAAATTTTCCAAGTTCAATAATTTTCAAAAGAGAGATTTTCAAAGGTTGAAGCACTACTGAGACAATAGGAGAAATCATCAAAACTAGATCTAGCCATCATTGAAGACAGATAAGGTAGCACTAAAAAGTGAAGCTAACACTCGTAGGATGAGATCAAATAATCCAAGAGAAATAGATTACATTGAGCATTTGTGTGAATATAGCCTACCCTCATTGGAGGATACTAAGGTCAAAGAATATCTAGCATTGACTATCAAGTTTTAAGCCACCACCAAAAAAGATGAAGCACTTCATTTGTAAGGTTGTTGAACGAGAAAAAAACAAATCTATCATTGCGAAGTTTAAAGTAGTAGGAAGATCAAAAATTACAAAAATGTTGATTTGTATGAGAGAGGTCAAAGATCTCATAAAAGCAATAGAACTTAGCAAATTCACCAACTTGAAGTTGTGTGAAGACATTACAGCCCTATGTAGAAATAGAAAATGTGAGGACACATAAAAGACTAATAGCCATGTAAAATATAGTTGAAAGAGATATTTATACACCATGGTAGGAGATGAACCTAGACAAGTCAAAAGAAAAAATAAAATCAACTGCAACTATTATTGAAGACGATATGAATATCTAATATAATTGTTTCTTATACTTTAGAAACCTTAAAAATGAATGTCTTTACCTTTTTTAGAGGTGGTTTTAAACTTGAAAAACTATGCTAGATATTCTCTTTGACTTTAATCACCTTGTTTGAGGGTTGGCTACATTCATGCACAAATTCTCAATGCAATCTATTTCTCTTAAAATCTTTGATTGGGTCTTGTAAGGAATATTATATTTTTTTATTCCTACCTTTTTTTTCATTAGCTACTACTAGAGATAGACTTAATGGTTTCCTCATTGATCTGATTGTTGGTTCAACCTCTCATGATCTCTTGGTTTTCAAATTCTTGAACATAGAAAAATTTCCACCACCATAGACAGCTAGATTGATAAAATGGATAAATAGATTAATGTAATAGAAACAAATGTTTCTTAATCAACAAAAACCTCTATTACATGAGATGCAAAGATAAATGATATTGCAGAAAAAAACCTCGCTTAACAGAGGAAAACCCCTACGTGAGATATAAAGAAATGACTTAAATGTTCCTAGATAATAGATGCATTCAATGATTTGTTAGATATGACACACAATATTAAGAAAAAATAAGATAAGAGAGAAGACAAAGCATTTTAGCCAAACCCCTCTCTTGAGGTAAGAGGATGAGAAAGCTCAATGTAATCTTGCTACTGTGAGAGATCCAAGAGTATGATAACGACTTTAGAGAGCTCAAGATAATAAAATCACCAAGGGATATTTTTGAGAGCCAAGAGACCAGAGAGAGAGAGAGCCAACTAGCCAAAGAGAGAGAAAGAAAAAGAAGGGGGCTCCAATGAGCCAAAGGATGGACTTTTAAAACTAAAATCAGGTGGGAGTGACTATTTTAGATGCACCCAAGGCAAGGGACACATGTCATCGAAAGGATAAAGTGAAATATGCTATCTATATTCAAGGAACTATCAGAACGTTAGTGTGCCATGTAGACGTCTACGCGTCGCACTTCTATCCAACCAAAGATAATCCCTATTGGAGTCTTAGAGAGATTGGCAACACTTTTTCTTTAGAGGTCATGATGTCAAAATGATAAAATATCAATCATGAACCCTATCATAAATGTACTGGTCACAATGCGTAAGTGTTATAAATACATGGGGCATAATTTATGATATTACACATATATATTACCACAAATAAACACATTATCAAACTTGGTTGCTACTTTCATCTATTTTATGGGTACTCACAGGTGAAAAAACCTAAAAAACAAAACCATAAAATATTTAATCTCAAAGCAACAATTACCTATGCTCCTACAAGGTTCACCAATTTTGTCCAATTGGAGGAGACCAAGAAGTTGTTAATCTTAGAGGATCCGGTTAACACTGAGAGGGGGGGGATCAATATTAACAATAATTTGAAATAAGAAACTTAGACTCATAAAAATTTCACCAACTCAAACATAGACCAACATTAGAGTCATTTACCAGTATTGGTATCTGCTAGTAAACATCTGCTAAATTGATATATCAATGCTACACATTAAGTGTTCATTAACCATGCATAAACTGAAAGTAAAGCATACCATCATATCAAAAAAATTTACCATATGAACACCATGATTTTCATGTGGAAACCCAAATAGGTAAAAACCACGGTGGGAATTAGTACACACAAATATTTTGCACTCTTTCAGAATGCGCCATGTTAGGAGCCAAGCCGGTTAAAAGCTTATAATGATGCCCTATTAGGAGTCACCTAGTTAAGGGATTTATCTCAGCCCTATTAGGAGCTTTGATCTATTAGGATCAACCTTGCAAGAGGATTTATAACTCAGATATTGAGTCACCCTATTAGGACCTACCCGGTTAAGGGCTTTTAGATATCATAATTATTAGAGAACAACAGTGAATGATCTGTGTATAGAACTCGATTGCTTTCTTGATCAGATCCAATTAAGTTTTAAATTTTCAACACTTCTAGTAGAACTTCTCACACCCTGGTTTGGCTTCACACACTTCTCAAAATCACTGACACAATAAACATCAACTATATCGACATAAATAACCTTTACAACTAGGTCGACATCAAAACCCTAAGAATTATAAAATAGATCATCACAGATCTTTACAACTCATTACAAATCATCAAATAGATCATTACAATTAATTACAAATCAATATCAACTGTTGAATGATCATGTCGTCACAACAAGTTGATCGGATACAAAGTCAAACCCTTAGCTCATTTTGCTCAGCACTTTGCACATTTCTAAGAAATCCGCTCTCTAAACATGCCAAAACATCTTTCAAACACTTAATGCGATTTGTGCCTCATTATCATCAACACCTGGACTTGATGTAGATCACCGCCAAACCAAAAATCATTGGCGATCAAGAGAATTTTCTACCGATCCTTAAACCCTTATTAAACCTTGGCAAAAACTCAACAAAAATTATAAACATAACTTCCAGTTGTCACAACATGATGTGGTTTCGGTCAGATACATATTATAATGATAAAAACTGACATTCAAAACCACAAAGCCTCAGTCATCACCAATTGCCAGATATAATCAAAATATTTCCTCATTTACTGGTTAAGGTCCTAATTACCAGTTTCTTGATTCTTTACTAGTAAGCTCTCTCCAGTAGACCAAAAGCTTTAGATCACATATTACAAAATAAGTAAATATTAGTAGACATGAATAAACATTAGTTGCCATCAATGACAACGCAATTAACTGATCAGAGTCATCCATCAGGCAATCTCAATCTCTTCATCACAAATAGATTTCTATCCTTTATCAGTGTAGTCACCCAACTTCAACTGTATCAACTGTATTTGTATCATTTCTGCCAAATGCTGACAATTTGCCCCTTTTGTATTGATGGCAACACCAATCAGATATACAATTAGACTATCATAATCATGCAACACCAATCAGAGTAAAATCATCAACTACAACATGCTTATTGATATCACATCTCTGCCAGTTCTCCTCCTTTTGTCATTTCCCCCTTAACAAATGCTTCACTCAAACTGATCTTCAATTTCTCACATGTCTACCATATTTGATTTCTATTCTTCTCCCCCTTTGACAACAATTTCAAAGATGTAAATGCATCGCCGGTAATCAAATCGGTTCCTGTTGTCTTCAACATTTTTGCAAACTCATCTAGGCTCCTCCCCCTACGGAGTATCCTACATCTCATCGGGTCAGACCCCTACTGGATTATTGTGTCTCCTTCATCCTAGTTCTTTTTGAGCAGGGGTCTGACCCCTAATTTACATCTAAGATATTCAAAGGTTGTCTTCGACAATGGTTTAGTGAAAATGTCTACTAGCTTCTCTTTGCTTGTCACATACTCCATTCTGACTTTTTTATCCTGTACTCTTTTCCTTAGAAAATGACATTTTAAACCTATATTCTTGGTTCTTTCATGTTACACAATAATTTTTGAAATATTAATTGCACTAGTATTATCACAGTAAATAGTTACCGGTTCAGACATATCAAATTTGAATCCTTCAAGAACATGTCTCATCTGGTTTGCCTACGTGCAATTCATTGATACTGCAACATACTCTGCCTCTGCCATTGACTAAGAAACACACATTTTCTTGTTACTTATCTAAGCAACCAATCTACCTCCAAGAATAAAAGCTCCACCGATAGTGCTTTTTCGGTCATCAACATTGCCTGGCCAATCAACATCACTAAGTACATTCAAAGAAAAATTTCCTTTATAAGGATACCATAAACCATAATCTACTATGCCTTTTAGGTACCTAGTTATATCCTTTTCACTGCTACCAAGTGAGTCTCCTTGGGATCTTGTTGAAATCTAGTAGCCAATCCAACAATATGTGCAATATTAGGTCTGCTATGAATGACATAATGCAATTTACCAATCATAGACCTGTATTCTTTCTCATCAATAGATGGTGAATCATCTTGTTTAGACAACTTGAAGTCGTTCACCATAAGAGTACCAACTAGTTTACAATCCTCCATACCAAATGTTTTCAACACCTCTTTAACATACTTACTCTAACATATAAATATTCTACCATCTAGTTGTTGGACCTGCAACCTAATGAAAAATTTAATTTCACTAATAAGAGACATCTCAAATTCCGTTTCCATCTCCTCAGCAAAATCCCTGCACAAATCATCATTACGACAAAAAATTATGTCATCCACAAATACTTGAACAACTATCAATACTTTGTCTCCATCAGTCTTAAGATATATGTTACTTTCCTCACTATTACGCTGGAATCCTATCTTGATCAAGTGTGCATGTAGCCTTTCAAACCATGCTCTCGGTGCCTTCTTAAATCCATACAGTTCCTTATGTAGTTTGCAAACCATATCTTTGTCTACAGACAAAGCAATCCATCTGGTTGTTCTATGTACACTTCTTCTTCAAGGATGCCATTAAGAAAAGTTGATTTAACATCCATCTGATAGAATTTTAATCCTTTAAATGTAGAATAAGAAAGTAGCATTCTAACTCCTTCCAATCTCGTCACATGTGCAAAGGTTTCACCATAATCTTCTCCATCTTCTTGTGCATAGCCTTTGCAAACCAATCTTGCTTTATTTCTCACAACCTTACCTTCTTAATTTAACGTGTTTGTAAAGAGCCATTTAATGCCAATCACATTCTTGTCTTCCAGTCTGGGAAGAAGTGTCCATGTTTTGTTTTTCTCTATCTGATCCAACTCCTCATTCATTGCATTAATCTAGTCATCATCCTTTAATGCTTCTCTTACTATTTTTTGCTCAGTAGTAGAAATTATACATGAATTTTCTTCGATTTTCCTCCTTGTTTGTACTCTATCATTTTTATCTCCAATTATTTGTTCTTTAGAGTGATTTACCCTGACATACCTTAGTATTACCGGTTTCGGTGTTGTGCTTCCTACTTCATGTTCTTTAGATTCTTCATCGCTCTTTGCATTTACCGATTGACCACCTATTTGTGCAACATTTTGCTCATCAGTCTTCTGCGGTTCCGGTTCTATAAACACAAGTCTTTCTTCATCTTTCTCAGGCTCAAATCTGTTGGTCTTATCAGATCTCTCAGAGAGTTCATCTATCTTCACATTAGCACTCTCAATGATCTTCTTAGTTCTCTTGTTATAATATTTAAATGCCTTACTCTTTGTAGAGTAACCGAGAAAAATACCTTCATCACACTTAGCATCAAACTTTTCACTGTAATCATCTCTCTTAATAAAACATTTACTCCCAAATTTTTTGAAATAATTTACACTAGGAGTCTTTCCATGTCATAATTCATGAGGTGTTTTGTTAATACCTTTCTTGAAAAGTACCTAGTTCAAAGTATAAACATAATTACTAACTACTTCGCTCCAAAATATCTTCGGTACTTCACCTTGAATTATCATGATTCTAGCAACTTCAACAACTGTTCTATTCATTCTCTCTGCTATCCCATTCTTTTGTGGAGTTATATGAGCTGATATTTGCCTCTTAATTCCAAGTTCATTACAGAACTTCATAGACTCATTAGAAGTAAATTCACCTCCTCGGTCAGATCTCAAACATTTAAGATTCTTCTCGGTACCTTTTTCAACAAGAGCTTTAAATTTACTGAATGCCTCAAACTTTTATCTCATAAAAGTTACCCACATCATTTTGGAAAAATCATCAGTAAAGATCATAAAATACCTATCACCAAAATAGCTCTTAGTCCTCAAAGGACCAACAAGATCAGTATGAACCAAATCAAGAATATTCTCTGAAGAGAAAGACTTAGTCTTAAAAGATACAGATTTCATCTTACCCATCTGATAGTCCTCGCATAACACATTGTCTAGTTTCACAAGATGGGGAAAACCTCTCACAATACTTGCCTTACTAACTTTAACCAAATTGTCAAAATCGACATGACAAAATCTCTTGTTCCACAACCATCTGTCTTCAATCTTCACCACCAAACAATCATTTAAATTAGTATTCAGATGAAATAGATTACCTCTAGTATTCTTTCCAGTAGCAATCAATTCTCCATTGTTTCCAAGAATCCTACACACTCCACTTTTGAATTCAAGTAGATATCCCTTATCATTAAGTTGTCCAACACTCAAGAGGTTATACTTTAGTCCATCGACCCAAAAGACATCATCTGCATTAGTCTTCCTATTCAATGAAACTGATCCTTGGCCTTTAACCATGCAGGGAGAGTTATTACCAAACCTTGCAGCACCTCTATCAAACTCTTTAAGTGATAAGAACTTACTTTTGTCACCGGTCATGTAGAGTAAGAAACTACTATCTATTATCCATTCATCATTGTTATCCATGTGAGACACCAATTCCTTCTCATTAGTCAGACCCTCCTTCACAACAACAAATACTATCTCCTCATTATCATCTTCTTCCAATTCATCATTGGTCACACCATCATCCACTGCAACATAACAATGTTTCTTGCCTTTTCTTTTGAATTTCCTAAACTTCTTTTTCTTATCAGTGCTAGGGTAGTTAGCAACTATGTGTCCAATGTTACTACAAGAGAAACACTTCAAGGATAATTTACCTATTCCTCTAGGGAATCTTTTAGCCAATAATGCCTCAAGTTCCATCAGATGATCTTGATCATAACCATCACCTCTGCTACCACCATGACTAGACCTGTAGTCATGATTATGACAAATATCTTTTCCTTTCCTTTTTGTTGTACCAGTTACAAAAGCCTTAAAAGAAGATTTAGAAGGCTTACAAAGACTATTATCAAAATTGTTTAGTTCAAATGCAGTCAACTTTCCAATTAGAGAATCAACAATGACTTTATCTTTAGAAATGGATCTAAGATCTTGAATAGCAGAAACTCTGATAGAATATTGTGGTAAAAGAGTTCTAAGCATTCAACTAACAACAATATCATCTTGTATCTTACCTCCGACACTATTTATACCACCTACAACTTCCTTAATCCATTGACCATATTGAGATATGTTCTCACCATCAACCATTTTCATATCATCAAGTTTTCCTCTCAAACTCTCTTCCTTTGCTCTTTGTACATGTTCATCTTCTCCAGAAATTAATTTTAATTTCTCCTACACCTCATTTGCAGTCTCTAATCCATGAAAATCTATATACTCAGAGTTAGAAAAAGTACTTACAATTGCTTCAAGAGCCTGAATGTTTTCTTGTTGCTCTTTAAGTTCATTTGGTGCCAAGGGACTGGTAATCGAAGCAACATACTTGGTTACCATATGATTCCAATACTATGAACCCATTCCTTTAATGTAGATCTTCATCTATTCACTCCATATCTGGTACTTGTCCTTGGTAAACATGGGACACTCCTTTTTCTTCATCTTTCAGAAGATCTTTCCCTCAAGCTGTTAGGGTCTGCACATAGAGGACCAATGCTCTGGTACCAATTGTTAATCTTAGAGGATCTAATTAATACTGAGAGAGGGGGTGAATCAATATTAACAATAATTTGAAATAAAAAACTTAGACTCATAAAACTTTCACCAAATCAAACATAGACCAACATTAGAGTCATTTACTAGTACTGGTATCTGTTGGTAAACATCTGCTAAATTGATATATCAGTGTTGCACATTAAGTGTTCATTAACCATGCATAAATCGAAAGTAAAGCATACCATCATATCAAAGCCATTTACCATATGAACACCATGATTTTCATGTGGAAACCCAAATAGGGAAAAAGCACGGTGGGAATTGGTACCCACAAATATTTGGCATTCTTTCAGAATGCGCCTTATTAGGAGCCAAGCCTGGTTAGAAGCTTACAATGATGTCCTGTTAGGAGTCACCCGGTTAAAGGATTTACCTCAACCCTGTTAGGAGCATTGATCTGTTAGGATCAACCTCACAAGAGGATTTATAACTTAGATATTGAGTCACCCTATTAGGGGATTTTACAACGTGGGGCCTATTAGGACCTACTCGGTTAAGGGATTTTAGCTGTTGTAATTGTTAGAGAACAATAGTGAATGATCTGTGTATATAAATCGAGTGCTTGCTTGTTTAGATCCAATTAAGTTCTAAGTTTGCAACAATTCTGACATAACGTCTTACACATTTCTCAAAATCACTGACACAATAAACATCAACTGTACCAACATAAATAATGTTTACAACTAGGTCGGCATTAAAACTCTAAGACTTACAACATAGATCATCACAGATCTTTACAACTCATTACACATCATCAAATGGGTCATTACAATCAATTACAAATCAATATCAACCGTTGAATGATGATAAGTCGTCACAACAAGTCGATTTGATACAAAGTCAAACCCTTAGCTCATTTCGCTAAGCACTTTACACATTCCCAAGAAATTCGCTCTCCAAATGCGCCAAAACATCTTTCAAACACTTCACACAGTTTGTGCCTCGTTATCACCGCCAAACCAAAAATCATGTTACCAGTCAAGAGAATTCTCTACCGGTCCTTAAACCCTTCTTAAACCTTGGCAAAAACTCAACAAAAATTATAAACATAACTTCCAGTTATCACAACATGATGCGGTTCTGGTCAGATACATATTACAATGATAAAAAGTGACATTCAAAACCACAAATCCTCAATCATCACCAATCGCCAGATATAATCAGAATATTTCCCCGTTTACCGGTTAAGGTCCTAATTCCCAGTTTGTTGATTCTTTACCAGTAAGCTCTCTCCGATAGACCAAAATATTTAGATGACACAATATAACATAAGTAAACATCAATAGACATAAATAAAGATTATTTGCCATCAATGACAACACAAATAACTGATCAGAGTCATCCATCATGCAATCCTAATCTCTTCATCACAAATAGACTTCTATCATTTATCGGTTCAGCTATCCAACTTCAACTGCATCACCTGCATCTGTATCAGTTATGCCAAATGCCAACAAAAGCTAGGATACAAATGAAAATAGAAAATAGATTCGATAATTTGTTTTCAATCAAACTAAAATACTCTATTATTTCCATATAATATTTAATGGGGACACACAGTGTAATGATTAGTTGAGGGAAATATCAAGAAAACCCATAGTAAAATATGAAAGACACGAAAGCTTAATAAAAATCCTAGAACATGATGAAAACCGTTTAGCCTAAAAACAAAAATTTGTAAAAAAACAAGGTGCCAAAATGTAGATTAAAATAGCAACCAACAAGATAAACAAAACCCTAAAAAAATTAATCTAGAAGCAGAAATTAGTTGTGCTTCAACCAAGTTTGAGAATGTTGTCCATTTTGTGGAGTGAAATCAGAAGAATATAGATTTAAATAGAAAACAAATTTGATAACTTATTTCCTTATACACCATAATTGCACACAATTTAATACTTAGTTGGCATGATTATTAAAAAAATCATAGTTAAATATAAAAACTAGTTAATTTGAAAGTGGAAATTATCTGTCCATCCCCGATGTATAATGACGTCCCTTTCGAGTAGGCAAATCAACTCAAATACAAAGGAAAATAGCAAGCAGATGAGAGGAATATAAAAACCCTTAGTAAAATATGAAAACCATAAAACCTTAAAATCATAGATAGCAACCACATAACAGGAATATTAAAAAAACTCTTAGTAGAATATGAAAACTATGAAACGTTAAAACCTATAGATTAAAATAGCAACCAACAAGATAAACAAAACCCCAAAACCCTAAAATAGAATCAACAATTAGTTGTACTTCGACAAGGTTTGAGAATGGCGTCTTCTTGCATCGTTATTTTCGATTCCGTATTTAGGAGGAATCAAAATTTGTTATTATTGATAAGGATTAAAATAAGCCCGGCTCTTTAAGCCCGCCTGCTCGCCATCAATATATCAGCTCGTTTAACCTCTTGCAATATAGAATTTGGTATATATTCAAAACTTGTTTTCAGCCGGCCCGCTTACCATCAATGACTCAGCTCGTTTAACCTCTTGCAATATAGAATTTGGTAGATATTGGATTGAAATGCTGAGAAAAAAAAATATATACCTTATTTTAATCATCCTCTAATAAATATCTATTGACCGCTTATTCCTGGCGCAGGAATATTACGGATAAGGAGCCCTTTAAGATGTTCATTATGTATGTATGTATGCAAATTATTTTATATCATTAAGGTAATCTATTAAATTACTATATATTCAATATCCTTATTGAGTATAAGGATTAACAAATATTGATGAAAACATGAAAATAACTCACCAATAACAACTCTTGTCACCAAGCTATGCTCATTGTGCTCTAAGGTGGTTATATAAGAGTGTTCTTACCAATTACACAACATTGCATTCTATAGTGTCATAAATTTACCCTTTTAAAATTTAAGACTTGTTTTGGATCTACTTTGATGGTTGTGCCTAATGTGTACCTAATTAATGTATTATTATGCTTCATTTCGAGATTGTTTCCATGAACTTTGTGCATTTCCCTAGTCATAGCCTTTTTCTTCCTAGTCCAAATTATTAGAACTAGGATACCCAACACTCTTGTCCAAGTGGTTTGGCCTAAAAATTTGAATTACAATTGTCTAATTTGTAAATAGCGAGAAAGTGCCCTCTGATGTCAACCCTGCCCAAAAATAAATTTCAAAAAAGTGTAAGTTGCATATAATACAACTTCTCTCATTCAAAATCTAACTCCAATTATTAGCATTGAATCAAGCATATTTGAGGAAATTAAGCACAAATACATAAGTAATGAGTCAAGCATTCAAGTGTACATCTTTATTTTGACAATTATGATCAAATACGATGTATTCCTCCATGACGAAGGCATTCTCTAACATCTTTTAACCAATATCTTGCCTTATTTGAGATTTCAAGAAAGCAATTTCATATATAAAGTAATATTTATCAATTTAGGCATTTACATTAATGATTTATCCTCTATCTTTTTTAGGATAAGTACTCTTTCATCAATTATTATTGTAATGGAGGTGGAAACAACAACACAAGATTTGACATTGGCAAGCTTCTATAAAACACAACACTTTTTTATTTATTTTCATGTATGTAGGTTTAGACCAATTGGTTAATCAATTAAACCATTTTTATTGTTGCATATAGCTTAATTAATTGCTTGATTGATTACATCATTATCTTTTTATATTACATTAACAATAAATTTTGCGAGATAAACCAAAGTATTAAAAATAAATTTCACTCCATTTTTTTCTAATTGTCATATATTTCTTTTTGCGAACAAGTGTTTGTTTGTGGAGCTTATATTTGTGTATGAGTATCATAACCATTATATTGTGAATTTGAGACTCCTATGAGAATATGTTATCAACTCATGGCTTCTCATACTTTTAACTATCAATAATATTTAGCCTAAGTTGCATGTCTGAATTATTCCCAACAAAAAAATTAAAGAGAGAAATCTTCTCTCAATCCAACACACATGTCGCCAAATGGACCTAAAAATCATTTCCCTCATGCATCTCATAATGAGGGCAACCCTTCAACTCAATTTTCTAGTGAACAATTGAAGAAACTTGACAATGAACTTAAATGCTTGTAATAATTTATGTCCTATTGCGTAACAATCTATGAGGATAGCACACTTGGATGGAGAGGTAGTTCCCTTGATTAAGAGTCTAACTGAGAAAATGATGGTGAATTTCTTTGATCATTTTCAATTACCACTGAAAGATGCTCCACTTGCCCAAGGGTTAGCTTCTCATTCTCCTCTTCATCAAAGAAATCTAGAACTATAAAACCATCCAAGCATTCTTCATTCTTATATTTCCAAACCCACCCCTCATCTTTGTTTACATCATCTCTTATAACTCTCTCAACCCATCCCTTAGCTAAAAAACCCATGACTCTCTTATTAAACACCAGGCCCCTCTTGATTTTAAATTCTCTTGCCTCGAAGCTCTTCTAATTCCAAATGGTAGGAATAGGAATCCTTGGCACCTCTCCTATCCCAGTTTTCACTACAAAGTATTATCTTGGATGCAAGACTGTGAGCTTGTCATCCACCGCTAGTATTTACTTAATCCAATTCTCCAAGAAACCTTCCTTTGAAAATACGGTGACACAACATTTTTGCATCAACTTTTCTTTCTCCCATGCAAAGAAATGTAGCCAAAAACATTGTCAGAATGTTTAAATTGACATGATATCTATGATCAATGAGGATGAACTCTGGGCCCAAATAACTTTAATTTCATACAAAATCAGCCTATGTGAGAAGATAATTACCTCACGTAAGCATTTTTGAGAAATATCCCCTAAGAAAGTCATCTATTGTTTATTGAACATAAGTCTAATTGAAGACTCCATAACAATAAAGATGATAAATAACAAAAATGCCAAGGATAGACCTTTGTTCAGGTGGAGAAATAAATGACATACTCTAGATAGGTTACTTGTATATGTCTCAAATTCATCCACCTTCTCAAGAAATCTACCACAACTTTATCATAAAAACCACCACTCTAATGTCCTTTCACAATCTATAGAAAATCTGCCATATCTAGTCATCTCATTATTACAAGACTTGATCCAAACACCACCACCAAATGGTGAGAAAGGATATTCTCCAACTACCCCGAATTAATGAAAAGGTGAGAGATGTTGAAATTCATGAACTTTGATCATCTTAAAGCAATAGAATTTATGATCTATTTCTATTACTTAATAACTATTCACCTAAACTAAATCTCTTTCAAAGAATATAGGACCAAACATCCAAGTAAGGATCTAGATGGATATAAATAGATAAACTAACACTAACACTCCACTATCTATTGGTCATCTTCTCCCTAAAAGATTTGATGCATTTAGGTCATCTCACAATAATGGTTTCCACTTTCACCCATGAAGGAAAAACATGGATGGGGGAAAAAAAATTCCGAGGGTGTTCGTTCATACTATGGGTGTTCAACTAAACGACCTTTTGGGATTCAAGCAAACCCCTTACTTCAATCATACATGTTAAATCACTCGGGTTCACTCGAACCCCCCTTTTTTTAATATTTTATAGTGTTCTCTCTAATGGCCCCCTTCGAGCGAACCCCTTTTTAACCAGATTTTAATTGTTACAAAATGAACCTAAGGGGGTTCATTCGAGCCCATTTTCTAGGCATCTCTCCCAGAATCTCTTCAAATTTCTACAAAATTTTGGCCTTCAAACCTCTAGTTCAAGGCTCAAATGGAAGAATCATGACAAACCAAAATAGAGGATGGTATTCCTTGAAGAAAGCTTTCCAATGACTATAATTTTATTATGTATTGAGTTTACTGTGATCTTGTTTTTAAAATTTTACCAAACATAGGTTTTTCACCAAACATGAACTTCTCTATTCAACACATTGGGAAAAATAGTAAACTAATTGAAAAAAATTCTGAAAAATATCTATGCCCTAGGTATTGATGTCTTCTTTCTAAAAAAAAATAAAAAATTGAATTTCGATATATGTAGAACAAGTTATGTGTTCAAATATACACCTATGTCTAAATTATAATTAGTCAGAATTCAAAACTTAATAAAAAGAAAAATATTCAACATATCACTATCAAACCAACTCCATGCCCTGGATATTGAAGTTACAAACCAAAATTCGAAAGAATTGAGTTTTTATCATTTATAGACAAAAAGTTGTGCATTTTGGGAGGCACATCACTCTTAAAAAATGTTGTTTGCTATAAAAAACTACTTTTCAAGGGAGATCGAAAAATCAATACAATTTTCTTCAAAAAAAAATTAAAAAATATATTTAGAATCTGTGGACAAGATGTTTTCAAATAACTAGTTTATATCATCTTCAAATTCTTAACTTTTTAAAAGTTATAGGTGTTAGAAAGTGAAGGTTATTTTAAAAATGTTCATCTAAGTGTCAAAGTTGGCCAAAAAGTGGGAACTAGTATTGTGAGTTCATACTTCTTTCAATCCAGCAACCATTCTAAATACTAGTGTACCCACTTGCTTATTTCCCTTCTTAATAAATATGGCTAATTGTTTAGAGATGACACCTGCAGTCACATCACACTAGATATAATTCAACTACTTCTAAGCCTACTAGCTATTGGCCATCCTTTCCTTGAAAGCTCTTGAATATTTACCATCCATAATTAATACTTTTATCAATCTATCAACCTCTCTATTGGACAAGATATTCTCTTCCTTACTTCCCTCTTAGTAAATGTGGTTAACTGTATACTCCTCAAACTGATTTAGCATAGCAAAAATAATATCTAACAAAGATTTCAATTTCCAATTGAAAATAGAACCCGTCATCACAACATTGACCACTAAGGATGAATCTTGTTCAATTTTCACTTTCTTGATATCCATTTCTCTGCATTAAAAAAACCCAAAGCTTTAAAGATTTGAATTTTTCTATGTTATTAGTATTCTCCTTCAGAGGATTAGACATCCATCCTATAGTTTCTCCATTTGAGTCCCTAATAATGCAACTTGCTCTTGATGGACCTAGATTTCCTCGAGAGGCCTCATCAAAATTGAGTTTATATTAACCTTCTTTTGGAGGTTTCCATTTAAACTTTAGTTTACTAAGGAATGATCCTTCTTCTTTAATTCCAATGTGAGGAGGAATCCTTATGCTTGGGAATGGAAATCTCATTTTGCCATCCCATTTAGTAAATTTTCCTTGAGAAGCTAGAACCATCCTGTTATTTACTATGGAAACCTGCCAACGACTTGATTGGTTATATTTTTATATTCTCTTCATGATTCTTACATAAAATGCATGTTGAAGGACTTTCATAGTTGAACCTTCTAAAGTTTTCTACTGTAAGGATTCTTTTTTGAATTGCAATCCATGCGAAAACCCCTTCTTTGGGCACACATTGCCTACCCAGCATTATTGGACATGGAAATTAGATCTTTCCTTTTCTTGCAAATTAGCAATGATTTTATATCCCTCTTTTACATTGTATTGCCCATGTTAATTTATCCCCCATCTCTAAAAGAGATGGAAATTAGATCTTTCCATTTCTTGCAAATTAGCAATGATTTAATATCACTCTTTTATATTGTATTGCCCATGTTAATTTATCCCCCCATCTCTAAAAGAGATCCCTCACTGCTTGATAACTTCTAATAAGAGAGAGACTTTTGCCAAAGGTAAAGAACGTTGGGTTAAATATTTCCATTTTCATCCCAAAGATGGATCACCAAAAGGAAAGATTACATAATCTCTCACTTTATCTCCCTAATGATGCTTTAGAAATTTTTTAACATTTACTACTGAAATCAAACTATCTAATCTTGGATGACCTCCGTAGGAGTTTTCCCAAGACAAGCACGACACTCCATTATAAAAATCCTAATAGATAAAGTCTGCTATCACTGTCTTGCATCTTAAAATAAAATCCCAGACCCTGAAGCCTTTTGGAGGATTCTTTACCTTAACTATTTCTATCGAATCTGAATGATTCAAGTATTTGGATTGTAGAATTCTAACCCATTTTAAATTTGGTTCTTTTATCATCTTCCACACCATTTTGGCTCCAAGAGCAATGTTCTGCCAATTATGATTTCTCAACCTCACTCCCCCACATTCTTTCAGTTTGAAAAATTAGTCCCAAGAAATAAGGGCTATCTTATGTTTTCCCACCAATCCTTGCTAGAAGAACTTTCTCTTTTTCTGGAATCTGAATTAAGCATATATTAACTCAAGCTGTCAGACAAAGATAAGAAAGAAAATAAATTGGAAGTGAAGAAATCACTAACCTACCCACCCATGAAATAAAAGAGAGCTTACATATGAAATGTCAGATTGTTTGCCATTTTTAGATCTAATTTACATGTGGAATGTCAGATTGCTTGCCATTTTTAAATCTAACTTACATGTGAAATGTCAGATCGCTTTAACTTACATGTGAAATGTCAGATCTAACTTACATGTGAAATGTCAGATTGCTTTAACTTACATGTGAAATGTCAGATTGCTTTAACTTACATGTGAAATGTCAGATATCCTTGCATGTAAAATGTCAGATTATTTGATTGCCATTTTTAAATCTAACTTACATGTCTGAGCATCAAAAGATAAATTTATGGAGAGTTTTATCTTGGGAAGAAGTCTAACTAATTACGGTCTTGAAGGAATTCAGGCATTGCATGATTAGCACAAAAGCTTTATTTACAAAATAAGCTGTCTGCTCATAATGTTCTGAATATATAGTAAATGGCTATGAGATTCACCTTTAAATGTTTAAATCTGATATTATCAAAGTTCTTAGAACATTATGGGCACTAAAGAGCATAGCCTATTCTTCTAAGAAAGAGAAAATAGTTAACATAACCTGTATTTCTTCAATCAAGGGAAGATAGGTAGCAGATCGAATGAGCTCATTACTTGCATGCTTTGTTTATATCAAAAGTAAATTTCTATGCAAAATCATAGGTTTACAAATTGTTTGATCTTAAGAATACACTCTTATTGAATGCACCAGTTCAGGTATTTTTTTATTATACTCATTAAAAAAGTGTCACAGTACACCCTGAATTATTGCTTCAGCTATTCTTTATTATACTCTATATTAAAAAAAGTGTCAGCAATACCTTCTCCTAGAGGATCCTCACCGAAAACTTTATTGCCCTCAGACATATATCATAAGAAAAAAATGAAAATCGAATAGACAAATGGATTTGAACTGAGCTCATAATAAAAAGAATTCTCTCATGCAAAGCAATAACTCCTAAAATTAACACGATAGAATCATTTGCCAATATAAGAAGCCCCCTCATTCTCTACAGGCATTAACAAGAAGAATAATAACCATTTACCGGCATTAAAAGACCTTTCATTTTTGTCTCTTCAAAAATTAACGTGAAGAATAAGGAGACAAATGAGAGGGTTTCTAATTACCCTCTTTCCCATTCAAATCGAATGTTAGACAAAGTTAAAATTTCAAAAAACATTCCACACAACTGTACACCAAGATTTCAATATAAAACTTGTACATATCCATAAATGAAAACATGGAAAAAAATTCAAATTAATTCTAAATATTATTGCTTTAAACATATCCAACTTTAATCCCCAGATTTCTTAACAGTTTTCCGAACTACGTAAGACAAAAACACAATTAGAATCAGTCAACACATACAGCCCAATCATCAATCTGAACAGCTTATAAAACGAAACGCATTGAGAATGGTCAGTTGTGATTTTCATTATAATTGATTTTCTGAAGATCAAATCTATTAACGGAGTTACGGAACTTAGATGTTAACCGAAACATGTGAGAGTTTTAACACATCGAAAGTGCTGAAACCCTATAACAAAGATGAAGACCAAAGCACTGAAGGAGAGCTTTTGTATTTCAGCGGAATACAAAGGTTTTAGCAGGTGAAAAAAAGCAAACAGTATGAGAGAGAAAAGAAGGCAAGAATCCACCAAATCTGAATGAGTCGGGAAACGTAGCCTACATATGAAGTCTAATCCCAATATCAAGCATTCAAGTTTCCAACGTTTAATGACAGAAGCCTCCTCCTCTCTCTCATTCTCCTTGGCTGCA
Source organism: Cryptomeria japonica (assembly GCF_030272615.1). NCBI lineage: Eukaryota > Viridiplantae > Streptophyta > Pinopsida > Cupressales > Cupressaceae > Cryptomeria > Cryptomeria japonica. Next base: position 250,518,516 of record NC_081415.1, read on the forward strand.
CTACGAATTCATAGCATCAAATAATAATTGAATTCAAACGGCATAAAAAAGTTTAAACTCAATTTCAATCATGATGGGCACAAAATTTTCTAGATGAAGAAAATTTTTTGAAAGGAATTTTTTTTCGTAAATGCTAAAACCCTCACGAATCAACTTATCAAGCTCATTTACTCATGCTTGTAAAACCAAGGCTCGGATCCGTCTAAGGCAAAGCAGGTTGGAAAAACAAGATCTGGGTCAAAAGTGAAACTAACAAAATCAATCACACAAATCTTATCTTAATTTATCCTAAAACAATCCAACAACTGACGCAAAAAAAGAACAGATGAAGAGACGCGAAGCCTTTACCTGACGGGAAAACAGGAAAATAGGTTTTCCCCTCAAGTTGAACAGAGTATATTTCCTTTGGAGGCTAATCTGTAGGTTCACGGAGCAAATCTACATCAGTTATCAAAATAGAGGTGTAGCTAAGACACTCCCTCCTTTTTAACTCTCTCTCACACTCTTTGCTCTTCTTTACCAGCTGTATTTCACTGGAATACAAAAGCTTCTCTGATTCAGTTACTTTTGGAATAAGTTCCTTTGGTAAAGAAGAGCGAAGAGTGTGAGAGAGGAAAAGAAGGCTAATTTTTAGGTTCAAGGAGCAGACCTACATCAATTAATAGAACAGAGGCACAGGCAAGGAGAATAAGAAGAATAAGAGGAGGAGGAGAATGTCTGGCATGGAAACTTGCGTGCGTGATATTGGGATTAGACGCCATGTTGCAAGGTGCACTTCACGTATTCTTTTCTCTCGGTGAAAACAGAAACAAGTGTCAGGTTTGGTAGATTCCATCCACACTCTCTGCCTTTTCTTCTCTCTCACGTTCTTTGCTCTTCTTTATCATTTAAGCATGAAACACATCTAACCACTATCACACAAGTGGTGTGATTTCCTGTGTTTAATATGACTTTGGTTTTATACATGTTTTGTTTTATATTGTATTTTAAAATTTAGAAGTAAATTTTTTTTTGGTATGTAGATTTCATTAGAGTTTGAATTTTGATCACAAGAATCACTCTTTTATTCTCAACACATTGTTGTTATCATTAATCTTTTTATTTCCAATCATAAATATTTAAATTAATTTGATTTATTAATCAGTTATAGTTGTATTACACATGAAATTTCCACATATTATAAAATCAAATACCAAGCTATCATCCAAGAGATCATGATCCCAATTTTTTTTTTAAGTCATTTGACTGCAATTTATTAAAACACTTGGACCCTACTTGAATTCCTCCCCTTTTTCTCAAACGGGGCATGCGAGTGAAAAAATGTTATAGGACTTTCTTCTCATAAAAGAATGCAAATGAATTCCTCCCCTTTTTCTCAAACGGGGCATGCGAGTGAACAAAAATGAATTCCTCCCCTTTTTCTCAAAGGGGACATGCGAGTGAAAAAATGTTATAGGACTTTCTTCTCATAAAAGAATGCAAATAAATAGATAAATATTTATGTAATAAGAGACATCTTGGTGATTTGCATTTTTTTTGGTGATGCAGGAAGAAAGGTTAGGTAGACTAAGAGTAGACAGTCTAAGATGAAGATTGATAGATTGATAGACTGATATCCTCGTCCTCAAAGAATATTGAAGATAAATACTGATATCAAATGCTTATTTTTTTTTGGATTCCTCCAAATGCTTTTTTTTTTTTGATTCCTCCAAAAAAAAATTATGACAATTTCAATAACAATGACAATGATATACTGCATTCTGATTTTAATGTCAAAATAGAATGATACACATTGATAGGTCTGACAACCCAGATTGATCTGAAGAACATTACAAAACATTACAAGTCATATTATTATTTATAAAGGTGAGGATGTGGATTCACTTGACCTTACTGGGCATGAAAGGTTGAGCTGGTGTACGTCGACCATGGAGGCATTCTTCCATTTTTATTCTGTTACCATTCATATAACTTGGAAACATTGAATTAGACATAGGAAATAGCATTCCATACATGAATCCTGATACATACAAATTAAACATGCTTTAAATATAAGGTAGGACATACTAGATATGTTATATGGTACTTTATGTTTGGTCTGATAAATGAGGTTAATAAAGGACATAAACAACCGTCCACCAAATCATGAATATTTCAGTCATTCTGAGTTGCCATTTGAAATGAATAGCATTAACGATCCACCAGGCCAAAATATTCAGAATATGTTCTAGCGGTAATTTCTAATCGTCAAAATAACATATAACGACACTTAATAAAACTTGCAACACAAAATGGTTATTAAGAATTTGTTCATGCATCGGGGAATTCGGCACAAAATATTTAGCACGCACTTGTGCACGTCTGTGTGCTCAGTTTGTTGTTATGAAAAATTGGAAGCCCAGAGTTAGACGTCAGCTTGGCCCACTTAAGGCACAATTTGAATTGAATGTGTGCCCGTCGCCTTTTGGTTTCCTATCTTTTATTTCCCTTTTAATTAATCATTGCCAAAGTTTCTCAAGTTATTTTTTATTTCCCTTTTAATTAATCATTGCAAAAGTTTCCCAAGTTATTTTTGATTCCCTCAACAGCGTGTAACAGTTCTTATTAGTTTTGCTTCCATTTCAACTTTTGCTTGATTAGTTATTTTTTATTTCCCTTTTAATTAATCATTGCAAAAGTTTCCCAAGTTATTTTTGATTCCCTCAACAGCGTGTAACAGTTCTTACTAGTTTTGCTTCCATTTCAACTTTTGCTTGATTAGTTCAAAGCAACTGTCGTCCTGTGAGGAAAGCAGAACATAAACTATATTCTTTAGGCTTAATATGTTGCTTAATATGTATGATTTAATACTGAAATAATTAAAGTCGTGATGAAAGCACAGGATGATGTTCAGAACATAAACTTTATCTAAGCCTAAATGGGTAACCATGATTTTTCTCACATTTTCAAAACTGGTCCATTCCTAAATGGGTAACCATGATTTTTCTCACATTTTCAAAACTGATTTTTTGTTTTCAAAACATATGCCTTCAAGATTTGCCTCGATTTATGGTTCCGTGTAAGCTACACCTACCGTTTTGATCATTATATGAAATATGCACAATGGATGACAGATTTGTCTTATCATTCTTCGATCTAACTTGATATCTGAGAATCAAAGTATTTACGAGATCAGATTTCGGAAAGTAGTGAAATTTTGTCCATGGTTTTTGCCTTGTCATATTATTAATGTTATTACCCTTCAAAGTTTATATAACATAGAAATCTTCAGATTTAATTTTATAATCAAAACAAAAGAGAGCTTACATGTGAAATGTCATATTTTCCTGCCACTTTCAGATCTAACTTGCATGTGAAATGTCCCATTTGCTTGCCATTTTTAGATCTAACTTGCATTTCTGAGCATTAAATTATTTTGTGAGATCAGATTTTGCTGCATTTCTGAGCATTAAAGTATTTTGTGAAATCAGATTTTGTAAAGTAGTGAAATTTTGTTCATCTTTGTTGCCCTGTCAAACTCCGAATGTTACTACCATTTTGATAGCTTACATGTGAAATGTCAGATTATTTGCCATTTTTTAGATCTAACTTACATGTGAAATGTCAGATTGCTTGCCATTTTTAAATCTAACTTACATGTGAAATGTTCATATTTGCTTGCCATTTTAAAATCTAACTTACATGTCTGAGCATCAAAAGATAAATTTATCAAGAGTTTTATCTTGGGAAGAAGTCTCATTCAGACATTTCATGATTAGCACAAAAGCTTTATTTACAAAATAAGTTGTCTGCTCATAATGTTGTGGATATATAGTCAATGGCCATGAGATTCACCATTAAATGTTTAAATCTGATATTACAGCAAAGTTTTTATGGGCACTAGCATAGCTTATTCTTCTAAGAAAGAGAAAATAGGTAACATAACCTGTATTTCTTTGATCAAGGGAAGATAGGTAGCAGATCAAATGAGTTCACTGCTTACATGCTTATATGGAAAGAAGCAATAAAAATAATAAGTTAGTTATATCAATTATAAATTTCTATGCAAATTGATCGTAGGTTTATAAAATGTTTCTTATGATTGAGAATACACCCTTATTGAATACACTGCTTGAGATATTTTTTTTCTTATACCGTCACAATACATCTGGAATCGATCCCAAAAAAATACACACTGTATTTATTTTATCCCTTATCATAATATCTTTTACCAAAACTAAAATGAATACACAATTCCAATAAATATTCCACACAACTGTACACCATGATTTCAATATTAAACTTATACATATCCACAAATCAAACACATGGAAAAGATTCAGATTAAACGTAAATATTGTTCCTTTAAACATATCCAACTTTAATCCCCAGATTTCTTAACAGTTTTCTGAACTTCATACAACAAAAACATAATTAGAATCAGTCAACACATACAGCCCAAACATCAAACTGAACATCTTATAAAACCAAACGCATTGAGAATGATCAGTTGTGATTTCTATAATAAATGATATTCTGAAAACTAAATCTATTAACAGTTACGGAACTTAGATGTTACCGGAAACATGTGAGAGTATTAACAGACCGAAAGTGTACAAACCCTATAACAGGGCTTTTGTATATCAGTGGATGAAGACCAAAGCACTGAAGCATGGCTTTTGTATACCAGTGGAATACAAACGTTTTAGCAGGTGAAGAACAGCGAAGGATGAGAGAGAGAAAAAGAAGGCAGGAATCCACCAAATCTGAATGACAGGAGCCTCATCCTGTCTCTCATTCTCCTTGGCTACATCACCAATTCATACCATCAAATAATAATTGAATTCGAATGGCATAAAAAAAGGTTAAACGAAACTTCACTCACAAAACTCTCTGAATGAACAAAATTTCTGAAAGGAAAACAATTTCTAAATGCTAAAACCCTAACGAATCAACTTATCAAGCTCATTTCTAGTGTTTGTAGAACTAAGGCTCAGATCCATCTAGAGACAGATCTGGGCAAAAAGAGAAGCTAACAAAAGCAATCTTATCTTGATTTACCCGAAAACAATCCAACAACTGATGCGAAGATAGAACAAATAAAGAGACGCGAAGCCTTTACCTGACGCGAAAACAGGAAGATAGGTTTTCCCCTCAAGTTGAACAGAGTATTTTTCCTTTGGAGGCTGATCTGTAGGTTCAAGGAGCAGATCTACATCACTTATCAGAACAGAGGTGTAGGTAAAACACTCCCTGCTTCTTTTTATTCTGTCACACTCTTTGCTCTTCTTTACCATCTGTATTTCACCGGAATACAAAAGCTTCTCCGCGTCAGGTACAATGGTCTTTTCACTTTCGGAATATGTTCCTTTGGTAAAGAAGAGCGAAGAGTGTGAGAGAGGAAAAGAAGGCTAATATGTAGGTTCATGCAGCAGATCTACATTAGTTAACAGATTTTCAGGCAGGAAGATTAAGAGGAGGAAGAGACGTTTGCCATAAGATGCAGGAAACTTGCATGCGTGATATTGGGATTAGACGCCATGTTGCAAGGTGCGCTTCTCAACTTATTCCTTTCTCGCTGTGAAAACAGAAGCACGTGTCAGGTTTGGCGGATTCCGTCCACGCTCTCAGCCTTTTTTCTCTCTCTCACGTTCTTTGCTCTTCTTTACTATTTAAGCATGAAACACAACTAAACCACTATCACACAAGTGGTGTGATTGCTTGTGTTTAATATGCGTTTGGTTTTATACATGTTTTGTTTTCTATTCTATTTTTAAAAAATTTAGAAGTAAATCTTTTTTATTGGAGTTATGAATTGGTATTTAATTTTTTTTTTTTGAACAATAACATTTCATTAGAGTTTGAATGAGTTTGAATCTTGATCACAAGAATCATTGTTTTTATTTCCAATAAAAAATATTTAAATTAATTTGATTTATCAATCAATTATAATTGCATTACAAAAATGAAAGTTTTGCATATCATAAAATCAGCTTACCAAACTATCATCTAAGAGATCAAGATCCCAACTTTTTGTAAGTCATTGGATTGCAAATAATAAAAACACTTGGACCCTCCTTGGGGCATGAGCATTAAGTCATCCAAGTGAAAAGATGTTGTAGGACTTTATTCTCATAAAAGAAGGCAAATAAATAGATAAATATTTATGTAATAAGAGACATGTTGGTGATGTAGGTATTCTTCAAAGGTTGCATTTGTTTTTGTCATGTGGGAAGAAAGTAGGTTAGGTAGACCAAGGGTAGCTAGTCTAAGATGAAGATTGATAGGGTAGGCTAACGGATCCCTTATCTTCAAGGAGTTCTGAAGATAAATACTGATGACCCCCCTAAGGGAATCCTAGTCATGCAAGTATAGGTGGTATTGGTAGAGATACCTATGGTGATGTTTAGTTTCTCTTTTCTATTTATAGAGGGTTTCTTACAAATAATTTCATGGAAGCCCTTGCCATCTTATATGCACTAGAGAGAGGTTGTGCTCTTTGTTGGAAACAGATTATTTGTGAATCCGATTCACAAGTGGTAGTGCTGATAACTAGGGGTTGGATGGTGTTAATTGGCATTTAGTTGTGGTTATTCGACAGATTCTATGGTTAAGTGGGTCTTTAGACTTTGTTACTTTTTTGTCACATTCCTAGAAAAAGGAATAGAGTAGTTGATTGCTAGTGAAATGTGCATATGATAGATTGTAAGGTTGAAATATTGTCAAATGGGGACATTTGTGGACATTTGTAGGTGGATTTATCTTATTTGCTAGAGCAATTAGTTGGGGATGATAGGAATAGTTAATTCTTTGTTCTCTAATGGCTTATAGGTCATTCTTGATTTGTATTGTTCATTTGTGATTAATTTAATGTAATAATTTTTAAAGAAGGGTGTGACAGTTGGAACCACCCTTTTGTGTTGTATAAAGCCCATGAAAACTATTACGTAAGGGCATGGGATAGGAAAAAAAGGGAATTATATTTTAGAGAGATTTGAGTGTGCACTTGAGACCATCCTAGCCAAGGGTTAGGTAGTGCCACTTCTATTGAGCATTGCTCCTAATGGAATCATCACTTGTGTAGAGCAGTGTACAAATAGAAGAGGTTGAACTAGGGATCCGCTCTAGGCAATCTGTAAAATATGCATTACTAATTGAGTAATTTATTGTGAAGTTTATTTATATATTTGTGACGCTTGTTCACTAATTATTTGCTTCAATTAAATGAATGAAATCAATGTACTTTTTATTTCCGGCATTTTAATTTGAAGTAATATATTGCATTGCAACATTTAATTTTGGGGACAATTTAGTATAAGAGCCACCTTAAGATCAAAACATTTAATTTTATTTATTTATTTTTTCTATGATAAACTTAAAAAAATAAAATTATTGTTATTCTTTCTCTTAAAGTTTATATTTTAATAATTAAAACTAATTTCATCATCAATTTATCAATCTACTTATTTATTTTTTTTAATATTATTTTTCCATTTAGACTGTGGACATATTTTTTTACAATTGATATTAATACTAATAATATTGAGTAATTAATATTGAGTTCATACTGTGGTAAAAGAAAAATTGACATAATTATTTTGTGGAAAGAAAGCAAATGATGTCGTGCCCAGTCGTGCCCAGTTACCTCTCTGATGGCATTTTCTGAAACTAGTGAGATTTTCTGAATCGTGCTTACCAGACTCGGCAGCCATTACAGTAGGAAATATAACTAATGGTGTAAAGCAAAAGTAGAAATATCTCTCTATAAATGAGATTAATAAATATACCTTCAACATTGAAAGAAAGGAAATATACAACCGTCCACCAAATCATGAATATTTCAGTCATTCTGAGTTGACATTTGAAATGAATAGCGTTAACGATCGACCAGGCCAAAATATTCAGAAGATGTTCTAATGGTGATTAGAGTTGATTTCTAATCGTCAAAATACCATATGACGACACAGAATAAAACTTGCAACACACTATGGTTATTAAAAATGTGTTCATGAATCAGGGAATTGGGCACAAAATATTTAGCACGTATTTGTATTTGTATTTGTGCTTGTAATTGTGTTTCTTGGGCACAAAATATGTATAGAAGGGATAATGACAGTTTGTGTTCTAAATATTAAGTTGAAAGGTTTCTTAGAATGGCAGCAAAAGTATTGGTTAATATTTATCTTTTTGAATAAATTTTACTTGAATCGAGTTGGTAATATAGTAGAAAATAGTGGTGTTATGAATTCACAATAATTGATGAATTTGAGAGGCCATAAAAAGAAAAATCACATTCATCTGTTCGATCTTATGTTCACACTTAAATTTTGAGACGTTACAAATAAGCGATGGTGGTGTTATAATTTCCTGACATACAAGACTTACCTCTAAACCAACCATACGACAGCCAAGACATTCAACTACATTCAGTAGAAATAAAAAAATCCATACACTGAATTATAAAAAATAGAGTATCTTGTAACCTTTAGAAACTAAATAACAAAAACACTTTTTTATTGCAGCTTATTTCGTAGAAAAAAGAAAAGTTTACTTTCTAAAATCATTAACTAGAGCTACAACCAAAAAGAAAACTATACCACAAACTTGCAAACTAAACATAGGCTGACTAAATTCTATGCATGTAGATGACATGCTATTTTCTAATGCATACAACTAAAGCTAGATTTAAGCAAACTACAACTGCAATCTAAAAAGATAATTGAAGATAATTTTCATGCTTACCAGACTAGACTAAGGGTAGGAAATATAACTAATTGTGTAAAGAAAGAGTAGAAATATCTCTACAGAGAGAACAAGTTGTTTGTGCAATCTTCAGTGAAGATGATTGTGATGAGGATAAGGGTCTTGTTATTAGTAGTGTTGATGCCTTGCATGCGATGTTCATCTACATGTCATGCAGATGAAAGGAATATCCTTTTAGATTTGAAAGAGGGTCTCAACTTAATGTAATGTGAAGGGTTGCGTCTGAATACAGAATACAAAATGAGCTTCACTTGCTCTGCTGCAAGAACAAAGGGTGTTCAGTGCTACCATCATACAAGCCTTATTTAAGGACAACATATATATTTGTTCTTTGTGTATGTGATTCCTTTTTAAACAAAATTTAATTAATAAAATTGGGAGGAATACAAGACAAAAAAGTTTTTTGATGTACAGGAGAATGACAGGAATAATGGCGAGGAGCTCTCAATGTCCACCCCAGTCGCAATTCCCCTATGTTCATGGTTTTCATTCAAATGTTGGGTCTATATTTTTTCCTTCTGATCGAAACAAATTGAAAAATTCTAGTCGGTTCCTTGGAGAAGATATCTTTGGCCCTGACAACAACCATCCTCGGAACTATTTCTTCAAACCTCAGATAAGCCTGAAGATCCCCTCAAAAGGTCAAAGGAGCATGAATGGTTTCTCTTCTTGGGAAAAAAGGGTGGCTACTGCGGCAAACAAAATTCCCCTTTAGACCCGAGACAATTCCTAGTATAACAGATTTCCAATGGAGCAAACAGGGGCCTCCCCTTAGGGGTGAAGGATTCTTACAGTATTCAATGAGCAAATGCGAAAGACTCTTACATTGTTCACCAACCTAATGCTTTGGTGAAACCGGGCTCCTCTAGCCTCACTGGAGCAAAAGGCCTCAATAATAACTTCTAGAACACTTCCTATAGAAAACAAGTCCTAGAAAGCTTTATAAAGAATGGAAAAAATGTGGGTTGGAAAGGCCTTCCGTCTTTGAAAGCCATAGAACCTGGTTCAAAACCAGCAAATGTAGATTAGAAGAGGAAATGTCCTGGTAGTAAACTTTTTGTTTTGCCAATGAATGCAATGAATCCTAAGATTGGACACTTAAAAGAAAATGCTCTCTTTGCTAAATGGTGTGGTATAGGGGATGAGAGCCAAGAAATCATGGATTGGTGGCTTCTCTCCTTCTCTCGTATGATTTTTATTCATCCTTTGCAAAATAATTATTTCCTCATAGAATGCATAGATTCTACTCTGAAGAAAGTAGTATCCATGGTAGCTCTTTATTTTATCATGGTTCAACCTTTCATTTCATTGAATGGAAGCCCGATTTTGACCCTATTAATCATAGGATTAAAAATTCCTCGGTTTGGCTTAGTCTAGTAGGACTCCCTTCTAAATTCTGGTGTGCGGAGGCTCTTTTGAAGATTGGAGATGCCCTTGGTTATTTGTAGGCATAGAAGAGGATTTCTTGAATGGGAAAAAAGGGGATGTTGCCAATGCATATGTTGAAATAGGCCTTGATCTAGGTTTCTATGGATAACTAGAAATAGTCTCTAAGGTTGGTAGATGGAAGCAAAAAGTCAAAAGGCTATCTAACGGAGTTCCTGGTAAATGTATCCTTAGAAATCAGATAGTCTATGGGAACTCTAAGCAAGGTTCAAGGGGCTTAGTTCCTCAACTAGTGGAGCATCTTTACAACACTGCCTCACACAGTAATCTTCAACAGGCTCCCTTTTAAGAAACCCAGGATCAGCATGAGAAAACAGTTTCAGATGGTTCTCCCCATCAAGAGCCTAAATTGGGGAAAACTAGAATGCAAATTGGACAAGATCTTTTGACCCCTTTTGATGAACATGCGCACTCGGCTAAATCACATCTCATTCTTGCTCCAAGGTTAAAGTTGAATGGAAAAAAAGTCTCCAGGACACATTATGGCCCAAGCAAGAAACCCATCTTAAATCGGGGTGTGTTTAATGTCTTCATTCCCAAACCTAGAAAAGCTTCAAAAAAAAGGAACCGAGTTAGAAAGGAGCAAGCTGGGGGGAACTCTTCTCTTGCAATTTCATATAAGGGAAAATATATTTCATTATCCAATCTTCTTTCAGAGGCAGAGATCCTCAAGGAAGATATTATCCAAGAGTTGAATGCTGCTAAAGATACTTCTCTCCAAGGAATGGATGTTCTTAAGACACCTTCCAAATCAATCTCTTAGATATCCTAGAGCAAGGATTCTGAAGTTCCCCATGTCTCCCCCCTCAAAGATTCTACTTTGAATCATAATTTATTTAACGTCTCTTTGGAATCTCCAGTTCCTTTCATGGATTCCCCTAATTCGCAGGCTCCCTTTTTTAATATGAACCTAGATTCCAATACCAGAACCTTCTTGAAGACTACTTGGATGAAGAAGGTGATCTAGAGTAGGTCATGGAGACTCCTCTTGTAGCCTTGTATTCCAAAATTAAAGAAAGGAGGAAGTTGGGTCTCAAGCAATTGATTGATGGTAAAGTAGCACCTAAGTTTGGTCTTCTTTTGCCTAAGAGAGGTAGGAAATCCATTAATGAGCAATTATCTTGGGATGGTGAAAATGAGGGCCAAGACAAAATTACCGATCCTTGGAAAGTAGGGAAGGGATCCCCCCTTCCTGAACAAAAATGAAAATACTATCATGGAATATTAGGGGCCTAAACGCTCCTAAGAAGTGGTGCTTAGTAAAAAAAAGAATTCTTCTGATCAACACAAAAATCACAATTCATTCAGGAAACAAAAGTAGACTGCCAACAAGTGGAATCCTTTGGTGTAGGGTTTGGACATCAATATTTTCCTAGCAAGCAAGTGGCAATGTCTGCAGAGGGTGCGTTCGGGGGACTGCAAATAGTTTGGAAACCATCCAGTGTCCATATTGAGGGAGTAGCTTCCAATAGTTTATTGGTTTCTTGTGAAGGCTTTGCACCTGTAAACAAATGTTTCCTTTCTACTGCTTAATGTTTATGGGCCACCATCTCTTGTTTTCATATGTGCTCTTTGGTTGGACCTTGATAGAGTGATTTCTCCATTCTAGGACCAATATCTTCTCATTGGAGGGGATTTCAATCCCATTAGAAGCTTCAAGGATAAAATAGGTGGCATCACTAGAATTAATAGATCCCAACAGGACTTTAATGATTGGATTTACATAATGGATTCTTTGAGATAGAATCAGGTGACAGTGCCTTTACTTGGAATAATCAGAGGCAAGGTTTTAGCAACATAGTAGAGAAAATTGATAGATTTTTTTGGTTGGGTGATTTCTCTTCCTTCCCTTCACAATGGAGTGCTCTATCCTTCCCTGTTCTGGCTCTGATCATTTTTCACTCATTCTTTCCCTACATTGTGTCTCAAATTTCTCAAAACCGTCTTTTAGATTTGAAAACATGTGGATGAAGGATGCTGGCTTTCTATAATTGATGGCCAATGGTGGAAAGAAGTAAGCTTTGAGAGTTCTAGGCTCTTTTGTTTTGTGTCGAAGCTAAAAAATGTCAAAAACAATTGTTAAATTGGAATGCTTCACAATTTAAGAATATCTTCGCTGTCAAAAAGAATCTAGAAACCCAAATTGAAGATCCGAATGAAAAGGTCATTAAAGAGAGAATGACGCAAAATCTATTTCTAGAGTAAAAGCATTTGTTGGTGGAGTATGAGGATATTCTATCAAAAGAAGAAATTTTCTGGAAGCAAAAATCCAGAGAAGGTTGGCTTCAAGCTAGAGACAGGAACACAAAATATTTCCATAATGTCACGAGGATCCAAAGAAACATAAACAAAATTACTAGGTTGGACATCCAAGGTAACTGCACTATTGATGATCCTGTGGCCATAAGAAATGAAATTGTCATCTTTTTCTCTAAATTGCTTAACAATGAAGAAAGTTCTTATCTAAATGAGCAAAGGAAGTTGTTTTATTTGATTCCAAAAGTGATCTCAGATGATCAAAACAAAAATATAAATGAAAGCTAATCACTTGACGAAGTATCAGTCACAACTAAACCAACTTCCCTCTGACAAAGCCCCAGGACCAGATGGCTTCCCGACTAGTTTCTTTAAGAAGTGTTGGGAGATTCTTGGGAATGATCTAGAGGAGGCATTGGAATTTGCTAGAAGATAAAGCAATCTTCTAAAGGAAATTAATAATACTTTCATAGCTCTTATCCCGAAGAAGGAATAAGCTACTCGATTAGAGGATTTTAGACCAATTTCTCTCTACAACACTATCTACAAAATCCTTTCAAAGGTGATGATGAATAGGCTGAAACCTCTTATGGATAAAATCATTTTAGAAGAGCAGACTAAATTTGTCCCAAGGTATTCGATTTTAGATAGGTTTATTGTGGCACAGGAGGCAATCCATACTCTTCAAAGTACGAAAAGACTAGGGATGATAGTGAATTAGACATATCTAAATCCTATGCTAATGTGGATTGGCGCTTTCTATGCAAAATCATGCAAGCTTTTGGTTTCAACAAACAATGGATTAATTGGGTCTTTGACTGCATATCCACGCCTAGATTCTCTATTTGGTTTAATGGTAAATCAGAGGGCTTCTTTTCATCCTCTAAGGGCATACGTCAAGGTGATCCAATCTCCCCTTTTCTTTTTATCATAATGGCATAAGCCCTGGGAAGAGCTATAAAATCTAAGAACTCTAGTAAGGAATTGGAAGGAATTAAGATTACTACAAACTTTGTTGCCACACACCAGTAGTTTGTTGATGACAACCTTTTGCTCAGATCAGCAAAGCCCAAGGAAGCACCCCAATTTCAGGAGCTTTTGGTTTCTTATGACAAGGCTTCAGGTCAGGTGATCAATAAGGAAAATATAGAAATCTATTTTTTCTCCTCATTAGTGCCCATGAAAAATAGGATCCTAAGAATCTTTAACTGTAAAAAGGGTACTTTTCCTAGAAATTATTTGGGAATCTCCATAGATAGGGGTTTGAGGTATTCATATTTGTGGATGCTTTGAAGATAAAAATGGATCAGAAAGTAAATTCATGGAAAGGGAAGTGGCTTTCCTAGGTGGGTAGATTGATTATGCTTCAAGCAGTTATCTCAGCTCTCTCTATTTATCTCATGTCTTTTTTAGCTCTTTTGGTAGGTATGAACTCCTTTATTATTCAAAAAATGAGGAACTTTTTCTAGTAGAAGATGGAAGAAAAGCACAATATTGCCCTAATTGCCTAGGAAATAATTTGCAAACCCAAATCCTCGAGAGGTTTGGGAGTTTGCAACCTTCAGATTCAAAATAAGGCTCTAGGAGCTAAATTAGTTTGAAAAATTCTTATGGATCCCAAAGCAAGATGGGTAAGAATGATGCATACCAAATATGTAGCAGCAGGGGAAGCAATCAATATTTTGTGGACCACTATAACCATCTTAAAGGATCTTGAATCTGGAATTTTATTCTCAAATGTAGGAATCTCATAACAGACTTGTCTCTTGGGATGTCCATGATGGCTCTTCATGTCTCTTTTGGGAAGACTCATGGAGAAGGTTTCTGAGTATGGATAGCCTAATTTCTATTCCAGCAACTATGCAGTGGCTAAGACCTCATTTGGGGATTTATATTAGGGATTATGTTGTATTTTCAAAAAAGTCATCTTTCCTTGGCTGAAGTTGGAATAAATTGGAGTGCTTCCCTCCCCCCCCCCCCCCCCACAATGAATTAAACCAACTTTTTTGCAATAATTAAGGCCAAATATTTGGTCTTCAGAGAGGGGGTAGATGCCCTAATTTGGACCCCATCCAAGTTAGGCTAATATAGTGCTAAGGAAGGATACTTGATGTTCTTGCAAATAAAGGGGCCTCAGATAATCTGGGAATGCCCCAAGAGCTCTTTTGGAATAGCAAAATTATTCCCAAGGCTAGCATCTTTGCGTGGTTGGCAGCTAAAAAGAATTCTTACAATGGAGAGATTCAGGAAGATGGGATTTGAGGGTCCATCCAGATGCATTCTTTGTAAATCCCATGAGGAAACCATAGATCATCTTCTCTTAAATTTCCCTTTCTCAGCAAAATGCTAGAGGTGGCTATGTGCAAAACTCGGTTGGTTAACAACCCTCCCAAATGACATTGTTTTTCTTTTCCAAAGTTGGCCAATCAGACCAAAACATGGAGTCTTGGTTTCCCTATGGTAAATAACTCCCTCTTGCCTTGTTTGGGAGATCTAGAAAGAGCGTAATAGGAAACTTTTTTATGGCAAAGCTAGAAATCTGGAGTTAGTCATATTTTCCTTGGAAGCTACTTTTGTAGAGAATATAAATAGAAGACTATCTCTCTCTCCAAATTTGAATAAAGCCTTCACAACTTGGGATGGTATAATTAGGTTAAGATGGAATGGCAAAAAAAATCCCCCTTTTCTAGGGAAGAAGAGCAATGATAGAGGTAGTGCAGTTTGGACCTTGCCCCAGATCAGCTGGCTAAAACTGAAGTTTGATGGGGCGTCAAAAGGTAACTCAAGTGCTTTTGGAGTTGGTTGTATGGTAAGAGACCATAGAGGAATAGTCAAAGGCAATATGGCAATGCCCACCTCTTTGGATACAAAAAACATTGTAGAATTCAAGGCCCTTTTACTAGGCCTTGCAGTGTGCTCCAAAAGAGGTATAAAGAACTTAACAATTGAAGGGGATTAGCAATCGCTGTATCAATGCAATCAAAACCATAAATTCCCCTAGTTGGAGGCTTCAAGCATTGTTGGATAAAATATTAGTGATCCTATCCATGTATGGAAACTTCTCATGTAAGCACATCTAGATAGAGAAGAAAACACGAAAGCGGATGCTCTTTCCAAGATTGCATCTGATGGAACTAGTCTAAGTTGGTGGATAGACGAATTCAGTAATTAATTGATCCATTGATAAAAAAAAGCGATGCTCACAAACGACTATAGAATAAAATATAATCTCCAATTGTCTTTTGACTAGATCCCGAGGTCTTCCTTTGTTCGATTCTTTCATTTTGTTTGAATTTGAATGTAGTAACCCGTTAAGTTTTCTAATGGCGTTTATTCTTTTTTTAATCAAATATTTTTCCCACCAAAGAAAGGATTGCATTGGAGTTTCTTAGTTGGAAGCTGCGGTACCTTTTATCTTATTCATCGCCTACTTAGTTATGACTTTAGCGGATCTCAAAGGAGTTGCTGAGCTAGAAGCTTCGACGTACCTTTTCCTAGTCATGGCCTACTTAGACATTACTTTTGCTAGAAGATGGAGAAGCACTTGAGATTTTATGTATGACATTTAAAATATTGGCGATCAATTATCTGACATTATTAATGAACCAAAATAGGCATGTCTAAGGATGGATTGATGAGGTCATCAGAACCTTTCAAAAATTCCTGGAAAGGAGTAAAGGACTTCGCCATCAGTATGTGGAGTGTTGCGCTGTCCTAAGGGCATTTCTCCAAGGACCGATTAATTAATTTTCATATTTTGGAGGAAGATGTTTTTGCCACCTTTCCATTTGGTCTTATTTACTCAAGGAATTTTGCATTAATGAGTGTTGGAAGTAGCAAGAATGTTGGGTAGTTATCTTTGTTTTTTCCTGAGGCGTTTAACTGTTTCTTTGTCCATTCATGAAGTTTCCTTTGACTTCTGGTTATCAAAAGTTGTAGAGAGATCCTTTTTCTGGTTTCTTAGATTAGAATGGAAGAAGATCCCTTTGTCTTTATAGTGAGAAATTTCCCAGAGCCAATTTCTTGCTTTGGGGCGGTCACTCCTATGTCTCTCTCTTGCATGAGTCGTCAAGTATCCTTCAAAGAAATCACGGATTTGAGACTCAAAAGACTCCTTCGAATTTGGGAGTCGTCGATAATCCTAGGGGTCAAGCTAATTCTTGGTAATGGTCATTTGAGAAGGAAGGAATATCTGAGGGATAACTCCCATATTTCTTCAAGGTTCGTAGTGTATCTTCTCGACAACCAAGTTTCTAAAGCGAAGGTGATGGAATTGACATCTCAATTGTTTGAGTAGGATGTGTTGCAGGGCTTGGATACAGTCCTCAACCATGCTATCCTTGGCACTAGAATGTCACGACCAAGAGATATGATTCTATTTTCAATTCTAGGAGAAACTATCAACTATTACCCATTTAACCTGGATCTTAAAGACCCTTCCTTAAGGCGACATAGGGCTTTTGTAGAAATGGTGGTCAGGTTCCTCGATTGGAAGCTACTAGGTGATGAGCCAGAAAATGAAGACAGGGAGGATGAATTTATTGACTTCGCCAGACTTAATGGTTTCCTTCTGCCAAAGCTAGAACACGAAGAGTAGGATGCTGCTGGTAGAAGGGATGCTCTGCACGGGGGTCATGGTCACGGGCATTTGGGCATGTCAGGCAAAGATAAAGGTCATCTGAGAGGCAGGGGACATGTGCAAGTTGGAGTTTCAGCCTAGGGCTGAATGATAAATTTAAAATGCAGATATGGTCTTTTTTTTTTACGTGAAGTTTCAAATCTTTTTGATAACGAAGATCAATGTTTATAGATATTTTCAATTTCGCAGTTAGAAAGGATTTGGTTTAAATCTGTAGACATTTGAGGCTGTTAGGTTGCCTCTTTTTTATGAATTTGAAGATTACTCTTGTTCGCTCTTCTTCTGCGGAAGAATTTTGTTTATTTGGGGAGTTTACCCCTAATTTTTTGCGTAATCCAAAGTTTTTATGACTTTGCTATTAACTGTTCTAATTTTAATATAATTTTCTTTGGCTCTGTTGTTTATCAATAAAAAGAGAGAGTAGAAATATCTCTCTATAAATGAGATCAATAAATATACCTTCAACATTGAAAGAAATGACATAAACAACTGTCCACGAAATCATTAATATTTCAATCATTCTAAGTTGACGTTTGAAATGAATAGCATTAACAATCCACCAAGTCAAAATATTCAAAAAATCTTCTAGAGGTAATTTCTAATCATCAAAATATCATATAACGACAACTAATAAAACTTGCAACACAAATGCTAAGTCTAATAGGAGATAAAATGGAAAAAAAATATTACAAATTCTTTAACTATTATAGATTAGATAACATATACAAGATCACATTTGATAAAATAAAACCATAACACTAAATTTACATGGGAAAATATTTTTAGAAAAAAAATTCAAACTCTAAAAGTTAAATTCAATTGTATTCTCAGTAAAAAAAATAACAATTAAAATACAATGCATAGATTCAATGCTCTTCAAGAGTAGCTATGACAACAAAGAATTCTAGAGAAATTCCAACAATGTAACAATGTCTAACAAAATAGTCAACCTATCTCATAAAACCAAGGAATCAACAAGTATATTGCCTAACATAAAGATATAGGAACTCATGGTTTTTAAAACCATCCTCAATACCTAAGAGGTAAATTGTGTCATCAAGAACATCTTGCTAATTTCATGATACATTGTACATAGAAACTTCCAACGCAACAACACCTATCTCATCCATAACAGTCATCCTGTCAAATATAAGGTAAGTACATCATACAAACTACTGTGACCAAGAATAGACCACATCACTTGTAAAAAGTGAACTCCACCATAAATACTAGCTAGCAAAAGGTAATTGTCCACGACTCTTCCACGAAAATAGTAACCATCATAGTCATAATGAAAATTTGTTATAGTCCCAATAGAGTAAACTATGACACTAGTTGCCTAAACTTTAGACTTCTAAAGTGGGTGCAAAAAAAAGTAAAATAATTACATAACATGTTTGGACTTCAAAGTTGAGACACCTTAAACCAAACAACACTAACCCTAACCCTAACTAAAGTCTAACTAGTTAAGTATTAATCATATTTAAACCCTAACTATAATTTTAACTATACTCTAACCTTGCACTTATTTGGTCTTGATTACTAAACCTAACCCTAAACCTAACTATACCCTAAGTCTAATTTTTATTTTTATTTTGCCGCAAGGTATCCCCATGACCTTGTTGGTTGTAATTAGGGCCAGCGGATTCCTATTTCCTTAGGCAACATTGGAATCCGCCCCCTTTATTTAGGGCTAGGCCCATCACCCTCGACACTTAAGGTTGCTCGCCACAAACTAATATAAAACGCCTCCTTGATAGGGCCGACCCCATTAAGGCAAATTAATAGAAAGCAATAAAAAGTTTAAAGGTTAAAGAAAGCCGACATGATTAGGAATCTAATTGTCTCCTATAAATGCATCACCTTCCTTTCATTTACATCATCAAGTTCATGCAAGAAAAACATCCTTGGTAAACAACGAACTTTATCAAAGTCTTTCATAGAGGCAGCGAATCTCCATACCAAGGCAGCGAACTCTCCATAGAGGTAGCGAAATCTCCATAGAGGCAGCGAACTCTCCATAGAGGCAGCGAAATCTCCATAGAGGCAGCGAACTCTTCATAGAGGCAGCGAACTCTCTATAGAGGCAGCGAACTTCATAAAGATTGCAACCAACCAATAGCAAACCACACATGGTGTAGCAAATCCAGATAGGAGGGTGCAAACTTGATTTAATAGCAGCAGATCTTACCTTGAAGCCAGCGAACTCTCTAAGAGACAGCAGATCATCATACAACATTGAAGACTCCAATAAAAGGACTGTAATCATTTAAGGAGGACTATAATCTAATCATTCCTTCTTTATGGTGACTGTAAAAGCAGATAAGTGTATAACTTCCTATTGAATTCTAATCATAAATCAGATCTGAGGATCCTTTAGCTGGGTTTTTCCTCCTAAGAGGTTTTCCCAGGGTAACTGTGTATTGTCCTTAGCTTTTTCATTTCCCTTATTATGCCTAAAGTCTGAAAACTAATTAGTTAATTAATCTAAATCTAATTTTCTAAATTTTATGCAATCTGAAAGTACTAAAATTCACATGGTATCAGAGCTAATTGGTTAGATTAATCTTCAGATTTAGTTCACCTTTATTTCAGTTTGCTGTAGTTTTTGCAAATCAGGTCAATGGGGCTGAAAGTTGAAGATAGGCTTGATGGGAATCTAAATTTTACTGCATGGAAGGTTCGAATCAAGTTGTCTCTCGAGGAAGAAGACCTCCTCCAATTCATAGAAGAAAAAGAGCTAATTGTGCCATCGGATGCTGTTGAGTTAAAACAATTCAAAAAGGATGCTATCAAGGCCAGGAAAATCCTCATTGATTCAGTCAAAGATCACCTCGTCACCTCTATTGCCTCATTCACCTCTGCAAGGGAAATGTTCAGCCATCTTCAAGGTACATATGAAGTTAACAATCTTAGTAGGGCAATTACATTAAGACAACAACTACTTAATATCAAAATGGCTAAAGAAGACTCTATTATTTCCTACTTCTTGAGAATTTCTGAACTTAAGAATCAGCGAGGATTAATTGGGCATATTATGGAAGACAAAGACCTTGTCATGATTGCTCTTAATGGCCTACCTTTCTCTTGGGAATCATTTATCCAAACCATAAGTGGCCGGTCTAAGCGACCTTCCCTTGATCATCTTAAGAATGACTGCATCCAAGAAGAGTCTCGCCTCTTCTCTAGAGGTCAATCCAAGAACCCTCATGTAGATGAGCATCACATGCTCGCTGCCCAATGCAAGAAAAGGGGTAATTGGAAGCAACCTTATCCTAAAAGAAATAGGGAATCAAGACCTTTTAGTTCCCAACACCCTTGGAAGAAACCAAGAGATACTTCGCGTGTGCGATGCTTTAGATGTGACAAATTCGGTCACTATGCTAAGGAATGCCAGTTTAACCCTAACCAAAGTGAAGCTAATCTAAATGAAGTTTTTGATCACAATGATGACTTCCTATTCATTTCTGCCCTATCTAGCAGTATTCCCTCAGATAGCAATACATGGTTGATTGACAGTGGTGCCTCTAGACACATCACAGGTTATTGTGACCACCTTTCAGGTCTTGTAGAAAAGGATACCAGCCTTCACGTGGTAATTAGTGATGACGCTCGTTATTCGGTAAGAGGTTCCGGTTCTACTTCTCTAAATTTAGATTCTGGTATTTCATTACATCTAAGTGATATACTGTTTGTTCTTGGAATTAAAAGAAATCTAATTTCCATTTCTGCCTTAGAAGATAAAGGTTATCAAATTGCATTTTCTGAAGGAAAAGTCCTTGCTTGGTCTAAGAAAGCTAGTTTCAAATCTGCTCGTATAATTGGTCATAGATATGATAGTCTTTATAAGCTCTCTACTAACCCTATTCAAGCCCTCATTAATGAGGTCCCAGAATCCTGTGAGTTATGGCATAGAAGACTTGGACATCTACATTATCAAGCCCTTCCATCTCTTGAAAGGATAGTTAAAGGTATGCCTAAACTCAGTCAAATTCATGATAACACTTGTAAAGGTTGTGCTATTGGTAAGAATGTTAAAAGTCCATTTCATAAAAGTGAAAATACAGCTAAAGATAAACTAGAACTTGTTCACTCTGATTTATGTGGTCCTATGTCTGTAACATCTCCTAGTGGATTTCTTTATTATGTTATCTTCATAGATGATTTCTCTAGGAAAACTTGGATCTACTTCTTGAAATCTAAAGAATTTGATGAAGTCTTAAGTAAATTTAAGGAGTTTAAAGCATTAACTGGAAAATTCTCTGGTAAAAGAATCAAACGTTTAAGATCTGACAATGGAGGTGAGTACACCTCCGGTAGCTTTCATGATTTTTGTGTTGAGTCAGGAATTAAGAGAGAGTTTTGTGTTCCATACAATCCTCAACAAAATGGTGTTGCTAAAAGAAAGAATAGGACCATTGTGGAGGCTGCAAAGGCTATGATCCACGATCAAGACTTGCAGACCTTCCTATGGGCTGAGGCTTCTAGAACAGCAGTATACATCTAGAACAGATGTCCTCATCGTGCTCTAAAGAACATGACCCCAGAAGAAGCCTTCACAGGATCCAAACCAGACATTAGTCACCTCAGAATCTTTGGGAGTCCTGTCTATGTTCATGTGCCCAAGGAAAAATGATCAAAGTTGCAACCCTCTGGGAAGAAAGGCATGCTAGTCGGATACAGTGAATCCTCCAAGGCATTCAGGATTTACATCCCAGGTCAAAGGTACGTTGAGATAAGTAGGGATGTTAAATTTGAAGAAGACATTGCTTTTAAGAAATCGAAAGGTTCTTGTGTTATTGATGAATCTAATGATAATCAAAATATAGACGTTGATACTAACCCTGAGATTCAGAGGGAGCAAGTTGAACCTCCACCTCAAGACAATCATGATGATCCTCCTGAACCCATGAATCCCACTGATATTCCTAGTGACATTGTCATTACCAAAGAGAGGCCTCTCTAGGTAAGAAACACCATTCAAGAAGCTGAGAGATTTGCTGCTCCAAGTGGCACCTTTCGTGAAACTAAGAGACCTAAGGTATTTTCCAACTATGTTTCTTTAATGTGTAATCTCATTGAAACTGAACCTTGCAATGTTGAAGAAGCCTTAAGTCATCATGCCTGGAAGCTTGCTATGGATGAAGAATATCAGTCAATCATCAAGAATGATGTGTGGGACCTTGTGCCCAGACCCAAAGGTAAATCTGTTGTTTCATCTAAATGGTTATTTAAAATTAAACATAATGTTGATGGTAGTATTGAAAAATATAAGGCTAGATTTGTAGCACGTGGCTTTTCCCAAAAGGAAGGCATAGACTATGAAGAAACATTTGCTCCTGTTGCTAGATATACTTCCATTAGAACAATAATTGCTATTGCTGCCTCGAAGGGTTGGAAACTACATCAGATGGATGTTAAGACTGCCTTTCTCAATGGTGTCATTGAGGAAGAAGTCTATATTGAGCAACCTGAGGGATATGAGATTCAGGATAAATTAACCCTCGTGTGCAGGTTAAAGAAAGCTCTTTATGGTCTTAAACAAGCCCCTCATGCTTGGTATGAAAGAATTGATAAATATCTGTTAAGTCTAGGCTTTCGTAAAAATGATGCTGACCCTAACATTTATCTTAAAATTGCAAATAATGAAATGTTGATTTTAGTTCTTTATGTGGATGACTTATTTCTTACTGGTAAAAATGAACTTATTATTGGATGCAAGAAAGATCTAGCTTCTGAATTTGAAATGAAATATTTAGGTCTAATGCATTATTTCCTAGGCTTAGAAGTATGGCAAAGATCTAACGAAATCTTTCTAAGTCAAGGAAAGTATACTATTGACATTCTGAAAAGATTTCGGATGATGGATTGTAAGCCAATGTCTACTCCTATAGAATATAACTTAAAGAAGTTGAGTATTTCTGCAGCTAACTCTGATTTTGCAGATCCATCCGAGTACCGACAGTTGATTGGGTCTCTGATGTACCTAGTCAATACTAGACCAGACATATGTTTTGCTGTGAATGCTCTTAGTCAGTTCATGAGCCTACCCAAGCATGTCCACCTGGTTGCTGCCAAGCATATCTTAAGATATTTGCAAGGCACTATTGGTTTTGGGTTGAAGTATCCACTCAACACTCCAATAACCTTGGAAGGTTATTCTGATGCAGACTGGGCTGGAAGCGTCAAAGACAGGAAAAGTACCTCTGGTATTTGCTTTAGCTTGGGTTCTGTAGTGATCTCTTGGGCTTGTAGAAAACAATCCTCAGTGGCATTGAGCACTGCTGAAGCTGAGTATATTGCTGCAAGTGTAGCTTCCAGAGAAGCAGTATGGCTTCGTAAGCTTCTTGCTGGACTGTTTGGTCAGCCATGGGATCCCACAGTCATTCACTGTGATAACCAGAGTTGTATTAAAATGTCTAACGATCCAGTGTTTCATGACAGGTCAAAACATGTGGAAACTCATTTTCATTATATTCAGGACATGGTACAAAGAGGTGCCATTCAGCTGAAGTATGTCAGCATTGATGAGCAGGTTGCAGATATTCTTACCAAGCCTCTAGCAAAAGTGAAGTTTGTGTACTTCAGGGATAGACTTGGTATTGTGGAAAATGAATCTCCAATTGAGAGGGAGTCTCTAGTGCAGTGATACCTTGTATTGTATAAATCCATCCTCTGCGGGCAATGTAAGATGGTGTTGTAAATGTTAACCACCCTCTGCAGGCAACGTAAGGTGGTATTGTAAACTTCTCAGGGAGAGGTGTGATTATTAACCATCCTCTGCGGGCAATGTAAGATGGTATTGTAAATATTAACCACCCTCTGCGGGCAATGTAAGGTGGTATTGTAAACTTCTCAGGGAGAAGTATAAGCTTAAAACCATCCTCTGCGGGCAATGTAAGATGGTATTGTAACCTATGTCCATCCTCTGCGGGCAATGTAAGATGGTAAGCAAAGGATCCTCTCCATCCTCTGTGAGCAACGCAAGGTGGATCCAGTCTATGCTTGTGTGCAAGCTGGAAGATTATGATTATGATTCTATTCCCTAATTAAGAGGGAGTGTTGGTTGTAATTAGGGCCAGCGGATTCCTATTGCCTTAGGCAACATTGGAATCCGCCCCCTTTATATAGGGCTAGGCCCATCACCCTCGACACTTAAGGTTGCTCGCCACAAACTAATATAAAACGCCTCCTTGATAGGGCCGACCCCATTAAGGCAAATTAATGGAAAGCAATAAAAAGTTTAAAGGTTAAAGAAAGCCGACACGATTAGGAATCTAATTGTCTCCTATAAATGCATCACCTTCCTTTCATTTACATCATCAAGTTCATGCAAGAAAAACATCCTTGGTAAACAACGAACTTTATCAAAGTCTTTCATAGAGGTAGCGAATCTCCATACCAAGGCAACGAACTCTCCATAGAGGCAGCGAAATCTCCATAGAGGCAGCGAACTCTTCATAGAGGCAGCGAACTCTCTATAGAGGCAGCGCACTTCATAAAGATTGCAACCAGCCAATAGCGAACCACACATGGTGTAGCAGATCCAAATAGGAGGGTGCAAACTTGATTTAATAGCAGCAGATCTTACCTTGAAGCCAACGACTTCTCTAAGAGACAGCAAATCATCATACAACATTGAAGACTCCAATAAAAGGACTGTAATCATTTAAGGAGGACTATAATCTAATCATTCCTTCTTCATGGTGACTGTAAAAGCAGATAAGTGTATAACTTCCTATTGAATTCTAATCATAAATCAGATCTGAGGATCCTTTAGCTGGGTTTTTCCTCCTAGGAGGTTTTCCCAGGGTAACTGTGTATTGTCCTTAGCTTTTTCATTTCCCTTATTATGCCTAAAGTCTGAAAACTAATTAGTTAATTAATCTAAATCTAATTTTCTGAATTTTATGCAATCTGAAAGTACTAAAATTCACAGATCTAACCCAATTCTCATTTGGGGTGAGTTGCTTGCCATGTACCAAGCAGCCTACCTATTAGGTGCATTGGGTGATTTCTAGGCCTCAAAGTCGAAGTTAAGATTAATGGGGAGAAAACCCACATCCCAAGAAAAGCTTGCCACCCATGTAGGCTATCCAAACTGTAATTCTTATTCTAACCTATTTATAACTATAAACCTAATCCCAACTCTAGCCTTCATTGAACTATAAGCCTAATGATAGATTGAATTGAATCAAAACCCTAACTAGGGCCTAACCTTGATCAAACACTAATCCAAAATTTTCCTGAACTATAATTAAATGTTAACTATATTTCAATGCTAAGGATAATTTAGTCCTAACTTGAAATTTTTCTTATAACGTTAAGTTTTTTATTAATGTTGAGAGATATTCTACAATGGTAGCAATAGGTGGAGGGTAATGGTGTGTGTATGTTAATGTTAATAAAAACTCTTTTTTTTAGCTAAAATTTGACAACCATTTATATGCCAAAATATTAATATTAATTATAAAAATAATATTATAAAATTAAGCACCACATAAAACAAACCCTCATCAAAATTATAAGTTTTGTATACATAAGAAATAAAAATAAATATATTTAAAAATAATGATTTTCCATTTCATAGTTATAATGTATAGCAAATATTTTTCTAGTTATTAGTAGATATTAAGAATAATTAGTTCAATAATATGTTTTTGGATGTGTAGTGTCGCGGTTAAAATATTGAGTTGGTGAAGTGGCTACCAAGGTTCAAATCCTTGCTATGCCAATGAGCTTGCATTCCTTGTGCTGTTGTTGAGTCAAGGTCAAAAGTTTACCATGCATAGTTTAAAAAAAAAAGATTATTGAATATTATTTATACACGTTTTATATTTAATAGATGGTATACAATTGTATGTAACATTTATTATAATAATTGTGTATATATTTTAATCTTAGTAAAAAAATTAAATATAAAAAATATTTTGTTTTCTTTTGAATAAACTAAAAGTGGCATTAAATGGTATTGTGAAATGGCAGAGCGGGGTAGAGATTCATTGGTGAAACCATGCTTTCAAGACTTTAGGTAGCATGAAAGAATATTTCAGTGTCAACTACATCTAGAAGGATATCAAAGACAATTGCTTGATAGAGGAGACTTTAAGTAGCATGGAAGAGTCATTAGCTAACACCTTGTAGTTTATGCCAAATTAAAACAGTCTAAACAGACACAGAGGCCATAGAGAAGCTGATCTAGAAAAATCAAATGCCATACCAAGCATAAGCAAATCCACTATATTAGTTTTACCACTAAAATGTACAACATAATTAATTGACAAAAAAATGTTGAAAACAAATACTCTCATTATAAATTCCATGTAAATGAGTTAACAATATGGTTGGATAAGAATGGAGGCAGAGACATTTAACAAATATATGTCAATATACATAATTTTCTTTATTGCAACACTGTGTATATGTGTTAAGTAGATACTGCATATGTTCATACGTGCCTTCGTTCCCAAAGATTATGATAGTTGCCTGCCTAATTTAAAATGTATTGATTAGATGTTTATTCTGTGTTTTGTATTGTTAACAATGACGAAATTGGTTGTTCTTTTTTTTATATGAAATGTCTAAAGTTGTATGTTGGATTTACAATTAACTGAAATTTGATTTTTGTTTAATCAAAATAAAAAACAATGGGTTATTAATAGTGCTTCACTTCTACCAAACCTGTCAACAACAACACGTCCATTCGATAGAAACTTCACTGCTTTGCAGATCTTGCTTTTGATAGGGAAAATTTGAAGTCTTAGATCATGATGCACTAAAAAAAAGATGCAGCTATTCTGGTTCTAAAATGTTATATCCGGTACGACGTGTTATATGACATTCGTGAAAATCACAGCCGTTAATTACGATGGTCAATAACACGAATGTCTTTTAGAACCAAAATAGTTATAACCCTAAAAAAAAAATGACAACCTCATAAATCATCCCAAGAAATCAATGGAAAGTACAGAGGGGTTGGAGAATTTTTGACCTTTAGTTCCACAATTTCCTTATGGTGTTCTTTATAAACAAACCTAGATTCATTCCCAATCTATTTACATCTTATTCGGGGAAGAAGCTATATCACTTTGAGTTTAAAGAAAAAAATCTAAGAGAATTTTGACAACAATGGAATTTGGCATCCATATTCAACCTCAATAATTAGCCATGAAAAGATCATTTTACATTTTATTCAAAATAGTTGCACAAGTCTTTGTAAACACTGAATCTCTTTTGATAACCATACTTACATTATTTAAACCTAGTGCGCTGTAACATAATTCAGGCCGGGTTCGACTCCCCTTGCAATTCCTTCATTCTTCATCTCCTCGCCGTCTTCATCTACTATTTTATTCCTTGGCTCCTCCATGAAAAAAAAAATCTATCAATCTGTGGAAACTATAAGAGCTAAATGTATTTGCAAAGTTCAAATTGATCAAGGGGTTTCTTAGTTTCTGAGAAACTGAGCTGAAGTAGGAGAGCCGACATAAATCTTAACCATTGAGATATTTTCATTGACGTTGACAAACAATCAAGCAAAGGAAACAAAACTGAATGGAAGTGTCTAGAATATTGTGGGATTTCAGAATTATCAGATTTGTTTCTAATGTTTAAGAGTACACAAACCTTTAATGATGATAAATGGAAAATATTATATTTTATTAATATTTAATTGTAAAAATTAAAATTAATATTTTAATAAGAAACTAAAAATTCAACTATTATTTTCTTAAAAAAAGTTGTAATATCATTTTTTTTTATAGAAATATCTAATATTTGAAATTGATTGATTTGTAATATCAAACTAATTAAAATATATGGGTGTTAAAATATTTGTTTATTACAATTTATGAAGATGATAGTATGCATTTCTATTTCATAATATATGTAGGTTCAAAACCTTCTTTAGAGGTATAATAAATAAAGGATGAAATTAGGATTGTGTTGTAGGTATCTTTGGTAGACTGTTTACTCCCAAGTTCTTTAGTTATCATCAAAAAAGATATTCAACTTAGACTTGTAAATAAGGTATCGTGTCAAACCATGCCCCAAACAATTTTGACATAATGACTACCTCTCAATCTTTAACTCTTTGGTGAAGAGATATCAAGTTAGACAATTAGAGTTGTAAATAAGATTTGGTATCAAGACCATGTCCCAATTTTTTTAACAAAAATAGTTATAAGACTACATCCCAATTTTATATTAACA
Organism: Cryptomeria japonica; assembly: GCF_030272615.1. Classification (NCBI taxonomy): domain Eukaryota; kingdom Viridiplantae; phylum Streptophyta; class Pinopsida; order Cupressales; family Cupressaceae; genus Cryptomeria; species Cryptomeria japonica. Next base: position 250,546,810 of record NC_081415.1, read on the forward strand.
AAAATGATTACAATACATTCTTTGAGCCTAGTGTTCTATCAAAAGAAAGGGAAAATCAAGACTTTTTAATATTGGAGGAAAACTATTAGCATAACCTTACAAAAAGTAATGCATAAAGCTTCCATCTCAATTCGATATTTAGTCTTAAAATAGATCTAGAAAATTATTGGAAGGTAATATAAAGGATTTAGAAAAAAGAGAATTCTCATATTGATTTTGCTACGAGCAAGTGACCTCAAAAATAGAATATAAATCCCCACACAAACATTTTGACTTCTAGTAATTCAATTAACATATACAACTTTTAAAACACTTTTTAATGTTGGGGAAAACTATTAGCATAACCCTAGAAAAAAATTTGCAACTATTAGCATAACCTTAGAAAAAAGAATGCATAAAGCTTCCATCTCAAGTCTACAATATTTAGTCTTAAACTAGATCCAGAGAACTATTAAAAGTCAATATGATGAATCTTAAAAAAAAATCTTAAAATAACATAATAGGAATTCTCATATTGACTTTGCTACAAGAAAGTGACCTCAAAAATAAAATATAAATCCCCACACAAACATTTTGACTTCCACTAATTCAATAAATGTATACAACATTTAAAACACTTTTCCACATAACATTAATTACAATTAAATAGCTAATAAAAAAATAAGTTTTAAAAAATCCATTAAACTATCTTCTATTTAATATCTTATAACAAAATAATAACCTAACATCCCCACATTGACAAACACCTCATTTACCCACTCTTTAGACTTTGAAAATGATCACACAGCTAATTATCAATGTCACAAGTGACTAATTCTAATACTTCAACTCTGCATCGGCATCAATCTGAATTTTTAATGTAGCGGTTAGCCCTACTGCAACTTAACAAATGGATTTTCATCTGCCTTTCCTTACTTGTCAATAGCACGAAACTATGAAACCAAATGAACGTAGGAGATGAGAGTTTAACAGGCCGAAAGTGGAAAGGTCGCTATAACAAGTGCAGAAACAAGTGTGAAAACCAGAGCAGTGAAGAGGAGCTATAGCATCTAATCCCAACACCACGCACGCAAGTCCGTAACTTTTTCGCTCATTCTCTCCGGCTGCAAAATGATTTCATAGCATTTAAGTAGAAACAAGAAACATTGACAATTGTAACATACGTGGTGCAAGCATTAACACATATAATAAAGTAACATACCAGCAAACTGTTGTGCTTCAATGTCCATGTCCCCTTGACTGTGGAAGTAACGAAGGCTAAAGTAAATCGAGTGTATATGGCAAAATAGCTCAAAGCTCAAAATTCAACATAAACATAACAGTTTTGAGCTGCGGTGGCTACTTTTATCATACTCCCATATATCCATGAATGTGGAAGGCAAAGTGATATCTGAATGAAAATGGCTAAAGCGAATTGGGCATATATAGCAAAGTGTGATAATATAAATCTCTGCACCCTTTTTAGTTCCTGCCCGCAGATGTTTCTCTTAACGTGTTATTAATGTTATTAATGGGAGTGTAGGCATCCAATCAAACATGCTTCTTTGTAAATATTTTCCTTATCTCCTTATGTCTATGGGCCGAACATGCGTATTGTTTAGGCTCATTATTACTGTCAAATTTGCTGGCGTTGGTTTGTTGGGAGTTGTTGGCGGTTTGCAGTGGTTTGCAAGGCTTGCGCGGTTCTCAACAAGAGAGAACGCACATCTCCAGAGGCAGTTGCAGGCCGTCAAAACAGAGTATATTTGCAGTACTGTCAAAACAGGTTCCTGCAGTAGTTTGAAACAGATGGCTATGGAAGAAAGACTTGCAGAGATCAGACTTAGGGAATGTGGTTGAATGCAAGGCACACCAACAATTGGTAATAAAAGAATGATTTTCTCGCATGCTGGACACTTGCACTCTACTACAGGGCATCAATTTGTGTGGCATTGCTAATTAAACAAGAGCAGTATGGGATTTCAGTTGGCTAGGCTCTGTACGGAAAATCTTATTATTTGGTTGTAGCGGTAATTCACATTTCATATGTCTGGTTGCACTGAAATCAGCCCCTTTTGGACATTGAGCTTTACATTCTATTTCAGATATGTCTATTCTCCGAGACGTGTCTTGGCGTAAAATATGAATATAATAAATTTCATTCATTATTCAGGATTCATCTCTTGAGCACAATGGCAAAGTCACAAGAGAGTTTGGATTTGCTTGAATACATTGAAAACAATTTTGAAGGATCCAAACGCACCCCAACAATACATATAATGTTGTTTGACTATTTGATAGTGATTATGTATTTTAAGACCAAAAAAATTCCTCTTTCATTAAAATTCTGTCCTCCTTACCCTGTTTCCTCCCAGTCAATAACTGTTTGCTAAGCCATAGCCCTGCAGGTAACCCTCAAAAATTGCATTTCGTGAATTTAAAGGTTTGTTGTCCTTCATAGTGTATTCTAAAACTTGAAATTCCCTTTTATCTGGTTCACCCACCTTTTTATTGGATTCTCTAATTTCTTTCACTCGGGGTATTTACTAATAAGGAGATTTTGATGTTGGATTTCCGTGTTAAAATTGTGCATAAAAACAATGAAAACTTGTTCTCTCTGTTGCATTTATATTGAGGCCCTTTGGATAGTACTTTTCCTTTGTATTCGAGGTATGTGCCTACATATTGGCTCAACAAGAAGGTAAGTAGATTAATGTCCACATATTCAGAACTGTGCTCAAGCATAAAGTTTATGTGGCATCTGATCTTTTGCAGGTATATGCCAAATACCGAAGAATTTAGGATGCACGTCAACAAAATGTCTAGGGGAGATGAGAGCCAACGGAATGCAAAATGTCTAGGGGAGATGAGAGCCAATGGAATGTAATGGTCTCTAGGGTATGTTACTGGAAGAGATTTGCCAATGAACTCTTCTCGAGGTTTATTTATCATTTCATGATTATGCGTTGTAATCTTTTCCAATTTATTTGACAACAATATCTACTTTCAGAAACTATTTGACAGAGTATTACAATGGAGGTTTTTCCAATGCTTAGGAAGATTTCTTAAGTTTGCAGAACACCTAATCGAGTATTCAGGTAATCAAACCATAAAATCCCAAAAGTCATTTATGTGCACACTGAATTGGATCTTCTGTTTATAGAATCTACATTTCTTTTGTTCTCTAGAATTATAGATGTTGATATTTCAAGCAAACATGTGAATTCCTACAATTGATATTTATTCAACCTCTTTTTTATTTTTATTTCCCTTTATACAACACATATAATGTTGGGGTTAATACTTAATCATAATAATCAGATTGAACATATATTCGAAAAAAATTTGTTTAGATTTATCAAGCAGTTTTTCATTTTGCATTTTCCAACATCATCTTGTAGGTTTTTTTGTTCTTATTTTGTTTTTATTTTTATGATGTTTCTAATGTTGACATTTATTTTTGTATATTGAATCAATGCATAAAAACTAATGTTGTGGATGTTTTTGAAGTTGGTTGTATGTTGGGTGTTTGAAAATCCTCTACTTATGTCTTTTTTTTGTCACAATCTTTTGGGAGAGAGTTGATGCCTTTGTTGGTCCCTGATTTTCATTTTTCTTGTTCTTTTTCTTTCTCTCGGTAACTGGTTTGTATGTTGTCTTTTTCATTATTTTAGACTTTTCATATTTTTTGGACATTAGAAAATGCCATTTTTGGAGGGACTAAAAAAATTACTTAACTCAAATTTGCAAATTACACATTAAATGTTGCAATGTTGTTGATTTGAATACAGGGTATACAGTTTCGTGCTTGTGTAATTTAATGTAGAATTGAGGAAAACCATAGCTAAAGGATGCTAAACTGCTGCTACAAATGGTACAACAACTACTGAGCTAATAAGCCTCTAACCAGTGCTACTGAATAATCATTACTCTGGTAATCAGTCTAAAATTTTAATCTATTTTTGCAACTTGATTTATAAATATCACACACCCATATCCTGTTTGTAGACAACTTTTCTAGCAGTTTGTTTTTTGTAGATCCCATGGGGATTTATGACTACAATACTCTGAATAAACTTGTACTAGAAAGAAAAATAGGACTTTAGCTTCTAATCAACAATACAGTTTTTGTAGATGGAATACTTTATTAACAATTACTCAAAATCCCATATAGCATTCAACAAATAGAAAGACCTATGACCACTCTAACAAAAGCTGAAGGGAAGCAAGTTCCTGCCAATGATTGAAAGAAAAATCATGATTATATTGCAATTTTTTGATAGCGTACTGTTTCCTCTGAAACAAGTTATATAAACAAAATGAATATCCTTATGCAAACTATTGCAATTTTCTGCATAGTGTATTGCTTCCACCAAAACAGCTCATATGAATTAAGAAAATGACTTTGCTGCAAATAATTGCAATTTTCATTTAGTATATTGCTTCATCTAAAATAGTTTATATAGATAAAACAAATAGCCTTGCGACAAAACAATTCAATTTTTTGATTTTATATTGTTTCCTCTAAAACAACCTATATGGATCAAACAAATAGCCTTACTGCAATCCTCTGTGATTTTCTGAGAGAATAAATTGCTTCCTCTAAAACGACCAATAAAAATTAAAAAAATAACCTTGACCAACTATTGCAATTTTTTAATTGCCATGGTTCCTCCGGAACAGACTATGGAGACTCTTGAAGTCTTATACTTGTCCACAACCTAGTTAGGTATACTATATCTCTTTTGCATTTCATTTTGAAATGTCTTGAAGAATCTCCAATGCATTGTGTCACATGTCTTAGTATCTGAAAAGCTATGCATATGATCCTTAACCTGGAAAGATACTGGAATATCTCTTCTCCAGACCACATTCTTCAATATAGGAAATTCCTTCATGAAATAGAACATTAGATAAATAATAAGAGAGCCATACTAAAATTTTTATCTAGTCTCCATTGTCTTTGTGCAAGTTATCCATTAGCTACTTTCACAAAAGTTTACAAACATCCAAGTTCTTTCCTTCCCTCACCATTTGATATGTAGTATGAATTGTAGTGGTTATCGACAAGAGAGATGATTCAAGAATAAAGAACAACGAGACACAATGCTAGAACTGAAGTTGCAAGATAAATTATGCAAATTTTAGATGTATGATGCCTTCATTCATTGAATAGAGTTGTTTATTCTTAAATACATTAAATAACAACCATGTTCAATTAATATGCGAATGTGGAAAATGAACCAATAGGATGCAAGGGGTTGCATTTGTTGGTAGTTGTCAATTAATGCACCCTTAGATCAACATAAGCAAATCCCTTGCATCCACATTAGAAAATCCCTTAGTTATTCCTATATAGGATGCTGCAACACTATCAATTTCTTCCTTCCTACAGGAAGCCTAGGGCCTGTTGCTATATCCCAGATTTAATCAATCACTATCTACTATGTAGCTGCAAAATTGTGAATAAACTGTAGGTCTGAATCTTGGCTACTCTTTTGCTTTTAACTTGCAATCATTATTGGCTGGTTACTGGTTGATAGGGCTTTAGGATTATCTATTATTACGATGAGTAAATTCTTTTGGTTGCTACTTTTGTAAATGCATTCTTTTGCACTGAGGCTTATGTAAGACTAGATGAGGTGCAAATTTCGGAGTGAAATTGATTGACTGAGTATCTGCATTTAATAGTTGCTGCTATGGAGATCACCAATTCTTTTAATATTCTTTGCAATTGACATCTTGGGCACTATTGAAGGCACAGGTCACCAATTCTTTTAATATTCTTTGCAACTGACATCTTGGGCACTATTAATAGGCAGAGCCAGGAAAATATATTAATTTTAAAGATCATTAATATTCATGTTCAATTGGTTTCCAGGTAGCCAGTCAACTATAGATACTAGATAGTCAAATAGAGCACAATGAAGGCATGAAGACGTCTCGTTTCTGGTAACAGAGGTAGATAGTCAAACAGAACACAATGAAGGCATGAAGACTATGTAGGATGACTGGAGCTTTGCATTATTAAGAAATACAATGATATTTTATTTCTGTGAATGAGGTGTTTAGTTTTATGTATTTTATATTGCATGGCAAACAAAAAATGCTTTGATGTATTTCATTGATTGTAATTTTTAATCTATCTTCATTGTCTTTAATTTTGTGAAATATTAGATATAAAAGGCCCTTTTACAGTGCACGATTATGTTGTCAGTTATTTAATGTTAGCTTGTTATTCATTAGCAAGCAGAATAATACAATATGGTATTGCTATTATACAAAGTCATGTAGGTCAATGTTAAAAATTATGTGCCAAATACATAAACAAGTCACACAACACCAATACTCCAAACTTAGCTACTATATTCATGTGTACACAAACACATCATGCAACAACAATACCAGAACTATTTTCCCAACCTCTGGCAGAAACTTCATTGCTTGCAGCTCTTGTTCTAAATACCTTTTCCTAGGCCTCTATTGTCGGTATGGGAATCAAATGACACAAAAGTTTTAAAAGAAAGTTCAGTCATTATGGGCACAAAAAAATTCTAGAACGAAGAAATTTTTAAATGCTAAAACCCTGAGTAATCAACTTATCAAGCTCAATTATTGGTGTTTGTAGAATTAAGCCTTAACAATGGATCTAATTAATTCAACATTTGCTCATACTAAACATTTGACACCATCCATAAATATCATCATTGGAGAAGCAAGATTTAGCCAAAAACAACAATGCTAACAAAAGCAATCACATGAGCCTTATGAAGAAAGAATCCAATATTTGATGGTAAAAAACATAATAGATGAAGAGATTCAAAGCCCTTACCTGATGCGAAAACAAGGAGAGTAGTTCAAGAGAGCTTGAGGGATAGCAAGCTATTAGGATTTAGAAACAAATTAGAAGAGCAGAAAAACAGAATTATAAATTCACAAAATAGACAAATGAGACACAAATTTATCGTGGTTCAGCAATTGCCTACGTCCACATGTAAAGAAGGGGAATCAATATATTAATAACCAAGTCTGGTTTGTACACACACACAGCTGCAAGCAGCTCTACAGTTGACTCCAAAAAATGATATGCTACCAGTTCTTAAAGAGCTTACAAATAGAAGTTGAAGAGCCAAGAGTTTTTAGTGTCAAAGGGAAGGAGTCCGTTGGACTTCACTTCCAACAATCTCCCACTAAAGGCCAACGAACTACTGAAACAAGTAGATTCCCCCACTCGGTCCTCCTATTAGTTATTGGAAAGGCCAAGAGAAGCTCAGCAAAAAATGAACTTCTCCCACTTAACAATTTTAGTGAGCACATCAGCCGGATCCTTGTCAGTATGAATTTTATCTACATGAAACTTGCCTTCTTCGACCATATGGTGAACATAATGACTGCGAACATCAACATGTTTTGACCGAGGCCGAGATGTCTGGTGTTTAGTCATAAAGATGGCATTGCTATTATCACAAAACAAAGCTAAATCTAATTGCTTCAAACCCAACTCACTGAACAAGACTTGCAACCATACCATCTCCTTTGTTCCCTCAGAAAGAGCTATGTATTCAACCTCCACAGTTGATTGAGCAACTGTAAGGTATCTACTGCACACATCAGTCTCACAGATCTATTATCTATGATCTGTAGATGCTTGATTTTATGTTTCTCAATTACATAATGTTGTTGAACCAAATCATTCAGATCCACATGTTTGAAATATATAAAATTAGATCTTTTCGAGATCATATTATCATCACATAGAGAAACTAGTGAAAATAAATGCATTGCAGTGGCATCTAAGATAATTGCATGCATTTTATTAATCAAACACGATTGTTTTCTTGCAGAGCCATATTTTTATGTTGGACAAGAATTCTCTATTGCCATTAGCTTCTGAACTATTATCAAATTTCTTTGAGCAAGGATTCTCACAGCCACGTTCTGAGATTCGATCAACAGTTTTTAGTTTGTCATCACCTCCTGCTGAAATGTACAAAGATCCGAAGAGTCAAAAGGCACAACAGAAATATATTCCTAAAGATCAAAATGTATTAGAGAGTGGGGAAACACTTAAATCACCAAGAAAGACGATAAATATTGAAACTCCAAAGTCTTGTTCACCTGAGATTGGGATTGCAGAGTCTGTTGGAAGTCCAAAGATTTCTATAATTTGTTTCTACCCAATAAATTTTGGTCAATTCTTCATTTCATATTTAATCAATGCCCAGAGAACTTTGATTCAGGGATTTTATTTCTTAATTCCAAAAATAAAATATTTTGTTGTCTTATGCAGATGGTTTACTCTAGAAATTGTTCTTTTCAAGGCGAGAAAAAAGGTACCGACTGCACTGTTCAGGACTATGGAAAAGGTTTGATGCATATACCAAGGGTTTAGTCATCTTTTCAATTTATTTTGCAAATTCCATAACACTGATTACATATTACTCTTTTTTACTATTTCAAAGTTTTAGCTGGATCATGCATTGCTTTGGATTCCTGTAAGTAGGAAAATGAAATTGATGAACATAAATGGTATTATCCATGGCCATCCAGGGAATAGAATATGCACTTGCATATTACGGTAAATCTATTTATGCTCGACAAGTCTTGCAATTGTACATGTGATTAGTCTATCATACACACCTTTTAACTGATGGCGGATGCAAAAAGATTCCTAAAGTAGCAGCTACTATATAAATTAAAAACAGATAATATGCGTAAACTTGACATTCTTTATTCCGTATACATCTCAGCATGTTTGAACATCATGGGTTTCAACTTTCAATTAAGGTGTATGGTTTTAAATCCCATATAGCCATTATACTTGTGCTCAACATGCACTAAAGATAAATGTGCCTGATATAGGTTCTAGAGATCTCTAGGCTTATAGAAGAGCTTCCATTTATAGTCTTGCCAAACATTTGGGTTGAACCTAGGTCTCGACTCTCTATACAGTTGATTGTGGATATCTTTTTAATGATCTTGGAATATTCATAGATCTAAAGGGGAAAATCTCAATTTTTTAATATGCAATGATTAGTTTTGGAGGAAGTTTTGTACCTTTAAATCTGCTCCTCAGAGTGTGAGCAGTTGGTCTGGACTCTAAGCTACTCATCCTAAGAGTTTTTGACAAAAGTCTTTTCAACTGGTAGAAATCTTCATCTATGGGACATATCTTTGGGTTTTCTTTATTGGTAAATTTGTCTTTTGTTCAGAAACTATTTACATATATTGAAATCCAGCTCATTGCTTGGATGTGTAGCTACTATTTTTAAACTCATGGTTCAGATCATATATGTGTAGAACCAATTCATCATCACAAGTAAAGCTTAATGCAATCTCCTCTCTTAGGTGATATTTTTTTAGGTTGTTGCCTGAGCAACATAAGTTAGCTCTTCCCTATGAGTCATCCAAGTGTTTTCAAGATCAAATGTGTTAACCTTCCTAATGTATTTTATATTCCATTTAATGAATTTTGTGGAAGGCAATTGAAGTTTGAAGTTTCAACAATAGAGTCTCCTCTAGAAGATTTACAGACCACCTAGAGCACCTTTTGACCTGAGCTAATCAGCATAAAATATGAAAACAATTGGGAAAAAAAACACAATATAGAAGAGATAGAGGAATATAATGTTATGATCCAAAATGAAATTTGAAACTAAAACTTTACAGAAATTTAGACTGAAAACTTGAAAACAAAAGAAGGAATATGGTTTTACGATTTCAATATTGAAATGCTTTTTTTTCCTAGAAGAGATCTACATTAAAGGATATCAAAGGAAACAACAGAAATCTTACACAAACTAAATGTAACTTTAGTGTGGGGGCAAAACTATGGTGACTACTCACTATAGGGAGATTGGACGAAACTATAGTGACTAGTCACTACAGGGAGATTGGACAAGATACGAGAGCCTCTCTTCCATAGAGTTACAAGATAATTCATTTTGTTAGGTTCGATATGGTGTAGATTCTAGTCAGGATTGTTATCATTGTAGCCCTCAATAATATGTATTCTTTGTATGTGTAGATATTAAGAAATACAATGATATTTTATTTCTGTGAATGAGGTGTTTAGTTTTATGTATTTTATATTGCATGGCAAAAAAAAATGCTTTGATGTATTTCATTGATTGTAATTTTTAATCTAATATTGTGAAATATTAGATATAAAAGACACTTTTACAATGCATGATATGTTAGCTTGCTATTCATTAGCAAGCATAATAATACAGTATGGTATTGCTATTATACAAAGTCATGTAGGTCAATGTTAAAAATTATGTGCCAAATACATAAACAAGTCACACAATACCAATACTCCAGACTTAGCTACTATATTCATGTATACACAAACACATCATGCAACAACAATACCAGAACTGTTTTTCTAGCCTCTGGCAGGAACTTCACTGCTTGCAGCTCTTGTTAAAAAATACACCGTTTACTAAATTCGGCCATCGGATCTGCTTTTCTACAAAACCGTCTTACCTAATGATTTCTACAGGTTTTATGTAGACAAGTCAAATATACTTGACCACCTCCCAATGTGATTTTCTTTGATTAGCTATAAATCTGCTCACCACTCCCACAACATGAGCAATGTTTGGACGAGTAGACACCATAGCATACATAAGACTGGCAACTGTAGATTTGTATGGAATTTTGTCCATAAACTCCTTATCTTCTTGTGTTGTTGGACAAAATTGAGAAGACAACTGAAAATGAGAGGCTAAGGGTACGCAAATAGACTTAGCATCTGCCATACCAAATCTGTCCAATACTTTTTTAATGTAGTCTTGCTGAGATAGTTTGAGTTCTCTCTTTTTCCTATCCCGAAAAATAGTCATCCCTAGAATCTTCTTTGCTACCCCTAAATCTTTCATGGCAAATTCCTTTGCTAAGTGAGTTTTAAGTTCACTCACGATCTTCATGCTTGTGTCGACCACTAGCATATCATCCACATAAAGGAGAATTATGACAAATTTGCCATTAGGAAGATTTTTAAAATAGATACAAGGATTAGACTCGCTACGAGTAAACTTGTGATCAATCATGAATTTGTCAAATTTAAGATACCATTGGCAGGGGGCTTGCTTAAGCCCATACAAGATGCATTTCAATCTGCAATAGAGATGTTCCTGACCCTTTTTAATAAATCCTTCAGGCTAATGCATAAACAGTTCCTCATCAAGATCACCATGAAGAAATGTCATCTTCACATCCAGCTGTTCAAGCTCAAGATCCTAGGCTATAACCAAACCCAATACTGCTAGGATGGTAGTCATTTTGACTACAGGTGAGAAAATTTATTTGAAATCGAGGTCTTGCTGCTGAGCATATCCCTTGACAACTAGTCTTGCTCGAAATCTTTTGTGACCACTAGCTTCATCTTTTAATTTATGCACCCACTTATTTCTTAATGCCTTTCTGTCAGGAGGAAGTGGCACCAAATCCCATGTCTAATTTCATAATAGTGCATCCATTTCTTCACACATTGCAGCGTGCCAGTTATCACAATCTACAATTTTATAAGCTTCTTTGTATGTTGCAGGCTCTGTTTGATCATAAATTAGTAAAGTAGGCTCAGCTTCTTCACAAAACAATAAGTCATAGTCGAAGAACTTTGCAAGAGGTCGTCTCTATCTGGTAGATTTCCTTAATTGACTCTCTGGTGGAGTAGTCAAAACATTTGATTTATGTGTTCTCTGCAAATCGATATCACTCCTATTTAGTGAGTGATTCCACTGTTAATTTTCCTATTTGCAGGGCAATCAGTGGCCTATGGATTCTTATCCACATTGGGTGCAAGCAAGTCATGAGAGGATGAACCTACAGAAGTATCCTCTGTTGGGTGAGTATGCAAGGATCTGAGAGCTGTGGCAGCATCCTCCACGGTCTGCACAGGAGGATGACTCTATTGTTTGACTGCATAGGAGGAGGAGCTTGTAGAGAGCCCATGGAGGAGCCTACAGGGACCCCACAGAGGATGCAATGTAGGTGGAGGTGAGTGTGCTGTGTGGTGTGGAGACTTCGCAGCATGCTGTGGAGACGGTGATGCAAGCCACCGTGGATTATGCCGCCCAAGGTTCTTTAGTCCAAATGGAGTTGACTGTGATGTAGGCCGCGGCTCAAATGAGTTGAAGACACTTTCATCAGTCTTCCTGCAAGCTCGTGAAGGCTATGATGTGTTATTCGATCCCCCTGTTCCATGGTGTGCCATTTCAAATGGCAGTGGGCTGTCATAATAGATGCTTTCTTCTTCATCATTCTTAGTCTAAGAATTGTATTCAACCATGGTAGATGACATAGGGGCTCCCACTGGATGAGAGACCAGAGGCAGAGCACTAGTAGTAGAATTTTGAAATAGAGACATAGGGACATATTCTTTTCCAGGTTTAGTGGAATCTTGTAGCACGGGGAAGGAAGTCTAATGAAAAATTACATCCTTGCTGCGAACAATTTTCCTATGAACTGGATCCCACAATCTGAAACCAAATTGCTCTTCACCATACCCCACGCAAATACATTTGAGCGATTTTGGATCCAATTTGGTTGTTTCTCCTTGGCTATATGCGATAAGGCTTCACATCCAAACACATGAAGATGCGAGTATGAAATCCTCTTCCGGAATACCAAAATCCAATTTAGATGAGGGACTTCAGTTGATCAAATACACTGTCGTGTTACAAGCTTCTGTCCAAAATTCTTTGCCTAAACCTGCATTTGATGACATACATCATGCCTTTTCAATAATTGTCCTATTCATCCTCTTGGCTGCACCATTTTTTTGAGGAGTGAAAGGAACAACCTTAATTCTTCTAATCCCATTATCAACACAAAAATCATCAAATTCATGTGAACAAAATTCTCCACCATTATCTTTTTGTAAACACTTAATCTTATGCCCAATCGGATTTTCAACTAAAGGCTTGAAAATTTCAAATTTTGAAATGACTTTAGATTTCTTTGAAAGCATATAAATCCATACTTTTCTTGTACAATCATCAAGAAAGGTGACAAAATAGTTAGCTCCTCCAATGGAGGTTACCTTGGTAGGCCAAAAAACATCCGATTATACAAGCTCCAGCGGTGTTGTCTTTGTGTCATGCCCACCTTTCAAAAAATTGACTCTCTTTTGTTTGCCATAAAGACAATGTTCACAAAAGATTAAGTCAACAAGTTTGAGGCCCGAAAGATGATTTCCTATGTGCATAACATGGAGTCTTTTCTTGCTAATATGCCCAAGTCTTTGATGCTAAAGATCTGCTTTGCTGTCCTCAATCACCATTGCAGCTCCCACTTCACCATGAGTCTTAAATATGTATAGACTACCCACTTTATTACCATTTGCAATCAGCATGGTACCATGAGTTACCTTCCGTGTATCCGGAAGAAAATTTATATTAAGACCTTGATCAAAGAGCTGTCCAACGGATATCAAATTCTGCTTCAATTTTGGGACAAAGTGAACATCTTTGAGGAGCTATGTTTTACCACCTTCTAATGACAACAACACATCACCTTTTCCTGTGATGTCAAAAGATTTGTTATCTCCTAAGAAAACATTTCCAAAATGACCTTCATGGTAGTTAATGAACGCTTCAAGACATGAGGTAGCATGATGGGAGGCACCGGAATCAAGCACCCATGAATCCAGAGTAGTGTCGATTGTTGAAAGGATTAGTACACTATCATCTTTCTCATAGACTATATTTTCTTCATTGTCCTGCACCCTCTCTTGTGCCCTTTTGAAGTTTCTACAATCCTTCTTTACATGACCAACTTTGCCACAAAACCAACAATCACCATTTATGTTTCTAGACTTTGATCTCCTTGCTGATTTCGAACGTCTATGATAATTATTTCTGCCTGTATTATGGCTTCTACCTCTATTTTTGGTGCTTACCACCATTAAGGCTTCACCAGATGAAGGTTCATCATTCTTTCTTCTCAAATCCTCGCTAAGAAGAGTAGTTGCTACATCATTAAAAACCAACTTATTTTTACCAGATATTGATGTGCTAACTGTTGTTACAATGCCATCCCAGCTGCTTGGCAAAGAGCATAATAGAAGAACAAGCTTGCTCTCATCATCTTGTGTCATCCCCACCAAAGTTGCTTGACTAATCAATGTATTAAATTCATTGATGTGACTTGCCATAGTGCAACCTTCCTTCATCTTAAGCTTGTGCAACCGCTTCATGATAAACACTTTATTGGCAGTCGACACCATTTCATACATGGCTGTGAGTCTATCCCATACATCTTTTGATGTTGCTTCACCTGTGACATTGAAGAGAAATTTGTTGAACTTCGAGAGAAAAATTGTCGCTCTTGCCTTCTTGTCTAATTTTTTCCATTCTTCATTAGCCATCGTAGTTGGCTTCTTTGCATTCCCTTCAAGCGCAAGTGAAAGGTCTTTCTTTATCAGCAAAGACTCCATCTGCACCTTCCATAGCCTGAAGCTCTAATCAAAGAACTTCTCTATCTTCACTTCTTCCATGATTCTGAAATTTCAACCACCGAAATCTTAACAATGATCTAAACTCGCTCAGACACCAATTGTTAGGATTTGGAAATGAATTAGAAGAGCAGAAAAACAGAATTATGAATTCACAACATAGACAAATGAGAGACAAATTTATTGTGGTTTGGCAATTGCCTACGTCCACACTTAAAGCAATGGAATCAATATATTAATAACCAAGTTTGGTTTGTACACACATAGCTGCAAGCAGCTCCAGAATTCACTCCACAAAATGATATGTAACCAGCTCTTAAAGAGCTTATAAATGGAAGTTGAACAACCATGAGTTTTTGGCAGTAAAGGGAAGGAGTCCGTTGGACTTCACTTCCAACACAAGCAAGAGGAGGCGCAAAGGAGGGTAGAGACTTATTTGGTAAGAATCATCATTAAATAATGTGCAGAGGAGCCCACCTCCCTTCCATTGAATCGTTCTAGAAGAGGAACAATGTAGAGATCAAGAGTAATGTGGAGCCTACCTACCTTACCCATTCGAGTGGAAGAGCAATGTCAATGTGTAGATGAATACATCTGAGAAGAAGAGCAATGATGATGTGCAGAAGAAAATAACATTCGAGAAGAAGACCACCACAAGGCAATTTGTGGAACTAAAGGTTGAAGTTGTCTTTTTTTTTTTTTGCAAAATTTAGGCATGAATAACTCTAATAGATGAGCAAACTACTAATATTCAATTCTAATTTGTTAAATCTATAATGACAATTGAATATTAAATAGAAATCAATGAAGCATTAAATCTAAATTAAAACTCTCTTAAATGATTTCTTTTATGGTTTCCATTCCTCTTCTCCAATATTGTGAATGTGTGG
This sequence comes from Cryptomeria japonica, assembly GCF_030272615.1. Taxonomy (NCBI): domain Eukaryota; kingdom Viridiplantae; phylum Streptophyta; class Pinopsida; order Cupressales; family Cupressaceae; genus Cryptomeria; species Cryptomeria japonica. Next base: position 250,562,140 of record NC_081415.1, read on the forward strand.
CTCTCAGTGTTGAGCTGAGATTCCTACATGAAGATGAGACAATAATTTTGAAAATAGTGGTTATTGAAATTGGAGAATTGAGCTGAATTTATAGATGTTGGATGAGAGAAATGAATGGTCAAGATGCATTTCAGTACATAATTGATCAACTGTTGAGACACAATTGATTGAGAGATAAACTCGTTTGATTGATGAGTTGACTAGGTTGATTAATCAGATAACCAGATGATTGAATAGATTGATTAGTCAACTGAGTTGATTAAAGAGTTAACTAATTTGATTGATCTGTTGCAAAATTTGATTTGGAGTTGAAAATGGTGATTTAAGAGTTAACTGAATTAACTAGTTAGTTGACTGAATTGATTGCCCAATTAGACTGAAAGTTAATGCCAATTAAAAATGTGACATGTGCTTTAGGAAATTGATTTGAAATTCAAATTTGAATTGCATTTGTGTTGAATTTGGATTTTTGAATTAATGAAATTGAAATGCACATTTTATTGAAATTAGATAAAATTAGAATTTCAAGAATTTTGAATATTTGAAAAGAATGAAGTAGTTAATTATAAGAAATCTAATTTAATTAAATAAAGATTATTTAATTAAATTTATTAAATTGAAATTAATTAAATAATAAAATATTTAATTAGTTATAAGAAGGAGATTAAATAATTAATTGATGAAGATGGAAATTGAATAATTAATAATATGAAAAGTGATATTGGAAGAATAAACATTAGTTTAATTAAATAATTAAAAAATTATTTAATTAATAAAGATGAATAATTAGTGCATTAACAATGAGAGATTTTTAGATGTTTCTATTTTCCCCTTTTTGAGACAATGTCAGAATGATATTGTGTCAAAGAAAAAATTTCAAAATTTCTTGCCTCAGTATGTCCCTGTGATAGCAAGGTATAAATGTGTCCACTCAAAAAATTGATCAAAAAATTATGGAATTGAGACCAATTTAACGATATTATGCTCATGAGTCATAATTTTTGATTTCACAATTTTTCGAGTCCATTTGGTTAACCTACAAGTACTTCAAAGTTTAGGGGAACCATTTTGGAGGCAAAAACCTTAATTTTTCCCTATAAATAGAAATTTCAAACTTCATTTGGTTCTTTTGCACCTCTTGAGTTCAGAGTATCCAGAGTACTTTTAAATATTTTTGCAAGCAATTTGAGCATGATGGTAGACATTAGAGTGTGATGAAATTTATCCGAGTGAGTCAGGTCGTACCAACATCTAGTCGGCAAAAGACGTATGGTGAGTAACTCCAAAAATTTGATCAATTTTTGACTGTTTTTGAACTTGTTTCCAATTTATCATAGAGCTAAAATTTATACTCTTCACATACATAGTTTGACTTTTTCGCATCCGTTATTTATTTTGTGCAATAGTTTTTGTGTCGCATCCGTTAACTGTATCACCTCAGACTTAAAGTTGTCGCATTCAAATATTTTTTTTTTGCATATATTTGTGAAGTGTTGCATAAGTATTATGTATGTAGTATGCCCATTATTAGTTCCTGCTCCGCATGGAACTATTATGGAGGGTTAGCATTATACAGTGATTAAGCATGCATTGAACAACCAATAGCATCGTTTGATTTTTCGTTTGCTATAGTCTAATTCTATGGTTGCTACAGAAATGTGATCGGATTTTAGTGGTTGCCTGCAAAATAGTAGCGTTGGCAAGTTCTCTTTGCTAGATGTGGAGGCACCTCAAACCCAATGCAAGAGAACACACTTCTCTCAACGCACTGCTCAGAGCTCTGCAGGATTGCATATGTTTCAAGACCAAAATTATTTGCTGATTTTTCGGTTTGTGCAGGAACGTAGCAGTTTCAAAGCAAGAGGAAGAAAAATGGAGGCAACACTTAACCACCAATTAAAATTTAACGGTTCAACTAGTCAAAATTCTAAATTTTATCTGCAATGTTTACTATACTATACCTGGCTTGTTGCATAAAGCTTTGTTTTTAAACTGAGTTACTTCCGTAGATTTATAAAATACTATATTGAAAACTTCAAACATTGTCCTTAAATCATAATAATTATATATATTAATGTAGATCTTCCTAAACTTAGTTTAAAATAATTTCAATCATACATTTTTACTATTCCTAATGACTGCTCCTCTTTTGAAGGTTGTTGTTCTGATCTATAGTGCTACTACTCGTTTTATCTCCATCTTTCTTTTGAGTACTAGATCTGCTCTTATGGTCGCTTCACAGTCCCTGACTCATTCTCTGTTGCTTCAAACGACTTTCTCATTTGATAAGCACGTTGTTGATTCACTTCCATTCATATTCATACTTGTGTCACCTCTTTTTGGTCTTTGACTGCTCAAAGAAGGATGGACTGTCATTATGCCTTTATGGCTTGCTACCCACACCTTATAGCAGACTTTTACTTTCATTTGGTTTATCTTGGTTTATCTAAAGGCTCATCATTGGTATGATATTAATGTCTTCATGGATTGTTCTCTGCCTTCTCTCATAACCCTACACTTGATTATGTAGATTTCAAGATATAAAAGTCTTCCAATGCTCTTTTGTTTTGCTGCTCTAACCTTATTTTATCCCTCTTTTCTCTTAGCAATACCACTATTTTACAATCTCTGTCTCTATCCATAACAATGATTCTTACATTGAGAACCTATTTAGACAATAGCATAAATTACCGCAAACGAATATCTATGATCAGTGCTCCTCGCGGTTACTTCCTTTTTAAATATTTATTTCTTGTTTGACTTGTTTAATAATAGTTATTATGGTCCGTTGAGGGTGTAGTAATTATATTCATATTATAAATTTAATTTATAGCGTAGATTTATGCAATTTGCATAAATCTAATCCCAAAACCATGCACGCAAGTTTCCTCCTCTCTCTCATTCTCCTTCGCTGCACAACAAATTCATAGTGTAATGTATGTAGAAACCAGAAATATGGTGAAAGCAATAGTTATAGAAAAGTAGCATACCATTGCCAGCCGACCATTGTGCTCCCATGTCTCTTTAAACAATCTCTTTGAACGATAAGAGGTTGAATCAAATTGAGTATATATATAGCAAACTTTTCTGGGGTTAACAAGCGGCACAAGCGGCCATTCATCGATTTCATCATAGTAATAGATGTCATCAAGGGAAACAAATAGATGCCAAAATTTGATATCTCAATCTAGTAAAATTTTTAAGTTTGTTTATTTATTATTTAATATTTTTTTAATTGTTTGGTATTGTTTGTGATATATATTATTATTAGGTGATTATGGTATTGTGTGTGATATTTATTGCAAACTATTTTTAGGTTAACAAGCGGCCATTCACCCGAGTGTTCGCATTATTTTGTGATACACAGGGCGTTCATCTGTGGCGACTTAATTGTCGCGCTATCAAACACTTTTTTTCCATACGTGGCGATTTAATCAAAGAATCATTTAAATAATAATAAAAAGCTCCAAGGAAATTTCGTTTGATGGGACATTTCATGTTCTGCAGGATTCTATTTGGCTCAGGTAGAGATTTATCATTTTATTCTGGTTTTTAAATAATTAAAAATACAAATATAACGAGTTTTTTTTCTAATTAATTATTAAATAGAGTTATTGGTAAATTTTGGGTGCAGGATAGACATTGCTGTTAGTGTATGTTGCAGATCTTGTTATGTCCAATATAGCACAAATGAAGTGATAATTGAACATGAAAATATTATTTATTGTAATAAATAAACATTCAAATTTAAAATATAATTATAACAATAATAATTCTTGTTTAAATAAAAATCTTTAAGGTTATTAAAAAAATTCTTCAAATTAGGATTAAATTATACATATCATTGAAATAAGTTAGAATATAATTATAGTCAGCTAAAAATATCACATTAGTGTTTATACAAGGTTAGGTCTTAATTAAGGTTTTGATTCAACTAGACATAGAGTTAGGTTTAGAGTTTAATTAAGGTTAAAGTTGAGGTTAGTTTTAGACTTATAATAAAGATAGAGAATTAAATTAGAGTTAACATTTAGGTTATTATAGGATCAGCTTTATAGCTAGGTTTTGGGTTATGGTTAGGGATCAAGATAAATTAAGTGTAGGTTTAGAGTATATTTATAGTTATGGTTAGGGTTTAAATAGAATTAAGATTTAATTACTGTTAAGACTAGGATTAGGATTAAAATTAAGGTTAAGGTGTTACAAATGTGATTATGAATAGGGTTATAATAATGGTTGGATATAATTGAAGTTGGAGATAGGGTTAGAAATAGAATGAAATTAGTTTAGGTTTTATTAAGGGTTACGGTTAGACTTAAGGTTTAATTAGAGTTAGCCTTAGTATTATGTTTAGGGTTAGTATTAAAGATAGGTTAAATTATCAAACTCTAACCTTTTTGCTAACCCTAATTATAACCTTATCTCCAAACCTAATTTTAATTCTAGCCTAATTTTCACTCTCTAACCCTAAACCTAACCCTAACCCTAACTATAAGCATAACTCTATTGCTCACCTTGATTCTATGTCTAACCTTAATTCTTTATCTAACACTGATGATTACCTTGTTCCATACCCTCATTCTATGTCTAACCCTAACCCTAATTCTATCTTTAAGCATACCATTTTCTTTATCTAACACTACCCTCATTCTATGTCTAACCCTCACCCTAATTCTATCTTTAAGCATAACCTTTTCTTTATCTAACATTGATCATTACCTTGTTCTATAACCTCATTCTATCTCTAACCCTAACTCTAATTCTATCTTTAAACATAATCGTATCCTCCTAACATAAAAGGGCTATCCATAATAGGATATGAAAACATTCAACTAAGTATTTTCAACATCGATCTTTATGCCCCATTTTTTTAGTAGCATCTTTATAGCGTGCAGATTCCCTAATTCTTCTCTTTTATATTTAAACACCGTTTATAAGATATTTTATTTGCCAATATTTAATTAAATTATTTATTTATTACGCTGATAGAGATACCCTTTGAAGATGATCCAGAAATGCGGATGAATAGCGTACGATATCGATGAGTTTCAAGGACGAACTTCTCAAAACTATAGGTATTTTAAAAATAGACAAGTTGAACCCTGGATTTCCGTCGTTTAGATTTGTCACTAATGACATATCTGGAATTCCCATCTTCCACAAGATGCGTTTGCTGATGACGCATTTGGACTACGTTTTTGGCTTTTTTTTCCCTGCGTAGCTCATAAGAAAATCAGCGATGTCTTTATTTGCCCCTCATCATTGTAATAATAGAATTAGGTTAGAAATGACTCGTCTGGCTCGTCGTCAAAGTTACATGACGATAAGAAGACATAAGAAGACGAACACTGAGGTTGCTTAGAATCAAAACCATCAAGGGAAACAAATAGATGTCAAAATTTGATATCCCAATCTAGTAAATTTTTTAAGTTTGTTTATTTAATTTTTAATATTTTTCTAATTATTTGGTATTGTTTGTGATATATATTATTAGATAATTATGTTCTATTAAAATGGCGTGTGAGCTTTTGAGTTGGCATTTGAGTCATGTTCATGTGCTGAAAATTGAAGTATAAATTGTCAATAGATGTCTATTTAGTAGTATATTATGAAAAGTCTTTTTTAAGAATGTTATGACAAATTTTTGACAATTATCACAAAAAAAATAAAAGAGGTTATTTTAGATGTAAAGATTAATATGTATGATAAATTATGATAAACTTTTTATTGGAGATTTGACTTGTACGAGGGGTATGAGAATTCATCTATATATTTAATGAGTTAGTTTTAGGCCTATATGTCTATTTTTTATTGGTAATAAAAATTGGTCCACAATACTATCCATAATATCTTATATTGTATAAATTTATATATTGAGGCACTTTGATAATACTTTGTATGTCCAAAATTCATAGGTACATATGTGCTATATAAAACTCTTGTTAAGGCTTGCTCTACAAATATGTTGGTGAAACTCTTGTCAAGGCTTCTTTTACAAGTACAATGTAATATTGAAGATTATTTAGTAATATATTGAGTTGCTTTTGAGTGTGGGGTTTTCCTTTTAAGAAATTTGTTCCCACATAAATTGTTGTACAAATTTATTATTATTATTTTTAAATGTGATTCTATATTATTTGTGTAATTGTTTTTTATTATGGTAAGTAGGATTTTGAAAGGGCCTTGAACCTTTGTACAAAGATGGGAGGCATTTAGCTCAGTAAGACAAAAAAACCCTTCAAGAAAAGGATCCGAACCTTCAGTAAGGGTTTTGGATCGGCACCCTGAACAAACCAACAATTTTGAATCTTCCTCCACCTAAAAAGAAAGGGATCCCACCTCATAGGAGCAAGAAAGAAGAAAACAAATCGAAGGACAAACCAAACAAACCATCTAAATGAAACTATTTGAAAAAATGATATATAGAATGGCCACCACCCTCCATCCAAAAGAAGATCCCCGCCTTTATAGGAGATGTCCCACCTAAATAAAGAACAAGAAAGAGAGAAAAAGAAAGAGAGAAAAAGTAGAATATGCCATTCCCTCAACAAAGCACCCATCTGAAACTCCACCTCAATAGGGGCAACCTTCACCTCCGTAGAAGCCATACTACAAAAAGCTCAACAAAGAACAGCACAGGCCCAACTACATGAGAGAGAAAAAGATAGGTCCCTGACAAAATCATACCCTAACCAGAAACAAACTGAAGCCAAAACAGACCCTTGAAAACTGCTAGCAACCATTTGGCTGACAGGAGGAACAATATCAACAACATATTTAAATACTAAGAGACTATGAAAACCAAAAGATCTCACAATCAGTTGGTTTTGGAAGGCTTCCAACGACACCGAAAACACTAGATCCCTAGTCTACAAAACAGGGTGGCCAAAGGGAATGCTAGAGGAACTAGAACAGTGAAAACAAATTAAGGATCGTCTCCTTAATCACCAAGCTACCAACGAAGAGCCTCCACCACGATAGGATACACACCATAGAGCATAGAAAAGAACAACACGATCTCCTCCAAAAAGGCAGAGGAAGCCAAGACCATGGAATAGGAGAAAACTGCACCACTTCCAATCTCCCAAACCCAACAGTCATCCTCCAACCACCAGTGATAACAACACCGAGAGAAGAAAGAGAAAAGCTGAGAGGTAGGAAAGCCCACAAAGCGGGTAGCATAGAACAAACCCACACAATTGTAAATCCACAAAGAGGGCACGGGAATCTCCAACATGAAGCGCGAAAGAACCCTCCACACCCTACTCTTATCACAGACCATAGTAGGGGAAGCACCAAGTATCACAAAGACATCACATGAAGGGGAGGCAAATAGGGCCAACACACATTGAACCCAAACAACACGCACCCAACTGAATCTAAGGCCACCACAATGCAAAGACGTCAGAGTAAGCCCCAAACCCACCAACCACAATATTTGCAAGTAGCCAAAACCAAGACCACAGGCAGAAGGGACCGATTCGCCCGGAAAGAGGTGCAAAATGGGAGCGGAGGAAGGAGCAGGGGCCATGTAGCTAGGGCTAGAAACCACCAAGGTCTGACAAGAAACTCCTTAATAACAAAATGCAGACTACCGAAAACTCCCAACTATCATCCTCTTCACCATCATCGCCATCCTCTACAACATCCCCTGCAACACTATCGCCTCCAGAAACCCTAGCACAACACCCGCTCTTGCTCTCCATTTTATTTTGTGTAACTGTTAAATCATATTTATTTTTTTATTTTTTTCCATGTTCTCCTTTGAAGGTTTAGTGTAGAAATTTATTTCCATGAATTAAATTTCCTTACATGTAGTTTATACAATTTTCCTAATTGCAATTCTCTTCTATATATTTCATATCTCTATAATCAATAATAAAAAATCATGCTCAAGTATTCTACTTCTTCATATGGTATTAGAATAGGTTGATTGGAGAAAAAATGAGATTGTAAAGAGAAGAGGTCACCGATTTTAAGAACTATTACATCATTTGTCTAAGGATGTTGTAGCCAAGAGAAAGGAGGAAGTCAATAGAGTGTTAAGTGCCTAGCCAAGGTAAGATGTGTTGGCATAATAGTTAATAGTTTTATTACATTGTTATTTATAACAATGCACTGTTATAACTGTTATACATTTATGTGAACTACGTAGCACATCCTTTGTATATATCCTCCACATATCATTGAATAATATCAATCAACTATTCTCCATTTTTTTATTCTATGGCATTAGAGCTTATCAATTCCTATAGTTCAATAACTAACTCTAATGGTGGAAATGTGTGTATAAATGTCTTTGAAGCCACGTTCTAGAGGAGGCAAAGAATGATCTGAAGTAGTGATGAATAATTATAATGTAGAGGCAACTTAGCATAGCAGGATAATGCATTATGCAAAAAGGAATCTCCTAATTTTTGCATTACACATCAAGGGGAAGCACTCTTTTTGTAGTAGTTGTTTAAATAAGTTATATGAATCCAAGTATATGGATTTTATAGAATCCACAATGCTAGTGGAATTGTTGGAAAATTAAATTCTCTCGAGCCTTCCTACACCTCTCGACACTCTCGTTCACACCTACCCTATCAGGAGTAGCCAGGAGTAAATTTAGCCTATAGAGGATCGCAACAAAAGATTGACTTACTGATCACCTTCCCCAACTTTCTCCTGATGTGCAACTCTACCTTATAGGAGATTTTAATGCTGGTAGGTAGGTTTGAAATTTGAATTTGAGGGAGAATTTTTGTGTAGAAAGCCCCAAGACAAAAGAGGTGAATGTTCTCCAAATTAGTCAACAACTCAAAAAAAAGGATTTTGAAGTCAGTTTGTGCAATAGTGATAGATGAATTATTGTTTGAGTGATTCAGAGTGTATAGCAGTAGATGTGTATTTGATTTGTTGAGCAAAGATTGCTCAAAGTGTGTAGTTCCAAGTGAGAAGTATTATGTAAGATAGCTTAGAGAAGCTCTAGATTTGTTTAGTGTTTGAGAGTAGCTCCAGAATGCTACAAGATGTAATCAATTAGTTTATTTTGTAAGTTTGTATTTTATTTTGCAGTTTCATTTCTAGATTTAATGAAAGAATAAAATCATTCCATGTCTCCATTATTTGTTTTTTCTTTCACTATGTATTACCAGTGATTGACAAATAGTGTTTTAGTCACTTTGTATTTCCATTTTATATTTCTAAGTTGGTACTAGAGTTATTTGGCTCTAAATCCTTATGAGTTTGCAAATTTGTTTCTTTTCATATTAAGTTTTAATATGTAGGAGACATGGGTGGAGATGAAGGGAAGAGTTGGAAATATCCACCATCATTTAATGGACAAAGTTATGATGTTTTGGAAAAAAAGATGAATACCATCATGGTTGCAAATGATTTATGGGAGCTTGTGGTCAATGGGTTTGTTAATACAAGTGACCTAGGTTTGTTTGTAGCCCTCACAAAGAACCAAAAGACCTAGTTAAGCGAGACAAGGAGGAAAGATGTAAAATCCCTCAATCTAATCGAGGAAGCATTGATAGAGGCCATTTTTACCACAATAGTAGTAGCTAACTATTCCAAAGAAGATTGGAAAAATCATCGAAACAAGCTATAAAGGGATTGATAAAGTTAGATTGGTGAAGCTCTAAATTCTTTGAAGAGATTTGGAGACTTTTCAAATGAAGGATATTGAGTCTATTTGAGACATTCACACGATCCTCTCGTTTATTAAACTAGTTAAGGACAATTGGAGAAATCATGGAGGAACAAAGGATTGTGGAGAAGATCCTATGTAGTTTTCCCTCTAAGTTTGATGTAATATTGATTTTCATGAAAGAGGCCAAGGATATCTCTACATTGATGGTGGATGAGTTAATGGGTTCTCTTCAAACCCATGAGCAACACTTAAAGAGGTCTAAGAAATCTTCCCAAAAGAAATATTTTAAAGTTCACGTCAATACAAGAGGCAAGGGGAGAAGAAACAATGATGTTAGGAGCTCAAGAGGTAGAGGTTATGGAAACTCTAGACAAGAAAGTTCTAGAGGAGATAGCTCCAAACAAGGTAAGAAGAACAACGGTTTGAATTAGAAGTGTGAAAAAAATAATGTTCAATGGTATTATTAACAGAAGTTTTGTCATTATGCGAGTGCTGGGAAAGGCATAGTATAAAGTCAAAATAAAGTGCAAATGTAGCTAATTTGAATGTGGCTAAAAGTTATCAATGCACAACCTTCATCATGTGCAATATTGGTGAAGTAATTAGCCCCAAAGTTTTGTATTTGGATAGTGGTTGTATTAACCACATGAGTGATAATGAAAGTTTGTTTTCTTTCATTGATAAAAATGTTGCCTGATATAAAGTTGGGGAATAGTGAAATATTTCCAGTTGTGGGAAAAGGATCTATTATGATCTAGACCAAGTAAGGTGATCGACCAAGCAAGGTGACAAGGAGGAAATAGACAATATTTTTTTTTCTAGGTATTAAGAACAACCTTGTGAGTGTTGGACAACTGATCCAAAATGGATGCAAAGTGTTGATGGAGAAGGGTGAATGTATCATTTTTGACAAAGATAAGAGTCGGAAAGTTTAATTATTTCAAATTGAAAAGAACCAAAATTTTCCATCGAGGATAGAGACATGTTTCTCTTCTTAGTCCATGGCTGCACCTCCAAGCAAGGAAAATGCATAGTAGTGTAGCAAACAATCTACACGATGATCATTTAAGACTCCTCTATTGAACCCAAGGAAGGACTAAGAGGGAGGGTGAATTAGTTCAAAAATTCAAAGTAGATTAATTATAGATGTTAATCATCCATACATTGCACTACTAAAAGAATTACTAACCATCAATAAATGAACACCATATTTTACGTGGAAAACCCAAACTAGGAAAAACCATGATGAGAATCTAACTCACAATATGAATAAAAATGATTACAAATTTTTAGTCTCATTTGCAAGGAGAAACAACTCCTGATGGACTTGTTAATCTAAGGCACACAACCTTACTCAAGACACAAAATAAGGACTTTCTTAGATGAGGATCACTACTTTAGGGCAAGCTACATAAATGGTGCTAGAAAAATCACTATCATACAACAACTTAAGAAATAGTAGAACTACTATGAGAATGATCTACTAAAAATTAAATTGCACTCTCACAAAAAAATCAAGTGACCAATTTCATGAAAAAAACCTCTGAACACAATCTTTGTCTTTGTAGACTATCTTTCTGAATATATCCCCTTCAAAGACCTTTATAATCCAACTTCCACACATTCAAAAACTAAAATTGGCTTGCATAATATTTGCATACACTTCTTATCAATTCACACACATTCCACACCTAATTCTCTTCAATTCATCCATCCACACTCTTTAGATATGAAATAGAACATCAAAAACCTAATCAAGGGTCGACCAAAATAGAATAAGCCATTGGGACCAAAAATACTCAAGGTACTCTACTCTACGAGAAAGAGGGGACCCAAACACATAATAAAACATTCTTCCAAGATAGATATAATAATGCACACATGCTACCAAATTGTCCAAGGTCAGCACCAAGCATAACATGTAGATAGGCATTAAGCTTTTTAGACACAAAATTAATTAAATTAATATTTAATTAATTACCCCAAGTCGCATAATTAGTTTCATTAATAATTTTAACCTGTTATTGTTCCTAAATTGATTAAATCACATTTAATTAATTACCCCCTTCCATCTATATAGTTAATTTGTTAATTAAATCTATCTCTCTCATTTCTTCTAAAGTTTGATTTATTTCAATAAATCCAACCTTAGAATATTTCAATCTTCATTTTAATCCCAATTAATTAAATTAATCCATAATGAATTAAACAAATATCCTATTTCCTACAAATACTCCTCCTAATCTCTGATATTTAGCCTTTAAATTAATCTATATCTAACCATCATTATCATTTATGTCAATTTAATTTTCCACATAATCTCTCTCCTCCCATCACATCCCCCTAACTTGTCCACATGTACTATAATCTCTCATTATCTAACCTAATCACTCTTACTATTCATTTGCATATTTCTAATTTCCATGATTATGAATGAGTCAACCACATGCCATAAATGGCTCTCTCATCTAACCTCCCAACCTTAAATGCTATGCTCTTTCGTCTACCCAAGGAATTTTAAATTCCTTTATTTTCCACATACCTGTTTTCCCAAGGAATTTTTAATTCCTATTCTCTTTCTCAAGGAATTTTTAAATTCATATTCATATTCCCAATGGCCTTTGTCCCTCTTCCCCATGTCCTTGAGGAGTATGGAGTCAAAGAATGCCTTTATGGATAAATCTCTTGGATCTCCCACTTGATCTCTCCTCTCACATTCAATCCTAGCCCTTCATCATCTTTAGATCTCCACCTTCCATTCCAAATTTAAATTACTATAAATTGGAGCCTCCTCCCTTCACAAATTATCCACTTTATTTTATATCTTTATGCTAGCCTTTTATTCACGAATCTACTTCCATTGCATTCTCATGTTGCCCTTTTGATTCCAAATTGACTTTCATTGCATTCTGATGCTAGTCATTTTGCTTCTGAAATTATTTATCATGCTTTTTTACCTTCTATAGGATATTATCCATGAATAATATCCTCTATTTTCAAATCCTAGGTTTTTTTCCTTATATTGGATTATTTCATTTTTATTTTCATTGTTTCAAGAGGTTATAGTTTAGACTAAAATTCCTAAAGATGCCTTGTAAATCATGAATTTGGCTCTTGAAGAAATTTAAGGAACGGATCCTTGTTTGACTATAACACTTCTAGTGGATCTAGAAATTCCTTTGCTTGTTGTAGTTTCTCATTAGCAACAAGACTTTTAGCATCTAAAAACTTTTGGTGCACAAGAGCCATATTTGGCTGATCTAATTTTTCATGAACAAGTATGTGTTTCTAAACTAGTTGTATGTTGCATTCATCAATTTGTGGTCTTTAGTTGAGAAATTGACAAGGAAGTTTCTTGTATAAGCTTACTCCCTGAAGCTCTTGATTTATGTGGAGAAATGCAGCCATCACAATTTGACTTAGGTTGTTGTTGTTGTTGTGTGGCAAATATAGTTTTTTATGGATCATTATCTCATTTGTGGGGTATGTTCATTTAAAGGAGGGAGATTTTGGGCATTGTCACTTCCATGATTCAAAGGTTTTTGACTTCCATTACCCTTTGGTGTTACCTCACTAACAAGTGTAGTAATTTCAGAAAAGAACAATTAAGTCTCATAACAATATGATGACTAACCACATCTAGATGAGATCCATGACAGAGCTTTGCATTCCAACACGAAGGAGACGAAAAGTGGAAGATGTAAGGAAATTTGCAAAAATGGATCACATGATATTCTGTAATTCTTATTTGTCTTTGCAAGTCATTTCTTCAAGTAATTTGTTCAAATTTTCTTTATTTTTTCTGATAATCATCTAACAAGGGTGAACTTGTAGCATATCAAGGAGGATTTCTAACAAATCATTTGCAAGTTTTAAAAGCTTCAAAGTGTTTCTTCATATTCCATCTAGATCCAAACAATCTCATCAATGAATTCTAGGACATATCTAGCTTTGGTAATGGAAGGATTTGAAAATGGAACCATTAGATCACTATGGAGGATCTCTAAAGGAGAAGAGGCTCTCGATGCATTCCCTTTTGAAAACTTTTCTTGTGGATGTTTTCTGGGGTTGGTGTCATCTACGACCATAGGGGTAATAGTTTTATGGCCTGCATGGCTAACTTAAGCATGCAAAATTTAAGTTTAATAGAGGTGGAAACAACCCACTATGACCTTGTTATTATTAATAAAAGAATAAATAATTTATTCATCATAGAAGGTGATTTAAGAAACACTATCTTCCTTCTCAAGAATGAAGCTAGTCCAGACTAGAACTATGAAGACCTTGTGACCCAATGTAAGACCATCATTGATGGAATTAATCACCTTTACCTTTTTCATATGAAAAGGGAAGGCAACAAAGTTGCAAACAAGTTGGCTTTATTTAGACTATTTCCCAAGAATTTAAAACTCAAGACAAATATCTGTAGACACCCAAAATTGTCCAGTCTAATTAAATAAATATTTTATTTATTTAATTATCTAAGCTTAATTCTTCTATTAATTAAATAAATCTTTATTTATTTAATTAATTCATTTATCCTCTTCTAGCCTTATTTCTCATTTAAATAAATACATTTATTTATTTAAATTATCATTTTCCTAAATTAAATAAATATCTTATTTATTTAATTGATCTCACTCCTTCTATTAATTAAATAAATCTTTATTTATTTAATCAATTCATTAACCTTTTCTACCCATGACACATGTCATTCATCTCTTAATTCATACACTACCTACCCCTTTCATTATTTTATTATTTCTTTTACCTACCCTCTAATCATAGCTGACCTCCTTTTACACCTCTCAATCTTATCCCTCCATTTCATATAGTGTCTTCTATATAAGAGGATACTTCCTTCATTATCAACCCTAATCAATCTATGCATCTTAATCAATTGATTACACTCACTATGCATTCAGCCCCCCGTTGACTACTTGACTACACTACACTTTTGAACATAGGCGATCCTACTTGCAACCACATTTCCGTTCTTTGTTGAGCTATTGTGCACACATAAAATCTGAGAGCAAATATATCAAGCAAGATCAATGGAGATAGGAAGAATGGAGATCCAAACCCTATTGGACATGTGATGGTATAATCTTTGTGATTTCATTTTATTTGCATTGTCTTAGGTAATCTTCATATGTTATGGTGGATCTTTGTTGTTGTTAGGCTAGGATTTTGTAGTTGAATTCATTTAGCCTTTCAATATCATTATTATTGTTATCCATTTTCACCATATATATTTTGGAATGCTCGGTGGGACATGGATTTTTGTTAGATCTATGTTTTTTGCAGATTTTTCTAACCCTATATTACTGTTTTGTAAAACAATTTGGAGAATAACCTTGTGAAGCTAGGGCTTTGGACAAAAAATCAAGATCTTGGAGAGATTTGATCATATCTCACAAAAGGCTTGGAAATTTTGCACCAAATTGTTTTTGCAGGTTGAAGAAAGTATCAGGAGCTCTCAATCCAAAATTCAGAATTTTTGGAGTACATTTTCATTTTCTATGAATTATTTATGATTTTTCATAAAAAATTAATTTTGAGAGAAAATGAGAGAATTTTTTGGATTTTCTTACATTTTTGGAAATCTATCATAATTATACATGGGATCTATTCTCTGTGATTTTAATTTTGATGCAAAATATTTTCCTAAAAACTGGATCTTTAAAAATTAGGGTTTTTCCTTATTTTGATCAGATCTCACAAACGCCTTCAAATTTTGGCATCAAAGTTTTTGTGCAAGTCAGGAAAAGTATGAAAAGGATTTGACAAAAATTTCAGATTTTTTTGATCACTTGTTCAATTTATATGAATTTTTTATGATCTTTCATAAAAAAATAATTTTGAGAGCAAATTAGCGAATTTTTTGGATTTTCTTACATTTTTTGGAAATATCTTAGAATTATACACATAATCTGCTCTTTGTGATTTTAAATTTGATGCAAAATCATTCTTGAAAAATTAGATCTTTGAAAATTAGGGTTTTGCATTATTTTACTCATATCTCACAAACTGCTTGGATTTGTTGCAGAATTTTTTTTATACAGGTTTGGAAGACCATCAGGACTCTCCAGTAAAATTTTTAGATTTGTTGGATTGATTTTGCGTTTTATATGAATTTTTTATGATTTTTCATAAAAAGTTAATTTTTGGAGCAAATTAGCAAATTTTTTGGATTTTCTTACATTTATGGAAATCTCTTGAAATTTTACAGGTGTTCTTTTTTTATGATGAATCATATCTTTGAATTGGTCAACAAAATGCATTGTTGAAGGCCCCTATTTTAGAAAGTCTTTTGGATCTAAAATTTACCTAACTTGTGTGCTTGTAGGAAGGGGTGATTATTTCAAACAATCCAAACTACTAATAAATCTTTGTTACAGGTCCTTGGCAAGGGTTTTTGGATTTTTATTGTGTGCCTTGTTTTCATAGACTAGCGAACACTTCAATTGGTGCACTAAAATTGAATCATTGTCTTTTGTGTCTTGAGCAATAGGCTTTTTTTGTTTAATCTTTATAGGGTCTGTCTTCCCGTGTGGGAATTAGGACTACTAGTGAGAAGAGAACGACCCAAGTGGTAGCGAGGAAAACCCACCTCTTTCGAACCACTATAAACAACTATATTCATGGTGAAAACTATGGATAACATGTGCGGATTAGTTCATACCGACACTATGTCTCCCCATGAACCCGTTTGATCAAATTTATTTGATCAGTTGTAGGGTGTAACCCCTACCGGCTGGGAGCCTTCTGTATTTACAGAGCTGAAAGTGTCGCATGAATGGCCACACGAGCGGATGCCCTTACTAGCACCTTTTTGTTTTAGAAGCCAAAATCCTTCTAGTTGTTGAGGCAGGAGGTCGGACCTCTGGTAGCGACCCAAACACATACGGTTCTTAGTAGAGATACAAAGTTCGCCACGAGGAGTTTTCGTGGGGACTGATGCTTGGATGACCCGAGAAGTGAGTGTCGAGGGTGGAGCCAGTGAGGTCAAGCATCTAAGTATCCGCTCTGAATAACGTAGCCTCGGGGGTAAAACCTCATGTGGAATCAACAACTATTGTCTTGGCTAGCCATAAGAATTGTGATTGACTTATTTTAAACATTCAAAACATTCAAGACCAAACAACAAAACATTATGTCTTTTGTGTCTTCAAGTGTATGCAAAACATTGTTTACATCAAACAACACACTTTTCTTGGAGTCATTTTGAGTCTAAACACTTGCAAACATTGAGTCCTCATCAATATTGTGTCCTCTTGTCACGAAAAACAGTCAAACATTCAGATTTGGTCACAGCCAACAACTTCACAAATTGGAAAAATTTTACAGTCCAGCAAACAAGAGCAATTAGTTTCAGAATTCTTGAGCTTCCTAGGTTGTTTCTCCAGGTTTTCATCTAGAATTCAACCTATCTTGTGTCTCACAAAGTCCATCATTGCTTTACACCTTACATTACATTCACATTTGTCTAAACTTGAGTCAAAAGGTCACTTGCTTGTCCTCATCATACTTTGTCAACACACTACATACAACAACATTTTGCTAAGTGGTCCCTCATCAAGGTCTATCACCTTTGGGTCTCATTTGGTCTTACTTAGAGTCAAGGTCAACTTACCTCATCAAGAGAAACTATCCTCTCTTTGGAAGCCACACCTACTCTACTACATACATACTTGGTCTTACATTTTGGACATTGCAAGTAAACCTCAGATTCATTTACATTCCATCCAAACTCTTGGTCTTCCATACTCTTTCCATTTTCATCTAGTCTCACACATCTTGGTCAATACCTAGTTCATGGTTGAAACCCGTTCCCAAAAATCTAGGAGAGAAACTAAAGAGGCTCAAGAGTCCGCAAACATGAGTTCCTATGAGTATGACAATGATATCTTTTTCAATTCTGATCATACTACATTACTTGACATGGATGCTATAGAAACATTCCAAATGTTGAGAACATGGACACTATAAACAACAATGATACACACAATGACAATATGGAAGAAGCGGAAGACTCCATTATGGATCCCTGTTTCAATCGATTGGTTGAGGAAATAATGAGAAGAGATAGACAATATTTCTTACAAGTGATGGCACAAAGTGAAGCCAAGATCCCTCATGATTTTGACATGTCTCAAATAATGGAAAATTGACCTTTGCAACAACCTCACCGCAACATGGATCAAAGGAGGCCTAATAGTGGAGGCAATAGAGGACCACATCTTGTGCCTGAATCACCATCATCTTTGTTTCAAAAACCAGAGGTCCCATACACATTTGGTCAAGCATATGATACTCATCTTCGCAGACCATTATGGAAGTCTTATGCAGAAAAATACACTCAAGCAAATGCTAGTGCTAAAGACCTACCACCAAAGCAATTGGATATCCAAAGGCATGCTCAAAATTTGGACACAAGGAAACCCTGCGTCAAATTTGGGGGCAACACATTAGAACATGACATGCTTGTAGAGTATGGTATACATGGAGAAAGCAGATATTCCATTCCTCACCATGACTCTATACCAAGTGGTCCATATACACAACATCATTATAGACCTCCCCCGTATCAACATGTGTATGATCAATATCATCCATATATGCAACATGCTCCTCCTCCACCCGGTGGTTCAGGCATGGGGTATGGTCCAAGAAGTCGGTCTCCACCTAAGAACAATTTGGAGCAACAAATCAGGGACTTACAATAGAAAATGGAGGGCATAAATACACCGAAGCCAACATACACAATGAGACAAGAAAAGGTCCTAATTGAGCAAGGAGTCATCAAAATATTCAAAGAAAACAAAGATGACTTTAAAGGAAAAGATAAGCCAAGATTTTGGAACAAAAACAAGAACACAGTCAATGATGGTGTTGTTGATGCCAATATAGTGCGACCCAAAATCATTTTTTCAGGATCAAGCTCTACAAACAATCAAGTGAATACTCAAACAACTTCTAGATCATGAAGGAAGTACACCCCATTGGGAGAACCACTTGAGTCAGTTTTAAAGAAACTAGTGGCAAACAAAGTAATCATAGTTCTAGATTTTCCTCCATATGAACCAAAGGTCAAACCAAATTGGTGGAATGATGATGAGTATTGTGAGTTTCATAAAAGCAAGGGACATAAAACAGGAAATTACCATCGACTGAAGAACATTATACAAGATCTCATTGATAGAGGTGACATTGAGATTGAAGGACACTCATCCAATCAAGAACATGAGATGTTTAAGGAACCATTCCGAAAACATGACAAAGGAAAAGCTAAAGCCACAGATGACCAAACCAACTATACAAGAGCATCCTATAACTATAATTCAACTATCAATCACATTTCAATGGATAATTATGTCTCTACTATTATCATCAAGAACAAAACCCATGAGAATTCTACCCAGAGACCCAAGATCGTTCTGAAAGGAATTGGATCTTCTTCTGAACCTACCTCTGAATGTCATGTTACAACCCATCAAGGTAAATTCACTTTGCAAGGTGCTCCAGCCAAAAACACCACTTCCTCATCAACCAAACTTGAGTATGACCTTGTAGAACAGTTGGGGAAGACACCCGCTCTCATCTCCATCCTTGAGCTCTTACGCATATCCCCCACACATAAAGCTATCCTTGACAAAGCCTTGAGAGATACGCCTGTTCCTACTAATATGAACATGGACCAGTTTCAAGCCATGGTGGGATACCTTTCCATTCCACACTCCCTTACATTCACAGAAGCCGATGACGCCTCCGTAAGTCAGCCACATAATGCACCATTACACATTGAAGCCTTCATACACAAACATCGAATAAAACAAGTCCTGATAGATGGAGGAGCAGGTCTAAACATTTGTACATTGAGCACTATTAAACAATTGGGATATTTTGAAAAAGATGTGAATGCTACAAACAAAATTACCATCAAGGCATATGATGATAAAGAGCATTCATCCAAAGGCACAGTCACCTTACCTCTCAGAGTTGGGCCAGTTACAAAAGATGTGGTTTGTCATGTCCTTGATATAGAGCTTACATACAACATATTGCTAGGACGTCCATGGATTCATGAGATGAGCGCAGTCCCATCTACATATCATCGATGTATCAAGTTTCCACACAATGGAGTTGAAGTGACAGTCAAAGCTGATCCAAATCCATTCATATTTGCAACAATATATGATAGATCAGAAATAATAATTCCAGTTAATAGAGAATCTATTCCTTCATCAGCATATGTGGATCCAGAATCATTAAAAGCTTCTACATCCAAACAATCAGAGCTCAAAGAAAAGTTCAAGTTTAAAGACATGGGATGTGGTGAGTATATCTTTCATGTTGACCAACTCCCACTATCTCCTAAGGTATTCAGTCGACAAGAACAACCTACAAAAAAATTGCAATGCCAAGGAATTGGGTGTGAACCACCTAGTGTTGTCGCTACTAAGTCTGAATGCAAATCTCCTCGAGTGGTGCAAGCAACTCTTGATATCAATAGTCCTAAGAGTGGTTCCAGCAAAGATCTATTAAGTGTATCGCCAACCCTCTTGATAACTCACATAGCTTTACCATTTCATCCACTCATTCCATTTCCACTCCTCTCCCAGACTTGGATCAAAAAGAATTAGAAAAGCCCTTACTAATTGGGGATAAAAAATCAAGCTTTGAAAAGAAAAATTTAAAAGTCAAAAATAAAGAAAAGTCATTTAGTCCAAATCAAAATCAAAAGCTATTGGACTCTGAGGTCAAGGATAAAAATCCTATGAAAGAAAAAGAACAAGAGATGATCTCCCCTAATATCAAAATAACTGGGGGCAAAAGTTCTACAATTTCAAGTCAAAAAGAATACTTGTTG
The DNA here is from genome assembly GCF_030272615.1 of Cryptomeria japonica. Classification (NCBI taxonomy): domain Eukaryota; kingdom Viridiplantae; phylum Streptophyta; class Pinopsida; order Cupressales; family Cupressaceae; genus Cryptomeria; species Cryptomeria japonica. The sequence goes on from NC_081415.1 coordinate 250,582,656, forward strand.
ATCCTAAGTCTCCATCATGCCATCCTACTTTCACTTCTTTTCACAATCATAAGCCTTCATAATTCATCCACTTGTTCCATACATCTATTCCCTTCTAGCAATACATCATGGACCTTTAATGGAGCTTCCTCAAGGGACTTTGTTATCAAGGATGCCCAAACTTCTTTAGGTGACACATATACGGGCATGTGTAGTCCACACACTAGTAATTCTATCTCAGTTCCTTTATCAAGGAAGACAGTCACTCGAGCAACATATCATTCAGTCAAGGAGTGTTGCAGTTACAATCATAAGGTTAAGCCTCATACATTTGAGGTAGGTGACTTAGTTATCAAGGACAATTCTAAAAATCAGCAAGACAGAGAGAACAAGGGCAAGTTCAAACCAAATTGGCTTGGTCCTTACATCATCACAACAGCATATGGATCTGGTGCATATTAGCTCTCAACCATAGAGGGTGAACCTTTGGAGGATCCTATCAACAACATGCACCTTCATAGGTTCTACACATAGCTCTTTGGAATATCCTAATTCAAAAAATACAAAAAAATCAAAAATTTCAAAAATACAAAAAAATCAAAAATTTCAAAAATACAAAAAAAAGTCAAAAAATTCAAAAATACAAAAAAAATTATAAAACAAAAAAAATCATTACTTGGTGAAAACCTGGCAAACAGGCGCCTTGTGACACAAAAAACATTGAAAAATCGAAAAAAGTAAAGAGAAATAATTTCGTCCAACGGTGAAAACCACTTCGGTGGCGCCTTGGGCAAGTACCATGGTGATAACTGGGTCACCAGCGCCATGTGTAGAGACATTGCTCCTCCCTCCTTCAGGATTCACTTTCATCCTTTCACTTTGCACACACTCACAACCTATTCGTTCATAATAAACTTACCCATTCCCATCATGGCTTGTTATTGATCTACCCGAGATTGGTTAACCATTCATAATAAACCTCCCTTTTCACCTCTCTTTCCATCCATAATAAATCAGATCCTATATGTGGCTAAGGCAAATCCTACGTCTAGTGATGGGTGTGGAACTGAGAACATCACATGTTTCGAGGAGTACAGTTTCTTCCAGCTTCCTTCAGTCTATTCGCGCACAATCCGCAATAAAGTTTCATCTTCTCCGCAATAAAGTATCAGTTTCATGGATTCAGTTAGTTTCAGATGAGACAAAACAGCAATAATGGACTTCAACAAATCAAATCTTTCAACAGACTCAGACAACATTATGGTTCAGTGCTATCTATCCTTTTTGTGAAGGAAAACATTGTGACCACAATCAAATACGACTTATACAAGTGATAAGAGACACTAAACTTGAGGACTACAATGGATGTTGATGTCGATTCTTGGTGTTATTTTGATTTTATCTTTTGGTGACATGTCTTTTAGCTTTTCCAGGATGTCTCTGATTAGAGATTCTATCTCCAGGATGTCTTTGACTAGAAGGGCGAGGATGGGGTATCGTCACCTATTTTTTTCTTTGTTGTCTGTGGATTGTCTCTTAGTAATGCTATGACTTGTCCAAGGATATGAGGACACTATGAGTCTAGTATGAACTGGGGCATTCCTTGTTTGTGACTGTCTTATCTCCATGCAAACAGGTACAATGAGTTTCTGGGTCGGACATATGCCTTGATTGTCATAACCTACTTGCCATAATAAAGCTCAATGATGATAATGCACAAGAAGCTCTTTCACTTCCATATCTTCTATGTTCCATCCCCATTTCTTTATTGACTTCCATCATCCTTCTTGAGTCCGTGTAGCCTGCTATCACATGACTGAGTATAATGACACACCAAACATATTTGCATTTCATGTAGTTGCATCTGCATTATCACATGTTAGCATTTCATACATACATATGGATATCACAATTGCACCACATCCTACACACAACACATATTAGCAATCTTACATTTTCATCATGAAAATAATCATTTGCATTATCATATTCATCTGTATTTCATACATTCACATTTGCATTGGCATAACATTTTAAAACATAAAAGAACAAAAATATTGCATTTCCTCATGTACATATTTGCATCCATATCATAAGCATCACATAGAAACATACATCATATAGGTACACATGCATATAGCTGCCGCAAAGATGAATCATCTCATATATATAATCATAAGTGTCATGATACAATGATGTCAAAATACATATGGCTACAAAATCACCCACAGGTGTCTACATCATCATACAAAAATGGTACAATACTAATACATAGGGAGCCCTCTACGACTATGATGAATTCCCTCCCTCAGAGTCGGCTGGCCTCGACGGAGTCTGAGCCCTAGAAGGACCCGCCCCAAGATCATCTCTCCTGGCCCCTATGTCCTTTGCAGCCACCCCTCGTGTTGCCCTATCCAGACAGAGGAACCCACTAATAACTCCTGCCAACACTGTTGGGAGTGCTAATCTTGTCCATGTCATGGTATCCACAAAATTGTGAATAAACTGTAGGTCTGAATCTTGGCTACTCTTTTGCTTTTAACTTGCAGTCATTATTGGCTGGTTACTGGTTGATAGGGCTTCAGGATTATCTATTATTACGATGAGTAAATTCTTTTGGTTGCTACTTTTGTATATGCATTCTTTTGCACTGAGGCTTATGTAAGACTAGATGAGGTGCAAATTTCGGAGTGCAAATTTTGGAGTGAAATTGATTGACTGAGTATTTGCATTTAATAGTTGCTGCTATGGAGATCACCGATTCTTTTAATATTCTTTGCAATTGACATCTTGGGCACTATTGAAGGCACAGGTCACCAATTCTTTTAATATTCTTTGCAACTGACATCTTGGGCACTATTAATAGGTAGAGCCAGGAAAATATATTAATTTTAAAGAACATTAATATTCATGTTCAATTGGTTTCTAGGTAGCCAGTCAACTATAGATACTAGATAGTCAAATAGAGCACAATGAAGGCATGAAGACGTCTCGTTTCTGGTAACAGAGGTAGATAGTCAAATAGAGCACAATGAAGGCATGAAGACTATGTAGGATGACTGGAGCTTTGCATTATTAAGAAATACAATGATATTTTATTTCTGTGAATGAGGTGTTTAGTTTTATGTATTTTATATTGCATGGCAAACGAAAAATGCTTTGATGTATTTCATTGATTGTAATTTTTAATCTATCTTCATTATCTTTAATTTTGTGAAATATTAGATATAAAAGGCCCTTTTACAGTGCACAATTATGTTGTTAGTTATTTAATGTTAGCTTGTTATTCATTAGCAAGCAGAATAATACAATATGGTATTGCTATTATACAAAGTCATGTAGGTCAATGTTAAAAATTATGTGCCAAATACATAAACAAGTCACACAACACCAATACTCCAGACTCAGCTACTATATTCATGTATACACAAACACATCATGCAACAACAATACCAGAACTATTTTCCCAGCCTCTGGCAGGAACTTCATTGCTTGCAGCTCTTGTTCTAAATACCTTTTCCTAGGCCTCTATTGTCGGTATGGGAATCAAATGACACAAAAGTTTTAAAAGAAAGTTTAGTCATTATGGGCACAAAAAAATTCTAGAACGAAGAAATTTTTAAATGCTAAAACCCTGAGTAATCAACTTATCAAGCTCAATTACTGGTGTTTGTAGAATTAAGCCTCAACAATGGATCTAATTAATTCAACATTTGCTCATACTAAACATTTGACACCATCCATAAATATCATCATTGGAGAAGCAAGATTTAGCCAAAAACAACGATGCTAACAAAAGCAATCACACGAGCCTTATGAAGAAAGAATCCAATATTTGATGGTAAAAAACATAATAGATGAAGAGATTCGAAGCCCTTACCTGATGCGAAAACAAGAAGAGCAGTTCAAGAGAGCTTGAGGGATAACAAGCTATTAGGATTTAGAAACAAATTAGAAGAGCAGAAAAACAGAATTATAAATTCACAACATAGACAAATGAGACACAAATTTATCGTGGTTCAGCAATTGCCTACGTCCACACTTAAAGCAGGGGAATCAATATATTAATAACCAATTCTGGTTTGTACACACACACAGCTGCAAGCAGCTCTACAGTTGACTCCAAAAAATGATATGCTACCAGTTCTTAAAGAGCTTACAAATAGAAGTTGAAGAGCCAAGAGTTTTTAGTGGTAAAGGGAAGGAGTCTGTTGGACTTCACTTCCAACAATCTCCCACTAAAAGCCAATGAACTACTGCAACAAGTAGATTCCCCCACTCAGTCTTCCTATTAGTTATTGGAAAGGCCAAGAGAAGCTCGGCAAAAATTGAGCTTCTCCCACTTAACAATTTTAGTGAGCACATCAGCCGGATCCTTGTCGGTATGAATTTTATCTACATGAAACTTGCCTTCTTCGACCATATGGTGAACATAATGACTGCGAACGTCAACATGTTTTGACCGAGGTCGAGATGTCTGGTGTTTAGTCATAAAGATGGCACTGCTATTATCACAAAACAAAGCTAAATCTAATTGCTTCAAACCCAACTCACTGAACAAGACTTGCAACCATACCATCTCCTTTGTTCCCTTAGAAAGAGCTATGTATTCAGCCTCCACAGTTGATTCAGCAACTGTAAGGTATCTACTGCACACATCTATCTCACAGATCTATTATCTATGATCTGTAGATGCTTGATTTTATGTTTCTCAATTACATAATGTTGTTGAACCAAATCATTCAGATCCACATGTTTGAAATATATAAAATTAGATCTTTTCGAGATCATATTATCATCACACAGAGAAACTAGTGAAAATAAATGCATTGCAGTGGCATCTGAGATAATTGCATGCATTTTATTAATCAAACACGATTGTTTTCTTGTAGAGCCATATTTTTATGTTGGACAAGAATTCTCTATTGCCATTAGCTTCTGAACTATTATCAAATTTCTTTGAGCAAGGATTCTCACAGCCACGTTCTGAGATTCGATCAACAGTTTTTAGTTTGTCATCACCTCTTGCTGAAATGTACAAAGATCCGAAGAGTCAAAAGGCACAACAGAACTATATTCCTAAAGATTAAAATGTATTAGAGAGTGGGGAAACACTTAAATCACCAAGAAAGACGATAAATATTGAAACTCCAAAGTCTTGTTCACCTAAGATTGGGATTGCAGAGTCTGTTGGAAGTCCAAAGATTTCTGTAATTTGTTTCTACCCAATAAATTTTGGTCAATTCTTCATTTCATATTTAATCAATGCCCAGAGAACTTTGATTCAAGGATTTTACTTCTTAATTCCAAAAATAAAATATTTTGTTGTCTTATGCAGATGGTGCACTCTAGAAATTGTTCTTTTCGAGGCGAGAAAAAAGGTACCGACTGCACTGTTCAGGACTGTGGAAAAGGTTTGATGCATATACCAAGTGGTTAGTCATCTTTTCAATTTATTTCGCAAATTCCATAACACTGATTACATATTACCATTTTTTACTATTTCAAAGTTTTAGCTGGATCATGCATTGCTCTAGATTCCTGTAAGTAGGAAAATGAAATTGATGAACATAAATGGTATTATCCATGGCCATCCAGGGAATAGAATATGCACTTGCATATTATAGTAAATCTATTTATGCTCGACAAGTCTTGCAATTTTACATGTGATTAGTCTATCATACACACCTTTTAAATGATGGCGGATGCAAAAAGATTCCTAAAGTGGCAGCTACTATATATATTAAAAACAGATAATATGCGTAAACTTGACATTCTTTATTCCGTATACATCTCAGCATGTTTGAACGTCATGGGTTTCAACTTTCAATCAAGGTGTATGGTTTTAAATCCCATATAGCCATTATACTTGTGCTCAACATGCACGAAAGATAAATGTGCCTGATATAGGTTCTAGAGATCTCTAGGCTTATAGAAGAGCTTCCATTTATGGTCTTGCCAAACATTTGGGCTGAACCTAGGTCTCCACTCTCTATACAGTTGATTGTGGATATCTTTTTAATGATCTTGGAATATTCATAGATCTAAAGGGGAAAATCTCAAATTTTTAATTTGCAATGATTAGTTTTGGAGGAAGTTTTGTACTTTTAAATCTGCTCCTCAGAGTGTGAGCAGTTGGTCTAGACTCTAAGCTACTCATCCTAAGAGTTTTTGACAAAAGTCTTTTCAAGTGGTAGAAATCTTCATCTATGGGACATATCTTTGGGTTTTCTTTATTGGTAAATTTGTCTTTTGTTCAGAAACTATTTACATATATTGAAATCCAGCTCATTGCTTGGATGTGTAGCTACTATTTTTAAACTCATGGTTCAGATCATATATGTGTAGAACCAATTCATCATCACAAGTAAAGCTTAATGCAATCTCCTCTCTTAGGTAATATTTTTTTAGGTTGTTGCCTAAGCAACATATGTTAGCTCTTCCCTATGAGTCATCCAACTGTTTTCAAGATCAAATGTGTTAACCTTCCTAATGTATTTTATATTCCATTTAATGAATTTTGTGGAAGGCAGTTGAAGTTTGAAGTTTGAACAATAGAGTCTCCTCTAGAAGATTTACAGACCACTTAGAGCACCTTTTGACCTGAGCCAATCAGCATAAAATATGAAAACAATTGGGAAAAAAACACAATATAGAAGAGACAGAGGAATATAATGTTATGATCCAAAATGAAATCTGAAACTGAAACTTTACAGAGATTTAGACTGAAAACTTGAAAACAAAAGAAGGAATATGGTTTTGCGATTTCAATATTGAAATGCTTTTTTTTCCTAGAAGAGATCTACATTAAAGGATATCAAAGGAAACAACAGAAATCTTACACAAACTAAATGTAACTTTAGTGTAGGGGCAAAACTATGGTGACTACTCACTATAGGGAGATTGGACGAAACTATGGTGACTAGTCACTATAGGGAGATTGGACAAGATACGAGAGCCTCTCTTCCATAGAGTTGCAAGATAATTCATTTTGTTAGGTTTGATATGGTGTAGATTCCAGTCAGGATTGTTATCATTGTAGCCCTCAATAACATGTATTCTTTGTATGTGCAGATATTAAGAAATACAATGATATTTTATTTCTGTGAATGAGGTGTTTAGTTTTATGTATTTTATATTGCATGGCAAAAAAAAATGCTTTGATGTATTTCATAGATTTGTATGGAATTTTGTCCATAAACTCCTTATCTTCTTGTGTTGTTGGACAAAATTGAGAAGACAACTGAAAATGAGAGGCTAAGGGTACGCAAATAGACTTAGCATCTGCCATACCAAATCTGTCCAATACTTTTTTAATGTAGTCTTGCTGAGATAGTTTGAGTTCTCTCTTTTTCCTATCCTGAAAAATAGTCATCCCTAGAATCTTCTTTGCTGCCCCTAAATCTTTCATGGCAAATTCCTTTGCTAAGTGAGTTTTAAGTTCACTCACGATCTTCATGCTTATGTCGACCACTAGCATATCATCCACATAAAGGAGAATTATGACAAATTCGCCATTAGGAAGATATTTAAAATAGATACAAGGATCAGACTCGCTGCGAGTAAACTTGTGATCAATCATGAATTTGTCAAATTTGAGATACCAGTGGCGGGGGGCTTGCTTAAGCCCATACAAGATGCATTTCAATCTGCAATAGAGATGTTCCTGACCCTTTTTAATAAATCCTTCGGGCTGATGCATAAACAATTCCTCATCAAGATCACCATGAAGAAATGTCGTCTTCACATCCAACTGTTCAAGCTCAAGATCCTAGGCTGTAACCAAACCCAATACTGCTAGGATGGTAGTCATTTTGACTACGGGCGAGAAAATTTATTTGAAATCGAGGTCTTGCTGCTAAGCATATCCCTTGACAACTAGTCTTGCTCGAAATCTTTTGTGACCACCAGCTTCATCTTTTAATTTATGCACCCACTTATTTCTTAATGCCTTTCTGTCAGGAGGAAGTGGCACCAAATCCCATGTCTGATTTCATAATAGTGCATCCATTTCTTCACACATTGCAGCGTGCCAGTTATCACAGTCTGCAATTTTATAAGCTTCTTTTTATGTTGCAGGCTCTGTTTGATCATAAATTAGTAAAGTAGGGTCAGCTTCTTCACAAAACAATAAGTCATAGTCGGAGAACTTTGCAGGAGGTCGTCTCTGTCTGGCAGATTTCCTTAATTGACTCTCTGGTGGAGTAGTCGAAACATTTGATTTATGTGTTCTCTGTAAATCGATATCACTCATATTTAGTGAGTGATTCCCACTGTTAATTTCCCTGTTTGCAGGGCAATCTATGGCCTATGGATTATTATCCACATTGGGTGCAGGCAAGTCGCGAGAGGATGAACCTACAGAAGTATCCTCTGTTGGGTGAGTATGCAAGGATCTGAGAGTTGTGGCAACATCCTCCACAGTCTGCACGGGAGGATGACTCTATTGTTTGACCGCATAGGAGGAGAAGCCTATAGAGAGCCCACGGAGGAGCCTACAGGGAGCCCACAGAGGATGCAATGTAGGTGTAGGTGAAGGTTGTTGTTCTGATCTATAGTGTTGCTACTCGTTTTATCTCCATCTTTCTTTTGAGTACTAGATCTGCTCTTATGGTCGCTTCACAGTCCCTGACTCATTCTCTGTTGCTTCAAACGACTTTCTCATTTGATAAGCATGTTGTTGATTCACTTCCATTCATATTCATACTTGTGTCACCTCTTTTTGGTCTTTGACTGCTCAAAGAAGGATGGACTGTCATTATGCCTTTATGGCTTGCTACCCACACCTTATAGCAGACTTTTACTATCATTTGGTTTATCTTGGTTTATCTAAAGGCTCATCATTGGTATGATATTAATGTTTTCATGGATTGTTCTCTGCCTTCTCTCATAACCCTACACTTGATTATGTAGATTTCAAGATATAAAAGTCTTCCAATGCTCTTTTGTTTTGCTGCTCTAACCTAATTTTATCCCTCTTTTCTCTTAGCAATACCACTATTTTACAATCTTTGTCTCTATCCATAACAATGATTCTTACATTGAGAACCTATTTAGACAATAGCATAAATTACCGCTCTTAGTGTTTTAATATTTGTATTGGCTGTTCACATGAAACTTTATCACTGTTTTGATATTTTTGGACAGATCATAGCCACTTAACAAATGATGATCCCAATTTAAACATGCCTTGATAAATAATTAACTTTATGATATTTTTTTGTGTAGAAAATTCAAATTTGCAAATTTCAGCATTTAACATGTTTACTGAATTCTTGTTTCTCTTCATTCTTTCCTTCCTCCAGAAATGTCTAATAGCTCATCACTGTAGAACAGATCTAAACCATCGAAAGAATATTCTACACAACAAAATTAACTAGAGAAATTGTAGGATTCTTAGTTCAACTATATGCAGGACAATTCTTTTACAGTCAAAACACAGATCAAAAGATTTTATTTTTCTGGCTGAGTTATCTTTCAAAAAAAGTAGTGGAAATATCCTTGTTGAGAGGCTATTCTATGGTCGTGTTCTCCTGTCATATTGGCCGATTTGAGTAAACTATAATTTCTTTAACTTTATGGAAAGCAATATTGACATAAATTCATATCTTGTGTTGATGGGGCCATTGGCAAAGTAGTTCTTATGTTATATTTGACAAAATTGTGATCACAATTATTTTGGTTTAGATCATGATTTTTTTTATTTTTATTTTTTTGCCTTTCTTTGTACATACATAACCAAGGACTTTTATTTTAAAGAGATTACAACTTGTAAATATTTAAAAATTATAGCTTGTAATGTAGTGAACTATGTAGTGGTATTATTCCATTGTAAACCTTGTGCTTATAAATACAAAAATATTAAGTTGAATTCAAAATACATTTTTATTAGTAATTTGATGGAACCACCATTGCAGTAAGAACAATTTTTTTTCAACATAGTACATTAAATAGGCTTAAATTTTTGAGAATTTTGTTTTGGCAAATCTGAATTAAAACAAAGAGAGCCACTTTGAGATAACCCTTAATTTTGGAGCAAGCTAAGCTTTTCAACATATTAAATATGCTTATTGATGATTACCAATTAGTAAAGTGTAGAAATGTAAAAGAATTATACAGCATGGGTTTAACCAAGATGCTGATCATTGCAGTATTTCTCATTTTACTTTTCAAATGGGAATAATCGACCCACCTTCGTAGGACTGGGCAGGAACTAAGCTGCCCTGCATCCCTTGTTTATTTTGCATAAGCTATGTCTTTCTTGCAAAAGTAAAATCATTTAGCAATGAGTTGGAAAATATAAAGGGGTGATAAAATAAAAAATTATACCATACCAACATCAGCATCAACCCAACCAGCCAAATAAACTATTCTACAAATCAAGTAATCAATCCTAGGTGATAAGATCTCAATTTAAGGCCTTACTATGCCTATAGCCCCAACAATGCTAGCTAGATTCAAAAGACCTTGTAACTATTCAAACATCATGAAAAAATATTATGAGGGGTGCTTTCATTGTAACTAATCTTATAATCAAAACACATGCTCAAGTGGAGTGATAAAACACATGGTTAATGATGCAAACCGCTTCAATCATGCATGAAAATGCAATCCTATAGGCATCATTATAGCATGTGAAACATAGTTATGTGGACTGAACCAAACCTATTGACACCTTGGACCAATCACACAATTATACATTGTAGATTGAGTCTAAGGTGAATAGAAAGGATTTTTCCAAGTTTGCAACTAGTTTGAGTATGTTCCAGAGTAGTTGGATGTCAACACATGCATATGTGGTAGTCGAAACATAGGGTGCTCCACTTCTGGCACCTCTCCCCTAGTCCTCGATCTATTTTTAGATCTACAAATGATTTAGTTACATAAGACTATCTCAGATTTCTTATTTGAAATACAAACAAGAATTCCATTCTTTCTCTCTTATAAATTTTTTATTTGTGAATATTCCACCACTAAAACTACTAAAAAAAAACAAACCTTTGCAATCAAACAACTTACAAAACCTGCATCTTACAAAACCTGCATTGGTGACCTTTTGGTTGAAAATCAAATTACTCATTTCAATACAAATCTCTTGGAAAATCCACATTTAATCTAACTTTCTAATCTAGCATGCGCCCTACTACAACTTAACAAAATCACATTTTGTCCATTTCCTTTACCATTTGTTAATCTAAGTTTCTCAAGGTGTAGTAATTATATTCACATTATAAATTTAATTTATAAAGGTAGATATTTATCTCGATATTAACTAGAAAATTTTAAATGTAGAATTCTTTTTTTCTTTCATTGATAGACTTTGAGTTTAATTATTATATTAAACCGGCTGTTCAAAACAAAGGACTAAGAATGTAAGACATACCTTCGTGTTTCATGTGCAAAATATTGGGTTTCATATTCTATTAAAGTGTCGTTGATGTAATAGACTGCTTTTTCTTGCCCTTCATCATCGCGTTGGGATAATAATGTCACTAAAGCATAAGATGAAGCAGAAACATACGAAAAGAAAGTTCTATCAGACATAGCTGGCATTAGGATAGGGGGATTAGCTAGGTAATCTTTGATGGAATCAAATGCCTTTTGACATTCCTCATTCCATTTGAAATGGGTATCTTTCTTCAACAATCACATAAAAGGGAGGGTATGATCAGCCAATTGTGCCACAAACCGATGAATGGCTTGGATCTTCCCTTGTAGGCTATGAAGCTGAGAGATATTCTTAGGTGGAGGTATGTTCACAATAGCATCGATATTATTCATATCTATTTTGATTCCTCATTGGAAGACAATGAATCCTAGGAGCTTCCCAATGTCAACACCAAAGACACACTTAAGAGGATCCAGTCTCATTTTATACAACTAGAGTCTTTCAAAGACTAGACAGATATTTTCAATATGCATTTTACATGCTAAGGATTTTACCAAGATATCATCGACATAGTCTTCTAAGACCTTATGGATAGAATCATGGAATATCATGGTCATGGCTCGTTGGTAGATCACTCCCGCGTTCTTCAACCAAAATGGCATGACGATATAGAAAAAGGTCCCCCAAGGGGTTGTGAAAGCAATTTTATATTGATCTTCTAGGTTAATACGGATTTGGTTATAACCTGATAAGTCATCCATGAATGAGAGTAAAGCATACCCCGTGGTTGAATCCATGATCATATCGATATTCAGGAGAGGAAAGTCATCTTTGAGGGAGGATTTGTTCACATCCCAAAAATCAATGTAAATATAAATGCAATCATTTTGTTTTTCTTATCGAGACAATGTTCGAGATCCAAGGTGAATAGTAAATGGGGTGGATAAAGACAACTTTTAGGAGATTCTCTATGTTGGCCTTGACTAATAAAGCCACCTTAGGATTCATCTTCCAAATCTTTTGCTTCACCATCCTAGCATCAGGACTAAGCACAAAGTTGTGTACCATAATAGACTCACCAATGTCAGACATCTCTTCGTAAGACCAAGCAAAGATGTCAAGGAATTGATGTAGCAAGTTGGAACATTCTTTGAATTATTCAAGGGATGAGTATTTTCCCACTTGTATGAGCTTGTCGAGAGTCTTATCACTCAAGATGACGTAAATAGTTTCTTCATTGAGGAGCGCACTACAGTCTTCTGGATGAGGAATAGACATTTGTTTTCCATTGTGAGAAAGAGATGCCCCCTACGAAATGGATTCCCCAAAGTATGCCTGGGTTTTCAAGCAATATGGGAATCGATGGTTATTATGATAAGAGGGCAGCCCACCATATGCACCCAAAAATTCCTTCAAGGATTCTTCCAAAGGGAAAAGATCCAAGGGAATCTCATTAGGTGATACACCAGCATTGATGAGTTATGGATAAACAAGCTTTAAAGGAAGAGGACCAGCTGAAATCATGTTAACAGTTAACCATGGTTTCACCTTTCGACCCATATGACAGTATCCTAGTCCGGTTTTGTGGTAACAAGGTTCGGCTTCTAAAGGAATTCAGATGCCTTGCATTAGGTCCACGATCCTTTCCATCATATCCAAGTTGAGACACAAGCTTGTATCCGGGACCATAGATGTTTTCTAATTCCTCGAATGATGGTGGTTTCGTATAGAAGAGATGATTGACAAAATAATTATCGCCTAAATTTATAGACGCATAATCATCTCGTAGCCGAGGTGAATGAGATCTTGGGAAAGCTTAAATGGATGAGATCTACTTTGTACTCACTAGCATGAGAGTCAGTAAAATCCAAAGAACCCCAATCATCACCCAAACATGCATTCAATTTTGATAGAGAAGGTAATTTAGCCGAGGAAGGTTTTACGGGTGTAGACTCTAGCATTTTCACCCTAGGAGTATCTACCTTTGGGGATTTTTATTTAGAAGAATATTTCTTCTTAGGTGATCTCTCCTTTTTAACAAATTCCTCAGTGACTTCTTCCTTCTTGCGCTCTTCCTTTTTAGGGGATGAGATAGAAGTAGAAGTTACGATCGAAGAAAACAAGGTGGGTACATAATTTTGAAACAAAGGTGTAATAAACACCTAACTGACTACGACTATTTGACATAACTGCATAGCCTGAGGATCAACCTTAACCATGACAACTTGATTATTAGCCACAAACTTTGCAGATCCATGAAGTGTAGATGAAACAACACCCAAAGCATGTAGCCATGGTTTGCTTAAAAGAATATTGTATGATAAAGGGCCTGGAATAACGTGCACAAATGTTGGAATAGTGACTGGTCCAACCTTCAAGGATAGTATGACAATCCCCACAACAGTCTTACCATTGTTATCAAAACCTTGAATTAACAAGGAGGAGGTTGCCAAAGAATTTGGTCCCACCTTGATCTTTGGTAACAAGTCTAAACCAAAAATGTTTTGTGTCGAACTTGTATTAATAAGAATTCGTCTAATACCAACACCATTCACATGAACAATGATCATCAATAGATCTGGAGGTGGGAGTTCATGCGGATAAAAGGTAATATTTGGCAAATCTGTACGAATATGATCTATCAACACATTCACATCAACTGGTCTCACAGAGGAAGCTAGCAAAATATTTTGCAAAGCTTCATGTCGCATACCTTGATAAATTGGAGTGGTTTGAAGCAAATCCCAAAGTGAGATCTTAGCTGGAGTAACCTTAAGTTGCTCGATAAGATCATAATCACTTGGTCCCTTGTCTGCTGGAAAAGGTGCCTTAGGAAGGAGGTAGAGAAGTTTGAGGTGGTTTAGGAACTTATTTTCTTTTTTGAGTGTTATACGTGTGAGCAATAGTATTATAAGATGGTTGCTTGGATTGCATAAATCTAGTGTATAAATCAGAAACTTCTCCTTTGAAAGGTTTTCCATTAATGGTCTTTACTTTCTTAGGAGAAGGACTTGCTACTGCCACATGTATGTAAGGTCTCTTAGGCCTTTGTGGGGCCGCGAAGACAACAATGACATTAACAGACCCTTCATTTTTTCATGAGGATATCATGGAGGATGACTCACCCTTTACATCTTTTTCAGGAGAAGGTGCTTGAAGGAACTCATCCAAGACTTCATCCACCATATCAAAATCATCTTTCGAGAATGCCTTATCAAAGGCACCAAACTCTAAGAGGAAAGGATATGACATTAAGCATACACATCAGGTTCACCAAAACATAGGGGAGGAGATTTGCCCCCTTCCAAGATGATGAATCTCACAAGGCAAATCAGTCCGTTGCGACCTCTTCGAGCTGGCACTAAGATGAGACAAGAGATAACTAAATAAATTAAAACATAGAATTACAATGCAGTAATAATAAATATACAAAAACTGATTTTATAGAATAGTGTAATACTAAAAGTGGATTATACCTTCCAGTTGGGGAGCTCTCAAGTTTCGGACACTAGCGCAACATGATGTTGTCTATATGGCCCGTTGACAGAGGAATCCAAATCTGGTTCTGTGTAGAGCATCCTACATGTGGAATTTGTTGGTCACCTGCACACACTGAGACAGGGAAATTTGGTGGGGCTGTATAGGAGCCTGCCTCAGTCAAACACCCGTTTAGGTGTTTCCACTGCCACGGACAACCGGATAGATAAATTGAAAAGAGAAATAAATTGATAACTTGGTAAATTGGAAATAGATGCTAATAGAAACTATGCTTCACCTAATTAAAGAAAATCCCTATTGCATGAATTAAATATTCGAAATGTTGGAAATATTGGAAATAATGAATGCAACTAGATAATAGATACAATCAATAATGCAAAGGACTCATTGCATGAAATGAAAATGCATAAAAGAGAAGACGAGGCATAAAGCCAAACTCCTATTTGTTGAAGATGCAAGGGTGATGAAGCCCGCAATAGTATTCATTGGTAAGAGTCACCACAAGATAGTTGCAGCTTGATGTTAGTAGAGTGTGTATCCAAGAGCATGAAGAGAGAAAGAGAGCAATGAGGGTGCAACCAAAGTCCAAGAGCCAAGAACCCAAGTGGGAACCCTTCAAAATGAGCTAGGAAGGGTTCTTAAACCTGAAAAGGGGCGTGGAGAGCCATTACGGTGAAACATGAGCCAAGGGACACACGTTGGCCAATGTCCAGCTCATTGCCAGATTCAAGATTCTGCCAGCTTTTCGGGATGTTAGCGCGGACGTCCCCGCGTCACGCTGTCGTCCATCCAAAAGTAGGGCCAAAGGGGCTTTTAAGGCATTATGAGGCACTTTGTCTTTTGAATCCAAGATGCCAAAATAACATAATATTGATCGTGGATTTGTCATAAATGCTAGGCGTCATGCGTTAGTGTCGTAAATGCACTAGACGCAATTTAGGACACTACCCTCAGACACACTACTGGGCATTGGATGAAAGGATAAATGGGTAAACTTTCATGTATTTTTGTATGGTAGACTGCCACAACATCCTAGTGCATGCAACTGTAGTGGTAAAAAGTATAGCACATTTTAGCCAGCCTTCGTGTATTGATGCATTTTTTGTTACAGTGTATACAGACTATAGATAGTATTCAACTTACACATTAATAGATGCTAGACAATCTGTAACTAAGCATTACCATTGTCGAATGGTAAATAAAATGCAAATAATTTCAACAAATGCCTAAAATGGCTAATAAAAACAAAACAAAGGACTAAGAATGTAAGACATACCTTCATGTTTCATGTTCAATCTTCTTCTCCTGTCAGTGATAATCAAGGTTAACCCCCTCCTGCCAATAGTATAAGATATAATTATCCATCAAAACAAAAAGGACAGATTCAGAGCTATAGATTGTAAGCTATAATTTCAAGAATTAATGCACGGAATGAAATGAGATTAATTCAAAACAAAAACATGCAGTAAAAATATGTTTTTCATAGATACCAACATACCTCAAACTGATCGATCTGCAATTGTTGTGACTCTTCTTTAAATCGCTT
This sequence comes from Cryptomeria japonica, assembly GCF_030272615.1. NCBI lineage: Eukaryota > Viridiplantae > Streptophyta > Pinopsida > Cupressales > Cupressaceae > Cryptomeria > Cryptomeria japonica. The sequence goes on from NC_081415.1 coordinate 250,599,068, forward strand.
TTCCCTCACCAGTTTTCCCGTTTGCAATTCTACTAAGCAATCGCTCTCTCAGAACTGTGGTCTCACGGGATGCAATAACTTCAGGATTCGCAAAAGATGGATTTGTTGAAAAGTCTTTAGAAACTCTCAAATAAATGTAGTTGGTGGGTGCTCAGCCAGATTCCACAGCCTGTACCAACATCTTCCCTGATGGTTTTGTTGAAAAGGCTTTAGAAACTTGTAAGCAAATGCAGTTGGTGGGTGTAACGCCAACTTCCCTGGCCTGTACCAATATCCTTCTTGCCTTCTGCTTTTAAAGATCTGACCCTGCTACCGCACTACCCTTTCAACGCAACTCCATTTATTTCATTATTTCCTTTTTAAGATGTCCACTCTGTCAGTCCAGTTACTGATGGGTTTAATAATCGTCTGACACTTATCACAAATACTGGAGAAAATTCAGTTCCTCTACTCAGCTAGCTCATAACATCACACATGCAAATGAAAGTTAAATGTTATCTATATAGCTCATTATTTGGCCAAAACATTACAATTTTTCAGACATTATGTATGTCAAATTTATTAAAAAAAAACAAAATTGTTAATCAATATTTTTGATTTCATTGTAAGAAGTCTTTAGACTTAATAATTAATTGTGTGTTTATGGTATGAGATTTTCACAATTCATAGAATTATGTGAGCAAACTTCTGAAATCTATTGTGTACCAAAATCTCGTACACAATCTATTTCAGAAATTCGCTGACATAATTAATTCTCAATGAACAATCAAACTTTTTAGATATTTAAAGTAAATAGTATATCTAATCCCAGCACTTGACTTCACCTGTTTTGCTGCTTTAAGATCGTTGGGAGAAGACTGCCTGTCTCTTGAACCTGCTGCTTCGATTATTGTAGTTATCTGAATTTGGCCTTAAAGAATCTGAGCATATTAAGAGGACCCGATACAATACCGAGGCTACCAAAACGATCCACTCACCTTCTATGGTAATCGGGATGGTGAGTAGGTTATGACTTTCTCAGCTTTCACGAAGGAGGCAATACATGTGGAAGTACAGACCACCAAAAATTGCATGAATAAGCTATGCGGACGAGTACTCTTAGATCAACAACATAGAAGGAAGGAAGACGTAAATCAGATTACCCGTTTTTGGAGATTGGGTGCTGTTAATTCTTCCCACTTTAATATGAGAATGGAAATAGAAATAAATCCATTCGTAGCCCACAATCTATTTTTGATCTACAAATGATTTATAATATATAAGACGCTCACATGAAATACAAACCAGAAGTACATTCTTTACCTCTACTAAGATAAGATTTGAGTTGGCGAACACAAATTGTCTACCACTGAAACAACTCAGGAAAACAAACCTCTGTAATCAAGCAACTTACAAAACCTGCGTTGGGGACCTCTTGGATGACGATCTAAAAACTCCTTTCAACATAAAATTTCTTGGAAAATCCGCCTTCAGTCTGACTTTGCAACGTAGAGTGGGCCCTACTGCAACTTAAACAAAATCAGATTTTGTCCGTTTCCTTCTCCATTTGGGAATGGCAAACGAATATCTATGATCAGTGCTCCTCGCGGTTACTTCCGTTTAAATATTTATTTCTTGTTTGACTTGTTTAATAATAGTTATTATGGTCCGTTGAGGGTGTAGTAATTATATTCATATTATAAATTTAATTTATAGAGTAGATTTATGCAATTTGCATAAATCTAATCCCAAAACCATGCACGCAAGTTTCCAACATTTCAAGATAGCAGCCTCCTCCTCTCTCTCATTCTCCTTCGCTGCACAACAAATTCATAGTGTAATGTATGTAGAAACCAGAAATATGGTGAAAGCAATAGTTATAGAAAAGTAGCATACCATTGCCAGCCGACCATTGTGCTCCCATGTCTCTTTAAACAATCTCTTTGAACGATAAGAGGTTGAATCAAATTTAGTATATTTATAGCAAACTTTTTTGGGGTTAACAAGCGGCACAAGCGGCCATTCATCGATTTCATCATAGTAATAGATGTCATCAAGGGAAACAAATAGATGCCAAAATTTGATATCTCAATCTAGTAAAATTTTTAAGTTTGTTTATTTATTATTTAATATTTTTTTAATTGTTTGGTATTGTTTGTGATATATATTATTATTAGGTGATTATGGTATTGTGTGTGATATTTATTGCAAACTATTTTTAGGTTAACAAGCGGCCATTCACCCGAGTGTTCGCATTATTTTGTGATACACAGGGCGTTCATCTGTGGCGACTTAATTGTCGCGCTATCAAACACTTTTTTTCCATACGTGGCGATTTAATCAAAGAATCATTTAAATAATAATAAAAAGCTCCAAGGAAATTTCGTTTGATGGGACATTTCATGTTCTGCAGGATTCTATTTGGGTCAGGTAGAGATTTATCATTTTATTCTGGTTTTTAAATAATTAAAAATATAAATATAACGAGTTTTTTTTCTAATTAATTATTAAATAGAGTTATTGGTAAATTTTGGGTGCTGGATAGACGTTGCCGTTAGTGTATGTTGCAGATCTTGTTATGTTCAATATAGCACAAATGAAGTGATAATTGAACATGAAAATATTATTTATTGTAATAAATAAACATTCAAATTTAAAATATAATTATAACAATAATAATTCTTGTTTAAATAAAAATCTTTAAGGTTATTAAAAAAATTCTTCAAATTAGGATTAAATTATACATATCATTGAAATAAGTTAGAATATAATTATAGTCAGCTAAAAATATCACATTAGTGTTTATACAAGGTTAGGTCTTAATTAAGGTTTTGATTCAACTAGACATAGAGTTAGGTTTAGAGTTTAATTAAGGTTAAAGTTGAGGTTAGTTTTAGACTTATAAAGTTAGAGAATTAAATTAGAGTTAACATTTAGGTTATTATTAGATCAGCTTTATAGCTAGGTTTTGGGTTAGGGTTAGGGTTAGGGATAGGGATCAAGATAAATTAAGTGTAGGTTTAGAGTATATTTATAGTTATGGTTAGGGTTTAAATAGAATTAAGATTTAATTACTATTAAGACTAGGATTAGGATTAAAATTACAGTTAGGGTGTTACAAATGTGATTATGAATAGGGCTATAATAATGGTTGGATATAATTTAAGTTAGAGACAGGGTTAGAAATATAATGAAATTAGCTTAGGTTTTATTAAGGGTTACGGTTAGACTTAAGGTTTAATTAGAGTTAGCCTTAGTATTATGTTTAGGGTTAGTATTAAAGATAGGTTAAATTATCAAACTCTAACCTTTTTGCTAACCCTAATTATAACCTTATCTCCAAACCTAATTTTCACTCTCTAACCCTAAACCTAACCCTAACCCTAACTATAAGCATAACTCTATTGCTCACCTTGATTCTATGTCTAACCTTAATTCTTTATCTAACACTGATGATTACCTTGTTCCATACCCTCATTCTATGTCTAACCCTAACCCTTATTCTATCTTTAAGCATACCATTTTCTTTATCTAACACTACCCTCATTCTATGTCTTACCCTCACCCTAATTTTATCTTTAAGCATAACCTTTTCTTTATCTAACATTGATCATTACCTTGTTCTATACCCTCATTCTATCTCTAACCCTAACTCTAATTCTATCTTTAAACATAATCGTATCCTCCTAACATAAAAGGGCTATCCATAATAGGATATGAAAACATTCAACTAAGTATTTTCCACATCGATCTTTATGCCCCATTTTTTAAGTAGCATCTTTATAGCGTCCAGATTCCCTAATTCTTCTCTTTTATATTTAAACACCGTTTATAAGATATTTTATTTGCCAATATTTAATTAAATTATTTATTTATTACGCAGATAGAGATACCCTTTGAAGATGATCCAGAAATGCGGATGAATAGCGTACGATATCGATGAGTTTCAAGGACGAACTTCTCAAAACTATAGGTATTTTAAAAATAGACAAGTTGAACCCTGGATTTCTGTCGTTTAGATTTGTCGCTAATGACATATCTGGAATTCCCATCTTCCACAAGATGCGTTTGCTGATGACGCATTTGGACTACGTTTTTGGCTTTTTTTTCCCTGCGTAGCTCATAAGAAAATCAGCGATGTCTTTATTTGCCCCTCATCATTGTAATAATAGAATTAGGTTAGAAATGACTCGTCTGGCTCGTCGTCAAAGTTACATGACGATAAGAAGACATAAGAAGACGAACACTGAGGTTGCTTAAAATCAAAACCATCAAGGGAAACATATAGATGTCAAAATTTGATATCCCAATCTAGTAAATTTTTTAAGTTTGTTTATTTAATTTTTAATTATTTGGTATTGTTTGTGATATATATTATTAGATAATTATGTTCTATTAAAATGGCGTGTGAGCTTTTGAGTTGGCATTTGAGATGAATCAAGATTTAAATAGAGTAAAGAACTAGATCAAAAGATACAAAGAAAAGGGAATGGTAGTAGCAGTAGGGAATTATTGGGTAAATGTTTCAAGTGTGGATAAACCGGACATGGATGTTATGAGTGCTCCTTAAGGACTGACAAGAGAATGGAAAGGAATTTCTTAGCATGTGAGGAACTGGATTTTGGAGCTGCAAATGAGAGAATGATAGCACTAGAGCAAGGAGAATCACTTGTGTTTAGAAGAGTCTTGGTGGAGCATAGAAAAGGGAAAACCAAACCTACACAAAGGAAGGATCTTTTCTCAACTGTATGCAAATCAAGAGGTGAGTGTCGTAAGGTTATTGTGGATACTCATAGTACTAAAAATTTGGTATCAGAGGATATGGTAGAAAAGATTGGTTTGAAGAGGCTTGATAATCCTTGTCCTTGATGAATTGGTTGAAAGATGATCATGTGGTAGAGGTCAGAGAGAAATTATTGGTGAATTTTAATATTGGACCTTTCAAAGATGAAGTCTTGTGTGATGTTGTGTCTATGAGTGATTGTCATGTTTTTTTGGGTAGACCTTAGTAATATGATAGAGGATATATCTATGATTGTAGAAGAAACTTGATCTCTATTGAGAAGGATGGTTGGAAGTTTACTTTGGCTTCTTTGAAGGAGAAAGAGAAGGAAGTGAAGAACTCGAGTCTTGTGAAGAGTTCTAGTGCTGAGAAGAAGGATGCAAACATTATACTAGGTGATGACATGGATTTGAAAAAGGATCTTGTGCGTGGGTCTGTTACCAAGATGGTACAAGATGTCAATGAAGTTAGAGTTTTGGTGGCAGAAAAGATGAGTTCCTATGGAAGGAGTAGATCAGATTTGCAGAGGGAAGAGAGTGGTAATAAGAGATAGTGTGCAAGAATGAAGCAAGGAAAAAGGAGTGAAGAAGAAAATAAGTTTGGGAATTCAGTTGAGTTACCAGAAGAAGTAAGGAGGAAGAACTTTGTAGACCAACAAGATATTTCGATCAGAAATGAGAATGGGATCTATATTCTAAATTATTTTCAATGTTCATGAGTTGCCTCTCACTGAACATCTTTTTCTACCTAGGGAATCTGATGTAGGAGAATCCCCAGTTGATGAGCAATCTTGCATCAACCAAAAATATATTTGCTTTCAGTTGTTCTGAGTCCCAATTTCTGTGTTACTTTTGGAATTCTCCAATAGTTGTTCATTTTTCATTACGGATCAGATTCTTGGCTTTCACAAATGTTCTGATATCTTGTTCTAGATTTCCAGTTTAGCTGGGACTCTTTTTTGGCAAGTTATTGCCTCTAGATTGGTTGTTTCTTGGTTCAAGAGCAGTTTTAAGCTTAATGGTGAGTTGGAGATTTCTTCTCTTATGGAACGATTTTTTGAGTTGCGGATATAATTGGCATTGCATACAATGTTCCTAGGCCCTTGGATGACCTTCCTTAGTGTTCTATACTTCATTTTGTCTTTGGTGGAGGCGATATTCATGTTATGGGTCCGACCTATAGTACACGTTTCATTTTCTTGTTTTTGGAGAATGCAATCTTTTGTGGCCGACTTGGATGTGTTCCAGATGCTATTTATATTATTCTAATTGATCTTTAGAGGGATAGCGAGAGATGACATGATGATGGTTTCATGTTATGTAATTAGATACCTCTTGGAGTTTTGGATGGATTATAATATGGAATGTAAACTGTTCTAGGCCTGTAAACCTGCATGAAAATCAGGTGTTGCTAGATGGTTTATGATAAACCTATGAGGTTGTGGATGTCTGAATTAACATTTTCTTCATGTGTTGTTGTTGCTTCTATTGTGTTACTCTTGCTGCATGATTTGGATTGTTCTCTTTGAGGAGCCTCAGGATTATGGCTGCATCATTTAGTGTAAAAACATTGATCAATGTGATAAGTATCACCTAGCTTTACAAATGCATAATCATCTTTTGTGGCCAAGATGAGTGGAATTTTAGGAAATCTTAGGTGGATGAGGTCAACCTTATATTCACTGACATGAGCATCTATGAATTCTAAGGAACCCAAGTTGTCACTCAAGCATGCATTTACCTTAGGTAGAGAAGATGGTTTGGTAGATGGTGAGTTAACTGAGGTAGACTTAGAGCATTTTCCTTTCATAAGACCTACTTTGGGAAGAGGATCATGCTTCTTAGGTGACTTCCTCTTTAACTCTTCATCACTCTTTTTAATCTCATCATTTTTAGGAGATTCTAGAAAAGTAGAGGTTATCACTAGAGAAAATAATGTTGTGGTATAGTTTTGAAATGAAGGTGTAACCAAGGTCTAACATACTACTACCATTTGACATAGGTACATAGCATCAGGGTCACCCTTGATTATTTGCAACAAACTTAACCCATGAAGGATAGAAGAAATAGCTCCCAAGTTATGAAGCCAAGGTCTACCCAAAAGATGGTTGTATGATAAATGCCCTTGCATCACATGTAGCAAGGTTGGGATAGTAATAGGTCCAGCCTTCAAGGGAAAAATAATAGTGCCCATAATGGTCTTTCCAATATTATCAAAGCCACAAATAAACAAAGAAGATGCTAAAAGTCAATTTGAATATACTTTAATCTTTGGTAATAAGTCTAAGCTACAAAAATGAAGTGTCGACCTTGAGTTAACAAGAGTTCATCTAATGCCAACACCGTTAACATGAACAATTATTGCCAATGGATCCACTAAGGTCCTTAATTGAAGAGGTAGATGTTCATGAGGATAAATGTAATATTTAACAAATTCTTGTGAATATGGTCCATTACTGCATTCGCATATGTTAGTCTCGCAGAAGAAGATAACAAAATATTTTGCAAAGCTTCCTATAGAATATATTGATACACCATAGCAGTCTGAAGCAAGTCCCATAGTGAGATCTCTGGAGGAGTAAGCCTAAGTTTCTCAATAAGATTGTAATCACCAGGGTGCTTAGCTATGGGTTGAGGTGCTTAAGGAAGACTTGGTTGAGATGATGGTAAAGGTAAGATTGTCTATTTGGGATGTTGTTTATTCCTCCTTGTATTATATGCATGAGCAAAAACACTATGGAGAGGCTACTTAAACTACATAAACTTAGTATAAAAATTAGGAGCATCTCCCAAAAATAGTTTCCCACAAATGGATTAACTTTCAAGTAGGAGATGGACTAGTTGCAGTCACATACATCCATGGTCTCTTAGGATTTTGTGAAGCCACAAAGACAACAATGACATTTAGAGACTCTTTGTTCCTGGAGGAAGAGAAGGTTGGGGTAAAAAATCTTTCAAATCTCCACAACTAGGAGGAGACATTTCTATAAAGTCATCCAAGGTATCATCTAGCATATCAAATTCATTCTTAAATAGTGCCTTATCAAATGCATCAAACTCTAAGAGAAAAATATCCAACATAAGGAATTCACGTCAATTTTACCAAAATGTAGAGGAATGGATTTGCTACCTTCAAGATGATGAATCTGAAGGAGTAAATCTACCCTCATGCTACCTCGCTTAACTAGTGCTTAGGAGAGCAAAGGGATAAAAATGACATAAATCAAACAGAAACTAAACTAATATATCAATATTGATAAATATCATAAACATACAATAGAATAAAGAAATTCAAATCATGATAGAAGTGTATAAACAAAAATTAAATTTTACCACAAGGTTGATTTAGTTTCAAATTTTGAATGCTGACGCATTGCAAGTTTGTTTATGCACCATGTTGTCTACATGGATAAAGAACTAAAAATGCATAGGAATGCCCCAGAATATGCTCTCGACAATGCAAAGCCTATTCATCAACTACACACATTGAGATGAGGAGAAAATGTTGGGGTTATATAAGGGTTTGCCTCAGTCAAATCCCCGCTTTGGTATTTCCACCACCATAGACAACTAGATTGATAGGATGGATATATATATTAATATAATAGAAACAAACCCTTCTTGATCGATAAAAACCCCTATTACATGAGATGCAAAGATAAATGATAGTGCAAAAAAAAAAAACCTCGCTTAACAAAGGAAAACCCCTACATGAGATATAAAGAAATGACTTAAATGTGCCTGGATAATAGATGCATTCAATGATTTGTTAGATATGACACACAGTATTGAGAAAAAATAAGATAAGAGAGAAGACAAAGCATTTTAGCCAAACCCCTCTCTTAAGGTAAGAGACTGAGAAAGCTCAATGTAATCTTGCTACTGTGAGAGATCCAAGAGTACGATAACGATTTTAGAGAGCTCAAGATAAGAAAAGCACCAAGGGATATTTTTGAGAGCCAAGAGACCAAAGAGAGATAGCCAACTACCCAAAGAGAGAGAAAGGTAAATAAGGGGGCTCCAATGAGCCAAAGGATGGACTTTTAAAACTAAAAACATGTGGGAGTGACCGTTTTAGATGCACCCAATCCAAGGGACACATGTCATCGAAAGGCTAAAGCGGAAAATGCTATCTATATTCGAGGAACTATCAGGACGTCAGTGTGCCATGTAGACGTCTACGTGTCACACTTCTATCCAACCAAAGATAATCCCTATTGGAGTCTTAGAGAGATTGACAACACTTTTTGTTTAGAGGCCATGATGTCAAAGTGATAAAATCTCGATCATGAACCCTATCATAAATGTACTGGGAACAATGCGTAAGTGTTATAAATTCATGGGGTATAATTTATGGCATAACACATATATATTACTACAAATAAACATATTATCAAACTTGGTTGCTAATTTCATCTATTTTATGGGTACTCACAGGTGAAAAACCAAAAAAAAAAAAACCAAAAAATATTTAATCTCAAAGCAACAATTACCTATGCTCCTACAAGGTTTGCTAATGTCGTCCAATTGGAGTAGACCAAGAAGTTTTTAATCTTAGAGGATCCGGTTAATATTGAGAGGGGGGGATGAATCAGTATTAACAATAATTTTAAATCAGAAACTTAGACTCATAAAAGTTTCACCAACTCAAACATAGACCAACATTAGAGTCATTTACCAGTATCAGTATCTGGTGGTAAACATCTTCTAAATTGATATATCAATGCTACACATTAAGTGTGCATTAACCATGCATAAACTGAAAGTAAAGCATACCATCATATCAAAAACATTTACCATATGAACACAATAATTTTCATGTGGAAACCCAAATAGGTAAAAACCACGATGGGAATTGGTACCCACAAATATTTTGCACTCTTTCGAAATGCACCCTGTTAGGAGCCAAGCCTAGTTAGAGGATTACAATGATGCCTTGTTAGGAGAAAACCCTATTAGGAGTCACCCAGTTAAGGGATTTACCTCAGCCCTATTAGGAGCTTTGATCTGTTAGGATCAACCTCGCAAGAGGATTTAGAACTCAAATATTGAATCACCCTGTTAGGGGATTTTACAATGTGAGGCTTGTTAGGACCTACCCGGTTAAGAGATTTTAGCTGTTGTAATTATTAGAGAACAATAGTTAATGATTTGTGTATAGCACTCGATTGCTTGCTTGATTAGATCCAATTAAGTTCTAAGTTTGCAACATTTCTGGCAGAACTTCTCACACCCTAGTTTGGCTTTGCTAGAGTTATCTTGTATTAGCTAATAATTATTTATTTAATTATTAGTCTATTATACTCTATGCTTAAGCTAAACTTAGGCATTTAATAATATTGTAGGTATTTAATAATTATTCTAATTATTAAATACTCTTTATCTCTTTAGGGTTGCACATCTTTAGGGTTTCTAATTCTCCTGTCATAAGGATTGTATTGTAACTTTATTTTTCATTCTCTTTCTGAATGATAATCTTTTTTTTCAGAGCCTTTATTGTGTTTTTGTCTCCAATATTCTCTTGTGACAGGTATTTTGCTAATAGGTGTTCTTGGGGTCTCTGAAGTTGTATTTTCTCAACTTCTTCAGGCTTCACACACTTCTCAAAATAACCAACACAATAAACATCAACTATATCAACATAAATAACCTTTACAACATCAAAACCCTAAGAATTACAACATAGATCATCATGAATCTTTACAACTCATTACAAATTATCAAATAGATCATTACAATCAATTAAAAATCAATATCAATCGTTGAATGATCATGCCATCACAACAAGTCGATCGGATACAAATTCAAACCCTTAGCTCATTCCGCTAAGCACTTTGCACATTCCTAAGAAATTCGCTCTCCAAATGCACCAAAAAATCTTTCAAACACTTCATGCGGTTTGTGCCTCATTATCATCAACTTCTAGACTTGATGTAGATCACTGTGAAACCAAAAATCATTACCAGTCAAGAGAATTCTCGATCAGTCCTTAAACCCTTCTTAAACCTTAGCAAAAACTCAACCAAAATTATAAACATAACTTCCAGTTGTCACAACATGATGTGGTTCTAGTCAGACACATTACAATGATAAAAACTGACATTCAAAACCATAAAGCCTCAATCATCACCAATTGCCAGATATAATCAAAATATTTTCTTGTTTACTGGTTAAGGTCCTAATTCCCATTTTCTTGATTCTTTACTAGTAAGCTCTCTCTGGTAGACCAAAAGATTTAGATGACATAATACAACGTAAGTAAATATTAGTAGACATGAATAAACATTAGTTTCCATCAATGACAACACAAATAACTGATCAGAGTGATCCATCATGCAATCTCAATCTCTTCATCACAAATATACTTCTATCCTTTACCGGTACAATCATCCAACTTCAACTGCATCACCTGTATCTGTATCATTTATTCCAAATGTCAACAATCTGCCCCTTTGGCATTGATGGCAACACCAATCAAATATACAATTAGAGTATCATCATCATGCAAACCAATCAGATATACAATCAGAGTAACATCATCATCTGCAACATGCTTGTTGATATCACATCTCTTCCAGTTCTCCTCCTTTTTCCATTTGCCCCTTAACCAATGCATCACTCAAGCTGATCTTCAATTTCTCACATGTCTGCCATATCTGATTTCTATTCTTCTCCCCCTTTGACAACAATGCCAAAGATGTAAATGCATCGTCGATCATCAAATATGTTCCTATTATCTTAAACATGTCTGCAAACTCACCTAAGATCCTCCCCCTATGGAGTAGTCTACATCTCATCAATCCAAAGTGAATAATAGTCATTAAGCCAACTAGATTAATGTGTCTCCTTCATCCTAAATATTTTTGAGTAGGGGTCTGACCCCTAATTTATGTCTGACATATTCAAAGGTTGTCTTCGAAAATGGTTTAGTGAAAATGTCTGCTAGCTACTTTTTGCTTGTCACATACTCCATTCTGACTTGTTACTCCTGTACTCTTTCCCTTAGAAAATGATATTTTAATTCTATATGCTTGGTTCTTGCATGTAATAGTATTTTTTGAAATATTAGTTGCACTAGTATTATCACAGTAAATAGTGACCGGTTCAGACATATCAAATTTGAATCCTTCAAGAACATGCCTCATCCATATTGTCTGCATGCAATTCATTGATGTTGCAACATACTTTTCCTCTATCGTTGACTAAGAAACAAATGTTTTCTTCTTACTTATCCAAGCAACCAATCTACGTCCTAGAAAAAAAGCTCCACCGATAGTGCTTTTTCAGTCATCAACATTGCCTGCCCAATAAACATCAGTAAGCACATTCAAAGAAAAATTTCCTTTATAAGGATACCATAAACCATAATCTACTGTGCCTTTTAGGTACTAGAATACCCTTTTCATTGCTACCAAGTGAGTCTCCTTGGGATCTTGTTGAAATCTAGCAGCCAATCCAACAATATGTGCAATATTAGGTCTGCTATGTATGACATAATGCAATTTACCAATCATAGACCTGTATTCTTTCTTATCAACATATGGTAAATCATCTTGTTTAGATAACTTGAAGCCTATCACCATCAGAGTACCAACCGGTTTACAATCCTCCATGCCAAATATTTTCAACACCTCTTTAACATACTTACTCTGATAGATAAATATTCCACCATCCAGTTGATGGACCTGCAACCCAATGAAAAATTTAATTTAACCAATAAGAGACATCTCAAATTCCTTTTTCATCTCCTCAGTAAAATCCATGCACAAATCATAATTACCACCAAAAATTATGCCATCTATAAATACTTGAATAGCTATCAATACTTTGTCTCCATCAGTCTTAAGATATATGTTATTGTCCTCACTATTACGTTGGAATCCTATCTTGATTAGGTGTGCATGCAGTCTTTCAAACCATGCTCTCAGTGTCTACTTAAATCCATATAGTGCCTTATGTAGTTTGCAAACCATATCTTTGTCTTAAGACAAAGAAAATCCATCTCATTATTCTATGTACACTTCTTCTTCAAGGATGCCATTAAGAAAAGCTAATTTAACATCCATCTGATAGACTTTTAATCCTTTAAATGTAGAATAAGAAACTAGCATTCTAACTCCTTCCAATCTCGCCACAGGTTCAAAGTTTTTACCATAATCTTCTCCTTCTTCTTGTGCATAGCCTTTGCAAACCAATCTTTCTTTATTTCCCACAACCTTATCTTCTTAATTTAACGTGTTTCTAAAGAACCATTTAATACCAATCACATTCTTGTCTTCCAGTCTGGGAAGAAGTGTCCATGTTTTGTTCTTCTCTATTTGATCCAACTCCTCATTCATTGCATTAATCCAGTCATCATCCTTTAATGCCTCTCTTACTGTTTTTGGCTCAGTAGTAGAAATCAGACAGGAATTTTCTTTGATTTTTCTCTTTGTTTGTACTCTAGCATTTTTATCTCCAATTATTTGTTCTTTAGAGTGATTTATCCCGACATACCTTGGTATTACCAGTTCCGGTGTTTTGCTTCCTGCTTCATGTTCTTCATCGCTCTCTACTTTTACCGATTGAGCACCTATTTCTGTAACATTTTGCTCATCAGTCTTCTGCAATTTCGGTTCTATAAACACAAGTCTTTCTTCATCCTTCTCAAACTCAGATCTGTTGGTCTTATCAGATCTCTTAGAGAGTTCATCTATCTTCACATTAGCACTCTCAATGATCTTCTTAGTTCTCTTGTTATAACATTTAAATTCCTTACTCTTTGTAGAGCAACTAAGAAAATACCTTCATCACACTTAACATCAAACTTTTCAGTGTAATCATCTCTCTTAATAAAACATTTACTCCCAAATTTTTTGAAATAATTTAAACTAGGAGTCTTTCCATGCCATACTTCTAAGGTTTTTTGTTAATACATTTCTTGACAAGTACCTGGTTCAAAGTATAAATAGAAGTACTAACTGCTTCGCTCCAAAACATCTTCAGTACTTCACCTTGAATTGTCATGGTTCTAGAAACTTCAACAACTGTTCTATTCATTCTCTCTGTTATCCCATTCTGTTGTGGAGTTCTAGGAGCTAACATTTGCCTCTTAATTCCCTGTTCATCATAGAACTTCACAAACTCATTAGAACTGAATTCACCTCCCCGATTAGATCTCAAACATTTTAGATTCTTCTCGATATCTTTCTCAACAAGATCTTTAAATGCTTTAAATTTATTGAATGCCTCAGAATTTTCTCTCATAAAAGTTACCCACATCATTTTTGAAAAATCATCAGTAAAGATCATAAAATACTTATCACCAAAATAGCTCTTAGTCCTCATAGGACCACAAAGATTAGTATGAACCAAATCAAGAATATTGTTTGCAGAGAAAGGATAACTCTTAGAAGATAAAGAGGTCATCTTACCCATCTGATAGTCCTTGCATAACACATTGTCTAGTTTCACAAGCTGGGGAAAACCTCTCACAATACTTGCCTTACTAACTTTAATCAAATTGTCAAAATTGACATGAAAAAATCTCTTGTTCCACAACCATCTGTCTTCAATCTTCACCACCAAACAATCATTTACAATAGTATTCCGATGAAATAGATTACCTCTAGTCTTCTTTCCAGTAGAAATCAATTCTCAATTGTTTCCAAGAATCCTACACACTCCACTTTTGAATTCAAGTAGATATCCATTATCATTAAGTTGTCCAACACTCAAGAGGTTATATTTTAGTCCATCAACCCAAAAGACATCATCTGCATTACTCTTTCCATTTAATGAAATTGATCCTTGGCCTTTAACCATGTAGGGAGAGTTATTACCAAACCTTGCAACACCTCTATCAAACTCTTTAAGGGATAAGAACTTACTTTTGTCACCGGTCATGTGGAGGGAGAAACCACTATCTATTATCCATTCATCATTGTTATCCATGTGAGACACCAATTCCTTCTCATCAGTCAGATCCTCCTTCACAACAACAAATACTATCTCCTCATTATCATCTTCTTCCAATTCATCATCGGTCACACCATCATCCACTGCAACATAACAATTTTTCTTGCCTTTTCTTTTGAATTTCCTAAACTTCTCTTTCTTATTAGTGTTAGGGTAGTTAGCAGCTATGTGTCCAATGTTAATACAAGAGAAAAACTTCAAGGGTAATTTACCTGTTCCTCTAGGGAATCTTTTAGCCAGTAATGCCTCAAGTCCCATCAGATGATTTTCATCATCACCATCACCTCTGCTACCACCATGACTAGACATATAGTCATGATTATGACAAATATATTTTCCTTTCCTTGTTGTTGTACCGATTACAGAAGCCTCAAAAGAAGATTGAGAAGGCTTAGAAAGACTATTATCAAAACTGTTTAGTTCAAATGCAGTCAACTTTCCAATTAGAGAATCAACAATGACTTTATCTTTAGAAATGGATCTAAGTTCTTGAATAGCAGAAACTCTGATAGAATATTGTGGTAAAAGAGTTTTAAGCATTTTACTAACAACAGTATCATCATCTATCTTACCTCCGACACTATTTATACCACCTACATCTTCCTTAATCCTTTGACCATATTGAGCTATGTTCTCACCATCAATAATTTTCATATCATTAAATTTTCCTCTCAAACTCTCTTCCTTGGCTCTTTGTACATTTTCATCTTCTCCATAAATTAATTTTAATTTATCCCATACCTCCTTTCCAGTCTCTAATCCATGAACATCTATATATTCAAAGTTAGATACAAGTACTTAAAATTGCTTCAAGAGATTGAATGTTTTCTTATTGTTCTTTAAAGTTCATCCGGTGTCAAGGGACTAGTAATCAGAGCAACATACTTGGTTACCACATGATTCCAATACTGTGAACCCATTCCTTTAATGTAGATCCTCATCTAACCACTCCATATCCGACAGTTGTACTTGGTAAACATGGGACACTCCTTCTTCATCATCTTTCAGAAGATCTTTCCCTCAAGCTATTAGGCTCTACATAGAGAGGACCAATTCTTTGATACCAATTGTTAATCTTAGAGGATCCATTTAATACTAAGAGAGGGGGTGAATCAATATTAACAATAATTTAAAATCAGAAAATTAAACTCATAAAACTTTCACCAAATCAAACATAGACCAACATTAGAGCCATTTACTAGTACTGGTATCTATTGGTAAACATCTGCTAAACTGATATATCAGTGCTACACATTAAATGTTCATTAACCATGCATAAATTGAAAGTAAAGCATACCATCATATCAAAAACATTTACCATATGAACACCATGATTTTCATGTGGAAACCCAAATAGGGAAAAACCACGGTGGGAATTGTTACCCACAAATATTTTTCACTCTTTTAGAATGCACCCTGTTAGGAACCAAGCCTAGTTAGAAGCTTACAATGATGTCTTGTTTGGAGTAGACCCTGTTAGGAGTCACTCAGTTAAAGGATTTACCTCAACCCTGTTAGGAGCTTTGATCTGTTAGGATCAACCTCGCAAGAGGATTTATAACTTAGATATTGAGTCACCCTATAAGGAGATTTTACAATGTGAGGCTTGTTAGGACCTACCTGGTTAAGGGATTTTAGCTGTTGTATTTGTTAGAAAACAACAGTGAATGATCTATGTATAGCACTCAATTGCTTGCTTGATTAGATCCAATTAAGTTCTAAGTCTGTAACACTTCTGACAAAACTTCTCACACACTTCTCAAAATCATTGACACAATAAACATCAACTGTACCAACATAAATAACGTTTGCAATTAGGTTGGCATCAAAACCCTAAGACTTACAACATAGATCATCACATATCTTTACAACTCATTACAGATCATCAAATGGATCATTACAATCAATTACAAATGAATATCAACCATTGAATGATCATAAGTCGTCACAACAAGTCGATCTGATACAAAGTCAAACCCTTAGCTCATTTCACTAAGCACTTTACACATTCCCAAGAAATGCACTCTCCAAATGTGCCAAACCATCTTTCAAACACTTCACACAGTTTGTGCCTCGTTATCATCAACACGTGAACTTGATGTAGATCACCGCCAAACCAAAAATCATTACTAGTCAAGAGAATTCTCTACTGGTCCTTAAACCCTTCTTAAACCTTGGCAAAAACTCAACAAAAATTATAAACATAACTTCCAATTGTCACAATATGATGCGGTTCCGGTCAGATACATATTACAATGATAAAAGTGACATTAACAAATACAAAGCCTCAATCATCACCAATCACCAGATATAATCAGAATATTTCCTCATTACTGGTTAAGGATAAAGATTATATGCCATCAATGACAACACAAATAATTGATCAGAGTCATCCATCATGCAATCCCAATCTCTTCATCACAAATAGACTTCTATCCTTTACCGGCGCAGTTATCCAACTTCAACTGCATCACCTGCATCTGTATCAGTTATGCCAAATGCCAACAAAAGCCAGGATACAAATGAAAATAGAAAACAAATTCGATAACTTGTTTCCAATCAAACTAAAATACTCTATTATTTCCATATAATATTTAATGGGGACACACAATGTAATGATTAGTTGAGGAAACCCACAGTAAAATATGAAAGCCATGAAAACTTAATAAAAATCCTAAAACATGATGAAAACCGATTAACCTCAAAACAAAATTTAAAAAAAAAACCAAGATGCCAAAATGCAGATTAAAATAGCAACCAACAAGATAAACAAAACCGTTAAAAAATTAATCTAGAAGGGTCAATTAGTTGTGCTTCAACCAGGTTTGAGAATATTGTCCATTTTGTGGAGTGGAAGCAGAAGAATATAGATTTAAATAGAAAACCAATTTGATAACTTATTTCCTTATACACCATAATTGCACACAATTTAATACATAGTTGGCATGATTATTAAAAAAACCATAGTTAAATATGAAAACTAGTTAATTTGAAAGTGGAAATTACCTGTCCATCCCCGATGTATGATGACGTCCCTTTCGAATAGGCAAAGCAACTCGAATACAAAGGAAAATAGCAAGCAGATGAGAGGAAAATAAAAACCCTTAGTAAAATATGAAAACCATAAAATCTATAGATAGCAACCACACAATAGGAATATTAAAAAAACTACCAGTAGAATATGAAAACCATGAAACCTTAAAACCTATAGATTAAAATAGCAACCAACAAGATAAAAAAAACCCTAAAACATTTAATCTAGAAGCAACAATTAGTTGTACTTTGACAAGGTTTGAGAATGGTGTCTTCTTGCATCGTTATTTTCGATTCCGTATTTAGGAGGAATCAAAATTTGTTATTATTGATAAGGATTAAAATAAACTGCCACCGTGTGGGCTCAAACCGGCTCTTTAAGCCCGCCTGCTCGCCATCAATATATTAGCTCGTTTAACCTCTTGCAAATTTAATTTGGTATATATTCAAAACTTGTTTTCAGCCGGCTCGCTCACCATCAATGACTCAGCTCGTTTAACCTCTTGCAATATAGAATTTGGTAGATATTGGATTGAAATGCTGAGAAAAAAATATATATACCTTATTTTAATCATCCACTAATAAATATCTGAATTATTCCCAACAAAAAAATTATATTGTGAATTTGAGATTCCTATGAGAATATGTTATCAACTCATGGCTTCTCATACTTTTAACTATCAATAATATTTAGCCTAAGTTGCATGTCTGAATTATTCCCAAAAAAAAATTAAAGAGAGAAATCTTCTCTCAATCCAACACACATGTCGCCAAATGGACCTAAAAATCATTTCCCTCATGCATCTCATAATGAGGGCAACCCTTCAACTCAATTTTCTAGTGAACAATTGAAGAAACTTGACAATGAACTTAAATGCTTGTAATAATTTATGTCCTATCCTGTAACAATCTATGAGGATAGCACACTTGGATGGAGAGGTAGTTCCCTTGATTAAGAGTCTAACTGAGAAAATGATGGTGAATTTCTTTGATCATTTTCAATTACCACTGAAAGATGCTCCACTTGCTCAAGGGTTAGCTTCTCATTCTCCTCTTCATCAGAGAAATCTAGAACTATAAAACCATCCAAGCATTCTTCATTCTTATATTTCCAAACCCACCCCTCATCTTCATTTACATCATCTCTTATAACTCTCTCAACCCATCCCTTAGCTAAAAAACCCATGACTCTCTTATTAAACACCAGGCCCCTCTTGATTTTAAATTCTCTTGCCTCGAAGCTCTTCTAATTCCAAATGGTAGTAATAGGAATCCTTGGCACCTCTCCTATCCCAGTTTTAACTACAAAGTATTATCTTGGATGCAAGATTGTGAGCTTGTCATCCACCGCTAGTATTTACTTAATCCAATTCTCCAAAAAACCTTCCTTTGAAAATACGGCGACACAACATTTTTGCATCAACTTTTCTTTCTCCCATGCAAAGAAATGTAGCCAAAAACATTGTCAGAATGTTTAAATTGACATGATATCTATGATCAATGAGGATGAACTTTGGGCCCAAATAACTTTAATTTCATACAAAATCGGCCTATGTGAGAAGATAATTACCTCACGTAAGAATTTTTGAGAAATATCCCCTAAGAAAGTCATCTATTTTTTATTGAACATAAGTCTAATTGAAGACTCCATAACAATAAAGATGATAAATAACAAAAATGCC
The DNA here is from genome assembly GCF_030272615.1 of Cryptomeria japonica. Classification (NCBI taxonomy): domain Eukaryota; kingdom Viridiplantae; phylum Streptophyta; class Pinopsida; order Cupressales; family Cupressaceae; genus Cryptomeria; species Cryptomeria japonica. The sequence continues at coordinate 250,618,501 of NC_081415.1, forward strand.
AAGGATAGACCTTTGCTCAGGTGGAGAAATAAATGACATACTCTAGATAGGTTACTTGTATATGTCTCAAATTCATCCACCTTCTCAAGAAATCTACCACAACTTTATCATAAAAACCACCACTCCAATGTCCTTTCACAATCTATAGAAAATCTGTCATATCTAGTCATCTCATTATTACAAGACTTGATCCAAACACCACCACCAAATGGTGAGAAAGGATATTCTCCAACTACCCCAAATTAATGAAAAGGTGAGAGATGTTGAAATTCATGAACTTTGATCATCTTAAAGCAATAGAATTTATGATCTATTTCTATTACTTAATAACTATTCACCTAAACTAAATCTCTTTCAAAGAATATAGGACCAAACATCCAAGTAAGGATCCAGATGGATATAAATAGATAAACTAACACTAACACTCCACTTCATTAATTCCTTCCGACCATATCCAACATAGGATATAGAAGACACCTATATTTACATTACACTAAGGTAAATGATATTTCCTCGGGAGACTTGTTGCCAAGTTCAAATTCACCTACTAATAGCTTACTATCTGTTGGTCATCTTCTCCCTAAAATATTTGATGCATTTAGGTCATCTCACAATAATGGTTTCCACTTTCACCCATGAAGGAAAAACATGGATGGGGGAAAAAAAATTCTGAGGGTGTTCGTTCATACTATGGGTGTTCAACTAAATGACCTTTTGGGATTCAAACAAACCCCTTACTTCAATCATACATGTTAAATCACTGGGGTTCACTCGAACCCCCTTTTTTTTAATATTTTATAGTGTTCTCTCTAACGGTCCCCTTCGAGCGAACCCCTTTTTAACCAGATTTTAACTGTTACAAAATGAACCTAAGGGGGTTCATTCGAGCCCATTTTCTAGGCATCTCTCCCAAAATCTTTTCAAATTTCTACAAAAATTTGGCCTTCAAACCTCTAGTTCAAGGCTCAAATGGAAGAATCATGACAACCCAAAATATAGGATGGTATTCCTCGAAGAAAGCTTTCCAATGACTATAATTTTATCACGTATTGAGTTTACTGTGATCTTGTTTTTAAAATTTTACCAAACATAGGTTTTTCACCAAACATGAACTTCTCTATTCAACACATTGGGAAAAATAGTAAACTAATTGAAAAAAATTCTGAAAAATATCTATGCCCTAGGTATTGATGTCTTCTTTCTAACAAAAAAAATAAAATTGAATTTCGATATATGTAGAACAAGTTATGTGTTCAAATATACACCTATGTCTAAATTATAATGAGTCAGAATTCAAAACTTAATAAAAAGAAAAATATTCAACATATCACTATCAAACCAACTCCATGCCCTGGATATTGAAGTTACAAACCAAAATTCGAAAGAATTGAGTTTTTATCATTTATAGATAAAAAGTTATGCATTTTGGGAGGCACATCACTCTTAAAAAATGTTGTTTGCTATAAAAAACTACTTTTCGAGGGAGATCGAAAAATCAATACAATTTTCTTCAAAAAAAAATTAAAAAATATATTTAGACTCTGCGGACAAAATGTTTTCAATAACTAGTTTACATCATCTTCAAATTCTTAACTTTTTAAAAGTTATAGGTGTTAGAAAGTGAAGGTTATTTTAAAAATGTTCATCTAAGTGTCAAAGTTGGCCAAAAAGTGGGAACCAGTATTGTGAGTTCATACTTCTTTCAATCCGGCAACCATTCTAGATACTAGTGTACCCACTTGCTTATTTCCCTTCTTAATAAATATGGCTAATTGTTTAGAGATGACACCTGCAGTCACATCACACTAGATATAATTCAACTACTTCTAAGCCTACTAGCTATTGGCCATCCCTTCCTTGAAAGCTCTTGAACATTTACCTTCCATAATTAATACTTTTATCAATCTATCAACCTCTCTATTGGAAAAGATATTCTCTTCCTTACTTCCCTCTTAGTAAATGTGGTTAACTGTATACTCCTCAAACTGATTTAGCATAGCAAAAATAATATCTAACAAAGATTTCAATTTCCAATTGAAAATAGAACCTGTCATCACAACATTGACCACTAAGGATGAATCTTGTTCAATTTTCACTTTCTTGATATCCATTTCTCTGCATTAAAAAAACCCAAAGCTTTAAAGATTTGAATTTTTCTATGTTATTAGTATTCTCCTTCAGAGGATTAGACATCCATCCTATAGTTTCTCCATTTGAGTCTCTAATAATGCAACCTGCTCTTGATGGACCTAGATTTTCTCGAGAGGCCTCATCAAAATTGAGTTTATATTAACCTTCTTTTGGAGGTTTCCATTTAAACTTTAGTCTACTAAGGAATGATCCTTCTTCTTTAATTCCAATGTGAGGAGGAATCCTTATGCTTGGGAATGGAAATCTCATTTTGCCATCCCATTTAGTAAATTTTCCTTGAGAAGCTAGAACCATCCTGTTATTTACTATGGAAACCTGCCAACGACTTGATTGGTTATATTTTTATATTCTCTTCGTGATTCTTACATAAAATGCATGTTGAAGGACCCTTATAGTTGAACCTTCTAAAGTTTTCTACTGTAAGGATTCTTTTTTGAATTGCAATCCATGCGAAAACCCCTTCTTTGGGCACACATTGCCTACCCAGCATTATTGGACATGGAAATTAGATCTTTCCATTTCTTGCAAATTAGCAATGATTTTATGTCCCTCTTTTACATTGTATTGCCCATGTTAATTTATCCCCATCTCTAAAAGAGATGGAAATTAGATCTTTCCATTTCTTGCAAATTAGCAATGATTTAATATCACTCTTTTATATTGTATTGCCCATGTTAATTTATCCCCCCATCTCTAAAAGAGATCTCTCACTGCTTGATAACTTCTGATAAGAGAGAGACTTTTGCCAAAGGTAAAGAACGTTGGGTTAAATATTTCCATTTTCATCCCAAAGATGGATCTTGGATGACCTCCGTAGGAGTTTTCCCAAGACAAGCACAACACACCATTATAAAAATCCTAATAGATAAAGTCTGCTATCACTGTCTTGCATCTTAAAATAAAATCCCAGACCCTGAAGCCTTTTGGAGGATTCTTTACCTTAACTATTTCTATCGAATCTGAATGATTCAAGTATTTAGATTGTAGAATTCTAACCCATTTTAAATTTGGTTCTTTTATCATCTTCCACACCATTTTGGCTCCAAGAGCAATGTTCTGCCAATTATGATTTCTCAACCTCACTCCCCCACATTCTTTCAGTTTGAGAAATTAGTCCCAAGAAATAAGGGCTATCTTATGTTTTTCCACCAATCCTTGCTGGAAGAACTTTCTCTTTTTCTGGAATCTGAATTAAGCATATATTAACTCAAGTTGTCAGACAAAGATAAGAAAGAAAATAAATTGGAAGTGAAGAAATCACTAACCTACCCACCCATGAAATAAAAGAGAGCTTACATATGAAATGTCAGATTGTTTGCCATTTTTAGATCTAATTTACATGTGGAATGTCAGATTGCTTGCCATTTTTAAATCTAACTTCATGTGAAATGTCAGATTGCTTGCCATTTTTAAATCTAACTTACATGTGAAATGTCAGATATCCTTGCATGTAAAATGTCAGATTATTTGAGTGCCATTTTTAAATCTAACTTACATGTCTGAGCATCAAAAGATAAATTTATGGAGAGTTTTATCTTGGGAAGAAGTCTAACTAATTACGGTCTTGAAGGAATTCAGGCATTGCATGATTAGCACAAAAGCTTTATTTACAAAATAAGCTGTCTGCTCATAATGTTCTGAATATATAGTAAATGGCTATGAGATTCACCTTTAAATGTTTAAATCTGATATTATCAAAGTTCTTAGAACATTATGGGCACTAAAGAGCATAGCCTATTCTTCTAAGAAAGAGAAAATAGTAACATAACCTGTATTTCTTCAATCAAGGGAAGATAGGTAGCAGATCGAATGAGCTCATTACTTACATGCTTTGTTTATATCAAAAGTAAATTTCTATGGTTTACAAATTGTTTGATCTTAAGAATACACTCTTATTGAATGCACCAGTTCAGGTATTTTTTTATTATACTCATTAAAAATGTGTCACAGTACACCCTGAATTATTGCTTCCACCGCTTCAGCTATTCTTTATTATACTCTATATAAAAAAAGTGTCAGCAATACCTTCTCCTAGAGGATCCTCACAGAAAACTTTATTGCCCTCAGACATATATCATAAGAAAAAAAATGAAAATCGAATAGACAAATGGATTTGAACTGAGCTCATAATAAAAAGAATTCTCTCATGCAAAGCAATAACTCCTAAAATTAACACGATAGAATCATTTGCCAATATGAGAAGCCCTCTCATTCTCTACAGGCATTAACAAGAAGAATAATAACCATTTACCGGCATTAAAAGACCTTTCATTTTTGTCTCTTCAAAAATTAACGTGAAGAATAAGGAGACAAATGAGAGGGTTTCTAATTACTCTCTTTCCCATTCAAATCGAATGTTAGACAAAGTTAAAATTTCAAAAAACATTCCAGACAACTGTACACCAAGATTTCAATATAAAACTTGTACATATCCACAAATGAAAACATGGAAAAAAATTCAAATTAATTCTAAATATTATTGCTTTTAAACATATCCAACTTTAATCCCCAGATTTCCTAACAGTTTTCCGAACTACGTAAGACAAAAACACAATTAGAATCAGTCAACACATACAGCCCAATCATCAATCTGAACAGCTTATAAAACGAAACGCATTGAGAATGATCAGTTGTGATTTTCATTATAATTGATTTTCTGAAGATCAAATCTATTAACGGAGTTACGGAACTTAGATGTTAACCGAAACATGTGAGAGTTTTAATACATCGAAAGTGCTGAAACCCTATAACAAAAATGAAGACCAAAGCACTGAAGGAGAGCTTTTGTATTTCAGCGGAATACAAAGGTTTTAGCAGGTGAAAAAAAGCAAACAGTATGAGAGAAGAAAAGAAGGCAAGAATCCACCAAATCTGAATGAGTTGGGAAACGTAGCCTACATATGAAGTCTAATCCCAATATCAAGCATTCAAGTTTCCAACGTTTAATGACAGAAGCCTCCTCCTCTCTCTCATTCTCCTTGGCTGCACTACGAATTCATAGCATCAAATAATAATTGAATTCAAACGGCATAAAAAAGTTTAAACTCAATTTCAATCATGATAGGCACAAAATTTTCTAGATGAAGAAAATTTTTTGAAAGGAATTTTTTTTCGTAAATGCTAAAACCCTCACGAATCAACTTATCAAGCTCATTTACTCATGCTTGTAAAACCAAGGCTCGGATCCGTCTAAGGCAAAGCAGGTTGGAAAAACAAGATCTGGGTCAAAAGTGAAACTAACAAAATCAATCACACAAATCTTATCTTAATTTATCCTAAAACAATCCAACAACTGACGCGAAAAAAGAACAGATGAAGAGACGCGAAGCCTTTACCTGACGGGAAAACAGGAAAATAGGTTTTCCCCTCAAGTTGAACAGAGTATATTTCCTTTGGAGGCTAATCTGTAGGTTCACGGAGCAAATCTACATCAGTTATCAAAATAGAGGTGTAGCTAAGACACTCCCTCCTTTTTAACTCTCTCTTACACTCTTTGCTCTTCTTTACCAGCTGTATTTCACTGGAATACAAAAGCTTCTCTGATTCAGTTACTTTCGGAATAAGTTCCTTTGGTAAAGAAGAGCGAAGAGTGTGAGAGAGGAAAAGAAGGCTAATTTTTAGGTTCAAGGAGCAGACCTACATCAATTAACAGAACAGAGGCACAGGCAAGGAGAATAAGAAGAATAAGAGGAGGAGAATAAGAAGAATAAGAGGAGGAGGAGAATGTTTGGCATGGAAACTTGCGTGCGTGATATTGGGATTAGACGCCATGTTGCAAGGTGCACTTCACGTATTCTTTTCTCTCGGTGAAAACAGAAACAAGTGTCAGGTTTGGTAGATTCCATCCACACTCTCTGCCTTTTCTTCTCTCTCACGTTCTTTGCTCTTCTTTATCATTTAAGCATGAAACACATCTAACCACTATCACACAAGTGGTGTGATTTCCTGTGTTTAATATGACTTTGGTTTTATACATGTTTTGTTTTATATTGTATTTTAAAATTTAGAAGTAAATTTTTTTTTGGTATGTAGATTTCATTAGAGTTTGAATTTTGATCACAAGAATCACTCTTTTATTCTCAACACATTGTTGTTATCATTAATCTTTTTATTTCCAATCATAAATATTTAAATTAATTTGATTTATTAATCAATTATAGTTGTATTACACATGAAATTTCCACATATTATAAAATCAAATACCAAGCTATCATCCAAGAGATCATGATCCCAATTTTTTTTGTAAGTCATTTGACTGCAATTTATTAAAACACTTGGACCCTACTTGAATTCCTCCCCTTTTTCTCAAACGGGGCATGCGAGTGAAAAAATGTTATAGGACTTTCTTCTCATAAAAGAATGCAAATGAATTCCTCCCCTTTTTCTCAAACGGGGCATGCGAGTGAACAAAAATGAATTCCTCCCCTTTTTCTCAAAGGGGACATGCGAGTGAAAAAAATGTTATAGGACTTTCTTCTCATAAAAGAATGCAAATAAATAGATAAATATTTATGTAATAAGAGACATCTTGGTGATTTGCATTTGTTTTGGTGATGCAGGAAGAAAGGTTAGGTAGACTAAGAGTAGACAGTCTAAGATGAAGATTGATAGATTGATAGACTGATATCCTCGTCCTCAAAGAATATTGAAGATAAATACTGATATCAAATGCTTTTTTTTTTTTGGATTCCTTCAAATGCTTATTTTTTTTTTGATTCCTCCAAAAAAAAATTATGACAATTTCAATAACAATGACAATGATATACTGCATTCTGATTTTAATGTCAAAATAGAATGATACACATTGATAGGTCTGACAACCCAGATTGATCTGAAGAACATTACAAAACATTACAAGTCATATTATTATTTATAAAGGTGAGGATGTGGATTCACTTGACCTTACTGGGCATGAAAGGTTGAGCTGGTGTACGTCGACCATGGAGGCATTCTTCCATTTTTATTCTGTTACCATTCATATAACTTGGAAACATTGAATTAGACATAGGAAATAGCATTCCATACATGAATCCTGATACATACAAATTAAACATGCTTTAAATATAAGGTAGGACATACTAGATATGTTATATGGTACTTTATGTTTGGTCTGATAAATGAGGTTAATAAAGGACATAAACAACCGTCCACCAAATCATGAATATTTCAGTCATTCTGAGTTGCCATTTGAAATGAATAGCATTAACGATCCACCAGGCCAAAATATTCAGAATATGTTCTAGCGGTAATTTCTAATCGTCAAAATAACATATAACGACACTTAATAAAACTTGCAACACAAAATGGTTATTAAGAATTCGTTCATGCATCGGGGAATTCGGCACAAAATATTTAGCACGCACTTGTGCACGTCTGTGTGCTCAGTTTGTTGTTATGAAAAATTGGAAGCCCAGAGTTAGACGTCAGCTTGGCCCACTTAAGGCACCTACCGTTTTGATCATTATATGAAATATGCACAATGGATGACAGATTTGTCTTATCATTCTTCGATCTAACTTGATATCTGAGAATCAAAGTATTTACGAGATCAGATTTCGGAAAGTAGTGAAATTTTGTCCATGGTTTTTGCCTTGTCATATTATTAATGTTATTACCCTTCAAAGTTTATATAACATAGAAATCTTCAGATTTAATTTTATAATCAAAACAAAAGAGAGCTTACATGTGAAATGTCATATTTTCCTGCCACTTTCAGATCTAACTTGCATGTGAAATGTCCCATTTGCTTGCCATTTTTAGATCTAACTTGCATTTCTGAGCATTAAATTATTTTGTGAGATCAGATTTTGCTGCATTTCTGAGCATTAAAGTATTTTGTGAAATCAGATTTTGTAAAGTAGTGAAATTTTGTTCATCTTTGTTGCCCTGTCAAACTCCGAATGTTACTACCATTTTGATAGCTTACATGTGAAATGTCAGATTATTTGCCATTTTTTAGATCTAACTTACATGATAGCTTACATGTGAAATGTCAGATTATTTGCCATTTTTTAGATCTAACTTACATGTGAAATGTCAGATTGCTTGCCATTTTTAAATCTAACTTACATGTGAAATGTTCATATTTGCTTGCCATTTTAAAATCTAACTTACATGTCTGAGCATCAAAAGATAAATTTATCAAGAGTTTTATCTTGGGAAGAAGTCTCATTCAGACATTTCATGATTAGCACAAAAGCTTTATTTACAAAATAAGTTGTCTGCTCATAATGTTGTGGATATATAGTCAATGGCCATGAGATTCACCATTAAATGTTTAAATCTGATATTACAGCAAAGTTTTTATGGGCACTAGCATAGCTTATTCTTCTAAGAAAGAGAAAATAGGTAACATAACCTGTATTTCTTTGATCAAGGGAAGATAGGTAGCAGATCAAATGAGTTCACTGCTTACATGCTTATATGGAAAGAAGCAATAAAAATAATAAGTTAGTTATATCAATTATAAATTTCTATGCAAATTGATCGTAGGTTTATAAAATGTTTCTTATGATTGAGAATACACCCTTATTGAATACACTGCTTGAGATATTTTTTTTCTTATACCGTCACAATACATCTGGAATCGATCCCAAAAAAATACACACTGTATTTATTTTATCCCTTATCATAATATCTTTTACCAAAACTAAAATGAATACACAATTTCAATAAATATTCCACACAACTGTACACCATGATTTCAATATTAAACTTATACATATCCACAAATCAAACACATGGAAAAGATTCAGATTAAACGTAAATATTGTTCCTTTAAACATATCCAACTTTAATCCCCAGATTTCTTAACAGTTTTCTGAACTTCATACAACAAAAACATAATTAGAATCAGTCAACACATACAGCCCAAACATCAAACTGAACATCTTATAAAACCAAACGCATTGAGAATGATCAGTTGTGATTTTTATAATAAATGATATTCTGAAAACTAAATCTATTAACAGTTACGGAACTTAGATGTTACCGGAAACATGTGAGAGTATTAACAGACCGAAAGTGTACAAACCCTATAACAGGGCTTTTGTATATCAGTGGATGAAGACCAAAGCACTGAAGCAGGGCTTTTGTATATCAGTGGAATACAAACGTTTTAGCAGGTGAAGAACAGCGAAGGATGAGAGAGAGAAAAAGAAGGCAGGAATCCACCAAATCTGAATGACAGGAGCCTCATCCTGTCTCTCATTCTCCTTGGCTACATCACCAATTCATACCATCAAATAATAATTGAATTCGAATGGCATAAAAAAAGGTTAAACGAAACTTCACTCACAAAACTCTCTGAATGAACAAAATTTCTGAAAGGAAAACAATTTCTAAATGCTAAAACCCTAACGAATCAACTTATCAAGCTCATTTCTAGTGTTTGTAGAACTAAGGCGCAGATCCATCTAGAGACAGATCTGGGCAAAAAGAGAAGCTAACAAAAGCAATCTTATTTTGATTTACCCGAAAACAATCCAACAACTGATGCGAAGATAGAACAAATAAAGAAACGCGAAGCCTTTACCTGACGCGAAAACAGGAAGATAGGTTTTCCCCTCAAGTTGAACAGAGTATTTTTCCTTTGGAGGCTGATCTGTAGGTTCAAGGAGCAGATCTACATCAGTTATCAGAACAGAGGTGTAGGTAAAACACTCCCTGCTTCTTTTTATTCTGTCTGCTTCTTTTTATTCTGTCACACTCTTTGCTCTTCTTTACCATCTGTATTTCACTGGAATACTAAAGCTTCTCCGCGTAAAGAAGAGCGAAGAGTGTGAGAGAGTAAAAGAAGGCTAATCTGTAGGTTCATGCAGCAGATCTACATTAGTTAACAGATTTTCAGGCAGGAAGATTAAGAGGAGGAAGAGACGTCTGCCATGAGATGCAGGAAACTTGCATGCGTGATATTGGGATTAGACGCCATGTTGCAAGGTGCGCTTCTCAACTTATTCCTTTCTCGCTGTGAAAACAGAAGCACGTGTCAGGTTTGGCGGATTCCGTCCACGCTCTCAGCCTTTTTTCTCTCTCTCACGTTCTTTGCTCTTCTTTACTATTTAAGCATGAAACACAACTAAACCACTATCACACAAGTGGTGTGATTGCTTGTGTTTAATATGCGTTTGGTTTTATACATGTTTTGTTTTCTATTCTATTTTTAAAAAATTTAGAGGTAAATCTTTTTTATTGGAGTTATGAATTGGTATTTAAGATTTTTTTTTTGAACAATAACATTTCATTAGAGTTTGAATGAGTTTGAATCTTGATCACAAGAATCATTTTTTTTATTTCCAATCAAAAATATTTAAATTAATTTGATTTATCAATCAATTATAATTGCGTTACAAAAATGAAATTTTCGCATATCATAAAATCAGCTTACCAAACTATCATCCAAGAGATCAAGATCCCAACTTTTTGTAAGTCATTGGACTGCAAATAATAAAAACACTTGGACCCTCCTTGGGGCATGAGCATTAAGTCATCCAAGTGAAAAGATGTTGTAGGACTTTATTCTCATAAAAGAAGGCAAATAAATAGATAAATATTTATGTAATAAGAGACATGTTGGTGATGTAGGTATTCTTCAAAGGTTGCATTTGTTTTTGTCGTGTGGGAAGAAAGTAGGTTAGGTAGACCAAGGGTAGCTAGTCTAAGATGAAGATTGATAGGGTAGGCTAACGGATCCGTCATCTTCAAGGAGTTCTAAAGATAAATACTGATGACCCCCCTAAGGGAATCCTAGTCATGCAAGTATAGGTGGTATTGGTAGAGATACCTATGGTGATGTTTAGTTTCTCTTTTCTATTTATAGAGGGTTTCCTACAAATAATTTCATGGAAGCCCTTGCCATCTTATATGCACTAGAGAGAGGTTGTGCTCTTTGTTGGAAACAGATTATTTGTGAATCCGATTCACAAGTGGTAGTGCTGATAACTAGGAGTTGGATGGTGTTAATTGGCATTTAGTTGTGGTTATTCGACAGATTCTATGGTTAAGTGGGTCTTTAGACTTTGTTACTTTTTTGTCACATTCCTAGAAAAAGGAATAGAGTAGTTGATTGCTAGTGAAATGTGCATATGATAGATTGTAAGGTTGAAATATTGCCAAATGGGGACATTTGTGGACATTTGTAGGTGGATTTATCTTATTTGCTAGAGCAATTAGTTGGGGATGATAGGAATAGTTAATTCTTTGTTCTCTAATGGTTTATAAGTCATTCTTGATTTGTATTGTTCATTTGTGATTAATTTAATGTAATAATTTTTAAAGAAGGGTGTGACAGTTGGAACCACCCTTTTGTGCTGTATAAAGCCCATGAAAACTATTACGTAAGGGCATGGGATAGGAAGAAAAAGGAATTATATTTTAGAGAGATTTGAGTGTGCACTTGGGACCATCCTAGCCAAGGATTAGGTAGTGCCACTTCTATTGAGCATTACTCCTAATGGAATCATCACTTGTGTAGAGCAGTGTACAAATAGAAGAGGTTGAACTAGGGATCCGCTCTAGGCAATCTGTAAAATACGCATTACTAATTGAGTAATTTATTGTGAAGTTTATTTATATATTTGTGACGCTTGTTCACTAATTATTTGCTTCAATTAAATGAATGAAATCAATGTACTTTTTATTTCCGGCATTTTAATTTGAAGTAATATATTGCATTGCAACATTTAATTTTGGGGACAATTTAGTATAAGAGCCACCTTAAGATCAAAACATTTAATTTTATTTATTTATTTTTTCTATGATAAACTTAAAAAAATAAAATTATTGTTATTCTTTCTCTTAAAGTTTATATTTTAATAATTAAAACTAATTTCATCATCAATTTACCAATCTACTTATTTATTTATTTTAATATTATTTTTCCATTTAGACTGTGGACATATTTTTTTACAATTGATATTAATACTAATAATATTGAGTAATTAATATTGAGTTCATACTGTGGTAAAAGAAAAATTGACATAATTATTTTGTCAATTACCTCTCTGATGGCATTTTCTGAAACTAGTGAGATTTTCTGAATCGTGTTTACCAGACTAGGCAGCCATTACAGTAGGAAATATAACTAATGGTGTAAAGCAAAAGTAGAAATATCTCTCTATAAATGAGATTAATAAATATACCTTCAACATTGAAAGAAAGGAAATATACAACCGTCCACCAAATCATGAATATTTCAGTCATTCTGAGTTGACATTTGAAATGAATAGCGTTAACGATCGACCAGGCCAAAATATTCAGAAGATGTTCTAATGGTGATTAGAGTTGATTTCTAATCGTCAAAATACCATATGACGACACAGAATAAAACTTGCAACACACTATGGTTATTAAAAATGTGTTCATGAATCAGGGAATTGGGCACAAAATATTTAGCACGTATTTGTATTTGTATTTGTGCTTGTAATTGTGTTTCTTGGGCACAAAATATGTATAGAAGGGATAATGACAGTTTCTGTTCTAAATATTAAGTTGAAAGGTTTCTTAGAATGGCAGCAAAAGTATTGGTTAATATTTATCTTTTTGAATAAATTTTACTTGAATCGACTTGGTAATATAGTAGAAAATAGTGGTGTTATGAATTCACAATAATTGATGAATTTGAGAGGCCATAAAAAGAAAAATCACATTCATCTGGTCGATCTTATGTTCACACTTAAATTTTGAGACATTACAAATAAGCGATGGTGGTGTTATAATTTCCTGACATACAAGACTTACCTCTAAACCAACCATACGACAGCCAAGACATTCAACTACATTCAGTAGAAATAAAAAAATCCATACACTGAATTATAAAAAATAGAGTATCTTGTTCCCTTTAGAAACTAAATAACAAAAACACTTTTTTATTGCAGCTTATTTCGTAGAAAAAAGAAAAGTTTTCTTTCTAAAATCATTAACTAGAGCTACAACCAAAAAGAAAACTGTACCACAAACTTGCAAACTAAACATAGGCTGACTAAATTCTATGCATGTAGATGACATGCTATTTTCTAATGCATACAACTAAAGCTAGATTTAAGCAAACTACAACTGCAATCTAAAAAGATAACTGAAGATAATTTTCATGCTTACCAGACTAGACTAAGGGTAGGAAATATAACTAATTGTGTAAAGAAAGAGTAGAAATATCTCTACAGAGAGAACAAGTTGTTTGTGCAATCTTCAGTGAAGATGATTGTGATGAGGATAAGGGTCTTGTTATTAGTAGTGTTGATGCCTTGCATGCGATGTTCATCTACATGTCATGCAGATGAAAGGAATATCCTTTTAGATTTGAAAGAGGGTCTCAACTTAATGTAATGTGAAGGGTTGCATCTGAATACAGAATACAAAATGAGCTTCACTTGCTCTGCTGCAAGAACAAAGGGTGTTCAGTGCTACCATCATACAAGCCTTATTTAAGGACAACATATATATTTGTTCTTTGTGTATGTGATTCCTTTTTAAACAAAATGTAATTAATAAAATTGGGAGGAATACAAGACAAAAAAGTTTTTTGATGTACAGGAGAATGATAGGAATAATGGTGAGGAGCTCTCAATGTCCACCCCAGTCGCGATTCCCCTATGTTCATGGTTTTCATTCAAATGTCGGGTCTATATTTTTTCCTTCTGATCGAAACAAACTGAAAAATTCTAGTCAGTTCCTTGGAGAAGATATCTTTGGCCCTGACAACAACCATCCTCGGAACTATTTCTTCAAACCTCAAATAAGCCTGAAGATCCCCTCAAAAGGTCAAAGGAGCATGAATGGTTTCTCTTCTTGGGAAAAAAGGGTGGCTACTGCGGCAAACAAAATTCCCCTTTAGACCTGAGACAATTCCTAGTATAACAGATTTCCAATGGAGCAAACAGGGGCCTCCCCTTAGGGGTGAAGGATTCTTACAGTATTCAATGAGCAAATGCGAAAGACTCTTACACTGTTCACCAACCTAATGCTTTGGCAAAACTGGGCTCCTCTAGCCTCACTAGAGCAAAAGGCCTCAATAATAACTTCCAGAACACTTCCTATAGAAAACAAGTCCTGGAAAGCTTTAAAAAGAATGGAAAAAATGTGGGTTGGAAAGGCCTTCCGTCTTTGAAAGCCATAGAACCTGGTTCAAAACCAGCGAATGCAGATTGGAAGAGGAAAGGTCCTGGTAGCAAACTTTTGTTTTGCCAATGAATGCAATGAATCCTAAGATTGGACACATAAAAGAAAATGCTCTCTTTGCTAAATGGTGTGGTATAGGGGATGAGAGCCAAGAAATCATGGATTGGTGGCTTCTCTCCTTCTCTCGTATGATTTTTATTCGTCCTTTGCAAAATAATTATTTCCTCATAGAATGCATAGATTCTACTCTGAAGAAAGTAGTATCCATGGTAGCTCTTTATTTTATCATGTTTCAACCTTTCATTTCATTGAATGGAAGCCCGGTTTTGACCCTATTAATCATAGGATTAAAAATTCCTCGGTTTGGCTTAGTCTAGTAGGACTCCCTTCTAAATTCTGGTGTGCGGAGGCTCTTTTGAAGATTGGAGATGCCCTTGGTTATTTGGAGGCATAGAAGAGGATTTCTTGAATGGGAAAAAAGGGGATGTTGCCAATGCATATGTTGAAATAGACCTTGATCTAGGTTTCTATGGATAACTAGAAATAGTCTCTAAGGTTGGTAGATGGAAGCAAAAAGTCAAAAGGCTATCTAACGGAGTTCCTGGTAAATGTATCCTTAGAAATAAGATAGTCTATGGGAACTCTAAGCAAGGTTCAAGGGGCTCGGTTCCTCAACTAGTGGAGCATCTTTCCAACACTGCCTCACACAGTAATCTTCAACAGGCTCCCTTTTCAGAAACCCAGGATCAGCATGAGAAAACAGTTTCAGATGGTTCTCCCCATCAAGAGCCTAAATTGGGGAAAACTAGAATGCAAATTGGACAAGATCTTTTGACCCCTTCTGATGAACATGCGCACTCGGCTAAATCACATCTCATTCTTGCTCCAAGGTTAAAGCTGAATGGAAAAAAAGTCTCCAGGAAACATTATGGCCCAAGCAAGAAACCCATCTTAAATCAGGGTGTGTTTAATGTCTTCATTCCCAAACCTAGAAAAGCTTCAAAAAAAAGGAACCAAGTTAGAAAGGAGCAAGCTGGGGGGAACTCTTCTCTTGCAATTTCATATAAGGGAAAATATATTTCATTATCCAATCTTCTTTCAGAGGCAGAGATCCTTAAGGAAGATATTATCCAAGAGTTGAATGCTGCTAAAGATACTTCTCTCCAAGGAATGGATGTTCTTAAGGCACCTTCCAAATCAATCTCTTAGATATCCCAGAGCAAGGATTCTGAAGTTCCCCATGTCTCCCCCCTCAAAGATTCTACTTTGAATCATAATTTATTTAACCTCTCTTTGGAATCTCCAGTTCCTTTCATGGATTCCCCTAATTCGCAGGCTCCCTTTTTTGATATGAACCTAGATTCCAATACCCAGAACCTTCTTGAAGACTACTTGGATGAAGAAGATGATCTAGAGTAGGTCATGGAGACTCCTCTTGTAGCCCTGTATTCCAAAATTAAAGAAAGGAGGAAGTTGGGTCTCAAGCAATTGATTGATGGTAAAGTAGCACCTAAGTTTGGTCTTCTTTCACCTAAGAGAGGTAGGATGTCCATTAATGAGCATTTATCTTGGGATGGTGAAAATGAGAGCCAAGACAAAATTACTGATCCTTGGAAAGTAGGGAAGGGATCCCCCCTTCCTGAACAAAAATGAAAATACTATCATGGAATGTTAGAGGCCTAAACGCTCCTAACAAGTGGTGCTTAGTAAAAAAAAGAATTCTTCTGATCAACACAAAAAATCATAATTCTTCAGGAAACAAAAGTAGACTGCCAACAAGTGGAATCCTTTGGTGTAGGGTTTGGACATCAATATTTTCCTAGCAAGCAAGTGGCAATGTCTATAGAGGGTGTGTTCGGGGGACTGCAAATAGTTTGGAAACCATCCAGTGTCCATATTGAGGGAGTAGCTTCCAATAGTTTATTGGTTTCTTGTGAAGGCTTTGCACCTGTAAACAAATGTTTCCTTTCTACTGCTTAATGTTTATGGGCCACCATCTCCTGTTTTCATATGTGCTCTTTGGTTGGACCTTGATAGAGTGATTTCCCCATTCTAGGACCAATATCTTCTCATTGGAGGGGATTTCAATCCCATTAGAAGCTTCAAGGATAAAATAGGTGGCATCACTAGAATTAATAGATCCCAACAGGACTTTAATGATTGGATTTACATAATGGATTCTTTGAGATAGAACCAGGTGACAGTGCCTTTACTTGGAATAATCAGAGGCAAGGTTTTAGCAACATAGTAGAGAAAATTGATAGATTTTTTTGGTTGGGTGATTTCTCTTCCTTCCCTTCACAATGGAGTGCTCTATCCTTCCCTGTTCTGGCTCTGATCATTTTTCACTCATTCTTTCCCTACATGGTGTCTCAAATTTCTCAAAACCGCCTTTTAGATTTGAAAACATGTGGATGAAGGATGCTGGCTTCCTATAATTGATGGCCAATGGTGGAAAGAAGTAAGCTTTGAGAGTTCTAGGCTCTTTTGTTTTGTGTCGAAGCTAAAATATGTCAAAAACAATTGTTAAATTGGAATGCTTCACAATTTAAGAATATCTTCGCTATCAAAAAGAATCTGGAAACCCAAATTGAAGATCCGAATGAAAAGGTCATTAAAGAGAGAATGACACAAAATCTATTTCTAGAGTAAAAGCATTTGTTGGCGGAGTATGAGGATATTCTATCAAAAGAAGAAATTTTTTGGAAGCAAAAATCTAGAGAAGGTTGGCTTCAAGCTAGAGACAGGAACACAAAATATTTCCATAATGTCGCAAGGATCCAAAGAAACATAAACAAAATTACTAGGTTGGAGATCCAAGGTAACTGCACTATTGATGATCTTGTGGCCATAAGAAATGAAATTGTCATCTTTTTCTCTAAATTGCTTAACAATGAAGAAAGTTCTTATCTAAATGAGCAAAGGAAGTTGTTTTCTTTGATTCCAAAAGTGATCTTAGATGATCAAAACAAAAATCTAAATGAAAGCTTATCACTTGACGAAGTATCAGTCACAACTCAACCAACTTCCCTCTGACAAAGCCCCAGGACCAGATGGCTTCCTGACTAGTTTCTTTAAGAAGTGTTGGGAGATTCTTGGGAATGATCTAGAGGAGGCGTTGGAATTTGCTAGAAGATAAAGCAATCTTCTAAAGGAAATTAATAATACTTTCATAGCTCTTATCCTGAAGAAGGAATAAGCTACTTGATTAGAGGATTTTAGACCAATTTCTCTCTGCAACACTATCTACAAAATCCTTTCAAAGGTGATGATGAATACACTGAAACCTCTTATGGATAAAATCATTTTAGAAGAGCAGACTAAATTTGTCCCAAGGCATTCGATTTTAGATGGGTTTATTGTGGCACAGGAGGTAATCCATACTCTTCAAAGTACAAAAAGACTAGGGATGATAGTGAATTAGACATATCTAAATCCTATGCTAATGTGGATTGGCACTTTCTATGCAAAATCATGCAATCTTTTTGTTTCAACAAGCAATGGATTAATTGGGTCTTTGACTGCATATCCACACCTAGATTGTCTATTTGGTTTAATGGTAAATCAGAGGGCTTCTTTTCATCCTCTAAGGGCATACGTCAAGGTGATCCAATCTCCCCTTGTCTTTTTATCATAATGGCATAAGCCCTGGGAAGAGCTATAAAATCTAAGAACTCTAGTAGGGAATTGGAAGGAATTAAGATTACTACAAACTTTGTTGCCACACACCAGTAGTTTGTTGATGACAACCTTTTGCTCAGATCTGCAAAGCCCAAGGAAGCACCCCAATTTCAGGAGCTTTTGGTTTCTCATGACAAGGCTTCAGGTCAGGTGATCAATAAGGAAAATATAGAAATCTATTTTTTCTCCTCATTAGTGCCCATGAAAAATAGGATCCTAAGAATCTTTAACTGTAAAAAGGGTACTTTTCCTTGAATTTATTTGGGAATCCCCATAGATAGGGGTTTGAGGTATTCATATTTGTGGATCCTTTGAAGATAAAAATGGATCAAAAAGTCAATTCATGGAAAGGGAAGTGGCTTTCCTGGGTGGGTAGATTGATTATGCTTCAAGTAGTTATCTCAGCTCTCTCTATTTATCTCATGTCTTTTTTAGCTCTTTTGGTAGGTATGAACTCCTTTATTATTCAAAAAATGAGGAACTTTTTCTAGTAGAAGATGGAAGAAAAGCACAAAATTGCCCTAATTGCCTAGGAAATAATTTACAAACCCAAGTCCTCGAGAGGTTTGGGAGTTTGCAACCTTCAGATTCAAAATAAGGCTCTGGGAGCTAAATTAGTTTGAAAAATTCTTATGGATCCTAAAGAAAGATGGGTAAGAATGATGCATACCAAATATGTAGTAGCAGGGGAAGCAATCAATATTTTGTGGACCACTATAACCATCTTAAAGGATCTTGAATCTAGAATTTTATTCTCAAATGTAGGAATCTCATAGCAGACTTTGTCTCTTGGGATGTCCATGATGTCTCTTCATGTCTCTTTTGGGAAGACTCATGGAGAAGGTTTCTGAGTATGGATAGCCTAATTTCTATTCCAACAACTATGCAGTGGCTAAGACATCATTTGGGGATTTATATTAGGGATTATGTTGTATTTTCAACAAATTTATCTTTCCTTGGTTGGAGTTGGAATAAATTGGAGTGCCTCCCTCCCCCCCCACAATGAATTAAACCAACTTTTTTGCGATAATTAAGGGCAAATATTTGGTCTTCAGAGAGGGGGTAGATGCCCTAATTTGGACCCCATCCAAGTTAGGCTAATATAGTGCTAAGGAAGGATACTTGATGTTCTTGCAAATAAAGGGGCCTCAGATATTCTGGGAATGCCCCAAGAGCTCTTTTGGAATAGTAAAATTATTCCCAAGGCTAGCATCTTTGCGTGGTTGGCAGCTAAAAAGAATTCTTACAATGGAGAGATTCAGGAAGATGGGATTTGAGGGTCCATCCAGATGCATTCTTTGTAAATCCCATGAGGAAACCATAGATCATCTTTTCTTAAATTTCCCTTTCTCAGCAAAATGCTAGAGGTGGCTATGTGCAAAACTCGGTTGGTTAACAACCCTCCCAAATGACATTGTTTTTCTTTTCCAAAGTTGGCCAATCAGACCAAAACATGGAGTCTTGGTTTTCCTATGGTAAATAACTCCCTCTTTCCTTGTTTGGGAGATCTAGAAAGAGCGTAATAGGAAACTTTTTTATGGCAAAGCTAGAAATCTGGAGTTAGTCATATTTTCCTTGGAAGCTACTTTTGTAGAGAATATAAATAGAAGACTATCTTTCTCTCCAAATTTGAATAAAGCCTTCACAACTTGGGATGGTATAATTAGGTTAAGATGGAATGGCAAAAAAATCCCCCTTTTCTAGGGAAGAAGAGCAATGATAGAGGTAGTGCAGTTTGGACCTTGCCCCAGATCAGCTGGCTAAAACTAAAGTTTGATGGGGCATCAAAAGGTAACTCAAGTGCTTCTAGAGTTGGTTGTATGGTAAGAGACCATAAAGGAATAGTCAAAGGCAATATGGCAATGCCCACCTCTTTGGATACAAACAACATTGTAGAATTCAAGGCCCTTTTACTAGGCCTTGCAGTGTGCTCCAAAAGAGGTATAAAGAACTTAAAAATTGAAGGGGATTAGCAATCGCTGTATCAATGCAATCAAAACCATAAATTCCCCTAGTTGGAGGCTACAAGCATTGTTGGATAAAATATTAGTGATCCTATCCATGTATGGAAACTTCTCATGTAAGCACATCTAGATAGAGAAGCAAACACGAAAGCGGATGCTCTTTCCAAGATTGCATTTGATGGAACTAGTCTAAGTTGGTGGATAGATGAATTCAGTAATTAATTGATCCATTGATTAAAAAAAGCAATGCTCACAAATGACTATAGAATAAAATATAATCTCCAATTGTCTTTTGACTAGATCCCGAGGTCTTCCTTTGTTCGATTCTTTCATTTTGTTTGAATTTTAATGTAGTAACCCGTTAAGTTTTCTAATGGCATTTATTCTTTTTTGAATCAAATATTTTTCCCGCCAAAGAAAGGATTGCATTGGAATTTCTTAGTTGGAAGCTGCGGTACCTTTTATCTTATTGATCACTTACTTAGTTATGACTTTAGCGGATCTCAAAGGAGTTGCTGAGCTAGAAGCTTCGACGTACCTTTGCCTAGTCATGGCCCACTCAGACATTACTTTTGCTAGAAGATGGAGAAGCACTTGAGATTTGATATATGACATTTAAAATATTGGCGATCAATTATCTGACATTATTAATGAACCAAAATAGGCGTGTCTAAGGATGGATTGATGAGGTCATCAAAACCTTTCAAAAATTCTTGGAAAGGAGTAAAGGACTTCGCCATCAGTATGTGGAGTGTTGAGCTGTCCTACGGGCATTTCTCCAAGGACCGATTAATTAATTTTCATATTTTGGAAGAAGATGTTTTTGCCACCTTTCCATTTGGTCTTATTTACTCAAGGAATTTTGCATTAATGAGTGTTGGAAGTAGCAAGAATGTTGGGTAGTTATCTTTGTTTTTTCCTGAGGCGTTTAGCTATTTCTGTGTCCATTCATGAAGTTTCCTTTGACTTCTGGTTATCAAAAGTTGTAGAGAGATCCTTTTTCTGGTTTCTTAGATTAAAATGGAAGAAGATCCCTTTGTCTTTATAGTGAGAAATTTCCCAGAGCCAATTTCTTGCTTTGGGGTGGTCACTCCTATGTCTCTCTCTTGCATGAGTTGTCAAGTATCCTTCAAAGAAATCACGGATTTGAGACTCAAAAGACTCCTTCAAATTTGGGAGTCATCGATAATCCTAGGGGTCAAGCTAATTCTTGGTAATGGTCATTTGAGAAGGAAGGAATATCTAAGGGATAACTCCCATATTTCTTCAAGGTTCGTAGTGTATCTTCTCGACAACCAAGCTTCTAAAGCGAAGGTGATGGAATTGACATCTCAATTGTTTGAGTAGGATGTGTTGCAGGGCTTGGATATAGTCCTCAACCATGCTATCCTTGGCACTAGAATGCCACAACCAAGAGATATGATTCTATTTTCAATTCTAGGAGAAACTATCAACTATTACCCATTTCACCTGGATCTTAAAGACCCTTCCTTAAGGCGACATAGGGCTTTTGTAGCAATGGTGGTCAGGTTCCTCGATTGGAAGCTACTGGGTGATGAGCCAGAAAATGAAGACAGGGAGGATGAATTTATTGACTTCGCTAGACTTAATGGTTTTCTTCTGCCAAAGCTAGAACACGAAGAGTAGGATGCTACTGGTAGAAGGGATGCTCTGCACGGGGGTCATGGTCATGGGCATTTGGGCATGTCAGGCAGAGGTAAAGGTCATCTGAGAGGTAGGGGACATGTGCAAGTTGGAGTTTCAGCCTAGGGCTGAATGATAAATTTAAAATACAGATACGGTTTTTTTTTTTTTACGTGAAGTTTCAAATCTTTTTGATATCGAAGGTCAATGTTTATAGATATTTTCAATTTCGCAGTTAGAAAGGATTTGGTTTAAATCTTTAGACATTTGAGGCTGTTAGGTTGCCTCTTTTTTATGAATTTGAAGATTACTCTTGTCCGCTCTTCTTCTGCAGAAGAATTTTGTTTATTTGGGGAGTTTACCCTAATTTTTTGTGTAATCCAAAGTTTTTATGACTTTGCTATTAACTATTCTAATTTTAATATAATTTTCTTTGGCTCTGTTGTTTATCAATAAAAAGAGAGAGTAGAAATATCTCTCTATAAATGAGATCAATAAATATACCTTCAACATTGAAAGAAATGACATAAACAACTGTCCACGAAATCATTAATATTTCAATTATTCTAAGTTGACGTTTGAAATGAATAGCATTAACAATCCACCAAGTCAAAATATTCAAAAAATCTTCTAGAGGTAATTTCTAATCATCAAAATATCATATAACGACAACTAATAAAACTTGCAACACAAATGCTAAGTCTAATAGGAGATAAAATGGAAAAAAAAATATTACAAATTCTTTAACTATTATAGATTAGATAACATATACAAAATCACATTTGATAAAATAAAACCATAACACTAAATTTAAATGGGAAAATATTTTTAGAAATAAAATTCAAACTCTAAAAGTTAAATTCAATCGTATTCTTAGTAAAAAAATAACAATTAAAATACAATGCATAGATTCAATGCTCTTCAAGAGTAGCTATGACAAGAAAGAATTCTAGAGAAATTCCAACAATGTAACAATGTCTAACAAAATAGTCAACCTATCTTGTAAAACCAAGGAATCAACAAGTATATTGCCTAACATAAAGATATAGGAACTCATGGTTTTTAAAACCATCTTCAATACCTAAGAGGTAAATTGTGTCATCTTCCATAACAGTCATCCTATCAAATATAAGGTAAGTACATCATACAAATTACTGTGACCAAGAATAGACCACATCACTTGTAAAAAGTGAAATCCACCATAAATACTAGCTAGCAAAAGGCAATTGTCCACGAATCTTCCACGAAAATAGTAACCATCATAGTCATAATGAAAATTTTTTATAGTCCCAATAGAGTAAACTATGACACTAGTTGCCTAAACTTTAGACTTCTAAAGTGGGTGCAAAAAAAAGTAAAATAATTACATAACATGTTTGGACTTCAAAGTTGAGACACCTTAAACCAAACAACACTAACCCTAACCCTAACTAAAGTCTAACTAGTTAAGTATTAATCATATTTAAACCCTAACTATAATTTTAACTATACTCTAACCTTGCACTTATTTGGTCTTGATTACTAACCCTAACCCTAAACCTAACTATACCCTAAGTCTAATTTTTATTTTTATTTTGCCACAAGGTATCCCCATGACCTAACCCAATTCTCATTTGGGGTGAGTTGCCTGCCATGTACCAAGTAGCCTGCCTGTTAGGTGCATTGGGTGATTTCTAGGCCTCAAAGTCGAAGTTAAGATTAATGAGGAGAAAACCCACATCCCAAGAAAAATTTGCCACCCATGTAGGCTATCCAAACTGTAATTCTTATTCTAACCTATTTATAACTATAAACCTAATCCCAACTCTAGCCTTCATTGAACTATAAGCCTAATGATAGATTGAATTGAATCAAAACCCTAACTAGGGCCTAACCTTGATCAAACACTAATCCAAAATTTTCCTGAACTATAATTAAATGTTAACTATATTTCAATGCTAAGGATAATTAAATCCTAACTTGAAATTTTTCTTATAACGTTAAGGTTTTTATTAAATGGTATTGTGAAATGGCGGAGCGGAGCAGAGTGGGGTAGAGATTCATTGGTGAAACCATGCTTTCAAGACTTTAGGTAGCATGGAAGAATATTTCAGTGTCAACTACATCTAGAAGGATATCAAAGACAATTGCTTGATAGAGGAGACTTTAGGTAGCATGGAAGAGTCATTAGCTAACACCTTGTAGTTTATGCCAAATTAAAACAGTCTAAACAGACACAGAGCTCATAGAGAAGCTGATCTAGAAAAATCAAATGCCATACCAAGCATAAGCAAATCCACTATATTAGTTTTACCACTAAAATGTACAACATAGTTAATTGACAAAAAAATGTTCAAAACAAATACTCTCATTATAAATTCCATGTAAATGAGTTAACAATATGGTTGGATAAGAATGGAGGCAGAGACATTTAACAAATATATGTCAATATACATAATTTTCTTTATTGCAGCACTGTGTATATGTGTTAAGTAGATATTGCATATGTTCATACATGCCTTCGTTCCCAATGATTATGATAGTTGCCTACCTAATTTAAAATGTATTGATTAGATGTTTATTCTGTGTTTTGTTTTGTTAACCATGACAAAATTGGTTGTTCTTTTTTTTATATGAAATGTCTAAAGTTGTATGTTGGATTTACAATTAACTGAAATTTGATTTTTGTTTAATCAAAATAAAAAACAATGGGTTATTAATAGTGCTTCACTTCTACCAAACCTGTCAACAACAACACGTCCACTCGACAGAAACTTCACTGCTTTGTAGATCTTGCTTTTGATAGGGAAAATTTGAAGTCTTAGATCATGATGCACTAAAATGTAGCTATTCTGGTTCTAAAATGTTATATTCGGTATGACATGTTATATGACATTTGTGAAAATCACAGCCGTTAATCACGATGGTCAATAACACGAATGTCATATAACACGATGTACGAATATAACATTTTAGAACCAAAATAGTTATAACCCTAAAAAAAAATGACAACCTCATGAATCATCCCAAGAAATCAGTGGAAAGTACAGAGGGGTTGGAGAATTTTTGACCTTTAGTTCCACAATTTCCTTATGGTGCTCTTTATAAACAAACCTAGATTCATTCCCAATCTATTTACATCTTATTCAGGGAAGAAGCTATATCACTTTGAGTTTCAAGGATAAAATCTAAGAGAATTTTGACAACAATAGAATTTGGCATCCATATTCAACCTCAATCATTAGCCATGAAAAGATCATTTTACATTTTATTCAAAATAGTTGCACAAGTCTTTGTAAACACTGAATCTCTTTTGATAACCATACTTACATTATTTAAACCTAGTGCGCTGTAACATAATTCAGGCCGGGTTCGACTCCCCTTGCAATTCCTTCATTCTTCATCTCCTCGCCGTCTTCATCTACTATTTTATTCCTTGGCTCCTCCATGAAAAAAAAAATCTATCAATCTGTGGAAACTATAAGAGCTAAATGTATTTGCAAGGTTCAAATTGATCAAGGGGTTTCTTAGTTTCTGAGAAACTGAGCTGAAGTAGGAGAGCCGACATAAATCTTAACTATTGAGATATTTTCATTGACGTTGGCAAACAATTAAGCAAAGGAAACAAAACTGAATGGAAGTGTCTAGAATATTGTGGGATTTCAGAATTATCAGATTTGTTTCTAATGTTTAAGAGTACACAAACCTTTAATGATGATAAATGGAAAATATTATATTTTATTAATATTTAATTGTAAAAATTAAAATTAATATTTTAATAAGAAACTAAAAATTCAACTATTATTTTCTTAAAAAAAGTTGTAATATCATTTTTTTTTATAGAAATATCTAATATTTGAAATTGATTGATTTGTAATATCAAACTAATTAAAATATATGGGTGTTAAAATATTTGTTTATTACAATTTATGAAGATGATAGTATGCATTTCTATTTCATAATATATGTAGGTTCAAAACCTTCTTTAGAGGTATAATAAATAAAGGATGAAATTAGGATTGTGTTGTAGGTATCTTTGGTAGACTGTTTACTCCCAAGTTCTTTAGTTATCATCAAAAAAGATATTCAACTTAGACTTGTAAATAAGGTATTGTGTCAAACCATGCCCCAAACAATTTTGACATAATGACTACCTCTCAATCTTTAACTCTTTGGTGAAGAGATATCAAGTTAGACAATTAGAGTTGTAAATAAGATTTGGTATCAAGACCATGTCCCAATTTTTTTAGCAAAAATAGTTATAAGACTACGTCCCAATTTTATATTAACAAAAATGATTACAATACATTCTTTGAGCCTAGTGTTCTATCAAAAGAAAGGGAAAATCAAGACTTTTTAATATTGGAGGAAAACTATTAGCATAACCTTACAAAAAATAATGCATAAAGCTTCCATCTCAATTCGATATTTAGTCTTAAAATAGATCTAGAAAATTATTGAAAGGTAATATAATGGATTTAGAAAAAAGAGAATTCTCATATTGATTTTGCTACAAGAAAGTGACCTCAAAAATAGAATATAAATCCCCACATGAACATTTTGACTTCCAGTAATTCAATTAACATATACAACTTTTAAAACACTTTTTAATGTTGGGGAAAACTATTAGCATAACCCTAGAAAAAAAAATGCAACTATTAGCATAACCCTAGAAAAAAGAATGCATAAAGCTTCCATCTCAAGTCTACAATATTTAGTCTTAAACTAGATCTAGAGAACTATTAAAAGACAATATGATGAATCTTAAAAAAAATCTTAAAATAACATAATAGGAATTCTCATATTGACTTTGCTACAAGAAAGTGACCTCAAAAATAAAATATAAACCCCCACACAAACATTTTGACTTCCACTAATTCAATAAATGTATACAACATTTAAAACACTTTTCCACATAGCATTAATTAGTTTTAACAAATCCATTAAACTACCTTCTATTTAATATCTTATAACAAAATAATAACCTAACATCCCCACATTGACAAACACCTCATTTACCCGCTCCTTAGACTTTGAAAATGATCACACAACTAATTATCAATGTCACAAGTGACTAATTCTAATACTTCAACTCTGCATCGGCATCAATCTGAATTTATAATGTAGCGGTGAGCCCTACTGCAACTTAACAAATGGAATTTCATCTGCCTTTCCTTATTTGTCATTAGCACGTAACTATGAAACCAAAAGAACGTAGGAGATGAGAGTTTAACAGGCCGAAAGTGGAAAGGTCGCTATAACAAGTGCAGAAACAAGTGTCAAAACCAAAGCAGTGAAGAGGAGCTATAGCATCTAATCCCAACACCACGCACGCAAGTCCGTAACTTTTTCTCTCATTCTCCCCGGCTGCAAAATGATTTCATAGTATTTAAGTAGAAACAAGAAACATTGACAATTGTAACATACGTGGTGCAAGCATTAACACATATAATAAAGTAACATACCAGCAAACTGTTGTGCTTCAATGTCCATGTCCCCTTGACTGTGGAAGTAACGAAGGCTAAAGTAAATCAAGTGTATATGGCAAAATAGCTCAAAGCTCAAAATTAAACATAAACATAACAGTTTTGAGCTGCCGTGGCTACTCTTATCATACTCCCATTGTTGGAAGTAATGAGTACTCTAAGAGGGGGAGGGGGTGAATCAGACTACACTAAATCTTTAAATTCATAAGAACAATACTAAGATGGCCACAAAAACTGAAAACTAAGAGTCCATTTGAAAAACTTGCATCAACATGTGACTGTGAAAAGAACATAAGAGAAAATGGAATAAGTGTATCAGAGTACTAAACATAACTAAGAAACCAACACCATGACACAGTTTTTGTGCTGAGTGAAAACCCTCGAAATCCAACTAGATTTCATCATAGGGAAAAAAACACTCCAATCCTTTTATTAATCTTAAACACCAACCAATACATCCAATTTAGCAGCCCTGCTGCAAGGATCTTCAACCCCTATCCTTTTCAACAGTTTTTGAGTGGATTCATAATGATATATTTGCAATCTGTTCTGCAACTATTTTATCATGAACCTTTATTAGAAAGCAAAAAATTTGATATCCAGTAAGTTCACCAA
The DNA here is from genome assembly GCF_030272615.1 of Cryptomeria japonica. Lineage (NCBI taxonomy): Eukaryota > Viridiplantae > Streptophyta > Pinopsida > Cupressales > Cupressaceae > Cryptomeria > Cryptomeria japonica. The sequence goes on from NC_081415.1 coordinate 250,646,135, forward strand.
CAACAGAGATCTCGAAATAAATAATACAACTTTTCTTTCTTTCCATTAAAAAAAACACTTCAGCTTCACCTACATTTACATATTTATATCCCCTTCTTTAGAAATTGATACATACACATAAATGTATCCAAAGCATTAACTGAACCAGACAGTTAACCACTGCTCTTAAAAAAAAAAAAAACTGATTTTGAGTTTATTGATCAGACCACAACCCATGTAGGGTTTAATTTTAATATCAACTTCTCAATAAAACCTATCCAAAAAGAACCCTTTCATAAGAATACAAATGCTTGATATGTACCCACAATATCACTGAAAAACCTTGATTAAAAATCGGAGGGTGAATAATAAAATCTTCTAAAGTAACCCTCGTATAGGGTAACCAACTAAAACAATCTTTATAACCGCTTTGATAAATCTCTAAAAATTTCTCGAATCATCCTGCAAAAACACTTGATATGATCATAGTAACAAACCCGTAAAGGGTTAACAAGAATCTGCAATATGATTCCAATAACTACCTTTGAATCTATAAAAATGAAACCCTTAACCTTTTGTCAAATCGTTTAAACAAAAAAATAATTACGATGCTTCTACAGTGCCGGAAAATGAGGAAAGGACAAATAGTTATATGCAACTAAACCATTAAAAAAAGACTTGCTCCCTATTTCCTTTCGACACTTATCATTTCTCCTCAAAATGAAATTACTGTGTGCATACCTGTGATTAGAGAAAATGATAAGATTACTAGCAGTGAGCATGTGTAGAGATCTAACTGAAGAAGTCTTTATCCTTGACAAGAAACCCATCAATGTCCAGAGCAAAGACGAGAGCAAGAAATAGTAGAAACACATAACCATCAAAGCACTCTCCTAGTTCTAAATCACCAAGCAAGTTCAGCTGAAAGCGGCAAAACAACAAGGGCTTTAGCAGTGAAAAGAAAGTATCAACAAAATAAACTGAGCTTTCTTTGAAGTCCGGAATATCCCCAAATCATAATAGATTTTCTTTTAACATCCAGGATGAACTCATAATGCCAGCCATGTGAGTTAAAAGTAAACTGACTCAAGTCAAACTCAACCATGATCTATCATTGAGTTAAAGTGTGAAATAGGCTGAAATAATGATTGACATGACGTGGCAAATAAAACCCACATACTACCACCGAAGAGCCTTGTCATCAAGGACAAATAGAAAAGTCAACAAACTCCCCCTTTGTCCTTGATGGCAAAAACATAGCCACCATTGAACAGAGGGATAGAAGTATATCAACCATATCATGTAATCCAGACTTGGGAATCAAATACTCACCAAATTATTGAGTGAACCAGAAGCACTTCTGACATGCTGAAGCAATTTGATGTACAAGTGCAAAATATACTGCTGAAAGAACTAAAAATCAAACTGTATCAATAACCAAGCATCAAATCAACTGAGTTAACTTTTAAGCATCAAACATCATTGAAAGATCAAAAAGATGATCAAATGTAAAGACCTGACAACCAAGATATCATTGTCAAGAATCAGAATCAGAAAACAAAAGTTGTAACCAATCCGAACCAATAGAACATTGAAACTGTGTAAATCTGAAATAGTAGATATGAGTAACAGAACCATCATGACAAGCATTCTCCCCCTTTTTGTCAACAAGGACAAAGAGGGCCTGGGTGGGAGCATGGTGAGAACCTCCCCCATACTAGAGAAATCAGGTGGAAATAAAGGATTGAGAGTAAACTCCCAATCGATCACGCAACCGCATGAATGTATCCTTCGGTAAAGCTTTGGTAAAAATGTCTGCAGCTTGTGCCTGGGAGGAAACATGAACAAGAATGATTTCATTTGCAGTCACTTGATCACGTAAAAATTGCAATTTAAGTGCAACATGTTTGGTACGGGAATGCATCACAGGATTTTTTGAAATTTGAATAGCATTGGTATTGTCACAGAATATAGTTATAGGTTTTGATATCACAACACCCAGATCTGCCAACTAATAAGACATCCAAAGCATTTGAGTACAACAAGCTGTGGTAGCAATGTACTCAGATTCAGCTATGGACAAAGTGACACAGTCTTGCTTCTTGCTGTGCCAAGAAACCAGCCGGTCACCAAGGAAGAAAGCTGCACCACTAGTACTGCATTGATCATCAACACAGCCTCCCCAGTCAGCATCAGTATACCCTATCAATGTAAAATCACCATGTTTTGGATACCATAAACCAAAGTCCAGAGTACCTTGGATATATTTAAAAATTCATGTTACGACATTTAGATGAGAGTGTCTAGGGGCAGACTGATAGCGTGAGACCAAACAAACTGCTTGCATTAAGTCAGGTCTAGAAGCAGTAAGATAGAGCAAGCTTCCTACCATAGACCAATATTTACTTTGATCAACAAGTGGAGAATCATCAACCTTAACCAACTTACACCCAGTTTCCATAGGTGTACCAACATGAGTACACTAGTCCATCTGAAACCTTTTTAACATCTCTTTTGCATATTTAGTTTATGAAATAAAAAGTCCATGTTCTAGTTGTGATACTTGGATACCCAAGAAAAATGATAAAGGTCCTAGCATTGACATTTCAAATTCAGATTCCATAATAGTTGAAAAACTCTGTGATAATTCATCATTTGTAGATCCAAATATGATATCATCTACGTAGATTTCAATAGCCAGAAGATCATCACTAACAACTTTAGTATATAATGTACTATCAACACTGCCTTTAGTAAAACCTTTAGAAATCAAATGTGAATCAAGTCTAGAATACCAAGCATCTGGTGCTTGTTTCAGGCCATAAAGTGCTTTCTTTAATCTGTAAACATGATCTGTATAATCAGAAGATTCAAAACCTTCTGGTTGCTCCATATATACCTCTTCTTCTAAATATCCATTCAGAAATGTTGTTTTAACATCCATCTAGTACACTGTAAATTCCTTAAATGAGGCATATGCAAGAAACATTCTAATGGATTCTAAACAAGCTACAGGAGCAAAAGTTTCCCCAAAATCTATCCCTTCTTGTTGAGCATACCCTTTGCACACAAATCTAGCTTTGTTTCTAATAACTTTTCCTGATTCATCTAACTTATTCCTGAAAATCCATTTTCCCCCACTTACATTTTTGTCATCTGGACGAGGAACAAGTTCCCATGTTTTATTTTTCTCAATTTGATTAATTTCATCTTTCATTGCATTTAACTAGGATTGATCTTTTAAGGCTTCAGAAACATTTTGTGGTTCGAAATCTGTTAAAAGACAAAAATGCTCAGCCATCTGAGCTTGTTCTATTTGTTTTGCCTTTCTATGAGTTATTATACCAACATCTTTATCACCAATCACAAGTGTTTCAGGATGTCATTTAGCAATTATCTTGGAAGGTGTTTTCTGAGGTATATCTTCCTTAAAATTAGGAACTTCCTCTTGTTTACTTGAGCTAGTTTCATCTACTTTGGTAACAACTAGTTCATTTGATGTTGAAGCATTGCCAACTTCTAAATTAGATTCCTCATCAACATCTTGAATCTGATTTTTCATCACATTCTGATTTTCATTGAATACTACATTAACATATTCAACAACTTTATTCAAGCGTTTATTAAAACACTTATATGCTTTGTTGTTTGAAGAATAACCTAAGAAAATTCCTTCATCAGATTTAGCATGAAAACTATCAAGATTTTCAAAATCATTCTTGATAAAACACTAACAACCAAAGATTCTAAAATGCTTAACAGATGTTGTTTTTCCATACCAAAGTTCATAAGGAGTGCAAGTTGTTCTTATTCTAATTTGTACTTTGTTTAATATATATATAGTTGTATGAACAACTTCTTTCCAATATTTATCAGATAGATTAGATTCATTAAGCATAGTTCTTGCCATTTCTTTTACAGTTCTGTTTTTTCTTTCAACTACCCCATTTTGTTAGGGAGTCCGAGCAGCAGAGTACTGTCTTTTAATCCCATGATTTTCACAATACTCAACAAAATCTTGAGAAGTGAACTCACCTCCCTTATCTGATCTTAGGCATTTTAGTTTCAAATCAGACTCTTTTTCAACCATTTTTCTAAATATTTTAAACCTATCAAAAGCCTCTGACTTATGCTTGAGAAAGGTTACCCATACCATTCTAGTGTAGTCATCTATGAACAACATAAAATATTTTTCACCATTCAGTGACTGTGTTTTCGTAGGACCACACAAACCTGTGTGAACTAATTCTAGTGGCCTTGAGGATAGAAACTCCTTAGATTTGAAAGATGACTTAGTTTGTTTTCCTTTTACACATTCACTGCAAACAGAGTTTGTAGGTCTACTAATTAGAGGTAGACCTCGAACATTTTCATTTTTGCTGATTCTGACCATATTATCGAAATTAACATGACCAAATCTCTTATGCCATAACCAATTTTCATCTATATAACTCATAAGACACATGCCTGCACTTTGTTCTTGATTTTTGGAGTCTAACAAATGATACAAATTACCAGGTGTTCTGAAACCATTTGCTATTATTTTCCCTGACTTTTCTTTAATCACACATCCGCAAGAATTAAACACAACTTGACGTCCACTATCACAAATCTGACTAATGCTTAGCAAGTTATACTTTAATCCTTCAACATAATAGACATCATTTATAGGAGTGTCTTTGTTTATCATGACTGTTCCCATTCTAGTAATGTATAGACCTGTATTGTCACCAAATTTAACAAAACCTCCTGGATGATTTTCTAAAGCTGAAAACTTGTTTTTGTCTCCTGTCATATGATGAGAACATCCGCTGTCCAAAACCCAAATAGAAGATTTGGTAGATATTAGAGCTGTTTGAACAAACATAGATTGTTCAAGTTTGGGTCTCCACATTTTTGCAGGTTTTTGTAACTTTTTATAGTACTTAGAAGTGTGACCATATTGATAACATGTAAAACATCTTATGTCTCTGACAAAACCAAAAGACTATTTATGACCAAAAATAGGAACTCTAGCAAATCTGCAAGTATTTACTTTATGCCCAAATAGATTACAAAAACGACAATAGCCATGGAAAAATCTGTTATTCGGAAACTGATTTCTGTTTGTTGTTACAGAATTCTGATGTGAAGTTTCACCTTTTTCAGTAGAACATTGTTGTTTTTCAAGAGTGTATACTTGTTTTTGTAGTGTACTAATTTCTTGTTCTTTTCTTTCAATAAGACTTCTTTGAGTTTCAATAACCTTGTTTGCATTAACTATATCAAGTTGTAAGATCTGATTGGAATCTTCATAAGAAATTACAAGTTTCTGAAATCTTTTTACTTCTTGAAGAGCACAAAGAAGCTCTTCTTCGAGATTTACATCTTCTATTTCAACTTCAGAATCTGGTTCAGATTTTACTGCAACTGGTTTTTCAAATTCAACTTTGGTCATAAATAGTGTTTCACAGCCATCATCATTTGACTCATCAGATTCATCTTCAGTCTCTTCTTTTGACATAAGACTCTTCTTTTTAAAATTGTTCAACCTTTTATTAGGATTCCAAGGTTTTTTAAATGATTTTTCAAATTTATCCTCATCTTTACTTAGATCTAAATACGGACATTTTGCTGCAAAGTGTCCAGTTTTACCACAGCCAAAACATTTAAACTTTCCTTGAAACTTCTTCCTGAGTTTCCTAACTAGTAAAGTTTCAAAAACATCAGATAATTCAAACTCACTCTCTTCCTGTTTCTCAATTTTAAAAGTTGTTTCCTTAGAGGTAGAAGGGGTATTACCAATTCTCATTTCATAAGCAGTAAGTGTACTTTGAAGCTGATGCGCAGTCATTTTAGAGAAATTTTTCTTTTCTTCAAGAGCAGATATCTTAGTTTCAAATTTTGGTAATAATGTTCTAATTACTTTTACAACCACATCATGTTCATCAATTTCTTCACCAAGACCCTTTCAGGCATTTACAACTTCATCAATACGAAGAAAATAACTTGCCACTGACTCATCATTATTCATTTTCAAATCATCAAACTGAGTTTTTAACGTAATCAATTTTGATTCTTTAAACTTTTCATTACCTTGATAAATGGATTCAAGATTTGTCCATACCTCATTGGCTGACTTGAAGTACATTACTTTAACAAATACTTCTTTTGATAACCCACATAGAATTGCAAAGCGAGCTCTCTTATCCAGTTCATATTTTATCTTTTCATATGCATCAGTAGGTACAGTAGATGGTACATCATACTTGTTAGATACAACTTCCCACATTTTGACATCTAGAGAATGAATAAATGCTTCCATTCTAACTTGCCAAAAAATGTAATCTGTGCCATCAAATAACGGAGCTCTAGTGAGCAAGGCACCTTCGGCTTGAGACATGACAACTTCCAAAATAACCAGGATCAATCCTAAGACAAACCTATGAGGACCCTATGCTCTGACACCAATTGTTGGAAGTAACGAGTACTCTAAGAGGGGGAGGGGGTGAATCAGACTACACTAAATCTTTAAATTCATAAGAACAATACTAAGATGGCCACAAAAACTGAAAACTAAGAGTCCATTTGAAAAACTTGCATCAACATGTGACTATGAAAAGAACATAAGAGAAAATGGAATAAGTGTATCAGAGTACTAAACATAACTAAGAAACCAACACCATGACACAGTTTTTGTGCTGAGTGAAAACCCTCGAAATCCAACTAGATTTCATCATAGGGAAAAAAACACTCCAATCCTTTTATTAATCTTAAACACCAACCAATACATCCAATTTAGCAGCCCTACTGCAAGGAGCTTCAACCCCTATCCTTTTCAACAGTTTTTGAGTGGATTCATAATGATATATTTGCAATCTGTTCTGCAACTATTTTATCATGAACCTTTATTAGAAAGCAAAAAATTTGATATCTAGTAAGTCCGCCAACAACAGAGATCTCAAAATAAATAATACAGCTTTTCTTTCTTTCCACTAAAAAAAACACTTTAGCTTCACCTACATTTACATATTTATATCCCCTTCTTTAGAAATTGATACATACACATAAATGTATCCAAAGAATTAACTGAACCAGACAATTAACCACTGCTCTTAAAAAAAAAAAAATTGATTTTGAGTTTATTGATCAAACCACAACCCGTGTAGGGTTTAATTTTAATATCAACTTCTCAATAAAACCTATCCAAAAAGAACCCTTTCATAAGAATACAAATGCTTGATATGTACCCACAATATCACTGAAAAACCTTGATTAAAAACCGGAGGGTGAATAATAAAATCATCTAAAGTAACCCTCGTATAGGGTAACCAACTAAAACAATCTTTATAACTGCTTTGATAAATCTCTAAAAAAAATTTGAATCATCTTGCAAAAACACTTGATATAATCATAGTAACAAACCCGTAAAGGGTTAACAAGAATCTGCAATATGATTCCAATAACTACCTTTGAATCTGTAAAAATGGAACCCTTAACCTTTTGTCAAATTGTTTAAACAAAAAAACAATTACTATGCTTCTACAGTGCCGGAAAATGAGGAAAGGACAAATAGTTATATGCAACTAAACCATTAAAAAAAAACTTGCTTCCTATTTCCTTTCGACACTTATCATTTCTCCTCAAAATGAAATTACTGTGTGCATACCTGTGATTAGAGAAAACGATAAGATTACCAACAGTGAGCATGTGTAGAGATCTAACTGAAGAAGTCTTTATCCTTGACAAGAAACCCATCAATGTCCAGAGCAAAGACGAGAGCAATAAATAGTAGAAACACATAACCATCAAAGCATTCTCCCAGTTCTAAATCACCAAGCAAGTTTAGCTGAAAGCGGCAAAACAAAAAGGGCTTTGGTAGTGAAAAGAAAGTATCAACAAAATAAACTGAGCTTTCTTTGAAGTCCAGAATATCCCCAAATCATAATAGATTTCCTTTTGACATCCGGGATGAACTCATAATGCTAGCCACATGAGTTAAAAGTAAACTGACTCAAGTCAAACTCAACCATGATCTATCATTGAGTTAAAGTGTGAAATAGGCTGAAATAATGATTGACATGACGTGGCAAATAAAACCCACATACTACCACCGAAGAGCCTTGTCATCAAGGACAAATAGAAAAGTCAACACCCATATATCCATGAATGTGGAAGGCAAAGTGATATCTGAATGAAAAAAGCTAAAGCGAATTGGGCATATATAGCAAAGTGATAATATAGAGCTCTGCGCCTCTTTTTCTAACCTTTTCTGAGGCCTCTATTGTCTGTATGGGAACCAAATGACACAAAAGTTTTAAAAGAAATTATGGGCACAAAAAATTTGAGAACGAAGAAATTTCTAAATGCTAAAACCCTGAGTAATCAACTTATCAAGCTCAATTACTAGTGTTTGTAGAATTAAGCCTCAACAGTGGATCTAATTAATTCAAAATTTGCTCAAACTAAACATTTGACACCATCCATAAATATCATCATTGGAGAAGCAAGATTTAGTCAAAAACAACGATGCTAACAAAACCAATCACACGAGCCTTATGAAGAAAGAATCCTATATCTGATAGTAAAAAACATAACAGATGAAGAGATTCGAAGCCCTTATGTGATGCGAAAACAAGAAGAGTAGTTCAAGAGAGCTTGAGGGATAGCAAGTTGTTAGGAGTTATAAATAAATTAGAAGAGCAGAAAAACAGAATTATGAATTCACAACATAGACAAATGAGACACACAAATTTATCATAGTTCGGCAATTACCTACATCCACACTTAAAGCAGAAGAATTAATATATTAATAACCAAGTCTAGTTTGTACACACACGCAGCTGCAAGCAGCTCCAGAATTCACTCCACAAAATGATATGCAACCAGCTCTTAAAGAGCTTACAAATAGAAGTTGAAGAGCGAAGAGTTTTCGGCGGTAAAGGGAAGGAGTCCATTGGACTTCACTTCCAACAATCTCCCACTGAAGGCCAATGAACTGCTACAACAAGTAGATTCCCCCACTCAGTCCTGCTATCACTTATTGGAAAGGCTGAGAGATGCTCGGCAGAAATCAAACTTCTCCCACTTAACAACTTTAGTGAGCACATCAGCTGGATTCTTGTCGGTTTTTTTATCTACATGAAACTTGCCTTCTTCGACCATATGGCAAACATAATGACTACAAACATCACCATGTTTTGACCGAGGCTGAGATGTCTGATGTTTAGTCATAAAGATGGCACTGCTATTATCAGAAAACAAAGCAAAATCTGATTGCTTCAAACCCAACTCATTGAACAAGAGTTGCAACCATACCATCTCCTTTGCTCCTTTAGAAAGAGCTATTGAACAAGAGTTGCAACCATACCATCTCCTTTGCTCCTTTAGAAAGAGCTATGTATTCAGCCTTCGCAGTCGATTGAGCAACTGTATGTTGTAATTTTGAAGCCCAACTAATCATTGCCCCGACACATGTGAAAGCATAACCTAAAGTAGACTTTCTTTTGTCTAAATCTGCAGCAAAATGAGAATCAGTAAACCCTTGCAAAATTGCCTTGCCCTTCCCAAACCATAAGCAAAAATCAGAAGTACCCTTGAGATACCACAAAATATACTTGACCACCTCCCAATGTGATTTGCCTGGATTAGCCATAAATTTGCTCACCACTCCCACGGCATGAGCAATGTTTGGACGAGTAGACACCATAGCAAACATAAGACTGCCAACTGCAGATTTGTATGGAATTTTATCCATAAACTCCTTATCTTCTTGTGTTGTTGGACACAATTGAGAAGACAACTGAAAATGAGAGGCTAAGGGTACACAAATAGACTTAGCATCCGCTATACCAAATTTGTCCAATAGTTTTTTAATGTAGTCTTGCTGAGATAGTTTGAGTTCTCTCTTTTTCTTATCCCGAAAAATAGTCATCCCTAGAATCTTCTTTGCTGCCCCTAAAGCTTTCATGGAAAATTCCTTTGCTAAGTGAGTTTAAGTTCACTCACGATATTCATGCTTGTGTCGGCCACTAGCATATCATCCACATAAAGGAGAAGTATGACAAATTCGCCATTAGGAACCTTTTTAAAATACATACAAGGATCAAACTCACTACGAGTAAAATTGTGATCAATCATGAATTTGTCAAATTTAAGATACCACTGGCAGGGAGCTTGCTTAAGCCCATACAAACTGCATTTCAATCTGCAATAGAGATGTTCCTGACCCTTTTTAATAAATCCTTCAGGCTGATGCATAAACAGTTCGTCATCAAGATCGCCATGAAGAAATGTCATCTTCACATCCAGTTGTTCAAGCTCAAGATCCCAGGCTACAACCAATCCCAATACTGCTTAGATGGTAGTCATTTTGACTACTGGCGAGAAAATTTCTTTGAAATCGAGGTCTTGCTGCAGAGCATATCCCTTGACAACTAGTCTTGCTCGAAATCTTTTGTGACCACCAACTTCATCTTTTCATTTATACACCCACTTATTTCTTAATGCCTTTCTGTTAGGTGGAAGTGACACCAAATCTCATGTCTGATTTTACAATAGTGCATCCATTTCTTCACACATTGTAGCGTGCCAGTTATCACAATCTACAATTTTATAAGCTTCTTTGTATGTTGCAGGCTCTGTTTGATCAGAAACTAGTAAAGTAGGCTCAGCTTCTTCACAAAACAATAAATCATAGTCAGAGAACTTTGCAGGAGGTCGTTTCTCTCTGGTAGATTTCCTTAATTGACTCTCTGGAGGAGTAGTGGAAACATTCGATTTATGTGTTCTTTGCAAATCGATGTCACTCCTATTTGATGAGTGATTCCCACTATTAATTTTCCTGTTAATTTCCCTATTGATTTCCCTGTCTGCAGGGCAATCAGAGGCCTGTGGATTCTTATCCACGTTGGGTGCAGGCAAGTCGCGGAAGGATGAACATGCAAAAGTATCTTCCATGTCCTGCATTGGGCGAGTATGTAGGGAGTTGGGAGCCATGGCAGCATCCTCCATGGTCTGCACGAGAGGATGACTCTATTGTTTGACCACATAGGAGGAGGATCCTGCAAGGAGCCCACAGAGGAACCTACAGGGAGCCCATGGAGGATGCAGTGTAGGCAGAGGTAAGTGTGTTGCGTGGTGCGGAGACTTCGCAGCATGCTGTGGAGACAGTGATGCAAGTCACCGTGGATTATGCCACCCAAGGTTCTTCAGTCCAAACAGAGTTGACTGTGATGCATCCTGCGGCTCAGACAAGTTGAAGACACTTTCATCAGTCTTCCTGCAAGCCCGTGAAGGCTATGACGTGTTATCCGATCCCCCTGTTCCATGGTGTGCCATTTCAAATGGCAGTGGGCTTTCATAATAGATGCTTTCTTCTTCATCATTCTCAGTCTAAGAATTGTATTCAACCATGGTAGATGACATAGGGGCTCCCACTGGATGAGAGACTGGAGGCAGAGCACTGGTAGTAGAATTTTGAAATAGAGACATAGGGACATATTCTTTTTCTAGTTTATTGGAATCTTGTAGTGCGAGGAAGGAAGTCTCATGAAAAATTACATCCCTGTTGTGAACAATTTTCTTGTGAATTGAATCCCACTATCTGAAACCAAATTGCTCTTCACCATACCCCACGAAAATACATTTCAATGACTTTGGATCCAATTTGGCTCGTTTCTTCTTGGGTATATGCAAGAAGGCTTCACATCCAAATACATGAAGATGCGAGTATGAAATCCTCTTCCCTTGTCATTCCTCTTCCAGAATACCAAAATCCAATTTAGATGAGGGACTTCGGTTGATCAAATACACTGCCGTGTTACAAGCTTCTACCCAAAATTCCTTGCCTAAACCTGCATTTGACAACATACATCGTGCCTTTTCAAGAATTGTCCTATTCATCCTCTCAACTGCACCATTTTCTTGAGGAGTGAAAGCAACAACCTTAATTCTTCTAATCCCATTATCAGCACAAAAATTTTCAAATTCATGTGACCAAAATTCTCCACCATTATCTGTTTGTAAACAATTAATCTTATGCCCAATCTGATTTTCAACTAAAGCCTTGAAAATTTTAAATTTTGAAAAGACTTTAGATTTCTTAGAAAGCATATAAATCCATACTTTCCTTGTACAATCATCAAGAAAGGTGACAAAATAGTTAGCTCCTCCAATGGAGGTTACCTCGGTACGCCCAAAAACATCCGAGTATACAAGCTCCAGCGGTGTTGTCTTTGTGTCATGCCCACCTTTCAAAAAACTGACTCTCTTTTGTTTGTCATAAAGACAATGTTCACAAAAGGCTAAGTCAACAAGTTTGAGGCCCGGAAGCTGATTTCTTGTGTGCATAACATGGAGTCCTTTCTTGCTAATATGCCTAAGTCTTTGATGCCAAAGATCTGCTTTGTTGTCCTCAATCACCATTGCAGCTCCCACTTCACCATGAGTCTCAAATATGTATAGACTACCCACTTTATTACCATTTGCAATCAGCATGGTACCATGAGTTACCTTCCATGTATCCAGAAGAAAATCTACATTAAAACCTTGATCAAAGAGTTGTCCAATGGATATAAAATTTTGCTTCAATTTTGGGACATGGCAAACATCTTTGAGCAGTCATGTTTTACCACCTTCTAATGGAAGAAACACATCACCTTTGCTTGTAATTTCACAAGCTTTGTTATCTCCTAAGAAAAAAATTCCAAAATGATCTTCATGGTAGTTAATGAACGCTTCAAGACATGAGGTAGCATGATGGGAGGCACCGAAAACAAGCACCCATGAATCCGGAGTAGTGTCAGTTGTTGAAAGGATTAGTACACTATCATCTTTATCATAGACTGTATTTTTTTCCCTGTCCCACACCCTCTCTTGTGCCCTTTTGAAGTATCTACAATCCTTCTTTACATGACCAGCTTTGCCACAAAACCAACAATCACCATTTCTGTTTCTAGACTTCAATCTTCTTGCTGATTTCAAATGTCTATGATAATTATTTATGCCTCTATTATGGCTTCTATCTCTATTTTTGGTGCTTACCATCGTTAAGGCTTCACCGGATGAAGGTTCATCATTCTTTCTTCTCAAATCCTTGCTGAGAAGAGTAGCTGCTACATCATTAAAAACCAACTTATTTTTATCGGATATTGATGTGCTAACTACTGTTACAACCCCATCCCAGCTGCTTGGCAAAGAGCATAATAGAAGAACAACCTTGCTCCCATCATCTTGTGTCATCCCCACCAAAGTTACTTGACTAATCAATGTATTAAATTCATTGATGTGACTTACCATAGCGCAACCTTCCTTCATCTTAAGCTTGTACAAGCACTTCATGATAAACACTTTATTGGCAGCCGACGCCATTTCATACATGGTTGTGAGTCTATCCCATACATCTTTTGACGTTGCTTCACCCATGACATTGAAGAGAACATTGTTGGACAACGAGAGAAAAATTGTCGCTCTTGCCTTCTTGTCTTATTTTTCCCATTCTTCATCAGCCATCATAGTTGGCTTCTTTGCTTTCCCTTTAGCTCAAGTGAAAGGTCTTTCTTTATCAGCAAAGACTCCATCTGCACCTTCCATAACACGAAGCTCTGACCGGAGAACTTCTCTATCTTCACTTCTTCCATGATTTCGGAATTTCAACCACCGAAATCTTAATAGCGATCTAACCTCTCTCTGATACCAATTGTTAGGATTTAGAAATGAATTAGAAGAGTAGAAAAACAAAATTATGAATTCACAACATAGACAAATGAGACACAAAAATTTATCGTGGTTCAACAATTACCTACATCCACACATAAGAAGGGGAATCAATATATTAATAACCAAGTCTAGTTTGTACACACACACAGCTCCAAGCAGCTCTATAATTTACTCACAATATGATATGCAACTAGCTCTTAAAGAGCTTACAAATAGAAGTTGAAGAGCCAAGAGTTTTTGGTGGTGCTTTCATTGAAACCAATCTTATAATCAAAACACATGCTCAAGTGGAGTGATAAAACACATGGTTAATGATGCAAACCGCTTCAATCATGCATGAAAATGTTGTTAGGTCCCGGAGGCAACTGAAAGGGGGGGCGGTGAATCAGTTGTCAAATAAATTAAACCAAAAACAACTTAACCAATTTACTGCTTAATACTGGTGAACCAGTCTGTTATACCGGTGGACAGATTTAACAGATAATTGCAATATCGACAAAGATTAATGCATGAAACAAAAAGACAAAGTCATCCACAACACATAACACCAATATTTGTACGTGGAAACCCTATAAGGGGAAAAACCATGGTGGGAAACCTTACCCACAATCAGATGATACTACTGGAGATAGTAAGTGTACATAAATGGGGTTTGCACATGCAAAAAGACCAAGCACCTAGAGCTCACTGCTCAAACACAAATGGGAGTCACACTAACTACAATTGGATGGTTAAATCCAATAAGAATGTATTGCTCAAAATAGCATCTTCATATGTTGGATTCAGTACCAGTGTAGTTCTGATATGCTTTCACAAAAACCTAGCTTCACCTTCAAATGATGTCTGTGTGTATAGCTCTGCTTAATCTCGCATATACCTTCACACAAATCCTTTTTCACATTTTCTATATGATCTTACAAATAAGACCTTACATTTATACCATAACCTAAGACCAATTTTAGTAGGTCGGCTCTACAAGATATTACAATAAAAATATTTTACAAACAATACAATATCCGATGTAATAACCGATTCAACATGTTGGCTTAATGCATTTACAACAATAATTAATCATCTCCATAGTGTGTCATGCTGATCTAAAAAAGATAAACCTGTCAATGTAACCTAGACCTATTTGCCAGTAACAACAAATATGCTAATAAACAATTCTCCAAGATAAGATGTCCAACCATTGTCTTCGACATTACCAAGTGTTTTCCATGCCGTTCCAAGTGTCGGTGACCATTATATCCTGTTGGTGTACCATATACCGGTGACTCTGAAAAAGTCACTTGCTTGTCGGTGAATGTTGCTGGATCTCCAAAGTGCTATAGTTTTAGTAGGTGTTGACATCAATGACAAAACCATACCAAAATACCAACAATCTCCCCCTTTGGAATTGATGGCAACACAAGATGGAAAAACCATCAAAGTGCCAAAATAGAAATACCAAATACAAAAACCAACAATCTCTCTAAAGTAACAATCTCTCCCCCTGAGAGTAATATGAGTTTCCTTATGTTTTTCTGTACCAATCTCTTCCCAAAAGATAATGTGTTTTTCCATAGATATCACTCCCCCTTTGACATCAAATGCCAAAGTTACAACAAAATCAAGTTCATATACAAAATACCAACCAATACCAACTAATTTCAATATACCAACTACTCCCCCTAAGAAGTAGCTTCCTCATCAAAGCCAGAGTAAGAATATTTCTCTGTTAATTCTACTGGTTGATGATAGACATCAACTCTCTAAGTATCTACCGGTGGGGGTATGACCCCAAGCTGTTTTCTAAGATATTCAAAAGTCTCTTTAGGTAGAGGTTTAGTGAAAATATCTGCAAGCTATTCTTTAGTATTCACATAAACCAGTTTTATTTCTTTTGCTTCAACATTTTCCCTTAGAAAATTCAGTTTGATGGAAACATGTTTTGTTTTAGAATGTAATACCGAATTCTTAGATATATCAATTGTTGTTATGTTATCACAATAGATAGTTATAGGCTCCTTGCATTTTACCTTTAAATCTTTCAACATTTGTTTAAGCCATAGTACCTGTGTACAGTTAGTTGTTGCGGCAACATATTCTGATTCTGCTATTGATAAAGATGTACAACTCTGTTTCTTACTCAACCAAGAAACTAATCTGCTTCCAAGAAAAGATGCTCCGCCGGTGGTGCTTTTTCTATCATCCACATCTCTTGCCCAATTTGCATCTGTGTATGCACATAGGTCAAATTTTTCATCTCTAGGATACCATAATCCAAGATTTATAGTGCCTTGTAAGTACCAGAAAATCCTTTTTACTGTTGATTCATAATTTTCTCTAGGATTACTCTGAAATCTTGAAACAATACATACTGCATTCATAATATCAGGTCTTGTTTGTGTCAAATATAGTAAACCTCCTATCATAGATTTGTACCTTGTTGGATTAACAGGTGTGGATTCATCCCTTAAAGATAGTTTGTTATTTGTAGTCATAGGTGTGCTTACCGGTTTAGAGTTCTCCATCCCAAATTTCTTAAGTAACTCTTTTAAGTATTTTGATTGACTAAAGAATATACCTTTGTCAGTCTATGAGATCTGCAATCCTAAAAAGAATCTTATTTCGCCAATCATAGACATTTCAAATTCTTGCTAGATTTTAATAGAAAAGTCTTTACACAATCCATCTTCTCCTCCAAAGATTATATCATCAACAAAAACTTCTATAGCCAAGATGTTATCATTAGTCACTTTATAGTATAGGTTACTGTCAACATTACCTTTAGAAAAACCAATTTTCAAAAGATACTTATCCAATCTTGCATACCAAGCTCCTGGAGCTTGCTTCAATCCATACAAAGCTTTCCTTAACCTCAAACTAATCAGGTTGTTCAATGTAAACTTCCTCTTCAAGATCTCCATTCAGAAATGCACATTTAATATTCATTTGATATACTTTGTAGTTCTTATGTGCTGCAAAGGCCAAAAACAATCTAACTGCCTCAATTCTAGCTACAGGTGCAAAGGTTTCATTATAGTCGACTCCTTCTTTTTGAGAATATCCCTTACACACTAGTCTTGCTTTAGTTCTGATAACTTTACCATCTTCATTACGTTTGTTTCTGAATACCCATTTTGTTCCAATTACATTTTTATCTTTAGGCCAGGGAACTAATGTCCAAGTGTTATTTTTCTCAATTTGTTATAATTCTTCTTTCATAGCTTTAGTCCAATATTTATCTTCACGTGCCTCATTAACTGATGATGGTTCAATTTGAGAAATAAGACATACCTCTTCATTTGCCAATCTTCCTCTTGTCATAACTCCTTTGTACTTGTTTCCAATTATCTGATCTTCAGAATGATTCAATCTTATATATCATGGTGTCTTTGTCTGCAGTTGTTCCTCAGTCACAGTGGAATTTTCAGATGATACCAGTGTAACTGGATCTTCACTCTGTACCGGTGGATTTAATGTAGGTTCATTTGTTTGAATTTCTATTGCTGGTTCAGAATCTATATACCTTGAAGTTCCTCTGAATTGTTCATCAATCTTTACATTTATACTCTCAACAATTTTCTGCAATCTCTTGTTAAACATCTATATGCTTTACTCTTAGATGAATAACCAAGAAATATTCCTTCATCACTTCTAGGATCAAATTTTCCAATATACTCATCTCTTCTAATGTAACATTTGCTTCCAAATATTCTAAAATATTTAAGAGTAGGAGTAATACCAAACCATAGTTCATGAGGGGTCTTACCAGTTTCACCTTTGATGTGAACTTTGTTGGATGTATAGACAGTTGTACTTACTGCCTCTCTCCAATATACATGTGGCAGATCTTCTTTTGATAACATGCTTCTAGCTGCATCCAAGATAGTTCTGTTTTTCCTTTCAACAACTCCATTCTGCTATGGTGTCCGAGGTGCTGATAGTTGTCTTCTGCTTCCATTCACTTCACAAAATGTATTAAATTCCTTATATGTAAATTCTCCTCCTTGATCTGATCTTAAACATTTGATTTTCTTACCGGTTTCATTTGCAACCATTGCTTTGAATAGTTTAAACTTTCCAAGTGCTTCTAATTTTTCTCTGAGAAAAGTAACCCAACACATTCTAGAATAGTCATCAATGATTAGCATGAAATATCTATCACCTTGTAAGCTTTTAGTTCTAGCTGGACCACATAAATCAGTATGAATTAAATCAAGAGCATTATTGGATTTTTCTGGAATACTTTTGAGACTAGCTCTAACTTGTTTTCCAAAATTGACATTCCTTACATACTATATTATGAGGTTTGACAATTTTAGGTAAATCTCTAACCACCTTAGTAGTACTAATTTTTATCATGCAATCAAAGTTTACATGACAGAGTCTCTTATGCCATAAGCAACTTTCATCTATGTGTGCAATCAAACATGTCTTTTCACTGTTATTCAAATGAAAGATATTACCTCTAGTCTGATTACCGGTTGCAATTTCTAAACCAGTTCTATTCATGATTTTGAATTTTCCATTTTTGAATTGTAATTGAAATCCTTTCTCAACTAATTGACCAACACTCAAAAGATTATGCTTTAAACCTTCAACATAGTAAACATTGTCAGTGTTATGCTTACCATCAAGAGATATTGAACCCTTACCTCTGATCTGACAAGCTTTGGCATCTTGAAATCTCACTAAGCCTCCATTATATTCTTGAAAGTTCAAGAATTTACCTTTATCTCATGTCATATGATGTGAGCATCCAGAATCAATGATCCATTAATCCTTTACTTCAATCTTAGCTGCCAAGGCCTGTCCTGCCGGTTGCACTGTAAGTGCCGGTTGATCTTCTATTATAGCAACAAAAACCCATCCATTGTCTACCGGATCTTCATCAGAATCATCAGTCACTCCTTCATCAGCAACATAACAAGATTTGTCTTTATTCTTCTTAAATCTATATCTTTGATATTCAGGATTAGGCTTGTATGTCCTTCTATCTTCTTCTCTTAGTCTAGCATGTCTATCAGGGCATCTTGAAGTCATATGACCAATCTTGTTGCACTTAAAACATTTAAAGAGTGCTTTACCTTCATACTTACTTCCAACTGGACCTTTACGCATTTTTCTTGCAAATAGTGCTTCAAGTTCTTCAAGTTCTTCATTTTCTTTCCTTGTTTCCTCAAGTTCTTTTGCATAAAAGGCTTTCCAATCAGATTTGTCAAATGATGATGCAGATGATGTTGATGCTTTGAAGGCTAAATCTATCTTTATAGTAGCAACATGACCAAATTCCTCAATTTCAAAAGCTAAAAGTTTTCCAATCAATGTATCCCTAGTTACTGATGTATTAGGCATTGTTCTTAACTCATTTATAGTAGTAACCTTCATTTTATATGCCGGTGGTAATCCTCTTAAAAATTTTGAAACAATTTCATCTTCACTTAAGGTTCCTCTACAACATTTAATACCCAAAACAATTTCATTAACTCTTTCCATAAAAGCAGAAATCCTTTCATCTTCTTCCATTTTCAAATTTTCATACCTGACCTGGAAGCTTTCAAGTTTTGCAATTTTGACTGTGGAATCTCCTTCATTCAGTGTTTCCAAATGATCCCGAATAGCTTTAGCAGTTGATATATTTGATAATCCCATGATTTGTTGATCTGTTAATGCGCTCAAAAGTGCTTCTCTTGCTTTGCAATCATTTTCCTCATCTTTAGTCAAGTTAGGTGGATTAGGCTGACTAGAAGTGGGAGCAGTATAGCCATTCTTTGTAACATCCTAGATGTCCTTTCCAATGCAATTCAAATGTGTCTCCATTTTGATCTTCCATATGCCATAGCTGGTTCCGTCAAGTTTAGGACTGTCCTTCCTAAAATAGTTAGTAGACATTGGATCTCCTCAAGCTGTTAAACTTCTGCAAAAAGATGACTTAGCTCTGATACCAATTGTTAGGTCCTAGAGGCAACTGAGAGGGGAGGGGGATGAATCAGTTGTCAAATAAATTAAACCAAAAACAACTTAACCAATTTACTGCTTAATATCGGTGAACCAGTCTATTATACCGGTGGATAGATTTAATAGATAATTGCAATACTGACAAAGATTAATGCATGAAACAAAAAGACAAAGTCATCCACAACACATAACACCAATATTTGTACATGGAAACCCTGTAAGGGGAAAAACCACGGTGGGAAACCTTACCCACAATCAGATGATACTATTGCAGATAGTAAGTGTACATAAATGGGATTTGCACATGCAGAAAAGCCAAGTGCCTAGAGCTGACTGCTCAAACACAAATGGGAGTCACACTGACTACAATTGGATGGTTAAATCCAATAAGAATGTACTACTCAAAATAGCATCTTCATATGCTGGATTTAGTACCGGTGTAGTTTTGATATGCTTTCACAAAAACCTAGCTTCACCTTCAAATGATGTCTGCGTGTATAGCTCTACTTAATCTCGCATATACCTTCACACAAATCCTTTTTCACATTTTCTATATGATCTTACAAATAAGACCTTACATTTATACCATAACCTAAGACCAATTTTAGTAGGTCGGCTCTACAAGATATTACAATAAAAACATTTTACAAACAATACAATATCCGATGTAATAACCGATTCAACATGTCGGCTTAATGCATTTACAACAATAATTAATCATCTCCATAGTGTGTCGTGCTGATCTAAAAAAGATAAACCTGTCGGTGTAACCTGGACCTATTTGTTGATAACAGCAAATATGCAAATACGAATATGCTAATAAACAATTCTCCAAGATAAGATGTCGAACCAATGTCTTCGACATTACCAAGTGTTTTTCATGCCGTTCCAAGTGTCGGTGACCATTATATCCTGCCGATGTACCATATACCGGTGACTGTGCAAAAGTCACTTGCTTGCCGGTGAATGTTGTTGGATCTCCAAAGTACTATAGTTTTAGTAGGTGTTGACATCAATGACAAAACCATACCAAAATACCAACAAATGCAATCCTATAGGCATCATTATAGCATGTGAAACATAAGAAGAAGTCCAAAATGAACTAACCTTGATGAATTGGAAAGGACAAGAGTTATGTGGACTGAACCAGACCTATTGACACCTTGGACCAATCACACAATTATACATTGTAGATTGAGTCTAAGGTGAATAGAAAGGAGTTTTCCAATTTTGCAACTAGTTTGAGTATGTTCCAAAGTAGTTGGATGCCAACACATGCATATGTGGTAGTTGAAACATAGGGTGCTCCACTTCTGGCACCTCTCCCTTATTCCTCGATCTATTTTTAGATCTACAAATGATTTAGTTACATTAGACTATCTCAGATTTCTTATTTGAAATACAAACAAAAATTGCCTTCTTTCTCTCTTATAAAATTTTAATTTGTGAATATTCCACCACTGAAACTACTCAAAAAACAAACCTTTGCAATCAAACAGATTACAAAACCTGCATTGGTGACCTTTTGGTTGAAAATCAAATTACTCATTTCAATATACAAATCTCTTGGAAAATCCACATTTAGTCTAACTTTCTAATCTAGCATGCGCCCTACTACAACTTAATAAAATCACATTTTGTCCATTTCCTTTACCATTTGATAATGATATCGAAGTTTCTCAAGGTGTAGTAATTATATTCACATTATAAATTTAATTTATAAAGGTAGATATTTATCTCGATATTAACTAGAAAATTTTAAATGTAGAATTCTTTTTTTCTTTCATTGATAGACTTTGAGTTCAATTATTATATTAAACTGGCTGTTCAAAACAAAGGACTAAGAATGTAAGACATACCTTCGTGTTTCATGTGCAATTTTCTTCTCCTGTCAGTGATAATCAAGGTTATCACCCTCCTGCCAATAGTATAAGGTACAATCATCAATCAAAACAAAAAGGACAGATTCAGAGCTATAGATTGCAAGCTAAAATTTTAAGAATTAATTCATGGAATGAAATGAGATTAATTCAAAACAAAAACATGCAGTAATAATATGTTTTTCATAGATACCAACATACCTCAAACTGATCGATCTGCAATTGTTGTGATTCTTCTTTAAACCGCTTTTCTCTCACCAGTTTTCCCGTTTGCAATTCTACTAAGCAATCGCTCTCTCAGAACTGTGGTCTCACGGGATACAATGACTTCAGAATTCGTAAAAGATGGATTAATTGTTGAAAAGTCCTCAGGAACTCTCAAATAAATGTAGTTGGTGGGTGCTCAGCCAGATTCCACAGCCTGTACCAACATCTTTCCTGATGGTTTTGTTGAAAAGGATTTAGAAACTTTTAAGCAAATGCAGTTGGCGGGTGTAACGCCAACATCCTTCTTACCTTCTGCTTCTAAAGATCTGACCCTGCTACCGCACTAAAGATTGCTTGTCTCTCTCACCTGCTGCTTCGATTATTATGGTTATCTGAATTTGGCCTCAAAGAATCCGAACATTTTAAGAGGAGCCCATACAAGACCGAGCTACCAAAACGATCTACTCACCTCCTATGGTAATCGGGATGGTAAGTAGGTTATGACTTTCTCAGCTCTCAGGAAGGAGGCAATACATGTGGAAGTACAAAACATCAAAAATTGCATAAATAAGCTATGTGGACGAGTACTATTAGATCAGCAACATAGAAGCAAGGAAGACGTAAATTAGATTACCTGTCTTTGGAGATTGGGTGCTGTTAGTTCTTCGCACTTTGATAGGAGGGACATTTGTTCATGTCCTAATACTAGGAATTGCACCTTGGTGTGCAATGGGTATGCCGAAAACAAGATTATTGACCAAAAAAATAAAAGGAAATAATGTTATTTATTCAATAATACTACCAAGGAATAAGTGATAGAGTTTAATCAAGTGTGCATTCATTCATATAGATTCATATTATATTTGCAATAAATGGTATAGATAAAGAGAGCGAAACAAGTCTAGAGATGGAGGGGAGAGAAAAAGAGAGATGGAGATGGAAATGGTGATGGAAAAAGAGGGGGAAATTAAGAGAGAGAGGAGAGGGATATATAAAAGGTGAAGAGAAATATATAGAGGGAGATACAGAGGCAAAGAGGTACAAAAATTGGATGTCTAGGAAGAAGTAGAGGGAGAGGGGGAGAGAGACAGATATGGATGGGTAAAGAGAGTGGGACATGTTTTGAGATAGGGGAGAGTGGAAAATAGAGGTAGAGATGAAGATAACATTAGTGAGGAAGAGGGAGATAAATAGAGAGAGATATAGAGGTAGAGGGAGGAGAGATAAAGAGATAGGTAGATGGAGAGAGATTGAAAAGAAAAGATATAGAGATATAGAGGGAGAGGGGAAGGGATATGTGTGGGCTAATTTATAACTAACTCATCAATGAAGATGTTGACATAGGTTGAGACCTAGTATGGTGGCTATACCTTTGATAAATATTTGGACAAATGGTAATAGTTTTAACAAAATAGTGAATTATTTGTAGTTGACATGTATAATGTCATTTTCTTTTCTTTTATTGTCACGTATAGATAGAGCAAGTGAGGAAGAGGGAGATAATTAGAGAGATATATAGAGGTAGAGGGATAGATAAATATATAGAGAGAATGAAAATAATAGTTATAGATATATATAGAGGGAGAGGGGGAGGTATACGTGTGGGACAATTTTTAATTGACTCATGAATAAAGATGTTGACATAGGTTGGCACCAAGTCCAATGGATATACCTTTGGTAAATATTTCAACCAATGGTAATGGTTCTACCAAAATATTGAATTATTTGTAGTCTACATGTGTTATCTCATTTTCTTTTCTTGTCACATATGCATTATCCTTTAGTGTCCTTGTCCCCTTATACTTCTTGAGACAAAAAACATGTGAGCTATTTTGTAAATATTATAGGGGGTATCTTTTTTGTATGAATAGGGGTGTCATTTTTCATTGGTTTGACTTCGTTGAAATTGATATATTGTATCTTTGTTCTCACTTCTCTTGTTTGTAATCATTTCTCACCTTTGGGAGTCTTAAATTACACTATGCCATTACTTTCCTTATATCTACACTCTCTTTTATTTAGTCTCAAATCTTTCATGTGAGTGATTTTGTAGAGATTTGCATAGGGGGTGTTATTTCATTGAATATGTATGTGTCATTTTTCATTGAATAAGGGGTGTCATTTTTCATTGGTTTGGCTTCATTGAAATTGATCTATTATTTCTCACTTGTCCTATTTGAGTCATAAATTACACTATGCCATTATTTTCCATATATCCATAATTGCTTTTCTTTAGTCTTAAATCTTTTGACCAATGTAATGGTTTGAACAAAATATTGAATTATTTGTAGTTGACATATATTATCTCATTTTCTTTTTTTTCACATATGCAATATCCTTGAGTCCTTATCCACTTATCCCCTTATTTCATAGGGGGAATCATTTTTCATTGAATATGTATGATGTTACTAGATATTTATTGGTTCGACTTCATTGAAATTGATCTATTGTATTTTTTTCCCTCACTTCTCTTATTTGTACTTGTTTCTCACCTTTGAGAGTCTTAAATTACAATATGCCATTATTTTCCATATATCCATACTTGCTTTTCTTTAGTTTCAGATACAATCTTTTGACCTTGAAGATATCATTTTGATTATATGTCCTTGAATATTAATATATAAAAGATAAGGCAATTATAAACATTATATGAATTCTTTTACATCTCTTATGCATAACAATGATTGAATTTAAGTTAAAAAAATTCACCAAAAATAATAATAAAGTAAAAACTTTGTTGAAAGAGATATTAAAAAATAAATAATAATATTATTAAATTTTTTGAATAATATGTGTTAAAATATTATATATTTTAATATAATAATCATTAACATAAATAAATAAATGTAAAAATATTTAAATATATAAATTATTTTTATATATTATATTTATTATTACTACTTTTAAATTAAATTAAATTGATATATGATAGTATAGTAATCATTAAAATCTTTAAACTGATTTTTAAAAAAAATAAATAATAAGCATTAAAATATATAAAACATGTAAAAAGATTTTCAACTTATAATGTAAGTTGGGGCAGGTGTGAGGCTCGGTCTTTTTCGCACCGTGGAAGAGCTCAGTTGTTTTCACACAAGACCCCATAGTTGGCCTCCACAACCCCTGATTCGTAGCTTTGGCTCCGTTGCAATATGCGCAGTGCACTCTACCTTGCTGGACAAAACTTCGAGGTTCATTGGAGGGGAGCTTCTTCATTGCCATCAATGCCTCGTCGTACCTCCACGGGGAGAAAAATATTGACAATGAAAACCCGGTGGTACGAATACAAATGAAACTTTTTACTTTGCTTTTACGGTACTATAAATTATTTTTTCCTATTGCGGTACTATGAGTTGAGTGGTGTGACAGCATACAGAAGCCATCGTGAATTAATCAGCCAATAGAAGTTAACCGTGTCTGCACAACCGTCGATGCAAAACGTAAGGGATGTGTGCGAAAGAACTGCATTAGTTTGCATGAAAGGAAGGCAGTCCTTTCGCCCAGTAACACCGTACGCAGAACAATCAACGGCAGAAATATTTTCAATGGTCTTGCATTCGTTCGCCCAGTAACACAGTACGCAGAACAATCAACGGCAGAAATATTTTCAATGGTCTTGCATTCGTTTTGGTTAACTTTCAGTCATAGATTTTAAAGATCATTTTGTTCATCATTTCATATAGACAACGCCTTAGGCGTAATGATATTTTTTATCTACAAATGATTCATAGTATATAAGACCCTCATATGAAATACAAACCAGAAGTACATTTTTTACCTCTACTAAGATAATGTTTGAGTTTACGAACACAAATTGTCCACCACTGAAACAACTCGGAAGAACAAACCTCTGCAATCAAGCAACTTACAAAACCTGCGTTGGGGACCTCTTGGATGACCATCTCAAAACTCCTTTCAACAGAAAATGTCTTGGAAAATCCGCCTTCAGTCTGACTTTCCAACGTAGAGTGGGCCCTACTGCAACTTAACAAAATCAGATTTTGTTCGTTTCCTTCGCCATTTGGCAATGGCAAACGAATATCTATGATCTGTGCTGCTCTCAGTTACTTCCGTTTAAATATTTACTTCCTCTTTGATTTAATTCAGATAATAGTTATTACGGTCCACTGAAGATGTAGTAATCATATTTAATTTATAATCGTAAATATTTATGTAATTTATCTAAACAATAATTAGAAAGTTTTAAATTGTAAAATTTATTTTATTTATTTATAAAATTTAATTTTAATAATTATTTTAAATTGTGATATATTAATCAGTAAAAAGAAAAATTAAGAATGAAGATATAGATTTAATTATTATCATAAATTATATTTTATTTATTAATTCAAAAACTAAAAAATTGAAAAATCTTCATTTCTGAATATCAGCATTTTATGTTAATTTGAGTTCATTAAAAAGAAAATTCGTTCTTTATATTTAATTTATACACATGATACATAGAATTTTTATTTTTTTTTGATAAAAGTGGATGAGACCACTAAAATTATATTAAATATTTAGTTTTTTTATGAAAACCTTCAGTAGAGAACATCTCAAAATGGAGTCAAAGATGTCCAACAAATTTTTTTATGAAAACCCTTGAGTAGAGAACATCTCAAAATGGAGTCAAAGATGTCCAACAAAATTCAGTGCCATCACCCCAAGAGCCAACCTGTCTATACATCACATGAGTCCAAGGCTCTCAAGAAAACAAAACTCAAAGCCAGAAGAGAACCAAGAATAAGTGATCCTGCGAGCACAAATATGGTGAGCAAACATATGCCAATCCAAATAAGAAGCAGAGAAGGATAATGAAGACCTTCAGGAAGCAGGACGAGACTGATCCGAAGAATAATCCAAAGCAAAAGCCAAAGAAGTAACAGCAGGATAAAAAACCCTCTGCAAAACCATGTTAACTGCTCTTTCCAATTCCTCGAAAAAAGCCATCCACCGATTTTGACAAGAACTCTCCATAGAAAATAGAGCATTTTGTTAGAAAAGAAAACAAAACAAAGATAGAATAAATGCCATAACTGCACGCCATCAAGACTATAACAGAGAACGAGATCACCGGATCATAATTATCTCCCATCATACATAGAATTGTACATCATCATATAAATATAAAACTTATATATATTCACAAATTTAAAAATATTAGAAAACAACAAAAAGTCAAATTAAATATAAATATTATTGCCTTTAGCCTCTTTCAAAACATTAATACCCATACTGCTTAACAATTTCATTAACTTAATAAAGGAAAAGCACAATTATAATTTGAGAACATATATGAAACCAGGTAATCACACCACTGAGAATGCTCAGTTGCGATTTTTATTCTGAATACTTTTTTGAAAATCACATTTACCGGCCGAAACCACAGGAATGTGAGCTATGAGAGTTTCAGCAGACCGAAAGTGGAAAGACCCCTATAACAAGGACGGAAACAAGTATGAAGAGCAAAGCAGTGAAGAGAAGCTTTTGTATTCCAATGTAATACAGACGTTTTAGCAGGTAAAGAAGAGCAAACAGTGTGACAATGGAGAACAAGGCAGAGAGGGTGGAAGGAATCCACCAAATCCGACATTTGTTTCTCTTTTCATTGCCAGAAAGAAATGTGTTGAGAAGCGCAGTTTGCATCATGGCGTCTAATCCCAAAACCATACACGCAAGTTTCCAACATTTCAAGATAGCAGCCTCCTCCTCTCTCTCATTCTCCTTCGCTGCACAACAAATTCATAGTGTAATGTAAGTAGAAACCAGAAATATGGTGAGAGCAATAGATATAGAAAAGTAACATACCATTGCCAGCCGACCATTTTACTCCCATGTCTCTTTGAACAATCTCTTTGAACGATAAGAGGTTGAATCAAATTGAGTATATTTATAGCAAACTTTTGTTGGGTTAACAAGCGGCCATTCATCGATTTCATCATAGTAATAGATGTCATCAAGCGAAACAAACAGATGCCAAACTTTGATATCTCAATCTAGTAAAATTTTTAAGTTTGTTTATTTATTATTTAATATTTTTTTAATTGTTTGGTATTGTTTGTGATATTTATTGGAAACTATTTTTAGGTTAACAAGCGGCCATTCACCCGAGTGTTCGCATTATTTTGTGATACACAGGGCGTTCATCTGTGGCGACTTAATTGTCGCGCAATCAAACACTTTTTTTTCCATACGTGGCGATTTATTCAAAGAATCATTTAAATAATAATAAAAGCTCCACGGAAATTTTGTTTGATGGGACATTTCATGTTCTGCACGATCTATTTAGGTCAGCTAGAGATTTATCATTTGATTCTGGTTTTTAAATAATTAAAAATTAAAATATAAGGAGTTTTTTTTTTTCAATTAATTATTAAATAGAGTTAATAGTAAATTTTTGGTGTTGGATAGACGTTGCGTCAGTATATGTTGCAGATCTTGTTATGTCCAATATAGCACAAATGAACTGATAATTGAACATAAAAATATTATTTATTGTAATAAAAAAACATTCTAATTTAAAATATAATTATAACAATAATAATTCTTGTTTAAATAAAAATATTTAATGTTATAAAAAAAATTCTTCAAATTAGGATTAAATTATACATATCATTGAAATAAGTTAGGATATAATTATAATCAGCTAAAAATATCACATTAGTGTTTATACAAGGTTAGGTCTTAATTAAGGTTTTGATTCAACTAGACATAGAGTTAGGTTTAGAGTTTAATTAAGGTTAAAGTTGAGGTTAGCTTTAGATTTATAAAGGTAGAGAATTAAATTAAAGTTAACATTAAGGTTATTATTAGATCAGCTTTATAGCTAGGTTTGGGGTTAGGGTTAGGGATAGTGTAGGTTTAGAGTATATTTATAGTTATGATTAGGGTTTAAATAGAATTAAGATTTAATTAAGGTTCAAAATTAATTACTGTTAAGAGTAGGATTAGGATTAAAATTAGGGTTAGGGTGTTACAAATGTGATTATAAATAAGGTTCTAATAATGGTTGGATATAATTTAAGCTAGAGATAAGGTTAGAAATAGGATGAAATTAGCTTAGGTTTTATTAAGGGTTAAGATTAGACTTAAGGTTTAATTAGAGTTAGTTTTAGTATTATGTTTAGGGTTAGTATTAAAGATATGTTAAATTATCAAACTCTAACCCTTTTGGTAACCCTAATTATAACCTTATATCGAAACCTAATTTTAACTCTAACCTAATTTTCACTCTCTAACCCTAAACCTAACCCTAACCATAAGCATAACTCTACTGCTCACCTTGATTCTATCTCTAACTTTAATTCTTTATCTAACAATGATCATTACCTTTGTTCCATACCCTCATTCTATGTCTAACCCTAACCCTAATTCTATCTTTTAAACATAACCTATTCTTTATCTAACACTGATCATTACCTTGTTCTATACCCTCATTCTATCTCTAACCCTAACTCTAATTCTATCTTTAAACATAATCGTGTTCTTCACCCTCCTAACGTAAAAGTGCTATGCATAATAGGATATGAAAACATTGAACTAAGTATTTTCCACATCGATCTTTATGACCCATTTTTTTAGTAGCATCTTTATAGCGTCCAGATTCCCCAATTCTTCTCTTTTATATTTAAACACCGTTTATAAGCTATTTTAAGGACGAACTTCTCAAAACTATAGGTATTTTAAAATAGAGAAGTTGAACCCTGGATTACCGTCTTTTTATAAGGATGTTATGACAAATTTTTGACAATTATCACCAAAAAAATAAAAGAGGTTACTTTAGATGTAAAGATTAATATGTATGATAAATTACAATAAACTTTTTATTGGGGATTTGATTTGTATGAGGGGTATGAGAATTCATCTATATATTTTAATGAGTTAGTTTTAGGTTTATATGTCTATTTTTTATTGGTAATAAAAATTGGTCCACAATACTATCTATAATATCTTATATTGTATAAATTTATATATTGAGGCACTTTTATAATACTTTGTATGTCGAAATTCATAGATACATA
Source organism: Cryptomeria japonica (assembly GCF_030272615.1). NCBI lineage: Eukaryota > Viridiplantae > Streptophyta > Pinopsida > Cupressales > Cupressaceae > Cryptomeria > Cryptomeria japonica. The sequence goes on from NC_081415.1 coordinate 250,675,866, forward strand.
TATGCTATATAAAACTCTTGTTAAGGCTTGCTCTACAAATATATTGGTGAAACTCTTGTCAAGGCTTCTTTTACAAGTACAATGTAATATTGAAGATTATTACTAATATATTGAGTTGCTTTTGAGTGTGGGGTTTTCCTTTTAAGAAATTTGTTCCCACATAAATTGTTGTACAAATTTATTATTATTATTTTTAAATGTTATTCTGTATTATTTGTGTAATTGTTTTTTATTATGGTAAGTAGGATTTTGAAAGGGCCTTGAACCCTTGTACAAGGATGGTAGGCATTTAGGCCAGTAAGGCAAAAAAACCCTTCAAGAAAAGGACCAAAAGCATGAAAAACAAAGGTCCCAATACCAACAAGGGTATTAAGGACCAAAATACCTTAATGGGTTTTCAAAAGGACCCAAAAATCTTCACATCCAGAAACTAACTATTTGGAAGGACAAAGAAGGAATGACAGCAAGAGCATCTACCTACAAAACATCATAGACCACCAAGTGCAAAAGGAGGAGGGACTTTTCCAAGGTTCCCCAAACCTTCAGTAAGGGTTTTGGATCGACACCCTGAACAAACCAACAATTTCAAATCTTCCTCCACCTAAAAAGAAGGGGATCCAAACAAGCCATCTGAATGAAACTATTTGAGAAAATGATATATAGAGCGGCCACCACCCTCCATCCAAAACTAGATCCCCACCTTTGTAAGAGATGCCCCACCTAAATAAAAAACAAGAAAGAGAGAAGAAAAAGTAGAATATGCCATTTCCTCAACAAAGCACCCATCTGAAACCCCACCTCAATAGGGGCAACCTTCACCTCCGTAGAAGCCATACTACAAAAAGCTCAACAAAGAACAGCACAGGCCCAACTACATGAGAGAGAAAAAGATAGGTCCCTGACAAAATCATACCCTAACCAGAAACAAACTGAAGCCAAAACAGACCCTTGAAAACTGCTAGCAACCATTTGGCTGACAGGAGGAACAATATCAACAACATATTTAAATACTAACAGAATAAGAAAACCAAAAGATCTCAGAATCAGTTGGTTTTGGAAGGCTTCCAACAACACCAAAAAAACTGGATCCCTAGTCCACACCAGATAGACACAAAACAGGGTGGCCAAAGGGAATGCTAGAGGAACTAGAACAGTGAAAACAGATTAAGGATCATCGCCTTAATCACCAAGCTACCAACGAAGAGCCTCCACCACGATAGGATACACACCATAGAGCATAGAAAAGAACAACACGATCTCCTCCAAAAAGGCAGAGGAAGCCAAGACCATGTAATAGGAGAAAACTGCACCACTTCCAATTTCCCAAACCCAACAGTCATCCTCCAACCACCAGTGATAACAACACCGAGAGAAGAAAGAGGAAAGCTGAGAGGTAGGAAAGCCCACAAAGCGGGTAGCATAGAACAAACCCACACAATTGTAGATCCACAAAGAGGGCACGGGAATCTCCAACATGAAGCGAGAAAGAACCCTCCACACCCTACTCTTATCACAGACAATAGTAGAGGAAGCACCAAGTATCACAAAGACATCACATAAAGGGGAGGCAAATAGGGCCAACACACCTTGAACCCAAACAACACGCACCCAACTGAACCTAAGGCCACCACAATGCAAAGACGTCAGAGTAAGCCCCAAACCCACCAACCACAATATTTGCAAGTAGCCAAAACCAAGACCACAGGCAGAAGGGACCGATTCGCCCGGAAAGAGGTGCAAAATGGGAGCGGAGGAAGGAGCAGGGGCCATGTAGCTAGGGCTAGAAACCACCAACGTCTGACAAGAAACTCCTTAATAACAAAATGCAGACTACCGAAAACTCCCAACCATCATCCTCTTCACCATCATCGCCATCCTCTACAACATCCCCTGCAACACTATCGCCTCCAGAAACCCTAGCACAACACCCGCTCTTGCTCTCCATTTTATTTTGTGTAATTGTTAAATCATATTTATTTTTTATTTTTTTTTCCATGTTCTCCTTTGAAGGTTTAGTGTAGAAATTTATTTCCATGAATTAAATTTCCTTACATGTAGTTTATGCAATTTTCCTAATTGCAATTCTCTTGTATATATTTAATTTCTCTATAATCAATAATAAAAAATCATGTTCAAGTATTCTACTTCTTCATATGGTATTAGAATAGGTTGATTGGAGAAAAAATGAGATTGTAAAGAGAAGAGGTCACCGGTTTTAAGAACTATTACATCATTTGCCTAAGGATGTTGTAGCCAAGAGAAAGGAGGAAGTCAATAGAGTGTTAAGTGCCCTGCTAAGGTAAGATTTGTTGGCGTAATAGTTAATAGTTTTATTACATTGTTATTTATAACAATGCATTGTTATAACTGTTATACATTTATGTGAACTATGTAGCACATCCTTTGTATATATCCTCCTCATATCATTGAATAATATCAATCAACTATTCTCCATTTTTTTATCCTATGGCATTAGAGCTTATCAATTCCTATAGTTCAATAACTGACTCTAATGGTGGAAACGTGTGTATAAATGTCTTTGAAGCCACATTCTAGAGGAGGAAAAGAATGATTTGAAGTAGTGATGAATAATTATAATGTAGAGGCAACTTAGCATAGAAGGATAATGCATTATGCAAAAAGGAATCTCCTAATTTTTGCATTACACATCAAGGGGAAGCGCTCTTTTTGTAGTAGTTGTTTAAATAAGTTATATGAATCCACATATATGGATTTTATACAATCCACAATGCTACTGGAATTGTTGGAAAATTAAATTCTCTTGAGCCTTCCTACACCTCTCGACACTCGTTCAAACCTACCCTATCAGGAGTAGCCAGGAGTAAATTTAGCCTATAGAGGATTGCAACAAAAGATTGACTTAGTGATCACCTTCCCCAACTTTCTCCTGATGTGTAACTCTACCTTGTAGGAGATTTTAATGCTGGTAGGTAAGTTTGAAATTTGAATTTGAGGGAGAATTTTTGTGTAGAAAGCCCCAAGACAAAAGAGGAGAATGTTCTCCAAATTAGTCAACAACTCAAAAAAAGGAGTTTGAAGTCAGTTTGTGCAATAGCGATAGATGAATTATTGTTTGAGTGATTTGGAGTGTATAGCAGTAGCTGTGTATTTGATTTGTTGAGCAGAGATTGCTCGAAGTGTGTAGTTCCAAGTGAGCAGTACTATGTAAGATAGCTCAGCGAAACTCTAGATTTGTTTAGTGTTTGAGAGTAGCTCCAGAATGCTACAAGATGTAATCAATTAGTTTATTTTGTAAGTTTGTATTTTATTTTTTAGTTTCATTTCTAGATTTAATGAAAGAATAAAATCATTCCATGTCTCCATTATTTGTTTTTTCTTTCACTATGTATTACCAGTGATTGACAAATAGTGTTGTAGTCACTTTGTATTTCCATTTTATATTTCTAAGTTGGTACTAGAGTTATTTGGCTCTAAATCCTTATGAGTTTGCAGAATTGTTTCTTTGCATATTGAGTTTTATTGTGTAGGAGACATGGGTGGAGATGAAGGGAAGAGTTGGAAATATCCACCATCATTTAATGGACAAAGTTATGATGTTTTGGAAAATAAGATGAAGACCATCATGGTTGCAAATGATTTATGGGAGCTTGTGGTCAATGGGTTTGTTAATACAATTGACCTAGGTTTGTTTGTAGCCCTCACAAAGAACCAAAAGACCTAGTTGAGCGAGACAAGGAGCAAAGATGTAAAATCCCTCAATCTAATCGAGGAAGTATTGATAGAGGCCATTTTTCCCACAATAGTAGTAGCTAACTATTCCAAAGAAGATTGGAAAAATCATCAAAACAAGCTATAAAGGGATTGATAAAGTTAGATTGGTGAAGCTCTAAATGCTTTGAAGAGATTTGGAGACTCTTCAAACGAATGATATTGAGTCTATTTCAGACATTCACATGATCCTCTCGTTTATTAAACTAGTTAAGGACAATTGGAGAAATCATGGAGGAACAAAGGATTGTGGAGAAGATCCTAATTAGTTTTCCCTCTAAGTTTGATGTAATAGTGATTTTCATTGAAGAGGCCAAGGATATCTCTACATTGACGATGGATGAGTTAATGGGTTCTCTTCAAACCCATGAGCAACACTTAAAGAGGTCTAAGAAATCTTCCCAAAAGAAATATTTTAAAGTTCATGTCAATACAAGAGGCAAGGGGAGAAGAAACAATAGCTCCAAACAAGGTAAGAAGAACAACAGTTTGAATTAGAAGTGTGAAAAAAACAATGTTGAATGTTATTATTAACAAAAGTTTGGTCATTATGCGAATGCTGGGAAAGGCATAGTATACAGTCAAAATAAAGTGCAAATGTAGCTAATTTGAATGTGGCTAAAAGTTATCAATGCACAACCTTCATCATGTGCAATATTGGTGAAGTAATTAGCCCCAAAGTTTTGTATTTGGATAGTGGTTGTATTAACCACATGAGTGATAATGAAAGTTTGTTTTCTTTCATTAATAAAAATGTTGCCTAATATACAGTTGGGGAATAGTGAAATATTTCCAGTTGTGGGAAAAGGATCAATTATGATCTGGACCAAGTAAGGTGATTGACCAAGCAAGGTGACAAGAAGGAAATAGACAAAAAAAAATTTTCTAGGTATTAAGCACAACCTTGTGAGTGTTGGACAATTAATCCAAAATGGATGCAAAGTGTTGATGGAGAAGGCTGAATGTATCATTTCTGACAAAGATAAGAGTCAGAAAGTTTAATTAGTTCAAATTGAAAAGAACCAAAATTTTCCATTAAGGATAGAGACATGTTTCTCTTCTTAGTCCATGGGTGCACCTCCAAGCAAGGAAAATGCATAGTAGTGTAGCAAACAATCTACACGATGATCATTTAAGACTCCTCTATTGAACCCAAGGAAGGACTAAGAGGGAGGGTGAATTAGTTCAAAAATTCAAAGTAGATTAATTATAGATGTTAATCATCCATACATTGCACTACTAAAAGACTTACTAACCATCAATACATGAAAACCATATCTTACGAGGAAAACCCAAACTAGGAAAAACCACGATGAGAATCTAATTCATAATATGAATAAAAATGATTACAAAGTTTTAGTCTCATTTGCAAGGAGAAACAACTCCTGATGGACTTGTTAATCTAAGGCACACAACCTTACTCAAGATACAAAATAAGGACTTTCTTAGATGAGGATCACTACTTTAAGGCAAGCTACATAAATGCTGCTAGAAAATTCACTATCATACAACAACTTAAGAAATAGTAGAACTACTATGAGAATGATCTACTAAACATTAAATTGCACTCTCACAAAAAAATCAAGTGACCAATTTCATGAAAAAAACCTCTGAACACAATCTTTGTCTTTACAGACTATCTTCCTGAATATATCCCCTTCAAAGACCTTTATAATCCAAATTCCACACATTCAAAAACTAAAATTGGCTTGCATAATATTTGCATACACTTCTTATCAATTCACACACATTCCACACCTACTTCTCTTCAACTCATCCATCCACACTCCTTAGATATGAAAAAGAACATCAAAAACCTAATCAAGGGTCGACCAAAATAGAATAAGCCACCAGGACCAAAAATACTCAAGATAGTCTACTCTATGAGAAAGAGGGGACCCAAACACATAATAAAACATTATTCCAAGATAGATATAACAATGCACACATGCTACCACATTGTCCAAGGTCAGCACCAAGCATAATGTGTAGATAGGCATTAAGCTTTTTAGACACAAAATTAATTAAATTAATATATAATTAATTACCCCAAGTCGCATAATTAATTTCATTAATAATTTTAACTTGTTATTGTTCCTAAATTGATTAAACCACATTTAATTAATTACCCCCTTCCATCTATATAGTTAATTTGTTAATTAAATCTCTCTCTCTCTCATTTCTTCTAAAGTTTGATTTATTTCAATAAATCCAACCTTAGACAAGTATTTCAATCTTCCTTTTAATCCCAATTAATTAAATTGATCCATAATTAATTAAACAAATATCCTATTTCCTACAAATACTCCTCCTAATCTTAAATTAATCTAGACCTAACCATCATTATCATTTCTCTCAATTTAAAATTTTCCACATAATCTTTCTCCTCCCATCACATCCCCCTAACTTGTCCACATGTACTATAATCTCTCATTATCTAACCTAATCACCCTTACTATTCATTTGCATATTTCTAATTTCCAAGATTATCAATGAGTCAACCACGTGCCATAAATGGCTCTCTCATCTAACCTCCCAACCTTAAATTCTATGCACTTTTGTCTACCCAAGGAATTTTAAATTCCTTTATTTCCCCATACCTCTTTTCCCAAGGAATTTTTAATTCCTATTCTCTTTCCCAAGGAATTTTTAAATTCTTATTCATCTTCCCAATGGCCTTTGTCCCTCTTCCCCATGTCCTTGAGGAGTATGGAGTCAAAGAATGCCTTTATGGATAAATCTCTTGGATCTCCCACTTGTTCTTTCCTCTCACATTAAATCCTAGCCCTTCATCATCTTTAGATCTCCACCTTCCATTCCAAATTTAAATTACTATAAATTGGAGCCTCCTCCCTTCACAAATTATCCACTTTATTTTACATCTTTATGCTAACCTTTTATTCACCAATCCACTTCCATTGCATTCTCATGTTGCCCTTTTGATTCCAAATTGACTTTCATTGCATTCTAATGCTGGTCATTTTGCTTATGAAATTATTTATAATGCTTTTTTAACTTCTATAGGATATTGTCCATGAATAATATCCTCCGTTTTCAAATCCTAGGTTTTTTTCCTTATATTGGATTATTTCATTTTTATTTTCATTGTTTCAAGAGGTTATAGTTTAGACTAAAATTCCTAAAGATGCCTTGTAAATCATGAATTTGGCTCTTGAAGGAATTTAAGGAGCGAATCCTTCTTTGACTATAACACTTCTAGCGGATCTAGAAATTCCTTCGCCTGTTGTAGTTTCTCATTAGCAACAAGACTTTTAGCATCTAAAAACTTTTGGTGCACAAGAGCCATATTTGGCTCATCTAATTTTTCATGAACAAGCATGTGTTTCTAAACTAGTTGTATGTTGCGTTCATCAATTTGTGGTCTTTAGTTGAGAAATTGACAAGGAAGTTTCTTGTATAAGCTTACTCCCTGAAGCTCTTGATGTATGTGGAGAAGCAGCCATCACAATTTGACTTAGGTTGTTGTTGTTGTTGTGTGGCAAATATAGTTTTTTATGGATCATTATCTCATTTGTGGGGTATGTTCATTTGAAGGAGGGAGATTTTGGGCATTGTCACTTCCATGATTCAAAGGTTTTTAACTTCCATCACCCTTTGGTGTTACCTCACTAACAAGTGTAGTAATTTTAGAAAAGAACAATTAAGTCTCAAAACAATATGATGACTAACCACATCTAGATGAGATCCATGACAGAGCTTCGCATTCCAACATGAAGGAGATGAAAAGTGGAAGATGTAAGGAAATTTGCAAAAATGGATCACATGATATTATGTAATTTTTATTTGTCTTTGCAAATCATTTCTTTAAGTAATTTGTTCAAATTTTCTTTATTTTTTCTGACCATCATCTAACAAGGGTGAAGTTGCAACATATCAAGGAGGATTTTTAACAAATCATTTGCAAGTTTTAAAAGATTCAAAGTGTTTCTTCACATTCCATCTAGATCCAACACAATCTCATCAATGAATTTTAGGACATATCTAGCTTTGGTAATGGAAGGATTTGAAAATGGAACCATTAGATCACTATGAAGGATCTCTAAAGGAGAAGAGGCTCTCAATGCATTCCCTTTTGAAAACTTTTCTTGTGGATGCTTTATGGGGTTGGTGTCATCTACGAACATAGGGGTAATAGTTTTATGGCCTATATGGCTAACTTAAGCATGCAAAATTTAATTTTTATAGAAGTGGAAACAACCCACTATGACCTTGTTATTATTAATGAAAGACGAAATAATTTATTCATCATAGAAGGTGATTTAAGAAACACTATCTTCCTTCTCAAGAATGAAGCTAGTCCAAACTAGAACTATGAAGACCTTGTGACCAAATGTAAGACCATCATTGATGGAATTAGTCACCCTTACCTGTTTCATATGAAAAGGGAAGGAAACAAAGTTGCAAACAAGTTGGCTTTATTTAGAATATTTCCCAAGAATTTAAAACTCAAGACAAATATCTATGATAAATAGAAGTTGGTTTGTGTCACAATTTCTAAGGAGATAAAGTTTAATAATGGAGTATAATCCAATAGCCACCTATATCATTATTTTTGCTTCCCTTTTGGCTAGTCATTTTCTACTTTGGTGGTAGATGCCTTTTTCAAAAAACAATGTCACTTCCCCTTTCTTTCTCATAACTATTATTGTGCTCAAACTGCTAGTTTTTGCATGACCCATCTGGTTTTCACTCTAAAACTCACTATGATCGATATGGGAGGGGACTTAATACAAACTAAACTTGATTTGTGTGACAAATTTGTAATGGTGAAAATATTATGGTTTTACCCAATGAGGTAGTAAAACCACTAATATTTTTCTTAGGTACCACTAAAGTAAAGAGGGGTGAACGCAATAAATCTAGCCTCAAATCAATAAGGATATCCCTAAAAATTTCTATTGGATTCATTGGATTAGGATTTGATACCCTCTTTTAAGTTGAATTATGAAAATGTTGAAATTGGGATAAATGTGCTGAAATTGAAGTGAAAACTTGTAAACAATGAGCTACAATTATCAAATCAAGGCATGAACCTAGATTGGAGTAATGTGTGAGTGCTTGGATCTGTTCCCAAAAGGTTGTCATTTTTTCTGGGACTAAAATTCCCATTGCTTTGGTCCTCCACACTTTTCATCATCCAAAGGGGAATCTAATTCTCTATGAATAAAGTTGATCCTGAGAGTTGCAACTCCGTACCTATTCCTATGCATAATAGAGAAGGGAAAATGGTAGGGATGTGAATTTCTATAATGGAAATGATTTGTTTTGAGGGAAATGTTGAATAATGTTTGAAACCCTAATGTTATACCTTTTTATGGAGTTTTCTTTGCCTCCACAAGGAATTAGGGTTTTATGAAGTCTTCATAAACATAGAACATGAATGTCAACTCCAATGTTTCAATCTTAACCTTATTTCTGCTCCAATGTTTGAAAGAAGATTGATTGCTTCCTCACTTGAATGTGAATGAATTCTTGATAGGTGTGATTGAATTCGTGTATGTGGATGTCAAAATGAGAGGGGTAGACCTCATTTTATACATGCTTTTTCAAAAACAAATTAATTTTTTGACATGAACTAACACGAGATCATAATTCCCGCTCCAATTGAATGACCATTGTGAGGCACCAAAATGGGTCTTGATTGGGAGGACTAGAGCGAGCAATTTTCTAGTCTTTGAGGACCATAGCGCTAGCACCCTAGTCTTAACCAATCAAGGGCACATGAAATTGGGGAGGAAGGTTGCATGTTTACAAAAATGAGTTATTTGCATGGTGTGAGCAGAATCAAGGCTCCAATTAGGCCTCGGGGGATGAACACCAAGGTGAGGGCCCAAATAAAGGACAAAATTGTAAGGGAGGAAAATTTAGGATACTACATTTATCCCCCACTAGAGTTGGAGTATGGGACTAAGCATACTCCTGATAAAGAACAAATGTTTGTACATTGAAAAAATTCATCAAGACATCAAAGATACAAGACACACTAAGCCCCTAGTGGACTTTAGTATTTTAAGTACAACTTCAACATCAAGCTAAAAGGGACATCATAATAGAAAGAGAGATAGATAATCATGACTGCTAGCCTATTAAGGTTTTCTTACTATGAGTCATAAAAAAGAAAAATAACAAAATAACAAAGCAAAAAGCTCAGTTTGCAAAGTAACTTGAGTATCAACATATGTGATCTAGTGCATGCATAAAGTGAAATATTGAGTGGAGTGCATGCCCACACATCAAAGAGATTGCATATTCCTTATCGAGAGAAATTTCTCTAAGGTGGCTTACATGCACCCAAAGACAAGAACATTACCGCAATGATATGGCCCCCAAAAAAGACAAATCAAAGAATAATGGTCACTAAACACATAAGGGTTCTACTAACTCTGGGGTTAGTATGCTCTTATGATAAATAATATATATCATAAAATATATTTGCATTGAATTGACCTCATCCCCCAAAGGAAGTAGAACCATAATGGAAGAAGAGCGCATGTGCCTTTTGAGTCAACATGGAAAAGAGCCAAAGAGATCTCAATGCTTTGCATTGTTCTCAAGTAGACAACACTAGGGACAACAAATATCTAAGAAGTGAGAAAAAAATAAAGGAATGTTACGAACAAGAAAGAGACGAGAGATAGAATCTCTAACATGAATGAATCTAATCAAGAAAATCATTCGCCTCCCAATCTTTCTTAGCATTATTTTGGGAAGGTGGACAATATGGAAGAGGAGCAACTTCACGCATGGTAGATGGAGCTACTACAAGTTCCAAAAAAGGACCATGCTTTAATGATGATTCACTTTGTCTACTACTAGGAGCTAACATCAATGCTTTTGAATTTTTTTAGATAAATCATTGTCAACATTAATAAGTTCATATTCATTGTTGGAATAATTAGCATCAACATTGTCAGTATGAACACCATTTCTTCATCAAGATTAATAAAAATAGGATCTTTAAAGGAATAGATATGAACCATCACTTTTCTTAAGCATATTTAATCTTGGAGATTTAGGTTGAACTTCCTCCCTAGGGTTAGGTGAAGGTTGGACATATAGGATCATGTCACCATTTGGTCTATTCGAGGAGGAAATAGGTTGAGAAGAAAATTCACAAGCCTTAGCATGACATCTCTATCGATGTTCTCTTACAAAATGGTTTCTTTTAGTTTTAGCCAAGGCTTGTGAATGTTTATTATCAATGGATCTAGGCTTCTTCTCTTCCTTCAAAGGAGGAGAAATGAGAGAAGGTTTACTAGGTTGATAGATAGAGGATTAGCCGCTTTCCTTGTAAGATTAAGGATTCGAGATTGTAGCATATAAAAGAGGAATAGAAGGTGTAGGAAGGAGACTAGGTCCATCATGAGGAGGAATAGGTTTTGGATCACTAGGCTTACTCAAAGATAAGATCATCTCATTTTTTCACTTTTGATAAGATTGAAAAAGAGCATCACTTTGAGGTTTAAGAGGTTCAAATTGTTTAGGCCAAAAGTAATCAAGACTAGTATCTCCACACCTCACCATGGGTTGGTACATGCTATGATTAATTGTTATGATTTTGTCGTTATGAGAAAATTTTAAACATTTATGAATAGTAGAAGGGGTCACGCTCATGGAAGATAGCCAAGGATATCCCAACTTCAAACAAAATTGATTAGATGTAGGAATTATCAGACTTATGTGAATAATATTATTATTGATGTCAAACTATCTATCCATCTTGGATTGGACAATGTATGAGGTTCAGGTATTGGTCCAGATGTCATGGATGTTATGGATAGTGTATGTGAGGTTGCACACAGTTAATATGTGTAGTTCTGCTAGTATGTACAAATGTTGTTTTGGTCAGAAGTTATTATGTAGCATGATAAAGGTAAAATGTCATGGACAAATCTGGATGATGATTTTTGAGGTTTCCTTTAAGTTCTCATTGTTTTCAGTACTAGATATATGTCTCAATGTTATTTGCTTTGATAATTGTTAGAAGTATCTCTTCAAGTTTTGTGTTGAGATTTTCTAGATACATGTGGAATCTACATTTTGGAGTTATTGAGCTTGATCTTGTGATAATTGGTCGATATTTTTGGGTTTGGATGACTTTGCCCCATTTTGCTCTAATAGCCCTATTAAGTGATAATGAGTTTACATATGTAGTAGCATAACAATGAACAATAGAGTGTGTGTGTGTGTGTGTGTGTGAAGGTGTGTGATGTACAAAAGAAAGTTGGCAATGATGTGTGAAGTGTGAGTTGATGACAGAAAAGGTAGATAGTGTTGTGGTGGTGCAGTAATCCTTTACCGGAGTTACTGCATGACAGTTGTACATAGATCTTTAACTGGATTTGTTGTAGAGCTTAACCTTAGAACTCATACCATTCATTTGGAGATTCAAACCTTCTCAATTTAAAATTTTTACTTGCAGTGAGCATTCCAACAGTTAGCCATCTCTTTGTATATCTACAGTGAGCAGTCCGGTTGTGAGCCATATTTGTAATCTGGCAGTGAACCACCCCTTCTCTAAACACTAATGTAACTAGTTATATTCTCCTGAGAGTTAACACTCTCTATGGTTTTTCCCTTTTGGGTTTTCCACGTATAAAATCTGGTGTCTATCTTGTGGTTGTGCTCTTCATGTGTATTCTGCATTAACTGCTTTATATCAGTCAAGTTTGTTTGATACTTCTATGGTGAAAGCTTTTTTAATATATGGGAATACTGATTCACCCCCCTCTCAGTATTCTGGTGCTTTCAACCTAATCAACAATTGGCATCAGAGCCTTGGTCCCTTGCTTGGAAATCTTAACCACTTGAGGGAGATCTGTGTTCATTGAGTCATGGCACTTATATGCTTGGTAGAAGATTTTCAGATGGATGAAAATTTGAAAACAACTCTTGAAGATTTGGAAAGCATTGAATCATAGAATGAATAATTGAAGGAGAATGTGAAGATAGGAAATGAATGTGTGCAGAAGCTGAGAGAGAAAATTTGAAAGTTCAAGTTGAGATATAAGGAGGTTAACAATTAGTTGAAATAGGTAAATGAGACTATCAAAGATCTGATGCAAAAGATTGAAGATAAAGACAAGACAGAGCAATTCCTAAAAGAGACATTAAAGCAGAAATTCAGAAAATGTGAAAATCTTGAACAAGAGGTGAAGAATCTAAAGGTAGAAAATAAGATCCTTGATAGTAGTAAGCTCTTGGAAGATTTGAACAACATGCTACAAGTTAATTTAGACAAAATCAGACTTGGTTTCCAACCAGTATGTGTTCAGATTAAAATAATAAACAAGAAAGCAAAGAAGTCAAAGATGAAGAAGAGAAAAAGTCAAAAAATGAGAAGAAATCTTATAATTAGAAACCAAATGCAAGAAATCGATCTGACAGGCTAATGCACAAAGGTACCCATCTTTTAATGGCTATTCTTTTAAATGCAATAAATTTGGACATAAGGTAGTAAACCATAGACGCATTTAGTGTTATAGTTGCAAGATGTTTTGTAATTCCCTTTCCTTGATCAAACTGTATTTAACCTAGTTTGACTCTGTTGACTTTTTATGTTGTTTATTTGGTTGCACGATACTCTATGTAGTGATCACTTTTATCATGATTCTATGCTATGATGTTTTTGGATTTAAAAAATGTTCATTATGCATCATATCTTTATGGATGTTTAGATGTTAGGTTTTATTCTTATGCACTAACATATTTACTTTATGTATGAGATATATGATGTATTCATTTTCATGTATATGTATGAGTCTGGGTAGGGTGCAAGGGAATGATCTTTCGTCACTCACTTCAGAGAGACATAGAATGTCGTGACTCTCCTCCATCGGTGTGCTTGTAAATGTTGGATATATGTATGTATCTTTTCTCGATGATGCAAGATTGCAGGTTCAAGGCATCGACTCCACCTAGTTTCACAAGTCTGAGTGTGCCTACATAATCCTGATGGAAGTTGTGGGAGATAGCATAAGGCCCATTTGTTTCTTTAAGCCTAGCCTTTTCTCAAAACTAGAGAAATGTTTCATGTTTTGTGTGTTCCTGATCGAAATGCCACTAAGGCAAAATCCGATAATCTTGGGTGTGTTGCATGTGAATATGTTGTGTTGTATTTTGGGTTTTGTTTGTTGTAGTGTTTTGTTAGATTTTAATTATAAGTATTTATTATAAATTTTTTATTTAATTTATGATAATTTAATTTAATACTTATGTTTGCGTGTGTGGATATATATATATATATATATATGGTATTATATATATATATATATATATGGTTTTACCATATTAAATAATTAACAAAATAATATTAATACTGTAAAATAATAAAATTAAAATATAAGCTTGAACAATTAATAGAGTAAGTTACTAATTAAAAGATGAATTGATTAAAGATTATTAAATAAACTTAATGAGTATTAATAAATAAATAAATTTAATGTTGAAAATATATTAATTAAATATGATGGAAATTTATAATAGAAGTTATTAGATTAAGGTAATTAAGGGAAAAGCAAGTTTCAATTTTTTCGAATTGAAGGAAAAATTTTGCATGAAACCTTTCTTATGCTTTTTCATGCTTTTTGGGTGGCTGGAAACTTAGAGGAAATAGGAATAGGATTTTGGGGAGGAATTTTGGAAGCTACATTTAATAATTCTGAAAATTTCTAGAAGGGGGGTTCTCATTTTCTTGTTTTTGAGCAATTTTCTAGAAAAAGAGTTTTGTAAGGATTGGAGTTTTTTTTTGCTTGCATTTATTTTGGATTGCTGGTAGATTGTTGGGGTTGGCTTATTGAAGTTGTATCAAGGTTTTATGGACAAGTATTTTTCTGGATTTGCCAATAGAAGTAGGGATTAAATTCCATTTTGTCTATGAGATCGGTTAATTGTCTATGAGATAGGTTAATTCTGAGATAGCCTTGCAAATTTGTTTGGTGCCTAATTTGACTTTTAGAAATTTTAATTAAAGTATTAATAAATTTTTCATTATTAAATTTTTGAGTATTGTTTTGGATGTCTATAAATTGTGATTTATATATTTTTGAATTTTATATTTAAAAAAAAAATAGTGATTTTTATTGTTGACCAACAAATTATTATATTTGCCTAGCAAATAATTCACCTAGCAATATTATAAGAGTTTACCAGTGATCAAATTACTATTAAATTAATACTAAATTAACTTCCGAGGGATTAAATTATTAAATTACTATTATTAAAATTATTAATTTATTTCAATAAATTAAATTTGCTATACTAAAAATTATTTTTGCCAACGGATTATCAATCTACTTTGTCATAATCTTATTGGCATACTATTATTTTATTTTATATATTATTTTTTAAATGCTTTTTATGATTTGACTTTTTTGCTTTAAAGGGTGGATATTATAATTATATTTTTCTTAGTCATGTAAAAGTTTTAGTTATGTGATTTTGTTCCATTAATTAGTCTGTATTGTTATTTGAAAATAGTTATTTCGTTTATTTGATTAAACTAAGTATTTGGTGTTTACATTCTTATTTGCATTATATGGTTATATTAAAGAAAATAAATAAATTGTGCATATAGGTGTATGAATTAAGTGTTTTATTAATTTAATTTAACAACGTATATTTATTGCCAGTGATTAAATTATTATGTTTGTATTATAATAAGTTATTAAATTACTTCAATAGAATATTTCATTCTATAATAAATTTATTTTTTGCTCTGCTTTAATTATATAGTCTTGCTTCTATTTAATAAGCTTTTTAATTTGATTTTTGTGTATTTTCTTCCTAGAAGTGTTAATTTGTGTCATAATTAATTGGTAAATTTAATTAAGCATTGCTTGTTTAATTAGTAATGGTAAATTATTTTATTTAATTATAAAGATTGTTAAATTGTGGTGATAACCCCAATTGTATTGTAGGCTCTTCTAGTGGTAAATAATTAATTGAAGACATATGTGTGTTTATGTCAATGTTTGAATACATTATTTTTTATTTTAGCGAAATGAATTTAAAAATCATCTTATGTGATTTGTTTAATATTTAACCATGCACGTTCATGTATCCATGTCTAATTGTTAGTTATTCCTCTTTTCTGATAGTGGTCATTATTTTGATGTTTAACTAAATCAAACCATTGACCTTTAATGTTATAGTATCCTAATCCAAAAAATGTCAAGGTCTTGAGACTTTTATGTTGTTTTGGTCCAAATGTCTTTTGGGGGCTCCAAAGGTTGGTCTTTGATCTTAGTCTCTTTTGTTAGTAATTCTATGTTCTTTTATGCATGGGCTTTTCTTATAGATGGCTATGGCAGTGTATAAGTCTCTTGGTATTTTTACATTATGTTCCTTATGGGATTGAGCCATGTGGTGCTCTTGATGGAAGATTTTGTATATGATGCTAATGTGGTTGACATGCGTTGTAATTCGAGATTTGGTTGGATCTCATTATTTGGTCGATGATGCTTCTGATCTTTTTATAAGACTCATGAGATTATTTTATGATGGTTTATTTGGTGATGGTTCATTTTGAGTATGTTGGTGTCATAAGGGGGAGTGGCTTCCAAGTGGGGGTTGGGGCCCAAAGTGGTTGCTAGGCTAACCCATTGCAAGTTTTCCTAATAAGTGATAACCTAATTAATGAACTGGGGGGTTGGGTTTTAAACACATTTAATAAGATAATAGATTGCCTTCTCATGGCTTGAGTGCTTGTTTAGTCTTGAGATGAGGCATGGAAGGCCTGGAATGACATGATCAACTACCTTGTCCTCTTGAAAGGTATGTTGGTTCCGCATGAAACTTGTATGGGGGTTAGGGGTTGGGAGAGGCTACCAAGATAACCTTGGATGGGAGTCGAGGCCTATGGCGACTTGTGAGGATAACCCATATCAAGCTATGTGATGAGACTCTCCCCTTGTGAGCACTAGTGTCTTGTCTCTATGTTTGTAGCCTCTAGAGTATCCCCATTTGGAGTTGTAGACACTAAAAATTTTCCTAACTTTCGACGATACTTTTCACTAATCTTTTTTGTCTAAACTGATTAAATAATTTTAATTATTTAATTAGTACTAATTTTCTTCTTCTAATTTCCTATAATTAAATAATTCTTAATTGTTTAATTATTGTTCTTCTAAACTATCAATTGAATAATATTTATTATTTAATTAATATTCATCATTATCTCTTTCCAATCAATTAATCTTGATCTTAATCGACTAATCCTAACTATTCCTATTCGATTAATTAATTTTCTTAATTAGTTACTCTCTTTATTCTAAGATAATTATTCTTTTATGATGTAATAACTATTTTAATTATTTAATCCTCTTCTCCAAATTGTTTTAATTAAATAAATTTTTTAATTTACTTAATTGTCATGTGTGGGTGAAATAAATAAATAATTTTTATTTATTATTTTATGACTCTACTTAGCTCTTCCACTTTCTAATTTTTATTTCCAATTATTTGTTCCACTTTCTAATTTTTATCTCCTTATCTCTTCAAACTTGCTAATTCTCCACTAGTCTTCTCCTCTACTTTCATTTAGGCATATTTTGTTGAAAATGAATATTTCCAAAAATCATTTTCACTTAACTCTTTTCATTTCTATTTCTTCCTCAACATTTTAAATGTAATTTCCTTTTTATCCTCACTTAAAAAGTCCTCTCATTTAATCTCATATGTTGATTATTTTCATTCTCAAATCAATCTTAGCTATCCAATCAACCTCAATCTTTCTAGAAATTGAGCTCACATTGCTCATTTTCAACAACCACACTTGGAGTATCCTTTTTCTATCCAATTTTCTATCATTTTGTCATCAATTTTCTTTCATTTGCACTTTCACTTGTAGGTGACATCCTCATAATTTGAAGGAGAAAGAAGAACAATGAAGGTCAATGAAGGAAACATATCCATTGGTTTGCATTTATTTTGATTATTTTTTCTTCATTCCATTATTGAATGTATTAGGAGTATTTTCATTGCATTTTAGTCTTCATGGTTGGATAATATATTTCTTTGATGCCTATGCATATTTCCTACCTCATAGGAGTATTTATGTTTTTAGTTTTATCATTGTTTTTCCTTGATTGTGACTTAATGAGTGAAAGTTTGTTTAGACCATGTTTTGTTTATCCTTGGTTTGTGTACTTGAGGGCCTTATGTCTATCTCCTAGAATGGGAGGTAGTCCTTTGGGTTTCACATGGTCAGGTGGTAGTTGCCTTCATCCATTCGAGATTTTGGATCCTTTTCTGCATAGTTTGGCTTTGTGCATCTTCTAGTTGCTAGACTTGGATATGGCCAGCTCAGTGGATTGGGTGTAGATATCTTTGATCTAACATATTGTGCATATGTGTATATCGGATCTAATAGTATATGTATATGCCCTTGAGGCTAGTGATATAACTATGATGTAATCATGATGAACTATGTTGTAATTTTGATGTTAGTGTAATGAGGTTTAGGTGATAAGTCTATGTTAGTAAATACAATGATGACCTTATTTAATTAAATGCTTTCATGTTAATTGTTTGTCATTTTATATGTTGTAGGAACTATGAATATTAGTCAGATCTCATAAATCTTAGCTTTAGAAGTTATTTGAATGTAGTGAATTTTCATGATTCAGTGTTACGTGTGGTTGGATTATTTTAAATGTTATCTTAGTTATGCTCAAATGGGTATCGAATGCTAGTAAGATAGATTTAATTTATTTAACTTTGTAAGGAAAGTATCATAACACTATTGAGTAACCTTAGGGGATGGTTCAATAGTGTTCTTCTGCTTGTGCAAATTAGTTTAATCTTATTCTTTATTGTTGTAGAATGCTTATTTAATGTTAAAAAAAATATCCACTCTTATTGTATTTGTTTAGTTATTTCATCTAGCGTTTCTTGGTGGGGCATTACACTTGGTATCAAAGCCAATGTTGCAAACACTAGGATCTCATGTTAAGGTTGAGCCTTTAGTCTGGCGTGGTGTATATAGTCTTTCTAGCATGTGTTTTTCTTTCTAGAATTATGTTTGGATTAAAGTATAGAACCTTGAAAATATTAGATATTTCATAATCTTTTTCTTCTGCTCATTCTTTTTGAAGATCCTAATTGCGTATATCATGTGTATTCACTTCATGTTGTTACCTTCCTAATGTTAGTACTTGTTAGAAGATTATATGTGCTTTTGGTTGCTTTTAAGATGTTTTAGATATATGATTTCTCATATTATATAGAAAATCGTATATGCCTCCCTATCTGTTGTTGTATTCTCTAGACTAGCTTATTATGTTGGATAATGTATAATGATGTGCTTGTGTTATAAATATAAATTAACTTAGTATCGATCACAAGAACTTACATAGAAGATATTGAGTGCATTTGTATAGTTTTTTTTTGTTTTTTTTTTCTTAATAAAAGGGTAAAAACTTTATTGAAAATCAGACACAAGAATTACAAAGAGATCTAGAGCCTCAAGGCCCCAGAAAAAACCACCAACCCAACCTCAGATCATTCAGCTTCAAAACCCTCCATGTCCTCAGTGAAAATCTTCTGCAAGTCCTGACAGTAATCCCCAAAGAGATGCTCCCAACCTTCAACTTTCCAATCACTACCATGATCCAAGGCCCACTTGGCCAAACAATCAGTTGCTCTATTCCATTCTTGAGGAATGTGGATGAAAGACACCTGCTCCAATAAAGAGCTAATTTGGAGAATCTGCTGGACAATCCTTGCCAACTGCCATTGAATCCTACTCACCTTCTGCTCAATCAACAAGTTAACAACAATTTGTGAATCCGATTCACAAATCACCTTCCTTTGACCCAACACCCAAGCCTGCTCTAGTACATAGAGAATCGCAAATCCCTCCATAAAATTATTAGACTACCACCCTTTATGCATCAAAAAGAGGAAAACTATCTCCCCTCTACTATTCCTGCCAACACCACCTATTCCAGTAGGGCCTGGGTTACCCCTAGATGAGCCATCAATGTTAATCTTGATAAACTCATCCTAAGGGGGTATCCACTTTCCCATCCTATGCACCTTCTTCATAGCCCGTCTAACTCTCCTAACACAAGCAAAAGCAGGAGACAACTCCTGCAGGACAAGCCTACTCATAAGATCTACCTCATCTCTACCCAGCGGAAAATTCACCTCACATTTAGGTTCCACTATCTCCCGGATCATAGCAATGATCCTATTCCAAATTTGTTAAACAAACAATATGACCTCATGAAAGATCCTCGTGTTCCTTTCGAGCCGGATCTACCACAGAATGAAGATGGGCCCAATATACTAGACAGTCTGGAGGAAGGACGACAGGATAGGAGGTCTGCCCAAACTGCTCCAGAACTCCACCAGAGAATCCACATGGACACAAGAATTCTAACTTGTTACTCCTATACTCTTTCCCTTAGAAAATGATATTTTAATTCTATATGCTTGGTTCTTGCATGTAATAGTATTTTTTGAAATATTAGTTGCACTAATATTATCACAGTAAATAGTGATCGGTTCAGACATATCAAATTTGAATCCTTCAAGAACATGTCTTATCCAGATTGTCTGCGTGCAATTCATTGATGTTGCAACATACTTTTCCTCTGTCGTTGACTAAGAAACAAATGTTTTCTTCTTACTTATCCAAGCAACCAATCTACCTCCCAGAAGAAAAGCTCCACCAATAGTGCTTTTTCGGTCATGAACATTGCCTGCCCAATAAACATCAGTAAGCACATTCAAAGAAAAATTTCCTTTATAAGGATACCATAAACCATAATCTACTATGCCTTTTAGGTACTAGAATACCCTTTTCATTGCTACCAAGTGAGTCTCCTTGGGATCTTGTTGAAATCTAGCAGCCAATCCAACAATATGTGCAATATTAGGTCTGCTATGAATGACATAATGCAATTTACCAATCATAGACCTGTATTCTTTCTCATCAACATATGGTAAATCATCTTGTTTAGATAACTTGAAGCCTATCACCATCAGAGTACCAACCGGTTTACAATCCTCCATGCCAAATATTTTCAACACCTCTTTAACATACTTACTCTGATAGATAAATATTCCACCATCTAGTTGATGGACCTGCAACCCAATGAAAAATTTAATTTAACGAATAAGAGACATCTCAAATTCCTTTTTCATCTCCTCAGCAAAATCCATGCACAAATCATCATTACCACCAAAAATTATGCCATGTATAAATACTTGAACAGCTATCAATACTTTGTCTCCATCAGTCTTAAGATATATGTTATTGTCCTCACTGTTACATTGGAATCCTATCTTGATTAGGTGTGCATACAGTCTTTCAAACCATGCTCTTAGTGTCTACTTAAATCCATACAATGCCTTATGTAGTTTGCAAACCATATCTTTGTCTTCAGACAAAGAAAATCTATCTCGTTGTTCTATGTACACTTCTTCTTCAAGGATGCCATTAAGAAAAGCTAATTTAACATCCATCTGATAGACTTTTAATCCTTTAAATGTAGAATAAGAAACTAGCATTCTAACTCCTTCCAATCTTGCCACAGGTGCAAAGTTTTAACCATAATCTTCTCCTTCTTCTTGTGCATAGCCTTTGCAAACCAACAAACCAATCTTTCTTTATTTTCCACAACCTTACCTTCTTAATTTAATGTGTTTCTAAAGAACCATTTAATACCAATCACATTCTTGTCTTCTAGTCTGGGAAGAAGTGTCCATGTTTTGTTCTTCTCTATTTGATCCAACTCCTCATTCATTGCATTAATCCAGTCATCATCCTTTAATGCCTCTCTTACTATTTTTGGCTCAGTAGTAGAAATCAGATAGCAATTTTCTCTGATTTTTCTCTTTGTTTGTACTCTAGCATTTTTATCTCCAATTATTTGTTCTTTAGAGTGATTTATCCTGACATACCTTGGTATTACCAATTCCGGTGTTTTGCTTCCTACTTCATGTTCTTCATCGCTCTCTACTTTTACCGATTGAGCACCTATTTCTACAACATTTTGCTCATCAGTCTTCTGCAATTTCGGTTCTATAAACACAAGTCTTTCTTCATCCTTCTCAGACTCAGATCTGTTGGTCTTATCAGATCTCTTAGAGAGTTCATCTATCTTCACATTAGCACTCTCAATGATCTTCTTAGTTCTCTTGTTATAACATTTAAATTCCTTACTCTTTGTAGAGCAACCGAGAAAATACCTTCATCACACTTAACATCAAACTTTTCAGTGTAATCATCTCTCTTAATAAAACATTTACTCCCAATTTTTTTCAAATAATTTAAACTAGGAGTCTTTCCATGCCATACTTCATAAGGTTTTTTGTTAATACATTTCTTGACATGTACTCGGTTCAAAGTATAAATAGAAGTACTAACTGCTTCGCTCCAAAACATCTTCAGTACTTCACCTTGAATTGTCATGGTTCTAGAAACTTCAACAACTATTCTATTCATTCTCTCTGTTATCCCATTCTGTTGTGGAGTTCTAGGAGCTAACATTTGCCTCTTAATTCCCTGTTCATCACAGAACTTCACAAACTCATCAGAACTAAATTCACCTCCCCGATTAG
Source organism: Cryptomeria japonica (assembly GCF_030272615.1). Classification (NCBI taxonomy): domain Eukaryota; kingdom Viridiplantae; phylum Streptophyta; class Pinopsida; order Cupressales; family Cupressaceae; genus Cryptomeria; species Cryptomeria japonica. Next base: position 250,698,207 of record NC_081415.1, read on the forward strand.
ATCTCAAACATTTTAGATTCTTCTCGATATCTTTCTCAACAAGATCTTTAAATGCTTTAAATTTATTGAATGCCTCAGAATTTTCTCTCATTAAAGTTACCCACATCATTTTGGAAAAATCATCAGTAAAGATCATAAAATACTTATCACCAAAATAGCTCTTAGTCCTCATAGGACCACAAAGATCAGTATGAACCAAATCAAGAATATTGTTTGCAGAGAAAGGCTAACTCTTAGAAGATAAAGAGGTCATCTTACCCATCTGATAGTCCTTGCATAACACATTATCTAGTTTCACAAGCTGGGGAAAACCTCTCACAACACTTGCCTTACTAACTTTAATCAAATTGTCAAAATTGACATGAAAAAATCTCTTGTTCCACAACCATTTGTCTTCAATCTTCGCCACCAAACAATCATTTACAATAGTATTCAGATGAAATAGATTACCTCTAGTCTTCTTTCCAGTAGCAATCAATTCTCGATTGTTTCCAAGAATCCTACACACTCCACTTTTGAATTCAAGTAGATATCCATTATCATTAAGTTGTCCAACACTCAAGAGGTTATATTTTAGTCCATCAACCCAAAAGACATCATCTGCATTACTCTTCCCATTTAATGAAATTGATCCTTGGCCTTTAATCATGCAGGGAGAGTTATTACCAAACCTTGCAACACCTCTATCAAACTCTTTAAGGGATAAGAACTTACTTTTGTCACCGGTCATGTGGAGGGAGAAACCACTATCTATTATCCATTCATCATTATTATCCATGTGAGACACTAATTCCTTCTCATCAGTCAAATCCTCCTTCACAACAACAAATACTATCTCCTCATTATCATCTTCTTCCAATTCATCATCGATCACACCATCATCCACTACAACATAACAATGTTTCTTGCCTTTTCTTTTGAATTTCCTAAACTTCTCTTTCTTATTAGTGTTAGGGTAGTTAGCAGCTATGTGTCCAATGTTACTACAAGAGAAAAACTTCAAGGGTAATTTACCTGTTCCTCTAGGGAATCTTTTAGCCAGTAATGCCTCAAGTCCCATCAGATGATTTTCATCATCACCATCACCTTTGCTACCACCATGACTAGACCTACAGTCATGATTATGACAAATATATTTTCCTTTCCTTCTTGTTCTACTGATTACAGAAGCCTCAAAAGAAGATTGAGAAGGCTTAGAAAGACTATTATCAAAACTGTTTAGTTCAAATGCAGTCAACTTTCCAATTAGAGAATCAACAATGACTTTATCTTTAGAAATGGATTTAAGTTCTTGAATAGCAGAAACTCTGATAGAATATTGTGGTAAAAGAGTTCTAAGAATTTTACTAACAACAGTATCATCATCTATCTTACCTCTGACACTATTTATACCACCTACATCTTCCTTAATCCTTTGCCCATATTTAGCTATGTTCTCACCATCAATAATTTTCATATCATTAAATTTTCCTCTCAAACTCTCTTCCTTGGCTCTTTGTACATTTTCATCTTCTCCATAAATTAATCTTAATTTATCCCATACCTCCTTTGCAGTCTCTAATCCATGAACATCTATATATTCAAAGTCAGATACAAGTACTTAAAATTGCTTCAAGAGACTGAATGTTTTCTTATTGTTCTTTAAAGTTCATTCGGTGTCAAGGGATTGGTAATCGGAGCAACATACTTGGTTACCACATGATTCCAATGCTATGAACCCATTCCTTTAATGTAGATCCTCATCCGATCACTCCATATCCAGTAGTTGTGCTTGGTAAACATGGGACACTCCTTCTTCATCATCTTTCAGAAGATCTTTCCCTCAAGCTGTTAGGCTCTACATAGAGAGGACCAATTCTTTGATACCAATTGTTAATCTTAGAGGATCCATTTAATACTAAGAGAGGGGGTGAATCTATATTAATAATAATTTAAAATCAGAAAATTAAACTCATAAAACTTTCACCAAATCAAACATAGACCAACATTAGAGCCATTTACTACTACCAGTATCTACTGGTAAACATCTGCTAAACTGATATATCAGTGCTACACATTAAATGTTCATTAACCATGCATAAATTGAAAGTAAAGCATACCATCATATCAAAAATATTTACCATTTGAACACCATGATTTTCATGTGGAAACCCAAATAGGGAAAAACCACGGTGCGAATTGGTACCCACAAATATTTTTCACTCTTTTAGAATGCACCCTGTTAGGAACCAAGCCTAGTTAGAAGCTTACAATGATGTCCTGTTTGGAGCAGACCCTATTAGGAGTCACCTGGTTAAAGGATTTACCTTAACCCTGTTAGGAGCTTTGATCTGTTAGGATCAACCTCACAAGAAGATTTATAACTTAGATATTGAGTCACCCTATAAGGAGATTTTATAATGTGAGGCTTGTTAGGACCTACCTGGTTAAGGGATTTTAGCTATTGTATTTGTTAGCAAACAACAGTGAATGATCTATGTATAGCACTCAATTGCTTGCTTGATAAGATCCAATTAAGTTCTAAGTCTGTAACACTTCTGACAGAATTTCTCACACACTTCTCAAAATCATTGACACAATAAACATCAACTGTACCAACATAAATAACGTTTGCAATTAGGTTGGCATCAAAACCCTAAGACTTACAACATAGATCATCACATATCTTTACAACTTATTACAGATCATCAAATGGATCATTACAATCAATTACAAATTAATATCAACCATTGAATGATCATAAGTCGTCACAGCAAGTCGATCTGATACAAAGTCAAACCCTTAGCTCATTTCGCTAAGCACTTTACACATTCCCAAGAAATTCGCTCTCCAAATGTGCCAAACCATCTTTCAAACACTTCACACAGTTTGTGCCTCATTATCATCAACACGTGAACTTGATGTAGATCACTGCCAAACCAAAAATCATTACCAGTCAAGAGAGTTCTCTACCGGTCCCTAAACCCTTCTTAAACCTTGGCAAAAACTCAACAAAAATTATAAACATAACTTCCAGTTGTCACAACATGATGCAGTTCCGGTCACATACATATTACAATGATAAAAGTGACATTAACAAATACAAAGCCTCAATCATCACCAATCGCCAGATATAATCAGAATATTTCATCGTTGCCGGTTAAGGATAAAGATTATATGCCATCAATGACAACACAAATAATTGATCAGAGTCATCCATCAAGCAATCCCAATCTCTTCATCACAAATAGACTTCTATCCTTTACCAGCCCAGTTATCCAACTTCAACTGCATCACCTGCATTTGTATCAGTTATGCCAAATGCCAACAAAAGCCAGGATACAAATGAAAATAGAAAACAAATTCGATAACTTGTTTCCAATCAAACTAAAATACTCTATTATTTCCATATAATATTTAATGGGGACACACAATGTAATGATTAGTTGAGGGAAATATCAAGAAAACCCACAGTAAAATATGAAAGCCACGAAAGCTTAATAAAAATCCTAGAACATGATGAAAACCGTTTAGCCTGAAAACAAAAATTTGTAAAAAAACAAGGTGCCAAAATGTAGATTAAAATAGCAACCAACAAGATAAACAAAACCCTAAAAAAATTAATCTAGAAGCAGAAATTAGTTGTGCTTCAACCAAGTTTGAGAATGTTGTCCATTTTGTGGAGTGAAAGCAGAAGAATATAGATTTAAATAGAAAACAAATTTGATAACTTATTTCCTTATACACCATAATTGCACACAATTTAATACTTAGTTGGCATGATTATTAAAAAAATCATAGTTAAATATAAAAACTATTTAATTTGAAAGTGGAAATTATCTGTCCATCCCCGATGTATAATGACGTCCCTTTCGAGTAGGCAAATCAACTCAAATACAAAGGAAAATAGCAAGCAGATGAGAGGAATATAAAAACCCTTAGTAAAATATGAAAACCATAAAACCTTAAAATCATAGATAGCAACCACATAACAGGAATATTAAAAAAACTCTTAGTAGAATATGAAAACTATGAAACCTTAAAACCTATAGATTAAAATAGCAACCAACAAGATAAACAAAACCCCAAAACCCTAAAATAGAATCAACAATTAGTTGTACTTCGACAAGGTTTGAGAATGGCATCTTCTTGCATCGTTATTTTCGATTCCGTATTTAGGAGGAATCAAAATTTGTTATTATTGATAAGGATTAAAATAAACTGCCACCGTGTGGGCTCAAACCGGCTCTTTAAGCCCGCCTGCTCGCCATCAATATATCAGCTCGTTTAACCTCTTGCAATATAGAATTTGGTATATATTCAAAACTTGTTTTCAGCCGGCCCGCTCACCATCAATGACTCAGCTCGTTTAATCTATTGCAATATAGAATTTGGTAGATATTGGATTGAAATGTTGAGAAAAAAATATATATACCTTATTTTAATCATCCTCTAATAAATATCTATTGACCGCTTATTCCTGGCGCAGGAATATTACGGATAACTCGCCATTACAACTCTTGTTGCACCAAGCTATGCTCATTGTGCTCTAAGGTGGTTATATAAGGGTGTTCTTACCACTTACATAACATTGCATTTTATAGTGTCATAAATTTACCTTTTTAAAATTTAAGACTTGTTTTGGATCTACTTTGATGGTTGTGCCTAATGTGTATCTAATTCATGTATGATAATGCTTCATTTCGAGATTGTTTCCATGAACTTTGTGCATTTCCGTAGTCATAGCCTTTTCCCTAGTCCAAATTATTAGAACTAGGATACCCAACACTCTTGTCCAAGTGGTTTGACCTAAAAATTTGAATTACAATTGTCAAATTTGTAAATAGCGAGAAAGTGTCCTCTGATGTCAACCCTCCCCAAAAATAAATTTCAAAAAAGTGTAAGTTGCATATAATACAACTTCTCTCATTCAAAATCTAACTCCAATTATTAGCATTGAATCAAGCATATTTGAGGAAATTAAGCACAAATACATAAGTAATGAGTCAAGCATTCATATGTACATCTTTATTTTGACAATTATGATCAAATACGATGTATTCCTCCATGATGAAGGCATTCTCTAACATCTTTTAACCAATATCTTGCCTTATTTGAGATTTCAAGAAAGCAATTTCATATATAAAGTAATATTTATCAATTTAGGCATTTACATTAATGATTTATCCTCTATCTTTTTTAGGATAAGCACTCTTTCATCAATTATTATTGTAATGGAGGTGGAAACAACAACACAAGATTTGACATTGGCAAGCTTCTATAAAACACAACACTTTTTTATTTATTTTCATGTATGTAGGTTTAGACCAATTGGTTAATCAATTAAACCATTTTTATTGTTGCATATAGCTTAATTAATTGCTTGATTGATTACATCATTATCTTTTTATATTACATTAACAATAAATTTTGCGAGATAAACCAAAGTATTAAAAATAAATTTCACTCCATTTTTTTCTAATTGTCATATATTTCTTTTTGCGAACAAGTGTTTGTTTGTGGAGCTTATATTTGTGTATGAGTATCATAACCATTATATTGTGAATTTGAGATTCCTATGAGAATATGTTATCAACTCATGGCTTCTCATACTTTTAACTATCAATAATATTTAGCCTAAGTTGCATGTCTGAATTATTCCCAACAAAAAAATTAAAGAGAGAAATCTTCTCTCAATCCAACACACATGTCGCCAAATGGACCTAAAAATCATTTCCCTCAGGCATCTCATAATGAGGGCAACCCTTCAACTCAATTTTCTAGTGAACAATTGAAGAAACTTGACAATGAACTTAAATGCTTGTAATAATTTATGTCCTATTGCGTAACAATCTATGAGGATAGCACACTTGGATGGAGAGGTAGTTCCCTTGATTAAGAGTCTAACTGAGAAAATGATGGTGAATTTCTTTGATCATTTTCAATTACCACTGAAAGATGCTCCACTTGCTCAAGGGTTAGCTTCTCATTCTCCTCTTCATCAGAGAAATCTAGAACTATAAAACCATCCAAGCATTCTTCATTCTTATATTTCCAAACCCACCCCTCATCTTTGTTTACATCATCTCTTATAACTCTCTCAACCCATCCCTTAGCTAAAAAACCCATGACTCTCTTATTAAACACCAGGCCCCTCTTGATTTTAAATTCTCTTGCCTCGAAGCTCTTCTAATTCCAAATGGTAGGAATAGGAATCCTTGGCACCTCTCCTATCCCAGTTTTCACTACAAAGTATTATCTTGGATGCAAGACTGTGAGCTTGTCATCCACCGCTAGTATTTACTTAATCCAATTCTCCAAGAAACCTTCCTTTGAAAATACGGTGACACAACATTTTTGCATCAACTTTTCTTTCTCCCATGCAAAGAAATGTAGCCAAAAACATTGTCAGAATGTTTAAATTGACATGATATCTATGATCAATGAGGATGAACTCTGGGCCCAAATAACTTTAATTTCATACAAAATCAGCCTATGTGAGAAGATAATTACCTCACGTAAGCATTTTTGAGAAATATCCCCTAAGAAAGTCATCTATTTTTTATTGAACATAAGTCTAATTGAAGACTCCATAACAATAAAGATGATAAATAACAAAAATGCCAAGGATAGACCTTTGCTCAGGTGGAGAAATAAATGACATACTCTAGATAGGTTACTTGTATATGTCTCAAATTCATCCACCTTCTCAAGAAATCTACCACAACTTTATCATAAAAACCACCACTCTAATGTCCTTTCACAATCTATAGAAAATCTGCCATATCTAGTCATCTCATTATTACAAGACTTGATCCAAACACCACCACCAAATGGTGAGAAAGGATATTCTCCAACTACCCCGAATTAATGAAAAGGTGAGAGATGTTGAAATTCATGAACTTTGATCATCTTAAAGCAATAGAATTTATGATCTATTTCTATTACTTAATAACTATTCACCTAAACTAAATCTCTTTCAAAGAATATAGGACCAAACATCCAAGTAAGGATCTAGATGGATATAAATAGATAAACTAACACTAACACTCCACTATCTATTGGCCATCTTCTCCCTAAAAGATTTGATGCATTTAGGTCATCTCACAATAATGGTTTCCACTTTCACCCATGAAGGAAAAACATGGATGGGGGAAAAAAAATTCCGAGGGTGTTCGTTCATACTATGGGTGTTCAACTAAACGACCTTTTGGGATTCAAGCAAACCCCTTACTTCAATCATACATGTTAAATCACTCGGGTTCACTCGAACCCCCTTTTTTTTAATATTTTATAGTGTTCTCTCTAATGGCCCCCTTCGAGCGAACCCCTTTTTAACCAGATTTTAATTGTTACAAAATGAACCTAAGGGGGTTCATTCGAGCCCATTTTCTAGGCATCTCTCCCAGAATCTCTTCAAATTTCTACAAAATTTTGGCCTTCAAACCTCTAGTTCAAGGCTCAAATGGAAGAATCATGACAAACCAAAATAGAGGATGGTATTCCTCGAAGAAAGCTTTCCAATGACTATAATTTTATCACGTATTGAGTTTACTGTGATCTTGTTTTTAAAATTTTACCAAACATAGGTTTTTCACCAAACATGAACTTCTCTATTCAACACATTGGGAAAAATAGTAAACTAATTGAAACAAATTCTGAAAAATATCTATGCCCTAGGTATTGATGTCTTCTTTCTAAAAAAAAATTAAAAAATTGAATTTCGATATATGTAGAACAAGTTATGTGCTCAAATATACACCTATGTCTAAATTATAATTAGTCAGAATTCAAAACTTAATAAAAAGAAAAATATTCAACATATCACTATCAAACCAACTCCATGCCCTGGATATTGAAGTTACAAACCAAAATTCGAAAGAATTGAGTTTTTATCATTTATAGACAAAAAGTTGTGCATTTTGGGAGGCACATCACTCTTAAAAAATGTTGTTTGCTATAAAAAACTACTTTTCAAGGGAGATCGAAAAATCAATACAATTTTCTTCAAAAAAAAATTAAAAAATATATTTAGAATCTGTGGACAAGATGTTTTCAAATAACTAGTTTATATCATCTTCAAATTCTTAACTTTTTAAAAGTTATAGGTGTTAGAAAGTGAAGGTTATTTTAAAAATGTTCATCTAAGTGTCAAAGTTGGCCAAAAAGTGGGAACTAGTATTGTGAGTTCATACTTCTTTCAATCCAGCAACCATTCTAAATACTAGTGTACCCACTTGCTTATTTCCCTTCTTAATAAATATGGCTAATTGTTTAGAGATGACCCCTGCAGTCACATCACACTAGATATAATTCAACTACTTCTAAGCCTACTAGCTATTGGCCATCCTTTCCTTGAAAGCTCTTGAATATTTACCATCCATAATTAATACTTTTATCAATCTATCAACCTCTCTATTGGACAAGATATTCTCTTCCTTACTTCCCTCTTAGTAAATGTGGTTAACTGTATACTCCTCAAACTGATTTAGCATAGCAAAAATAATATCTAACAAAGATTTCAATTTCCAATTGAAAATAGAACCTGTCATCACAACATTGACCACTAAGGATGAATCTTGTTCAATTTTCACTTTCTTGATATCCATTTCTCTGCATTAAAAAAACCCAAAGCTTTAAAGATTTGAATTTTTCTATGTTATTAGTATTCTCCTTCAGAGGATTGGACATCCATCCTATAGTTTCTCCATTTGAGTCCCTAGTAATGCAACCTGCTCTTGATGGACCTAGATTTCCTCGAGAGGCCTCATCAAAATTGAGTTTATATTAACCTTCTTTTGGAGGTTTCCATTTAAACTTTAGTTTACTAAGGAATGATCCTTCTTCTTTAATTCCAATGTGAGGAGGAATCCTTATGCTTGGGAATGGAAATCTCATTTTGCCATCCCATTTAGTAAATTTTCCTTGAGAAGCTAGAACCATCCTGTTATTTACTATGGAAACCTGCCAACGACTTGATTGGTTATATTTTTATATTCTCTTCATGATTCTTACATAAAATGCATGTTGAAGGACTTTCATAGTTGAACCTTCTAAAGTTTTCTACTGTAAGGATTCTTTTTTGAATTGCAATCCATGCGAAAACCCCTTCTTTGGGCACACATTGCCTACCCAGCATTATTGGACATGGAAATTAGATCTTTCCTTTTCTTGCAAATTAGCAATGATTTTATATCCCTCTTTTACATTGTATTGCCCATGTTAATTTATCCCCCATCTCTAAAAGAGATGGAAATTAGATCTTTCCATTTCTTGCAAATTAGCAATGATTTAATATCACTCTTTTATATTGTATTGCCCATGTTAATTTATCCCCCCATCTCTAAAAGAGATCCCTCACTGCTTGATAACTTCTAATAAGAGAGAGACTTTTGCCAAAGGTAAAGAACGTTGGGTTAAATATTTCCATTTTCATCCCAAAGATGGATCACCAAAAGGAAAGATTACATAATCTCTCACTTTATCTCCCTAATGATGCTTTAGAAATTTTTTAACATTTACTACTGAAATCAAACTATCTAATCTTGGATGACCTCCGTAGGAGTTTTCCCAAGACAAGCACGACACTCCATTATAAAAATCCTAATAGATAAAGTCTGCTATCACTGTCTTGCATCTTAAAATAAAATCCCAGACCCTGAAGCCTTTTGGAGGATTCTTTACCTTAACTATTTCTATCGAATCTGAATGATTCAAGTATTTGGATTGTAGAATTCTAACCCATTTTAAATTTGGTTCTTTTATCATCTTCCACACCATTTTGGCTCCAAGAGCAATGTTCTGCCAATTATGATTTCTCAACCTCACTCCCCCACATTCTTTCAGTTTGAAAAATTAGTCCCAAGAAATAAGGGCTATCTTATGTTTTCCCACCAATCCTTGCTAGAAGAACTTTCTCTTTTTCTGGAATCTGAATTAAGCATATATTAACTCAAGCTGTCAGACAAAGATAAGAAAGAAAATAAATTGGAAGTGAAGAAATCACTAACCTACCCACCCATGAAATAAAAGAGAGCTTACATATGAAATGTCAGATTGTTTGCCATTTTTAGATCTAATTTACATGTGGAATGTCAGATTGCTTGCCATTTTTAAATCTAACTTACATGTGAAATGTCAGATCTAACTTACATGTGAAATGTCAGATTGCTTTAACTTACATGTGAAATGTCAGATATCCTTGCATGTAAAATGTCAGATTATTTGATTGCCATTTTTAAATCTAACTTACATGTCTGAGCATCAAAAGATAAATTTATGGAGAGTTTTATCTTGGGAAGAAGTCTAACTAATTACGGTCTTGAAGGAATTCAGGCATTGCATGATTAGCACAAAAGCTTTATTTACAAAATAAGCTGTCTGCTCATAATGTTCTGAATATATAGTAAATGGCTATGAGATTCACCTTTAAATGTTTAAATCTGATATTATCAAAGTTCTTAGAACATTATGGGCACTAAAGAGCATAGCCTATTCTTCTAAGAAAGAGAAAATAGTTAACATAACCTGTATTTCTTCAATCAAGGGAAGATAGGTAGCAGATCGAATGAGCTCATTACTTACATACTTTGTTTATATCAAAAGTAATTTTCTATGCAAAATCATAGGTTTACAAATTGTTTGATCTTAAGAATACACTCTTATTGAATGCACCAGTTCAGGTATTTTTTTATTATACTCATTAAAAAAGTGTCACAGTACACCCTGAATTATTGCTTCAGCTATTCTTTATTATACTCTATATAAAAAAAAGTGTCAGCAATACCTTCTCCTAGAGGATCCTCACCGAAAACTTTATTGCCCTCAGACATATATCATTAAAATAAAATGAAAATCGAATAGACAAATGGATTTGAACTGAGCTCATAATAAAAAGAATTCTCTCATGCAAAGCAATAACTCCTAAAATTAACACGATAGAATCATTTGCCAATATAAGAAGCCCCCTCATTCTCTACAGGCATTAACAAGAAGAAGAATAACCATTTACCGGCATTAAAAGACCTTTCATTTTTGTCTCTTCAAAAATTAACGTGAAGAATAAGGAGACAAATGAGAGGGTTTCTAATTACCCTCTTTCCCATTCAAATCGAATGTTAGACAAAGTTAAAATTTCAAAAAACATTCCACACAACTGTACACCAAGATTTCAATATAAAACTTGTACATATCCATAAATGAAAACATGGAAAAAAATTCAAATTAATTCTAAATATTATTGCTTTAAACATATCCAACTTTAATCCCCAGATTTCTTAACAGTTTTCCGAACTACGTAAGACAAAAACACAATTAGAATCAGTCAACACATACAGCCCAATCATCAATCTGAACAGCTTATAAAACGAAACGCATTGAGAATGATCAGTTGTGATTTTCATTATAATTGATTTTCTGAAGATCAAATCTATTAACGGAGTTACGGAACTTAGATGTTAACCGAAACATGTGAGAGTTTTAACACATCGAAAGTGCTGAAACCCTATAACAAAGATGAAGACCAAAGCACTGAAGGAGAGCTTTTGTATTTCAGCGGAATACAAAGGTTTTAGCAGGTGAAAAAAAGCAAACAGTATGAGAGAAGAAAAGAAGGCAAGAATCCACCAAATCTGAATGAGTTGGGAAACGTAGCCTACATATGAAGTCTAATCCCAATATCAAGCATTCAAGTTTCCAACGTTTAATGACAGAAGCCTCCTCCTCTCTCTCATTCTCTTTGGCTGCACTACGAATTCATAGCATCAAATAATAATTGAATTCAAACGGCATAAAAAAGTTTAAACGCAATTTCAATCATGATGGGCACAAAATTTTCTAGATGAAGAAAATTTTTTGAAAGGAATTTTTTTTCGTAAATGCTAAAACCCTCACGAATCAACTTATCAAGCTCATTTACTCATGCTTGTAAAACCAAGGCTCGGATCCGTCTAAGGCAAAGCAGAATGGAAAAACAAGATCTGGGTCAAAAGTGAAACTAACAAAATCAATCACACAAATCTTATCTTAATTTATCCTTAAACAATCCAACAACTGACGCGAAAAAAGAACAGATGAAGAGACGCGAAGCCTTCACCTGACGGGAAAACAGGAAAATAGGTTTTCCCCTCAAGTTGAACAGAGTATTTTTCCTTTGGAGGCTAATCTGTAGGTTCACGGAGCAAATCTACATCAGTTATCAAAATAGAGGTGTAGCTAAGACACTCCCTCCTTTTTAACTCTCTCTCACACTCTTTGCTCTTCTTTACCAGCTGTATTTCACTGGAATACAAAAGCTTGTCTGATTCAGTTACTTTCGGAATAAGTTCCTTTGGTAAAGAAGAACGAAGAGTGTGAGAGAGGAAAAGAAGGCTAATTTTTAGGTTCAAGGAGCAGACCTACATCAATTAACAGAACAGAGGCACAGACAAGGAGAATAAGAAGAATAAGAGGAGGAGGAGAATGTCTGGCATGGAAACTTGCGTGCGTGATATTGGGATTAGACGCCATGTTGCAAGGTGCACTTCACGTATTCTTTTCTCTCGGTGAAACCAGAAACAAGTGTCAGGTTTGGTGGATTCCATCCACACTCTCTGCCTTTTCTTCTCTCTCACGTTCTTTGCTCTTCTTTATCATTTAAGCATGAAACACATCTAACCACTATCACACAAGTGTGATTTCCTGTGTTTAATATGACTTTGGTTTTATACATGTTTTGTTTTATATTGTATTTTAAAATTTAGAAGTAAATTTTTTTATTCGACCTACGAATTGGTATGTATGATTTCCTGTGTTTAATATGACTTTGGTTTTACACATGTTTTGTTTTATATTGTATTTTAAAATTTAGAAGTAAATTTTTTTATTCGAGTTACGAATTGGTATGTAGATTTCATTAGAGTTTGAATTTAGAGTTTGAATTTTGATCACAAGAATCACTCTTTTATTGTCAACACATTGTTGTTATCATTAATCTTTTTATTTCCAATCACAAATATTTAAATTAATTTGATTTATTAATCAATTATAATTGTATTACACATGAAATTTCCACATATTATAAAATCAAATACCAAGCTATCATCCAAGAGATCATGATCCCAATTTTTTTGTAAGTCATTTGACTGCAATTTATTAAAACACTTGGACCCACTTGAATTCCTCCCTTTTTTCTCAAACGGGGCATGCGAGTGAAAAAATGTTATAGGACTTTCTTCTCATAAAAGAATGCAAATAAATAGATAAATATTTATGTAATAAAAGACATCTTGGTGATGTGCATTTTTTTTGGTGATGCAGGAAGAAAGGTTAGGTAGACTAAGAGTAGACAGTCTAAGATGAAGATTGATAGATTGATAGACTGATATCCTCGTCCTCAAAGAATATTGAAGATAAATACTGATATCAAATGCTTATTTATTTTTGGATTCCTCCAAAAAAAAATTATGACAATTTCAATAACAATGACAATGATATACTGCATTCTGATTTTAATGTCAAAATAGAATGATACACATTGATAGGTCTGACAACCCAGATTGATCTGAAGAACATTACAAAACACTACAAGTCATATTATTATTTATAAAGGTGAGGATGTGGATTCACTTGACCTTACTGGGCATGAAAGGTTGAGCTGGTGTACGTCGACCATGGAGACATTCTTCCATTTTTATTCTGTTACCGTTCATATAACTTGGAAACATTGAATTAGACATAGGAAATAGCATTCCATACATGAATCCTGATACATACAAATTAAACATGCTTTAAATATAAGGTAGGACATACTAGATATGTTATATGATACTTTATGTTTGGTCTGATAAATGATGTTAATAAAGGACATAAACAACCGTCCACCAAATCATGAATATTTCAGTCATTCTGAGTTGCCATTTGAAATGAATAGCATTAACGATCCACCAGGCCAAAATATTCAGAATATGTTCTAGCGGTAATTTCTAATCGTCAAAATAACATATAACGACACTTAATAAAACTTGCAACACCAAATGGTTATTAAGAATTTGTTCATGCATCGGGGAATTCGGCACAAAATATTTAGCACGCATTTGTGCACGTCTGTGTGCTTAGTTTGTTGTTATGAAAAATTGGAAGCCCAGAGTTAAACGTCAGCTTGGCCCACTTAAGGCACAATTTGAATTGAATGTGTGCCCGTCGCCTTTTGGTTTCCTATCTTTTATTTCCCTTTTAATTAATCATTGCCAAAGTTTCTCAAGTTATTTTTTATTTCCCTTTTAATTAATCATTGCAAAAGTTTCCCAAGTTATTTTTGATTCCCTCAACAGCGTGTAACAGTTCTTATTAGTTTTGCTTCCATTTCAACTTTTGCTTGATTAGTTCCATTTCAACTTTTGCTTGATTAGTTCAAAGCAACTGTCGTCCTGTGAGGAAAGCACAGGATGATGTTCAGAACATAAACTATATTCTTTAGGCTTATTATGTTGCTTAATATGTATGATTTAATACTAAAATAATTAAAGTCGTGATGAAAGCACAGGATGATGTTCAGAACATAACTTTAGGCTTCTAAGCCTAAATGGGTAACCATGATTTTTCTCTCTCACATTTTCAAAACTGGTCCATTCCTAAATGGGTAACCATGATTTTTCTCACATTTTCAAAACTGATTTTTTGTTTTCAAAACATATGCCTTCAAGATTTGCCTCGATTTATGGTTCCGTGTAAGCTACACATACCGTTTTGATCATTATATGAAATATGCACAATGGATGACAGATTTGTCTTATCATTTTTCGATCTAACTTGATATCTGAGAATCAAAGTATTTTACGAGATCAGATTTCGGAAAGTAGTGAAATTTTGTCCATGGTTTTTGCCTTGTCATATTATTAATGTTATTACCCTTCAAAGTTTATATAACATAGAAATCTTCAGATTTAATTTTATAATCAAAACAAAAGAGAGCTTACATGTGAAATGTCATATTTTCCTGCCACTTTCAGATCTGACTTGCATGTGAAATGTCCCATTGCTTGCCATTTTTAGATCTAACTTGCATTTCTGAGCATTAAATTATTTTGTGAGATCAGATTTTGCTGCATTTCTGAGCATTAAAGTATTTTGTGAAATCAGATTTTGTGAAGTAGTGAAATTTTGTTCATCTTTGTTGCCCTGTCAAACTCCGAATGTTACTACCATTTTGATAGCTTACATGTGAAATGTCAGATTATTTGCCATTTTTTAGATCTAACTTACATGCGAAATGTCAGATTGCTTGCCATTTTTAAATCTAACTTACATGTGAAATGTTCATATTTGCTTGCCATTTTTAAATCTAACTTACATGTCTGAGCATCAAAAGATAAATTTATCAAGAGTTTTATCTTGGGAAGAAGTCTCATTCAGACATTTCATGATTAGCACAAAAGCTTTATTTACAAAATAAGTTGTCTGCTCATAATGTTGTGGATATATAGTCAATGGCCATGAGATTCACCATTAAATGTTTAAATCTGATATTACAGCAAAGTTTTTATGGGCACTAGCATAGCTTATTCTTCTAAGAAAGAGAAAATAGGTAACATAACCTGTATTTCTTTGATCAAGGGAAGATAGGTAGCAGATCAAATGAGTTCACTGCTTACATGCTTATATGGAAAGAAGCAATAAAAATAATAAGTTAGTTATATCAATTATAAATTTCTATGCAAATTGATCGTAGGTTTGTCATGTCTCCATTGAGGAGTTATACGATCAGCATAATAAAGTTAATAATGCAATTATCCTAAACTAATACATTAAGTATATTGAAGGAGAACGGTCAACAAGAGACACGAGATGCGTCTCATCCTTGTGACCTTCCACACTAGCACAGGGTATATAGAGGCACAAGTATCACATCAACAAGGGGGAAAAGGAGATAGATCATTTTCAGGCAATTATATACAGTGGCCTATTATTGTTATTCTTATCAAACGTAGCACAGTTGCAGAAAATATCATGTACGGACATTAATGGCATAATTATATCAGACATTGCTGTTAAAACATTACCATCCATAACATCTGTGTGTACTGTTTTTACATCAGAAATAACAATTAACAATCTGAATTATATCTATTACAAAATCCAAGTGCAAGTATTCAATAGGAGTAAATTCCAAGACAGATTGGAAAGGGGACATTATAGTGGTATCAGAGCATAATCCTGTGAACCTATGGAAAATAGTTAATGCAAAACTTTCGACGCAGAAGAAGTACGTCAGCCATGGCAGAACAGTTAGCAACTGAATTTAGAACATTCATGGAGCAAACTAATGAGAAGTTTGAGAAGACCAATCAACTAATCCAACAAGCTATTCAAAGTATTAACAAAAATAATCATGAGAGACCTATCTCAAATTCGGGAAGAGACACTCATTCAAACCATTCTGAGAATCAACATTCAACTCAAAGCTCCATCCTTAGACCTACTATGCCCTCATTCTTACCAAGAGAAGAGCCCATGATGGAAGTGGAGGAATCAATAATCGAAAACATTGATGAGATAGCAGTAATGTACGCAAGGCTTGACCCCGAAGTACAAGAGCGCATCCCTTTTAAAGAATATTACGAAGTTCGGAAACAAGCCAACCCGAATACGAGGAAGAGGCATGTTGACAAAGATCTCCAAGTTAGGTTGAGTAAAATGACATTACCATACTTTGATGGGACTGGAAAATCTTCAGCGCAATCGTGGGTTCAAAAATTGGATACATATTTGTCACTCAGCCCAATGACAGAAGATAATGCCATCAAATTTGCTACCCTTCATCTAACAGGGATAGCACATGATTGGTGGCACCATGGTCTTGTTACTCAAGATCACCGAAACATTACTACTTATGGTGAATTCACTCAAAGGCTCATCTTAAGATTTGATCAAAGACATCCGGAATGGTACTTCAAAGAACTAACGTTACTCACACAACAAGGGACAGTGGAAGATTATGCAAATGAATTTCAGAATTTGGCAGTCATGGTCCCCAACCTCTCTCAAGGAAGGCTCACCTATTTATTTGTAGAAGGGCTCAAAGACTCCATCAAGAAGATCGTCAATCCATTGGAGCCTCAAAATTTAAGTGAGGCAATACAAAGGGCCATCAAGGTTGAAGATAATTTCTCAAAGGAAAGAAGATGTTGAAGCACTCCAAAAGAAGAGTTGTACTCATATGTAAAATTTACACCATTGTATATTAATTGTAAATGGGCTCAATAAAGTCAGCACCTCTCTAGACATTAAAGCTCAAGGAAGCCAAAGATGGGCAGCTTGACTCAAGGAGGTGAGCACCCTAAGTAAGAATAAGGGCTCAAGGAAGCCAAATGTGGGCAGCTTGACTCAAGGAAGTCAGCACCCTAAGAATAAGGGCTCAAGGAAGCCAAAGATAGGTAGTTTGACTCAAGGAAGTCAACACCCTATGTAAGAATAAGGGCTCAAGGAAGCCAAATTTGGGCAGCTTGACTCAAGGAAGTCAGCACCCTAAGAATAAGGGCTCAAGGAAGCCAAATGTGGGTAGCTTGGCTCAAGGAAGTCAGTACCCCTAGTAAGATGACTCAAAGGAAGTCAATCCATTTTAGACCGAGAGGGCTCAAGGAAGTCAGTCTCTCGAGATTGGGTAGAGATTGCTCAAGGAAGCCAATCTCTCACATATGGACAAGATGGCTCAAAGAAGCCAGTCCCCCTTAAGTTGGGCAATGGCTCAAGAAAGCTAACCCCTCTAAGTTGCAATATATGCAATATAAATTAAGTAGTAATCTCGCTAATATTTATTATTACTTTGGTTTATATATATTAGTGTTACAAATCTATGTGCAGGTATATTCAAGAACAAGGAGACATAGTATAATAAGACAAGGAGCAATTGCTTGGGGACAAGCAAATTCAAGAGGGGAGATTTGTCATGTCCCCATTGAGGAGTTATACGATCAGCATAATAAAGTTAATAATGCAATTATCCTAAACTAATACATTAAGTATATTGAAGGAGAACGGTCAACAAGAGACACGAGATGCGTCTCATCCTTGTGACCTTCCACACTAGCACAGGGTATATAGAGGCACAAGTATCACATCAACAAGGGGGGAAAGGAGATAGATCATTTTCAGGCAATTATATACAGTGGCCTATTATTGTTATTCTTATAAAACGTAGCACAGTTGCAGAAAATATCATGTACGGACATTAATGGCATAATTATATCAGACATTGCTGTTAAAACATTACCATCCATAACATCTGTGTGTACTGTTTTTACATCAGAAATAACAATTAACAATCTGAATTATATCTATTACAAAATCCAAGTGCAAGTATTCAATAGGAGTAAATTCCAAGACAGATTGGAAAGGGGACATTACAAGGTTTATAAAATGTTTCTTATGATTGAGAATACACCCTTATTGAATACACTGCTTGAGATATTTTTTTTCTTATACCGTCACAATACATCTGGAATCGATCCCAAAAAAATACACTCTGTCTTTATTTTATCCCTTATCATAATATGTTTTACCAAAACTAAAATGAATACACAATTCCAATAAATATTCCACACAACTGTACACCATGATTTCAATATTAAACTTATACATATCCACAAATCAAACACATGGAAAAGATTCAGATTAAACGTAAATATTGTTCCTTTAAACATATCCAACTTTAATCCCCAGATTTCTTAACAGTTTTCTGAACTTCATACAACAAAAACATAATTAGAATCAGTCAACACATCCAGCCCAAACATCAAACCGAACATCTTATAAAACCAAACGCATTGAGAATGATCAGTTGTGATTTTTATAATAAATGATATTCTGAAAACTGAATCTATTAACAGTTACGGAACTTAGATGTTACCGGAAACATGTGAGAGTATTAACAGACCGAAAGTGTACAAACCCTATAACAGGGCTTTTGTATATCAGTGGATGAAGACCAAAGCACTGAAGCAGGGCTTTTGTATATCAGTGGAATACAAACGTTTTAGCAGGTGAAGAACAGCGAAGGATGAGAGAGAGAAAAAGAAGGCAGGAATCCACCAAATCTGAATGACAGGAGCCTCATCCTGTCTCTCAATCTCCTTGGCTACATCACCAATTCATACCATCAAATAATAATTGAATTCAAATGGCATAAAAAAAGGTTAAACGAAACTTCACTCACAAAACTCTCTGAATGAACAAAATTTCTGAAAGGAAAACAATTTCTAAATGCTAAAACCCTAACGAATCAACTTATCAAGCTCATTTCTAGTGTTTGTAGAACTAAGGCTCAGATCCATCTAGAGACAGATCTGGGCAAAAAGAGAAGCTAACAAAAGCAATCTTATCTTGATTTACCCGAAAACAATCCAACAACTGATGCAAAGATAGAACAAATAAAGAGACGCGAAGCCTTTACCTGACGCGAAAACAGGAAGATAGGTTTTCCCCTCAAGTTGAACAGAGTATTTTTCCTTTACAGAGTATTTTTCCTTTGGAGGCTGATCTGTAGGTTCAAGGAGCAGATCTACATCAGTTATCAGAACAGAGGTGTAGGTAAAACACTCCCTGCTTCTTTTTATTCTGTCACACTCTTTGCTCTTCTTTACCATCTGTATTTCACTGGAATACAAAAGCTTCTCCGCGTCAGGTACAATGGTCTTTTCACTTTCGGAATATGTTCCTTTGGTAAAGAAGAGCGAAGAGTGTGAGAGAGGAAAAGAAGGCTAATCTGTAGGTTCATGCAGCAGATCTACATTAGTTAACAGATTTTCAGGCAGGAAGATTAAGAGGAGGAAGAGACGTCTGCCATAAGATGCAGGAAACTTGCATGCGTGATATTGGGATTAGACGCCATGTTGCAAGGTGTGCTTCTCAACTTATTCCTTTCTCGCTGTGAAAACAGAAGCACGTGTCAGGTTTGGCGGATTCCGTCCACGCTCTCAGCCTTTTTTCTCTCTCTCACGTTCTTTGCTCTTCTTTACTATTTAAGCATGAAACACAACAAAACCACTATCACACAAGTGGTGTGATTGCTTGTGTTTAATATGCGTTTGGTTTTATACATGTTTTGTTTTCTATTCTATTTTTAAAAAAATTAGAAGTAAATCTTTTTTATTGGAGTTATGAATTGGTATTTAAGATTTTTTTTTTTGAACAATAACATTTCATTAGAGTTTGAATGAGTTTGAATCTTGATCACAAGAATCATTGTTTTTATTTCCAATCAAAAATATTTAAATTAATTTGATTTATCAATCAATTATAATTGCGTTACAAAAATGAAATTTTCGCATATCATAAAATCAGCTCACCAAACTATCATCCAAGAGATCAAGATCCAAACTTTTTGTAAGTCATTGGACTGCAAATAATAAAAACACTTGGACCCTCCTTGGGGCATGACCATTAAGTCATCCAAGTGAAAAGATGTTGTAGGACTTTATTCTCATAAAAGAAGGCAAATAAATAGATAAATATTTATGTAATAAGAGACATGTTGGTGATGTAGGTATTCTTCAAAGGTTGCATTTGTTTTTGTCGTGTGGGAAGAAAGTAGGTTAGGTAGACCAAGGGTAGCTAGTCTAAGACGAAGATTGATAGGGTAGGCTAACGGATCCCTCATCTTCAAGGAGTTCTGAAGATAAATACTGATGAACCCCTAAGGGAATCCTAGTCATGCAAGTATAGGTGGTATTGGTAGAGATACCTATGGTGATGTTCAGTTTCTCTTTTCTATTTATAGAGGGTTTCCTACAAATAATTTCATGGAAGCCCTTGCCATCTTATATGCACTAGAGAGAGGTTGTGCTCTTTGTTGGAAACAGATTATTTGTGAATCCGATTCACAAGTGGTAGTGCTAATAACTAGGAGTTGGGTGGTGTTAATTGGCATTTAGTTGTGGTTATTCGACAGATTCTATGGTTAAGTGGGTCTTTAGACTTTGTTACTTTTTTGTCACATTCCTAGAAAAAGGAATAGAGTAGTTGATTGCTAGTGAAATGTGCATATGATAGATTGTAAGGTTGAAATATTGTCAAATGGGGACATTTGTGGACATTTGTAGGTGGATTTATCTTATTTTCTAGAGCAATTAGTTGGGAATGATAGGAATAGTTAATTCTTTGTTCTCTAATGGCTTATAGGTCATTCTTGATTTGTATTGTTCATTTGTGATTAATTTAATGTAATAATTTTTAAAGAAGGGTGTGACAGTTGGAACCACCCTTTTGTGTTGTATAAAGCCCATGAAAACTATTGTAAGGACATGGGATAGGAAAAAAAAGGAATTATATTTTAGAGAGATTTGAGTGTGCACTTGGGACCATCCTAGCCAAGGCTTAGGTAGTGCCACTTCTATTGAGCATTGCTCCTAATGGAATCATCACTTGTGTAGAGTAGTGTACAAATAGAAGAGGTTGAACTAGGGATCCGCTCGAGGCAATCTGTAAAATACGCATTACTAATTGAGTAATTTATTGTGAAGTTTATTTATATATTTGTGACGCTTGTTCACTAATTATTTGCTTCAATTAAATGAATGAAATCAATGTACTTTTTATTTCCAAGATTTTAATTTGAAGTAATATATTGCATTGCAACATTTAATTTTGGGGACAATTTAGTATAAGAGCCACCTTAAGATCAAAACATTTAATTTTATTTATTTATTTTTTCTATGATAAACTTAAAAAAATAAAATTATTGTTATTCTTTCTCTTAAAGTTTATATTTTAATAATTAAAACTAATTTCATCATCAATTTATCAATCTACTTATTTATTTATTTTAATATTATTTTTCCATTTAGACTGTGGACATATTTTTTTACAATTGATATTAATACTAATAATATTGAGTAATTAATATTGAGTTCATACTGTGGTAAAAGAAAAATTGACATAATTATTTTGTGGAAAGAAAGCAAATGATGTCGTGCCCAGTTGTGCCCAGTTACCTCTCTGATGGCATTTTCCGAAACTAGTGAGATTTTCTGAATCGTGCTTACCAGACTGGGCAGCCATGACAGTAGGAAATATAACTAATGGTGTAAAGCAAAAGTAGAAATATCTCTCTATAAATGAGATTAATAAATATACCTTCAACATTGAAAGAAAGGAAATATACAACCGTCCACCAAATCATGAATATTTCAGTCATTCTGAGTTGACATTTGAAATGAATAGCATTAACGATCGACCAGGCCAAAATATTCAGAAGATGTTCTGATGGTGATTAGAGTTGATTTCTAATCGTCAAAATACCATATGACGACACAGAATAAAACTTGCAACACACTATGGTTATTAAAAATGTGTTCATGAATCAGGGAATTGGGCACAAAATATTTAGCACGTATTTGTATTTGTATTTGTGCTTGTAATTGTGTTTCTTGGGCACAAAATATGTATAGAAGGGATAATGACAGTTTGTGTTCTAAATATTAAGTTGAAAGGTTTCTTAGAATGGCAGCAAAAGTATTGGTTAATATTTATCTTTTTGAATAAATTTTACTTGAATCGAGTTGGTAATATAGTAGAAAATAGTGGTGTTATGAATTCACAATAATTGATGAATTTGAGAGGCCATAAAAAGAAAAATCACATTCACCTGTTCGATCTTATGTTCACACTTAAATTTTGAGACGTTACAAATAAGCGATGGTGGTGTTATAATTTCCTGACATACACGACTTACCTCTAAACCAACCATATGACATCCAAGACATTCAACTACATTCAGTAGAAATAAAAAAATCCATACACTGAATTATAAAAAATAGAGTATCTTGTTCCCTTTAGAAACTAAATAACAAAAACACTTTTCTATTGCAGCTTATTTCGTAGAAAAAATAAAAGTTTACTTTCTAAAATCATTAACTAGAGCTACAACCAAAAAGAAAACTATACCACAAACTTGCAAACTAAACATAGGCTGACTAAATTCTATGCATGTAGATGACATGCTATTTTCTAATGCATACAACTAAAGCTAGATTTAAGCAAACTACAACTGCAATCTAAAAAGATAACTGAAGATAATTTTCATGCTTACTAGACTAGACTAATGGTAGGAAATATAACTAATTGTGTAAAGAAAGAGTAGAAATATCTCTACAGAGAGAACAAGTTGTTTGTGCAATCTTCAGTGAAGATGATTGTGATGAAGATAAGGGTCTTATTATTAGTAGTGTTGATGCCTTGCATGCGATGTTCATCTATGTTGGAGTCTAATCTCACCTACCCCATCCACATGCTCGGTATGCACAAATGTTTACAGAATTAGCAGGACTTACATCTACTCCAACCTGTCCACTGTACCTTCTATAGTGTTAAAATATTATTTTATATGCAAAATTCTGGAAGTTTCCAGCTACCTCCTGACCATTCTAGAAACATCTAAGACCTCCATTGTACCTTCTATAGTGTTAAAATATTATTTTATATGCAAAATTCTGGAAGTTTCCAACTACCTCCTGACCATTCTAGAAACATCTAAGACCTCCATTAAAAGAGGCATTTTGTAATCATTTTGGGTATGGAAGGAAGAATGAAAATATGGTTTGATAGATAAAATTTTGTCTTCCTTGTCTGCTGCTCTGTTTTCTCCTTTCTCCTTACTCTGTTTTTGTGTTTTGCTCTGTGTTTATTTCCTCCCGTTTCCTTCAATCTACATGTCATGCAGATGAAAGGAATTTCCTTTTAGATTTGAAAGAGGGTCTCAACTTAATGTAATGTGAAGGGTTGCGTCTGAATACATAATACAAAATGAGCTTCACTTGCTCTGCTGCAAGAACAAAGGGTGTCCAGTGCTACCATCATACAAGCCTTATTTAAGGACAACATATATATTTGTTCTTTGTGTATGTGATTCCTTTTTAAACAAAATGTAATTAATAAAATTGGGAGGAATACAAGACAAAAAAGTTTTTTGATGTACAGGAGAATGACAGGAATAATGGCGAGGAGCTCTCAATGTCCACCCCAGTCGCGATTCCCCTATGTTCATGGTTTTCATTCAAATGTCAAGTCTATATTTTTTCCTTCTGATCGAAACAAACTGAAAAATTCTAGTCGGTTCCTTGGAGAAGATATCTTTGGCCCTGACAACAACCATCCTCAGAACTATTTCTTCAAACCTCAGATAAGCCTGAAGATCCCCTCAAAAGGTCAAAGGAGCATGAATGGTTTCTCTTCTTGGGAAAAAAGGGTGGCTACTAGAGCAAACAAAATTCCCCTTTAGACCCGAGACAATTCCTAGTATAACAGATTTCCAATGGAGTAAACAGGGGCCTCCCCTTAGGGGTGAAGGATTCTTACAGTATTCAATGAGCAAATGCGAAAGACTCTTACACTGTTCACCAACCTAATGCTTTGGCAAAACTGAGCTCCTCTAGCCTCACTGGAGAAAAAGGCCTCAATAATAACTTCCAGAACACTTCCTATAGAAAACAAGTCCTGGAAAGCTTTATAAAGAATGGAAAAAATGTGGGTTGGAAAGGCCTTCCGTCTTTGAAAGCCATAGAACCTGGTTCAAAACCAGCGAATGCAAATTGGAAGAGGAAAGGTCCTGGTAGTAAACTTTTTGTTTTGCCAATGAATGCAATGAATCCTAAGATTGGACACTTAAAAAGAAAATGCTCTCTTTGCTAAATGGTCTGGTATAGGGGATGAGAGCCAAGAAATCATGGATTGGTGGCTTCTCTCCTTCTCTCGTATGATTTTTATTTGTCCTTTGCAAAATAATTATTTCCTCATAGAATGCATAGATTCTACTCTGAAGAAAGTAGTATCCATGGTAGCTCTTTATTTTATCATGGTTCAACCTTTCATTTCATTGAATGGAAGCCCGATTTTGACCCTATTAATCATAGGATTAAAAATTCCTCGGTTTGGCTTAGTCTAGTAGGGCTCCCTTCTAAATTCTGGTGTGCGGAGGCTCTTTTGAAGATTGTAGATGCCCTTGGTTATTTGGAGGCATAGAAGAGGATTTCTTGAATGGGAAAAAAGGGGATGTTGCCAATGCATATGTTGAAATAGACCTTGATCTAGGTTTCTATGGATAACTAGAAATAGTCTCTAAGGTTGGTAGATGGAAGCAAAAATTCAAAAGGCTATCTAACGGAGTTCCTGGTAAATGTATCTTTAGAAATCAAATAGTCTATGGGAACTCTAAGCAAGTTTCAAGGGGCTCGGTTCCTCAACCAGTGGAGCATCTTTACAACACTGCCTCACATAGTAATCTTCAACAGGCTCCCTTTTCAGAAACCCAGGATCAGCATGAGAAAACAGTTTCAGATGGTTCTCCCCATCAAGAGCCTAAATTGGGGAAAACTAGAATGCAAATTGGACAAGATCTTTTGACCCCTTCTGATGAACATGCGCACTTGGCTAAATCACATCTCATTCTTGCTCCAAGGTTAAAGTTGAATGGAAAAAAAGTCTCCAAGACACATTATGGCCCAAGCAAGAAACCCATCTTAAATCGGGGTGTGTTTAATGTCTTCATTCCCAAACCTAGAAAAGCTTCAAAAAAAAGGAACCGAGTTAGAAAGGAGCAAGCTGGGGGGAACTCTTCTCTTGCAATTTCATATAAGGGAAAATATATTTCATTATCCAATCTTCTTTCAAAGGCAGAGATCCTTAAGGAAGATATTATCCAAGAGTTGAATGCTGCTAAAGATACTTCTCTCCAAGGAATGGATGTTCTTAAGGCACCTTCCAAATCAATCTCTCAGATATCCCAGAGCAAGGATTCTGAAGTTCCCCATGTCTCCCCCCTCAAAGATTCTACTTTGAATCATAATTTATTTAACCTCTCTTTGGAATCTCCAGTTCCTTTCATGGATTCCCCTAATTCGCAGGCTCCCTTTTTTGATATGAACCTAGATTCTAATACCCAGAACCTTCTTGAAGACTACTTGGATGAAGAAGGTGATCTAGAGTAGGTCATGGAGACTCCTCTTGTAGCCCTATATTCCAAAATTAAAGAAAGGAGGAAGTTGGGTCTCAAGCAATTGATTGATGGTAAAGTAGCACCTAAGTTTGGTCTTCTTTCGCCTAAGAGAGGTAGGAAGTCCATTAATGAGCAATTATCTTAGGATGGTGAAAATGAGGGCCAAGACAAAATTACCGATCCTTGGAAAGTAGGGAAGGGATCCCCCCTTCCTGAACAAAAATGAAAATACTATCATGGAATATTAGGGGCCTAAACGCTCCTAACAAGTGGTGCTTAGTAAAAAAAAGAATTCTTCTGATCAACACAAAAATCATAATTCTTCAGGAAACAAAAGTAGACTGCCAACAAGTGGAATCCTTTGGTGTAGGGTTTGGACATCAATATTTTCCTAGCAAGCAAGTGGCAATGTCTGCAAAGGGTGCGTTCGAGGGACTGCAAATAGTTTGGAAACCATCCAGTGTCCATATTGAGGGAGTAGCTTCCAATAGTTTATTGGTTTCTTGTGAAGGCTTTGCACCTGTAAACAAATGTTTCCTTTCTACTACGTAATGTTTATGGGCCACCATCTCCTGTTTTCATATGTGCTCTTTGGTTGGACCTTGATAGAGTGATTTCCCCATTCTAGGACCAATATCTTCTCATTGGAGGGGATTTCAATCCCATTAGAAGCTTCAAGGATAAAATAGGTGGCATCACTAGAATTAATAGATCCCAACAGGTCTTTAATGATTGGATTTACATAATGGATTCTTTGAGATAGAATCAAGTGACAGTGCCTTTGCTTGGAATAATCAGAGGCAAGGTTTTAGCAACATAGTAGAGAAAATTGATAGATTTTTTTGGTTGGGTGATTTCTCTTCCTTCCCTTCACAATGGAGTGCTATATCCTTCCCTGTTATGGCTCTGATCATTTTTCACTCATTCTTTCCCTACATGGTGTCTCAAATTTCTCAAAACCACCTTTTAGATTTGAAAACATGTGGATGAAGGATGCTGGCTTCCTATAATTGATGGCCAATGGTGGAAAGAAGTAAGCTTTGAGAGTTCTAGGCTCTTTTGTTTTGTGTCGAAGCTAAAATATGTCAAAAACAATTGTTAAATTGGAATGCTTCACAATTTAAGAATATCTTCGCTGTCAAAAAGAATCTAGAAACCCAAATTGAAGATCCGAATGAAAAGGTCATTAAAGAGAGAATGACGCAAAATCTATTTCTAGAGTAAAAGCATTTGTTGGCAGAGTATGAGGATATTCTATCAAAAGACGAAATTTTCTGGAAGCAAAAATCTAGAGAAGGTTGGCTTCAAGCTAGAGACAGGAACACAAAATATTTCCATAATGTCATGAGGATCCAAAGAAACATAAACAAAATTACTAGGTTGGAGATCCAAGGTAATTGCACTATTGATGATCCTGTGGCCATAAGAAATGAAATTGACATCTTTTTCTCTAAATTGCTTAACAATGAAGAAAGTTCTTATCTAAATGAGCAAAGGAAGTTGTTTTCTTTGATTCCAAAAGTGATCTCAGATGATCAAAACAAAAATCTAAATGAAAGCTTATCACTTGACGAAGTATTAGTCACAACTAAACCAACTTCCCTTTGACAAAGCCCTAGGACCAGATGGCTTCCCGACTAGTTTCTTTAAGAAGTGTTGGGAGATTCTTGGGAATGATCTAGAGGAGGCGTTGGAATTTTCTAGAAGATAAAGCAATCTTCTAAAGGAAATTAATAATACTTTCATAGCTCTTATCCCGAAGAAGGAATAAGCTACTCGATTAGAGGATTTTAGACCAATTTCTCTCTGCAACACTATCTACAAAATCCTTTCAAAGGTGATGACAAATAGGCTGAAACCTCTTATGGATAAAATCATTTCAGAAGAGCAGACTAAATTTGTCCCAAGGCATTCGATTTTAGATGGGTTTATTGTGGCACAGGAGGCAATCCATACTCTTCAAAGTACGACAAGACTAGGGATGATAGTGAATTAGACATATCTAAATCCTATGCTAATGTGGATTGGCACTTTCTATGCAAAATCATGCAAGCTTTTGGTTTCAACAAGCAATGGATTAATTGGGTCTTTGACTACATATCCACACCTAGATTCTCTATTTGGTTTATGTAGCGTCCTAAAATTGCGACACTTGCAATTTCGACTGCATTTCGGTCTTCACGATGGCGACGCAACACGCAACCTGAATGGAGACCCCGAAACTTGCTCACGACACCAAAAATTGCATTTTTCAAGCACCCTGGCCTGAACCTCCTTGCACCCTGCTGTCCCGGGAGGTGGGACCAGAGCGCCCAGCGCCCTGGTCCCTGGGTCCTATTTTGGGCCCAGTCTCCTAAGGAGATTGCGGGTCTTTTTGTTTGCAATTTGGAAATTACATTTCCTGGTTGGCCTAAGGTCGGGAAAATCAGTCTATTAACCCTAATTGACAAGTATATAAACTACATTTTCCTCTCTCATTTGGTAACACAGATGAATAAGATGATATGACGTGGAAACTATACTCAAGCATTCAAGCATTCAAGCATTCAAGCAATTGATCATTTCAAGTCTCCATTCAAGGCTAAGTGTTGCATTCAAGTCAAGGATTCAACCATTGAAGAGGAGATCCCTTACTACATGCTACTACAACATACAACAAACAACAACATCTAAACCTTTGCACATAAGGTTACAAACATCCTTAGAACAAGGTATTAGTACTTGTTTTACATTACAGTCATTTACATTTACAGCACTTGCTTATTTCTTGGTTAATTCCAAAACCAGGGTTTTACCTAAAGGCAAACCCCTAATCCCTAACCCCCTAATCGTCTTCGCTTTTCTGTGTGTAGGTTGCAGGTACGCGGCTGAGATTGAAGATCTGGAATCCTTGTGCAGAGACGAACAGATCCCCCTTTGTTTCGCGGATTTTTCGGAGGACCGTGGTGCCGAGCACCATCGTCCTAACAACTTTTGCTCAAATTTACAGGACAGCGCCGTATCGACATTTTACTGCTAATTCCAGGTCCGCAGCTTTATCCTATAACCCGAACTCAGTTTATAAGCGAATCTTTATCACTTTCTATGCATTCCTAGCTCAATTTCCTTATCAACATTTTTTACAAAAGAGGGTAGCCTTGCTGTCTTAACCCTTGAAATTCATTTAGCATCCAATCTTGCATTGCGTGGGATTGGATCTTATGAGTTTCAACCCCTCTTTTGAATGTAAAGTCTCTCCCTCAAGTGAAAACCATCGAATCCTAGCGAACCTCCCTTCTCTCTCCTCGGAGTTGGAAGAGGGGAGTGCAACTAGGGTTCGATTGCGATTTTCCGCTTTACATTTTGGTGAACTCGACGTGAACATCCTTTCTAATTTTTCATGCTTAGATCTGAAAATTGATTCCTTGATTACATTTCCATGTTTGATCTTTTGCAAAATTTTAGAGGTGATTGCATAAAAACCCTAAATTTTCTTTTTGAACATTGAACTTGCGAAATGTTTAATTGTTAATGCTTGCTTCAGATCTGCTTTTCTATTACAAATTATCAATTCATATCTGTGCTTTAATTTTGAAAATTAAGTGGTTAAATGTCAAAACCCTAATTTTTGAAACCCTCTTAATTCAGCCTTTGTCTGACAATTTCACTGATCAAAACATCTCCAAATCAGCTGTAACTTTGGATTCTGCAATAAAATCACAATATCTTTCATCCCTGAAAATTTGGAAAAAAGTTGCGAGGACTGTGTGCACTCCGAGCGCCATTGTCCCCGACATTTTTTCCGAAATTTCGAGAGCAAGATCTTATTGTATTTTCCTGCTAAAATCCAGAATTTTGGCTGATTTTATCAATTATAACACTCTCAAAATTACAGTCAAAGTTGGTCTTGTGATTGCTTGGATTAAGGCTCCTAATCATTCAAAAATCATTGAAATTGAAATTTTGTGTCAAAATTGTATTCTTACTGTCCTAAATCTGAAAATTGTGTTTGCATTCATTCGAAATTTCAGTGCTTTATTCAAATTCTTGCAATTTGTGACTTTTGAAATTAAGTGCTTAATTACAACAACTTCGATTTCCGCTTTCAAAATTGAATTTTGCGTGAAATTGAGTCAATTTTTAAATTTTAAAACTTGCATTGCTTTTGACGTTCCCTCTAAAATCATAAAATTCAAAATTTCAGTTTCCCTCTCTCTTTCAAAATTCAAATTTTGCATTTTTCAACAATCTTGGTAGGGTTCAATTTTGAGATTGCAACTTTAATTTGGCCTATCTACAGATCGTAAAATCCCTCAATTTTTTCAGATTAGCTCTAAAATCATCATACCTTTCATCCCTGCAAATTTCGAAAAAAGTTGCAAGGACCGTGTTGCACTCCGAGCGCCACGGTCCCGAACATTTTTTCCGAAATTTCGGGAGACTATCGTGATTGCATTTAACAGCTTAAATTTGGAAGATTGGCTGGTTTTACTGAAAATTGCTACCTCTAAAATCAAAATCTTTTCTCTCTCTCTAGTGCATGAGTTTTACAACAATAAGCCCTACTTACACTATTCCCGTTAGACGAAGCTGTAGAATTAAGTCTCTCCGAGGTTTAACTACCGAGGAGATGGAACCTAATTTGAATAGCCTTTTTAACGAGGACATGGGAAATTCCTCTAATCCTCCTAATGATGAAGAAGCTCTCCATGAGGTTTCTGTTGAACAACTTTCAAAATTGGATAACCAATTTGACGATTTTCACCAATGGATGTCTCATGAGTATCCCGATAGTCAAGCTCTTCCTTTAATTGAGGGTCTAAAACGCATGCTTCAAAGTGATAAGAATGGAATTGATATTTTGTGTGGTATTGCACACATTGTGGATTCAAATGTGATTCCTATGAAGAGTTGTGTTGAAACTTTAGGTTATACACAACCTCCTACACAAGTCAATCATTCTATTCCTTTGACAACTTCTATTGCTAGCATACCTACCTTTACATCAAACATAATGGCTACTTCTATACAAGACATTCCTCCTGTGACCAGTCATGGGGGCAATCCCTCTTCTTCAATTAATCCTATTCCTTCATTCAATCCGACTTCTTCATTCATTCCTTCAATGAGTGTTCCCATTACATCTTCACAAATGAACATCACGCAAGGGGGCAATTCATTTAACCATTCCATTCCTCCTTGTAGTGTTCCTCCTATCCAATCATCCCCTATGGTTGACTATCATAGGGTCCCATCACCTTACTCTCTACCTTCTTTCAATAACATAACACCTCCATCTCAATCTAACACACCTAATATGAACTCTTCGACTGAAGCTACCATTAATAATCTTGCACAAACTGTTTCTTCTTTGCAGCAACAAATTGCCTCTATGAATCAATCTAAGTTTAGTGTGCCCACATTTGATGTTGCGAGCCCACTTTCTCTTGACATTGTTCGAGCTATCCCTCCTAAACATGTTGAAATCCCGCATTTGGAGCTTTATAATGGTAAAGGTGATCCTCTAACACATGTTAAGACTTTTCAAACAATATGTACTGATTTTGCTTATGACCCAAGGTTGCTTGCGAAACTGTTTACTAGAACATTAAG
Organism: Cryptomeria japonica; assembly: GCF_030272615.1. Taxonomy (NCBI): domain Eukaryota; kingdom Viridiplantae; phylum Streptophyta; class Pinopsida; order Cupressales; family Cupressaceae; genus Cryptomeria; species Cryptomeria japonica. Next base: position 250,729,741 of record NC_081415.1, read on the forward strand.
AGACAAAGCCCTACAATGGTATTGCTCGTTGCCTTCTTATTCTATTACTTCTTTCGAACAACTTGCAAATGCTTTCATTCAACAATTTCAAAACAATATAAGTCCTAAAGTTACTTTGATTGATTTAATGCATTGTAAACAAGGTGTTAAAGAAAAAGTGACTGATTTTATTAGTAGATATAAGCATTTGTATGCTCAAATTTCTTTTCCGGTGCCTGACAATGATATTCAAAGAATCTTTATTTCTAATTTGCAAAAAGATATTCGAGACAAACTCCTATTTTTTGAGTTTACTTCTTTCCAACAGTTGTGTGCCACTCTTCACAATTATCAACTGACTGTGAGTCAAATGGAACAATCACATCCTATGGCTCCGAGTGATAAGGGTGATAGCAGTCAACAACCATTTGGGAAGATTAAACCGAACAGAGATTCCATCAAATTCAATGAAAACATCATCAACAACAATGTGAATGCAGCATCAGGTGTGCCTCCTATTTCTAAATTTTTCAAGAAAGAAAGAAAGTATACTCCTTTGAATGAATCATTGCATGGTATTATGAATAAGTTATTGGAACAAAATGTGCTTACTCTTCCTCCTATAAGGAAAATTGATCCTACAAAGATTACTTCACCTTATTTTGATCACAAAGCTTTTTGTCACTTTCATCGTCAGCCTGGTCATGATACTGAAAAATGTTTTTCTTTAAAGGGTAAAATTCAAGATTTGATTGATAATAATACTATTTCTGTTTCTGGAGTGAATGATAAAGGCAACACATCTGTAGCTCCTCCTAATCAAAATCTTCAGATTTTTGCTGATCCATTACCTTCTCATACTTCTCATACCTCTAATGCGATTGAGGCTAATGATTCCTCTCTCTCATCTGATGGTCTTGTGTCTATGACTCCGAATGTGATTAACTTTGTAGAGCAGCAAGAAAACCCTAAAGAACCTTCCATCACATTTGATTCTAGTGAAACCATTAGAGCACCTGATGGTCCTTTATATATAGTTGCAAAAGTCAAGAATACACCTTGCCGTGGAGTGCTTATTGATTCTTCCTGCATGGTTAATGTTATTACTGAGGAATTTCTCTTTACTTTGCAATTGAATCAAGTGATCTATGACAAAACAAATGTGGTTGTGAAATTATTTGATGCATTTTCTTCTCCTGCAATTGGTTCTATTACATTACCTATTGAGGTCCATAACAAATCCCTTGATGTGAACTTTGCTATTATCCCTTCATCCGAACAATTTCGTGTGAAGCTTGGCTATCCTTGGCTATCTTCCATGAATGCTATTGCTTCTCCTATTCATAAGTGTTTGAAATTTCCCCATAATGGTGAAGTTGTTACTGTCAATCATAGTCTCTTTAAACCAGTTGAAAGAACTTCTAGTGTTCCTATTGATTACTTTTGGCCTAAACAATTCCAGTCTCTTCCTCCGCGAAGTGATCATCTTTTCAAATCTTATCAAAAGTGGAAAATAGACATGATCCTATCTTTAAGTGAACCTAGAACACCTAAACTTGACATTCCTATCATTCTTGAGAAGGAAATTCTTCCTTTGAAAGATAAAACTAATGTCTTTCCTCAAGAAGATTCCCAACCCATCCCCATGGATGTGACTATGTCTATGCCTAATAAACCTTCTAAAAGTAGACCTATACCTCCTCGTCATGATGGACTTGGTCTTCTTGCTAAACCAAAAATTCCTCCTTTATATGGAGCAGTTCCTCCTCCTGCCTTTTATAGAGAGAAGAGACCTTCTTCTTCTCCTATTATCCAGCCTAAGAGACCACAACCTAAACACCCAAGTGATAAGGATGAGAACATTCCTCCTCCTCAATCTTCTCCACTTCCTACTAAGACTAGACGAAATCGTTATGCATGTGAACGCCGACGAAAGCGTCGTCTTAGGGCTCAAGCAGCCGCTTCTCAAAATTTACAATCTCCAAAAACACCTTCAACAAGCATTATTCCATTTTCTCCAAAATCTCCTAAACATAAGATGCATGATGGTCTTGATCCTGTGTGAGTTAAAGATCCTATTTTTATAAATCTTGATGATGACATGGATGAAAATGTTATTCATGATGAAAATGTTACTCCTCTTGCTTCTGACAATGAATATGAACTTGTTGATGTTGATAACCATTTATCTAATGAATTTTCTAAAGCACTTATCCTAGCTCCTAGACAAGAACAATGTGGCTTGGAACATGAACATAGCCCTTGTTTGGATCTTGTGATAGCTCCATCTGCTGTGTTGGATGTTCCTCCTCTAGCATGTTCCCTGCCTTCCCGAAACATTGATCAGCAAGATCGGGGGGTAGATGACGTGCTAGACTAGTTACATTAGCATAGCAGATTCTCTCCTCCTCTCTTTTGTTACTTCTTCTATATGTTATCCTCATTCTTCTATTTGTCGTCCTTAGTGTTCTCTACTTGAGGACAATGCAAAGCACTGAGATCTCCTTGGTCTCTCTCATGTTGACTCAAAAGACACATGTGTTCCCTTCTTCTAGGTGACCTTCCTTGATTGGGGAATGAAGAACAATTATGCATACATACATATGATATATACATGACTTATCATACAGCATACTGACCTCGAGGAAAGCGAAGTCACCTCGTGCTTTGTGTTTTGGTGTCTATTATCCTTGGGTTTATCTCACACTTGGGGGCTAAATCTTTGCGATATCGTGCTCCTTTCCCTTCTCATTTCTTATGTGTATCACTACGTTAAAGCAATCACCCCCATTAAGGCGTGTGCGATCGCTTTAACGTAGGGGGGCATACACCTTGTCTATCCTTTCAAGATACTTGAAAATTTCTTGGCGAACTTAGCTTTGCCTTGAAAATTTTTGGTATTTCTTTTGCATGACTCATAGTGAGGGAACCTTACTACTAACAGTCATGGTTCTCCCTCGTGATCTTCCCTTTTACTTTGTCAATCGAAGTCGTAAGATCCTTAGTCCACTGGGGGCTTGGTGTATCATGCCTCCTTGACGTGGTGAAAGTCTTTCAATGTTTTTTCCTTGTACTTTACCGGAAGTATGAGCATACATACTCCCGCTAAAGTGGGGGCTAAATGTAGCGTCCTAAAATTGTGACACTTGCAATTTCGACTGCATTTCGGTCTTCACGATGGCGACGCAACACGCAACCTGAATGGAGACCCCGAAACTTGCTCACAACACCAAAAACTGCATTTTTCAAGCACCCTGGCCTGAACCTCCTTGCACCCTGCTGTCCCGGGAGGTGGGACCAGAGCGCCCAGCGCCCTGGTCCCTGGGTCCTATTTTGGTCCTGGTCTCCTAAGGAGATTGCGGGTCTTTTTGTTTGCAATTTGGAAATTACATTTCCTAGTCGGCCTAAGGTCGGGAAAATCAGTCTATTAACCCTAATTGACAAGTATATAAACTACATTTTCCTCTCTCATTTGGTAACACAGATGAATAAGATGATATGACGTGGAAACTATACTCAAGCATTCAAGCATTCAAGCATTCAAGCAATTGATCATTTCAAGTCTCCATTCAAGGCTAAGTGTTGCATTCAAGTCAAGGATTCAACCATTGAAGAGGAGATCCCTTACTACATGCTACTACAACATACAACAAACAACAACATCTAAACCTTCGCACATAAGGATACAAACATCCTTAGAACAAGGTATTAGTACTTGTTTTACATTACAGTCATTTACATTTACAGCACTTGCTCATTTCTTGGTTAATTCCAAAACCAGGGTTTGACCTAAAGGCAAACCCCTAATCCCTAACCCCCCCATCATCTTCGCTTTTCTGTGTGTAGGTTGCAGGTACGCGGCTGAGATTGAAGATCTGGAATCCTTGTGCAGAGACGAACAGATCCCCCTTCGTTTCGCGGATTTTTCGGAGGACCGTGGCGCCGGGCGCCATCGTCCCGACAACTTTTGCTCAAATTTACAGGATAGCGTCGTATCGACATTTTACTGCTAATTCCAGGTCCGCAGCTTTATCCTATAACCCGAACTCAATTTATAAGCGAATCTTTATCACTTTCTATGCATTCCTAGCTCAATTTCCTTATCAACATTCTTTACAAAAGAGGGTAGCCTTGCTGTCTTAACCCTTGAAATTCATTTAGCATCCAATCTTGCATTGCGTGGGATTGGATCTTATGAGTTTCAACCCCTCTTTTGAATGTAAAGTCTCTCCCTCAAGTGAAAACCATCGAATCCTAGCGAACCTCCCTTCTCTCTCCTCGGAGTTGGAAGAGGGGAGTGCAACTAGGGTTCGATTGCGATTTTCCGCTTTACAGTTTAATGGTAAATCAGAGGGCTTCTTTTCATCCTCTAAGGGCATACGTCAAGGTGATCCAATCTCCCCTTTTCTTTTTATCATAATGGCATAAGCCCTGGGAAGAGCTATAAAATCTAAGAACTCTAGTAAGGAATTGGAAGGAATTAAGATTACTACAAACTTTGTTTCCCAACACCAGTAGTTTGTTGATGACAACCTTTTGCTCAGATCAGCAAAGCCCAAGGAAGCACCCCAATTTCAAGAGCTTTTGGTTTCTTATGACAAGGCTTCAGGTCAGGTGATCAATAAGGAAAATATAGAAATCTATTTTTTCTCCTCATTAGTGCCCATGAAAAATAGGATCCTAAGAATCTTTAACTGTAAAAAGGGTACTTTCCTTGAATTTATTTGGGAATCCCCATATATAGGGGTTTGAGGTATTCGTATTTGTGGATCCTTTGAAGATAAAAATGGATCAGAAAGTTAATTCATGGAAAGGGAAGTGGCTTTCCTGGGTGGGTAGATTGATTATGCTTCAAGCAGTTATCTCAGCTCTCTCTATTTATCTCATGTCTTTTTTAGCTCTTTTGGTAGGTATAAACTCCTTTATTATTCAAAAAATGAGGAACTTTTTCTAGTAGAAGATAGAAGAAAAGCACAAAATTGCCCTAATTTCCTAGGAAATAATTTGCAAACCCAAATCCTTGAGAGGTTTGGGAGTTTGCAACCTTCAGATTCAAAATAAGGCTCTGGGAGCTAAATTAGTTTGAAAAATTCTTATGGATCCCAAAGCAAGATGGGTAAGAATGATGAATACCAAATATGTAGCAGTAGGGGAAGCAATCAATATTTTGTGGACCACTATAACCATCTTAAAGGATCTTGAATCTAGAATTTTATTCTTAAATGCAGGAATCTCATAGCAGACGTTGTCTCTTGGGATGTCCATGATGGCTCTTCATGTCTCTTTTGGGAAGACTCATGGAGAAGGTTTTTGAGTATGGATAGCCTAATTTCTATTCCAACAACTATGCAATGGCTAAGAGGTTTCAGCCTATTTTCAACAAAGTCATCTTTCCTTGGCTGGAGTTGGAATAAATTGGAGTGCCTCCCTCCCCCCCCCCACAATGAATTAAACCAACTTTTTTGCGATAATTAAGGGCAAATATTTGGTCTTCAGAGAGGGGGTAGATGCCCTAATTTGGACCCCATCCAAGTTAGGCTAATATAGTGCTAAGGAAGGATACTTGATGTTCTTGCAAATAAAGGGGCCTCAGATAATCTGGGAATGCCCCAAGAGCTCTTTTGGAATAGCAAAATTATTCCCAAGGCTAGCATCTTTGCGTGGTTGGCAGCTAAAAATAATTCTTACAGTGGAGAGATTTAGGAAGATGGGATTTGAGGGTCCATCCAGATGCATTCTTTATAAATCCCATGAGGAAACCATAGATCATCTTCTCTTAAATTTCCCTTTCTCAGCAAAATGCTAGAGGTGGCTATGTGCAAAACTCGGTTGGTTAACAACCCTTCCAAATGACATTGTTTTTCTTTTCCAAAGTTGGCCAATCAGACCAAAACATGGAGTCTTGGTTTCCCTATGGTAAATAACTCCCTCTTGCCTTGTTTGGGAGATCTGGAAAGAGCATGATAGGAAACTTTTTTATGGCAAAGCTAGAAATCTGGAGTTAGTCATATTTTCCTTGGAAGTTACTTTTGTAGAGAATATAAATAGAAGACTATCTCTCTCTCCAAATTTGAATAAATCCTTCACAACTTGGGATGGTATAATTAGGTTAAGATGGAATGGCAAAAAAAGTCCCCCTTTTCTAGGGAAGAAGAGCAATGATAGAGGTAGTGCAGTTTGGACCTTGCCCCAGATCAGCTGGCTAAAACTGAAGTTTGATGGGGCATCAAAAGGTAACTCAAGTGCTTCTAGAGTTGGTTGTATGGTAAGAGACCATAGAGGAATAGTCAAAGGCAATATGGCAATGCCCACCTCTTTGGATACAAACAACATTGTAGAATTCAAGGCCCTTTTACTAGGCCTTGCAGTGTGCTCCAAAAGAGGTATAAAGAACTTAACAATTGAAGGGGATTAGCAATCGTTGTATCAATGCAATCAAAACCATAAATTCCCCTAGTTGGAGGCTACAAGCATTGTTGGATAAAATATTAGTGATCCTATCCATGTATGGAAACTTCTCATGTAAGCACATCTAGATAGAGAAGCAAACACGAAAGCGGATGCTCTTTCCAAGATTGCATCTGATGGAACTAGTCTAAGTTGGTGGATAGACGAATTCAGTAATTAATTGATCCATTGATTAAAAAAAGCGATGCTCACAAATGACTATAGAATAAAATATAATCTCCAATTGTCTTTTGACTAGATCCCGAGGTCTTCCTTTGTTCGATTCTTTCATTTTGTTTGAATTTGAATGTAGTAACCCGTTAAGTTTTCTAATGGCGTTTATTCTTTTTTGAATCAAATATTTTTCCCGCCAAAGAAAGGATTGCATTGGAGTTTCTTAGTTGGAAGCTGCGGTACCTTTTATCTTATTAATCGCCTACTTAGTTATGACTTTAGCGGATCTCAAAGGAGTTGCTGAGCTAGAAGCTTCGACGTACCTTTGCCTAGTCATGGCCTACTCAGACATTACTTTTGCTAGAAGATGGAGAAGCACTTGAGATTTGATGTATGACATTTAAAATATTGGCAATTAATTATCTGACATTATTAATGAATCAAAATAGGCGTGTCTAAGGATGGATTGATGAGGTCATCAAAACCTTTCAAAAATTCCTGGAAAGGAGTAAAGGACTTCACCATCAGTATGTGGAGTGTTGCGTTGTCCTACTGGCATTTCTCCAAGGACCAATTAATTAATTTTCATATTTTGGAAGAAGATGTTTTTGCCACCTTTCCATTTGGTCTTATTTACTCAAGGAATTTTGCATTAATGAGTGTTGGAAGTAGCAAGAATGTTGGGTAGTTATCTTTGTTTTTTCTTGAGGCGTTTAGCTGTTTCTTTGTCCATTCATGAAGTTTCCTTTGACTTCTGGTTATCAAAAGTTGTAGAGAGATCCTTTTTCTGGTTTCTTAGATTAAAATGGAAGAAGATCCCTTTGTCTTTATAGTGAGAAATTTTCCAGAGCCAATTTCTTGCTTTGGGGCGGTCACTCCTATGTCTCTCTCTTGCATGAGTCGTCAAGTATCCTTCAGAGAAATCATGGATTTGAGACTCAAAAGACTCCTTCGAATTTGGGAGTCGTCGATAATCCTAGGGGTCAAGCTAATTCTTGGTAATGGTCATTTGAGAAGGAAGGAATATCTGAGGGCTAACTCCCATATTTCTTCAAGGTTCGTAGTGTATCTTCTCGACAACCAAGTTTCTAAAGCGAAGGTGATGGAATTGACATCTCAATTGTTTGAGTAGGATGTGTTGCAGGGCTTGGATACAGTCCTCAACCATGCTATCCTTGGCACTAGAATGCCACGACCAAGAGATATGATTCTATTTTCAATTCTAGGAGAAACTATCAACTATTACCCATTTCACCTGGATCTTAAAGACCCTTCCTTAAGGCAACATAGGGCTTTTGTAGCAATGGTGGTCAGGTTCCTCGATTGGAAGCTACTGGGTGATGAGCCAGAAAATGAAGATAGGGAGGATGAATTTATTGACTTCGCCAGACTTAATGGTTTCCTTCTGCCAAAGCTAGAACACGAAGAGTAGGATGCTGCTGGTAGAAGGGATGCTCTGCACGGGGGTCATGATCACGGGCATTTGGGCATGTCAAGCAGAGGTAAAGGTCATCTGAGAGGGAGGGGATATGTGCAAGTTGGAGTTTCAGCCTAGGGCTGAATGATAAATTTAAAATACAGATATGGTCTTTTTTTTTTTACGTGAAGTTTCAAATCTTTTTGATATCGAAGATCAATGTTTATAGATATTTTCAATTTCGCAGTTAGAAAGGATTTGGTTTAAATCTTTAGACATTTGAGGCTGTTAGGTTGCCTCTTTTTTATGAATTTGAAGATTACTCTTGTTCGCTCTTCTTCTATGGAAGAATTTTGTTTATTTGGGGAGTTTACCCCTAATTTTTTGCGTAATCCAAAGTTTTTATGACTTTGCTATTAACTGTTCTAATTTTAATATAATTTTCTTTGGCTTTGTTGTTTATCAATAAAAAGAGAGAGTAGAAATATCTCTCTATAAATGAGATCAATAAATATACCTTCAACATTGAAAGAAATGACATAAACAACTGTCCACGAAATCATTAATATTTCAATCATTCTAAGTTGACGTTTGAAATGAATAGCATTAACAATCCACCAAGTCAAAATATTCAAAAAATCTTCTAGAGGTGATTTCTAATCATCAAAATATCATATAATGACAACTAATAAAACTTGCAACACAAATGCTAAGTCTAATAGGAGACAAAATGGAAAAAAAAATATTACAAACTCTTTAACTATTATAGATTAGATAACATATACAAAATCACATTTGATAAAATAAAACCATAACACTAAATTTACATGGGAAAATATTTTTAGAAACAAAATTCAAACTCCAAAAGTTAAATTCAATTGTATTCTCAGTAAAAAAATAACAATTAAAATACAATGCATAGATTCAATGCTCTTCAAGAGTAGCTATGACAACAAAGAATTCTAGAGAAATTCCAACAATGTAACAATGTCTAACAAAATAGTCAACCTATCTCATAAAACCAAGGAATCAACAAGTATATTGCCTAACATAAAGATATAGGAACTCATGGTTTTTAAAACCATCTTCAATACCTAAGAGGTAAATTGTGTCATCAAGAACATCTTGCTAATTTCATGATACATTGTACATAGAAACTTCCAACGCAACAACACCTATCTCATCCATAACAGTCATCCTGTCAAATATAAGGTAAGTACATCATACAAATTACTATGACCAAGAATAGACCACATCACTTGTAAAAAGTGAACACCGTCATAAATACTAGCTAGAAAAAGGTAATTGTCCATGACTCTTCCATTAAAATAGTAACCATCATAGTCATAATGAAAATTTGTTATAGTCCCAATAGAGTAAACTATGACACTAGTTGCCTAAACTTTAGACTTCTAAAGTGGGTGCAAAAAAAAGTAAAATAATTACATAACATGTTTGGACTTCAAAGTTGAGACACCTTAAACCAAACAACACTAACCCTAACCCTAACTAAAGTCTAACTAGTTAAGTATTAATCATATTTAAACCCTAACTATAATTTTAACTATACTCTAACCTTGCACTTATTTGGTCTTGATTACTAACCCTAACCCTAAACCTAACTATACCCTAAGTCTAATTTTTATTTTTATTTTGCCACAAGGTATCCCCATGACTTAACCCAATTCTCATTTGGGGTGAGTTGCCTGCCATGTACCAAGCAGCCTGCCTGTTAGGTGCATTGGGTGATTTCTAGGCCTCAAAGTCAAAGTTAAGATTAATGGGGAGAAAACCCGCATCCCAAGAAAAATTTGCCACCCATGTAGGCTATCCAAACTGTAATTCTTATTCTAACCTATTTATAACTATAAACCTAATCCCAACTCTAGCCTTCATTGAACTATAAGCCTAATGATAGATTGAATTGAATCAAAACCCTAACTACTTGGCCTAACCTTGATCAAACACTAATCCAAAATTTTCCTGAACTATAATTAAATGTTAACTATATTTCAATGCTAAGGATAATTTAACCCTAACTTGAAATTTTTCTTATAACGTTAAGGTTTTTATTAATGTTCATGGTAAAAATGGATAACAATAATAACACTATTGAAAGGCTAAATGAATTCAACCACCAAACCCTAGCCTAACAACAACAAAGATCCACCATAACATATGAAGATTACCTAAGACAATGCAAATCAAATGAAATCACAAATATTATACCATCACATGTCCAATAGGGTTTTGATCTCCATTCTTCCTATCTCCATTGATCTTGCTTGATATATTTGCTCTCAGATTTTATGTGCACATGAGTTAAACAAAGAACGGAATGTGGTTGCAAGTAGGATCGTAGTGTAGTCAATTGATCAAGTAGTTAGGGTTTGATATGAAGAAAGCATCTCCTTATATAGAAGACACAATATGAAATGGAGGGATAAGATTGAGAGGTGTAAAAAGGAGGTCAGCTAGGATTAGAGGGTAGGTAGAAGAAATAATAAAATAATGAAAGAGGTAGGTAGTGTAGAAATTAAGAGATGAATGACATGTGTCATGGGTAGAAAAATGCTAATGAATTAATCAAATAAATAAAGATTTATTTAATTAATAGAAGAAATGAGATCAATTAAATAAATAAAATATTTATTTAATTTAGGAAAAGGATAATTTAAATAAATAAATATATTTATTTAAATGAGAAATAAGGCTAGAAGAGGATAAATGAATTAATTAAATAAATAGATATTTATTTAATTAATAGAAGAATTAGGCTAAAGTAATTAAATAAATAAAATATTTATTTAATTAGACTGGACAATTTTAGGTGTCTACATTTTGCCCCTCTTTGAGACAATGCGGCTTGTTGCGTTGTTTCAAAGAAGATAATATGAACTGATACAGAGTTTCCCCAGGATGGGAATGATATGCCCCCTCGAGAGATTGGATGAAAATGTATGAAAAGATTGCAGACAATCTCTCGATAAGAAAGAAAGGCTAGAATGGACTAACCGGATAAAGTGACAAAGTCACGGGATAATGAAGACTGACTTGGGAAACGAGGGCGAGGGCTAGGGTAGGCTATAAGATAGACCACGGGCAAAAGACATCCTCATTGTCATCTACACCTCTAAGAGATTAGAGTGCAGAGCGAAAATAGAGCAGCAGCAATCAGCAGCGATGGCTTTCGTTCATAGATTCGACCGCGTTCGCCGTTTCCAAAGGCCAGCAGAGGTAGGAGAGCCGATAAGTACCACCAAACCTCCTTGTACTTTGACGCATTTAATTTTGTCATTAATGCATGGTAGATAGGGCAATAAATGCGCATAGAATAGGGTCCCAAAAATGTCAAAAAACGCTTAGGTGCATCTGTGTTGGTGCCAAGCGCGTCTATGTCTGCCAGGCACGTCTGGGTTTGTGCCAGTCGCGTCTGTGCTTAGAAACGCGTTTATGTCAAATGCGGACTCGTTTGTGTAGTTTAGGGGCATCTGTGCCAAGAAGGCACGTCTGTGCAGAGCATAGGCACGTCTGTGTCTTTCAGGCACGTATGTGTTGTTCAGGTGCGTCTGTACAGTCTTTAAGCGCGTTTATGTCAGGAAAGAGCATTTATGTCCAAAAAATGCAAATTTTTGTCTTCTAAGTCAAATCAGCAGTTCTGTGATGAACATACGTTGTCGATTGGATAAGCTGCTGAGAGGATACACTCAAGCAGGTCCTCTAGAGAAGATTAGGATAGATCAAGGCACTTTGTGATGAACAGTGAGTACCAAGATAGAGTACTTTGTGATGAACAGGAAGTACTTAAAGTATAAGCAGCACTTTGTGATGAACATGGAGTGCAAATGTGAGGAGCACTTTGTGATGAACAGGGAGTGCAAAACACGTAGTACTTTGTGATGAATAGGGAGTACCAGTAGGATAGAAGCAACACTTTGTGATGAACAGGGAGTGTCACTGGGATAGATAGCAACACTTTGTGATGAACAGTGAGTGTCACTAGGATAGACAACAATATGCATTTAGATAAAAAAGTAGCATTTTGTGATAAACAGTGAATGCCACTATGACTGACACGATTGATTTGCTTGACTGCAGGAGTATTTGTCGATGCTGGAGTCACGGGAGAGATTTCCATCAACTCAGAGATTGCGACCTGAGCTGACAGCCGAGGAGCGAGCTACTATCGAGGAGATGGGCTTGAGACATGTTCTATATGTGCCTAAGTTTTAGCTGAGAGATGGCATTCAGAGACATGTACCTTTCACTTGCCGATGGGGGAGATGATCGTCACCTTGGAGGATGTCTACAGGATACTTAGGATATCGATCGACGGGGATCTGATTCCGTACAATCGAGACAGAGATAGGGAGGCACTGAGACGAGTGTTCCAGGACCCTGGATTGGAGATGAGGGCTGGGCATGTGGCTTGGGATACGATGACTGCGACAGGATTGGCGCTGCCAACAGTGATCGGAGGAGCGATCAGTGGGTTCCTGTGTCCAGATAGGGCGACATGGGGGTTGGCTGTGGGTTGGGGAGGAGCACTGGAGACACTGGTGACACAGCACACCAGATATGCCTAGGGACTGTGTGTGCTGGCACACCTCTACTATGAGCTGCACCAGTTTGTAAATCATGGATTAGTGGGATTGGGCTGCGGGGTGACACTGCTGCAGGTGTGGGCTTACAAGCATCTGCCAGTGACAAGGCCGATACACTTCAGAGGTAGGGGACATGGATGCAGTTTTGTTCATTTGTATGATATGATCACGTCGCAGCCATGGATTGGCAGGTTGGAGCACTAGCGACGGGTGATGGATGAGATTGATGTGGTCGTATGGAGGCCATACCTAGGATGCGAGGAGTGGGAGGACGATGCAGTTGAGCTTCCTTACACCTTCCAGAGCAGGTATCTGATTGGGCGGATGCCCTATGTGCTAGAGAGACAGCTTGTGGACAGGGTTTGCAGGCAGTTTGGCCGGATCCAGAGGATGCCACAGGGCTCAGGCATGTATGCACGGACAGTTAGAGATCATGCACAGTTTGGGCCTCTATTGTCATATGATCAGGCAGTTACGTAGCTAGCAGAGATGGTGCCTCTACCCTGGGACATGTGGCCAGAGGTCGACGATGTCGGCATGGATGCCAAGTATATAGCATACTGGGCGGAGCATCCCTTCCCACGATTGACGGATCTGGGAGAGCTACTAGAGGGCGATGATGGTAGGAACGATGATGATGGTGGAGGTGATGGGGGCAGGGGCCGACGGAGGAGGAGGGGAGCAGTTGGAGAGAGGAGGGTTGCACCGTGGAGAGAAGGAGTAGAGGAGAGGCAGGCTCGGGTGGTGAGGGGTCGCGGTGGATTGCCACTACAGGTGCCAGCAGCACAGGGTCCCAGACAGGTACAAAGACAGGTACAGGGACAGGGACAGGTACAGGGACAGGTGCCAGTACAGGTACAGGCACAGGGGCAGGCACCCATATAGGGAGAGCCACAAGCAGAGGTGGAGGGGGCTGACGCAGAGGAGAATGAGCTGATAAAGTTGAGGGAGATCTGCCAGGGCCAAGCGGATGAGATCCAGGAGTTGGAGAGGGAGAGGGATCAGCTCAGAGATACTGAGCGGGAGCGTGATCAGGCTATTCAGCGTTATACAGAGGCTGAGACAATGCTGAGGGCGGGGAGACAAGCAGCGGAGGACACAGGGGCAGGATATGCTTATGTCCTGCGAGCAGGGGAGGAGATCACCTACTGGCGGGATCTCTATTATGGTGCAGTGCCAGTAGATCAGCGGGTGAGGAGCTTCCATAGACCATCACGTACAGCGACAGCTATGGGAGGGAGCCGGAGGAGACAGGCATTGAGTGGTGGGGTTATGGGTCCTCCACCACCACTAGATAGAGGAGACAGGAGGGATGATCCTGGGGCAGGTCCTTCAGGGGCTCAGATTCCACCGAGGCCAGGCGGCTCCGAGGGAGAGAGTTCATCATAGCCGTAGAGGGCTCCCTTTGTATCAGTATTATACCATTTTTGTATGATGATGTAGACACCTGCGGGTGCTTTTGTAGCCATATGATTTTGTCATCATTGTATCATGACACTTTTGATTATATATATATGAGATGATTCATCTTTACGGCAGCTATATGCATGTGTACCTATGTGATGAGGTTTTTCATGATGTATGTTTTATGTGATGCTTATGATATGGATGCAAATATGTATATGATGCAATGCAATGTTTTGTTTGTTCTTTTGTGTTTTTAAAATGTTATGCAAATGCAAATGTATGAAATACAAATGAATATGATAATGCAAATGTAAATTGTGCTAAGAGGTGTTGTGTGCAGGATGTGATGCAGTTGTGATATCTATATGTATGTATGAAATGTTTATATGTGGTAATGCAGGTGAAACTACATGAGATGCAAATGTTTTTGGTGTGTCATTATACTCAGTCATGTGATAGTAGGCTACGTGGACTCAAGAAGGACAATGGAAGTCAATCAAGAAAGGGGGATGAAAGATAGAAGATATGAACGTGAAAGAACTTCTTGTGCGTTATCATCATTGAGCTTTATTATGGCAAGTAGGTTATGACAATCAAGGCATATGTTCGATCCAGAAAGTCATTGTACCTGTTTGCATGGAGATAAGATAGTCACAAACAAGGAATGCCCCAGTTCACACTAGACTCACAGTGTCCTCATATCCTTGGACAAGTTATAGCATTACTAAAAGACAATCCACAAACAGCAAATACAAATAGGTGACGATACCCCATCCTCGCCTTTCTAGTCAAAGACATCCTGGAGATAGAATCTCTAGTCAGAGACATCCTGGAAAAGCTAAAAGACATGTCACCAAAAAAGATGAAATCAAAAGAAAACCAAGACTCGACACCAACATCCACTGTAGTCCTCAAGTTTAGTGTCTCTTGTCACTTGTATAAGTCTTATTTGATTGTGGTCACAATGTTTACTTTCACAAAAGGGATAGATAGCACTGAACCATAATGTTGTCTGAGTTTGCTAAAAGATTTGATTTGTTGAAGCCCATTGTTGCTGCTGTCTCATCTGAAACTGACTGAATCCATGTAACTAATACTTTATTGCGGAGAAGATGAAACTTTATTGCGGATTGGCGATGCAAATGTTGCTTTATTGCGGATTGTGCGCCGATAGACTAAAGGAAGCTAGAAGAAACTATACTCCTCGAAACATGTGATGTTCTCAATTCCCCACCCATCACTAGACGTAGGATTTGCCTTAGCCACAGATAGGATTTGATTTATTATGAATGGAAAGGGAAGTTTATTATGAATGGCTAACCAATCTTGGGTAGATCAATAACAATCCATGATGGGAATGGGTAAGTTTATTATGAACAAATAGGTTGTGAGTGTGTGCAAAGTGAAGGATGAGAGTGAATCCTGAAGGAGGGAGGAGCAATGTCTCTACGCATGGCGCTGGTGACCCATTTTTTACCTTGGTACTTGCCCAGGGTGCCACCGAAGTGGTTTTCACCATTGGACAATATTATTTCTCTTTACTTTTTTTTGATTTTTTGATTTTTTTTTTTTTTTTGTATTTTTGAAATTTTTTGATTTTTTGTATTTTTGAATTAGGATATTCCGAAGAGCTATGTGTAGAACTTGCGAAGGTGCATACTGTTGATAGGATCCTCCAAAGGTTCACCTTCTGTAGTTGAGAGCTGATATGCCCCAAATCCGTATGCTGTTGTAATGATGTAAGGACCAAGCCAATTTGGTTCAAACTTGCCCTTCTTCTCTCTGTCTTGCTGATTTTTGGGGTTTTCTCTGAGAACCAAATCACCCACCTCAAATGTGCAAGGCTTGACTTTGTGATTGTAGCTGCGACTCATTCGTTGTTGGTAAGCCTTGAGATGATTAAAAGCAGTTTGTCTCTGTTCATCTAGTAGTTCAAGTTCTTGTAAGCGAGAGACTCTATAATCTTCATCACCGATGATGTTTTGCAAAGAGACCTGTAAAGAAGGTAGCTCAACCTCAATAGGCAAGATGGCTTCAGTACCATAGACAAGTGAATAGGGTGTAGCTCCTGTAGGTGTGCGAACACTTGTGCGATAGGCCCAAAGTGCAGGATTAAGTTGGATATGCCAATTACGGCCAGCGTCGTCGACTTTCTTGAGGATTTTAAGGATTGTTTTATTAGATGCCTCAGCTTGGCCATTACCTTGGGGGTAATATGGTGTGGTGAAACGATGGGAAATATGGAAGCGGTCACAGAGTTCACGAACATCCTGATTTTTGAAGGGACGCCCGTTATCAGTGATAATGGAAACAGGAATACCATATCGGCAAATGATATAGTTGAGGATGAACGTAGCAATCTATTTTCCAGTGACTTGTGTGAGAGGCACGGCTTCAATCCATTTTGTGAAATATTCTGTGGCAGTGATAATGAATTTATGACCATTAGAAGAAGGAGGGTGAATCTTGCCTATGAGATCGAGTCCCCACTGACAAAAGGGCCAAGGAGACGCAATTGGTTGTAGTTCTTGTGTTGGTGCATGTATGAGGTCTCCATGAATTTGACATTGCTTACATTTCTTGACAAATTTATATGAGTCTTTTTCCATATTGGGCCAGTAATATCCAGTCCTAATGAGTTTCTTGGCCAAGGTAGGACCATTAGCATGTGGACCACATATCCCTTCATGAACTTCACGTAACACAATCTGAGTTTTGTCGCTTTCTAAACATCTAAGAAGAGTGCCATCTAGAGCTCGCCGGTATAGGATATCAGCTAAAATGACATATCGAGAGGATTGACAAATGAAAGTGCGACGTTGATTATTTGATAAATTAGGAGGAAGGGTATTATCGCAAAGGTATGTGAAGATGGAACCATATAATTGGGACTCGAGACCGACAACACATATCATCTCAATAGGAGTGATCTCATATGAAGGAACCAAGAGGTTATCCACCAAGAACTCATAGCAAGTCTCATTTGGAGGTAGATCGATCAATGAAGCAATTGTAGCCGTGGCATCTGCGGCACGATTCTGCTCTCTTGGTATCTGCTCAAAATCTATCTTTGTGAAGTGTTGTTTCTGTAGTCACATAAATCTGTCCACTTAATTAAATGAATACTTAGTATTTATTTGATTATTTAACCATCAATTAATAATTAATTAAATTAATATTTAATTAATTCATCTTAACTCTCTTCTCCTATTAATTAAATAAATTATTCAATTTATTTGATTTAATTCACTTAACCAAATTCATACCATTAATTAAATAAATAAATCATATTTGTTTAATTAAATCTTCTCTCACATTTAAATATATTAATATTTATTTAAATCCCCCAAAATCCCACCTCTCACATTTAAATAAATTAATATTTATTTAAATCCCCCAAAATCCCACCTCTCACATTTAAATAAATAAATCATTTATTTAAATCACCTTTATCCTCCACCCACTTGTATTTTCCTACAAAAGCAAGTTGCACAACTATTTTAAATAAATTATTTATTTAAAATCCTATTTATCCTCACCCACTTGAAACCTTTAATGGTTTCCCTTAAAGTATTCAAACTTGATGGCTTTAAAGTCTTCAAACTTGATGGCTTCCTTCTATAGTCTTCTTAAGACTTTAATGGTTTTCCTTAAAGTCTTCAAGCCTTTAATGGTTCCCCTCAAAGTCTTCAAGCATTTTAATGCTTTATCTTCCTTTTTCTCATTTAAATAAATTAATATTTATTTGAATATTTATCCAAATACAACTTGCACACATTTATTGAAATAAATGAATTTTTATTTTAATAAAATCCTATTTTCCCTCACCCACCAAATCCACTTGCAAAATCTAATCCCCTTCTAGATTCTTCTAACCCCTTCCTAATTAACTTAATCCATCCCCTAATTATTGTCACATTCCTAAGCAAAATAGAGTCACTTCTCAAAGCCTAAAAGTCTTTGATAACCATTAAAGGCTTTCAACCTTCAACCACTAAATGTCTCAAAGTCTTGGATAACCTTTGAAAGCTTCCAACCTTCAACCACTAAATGGCTCAAAGTCTTTGATAACCATTGAAGGCTTTCAACCTTCAACCACTTAATCCCCAAAGTCTCTAATAACCATTAATGGTTACCTCAAACCCTCCCACATGATTAAAACATTTGTTTTGACTCAACCTCTACCCAACCCAAGGGTCTCATCAAGCCTTTAATGCTTTGACCATGATTATCTCTTAATCATTTGCACAAAGATTTATCCTTGCATTAACTCCTAATCCAGTGGGTAATCCTAATTTAGGCTTGACCCTTACCTTCTAGATAACCATGAGGTCTCCTCAGGTATTTAATGCCTCCAACCTCTTCCCTCAACCCAATCTTATGTTGACACTTGTCACCATTTCATTGGTGCAAATTGTGCACATGGATCCCCAACTTTCAAGCTTGACCCTTGATTAAACCTTTCAATCCTGGCCATCCATTGCTCCATTTTTCCTATAAATAGAGCCAATTCCTTCATAATCCAGATCCTGAAAACTTGTATGCATTTAGGCTATAGACATTTTTAGAGAGCATTTAGCATAAGCAATCTAACATCTTATCATTTTTAGTTAAAATATATCATTTTAGCATCAATAGCATAGTATTTAGCTTTTCATTTCATATTTGAAGCTTAATATTAAATCTCAATCCTCCATAAGCATCCATAGTGCAAAAAGCTGCTGAGAGCTACACTATTTTGGAACTTGGAGAGGAGAGGAACAAGGGAGAAGGAACTAAGAGTATGTTAGGAGGTATTTGGAGATGCCTCATCATGTTTGCTTTGATAGTTAAATATGCTTGCATGCTTGTAGTCTCTCTTTTGGTATGCCTTTTTAGATTAGTTTTCGATTGACTAACACTAATGTTTTGTGTGTTTTTGTGTTATTTGATCATAGACTAATCTTGTGCCATTTAGGAGGGCATCATTTGGTGAACCCGACGTGAATCCAAACACCAAAAAGATCAACTTTTTTTTTTTTTTTAACCAATAACATGTTTGAATGTTGAAAATGTCACACAGGTTGCGCTTTTGACACTGTTTTGGTGCATTTGACATTATTTTGGCGCTATTCACCCTGTTTCAGTGCTTTTTCCTTCTCTGTCTTTCCCTTTCTTTTAGTGCGTTTGTGTTAAATAGTGTCTCTGTTCAAACGCAGCCTAGCGCTATTGTAACAAAACGTTGTACAAATCATCTTGTAACCAAAAAAAAAAAAAAAATTAGGCTTGTAGAAGCCCACCAAATAGGCGGATTTTACTAACTATTTTTCTCTTTTGTGCAGATTTAAATTAGATTAAAAAGTAGATTTATATTTTTTACTAACTTGTTTTTGAAGTTGGTTTTAAAAATGAATTCACTTTTTATTTTGGTTTAAAATTAACTTCACATTTCAAATTTGGGCTTTTAAAAAAAAGAATAACACATTTGTTTGGGGCTCTTAAAAAGAATTTCATTGTTCAAAGGTAAAAAGAACCACAAACTTATACAAAAACAACTTTATTTTTTTGCAAGTTAGGAAACAAACTTCGTTTTGGTGCTTAAAATCAACAAGGCAAATTTTATTTCTTGCATCAAGATAAAACTCACAATCCACACTTCCATTTTTGGTGCAAATAAAATTCACAATCAACTTGTCTCATTTTTAAAGCAATTTTACTTCATGCAAACGTGTTTTTCATTAAGTTGACCAGGATTTTCAAATTCTAGTTTACTCAAACAATTGCCTTTGAAAATTAAAAAGAACACCATGATTGTTGGAGCAACATCTCCAAATAGTTAGATCACATTGCAATGATAGATTAAAAAGAACAAGTGTTTTTCGTGCTTGACACACTTGTGCAAAGAGTTGGTCGAGTGGTCCTACTTCTAACACACACTATCCTCTCCCTTGGCTTTCGTGGTCCTAGGTGCAAGAGAAAAGTGTTAGTAACACTCACATTTTATCTTTTTAAGAGAGGCCTGCCAAGGGATCGATACTCTTGGGAACAACCTCGAGCGGTAAATCCTTCGAGCCGCTATAGAAATCAGGTAACTAGCCGAAAGGACAAATGGGCCCCACCACCAGTTACAAGGCTCTTAAGTGAGTCACTGCAGAATGAACTTATGTCCAAAAACATCGAACATGACTAAACACTTTTAAGTAGTAGCCCACCCGTTCTATTGATTGAGGATATTTGCGATATAATTTAGTGCAAGAGCATAGATGGTTTTGCTCCCAAGATACTCACCATACATATTTCCTTGAGTAGAAACATAGCTTTTTGAAAAGTCACTTGTGGCTTGATAAAAGTGGTGACTCCCCCATCATAGGGATCATCTATTTGTTATGCTCGTGCAAGACTTAGTATATCACATCCTTACCTGCCAAGGCGGGATTCATAAGGTATGTAGTACCAAAGTCGAAGAAATATCAAGATGTGGGCTAAATTTATCACAACTGGCCATTTGACCTTAGGGATAAAAAGTGTTTGAAGTGTGTTCGTTTTACAGACCTAGTGCAAATTGAGCCGACTTCAGGCTTTGGAAATACACCTTAAAATACATCTAAAGGAAGGGTCATATACAAATCCAAAGATTGGGTTGATCTAGACCCATACTCATTTGTGCCTTTGAGGCAACATTTTGGTGTTTGTGTGCTTGCTTTGTTTTCTTGTCAAAGAAACATCAAATCAGAAAATCAATCCCAAAAACAAAGTATTCATCCAACATCTGTCAACACAACCAAAAATACCAAAAACAAAGTGCAAACAACACAGAGTCACAACTTTTATGACCATTCTTCACATCTTGCGAAAGAAGAAGTGTCATCAGAATATCAACTTGAAAAGGAGACCATTGAGCTCAAAGGCTTTGATCAAAAGGAGGAACTTCTTCTATCTCAATAGACAAATCTTTGTCTCACATAGAGTCTTTCTACATCGCATGCGTCTATACCTTCAAGGTAAAACAAATGAGTTTGATTCAGAATCATTGAATCGTAGAGCTTTTATGCAATATAGAGCTCTGAGTTATCACAAAAATCAAGGAGGAAAGATTAATCCCAACTTCTTCCCAAACATCTGTATCACCTACAACACAGCTCGAGAAGTGCCACCAATGCCTGAAAGGGAAGAGATAGAGTTTGTCCCATTTGTAACACAAAGTTTTTATTGAAGTTGAAAACATTTTCATCCATCATCTCACTCATACATCATCACTTCATCATCAATCCATCCCAACTCTCAAAACATTAAGAGGTTCTTGTCCCAAGTTCTCTTTTAGATATTGCTTGAAATCAAACACATCACATCACTTTTTAGATTGTTTCTACATCTAGGATAAGCTCATCCTAAGAGACACATCTACGCAGGTTAAAACTAGTTCATGAGTGAATCCTTTCATTACTAGGTAGTCAAAATCTGTAACACATCTCAGATTTCTCTACACCTTATCACATCCAAACTCCTCAAAACAAACAAGCAATTCAAAGAAGGAATTTCGGTTACATCTACCTTAAAGTGCTAGAGATCCCCATACAACACAAATCACCAACCATCAATCTTTCATTTCATCGACAACTCATCATCATCTTCAATCAACTTCACACAAAAACTTGCAAACAAAATGGCTCAAACCCGATCACGGTCAAGGCAACGAGAAATAGAAATTGAGGAAGAAGAAGACGAAAATCTCAATGAATTTCAAGAGGCACTTGGAGGAAATATGAATGACGAAAACCCAAATACTCCCACTCCTGCAACAATAGAGAGGGCCCAACATAACCCTCTCTTTAACAGACTGTTTGACGAAATACTCAGGAGTAATGCGGATGCTCACTTCTTAAAACTCGCTTAAGAAGGAGCCAAACTCCCCTCTGACTTTGATCTTGCCCAATTAAGACAAGCATCAGAAAGACAAAGTCGCCATGAGGAGGAAAGGGGTAGAAATCACATCAGATATAACATTCCTCGAGGTAACCCACCACCTCCTCCTCCAAATGAAATAGAGATGTTGCGGCAACAAGTCGAGAATCTCGCCCAACAACTTCATAGTGGTGTTAAGACCAATCAATTCTCACTTAACGACATTTGTCCCTATCCTTTTGATAGGAATCTTTATATGCCACCCTTTCCACGCGGGTTCGAAACACCCAAATTTGAAAAATATAGAGGAAAGGGGGATCCCCGTGATCATGTCCGAGAATTTCATTCCGCTTGTCTTGAAGTGGCTTATGAGGACACATACCTAATGTGCCTTTTTCCCCAAAGCTTGGGAGGAACCACCACATCATGGTTTTCCCGACTACCAGGTGGCATTAGAACATTTGAGGAACTCATCCAGAAGTTCCTATCTCATTACCCTTATAATATTGAACGCGACATCACCATGGCTGATTTGTGCAATACCAAACAAAAACCAAGTGAACTATTCTCAGTATTCCTGCAACGATGGCGCCAAATGTCTAGCAGACATTCTCTTCAGTTACCTGAACGAGAGCTAGTGGAAATTTTCATTTCCAACTTAAACGAAGAAATGGAATTTCACCTGGATGTCAAAGACACAGACTCTTTTAACGATATGATCACCAAGGGTATAAAATGTGAAAGGGCATTCATCAAGAAAGGACTCATCAAAATCTTTAATGAACCAAAAGATGGTCCTCGCCCGCGTTTCAATAGTGATAAACCAAACTTCTGGAACAAGAACAAGAATATCGTCAACGATGGGGTTGTGGATGCTCGAACTATCCAAAATGCACAACCTGTGGTTCGGTTTGCAGGACAAAATCCTCCACCTTAGAATAACACAAATGTTCCTCCTAATCAAAGTCGCATCACATCTCACGATGAACCAAGACCTCATCAGCAAAAACAGAAACGCACATACACTCCCTTAGGGGAACCCATAGAAACTATCTTGCGACAACTCATTTCTCAAAATTTGGTCACTCTACCTAAACTATCAAACTATGAACCTCAGGTCAAACCAGCATGGTGGCGAGATACTGAACACTGTGAATTCCATCAAGGAAGAGGACACAAGACAAGTAATTGTCACCGATTGAAAGATCTCATTCAGGATCTTATTGACCGAGGAAAAATTGAGATTGAAGGACATGATCCAAAAATGACAAATAATGATCATTTGATGTTTAAGAATCCACTTCCATCACAAGATCAAAGGGGTCCTTCCACTTCCCGGCGAAGCACTGATACCACTGATTATACACAGGTTGCGTATAACTACACTGTAAATCACCTGTATGATGCCAGTGAACAAATTGCAACTATAACCTTCAAAAATCCCACCTCAAATTGCAATGTTGTTATGCGTCGCGGCAAAGTCACCATCAAGGCAGCTCCACAAGGCACCACCTCCGTCCCAAAGCAATATAACCTTGTGGAACAATTAGACAAAACCCCTGCGCTCATATCCATTTTAGAACTATTACGCTTATCACCATCTCATAAAACAATCTTGGATCAAGCACTCCAAGAGGCGTCAGTCCCTGCAAACCTGAATACGGACCAGTTTCAAGCCATGGTTGGAAATCTAAAGTCATCACCTTGTCTCACTTTTTCCGAAAGTGACAACTCCTCCTTCCAACAACCGCATAACGCCTCACTCCACATTGAAGGCTTTATCAACCAACACAGGATCAAGCGAGTCTTGATAGATAATGGAGCAGGCCTAAACATTTGTACACTATAGTTGGTCATAGCATTGGGATATGCAATAGAATCAGTGGATCCTCGCAAGAAGATCACCATCAAGGCCTATGATGATGCAGAGCGTTCATCCAAAGGAGCGGTGGTGCTACCAATCCGAGTGGGCCCTGTGGTAAAACACATAATTTGTCAGGTTCTAGACCTTCCTCTGCCATATAATCTATTATTAGGAAGACCTTGGATACATGCCATGCAAGCTGTTCCATCTACCTACCATCAATGTATCAAGTTCCCACATAATGGTGCAGAGATCACAATCCTGGGTGATGTAAATCCCTTTGCATTTTGCCATAATATCAGCCATCAACCAGAAATTACTGTTCCTAATAATAGGGAAGCCATTTCCTCTACATCGTATGTAAGTCCCACCTCTCTTGCCAGTTCGAACACCCCTATACCCAAGCAAGAAAAGCTTAAAATGAAAGTCGCAGAGGAAGGTCCCGGGGAATATAACTTAAGTCAACTCTTTTGTGTGGGACAAATGCCCACTTCTCCTAGAACACATGGTAAACCACAGCAGTTACTCCAGCAACGACTAATCACGCCAGCATGTGCTTGGACGCCTTTCGTCCTTGGAAAGAGTCAAGAGGAAGAAACACAAGATGAGGACCTAGCGGAATGGATCTATAAAGATCCCATCACCACTGAAAAACCGCAAGTTACACTTCCTACGGAACAGTATGGTAAAGGCCTCCTCATTATGCAAAGAATGGGGTATGATGGCCAGAGTGCTTTGGGATCCTGCAAACAAGGACGACATGAACCACTACTGCCAGAGTTCAAGCCCAAAGGTAATACAGGCCTAGGCTTTGAAAAAGAAGTCCTTCCTAAACTCAGATTCAAAGGCAAAACCAGCAAACCATTTTGCCCACCTACTGCAAAGAGGACACCTTTCATAATCAAAGCACCATCAAGCCATATCCCCACTGCCCCATCGAGGCTCACAAACCCAACACCACCATCTATAATACCAAACATCCCACCAATCGAACCAATACTCCCATCCGCAGCACCCATCACATCAATAATACCAGTAGCAGCAGCAACTCTATCAAAACCCGCAGCAGCATCTATGGCACTGACAGTATCAGCAAAAGCAACTGAGTCAATATTACCACTACTCCTTGTGCCAGATTCCTTGATCCCCACCAAACTTCCTGCAACACCGATTACTACAAAGGTCCATAAACCAATCACACCTTCAGTATTCAACTCCAGCGACATCCCAGTATGGTATAGCAATCGGATGCTGGAAAGTGATTCAGAGACTGACTCACATGAGTGGGAATTTGATTCTGTACAGCTTAACACTTCAGATGAGGAAGACACATCACCACCTCCGCCACGCAAAGACATCCCTGTTTACGGAGAAGCACAGATAAAAACCACTTGGGTACCTGAGCTGGAAACATCTTCCACAGACCCTACGTCTCATCCTACGCCGGATTCTGACAGGGAGAGTACCAACAATGACCTTCACCACACTGTCTTAACCCTCACTGATACATCTAACGAACTTAACTTAATCGATGAGGTAATGCCCATTATCCACCCTGAACTCATCGAATGGAATCAACCAAATCCCCCATGTCTTGACCTCTTCCAAAACGATGAGGCTATCATTGACTTTTTGGAATTAAGGTATAATCTACCAAGCGGGGATCACAAAGCTGGATTCACCATTGAACTTAATAGCGCAGCATACTTCGGGGCGGATGCCAAACCCTTCAGCTGCAAAAATATAACATTAAAACATGGATCTTCCAGTGAAAACCACACTGTGGCACTGTTTGATCCAACAAAAGTAAAAAGAAAGAGCATATCCAATGGTGAAAACCTCTCTGAGGCGCCTGAGGATGAAGGGTTTGACATTCTCCCTGCTAATACACAACAGGAATGATCAACGATCCTCATTGAGGAGACCAAAGAATACAATGTGGGGACTCCTGAAAACCCTCATATCATACATCTGGCATCTCTTCTCACTCCAGAGGAACAGCCTCAATTTATCGAGTTCTTCCTGCAGCGCCAGATCAACTTTGCATGGTCATATGCAGACATGCCTGGGCTTGATCCAGATTTAGTCATGCATCATCTCACAGTAGCAAAAGGAGCCAAACCTGTCAAGCAGAAGCTTCGTAAGATGCATCCTCAGATTGCCATGCTAGTCAAAACAGAACTCAAGAAACTCCTAGATGTTGGTTTCATTAGACCAATTGATTACGCAGAATGGATCTCCAATATTGTGCCAGTCGGCAAACCAAAAGGGGGCATCCGCATTTGTACAGACTTCAGAGATCTGAATAAGGCATGTCCTAAGGATGACTTTCCCCTACCAAATATCGACATCATAGTGGATTTGACAGTAGGACATGCCATGCTTTCACTCATGGATGGCTTTTCAGGATACAATCAAATAAAGATCACACCAGAGGACCAACATAAGACAACCTTCACATGTCCATGGGGCACATACTGCTGGAATGTAATGCCTTTTGGTCTAAAGAATATAGGAGCGACCTATCAAAGAGCAATGACCACCATCTTCTATGACATGATGCATACTATGATGGAAGATTATGTGGATGATTTACTAGCAAAATCACTTACTAGAGAAGGACATCTTCACATCTTAGATAAAATCTTTGATAGACTGGAACAATACCATGTTCGACTCAACCCAAAGAAATGTGTCTTCGGAGTGACCTCCGGGAAGCTTCTAGGATACATTGTCTCAAGCAAAGGTATTGAGGTCGATCCAGCAAAGGTTAAGGCAATCATGGACATGCCACCTCCAAGGAATATCAGTCAGCTAACGACACTACAAGGACGGCTTCAATCCATCCGAAGATTCATTGCACAATTGGCTGATAAGTGTCACCCATTCACACACCTGCTACACAAGAACATCTGCTTTCAGTGGGATGACAGATGCCAGCAAGCATTTCAGGCGCTTAAAGACTATCTCATGAATCCACCATTGCTGATGCCACCAGATCCAAGTAGACCATTATTGCTCTATATCTCAGCAACAAGTACAGCATTGGGTGTACTACTGGCACAACATAATGCAGAAGGAAAAGAGTGTGTTGTTTACTACATCTCTCGCACACTGGTTGGCTATGAACTCAATTACACACCTATTGAGCGAGCTTGCCTAGCAGTAATCCTGGCAGCCACTAAATTGCGGCACTATCTATTAACACACAAGGTACAACTCATTGCAAAGATTGATCCACTCAAGTATTTACTCAGCAAAGCAGCATTGACAGGTCGCTTGGCCAAATGGGTAATGATTCTAAGTGAATTTGACATCGAGTATGTGGACCGTAAAGCTATCAAAGGGCAGGGCATTGCAGATCAGTTGGCCGATGCACCACTCATAGGCGATCATCCCCTCATTTCCAATTTTCCAGATGAAGAGATATTCATGATCACAACAGCACAACCATGGAAACTATATTTTGATGGTTCATACACTAGGCACGGCTCGGGGGTAGGCATTCTGTTTATCACACCTCAAGGTGATAGCATCCCGAAGTCTTACAGGCTCACATTTCCATGCACAAACAACATAGCAGAGTATGAGGCCTTGATCACAGGACTCAGATTAGCCATACAATGGAAATTACAAGAACTACAAGTATATGGCGATTCCCAACTAGTCATTCGACAAGCAACAGATGAATATCAGACCAAAGATGATAAACTCATGCGGTAAAACTGAAACTGAAAAGAATGAATACACAATTTCAAAAAACATTCCACACAACTGTACACCAAGATTTCAATATAAAACTTGTACATATCCACAAATGAAAACATGGAAAAAAAATTCAAATTAATTCTAAATATTATTGCTTTAAACATATCCAACTTTAATCCCCAGATTTCTTAACAGTTTTCCGAACTGCGTAAGACAAAAACACAATTAGAATCAGTCAACACACACAGCCCAATCATCAATCTGAACAGCTTATAAAACGAAACGGATTGAGAATGATCAGTTGTGATTTTCATTATAATTGATTTTCTGAAGATCAAATCTATTAACGGAGCTACAGAACTTAGATGTTAACCGAAACATGTGAGAGTTTTAACACATCGAAAGTGCTAAAACCCTATAACAAAGATGAAGACCAAGCACTGAAGGAGAGCTTTTGTATTTCAGCGGAATACAAAGGTTTTAGCAGGTGAAAAAAAGCAAACAGTATGAGAGAGGATAAGAAGGCAAGAATCCACCAAATCTGAATGAGTTGGGAAACGTAGCTTACATATGAAATCTAATCCCAATATCAAGCATTCAAGTTTCCAACGTTTAATGACAGAAGCCTCCTCCTCTCTCTCATTCTCCTTGGCTGCACTACGAATTCATAGCATCAAATAATAATTGAATTCAAACGGCATAAAAAAGTTTAAACGCAATTTCAGTCATGATGGGCACAAATTTTTTGAAAGGATTTTTTTTTCCTAAATGCTAAAACCCTCACGAATCAACTTATCAAGCTCATTTACTGATGCTTGTAAAACCAAGGCTCGGATCTGTCTAAGGCAGAGCAGGTTGGAAAAACAAGATCTGGGTCAAAAGTGAAGCTAACAAAATCAATCACACAAATCTTATCTTACTTTACCCTAAAACAATCCAACAACTGACGTGAAAAAAGAACGGATGAAGAGACGCGAAGCCTTTACCTGACGGGAAAACAGGAAAATAGGTTTTCCCCTCAAGTTGAACAGAGTATTTTTCCTTTGGAGGCTAATCTGTAGGGTCATGGAGCAAATCTACTTCAGTTATCAAAATAGAGGTGTAGGTAAGACACACCCTCCTTTTTTACTCTCTCACTCTTTGCTCTTCTTTACCAGCTGTATTTCACTGGAATACAAAAGCTTGTCTGCTTCACTTACAGCGGTCTTTTCACTTTCGGAATAAGTTCCTTTGATAAAGATGAGCGAAGAGTTTCGGAATAAGTTCCTTTGATAAAGAAGAGCGAAGAGTGTGAGAGAGGAAAAGAAGGCTAATCTGTAGGTTCAAGGAGCAGACCTACATCAATTAACAGAACAGAGGCACAGGCAAGGAGAATAAGAGGAGGAGGAGAATGTCTGGCATGGAAACTTGCGTGCGTGATATTGGGATTAGACGCCATGTTGCAAGGTGCACTTCTCCACGTATTCTATTCTCTCGGTGAAAACAGAAACAAGTGTCAGGTTTGGTGGATTCCATCCTCTCTGCCTTTTCTTCTCTCTCACGTTCTTTGCTCTCCTTTATCATTTAAGCATGAAACACATCTAACCACTATCACACAAGTGGTGTGATTTCCTGTGTTTAATATGACTTTGGTTTTATACATGTTTTGTTTTATATTATATTTTAAAATTTAGAAGTAATTTTTTTTATTGGAGTTACTAATTGGTATGTAGAAGATTTTATGAACACTAACATTTCATTACTCTTTTAACTCTTTTAATGTCTTACATTTCATTACTACATTACTCTTTTAACTCTTTTATTGTAAGACATTGTTGTTATCATTAATCTTTTTATTTCCAATCACAAATATTTAAATTAATTTGATTTATTAATCAATTATAAATGTGTTACACATGAAATTTCCACATTATAAAATCAGCTTACCAAGCTATCATCCAAGAGATCATGATCCCAATTTTTTGTAAGTCATTTGACTGCAAATTATTAAAACACAAGGTGCATTTAGGTAGACTAACAGTAGGCAGTCTAAGTAGATGATTGATAGGATAGGTCAATGGCTCCCTCGTCCTCAAAGAATATTTATTGATAGGATGGGTCAATGGCTCCCTCGTCCTCAAAGAATTTTGAAGATAAATACTGATATCAAATGATTATTTTTTTTAACTGAGAACGAGCTAATCTCTATCCGGAAACCTGTCCTAACTAAAAAAGTTGACAATTCCTCTAAAAATTATGACAATGATATACTGCATTCTGATTTTAATGTCAAAATAGAGTGATACACATTGATAGGTCTGACAACCCAGATTGATCTGAAGAACATTACAAGTCATATTATTATTTTTATTTATAAAGGTGACGATGTGGATTCACTTGACCTTACTGGGCGTGAAAGGTTGAGCTGGTGTACTTCGACCATGGAGGTATTCTTCCATTTTTATTGTGTCACCATTCATATAACTTGGAAACATTAACTTAGACATAGGAAATAGCATTCCATATATGAATCCTGATACATACAAATTAAACATGCTTTAAATACAAGGTAAGACATATTAGATATGTTATATGATACTTTATGTTTGGTCTGATAAAGGAGACTTTATATTTGGTCTGATAAATGAGATTAATAAAGGACATAAACAAATTTCCACCAAATCATGAATATTTCAGTCATTCTGAGTTGACATTTGAAATGAATAGCATTAACGATCCACCAGGCCAAAATATTCAGAATATGTTCTAGTGGTAATTTCTAATCGTCAAAATAACATATGACGACACTTAATAAAACTTGCAACACAAAATGGTTATTAAAAATTTGTTCATGCATCGGGGAATTCGGCACAAAATATTTAGCACGCATTTGTGCACGTATGTGTGCTTCGTTTAGTTATGAAAAAGTGGAAGCCCAGAGGTAGACGTCAGCTTGGCCCACAGAAGGCACAATTTGAATTGAATGTGTGCCCGTCGCCTTTTGGTTTCCTATCTTTTATTTCCCTTTTAATTAATCATTGCCATATCTTTTATTTCCCTTTTAATTAATCATTGCCAAAGTCCAGTCCAGTTTAATTTGAATTTTTGAATGTGTGCCCGTCGCCTTTTGGTTTCCTATCTTTTATTTCCCTTTTAATTAATCATTGCCAAAGTCCAGTCCAGTTTAATTTGAATTGACCAGTTTATTTCCCTTTTAATTTGAATTGACCAGTTTATTTCCCTTTTAATTTGAATTGACCAATATTCTTTAGGCTTAATATCTTGCTTAATACCAGTCCAGTTTTCATCCAAAAGAATTAGTCCTATCTGTCAAATAATTACAGTCTGATCAAAGCACAGGATGATGTTCAGAACATAAACTTTATCTAACCTAAATGGCTAACCATGATTTTTCTCACATTTTCAAAACTGATCCTAAATGGGTAACCATGATTTTTCTCACATTTTCAAAACTGATTTTTTGTTTTCAAAACATATGGCTTCAAGATTCACCTCGATTTATGGTTCCGTGTAAGCTACACCTACCGTTTTGATCATTATATGAAATATGCACAATGGATGACAAATCTGTCATTTGTCATTTTTCGATCTAACTTTTTTTTTTGATCGGTAAAGACAGAGCCAGATTATATTAAGAATATATAGAATTTACAGAGCAATAGTTTTAGCAGTGTCCCAAAAAATGCATCCAATTCCTTCTTTTAGGAGAGAAGGAATACAAGCAAACACTCCATATGAAAGTCTGAGAAAACCCTTAAAAAACAAGAGATTAAGTCTAAATGACAGAAGCTTACTGCCCTGTTTACAGAGATTATAACGAAGTAAACAAAAAACTGCTCGAGAGACATGATAAAAAACATAAGGGAGCTAGAGGGGCCTAGCTTGCAATTTCCTGTTGAGCTTCAGATGACGGGTACTCCTTCCTCGCTCGACCGCGTCCTCTGGTCGGAGGGCGACCTCTATCACGGCCAATTCCAGTCCCACAGCGACCCCTACTAGCCTGTTCCAAATGAGGGTTTTCATCTTCTGGTTTCGAAGGTAGTCCCACGGTAACCCCTACTAGCCTGTTCCAAATGAGGGTTTTCATCTTCTGGTTTCGAAGGTAGAATACAGTTGAGTCTTGCAAACTGAATAAGATCCTCCTCCCTTCCAAGGTCGTCTGAGTTCTCTCCCAGAAACCGCCATTTGAGATAGCCAAGACCAACACCCGCAAAAACTCTGTGCCTATCCAGGTCCTTCCCTTTCAAGTCAAACAGGAAGGGATAATACTTAATCAGTTCTCCATGAGCGTTGAAGAGGATTCTATCCCCTGGCCAAGAGGCCCCAGAATCATGAATTGCTTTGTTTAGAATTTCCTGGAGCTCTTGAGTGGCTTCCTTCGAGAAGAGCTTCTTGGTGAGGGACCAGACTGCCTGCTTGGCGAACTTTAGGTCAAGCAGGGAGGCAACGAACCTTGAGGAAATGTTGGTGTTGTCCCGAGGATATTCATCTCTGTTGAGGTGACCACTGCCCAAGATCATCTTCATGGCCAAAATGAGGGGAAAATCCGAGAAGAGGAGGAGACGCTTGAGCCTTAAGTCTGTGATTTTCCTGAAAGAAACTTGGCGCGTAGACGCCGAGAGAGAGATTGGAGTGTCTGCTCCAAAACAGCAAGTGGGTTTGGGATACACACTCATGATGAAGCCAAAAGGAGGGTCGGATGCCATGAGGGGCGAAGCCGGGTGACCAATAAAGAAAGAGAGGACTCCAAGATGAAAAGCAGAGAGAAGGGAATGAACGTGGAATGCAGAAAACAAATGCGATCCATAGGTCATGACTACGGCTTAGATGACATGCTTAACTGCGGGCCCACCCTCCCAAGAGAGGTAGGAAAAAATTTGAATTGATATGACCGTTAAGCTTAGCCGCCAAAGTTAAGTTTAAAGTTAACCGTGTAGAAAAATGAAAAGGGACTACTGCAAGATCCTGAAGGGAATCTCGCGTCTGGGAGAACCTCAGGGACCCTAGCATGTCAATGGCAATGGTCTGAATGAAAAACATAAGGATACTCCTGATCCCAACCTTGGAGAAAAGATCCTTGAGCGGCTAATTTCGAAAGAGCATCTGCCTCTGAGTTTGCTTCTCTGTAGATATGCTTAGCTTCATAATTGTCGATCTTGTCTAGGCTTGCGACTATGCTTTCTAGAATTCCCTGCAGCCTCCAATTTGGAGTGATTTTCCTCTTGATGGCATTTATTGCAATCTCTGAGTCGCCCTCCACTAAGATGTTATTAAAACCATGGTTGATACAATCTCTTAGTCCAAGTTGTAGAGCTTTGAACTCAGCTATGTTGTTTGTGTCTGGAGGGATAGGCTTTGCCATTTTCCCAAGGATTGCTCCTATGTGATCCCTGATTACATATCCTATGCCTGAAGGGCCCGAGTTGCCTCTCGAGGCGCCATCAAAATTTAGTTTTATCCAGCCAGGCTTTGGAGGAAGACCAAATAGCAGTCTTTCTCCTATTGTCTTTTTGCCCAAAAGAGGGGGAAATCCTGATCCCATGCCAGTTTTTCCATATACTTTCATCCCAAGATGAGAAAACTTTCGGCAGACCCAAAGAGAAGGCTAACTTGCAGTTAACTGAATCCACAATAATCGATTCAATTGAGTTCAAGATTGATTCTATTCTTCTGGATTTGTTGTCAAAAAGTCTGTGATTCCTCTCCTTCCATATTTCCCAGACTAGACAAGAAGGGGACAATTCCAAGATAGAACTCAGGGTGGATTCCTTGGATGGGATAGGCCAGCTTTGAAACAGGGACTTGATGTCATTTGGGAGGGCTAAAACCAGACCAAGTTTAGCACAGAGCCATCTCCAACATTTGAACG